>NC_141693.1:514115829-515374329 GCF_964263255.1 Lissotriton vulgaris | reverse complement strand
CCAGAGTATAAACCTCTGGAAACCAGGCAGACAAATGCTCCACAAAAAGCTGAATTGTAAACAACCTCTCATGGGTCTGGATGGTCCTGGAGCAATGCAGCAGAAAGGTCATTGAAATGCAGCATGCACTGCGATAGCAAAATACGAACTCAGCTCATGTATGGTGCGAAGAGGTGTTAACCAAACCGTGCGCATAGACCAGGAGGACAGCAAGGTTGGTTTATGCACTATCGCCATTTTAAGCGTGAGGCCCAAAAATATCTTCAATTCAATTAAGCGAGAGTCCACTTACATGCCCTAGAATGAGGCCTGAGAGTGCCTCCGTGCTCCCTCAGAAATTGTTCAGCATGCAAATTTGTTTGTTGCACAATTTCATCAAGTCAACATCTAAAAACAGATGGATGTAGTCAGTTGGCTAAAAAATTGACATATTGACTTTACAGTTAGCGTCCCTGGAGACCGCATACTGTATTCTGTGTCCAAGGAGAGAAGTAGGTTACTGTACCAGAGGCAGCTTTGACAAAAGTGTCACTATAAGCCCATCTACCCCTGGCTTTGACCATGATGCAATAATATAGCATCAACAGAAACACAAATTTATCACTAGATTCTTATGTATACAGTACACATTAGGTGTGCATGGTTTGTGTCCATCCTTATTAGAGGATTCACTAGGAGTGGTACACATGGGGCTAGCGCCTGTTGAGTCCTGATAAAGAGCTATTGGGGGAAACAGCTCAAAGTATGTTGGCAAAAGCACATTACTGAGAGAGACTCATTAAGGTAAGGTTTCTTCTCAGTAAACGTCACCAAATTTTTAACCATACCAACTAGGGGCGGGAATAAAAGAGTGGCCAACTAGTTTTTTTTTTTTTATTTCCTTTCCCTTTCCACTCCACATCACTGCAGTACAGATAATCTCCAATAAAAAGCGTTCTTACACAATTCGCAAGTCGCAGCACGCATCAAACCATAGAGGATTGAGAGGAACACCAATGATGAAGCATGCCACCTAGGGGCAACCCTTGTGGCTGAAGCGTCTCAAGAGAAAAAGTATTTTTTCTAGAAAAGGGATTACAACAAACTCTTGTTGTATCCTATATAATTCCCTAGGGGTAGGTCTTCAATATACTTGATATGAATCCTTACAGAACCCCAACTTCTTACAAGGAGGATTTTTTTAAATTATTTTTTTATTGTGAAGCCTATTGTCACACATTGTTAAGTCCGACCATACCTTGGCCTGAAATTCTCTCCAAGCACACCAACCCAGCCAGTAGACCATGCAGGATGCATAACTTAAAATGCAGAATCGTTATCCCTGAACAAGTTAATGAACTAGCAGAAAGAACTGAAGATATGCAAGAGCACAGAAAACACATTTGCTCTTCAATGTGTTTTGCCAAAGTGGCATTTAAACGTGACCCTGAATTAATGAACTGTAGCTATAGCTAGCAAATGCAACTGCAGCAGTCCTAATAAATGACCTATAAATACAGACGATTTATAACCGTTACACCAAAGCAGATTATGACACTAAGTATATGTATTGAGAAAGTAACACTTTTTTGAACCCATGTAAACTTTTGATGGTGGAAAGCAAGATGTGATGCCACGCAGGAGATGGACAACAATTTTACCTTCACTAAGCATATTGTCCATGTCAAAGTCCAGGATCTCTCTGTCACTGGGAAAGTAGATAAGAGAAGGAAAGGAATCCCAGGGTTTCACATCCACCATTAATGTACTTTGGAGCATCGGTTGAGAGGTCTGCTCGAAGTGGCCTGTGATGACTGCCTGCATCAGTGGTGAGGACAGATGATCATCTAACCATGGTTGAGTGACAAGAGATTGAGATGAAGCAGCACACGCAGAAGGCTGGGTGGGTGAAGAGCTAATCCCTAGAAAGGAACCAAACAAAAGAGGTAAATAAATCACATTTGAAATTTTAATATTTTTATCCAGATTACTGCAAGTAGGAACGAATGCTTGTAGTGAAATCTTACTGGAAGATTCAAATGGTAATAGATAGGCTAGACGAAAAACTATTGGCAAGTCACAAGATTGAAAGAATGGTTCCTTTGCCACTCTTCCCAACACGAATACTGTCCCTTAATAACAGCCAGTCTAAAGAGCCTGCTGTCCTGTGTGTGACATTAGTGCCACTATCTTGCTCAATTAAACTGGTGTGGTCGCTCATTCTCAACTTCGAGCCTTAACGGGCAAGCAATACTAGAGTCCCTTCAAGGGGGCTACCTATTTCGGCACAGGGTAGTAAACTGAGATGTTGTCACAGGGGCTAATGATCCAGCCGTTTAAGGTACTCAGTAAATTAAAATCCACTGGATTTGAGTCCACCCACCACTGTTACCACCTCCAGCAGAATTACTAAGCACTTTTCTTCACATCAGACCACCATATGCTTGATTGCCTTGATGAGAGCAATTTCTGCAATGAGGTACAAACAAAGAGTCACATGGGCATACCACCTCAAAACGGTAAGTTAGCAATGTTCTAACAAAAATAAAAACTTAAGAAAAAGCCATTTTCGTCCTGTACTCAGTGCTAGCTTTGATACCTGCAAGTGAACTTTGTACTAGCTCTGGACTCTGAGCACCAGTCATGGACACCAAATAATGTAATTAGCATCCCCTTGCCTTTTCTTAAAGCACTTCAACCACTGCCTTTGCGGTCACCATGTGTGGTTCAAATGAGATCAGATGGCCAGGCGCGGCCGGTCCACTGGGGCTGAGGGCCCACGCCCCACCTTTTGCCCCTCAGGAACAGTGTCTGTCGGCCTGATAGACACGGTTCACTTTCAGTTCAAGCAGCCAAAAGTCAGATATGAGCAAAATACGCAGGCTCCTGGCGTCCTCCGCTGATGTTTGCTGGGCTAAGGAGGTCACAGCTCCAGTGGGGGTGATGTCCTCCGCTTTGCAAAGGTCCTCAAGGCCCGCCCCCTGTGACAAAAGGTAGAGTCACGGATTGCCCCGCATCTGGGTGCTTAAGTTTTAAGCCCTAAAGCGCCCTGGATAGAGTGTCAATCAGTGACACTTCCTCACAGAGTGGGGTGGAGTCCGCAGTCTCACTGACCCCATCCCACTCTGATGACGTTTGGACTGCTGCCTTTCCTCATTGGGGGACCTTAGGTCAGCCAATGAGGGAAGGCAGAAGTCCCAAGCCTCCAGGAACTTCTGAGGCAAAGCTGGCTGCAGGTAAGAGCGTTTTGTTTTATTTTAAATTAATGTTTAATGTTTGGTGCGTGCATGTATGGTAGAAAGTGTTGTAAATGAATGTGTTTGTGTGTGGGTGCATGTGTGTAAATGCCTGGCTGTAAGTGTTGTGCATGTGTCCCGCCCACCCCCTCCCTCCAAAACTTACCGTCCGCCACTGCAGATGGCTCCTACAAAGCAAATAGGAGCCTGCGTCTTGGAGGGGGGAGAAGGGGGTGGTCAAAGAAGGAGAACCACTTAAGGTAAACTGGCACAATTTAGGTGATGCCTGGGGTGCTCACTGAAATTCGCTGACATCAAGCAATAGCGGTTATTTACCATGGCTTGAGTGCTCAGGCCTTTCCTACAGTTCAGGGAAAATAAAAATTAAGTAGCCCATACAAAGCCAAAGATGCTTCAGAAATTTAAATTACCATATGAGTTTGCTTCAGGGGAGACTGGTGTTAATGGGCAAAAGGGGCATTGCCTTCCACCCTCTGGGAAGAGGCAGGAACATGGACAATAAAACAGAAGTTGAAAAGAAATTGCTGCTTCGAGGAAGTGTCCTGAATCTCTTGGGGGAACTCTACTAAACTTTAAAGAGGTCTTATTAAACAATCACTAGGTGTGTGAGGTTTTAGTCAATCTGCAGGCACAAGCTACAGCTGTGACATCACATGAGGGAGTGCTGGATTAGAACACCATGGATCTAGTTGCTTTTGGGGTGCATGAACAGTGGCCCTGGGAGGAGTTGCAAAACTCAATTGACTTCAATGGCTGGTGGTAGGCCAGGCCATTGAGGACAAGGAAGGAGTGGGTAGCAACAATGATGATTATCACAGAGGCGCAGGCTGTAGGAGGTATGCAGGGGGGCTGCTCTCCAGGCACAAATGCACAGTGCTTCAATATGGACTATAATTGCCCAGGAAAAAGGAAGGAACCATCTGCAGACAACTAGCAGACTAAGTTTAAGTGTGCAGTTAAGCCACTCCATTAGGAGCATCACCCCCACCCTCCCATAGTGGAGTTCTTGATGGGCCTCATCTGTCTGAAGCTTGGCAGACAAAGGCTCACAATGAACTAGGATGGGAAAGGGCGGAAATAAGGGCGAGTGAAAGGATGGATGTAAAGATGGATGAGTGAAAGGCAAGATAGATGATTGTCTGGATGGAACAGTAAATCGATGGTGAGTGAAATGGTAGAGGGATGTATGAGTGGATGTAACGATGGATGAGCCAGTCATTGTAGAAAACATCTTCATATCTGGGGCGTCCTCACATCCCTGTCGAACGCATAGCTAAAGTAACCTGCTAGGCCATCATCACATAACTTGAATTTTATCCATATGTTTCCATTTTTAATCCATTTGTGCACATTAAATCAACTTGTTTTCAACGTTTCTCTCCACACGCGGAGAGGAATTGCCAATTTTCACTTTTTCTAATGTTCAAGCTGGGCCATCTGAACCTCTGGCAAAAACACGACAGATGCAAATTCGTCTTTAAGCAGTGTGGTTTATTTCTTTAAAAACCCTATGCATTTCGGGCCTCTGTTGCCCTTAGTCAGGGGTCACTGCCATTCTCGTTACCGAACCGACGTCCTAATTTCTTGTCATACAGATAAAAATGGAACATATGGATAAAATTCAAGTTATTTGATGATGGCCTAGCAGGCTACTTTAGCTGTGCGTTCGACAGGGGCGTGATGACGCCCCAGATAGGACGATGTTTTCTACTCGGGTGAAGAGTGGGAATGGCACCCACATCGAACTGCATGCATTCAATTTAAATATTGGCAAAACAGATTTTAAAAAAACTGATGAAATGGTGTGCATCCCTACCTTGTGAAAATCCAATCATTGTTATGCCACACACAGTATGCAACTTACCAGAGACTGTGGACCTTCACAGTACTGCTCCAGGACAGCGCAGATGCAATCCGGTCCCTTTTGATGCTTCATGAGTGTACACCAGGGGAGTGGACAGAAACAGGTTGAGAAAAGGATACGCATACAGTGAAACTGCACCATTGTTTGGATAGGTTCCCAATTTATTTATTTATTTATATAGCACTAGAATCGAGCCCGAAGGGTTAAAATGGATTGGGAGGGTGAGGTGCAGCTCCAGCAAGTTAACAGGTACAGAAAAGTGTGGTTTTAAGCAGCCTCCTGAATTGCAAATGATCTAGACGTGGTCTCAAAGATAAAGACCGCTCGTTCCAGTAGCAAGGGCCGAGATGGGAGATCGCTCTTCCTCCTAATCTTGCTTTTCTTACTCGAGGCACCAACAATAGGTGTTTGGTACTCTAGCGGAAGATCTCGAGGGAGCATAAGGAATTAATCTCAGAGGTAAGTAGGACCCAAGTTAAGCAATGCCTTATGGATGGTGCAACAGATTTTAAACTTAACCCGTTGACGGATGGGGGCCAGTGCAGCTTCATAAAGAGAGGGCGGGAGGGACTAAGCACAAGCGCCTGGACTAAAGTTTTCCGAGAGGAGTCAGTAAGCAGAGGGAAAACTTGGTGGAGTAGGCCCATTATATGGAAACAGGACCCCGCAATCTGAGCATTGTGCTCCTTCAGAATGAGTGTCCGATCCATCCGAATCCCCAGATTTTTGACTGTCAACTTAGGAGCAGGATGGAAACCTAGGTCGGTCGGCCACCAGTCAGGTGTCCATAGGAGGGGAGCCTCCCCAAAGAGCATAATCTCTGTTCCCACATTACACTGGAGGAAATTATTCTTCATCCAGTGTGATATGGCTCTCATCCTATTGGAGAAGGCCAACCGTACCGCTGAGGTGAACTTGTCGAATGGAATGAGTTACTGGATATCATCAGCATATGATAAGGTGATGAACTCATGTGACCTCAAAAGATTGGCCAAGGGAGCAATCTAGATGTTAAATAATGTAGGGCTCAGACATGAGCCCAGAGGTACTCACTTGGACAGTTCTATGGGGCCAAACCGTACTGGCCTCGGTTGACAATCTGGGAGCGATCAGATAGAAAGCTCCTCATCCATTGCCAGGCAGATTTTCTTAACCCAACCTCTTCCAGTCTTTTAATCAATATATTGTGGGAGACTGTGTCGAACGCCGCGGATAAGTCCAACAGCACCAAAAACCTAAAACGGCCCTTATCTAGGGTCATCCTGAGGTTATCTGTGACCACTAGTAATGCTGATTCAGTGCTGTATTTGGGCCTAAAACCGGACAGTGAAGGATCTAAACATCCAGTTCGTTCGACAACATTGGAGAGGTGGGTATTTACATGTTTTTCCATGAGTTTACTCAAGAACAGGAGGAGCGAGATAGGATGGAGGTTGGAAAAATCCATCCATGGAATTTTAGTGCTCTTGCGAATTGGTCTAACCTGAGCAACTTTCCACTCAAGTGGTTCATGGCCATCTTTTAGGGGTAGATTGCATAGAGTGGGACAGATTTTTAGCCAAAGATAAAATGACTTTAGCAGGAATGTAATCAGCAGGGGAACCAGACTTTAACTTATTGATCAGTAACTCAACCTCCACTAATGTAATTGCAGGGAAGTTCTGACAGCTGAGGATCTGTAGGATTTAGTTGATCCAAGGCCATAGGAGTCTGCTGCAGGCAAACTGTTACAATAATTTTCACCACTTAAGGTTTGAAAAGGGAATAATTGTCAACTACTCTTTTGGTGGGAGCAGTTACAATAAACACCAGGATCATTTTCATGGACGTTTGAGGTTCAAGAATTGACTGGTGTTAAGTAGAGCAGATAATTATCACCCTTCTAGCCTAGAATGTTTTAACCAGACCGAAAACACGCTAGTCCCATCAGGTTCAGATTGTCCTCACCTGCAGCATTTCTAAACCATCCCACAGCTCTCCAACAATCACACCATTAGCCTTGCTCTGCATTTAGTCCTGCTCATCTTCACTTTGGAATTTCTTTAATGATGTAAAACCTACTCTACCTGCCCCTTTCCAGTCCACAACTGACCAACCAATGTCCCCTGGCTGCTCCTCCTGCCGTCCTCTTAAACGCTGGATGCCAATTAAGCAGAGATATGTCAGACAGTCACATGCCCATTGAAAACTGCATATAATGCACAATAGGACCTTCTAAGGGTCCAAGTAGGAGACATGCTGAAACCAGACTCCATGACTTCCTTCTCAATTTGTGTCAAGCATTTTCATTTCTAATAATTTCTAATAATAGAATAGTAAATCTGATCAGTATCTGGAATGGGTTTGGGGGAATAAAGGGGCATGAATATGAAGACCACCTGACCAATCACCAGTATTGCCATATGAAAACCTGTAATATTGGGAAACATGGCATTCATTCCCAGAGAACCAAGAGCTTTAATCACCAAGCATGACTCACCACAAAATAGCTAGATAAGCAGAGGTGTGGCCATCAATAGAGCAGCAGGTGCAATGGCACCAGGGCACAAAAGGGAATAAACACTGTGCACTTCCATTATGGGGGCATTTGTTAGCTAACCAAGGGCAGTGGCATGGTCATTTGTCTGTGCGATGCCCTCATGTTGCCTTGCTAGGGCACGAAAATGCCCTCACCCATGCATCCACAAACTCTGACTTAGAGGGCATAGCATTCTACCTACCTATGTAGGCAAGCACTTAGGGCCAGATGTAGGTGGCCGTTTGAGGCCATTTACCGAGCGGTAACGGCCGATTTTGGCCGTTACCGATCGGTAAATGGGTGACGGGTATGTAGGGGGCATTATTTTACCGAATCCGTAAAATTACCGATTCGGTAATTTTACTGATTCGGTAAAATAAAAATTCGGTAATTTTACCGATTCTGAGGCACCCAGATGTAGGTGGGACTCTTCAGAGTACCAGAGGCCTTACCGATTCGGTATTTTACCATCAAATCCAATTTGATGGTAAAATACTGATTCCGGTGCACATGTGTGCATTCACACCTATGCCATGTGACAGGCAGACCTGCCCTTAGGGCATGTATGTCTGCCACATGGCACCCAAGCCTGTTTTGGGGGTGCCAAAGTGACAGCCCCTGCACCCTTGTGAAAAATCGGTATTTACCGATTCGGTAAATACCGAATCGGTAATGCCCATTCATTCCTATGGGCTTCAAAGCCCATTGGAATGAATGGGCATTACCAATTCGGTCTTTACTGAATCAATAAATACCGAATTCTTCCGAATCGGTATTCTAGCACATCTGGAATACCTACATATCCACCCCTTAGATTTACCGATTTTAAATTACTGAATCTAAAATTCGGTAATTAAAAATCGGTAAATCTATTTTACCTACATCTGGCCCTTAGTTACCCACAGAGGTATTGAGTCCTATATACATTTTGCAATGCAAGCTTCTGCAGAACTGCTAATAAGTCTAGAAGCAGCCTTAAATAATGCCAATGATGGGGTGTGAGCCGGCACTGGCCATGCCAACCGAGAGAAACCGGACGATAAAGTGAATGGTTATAATTACAGATAAGAAATCAAAATGCAAGGACAGTTAAAAGGAAGGAGCAAAATAGATTAAGTGAGTCAGAACAAGAAAGGGAGAATGTTTTAGAAGAGGAAAGAGAAAAATACATAATATGGCAAGGAGTGAACCTTAAGCAGAGAAATTAGGGAGGTGAGAAATGGAAGCACAGGAGTAAGAAAGCCGAAGCAAAGAAATGCAGCAAGAGGGAGTAGATGGAATGCAATTTTCTGCAAGAAAAAGTGGGGAAGAGAAAAACATTAATGAAATAAAAGCACCAATAGGCTAGGGCAGAGTTCAGAGGTCTTGGGTTATGCAGTTATTTTCTTACAGTAGCAATGGCATGTACAGCATTATCCCAGCAGCCCAATCATTGTGCCTTGATGAACCCATGTGCATCATCTGGGTATCACCAAATGCGCAAACGCTGCTCCCTTAAGAGCCTCTAGTGCTTAAAAGAACACTGCTATCAGAGCTCCCTCAACTGAGGCAGAAATGTTGGGAGGAGGAGGGGGAACCAAATAGAAAACTTCAGATGCTCACAGAGAAGAAGAAACCTACCCGTCAACCCCCTCATGTCACAGACTTAGTGTGGAAGCTGGGCCTCTTGGAATTCTGGGTCACCTGGTAGGTCACTCCCAATGTCATGGAGTGTATTTATATTGGAGTGTCCATCGCACTGGAGGATATATGAAGGGATCTCCTTTTGAATACATCAGCTTGCTTTTCGCAGTACTGAAGCTCGTGGTTCATTTGCTAAGCTGCCTTCATGAATTGCCACACCCAGAACTTTAAACTTTATTTGCGATTTTGTGATATTTAATGGTACTTTTTAACAGGGTAAGCAGAGCAAACACAAGATGCCGATGATGATGGACAGAGTGCTGAAACTTTTCAGACACTCACCCCCACTCACAGATCTGGGATGAATCCATCACCGTTCTTTATCTCACCTCGCCACCTCATTTGTGCCAGAGAATATGTGTGGAGGAGGTGGTGCGGTTAGAGAGATGCTGCAGAGGCCTGGGAGGAGATTAAAGCAGTGTCCTCCGGTTCCTTGAAAATGTTTGGGGGGGGGGGGGGGGGGGGGGGGGGGTTCCCTTATCTAAAGTCACCATTAACCTGACAACATTCACCCCTACCTGCATGTCCTCCTCCTAACTCAATATCTTATTAAATGAGTGATATAGTTTGTCTGGTTAACGCAGCTTCTTGGCACTATACAAGTGCCATAAAGCAGCTCAATGATGGTTTAAGCATTGCCCAATTAACAAACATTGTTCTATTCACCAGGCCTCCCTTCCTTCTGATGCTTTAAAGGACTCAATATACTCAGATTACCAGACCTTCCTTTGATAGGTAGTGCTCCAGCACATCGCAGCAACCGTACATTACTACCAATCCGAGTTTACAACCCATTCCCCATGGGAAGTAGGTACTCAAAATACCTCATGCACCTGTGTGAATGTATAGTCTTTGACCCTGCTGCCCTCTTCTGCGCCCCTCAAAGGAGCCAAGCTGCACCTGGACAACAGGCAGGAGTGCAGTTTGTCAGTATATTTCTGTTCTTTTCACTAGGGGTGAAGTATCAGGAGCTGAAGATCAGCCACTCCACTCTCATAACTGTACTCACTTGGGAACACATTGGGCAAGTCTCTTCCATGGTTCATGGTGTCACTGCCAGTTACTAATCCCTTGTACTGCAGTAGAAACACATTACACGGTCATTGTATTCTGCAGAAGGCAATGCTGGTGAAAGAGGTAAGTGCTTAGCCTTACACCACCCCATGGTAATAGCGGACAAAATCATTAACACTAATGTTTTCCATAGAGGAAATGCCTTTGAAGTGGAATACTCCCATTCTAAGTTCCTAGGAGAATTTGGAGTATTGGCTGACAAAGGACCATACACACTATTTATGATTGGGCCTTTGATATTGGTCAAAAATAGAAGTCTCTATATGTCGAAGCAGATACTTTTAACTAATAAAGTAACAACTTTACACAGGACCAATTATGGGCCACATTGCTACAGCAGCTGTATGCCGTATGGCTGCTATTGGTTATCATTGCATACAGATATAAGATTTTCATAGGAATTTCATTCTCTTACCAAATAACTTGCATCAAAAAAGTTGTGCACATCTAATGAAATGCATCAGTGGAAAGTAATATAAAGAAGGATTGTACATTGTTCCAAAGGTGCGAAGTTTAGAAGGATTAGCTTAGACAACTCTCATATGTTTAACCAAATATTGTTTAAGATAGAATCAGAAAGCATGTCGCTGTACACAGCTCCCAGGTTTTCCACCTGAAGTTCGTAGATCACTGTTGCTTAGTGGCAATGAGGACCAGGCATTTGCAAGAGTTAAAGCTGTTGGCATTGTAAACAACAGTGCCTTTTATTTATCGTTTTTTTTAATAATTAACACAAATAAAATGCATGGTCATTTACAATGCCAAAATCTCAAACTCTTGCTAATGCGAGACCTTTCATTTCAAAGAAGGAGCAGCCATTGTCTCGGGCTGCTTGGAAAGTGAAAGCGCACATGGCACAATGAATTTTGCACCGACCGCACGTCCTACCTGAAAGTAGGAGAAACTCATACTTACTGTAATGCTATTGGTGGCAAGGTTTATACCAACATACCAGAAAAAGTTATAACTCGTGACCTGTGTCAACAAATCAAAAGTTCTACTGTATCTCATCCACCACAGACCTTTAAATTTATAACCAGGGTTTTGGCTGTTTTTACTTAAATCATGGTGGACAAATTATTTCATATACCGAGTTCACATATTTTGGTTGTAGTGTATTCTTGCTATAGAGTCCTTTGAGTTTGGCCACATCGCTCAACTGACGTCTGAACTGTTATTAAAGACTAGCAAGTCTTTGTTGGTACATATGTCTAATGTGCATTCCATTCGGACCAAGTTCCAGCATTCGCTTTTAAAGCATACCATGATTCGATAAAGTCCATGGGTGTGAAAGTGCATTTTTCTTCTCCATATAGACCCGATTGTAATTCTGTTGTGGAGAGAATGAATCATCACTTAAAGCAGTACTTAATGGCAAGAGCATTTGGTACAGGATGTGGTTGATTGAACCATCTTTATTGGGTTCAACAATCTTCAAATATCCCTTCTAAAGGATCTCTGGGTGAGTGGACCTCACATGCAGTACTTTTAGGCATCAAGATGCGCATGTTTCAGACCTTGATGGTCCAGAAGTTGTGATGTCTGCCCCAACCTTTGACTTAGAGAACTATTGTGCTGTCTCACAGGACCTTCAGATGTTGTGTGACACTCAATTTTGCAAACACTTGCTCGAGTCACACTCTTACAGTGCTGCAGATCAAATTTCCATTTCCCAGCTGGCTCCAAAGATTGGAGCTCAAGTTCGAAAGAAGGTGGTGACTAAACAGGAATTCTGCACAATGTACCATGATACTGTTCCAGGTCGTGGTGTCCAAAGAACGCAAACAATGATTCTGAAACCACTTCAGAATACATAGACAAACGCTTTCCCCCTATTGAACATGTCAATCAACTCCATGTGGCCGATTCTTTATAGTATGAACAGAGTAGTTCTTTTACACAAGACATTCAACTGCGGTCCATGAGCACCACTGATGCAGATACATCCCGGCTGGAGGGGGAGGCTGAGTCAACCGCATGCAAATTATCTTAACACGCTGCCTTCTACAATGAATGTCGGTTGTAATGAGCCACCATTGGTGAATCCTTTGGAGTTGGATTTTTTTAGCCTTACTGTTGAGTCACAGCCTTCTGTTTTTCAGCTAAGTACCTTCGGGTATTATATGGATCAAAATAATTCTTCTTTGGACAGTTCTTCTGTTTGATACATGCCTCCTGCATGGATTTGTGTTTTATTTCTTCGTTAAAATGCACTTATGAAGTCCACCCTTGAATATATGTCCGTATCATACTTACCTTGGTTTTCTTGTCTCTGGATTGGATTTGTGACTAATTTTATCAGTCTTAATAATGGCCATTATATCCCAGAGCTTCCAGCTACATAACTGGTCGACTGAGTGCTGGTGCTGCCCCCACCCCCTCATTTCATCATTGCATAAAATAAAAAGGTACTTGTCCCTCGTTAACATTTTAGCCATTCCAGTGACTGAGGGAATTGTTTCGGATAAAGTTCCTTTTGATCCATTTGGTCTTACAAAGATCCTGCGGATAACGTAAGTGTTCAGAGTTTCTATGGTTTATGTAATAGAACCAGGGTTCCTTTCAGATGACTGGGATGTTGATACTCTAAATTCTATGCTTTCTGAGTTAGAGCATTATACTCTTTTAGAATTAGAAGACCTATACCATAATTCTGCCAAATATGCGAAGATGTTCTGCTTCCATTATTATGGACATCACTTTGTGCACAGAGCTAGTAGACAGCGCCCCATTTTAATTATACACAATGGGACCATTTTCCAAGTCCCCCTTAAGGGAGTTCTAAAAAGAGAAGTATACATATTGCGAGGATATGACACTTTAGACCCCATTTCATTTTACATTAACCTCAACTTCACAAAGGGAGTATATGATTACTCAGTCAAATCATACTGAAGAACAATTGAATAGCATGGTGTAGAATGGTACCTTTAATTCCATATTTTTGAGTCTGGGCGGGTAGTTGCTAGGGCCAGTGGACACTAGTGGTTGTCATGCTTTTTTTTATTTCACAGTCCGGTTTAAATCAAGCAGATCTGGTCCTCAGTATCTCCAGTCTGGATATTCTAGTATTGTTACCACCTATTTGGTGGGTAAATTGTCTCAACAACAGTTGAAACTTGCATTTGGCCGTCAAACAACAACTTTCGGTCAGGTCTGAAAACATTACTTTATCAGATTCTCTTTTAGGTACTAAATACCCCCATTCTAAAAAGCTTTATTTATGCTGCTTTTAACATAGGGTGGAAATTATCACAAATAGAAGCTGCTGCATGTTTAAGACAAACTGACCAGGATATTTTGAAAAAAATACTAGCAGTTTGATAATAGTATTAATAAGTTTTCATCTTGTATTTACAATTGTAACAACAATTTGTTGTTTTTTGCAGAGGGACATGTCCACCTTACATTATGGGCAAAGTCAGTTTAGATCTATTCAGCAGTTTAGCCAGATGCTTCAAACACTTAATGGGTGAGGTCCATGGCATTACCTGAATTATCAAAATGCAGCTTAACTATGCTGCGGACCCATTCTCACCGCTTCTGAAAAATATGTTACAAACTTTCCAGCTTTTAAGTTAGTTTTATTCTGAGATATTCACATGTTATCCAACAGGACTGGTTTAATCACGATAAAGCTGTCCAAATGTCCATAAGCTTAACACAAAATAGTTGTGCCCATCCAGGCCTCTTACTACGTTGCGTCAGGACATTTAATTCATGAATTGCAGTAAAAATCTTATTCCCAATGCATTTCGGGCATCTTTAATTGCCCTTTATCAGGGGAAGCTGTTATAATAAAATAAAACCCATGTTAGTCTTCCATATTCCGACTCAGACATGTTTGTCCAACCTTGCATGCTGTAAACGTAACCTTCATAATCTACCCTTTTGAATAAACGATTAACAGAATAACTGACCCTTAATACCCTTCTGCCAATGTAGAGAGTTTATTTAGCGCGGCAACCTCCCCCCTCTCCAACCTTGATGTAAAACCTGACAAAACTGTCCCTGCGTTGCTAGATAAACACTGAACATCCCCAGTGAGTTTAACGTGACTGGAAAGTCAAATGAATAAATCTCTGCTCCCAACTGTCTAGCATGTTCTCAATGCCTACATTCCCATCCAGTACCATTAAACAGAAATAGCCTCCAAAATGTCATGGACTCCAAATTACCTGCTTAAGAACGTTGTTCATATCTGTTCTGTGCCATCTATTTTCAACTGCTCAAACTGCCCAGGCAAGGCCATCTAGCCTCCAAAACATGACTGAAGTCAACAACAGCAACTAACTAATATAACCTGGAGTCAGTTTTTGCTAAAGTATGAGGGTCTGTTTTTAGAATATTAAAAATAGAAAACTTTAGAAAAACAGTATGAAGGAAGATGAAGGGACCACTTCCACCCCTAGAATTAATGCAAGCATCCTACTTGGACCTTGCAGTTCAGTATTAAACGATTGTAAATTGTATGTTTTAATTACGATGAATGACGTTCAGCAACCTCCAGTTCTATGTAGCTGTAAAAGCCAAGTCAACAACATCTCATAAAATATAGTACGGTTCTCCCCTGATGCCTTGCACTAAAGTTGCAACCAAGACCATACAGCCATAATACCCAGGACCACTGGAAATACGCGATTTGGTGGCTGCTGCGATTTTAGCATGATTATAGATTAGCCACATAATCCACCATCTAACGCATAATTGTTAATTTTAACCAAACCCATTTTTAGGACTACTCAAAAGGTTGAAAATTTACTAAAAAAGCAGCAACATGTTGCTGCACAGTAGAAGACCCTTTGCAAAGCTAGACTGGTCACATTTTTGTGGCTTATTGCTCTATTTGGGTATTAAACTGGTTTAATACCAGTTTAACACCCAAAGTGCAACTACAGATTGATATTTCTGTGCAGAAAATAGGTACACCCATCACATTAATTTAGAAAGGTATTATCTAAATAATGGTCTTTAAATTTTGTTTTCAGGTAGAGAACGTTACATTGTGCATTTTTAGTTAGATCTTTTTGGAGACTTCGAACTTCAGTCACCCACAAATCGTTGGCTGGCCAAACATTTAATATTTTTTTATACACCGTAAAAATGATTTGCCGCGGGAATGGAGGGCGTTTATGGTTGTCATTGATTCCAGACATTTTTATCAGGAGGTGGTCCTTATGTCTAAAAATAAATGACAGTGGGCTTTTAATCAAAAGTATGTGAAGAGCTCTGCTGTAAGCCCCTGTGACCAAACAAATTTGTGTAAAAAAAAAAATGGGTTGTGTTGGAAATATTCAATAAAACAATGTGTTCAAGATCATAAGCGCTTGCAGGCTTAACTCAGACAGGACAACAGTATTCTGTTAACTTAGTGTTTCAGTTAGTGACTACAACAGCATTAAAATGTCCATCTAAAGAAATACACCACGATAGAAAGCCGCCAAATTCTCTATTCTCCAAAAAGTGAGCCGCCCAACTCCTCTGAGCCGCCCAACTCTGAAGGTTAAAAGGCAAGAAGTTAGCAGAGAACCTGTGAGCTGCCAATATTAGATGTAAACAAGCATTAGAAATGCAATCGGGCTCAGATTTATTTGAGTTTGAGCTAATGGCATTGTAAATGCCAATGTATTGTTGCTATGTGTTATGGAGTGTGTTCATGTGGTGTGTACTGCCAGTGATCTCCTTGTGAGTGTGAGAAGCTTGCACCTCAGCTGCCTGTGGTCTCCTTCTGAGTGTGAGAAGCTTGCACCTCAGCTGCCTGTGGTCTCCTTCTGAGTGTGAGAAGCTTGCACCTCAGCTGCCTGTGGTCTCCTTCTGAGTGTGAGAAGCTTGCACCTCAGCTGCCTGTGGTCTCCTTCTGAGTGTGAGAAGCTTGCACCTCAGCTGCCTGTGGTCTTCTTCTGAGTGTGAGAAGCTTGCACCTCAGCTGCCTGTGGTCTCCTTCTGAGTGTGAGAAGCTTGCACCTCAGCTGCCTGTGGTCTCCTTCTGAGTGTGAGAAGCTTGCACCTCAGCTGCCTGTGGTCTCCTTCTGAGTGTGAGAAGCTTGCACAGCTGCTGCCTGTGATGTTCTACTCTCTACTCTCTACTCTCTACTCTCTACTCTCTACTCTCTACTCTCTACTCTACTCACTACTCTACTCACTACTCTGCACTCACTACTTTACTCTCTACTCTACTCACCTCACCTCACTACTCTACTCACTACTCACTACTCTGCACTCACTACTCTGCACTCACTACTTTACTCTCTACTCTACTCACCTCACCTCACCTCACTACTCTACTCACTACTCACTACTCACTACTCACTACTCACTACTCACTACTCACTACTCACTACTCACTACTCTACATGCGTGCGTGTGCTGTACATGACTTGTGCAATTCTTTTAATAATACATGAAAGTATTTTTTTTTCGTGCACTTCATTTTTATCATAATGCATAGCACGTCTCCCTAAGCATGACCTATTAAACTGAGCAGTTTGGAGGAATTTCCTACACTGACCCAGTCATGCCTGGTCTTTTTTTTAAAAATATAAGGTAGTCGGAAAAAAATGCAGATTCATTTCTACATGATAGTGAATAGCAAAAACAGCGCCGCCTTCTGGATGTTAAACTAAATTGCATTGCAGTTCCCGGGTCAAACATCTAACGCTTCCTTGGGTACCTCACGTTCATTTTGGCACATATCTTGGTGAGAAAACGGACTCACATTTTGGACCCTTTTTTGCCCTGGTGACCAGGTGGCCTCAAATTGTCCTTGTTCACTTTTTGAACCAGATTTTCATTACTGATAATAGCGAGTGGATAATATGTGAAATGAGCTAAAGGTGTGTGCAAATCGGGCATGAATACTGCTTCACTTGTTAGTCCCCTTCATTAACCACTCCTGGGTAGGCCCTTTATGAACATGTTGAGCCAAATACGAGCGGAATAAAGTACGGAAACCTTACTATCGTTAATGTATTGGTCATTAGCACAGTAAAGTTATTGTTGCCTCAGACCCCTAGCTCATAATTTAGCCGCCACTTCTAAATGAGTGTGTCAGTTCTGACATCACGATGATGTCACACTCTGCTCCGGACTTTGGTTACAGGAAGACGAATATGCACAAATTAGCTTCCTTATTACATGAAACTCACAAAACTACTTGGGGTGCTAGACAGCACTACAAGACGCAAACCAGCGTTCATCGATTTAAATATCAAACTGGCTAATCATACACACGTGGACGGTCTGACACATCCGCAAACCGACAACACGATTTTATAACTGCGAAACATGCTCCTGTTAAACTCCCGCCATCGAGATAGCTGGAGGCAGCCGACCTTTATCTCGTATTTAAAACACAAGCAATAGCCGAAATTCATTTTCAATTTATTTTCCAATCATATAAAAGGAAGAAGGGGAGGGGGGCGCGTTTACTTTATTGAATCCTTTTAGCAGCTCGCGCGGCTGGTGAGAGGCGCTCTTGATGTTTTCCAGGGAGCTGCGGGGACGGTCCGGAGGGAACACGCTTAATCGAATAAACTAATCTTTGCTGTGGAGATTAACTGGATGGCTACAGCGGCAGAGAGCGGCAGAATGCAAAGTGTCCGCAAGGCACCGGCTGCCTCAGAGGTGCTGCCTCCCCGCCGGGCCCAGCCTACTGATCTTGCAAATTCGGTAAACTTCATGGAAATTTAATAAGTGCGGCTTGCATTGTGTCGGCCTGCAGAGCAAACAGCCGGGTGCCGTGAGGCACATATGTCGTGATTTAGGAATATTTTTGGAAGCCGCCGTGGCGGGTGCCGCTCGGGCCCGAGGCCTTTGCAACTGTAGGGAGCGTTTGGTGTTTGTACATCCTGGATGTAAATAATATCTGGAGGTAAAAATGTGCTTCTAAGCAGTTTCTGACAGCGGATAAACTGCGTTATGCGTGTGCGCACAACTTCAGACGTTGTTTGATTTTGCACGCCAAGAAATCGCATCAATCCAGCTCCACTCCGGAGCTCTTCTTGGGAACAGCATGTATGAGTCATCTTCTGTGAGCCTCGCCTGCTGCCTCTCTCGTCATTTAACATTGAACGCGCTCACCGCTGTGAAAGCGCACGCATCATCTGGATTGCATTACACGGGCACTCTGACAGCTCCTAATTAAGATGAATCACTCTCCCGTGCTCGTTCGCGAACAGAAAATGCCAACTCGGCCACGCGTACATTGCATACAGCCTATCACGTCAACGCTACTGAATACACAGCACAGCGAAGACGAATCACTAGGCAGATGCCAGAAAAATCTAAGGAATGTCCCAGCCGGAGTCCTTTCTGAAAATTCTAAATACTAAAGAGCTCGCAAGCTCCTCCTACACTCCGTGTAGGGGAGGCCCGAGCCCTAAAAAGGGAGGGACCGTTAACTGCAATGACAGCAGCAAAACACACTAGGGTCTTGACTCGTTACTCAGCGTGGCTGAGTCAAACTATACTAGAAAGCAACACAAGCGCCACTGCTGAGAAAAGCAATTGACCAACAAGGCTCAGTACATATGGGTGTTTAGAATGAAGCATAAACAACCTGCACAATTCTTTAGCAACTAGGAATTTATTCCTCTTTCAGAAATCTTTTTCATTGTTGATAACACATTATTTTTTAGTGCATGGAAAAGACAAACATTTTATATATATATACAATGAACAACAATAACATGTCGAATAATATTTACCCACTTCTAACATACATGGCCTTCCAGTCATACAAAACACATGCATACACAGTAATCAGTAAAACAATCAAAACAACAGATAGACACAAAGAAAGTGAAACCACGTATCGGTCATAAATCAGTTGAAGGAATCCCTTGAAGTTTTAGAATTTTCTAAAGTCTTTTTAACTTAATCTCTGAACGAGAATCCACTTCTCTGAAAGGTGGTAAACAAACTTGTTTTAGCGCAAAACTTGTAGACCAGATACGGGGAAAGGATGGTCGACGCGTTTCGAACCCTTATGATTAATGGGGTTCTCCTCAGGACCTATACTGGTTCTGTGGAAACAATCAGAAAAATGGGGTGCTTAGTGCGGCAATATGGCGGGAAATGAAAGACACTCACCCAAAGTTAAACCAAAGCCTACCTTTAGCCATTGAACCAGACAACTAAGAAATTCGAAGATGGAAGATCAAGGCAGGAAATTCAAAAGGTTTCACCGTGGGGTGCATTCAGGGGCTGTGAATTAAAGAAATAAACAGGCGCGCTTAGTTGCAAACCTACGGAGCACTCCTCTGGGTAGGGTATGCGCTGGAGGGGGGCTGTTACCTGCACTGACGTCGGCGGCTGGCTTGACGTCTAGTCCATGCTTCTCATTAGTCGCGGAGCGAACTTGCTGCTTCGCCTTTTCTCCGCTGTAACGAGGAAACGGACACCGACAATCAGAATCTGGTTTGAAATGGAGTGGACGTTACCAAATCATGGCGAACATCACGTAACATACGTACCGGGTGAGCAATGGGTCCTTCGTCCCTGGAGTCGTACTGCAGAATGAATCAGGACTGCAGAGCAGTCAGGATTGGTGCTTCCTGGTTTGAAAGGCTCTCAGAGGTTTCTGGGACTTGTAGTTCACTTATGGGGAAAGTAACGGCAGAGGGTTATGTCGGCTGTACTCTGGTGGACTGTTTACCTAGACAGGTCAGGTGTTGGATTTGTAAATCTCTGACATCTCGTTTAACCCTCGCAAAGCAGTGTTAAATTTCATTATAAGTAATGCCTCACGCTGGGCTAGTTTGGCATCCAAGTCGCCACCCCTTGGATCTTTTTCAATTTTGGACAGTACTGTCCATCTTAGATCGGTCTGCTTATGTTTCATATTTGCCCAATGGTTGACTAATGGGGCATTTTCCACTCCTCTCCTTATTCGGGATTTGTGCTGAGTAATCCTACTCCTCACTTCTTGTGTAGTTTTGCCGATGTAGACCAAAGGACACGGGCAGATTATTGCGTAGACTACATTTTTAGTTTTACAATTCGTAAATGTGTCGTGCTTCCAATGAATATTTTCAAATGTGAAAACGGAGTCCTGGTGAGTGTCTTTCATTTCCCGCCATATTGCCGCACTAAGCACCCCATTTTTCTGATTGTTTCCACAGAACCAGTATAGGTCCTGAGGAGAACCCCATTAATCATAAGGGTTCGAAACGCGTCGACCATCCTTTCCCCGTATCTGGTCTACAAGTTTTGCGCTAAAAACAAGTTTGTTTACCACCGTTCAGAGAAGTGGATTCTCGTTCAGAGATTAAGTTAAAAAGACTTTAGAAAATTCTAAAACTTCAAGGGATTCCTTCAACTGATTTATGACCGATACGTGGTTTCACTTTGTGTCTATCTGTTGTTTTGATTGTTTTACTGATTACTGTGTATGCATGTGTTTTGTATGACTGGAAGGCCATGTATGTTGGAAGTGTGTAAATATTATTCGACATGTTATTGTTGTTCATTGTATATATATAAAAAATGTTTGTCTTTTCCATGCACTAAAAAATAATGTGTTATCAACAATGAAAAAGATTTCTAAAAGAGGAATAAATTCCTAATTGCTAAAGAATTGTGCAGGTTGTTTATGCTTCATTCTAAACACCCATATGTACTGAGCCTTGTTGGTCAATTGCTTTTCTCAGCAGTGGCGCTTGTGTTAACTGCAATGACGGCATCAAATATTCATTCCTTTTTTTTTTTTTAAACACAACAAACCAATGTGTACACTACCATAAGCATAGGCAAGCTTAATTCGGTGACCGAACAGCAGTATTCAGATAATATAGTAGAGGTACAGTTGGCAAACATAACCGCTTTAAGATGACGATCAAAAGAAATGCACCACAATACAGAGCCCCAATAGAAGGACCCGCCAACAATAGGAGGGTTGGAGGCAAAAACTCAGGTGAGAACCACACCAAAGATGCAAGAACTAAAGGACGAGAATTGACCCCGCCATCCCCCCATAAAACAAGCCATTACAGCTGGTAGTAATAATGAATGGGCAAAACATTTGACTAGCTTGGAATACAAGTAGTCAAGAATTATTATAATACACCCAAATAAAGAGTAGGTGGTGACAGAAGGCTATGCCTCCCAAAAGCCAACACCAGCCTCCTTGCAGTGGCTTGTCTTGTAGCATTTGAATTTACAGTTCCAATTCGGACATTGCTGAAGCTTGAAGTATGCCAGACCTATTGCTGAAGCTTCAAGTATGGCCAGTTGCTCATGGTATCCTATCTTCAAGGCTACCCTCATTGAAAATGATCTTTCACAAGTTTCTTCACCTCTATGTTCAGGCTACCTGTATCTCTCAATGTCAGTCTATCCACAGTCACCTTATCAATTTTTGGGAACCCCGAGCAAAAGTTGCAGTGATTTTTGAACAACATTTTTTGAGAGTTTAATATCCATAAGATAAGACAAGTAGAAATAAATCACACCAAAGTCCATACCCAGTATCCTCATCAATAGATGTCTCAAAGGGGCATAAAAACAGCCACCACCTTCTCAGATCTTATGTGACTAAGCAAAGATTTTTAAATAAGGAATATGCTACTTACCAGTATGCATCTGTTCTTGGCATGTAGGGCCGCTAACATTCATATCTTGTGCATAGATCGCCGCCTAGTGTTGGATCCGGATGATTGCACCTGGTTGTCCTGGAAGAGTCTTTTGAAGTATCACAAGATAGGTGGCTCCTCCCCTGGACTACAGTGCGCATGGGCATCCTCTCCATCCTCAGATTGTTTTTCGCCATTGTGGCAGAGATGGAGTCCAATACAATACAAGATGACCATGCTTACAAATAATTCTGACTACTACAGCTGCGACAGGCACCGGGGAGGATGGGTGAGCGATATGAATGTTAGCAGCCTTACATGCCAAGAACAGATGCATACTGGTAAGTAGCATATTCCGTTCGAGGCATGTGGGCCGCTAAATTCATATCTTGTCCATAGAATATATAGCAGTTTCTCCCCTAGCGGTGGTTGCCCGAGCCAGCTGCAGCAGCCTGAAAAAGGGACTTAAGAACAGCCTGTCCTACAGCAGCTTGCTGCTTGGAATGTACATCAACACAGTAGTGTTTGGTGAATGTATGTATGTTATTCCATGTGGCTGCTCTACAAATGTCCTCTAATGGAATGTTACCCAAGAAAGCCATGGATGCCCCTAGCTTGCGTGTGGAATGCGCTCTTGGGGGGGGACTGTTAGTGTGCGTTTAGCCTTCTGATAACAAATCTGAATACACTTAACAATCCATCTGGCTATACCTGATTTGGAAATGGGTTTGCCCTTGTACTGTGGTGAAAAAGCTACAAAGAGTTGTTTAGTCTGCCTGAAATCCCTCGTCCTGTCTATATAGTACAGGAGAGCTCGTTTGACGTCTAATGTGTGCAGTGATCTTTCTGCAACTGAGTCTGGATTAGGGAAGAAAACTGGCAGTTCAATAGTTTGATTAATGTGGAACTGAGAGACTACCTTGGGCATGAAATTAGGGTTAGTGCGTAGCACCACCCTATTCGCGTGAACCTGTATAAAAGGTTCCTGAATGGTTAGGGCTTGCAGCTCGCTAACCCGTCTCAGCGACGTGATCGCTACCAAGAAGGCAACCTTCCATGTAAGGAACTGTATCTCGCAAGAGTGGAGAGGTTCGAAGGGAGGTCCCATCAGTCTGGTCAAAACAATATTAAGATTCCAGACCGGTGAAGGTGGTCTTCTAGGTGGAATGACTCGTTTGAGTCCCTCCATAAAAGCCTTTATGGCTGGCACTCGGAACAGTGAAAGGTGTTGCCTGTTCTGTAAGTAAGCCGCTATCGCCGCCAAATGAATACGTATCGAGCTGTATGCCAGATTGCATCTGTATAAATGTAACCAGTAACAAATAATGTTTTGTGTTGATGCATCCAGCGGGTTTATGTCATGGTTGGAACAGTAAATGACAAAGCGTTTCCACTTGGCAGCATAGCAGGCCCTAGTGGTAGGCCGTCTCGCCTCCTTGATGATATCCATACAATCAGGAGGCAAATTCAGATACCCAAATTCTATGACTTCAGGTGCCATATCGCAAGGTTTAACTGTTGCGGATCTGGGTGCTGAACGTCGCCATGGCTCTGGGTGAGAAGACTGGGTGTAAGACGCAGTCTTTGATGAGGCACCACGGAAAGTTCTAGGAATGTGGTGTACCATGCTTGCCTCGCCCACGTTGGAGCAACCAGGATGAGAGTCATCGAGTGCTGTCTGAGTTTCCGTGCCACCAGAGGAATGAGCGGGGCTGGCGGAAAAGCGTACGCAAATCTGCTTGACCAGTTCATCCATATCGCATTGCCCTGAGACCGCGGGTGTGGGAACCTGGCGGCGAAGTTTGGGCATTTTGCGTTCTCGTTTGTGGCGAACAGGTCGATGTCTGGATGCCCCCACTGCTGGAAGTACGGTTGCAGCACCGAGGGATGAATCTCCCACTCGTGCACCTGATGGCTGTGTATGCTGAGCAGATCTGCCATCTGGTTGTCCTGGCCCGGGAGGTGCTCCGCCATGAGGAAAATGTTCCTCTGAATGGCCCACTTCCACATGCTCCGAGCCAAGTGTGACAACTGTGGAGAGTGAGTACCTCCCTGCTTCTGAATGTAATACATGGTTGTCATGTTGTCCGTCCGGATCAACACGACCATGCCGCACAGATGTATCTTGAAAGCCTTCAGTGCCAGGAAGATTGCCATCAATTCCAGCAGATTGATGTGCATCTTCTTCTGTTGATCCAACCATAGTCCCTGCACTGTATAATGAAGGAGATGCGCACCCCCAGGAGGGATGCGTCCGCCGTGAACACTATTTGTGGTACAGGCTCTTGGAACAGTCGTCCCTTGCAAAGGTTGCATGGATTCCACCAATGCAGAGAGTTGTACGCACGACTGGTCACCAACACTAGGTCTTTCAATTGTCCTTGAGCCTGATTCCACTGTCGTGCTAAACACTCTTGGAGCGGACGCATGTGCAGTCTCGCGTGCGGGACTATAAAGATGCAGGAGGCCATCATGCCTATTAACTGCAGAAACACTCGCGCCTGTAGTGAGTGTTGTGGCCTGAATTTGCGAATCAGCAGTTGCATGCTGTCGATTCGCAATGAGTTCGGCTGGGCTGTAGCCCTCACAGTGTCCATCGTCGCTCCCAAGTATTGCTGTACTTGTGCGGGTTGAAGATGCGACTTGGGATAGTTCAGAGAAAATCCCAAACTGTGCAGAAGATGAATCGTGCGGGACACGTGGCTGGCGCACTGCTGGGCTGACTTCGCTTGCACAAGCCAGTCGTCCAGGTAAGGGTAGACATGAATGTGTTGTCTCCGAAGGTGTGCCGCCACGGTCGCCAATCACTTGGTGAACACTCTGGGAGCAGTGGTCACTCCAAAGGGTAGCACCTTGAACTGATAATGCTTGTTCTGTATAGTGAACCTGAGATATTTCCTGTGTGCCTGATGTATGGGTATATGGAAATATGCATCCTTCAGATCCAGAGTTGCCAGGAAATCCCCCTGACTGAGCAATGGCAGGACCTGCTGCAGAGTCAGCATATGGAAATGTTCTGAAAGGATTTATAGGTTCAAAGGTCTCAGATCCAGAATGGGCCTGAGAGACCCGTCCTTCTTTGGGACCAAGAAATAGAGAGAGTACACCCCTGTTCCGTGCTCCTCTGGAGGCACCAGTTCTATGGCCCCTTTTTGCAGCATGCTGGCCACCTCTTGCTGTAATAAGGTCAAGTGCTCTGCGGACATAGGATGGTGTCTTGGTGGTATGTCGGGTGGAGTGGCTGTCAGTTCTAAACAATACCCGTACTGGATAAGTTGCCTCACCCACCTGTCTGTGGTAATGCCTTCCCAGACTGGCAGGAACTGCTGGAGTCGTCCCCCGACCAGTGTTATATGGTCCGGGGGCAGTGACAAGACGTCACTGTTTGGTATTTGCGGAGGACCTGGTGTTATTATTTCCACGTCCTCTGCCTTTGGCGCTGTTACCACGGTATCCACCTCTATTGTTCTTGTTAAAGGTGGCCTGTGCACCACCTTTATTGTATTGTGTTTGCTGAGATGTTTGCCCCCTTGACGGCCCTCTACCTCCCGAGCGACGAAAAGAACCCCCTCTGCACAGTTGAGACTGCAAGGCCCCCATAGACTTAGTCGTCTCGGTGTCCTTCTTGATCTTCAAGGATAGTGTCAACGTCAGGCCCAAACAAGAAATCTGGGTTAACGGGGTGATTGAGTAAACGTGACTTTATTTCTGGCTTAAACCCTGAAATTCGTAACCATGCCTGCCTCTTTAGCATTACACTGGTGTTAATGGCCCTGGCTGCAGTGTCTGCTGAATCTAGGGCACACTTGATAGAAGCATTTGATATCAGTCTCCCTTCCTGAATCAACATTTCCGCCCCCTCTCTATATGCATCAGGCAAGTGTTGAAACAATTGCTCTAGGGTGTCATAGTGAGCCCTATCGTATCTAGCCAGTAGAACTTGTGTATTGCCTATTCTCCAAATATTCGTGGAGAGGTGTGGCTTACTGGTTAGAGGCGGCAGACCTGTAAGCAGAGAATGGCCCGGGACCAGGGTTCAATTCCTGATGTCGCAAGGTCGTGGACCAGGGGTCAACGGATTCGATAATTCTCGCCTCAGTGCCTACTCTAACCAGGGAACACACTTGGTAACTCTGGGCATTAAGCTTGCCTCATCTCTACAACGGCCCCCCACAGACGCCGGGGATGCCTGGTTTCACCCTGGCGATACCCAGAAAGGGACCATCTCACAGGGAAAACCAGGACGGGTTCCCCAGCGGTCTACAGCGCCAGGACACTCGGGTAGAGTAACAGTGCGCTTAATGCAGACAGGATAGCAGTATTCTGTAAATAAAATAGAGGTAGTTAGTTGCAATAAAAGCATCAACATGCCTATCAAAAGAAAGTAAAACGCTGCCCAAAAACAAGGCAAGCCGGCCAAAAAACAAGGCAAGCCGGCCAAAAAACAAGGCAAGCCGCCCAAAAACAAGGCAAGCCAGCAAGCAGAGCCGCCAAAAAACGAGGCAAGCCAGCATGCAGAGCTGGCAAAAAACGAGGCAAGCCAGCATGCAGAGCCGCCAAAAAACGAGGCAAGCCAGCATGCAGAGCCGCCAAAAAACGAGGCAAGCCAGCATGCAGAGCCGCCAAAAAAACGAGGCAAGCCAGCATGCAGAGCCGCCAAAAAACAAGGCAAGCCAGCAAACAGAGCCGCCAACACACAGGGCATGCCAACACACTGGGCATGCCAACACACTGGGCATGCCAACACACTGGGCATGCCAACAAACTGGGCATGCCAACAAACTGGGCATGCCAACAAACTGGGCATGCCAACAAACTGGGCCAAGCCAACACACTGGCCAAGCCAACACACTGGCCAAGCCAACACACTGGGCCAGGATTGTTGAGGGCCAAAGTTTTAGGGAGAACCATGCCAAAGATGGCAGGTTCAACAGTCCAAGATCCAACTCACCCCACCCAAAAATTAAAAACAAGCCATCCCAGCTAGTAGTAATGAAAGGGAGACATATCTGAATACCTTGCACTAGAAGAAGACAAGAACCAATATAGAATACCCAAAGAAATTGTAGGTGACAGCCGGTGTCCATACCTCCCAAAATCTAACACCATCTTTCTTTCAGGAGGTTGTCGTATAGCTTTTGAATTTATAGTTTCAATCCTCACATTGCTGAAGGCTCAAGTACACCAAAGGTATTTAGGCATGGGCAGTTGCTCAAGGCACCCTATCTTTTAAGCTACCCCCAGGGAAAGTGATCTTTCAGTAAGGTCTTTACTTCTTTTCGGGCTACCTGTATTTTTCACCTTGTGTCTTATCAATTTTTTAGGGCCCTGGGCAAGATTTCACATGGATTTTTCAGTGACATTTTCTAAAAGTTTAGTGTACAATTATGTGGGCAGAAGTTGAAGATATTGAGTAATAATATTTAGATTTCAAATGGTACACTTGAATAGTCTTTACTCAGGTTCCTTGCGAATGTGTCTCTTGAAGTAGATTGAAGACACCCAAAGCCCTAGTCGGCAAGATCACCATTTTCTAAGCCCATGTGACTAAACATAGTATTTTTTGCAACACAACACAAACCAGTGGGTACAAGACCTTAAGCTCAGGCAGGCTTAACTCAGACTGGAAAGCAGTATTCTGTTAATATAATAGTGAATTAGTTAATGGCTATAATAACGCAGGAACTCCGGTTATGAGATTTTGGATCTAAACGGTTTTAAGAGAGAAAAAGTGTTAGCGGGTTCTCAACCAAGTACACGACTTAAGAGTGGGAGTATTGGGGGGTTTAGGCCCAAGGTCTAATTGGGTGCTCTAGTGGCACCAGCAGAGGCACTAGGGCGGCCTGGCATGGAGTGCAGGAGCCCAATGTTAGCTAATGGTGCAAAAAGGGCCTTCGATTAGGGACTGCTTACGAGCAGGTCAATCGGGTGTGGGAACAAAACTCGTGGGGTTAAGGTCAGCACTGCAGGGGCCAACAATTAGCAATGGAGCTGCACCACCAGTGGCACTGGGGTGGCAGGGTGCCAAAAAGACATCAGGGACTTTGTGCTTTTGAATGGAAACCTTCGATTCTGTGAAATTGCTGCAGGCTTTGGCAGAGAGGCTTCCAGAAGGTGACCATGGACTGGAGAGATCAGTTTGGATCTTGGGGGGATGCTTGGGCACAGTAAGTTGGGCCACCGAAAGCCATGGGGAGTACAGTGAAGGGGTTTTCTGGCATCAGATTTCTTGCCAGCTCCGGTCACAGTCAGGGACAGCCTTCGGGTGAAGCCTGCAGGAGTCCTCTTGAAGACTGAGTGGGGTCAAGGATCACCAGTTCCCAGGTCAGGATCACGGGGGGGACTGGGGAGACCTTGTGGTTTTGGGCCACTGGAACTTGTGTTGTGTGCATCGGTTGCAGAATCGCAGTCTCATCTGACTCTGGTCTTGTAGTCATTGTTGAGCAAACCAAGAGCCCACGGGAGAACGTCTGTAGGGAAGCGAAGGGCAGGTCAATGGTGCTCTGGGGGGCTGTTTGATATGCCAGTTCCTTCTCTGTAAGCAGGTCAGAGTCATGGCAGTAACACTTTTTTTTACTATTCTGTGTTTCCCCAAGTCTTTTGAAAAAAATGGTAACTCTTGTATGGGTAGGCATAGTGCTCGCGACAGGACACTGCCCAGAACACATTTTTTTTTTTGTATGTTCTTATATAGCGCTCAACTACCCGGAGGCATCTCGACGCTTGCCTTGGGAACCCGTCCTGGCTTTTCCCTGTGAGGTAGCCCCTAACGGGCATCCCCAAGGTGAAAGCCAGGCATCCCGCCGCGGGGGGCCGTTGTGGAGATTAAGCAAGCTTAATGCCCAGAGTTGCAGAGTGTGAACCCATGATTAGGTCAGGCACCGAAGCGACACATCGTTTTTTTTCCAGTGAAAACTGACCCTTTTTTTGCAGTGTGCCTAGCTGTGGTTTTTAGACACTAGCTCAGCTGGCACATAGGGATACCTAGCATACCTGAAATTTTTTGACAACTAGACAGGCAGCGGAATCCAGGATGGGATGACTTGTATGGCTTTAACCAGGTTTTGTTACCCAGAATCCGTAGCAAACTTCTGTGATGTAAAGTTCTGGAATCTGTGTCGATCCACAAAATTCTACTCGCATCGCATTCACCAAAGTCTTCCGATAAAATGGTACCTCACTTGTGTGGGTGGATTAAGTACCTGGGGCAGGCAAGGGCCCAAAATGTATTGTGGAGACATCAAAATTACAGATTGCAAAAAGACCTGGTTTTGCAAGGGGCGCCACAAGTTGTTTTTGCCCCGGGCTCAGTTGTCATCAAGAGAAACCTACCAAACTTACACAGTTCTGAAAACTGGACACTGTGGGAGTCTAGGGAGTTGAGGCTTGTCTGGATCCCCCGACATTTGTCTACCCAAAATCCCCTGCAAACATCAATTTTAGCTGGAAAACATTTTCCACAAATGTGTGGGATAGCAGTGCCGGCACCCAGTGTTTCCCTAGGTGAGGGCTGAGCTAGGGCACAAAATCCCCAGCTACCCATGTTGACAAAAAAGAGCTCTTACAAAAGGCCATTTTACCGCCACAAATATAAATCTGACACTACTTTGATAAATTAAATCCACCTTTTACACTGGTTGATTTTAGCACCTCCAGAAATGCTGGCTTCAAAGCTCAAATACTTATCCAAGTATATAAATACTGAAGCCAAGCCTTCTGATGGTGAGCCATAAAGCCACTTCACGGCACCAACCACTTTATGGTCCATTCACACACTATTCACGTACCACACACAAGGCTCACATACTGCCGGCCACAGGCCCAAATCAACCATAACAATTGCACTCACATAAACATACCGACGCCATGCAAGGGCCCACCACAAGACATAATGAGTTTTTTTTTTCACAACAACTTTTATTGATTGATCAGGTAAGGGCATGTACACAGTTCTCTACACAGTCAGGAGGTCACTGTCAAATATCAATACATATCATGATATCGTAGTAACCCAATAAAAAAAAAGCGAACATTTCTCCCTTACCTCCCCCCACCTCCCACAGCCACCCCACAAACCCTCTACCCACCCCTTATCCCTCCCTAACCCAGTGCACGTGATCACATTAAGCTCCCGTAAGTGTTGCTAACACGCCTGGCGCCGTGCGCCTCTCTAGGCCTGGAGCCCATAGTCTAGATCCGGACCGTCGTCATGGTCCACTGGAGGCTCTAGAGTCAAGCCTCTATAGTCAGCCCACCGTTTCCAGATTTTGTAATGTATCCGGGGGCATCCTCTGGCCTCGAACACTGGGCGCTCTAGCCCCATAAAATAGTCCAGTCTTCCACGCACTCAGGGGGGGGCTCGCTCATTCTTCCACGCCCGTGCCAAGTCCCGCTTGGCTACAACCAGCCCCAACAACAAAAGGTGGCATTTGTAAACATTCCCTCCCACACCCTCCAGCACATGGAGGAGACCCAAGCGATGGGTGCGGGGGAGATCCCAACCCAGTACCTCCGACAGGCAGCTCCACACACCACTCCAGAACCTAGTTAAGCCAGCACATGACCATACAGTATGCAGCAGGGAACCAATCTCAGCTCCACATCGCAGGCATTCCGGGGACGCAATCAGGCCTGCCTTCCAGAGCCGCTCCAGTGTATAGTGAGCCCTGTGCAATTATTTGAATTGGATTAGTCCGAGCCGTACCGCGATAGCGGTCCCACACGGGGACTCCAATCATCCTCATCCAGGGGTCCTACATCCTTTTCCCAGGCGTCTTTTAACGGAAGCAGGGAGGAGGAGCAGTGGGTGACTAGCGTTTGGTAGATACGAGACACTTTTATCCCAGAGGTCTCCCATGAAAACCTTCGCCTCCATAGGGCTGAACTCCGGAAGCGACTCCAAACCAACAAGACTAGGCGCGAGCGTGTGACGAAATTGTAGATAACTGAAGAATTGAGTTTGTGGCATGTGGCATTTGTCCCGTAACTCCTGGAACGACTAGAGTTACACCGGACACTACGTCCCCAAGCGAGGAGATCCCTATGGAATCCCATCCACCAAACCCCGCCAGCGAGGCCAGCGCGGGAAGCCGCCCATTGTGCCACAATGGGGTCTCCGCCATCAACCTACCCCACCAGCCCATGCGACGCAGCGCTCGTCACCAAACCACAAAGACCACTTGTGTGGCACACGGCACCCACCTACGAAGCCTGGCCGAGTATAAGATTGTGTGCAACGTATTGTCCCCCATCAGCGAGCTTTCCAGAGCATAAGCCGGGTCTCCTGCAACCCCATACCACCATTCATTTAATACTAGCAAATGGGAGGCCTGGTAATAAGACAGTATGTCTGACGTGGCAAGGCCACCACAATATGTGGATATGAAGCATGTACGCAGTGCCACTCTGGCGGCACCGCCGGCCCGCAAGAAGCGGCCCAGGATAGAATTGACCTGCCGGAACCACTGAGGTGCGATCAGGTGCGGATGGTTCTGCAACTGGTATAGGAGGCGCGGAAGTGCAACCATTTTGAAGATCGCAGACCTACCATAGATGGTAAGAGGCATTCGGGACCATATTTTAATGTCCATTTGGACCTTCTCCCACATCGGAATACTCCAAGATACATGATGCCCTCGGCCGCCACCTGCAAGGCAGACGCCCATGGGCCCATGCCTGCCCCATCTCCCAGCACCCACAGGGTGGATTTACGCGGGTTGAGATAGAGGCCCGACACTTCGCCAAATATACGCATGATTTCCAACACTTGGGGGCCCGATCTATTTAAATTCGTGAGAAAGAAGAGGACGTCGTCCGCATAAAGGGTGATCCTATCAGTGAGTCTCCCATCCCACAAGAAGCCCCGCAGCTGCGTGTCAATGCGCACCCAGGAGGCCAGGGGCTCCATGGCCAGCGCAAATAGGTACGGGGACAACGGGCAACCCTGACGGGTCCCCCAGCCGATGGTAAATCTCTCTGAGACCGCTCCGGAGACACGCACGGACGCCGTGATGTCAGTATACAGTAGTTTGACGTATGAAATAAACACCGGGCCCAGATTAAGATGAGGCAGGAGCGCGAACAGATAGGTCCAACTCACAGAATGGAAAGCCCTGTCTATGTCTGCCAGTAGCAGAGCCGCCTGTTCTCCAGTGGCGCCCATAGCATTCACCGCCGCCTGCGCTCGACGAATATTGTGCTGCGTCACTCTACGCCGCATGAAGCCTGCCTGATCCGGGTAGATTCGATCAGTTATGTAGGGGAGGAGACGGTTAGCCAGCAGCTTAGCCTCAATATTGAGTAGAGATAGGGCGATACGAGTCATGTCAATTAGGGGGACTACCTGGCTTCTGAAACACTACCACCTCAGCGTGGCGCCAGTCAGCTGGCAGCCGACCCAGCTCGCGTGCCGCCTCCAGAGCTGTCCTGTAATGGGACCCCAATTGGAGATGAAATTTCTTATAGAACTCACACAGGAAACCGCTCAGCCCGGGTGCCTTCCCTGTGGTGAGCTGCCCCAGTGCATCCCCCAGTTCCTCCGCTGTAAGGGGAAGGTCTAGTGCCGCTCGTGTCTCAGTAGATACTGCCCTCGGGGGCAGGTCGCCAATGAATTTATCGACCGCATCAGCCGGAAGGCAATCCTGTGGTGCATATTGCCCCGCGTAGTATCGAGCAAAACTAGCCGCCAGCTCGGCCGAGTCCGTTATGGTAATACCATCCCCATCTGTGAGGCCAGGCAGGGCAAGTGGCTGCAAGGTGCGTTGGCATAGCCTGTGGAGCATAGTACAGGACTTGTCCCCCCCACCGATATACCCTACTATGCGTGGCCAGCCACGCTTGTCGAGCCTCGTCAAGCAACACAAGCGTGGAAGGGTATTCTCAGATGTGAGACCCTTGCTCATTGCACCATCAGGATTCAAGCAAACCGGGCCGAAGACGGCTGTAATGCCAGAAACCGGTCCCCGGGAGCTTGTTTCCTTTCCAGTGTAAGAATTGGCTTTTGTAGTTTGGTTTGCCCTGTTCCCATCATGCACTGGGACAGGAACAGACTAATTTGCATACAGCCAGGTTCTGAAACTGGGATGGTGCAGTGAGCTAAAAAACGGTGTTGGATCTAGCCCTGATCTCTTGACTGGGTGAGAGCTTTCTGCTTAATTCAGAGACTCTGTCCCTCACCACCCCTTGTTGTAAATATTTTTGTCCACCCTAAGCGTGGAAGGGTATTCTCAGATGTGAGACCCTTGCTCATTGCACCATCAGGATTCAAGCAAACCGGGCCGAAGACGGCTGTAATGCCAGAAACCGGTCCCCGGGAGCTTGTTTCCTTCCCAGTGTAAGAATTGGCTTCTGTAGTTTGGTTTGCCCTGTTCCCATCATGCACTGGGACAGGAACAGACTAATTTGCATACAGCCAGGTTCTGAAACTGGGATGGTGCAGTGAGCTAAAAAACGGTGTTGGATCTAGCCCTGATCTCTTGACTGGGTGAGAGCTTTCTGCTTAATTCAGAGACTCTGTCCCTCACCACCCCTTGTTGTAAATAATCGTCAAGCAACAGACGCATAGGACTGCTGTGCCTGCAGGAGCAGCAGCACTGCCACATCATCCTTTCCCTCTGACACCGCTGCTCCAGAGCCTCCACCGAGCCGCTGCTGTAACTATGGCCTCCCTACACCGGCGATGAGCCGCCGCACACCACGCAATGACAAATCCCCTCAATGTAGGTTTCATGGCTTCCCAGACTACCGTTACATCTGTGTCCTTCACCATATTTTCTCGCCAGTAGTGAGCAATCGCTCCCCGCATGAGTTAAACATATTCAGTTCGCTGAAGGTGCCACGAGGACATCCTCCATCGGAATGGTTGTCTGTTCCTCAGCAGGTCAACCTCCACTGCCACAGGGGAATGGTCAGACAGCCCCATAGGTAGGATACTAGCCTCACGTACTCTACTCAGGAACCCACAGGGCACAAAAATATAGTCCAGCCGTGAGAAGGAGCCGTGGACAGCAGAGACATAGGTATACTCTCGGGCCTTAGCATGCATGTGTCGCCAAACATCCACCCAGCCTAATCCTTCCACCATCGCACTCAGCCGGGTAGGGGCGGCAGCAGCAGTCAGCGTCTCACGCAGTCTCTGTCGGTCCACATGCACATCCATCACGTCGTTCCAATCCCCACCCAGCACCGCCAGGGACCCGGGGATTTCCGTCCACACTGCAAACAACCATTCAGCCAGGGACCACTGCAACGGGGGGCGGCATATATACTACCAAAAACAACGGATTCCGTGCCCACCATCCCTTTAACAAAAACATATCGACCCTACGGGTCTATCCACTGTCTCTCGTGAATGTAAGCCAACCTGCGATGGACCAAGACGGCGACTCCCCTGGAGCCCCTGGAAAACCCAGCGTGGAAGACCTGTTGGTAACGAAATCTCTGTAGGCTAAGCACTTTCGTCCCCATCATGTGTGTCTCTTGTAACAACAAGACATCTGCCGCTTCCCTCTTCCCCCACCGCAGAATCGCCCCCTCTTGATCTTATCTAGCATCCCTCTAACGTTCCAACTCAGTATGCGCATGGACTCCCTACAGAGCCCCGGAGTTGATGCCTCAGCCATAATCCAATAGGACCCAACACAAAAGCACCCAGCACCAGGCCCAGGCGCACAGCACAATCTGAAACAAGGCATTAGAAATCGCGTAGACCCCCCACCAACCATCCCAGATCTCCCCCCCCCCTGTCCCCCAAACATTCCCCTCAACTCCCCTCCCCCTGTCACCCGCCACCCACCCCTATACCTCATCGAACTCTGAAGTATCTGTTGCGGCATGGGGAACCTCGGGCCCAAAACAGAGCGCCCAAGGCCAACCATACCAATGGATCCCAACTACTCACTCAAACAAAAGAAACTCCCCCCTGGTCAACTCCCCCTCGTGTAGGAGGCAAGTAGCCCCTGTAAAGGAGCATCCCGAACCCCCCCCCCGCAGCCCCACACAATTGCAAGGAAATAAACAAGCAGTGGCAATATCCGCAGTTGTCAAATGTCAGTACAATAAGACACAGCTATGCAAGTCCCCTCAGCGGGAGCCTGTGACATCTGTGGAGAAACTCAGCTCCCCGATATCCCTCAACGGCCCTTTCCAGAGTGATCAGAGTCAGTAGGCGCACCCTCTTGTGTTCCACAGCAAGAAGAGGAGCGTTTCCGGGATCTGGGCCTCCTATTCCTTTTGCCCCGGGCGTTTTGGTCCCCCCGGTCCTGCGACGGGCCTCTCGAGCGGCCTAGGTCCAGACCCGGTTGGGCATGTGGCCTGACCCTCACCGTTTCATCAGTCCATTTAAAGACATCCTCTGGGGTATCAAAGAAGTGGGTTCGCGACTGGAAGACTACCCACAGGCGGGCCGGATAGAGCAAGGAGTATTGAATCTTCAGACCACGCAGTTTCGCTTTGGCGGCAATAAAGGAGTGTCGCTGCTGTTGCACGATTCTGGTATAGTCGGGGAAGATCATGATCTTTTGATTCTCGAAGAGAAGGGAGTCCTTGGCCCGCGCTTCCCGTAGTATAGTGTCGCTATCATGGAAATTCAGGATTTTAGCAATCACTGGTCTGGGCCGCTCCCCCACAGGTGGCTTCTGCGTCAGGGCTCTATGTGCGCGCTCAATCACAAAACAACGTGACAGAACATCTGGGGGAAGCCAGCTCTCCAACCACTGGGACAAGAAGTGTTCCATATTGCCTCTCTCACATCCTTCCGGAAAACCCACGAAGCGAAGGTTGTTCCTGCGTGCCCACCCTTCAGCATCCTCCACACGGAGCGCAAGGCCCTTTTGAAGGTTTTCCATCGCCGCCATTTTCTGCTTCAGGGTCCCAACGTCGTCCACCACCGATATTCTGGATTCTGCCTCCGTGATACGAGTCACTGCATTTCGCAAGTCCTGGCGCAGCAGGGTCATGTCTGCCCCAACTGCCCCAATCTTGGCGTCCAGCATGTCTCTGGATTGGGTAATCGCAGCCATGAGCGCTGCATTGTCCGGCCCCGTTCCCTGGCCACCTCCGGATGCTCCGGGTCCCCCACTCGGCCCAGTGAATTTATCGATTTGTCCCTGCTTGGCAGGCCCGCTGCCTCCCCTGGTCATGTCTGCAGCGTAACCGGGGTCTGCTGTCACATGAATACAAACTGCTGATTAGTGAGGTCAGAACACTGTGGGGGGAGAAAACTCACGGATTTAATTAACCTCGACCTAAAAGAATGATATAGGATTGACATGAAACATGATGCAGAGGTGGCAGCCGGGTACATAAATAAGGCTCTGATAATAACCTGTGTGTAGTTGTTCATTTGCCTTTTATTAAATGCACATTTGATAATGGATGATTAATTGGCACATGTTCTATTATTTTTAGTGACCCCCAAAGAAGGACGCTGGGTCGCCCGAAATGCATTGGGTTTTTATGGATTAAACTGCCTGAGATGAGCCTGGCATTAATCGTATTTATTCAAGAGGTCCGTAGGGGCACAGAGTAAATATAAGAAAATTGGAAACAGGCACACATTTTCCACGTGGATTCTAAAATAAGAGATTGAGGAAACTTGAAAAAGAAGAAAAAATGGAAAAGTTTAAAAATGAAAATTTGGAGATAACTGACAGTTGTGAATGTCGCAAGGACGGCATTAAGCTGTGCATTTGGCTGGGGCATGAATGTGTCCCATTTGTATTTACCATGGTCGTACCTGGTGGTATTTGGGCATGCCACATTACCAATCTGCACGCTGAAATTAACTAAACAGAGAAAGCTGGATGAAACATTAAAAGAATTAGGTGTGCATCCCTCATCTTCACAGAAGAGTATTCCAGTAGGCCATATCTCCAATTGAGCAAACATATCTCCCTTTGAAAATAAGGCAACCATGCTGGGGTATATTGCTTAAGGTCCCTAAAGTAATAAGCCAAACAAATGGCCTGTGGGTTACATTCACCAACACGTTTACTTTGACAGCCTTAAAACTCAATTACTAACTTGCATCATACACAAGGTTATTGAGAAAGGGTACAGACGCAATATCTCGTATGATGGTTTTCACATCTTAAATTAAAGATGTTGAAACAATCCTCATACAAGAGATTGTGTCCTGTATCCCTTTTCAATAACATGGTTGTGACACAAGTTAATAATGGAGTTTGCACATTGTTAAAACAATTAGAAGTTGGCGATTAAGTCCCATTGGATATTTGCTTGACTTAATACACTTACTACGGTTCTCAATGGCAATCAGGGTGGTCCTTGTGTAGTATACATAGGTTCCCTAACAAGAACTTCAAAATCCAGTCAAGACAAACTTTTTGCCAAACAGGGTACTCCGTGACAATGTGCTGCATGTTCTGTTCACTAGTATGTGCAGTGTGGAGACTATATTGTACTTGTCAATTGGCGAAGAGAACCACCACCACATTCTGAAACCAGATAAAGGCAATGAGAAGGCCATGATTTCCTGAAGTAGAGGAATAAATATTTTGCGGCTGCTTACATAGCGAAGGAGTGGCCCACAGACAGTAGGTATCTGTTGTAATTTGGCAGCGGCTAGATTAAGCATTAGCAGAAGACATGCTGTATTCAGCAACTATTGTAACATCGAATAGACTCCATTTTGTATCTGTGGCAGCCATTTTGTCTGCCACCTGTTGCCATGTGCTCATCATGTGCTTTGTCCTACCTCCTTGTTAATTGCGCCTGAAATCTGCCCAGCAACAGGCTATATTTAGCATCCCCACTTTTAGCATGCCCAGGCATGCCCAGTAGGGTCTGCAGATGTTACTAATTAGTTCCAGATAGGAATGTGTTTACTAGTTTCTGAAAACTGTTAACTCCGCCCACTCAGATTGTGCCTTCCAATATGCCCTTATATGTACATAAAACTTGCTCTTGTATTTTGTACCACCTTCTTTTGAGCCCCTGCATGGGTATAAAAGGACCATGCTTTCTTTGTCTGGTGTGCTACTCTATGCAATACTGAAGGGTGTTGTGTGGACTGCAGTACCACCTTTAAAGGTTTAATAAGCTATGCTTTTGTATTTTCCAGTTTGTGCCAACTTCTTCCTATGGTCTAAGGACTTTTTGCAGAGAAGGGCGAACCACTTGCACTGGTAGGCCTTGCTGAGGTTTGCTTACTTCAGAATCCATTCACACAAATTGAAAAGTTTACCTATAGGCAGCTCCCCCTCTGTCAATTTCCCTGTATTTTCCTTTAGTGTGATACAACATTAAGCAAGTAGGAAAACAGAAGGTAGGCTTACTTGGGCATGGGGGACAGTGAACACAAGACTCCTGCCTCTTTTCCCTACATCGAGCACACTTTACAACAATGACATGGTAACTCCTCTTTGGGTGTTGCAGGGATTTTATCAGCAAAGGGTCACTCCTGCAGCCTTGCCACATCCTCCAGAATACATGAAGTGGAAGCTTCTGCAGCAGTGAAACTTCCAATCACAGACTACTGAAAGTCAAGGAAAGACATGAGTCTTCCTGTGGTGGTCTAACTATAAACAACATGCATTGTATGTTGCCATCTGGATCAGGTGAGTAAACAGTTTCTTATACCAAGTGCGAGTTTTACATTGTATGAATGAAGAGGCCCATGTACTTTTGTAGTCCAGTATACAGGTAGGCTTGTGGACTTCAGCCCTCTGACCCCAAACTGTGACAAAGGAAGTGATCTCAGCATGATTTCTAGTGAACATGTACACTTGACTGCGAGCAGTTTGTTGGAACGCAACAGAGTGCTCTGGGATTTCTGGAGCTTCTTCCAAACAAGCTCCTGTGGGAATCCTTTGCTGAGAAAATAAATTGTACCGCAGGCCAAAGTGCCAGCTTTGTACAGCTCACTGAACAGCTCTTCTCCTGTATAGAAATGGTCTGCATGGTGGTTATAACCTTTGTGAAAGAGTGGCTGGACAAGCTCCCATACAAGCTTTCCTATAACCCTGTGACATGGAGCATAGAGAGGACATGGGGACCCCAAAGGAATGGTGGCTCACTGAAAACGATTCTCCTCCTTCCCCTCAGGACAATTGGTCGCCATGGACAGCTGATCCAGACTTCGACAAGAATGAGGAGTGTTCCTTTAACTGGCCGTCGACAGAAGAAGAGGACACACCCATCCATGACGTGAGCGTAGCACGATTGGTAAAAGGCCATGAAGGACAAGGCACGGCGTGTGACGACACCCCGGAAGAAGGAGAAGGAAGAAGCCGGAGACACCAAGAGAACGGGAGCGGAGAGACGAGCCCGGAGCAGAGTGACAACCTCGAAGAAGGAAAGCCAGGAGGCCAACGTTTCCACGAACCCCCGTGCCACACTCCGAAGGGAGGAGTGTGGCAAAAGCAGGTACAGGAGCGTTTAGCGGGCTGGGTCGGGAGGCAGGATACTACGTAGCTTAATATCGACTATCTTTAATAACGAGAGTCGGTAGCGTCAGTCTCACTCCCTGCGTCTGCTTGTTAAACTGTTCTCCCTCCCGTTGCACTTTCACAAACCCCAAAGCACACTGAGAGTAGCATGTGAGCACGAGCAGCGGTGTCCTCACCCCCTGGGCCCTTGGTGTAAAAAGTTATCAGAAAACGAGTTCTGATGGTCCCTTTTCTCTCCCATTACCCCGAGGAAAACAACGGGACATCCAACATCGTGGAGACCGAAGACGAAGAGACCGAGCCCCTATTGTAGTTACACCACTAAGATTCTCTGCACGTACAAGAAAAACTGTAAAGAAAATAAAACCGTATCCAAAGATAAGAAGTGTAAGGTCTCTCACTCGCCCCACGCCACAAACCCCTAGTGTAGGAGGGGTACCAATAGGGTTTATAGTTGTGTACTTCCCTGTATACAGTCTCAAGCTGTACACACAGCCAGTCGAGCTCCCACACAGCATGTACAGCTTTATGCCATAGCGAGTTTGCTCAGAATGCACTGCCTGAACAGCAGCCACCATTTACACAAGATCAAGGACACATTGATGGCTTTGTTTCCAGGAGTATAAACCTCTGGAAACCGGGCAGACAAATGATTAATGACAGGCTGAATTGAAAAAATCCTCTCATGGTCGGGATGGTCCCGGGGCAATGCAGCAGAATGGTCATTGAAATGCAGCATGCGCTGCAATAGCAAAATATGATGGTGCGCAGATGAGTGTTAACCAAACCGTGCACGTGGACCAGTAGGACAGCTAGGCTGGTTTATGCACTACCCCCCATTTTAAACGTGAGGTCCAAAAATATCTTCAGTTCCCCTAATGAAGTGGAAGTCCACTTACATGCCCTACAATAAGGCAGGGAGTGCTTCCGTGCTCCCTCAAAAATTCTTCAACGTGCAAATTTGTTTGCTGCACAATTTCACCAAGTAAGTCAACATCTATAAACCGATGGATGTAGTCAATAGGCTAAAAATTTGCTGTATTGACTTTACACCCAGCATCCCTCGCATACTGTATGCAGGTTCCAGGGAGAGAAGTAGGTTATTATACTGTAGTGCTAGAGGCACTCTTGTGGTGTGACACCCAGTGATGATCTTAGACTACCATTATTTTAATTGACTTTGTTGGGTTATTTTATCCTAGCCTGAATGTATGACGTCCTGCATATGCCTAGTTTCTCTTAAAGGTTACTTTCTTGTAATCTTGCAGTCTTTCAGTGGGAGCTGTCAGTAGAACAGCCGTGCCAAGAATAGAATGTGTGGGGAGAGATAGAGAGATAACTTTTTGGTCTTATAGTGCAGTGTTATGAGTGATGGTGCACAAATGTGCAGTATTGTACCCTTGGTAGTATTATTAATTTCTTACTATTGGCTTTGACATGGACTCATGTCATCCTGAAATCTGATTCTGCCTGGCTTGAGCTTTATCACGCTTGCAAGTTGTTTGGGTTAATCATGTTCAAGGATTGTTTTTATGAGAGATTGTTTAATGTACCCTGGAAGGCTTTGCTGAGTTTCATCAAGATAAAGGCTATAAAACACACAAGAATGTAGAGGGGAGGTGGGAACTCTTTTCTGCCATGGCATGCTGGCCAGTTCCAATAAGATTCCTTAGGCACCGGGAGGAAGATTCCCAAACCTTTTGTGTGTGTTTTGAGATTATAAAGCGGAGGGTTGTTGACTTAGAAACCTGGATTTTGGAATCTGAATGGGGACAGATACGTCTACTTCCATAAGAGCGGAACCCTGGTTGCTGAGGCGCTTATACCCGGCTGATAAATCTCCCAGTCTGGAGTGGGCTAAGATGCAGTGTTTGCACCAGATGAAGTGTTGAGTTTTGATGCTGGTCAAGGTGATGTGTGGTCAGTGGCTTCGATCATTTCAGGTGTTTTCTTTGCGATTCAGTGAATATATCTTTCTGATCTCTTGCAGGACGTCCAACATATTTTCTTGTGTGGTCACATATTTGCTGCTGGTTTATTTGTGGTATTATTCATGCATTTACCGAGTGTGTTATTATTGCTTGCGTATAAATAAATATATCTCCATATATTTTTCAATGTTGTTTATTTTGGCATCTGGGACAGCCTTTCTGTTAGAGAACATGGTGTAAAATAAAACCCCAAGTCTTATTCTAAAAAGAGAGTCTTTGCATTTTGTAAAATAAAACCCTTTTCTAGGTGTTGATTTGTTTTGCTTCGCCGGGTTTGAGCCACTGTGTGGGAAATTCTGTATTATCTGAAAGGCAAAGCAAGACATGCACCAGAGGCAGCTTTGACTAAAATGTGAATACAAGTCCATCTACCCCTGGCTTTGACCATGATTCAATAATCCTACAGAAACACTGATTAATCACTAGAACCTTATGATTACAGAGCTCATTAGGTGTGCATGTTTTGTGTTCATCTTCATTAGAGGATTCACTGGGAGTGGTACTCACAGGACTGGACCCTGAGGAGTCCTGATGAAGAGCTATTAGGGGGAACATCTCTGAACAGGTTGGCAAAAACATTACTGAGACAGCCAGACTCATTAAGGTCAGGTTTCTTCTCAGTAAACTACTCCGGATTCATAACCATACCAACTAGGGGCGGGAATAAAAGAGTGGCCAACTAGTTTGGTATTTTTAAATTTTCTTTCCCTTTCCGCTCCACATCACTGCAGTACACAATCTACAATAAAAAGTGCTCCTACGTGATTCGCAAGTCACAGCACGCCTCAAACTATAGGGGATTGAAAGAACTCGAATGATGAAGCATGCCACATAAGGGCAACCCTGGTGTGTGAGTGGTTTCTAGAGAAAAAGGATTTTTTCTAGACAAGGGATTACAACGAACTCTTGCTGTATCCTATATAATTCCCTAAGAGCAGGTTTTCTTCGATATACTCGATATGAATCCATACAGAACCCAAACTTCTAACAAGGAGGATTTTTTTTTATTGATTTTTAAATTTTTTATTGTGAAGTCTGTCACACATTAAGACTGACCATACCTTGGCCTGAAACTCTCTCAAAGCACACCAACCCCGCCAGTCGACCATGTAGGATATAGAACTTAAAATACAGAATCTTTATCCCTGAACAAGGTAATAAACTAGATGAAACAACTGAGGATATGCAAGAGCACAGAAAATACACATTTGCTATTTAAAATGTGTTTTGCCAAAGGGGCATTTAAAGGTGACCCTGAATTAAGGAACTGTAGCTATATCTAGCTAGACCAACTGCACGTGTCCTATTCAAAGACCTACAAATACAGACTGTTTAAAACAGTGGCACCAAAGCAGATTATGACACAAAGTACAAGTATTGAGAAAGTAACACTTCTTTGAACCCATGCAATTTTTTGATGGTGGAAGGCAAGATGTGATGCCATGCAGGAGATGGAGACTTACATTTTTACCTTCCCTAAACACATTGTCCATGTCAAAGTCCAGGATCTCTCGGTCACTGGGAAAGTAGATAGACGGAAAGGAATCCCAGGGTTTCACATCCTCCATTAATGTACTTTGGAGCATCTGTTGAATGGTCTACTCAAAGTGGCCCGAGATGACAGCGCAAGTCAGTGGTAGGGGCAGATGTTCATCTAACCATGGTCAAGAGAGAAGCAATTGAGATGAAGCAGCACATGCAGGAGGTTGGGTGGGTGAAGAGCTGATCCCTAGAAAGGATCCAAACAAAGGAGGTAGCTCATTTACATTTGTAATTTAATATTTTCATCGAGATTACTGCAAGTAGGAATAGATGCTTGTAGTGAAATCTTACTAGAAGATCCAAATGGTGATAGATGGGCTAGAGGAAAAACTATTGGCAAGTCACAAGATTGAAAGGATTTTTCTTTTGCCGCTCTTCCCAACTTCCAACACTAATATGGTGCCTTAATTAACAGCCAATCTAAAGATCCGGCTGTCCTTTGGATTATTCAGTGTGTAACATTAGTGCCACTATCTTGTTCAATTAAAACTGGTGTGGTCCCTCATTCTCAACTTAAAGCCTGAACGGGCAAGCAATACTAGCTCATGGGTGGTGCCTATTTTGGCATGGGGTAGTAAACGGGGGTGTTTTCACAGAGGTAACGCACAACCTTCTTTTTTTTAGTGTGGCAAAGGGACCGACAGCAAAAAGTTCTCCCCTCTGGTATCCTTTAGCCATATTTATCATTACTCACACACACTCACAGTGCACATAAGACCCACTCCATCAACACACCCGCATTCATCCAACGGCTGTTCTCTTAAAATATCTCCGCTGAGGTGACCCTTTGGGGGACCCATTGGACATCGTAGCACTGGCCCAACAAGGAGCAAATGCCCGATGATGAAGCATGACATCCTTCGGGTGTGTGAGGGCAACAAGAGACAACTTTGGTTCTCCTCCCTGCAAAGTGGATCCTAGACCTAGTCCTATCCTCTCTTCTTTCCCCCGTTTCTTTCTTCTTTCATTAGTGTGAGGGTGACTAGCACCCACACCTATGGAACATTGACCCCTTTTTAGTTTGACGACATTAGTGCCACTATCTTGCTCAATTGAACGGATGTGGTCCCTCACTCAACTTAAAGCCTTAACAGGCGATCAATCGTAGAGCCCCTGCAAAGGTGGTGCCGTCACAGGGGCTAATGACCCAGCCATTTAACCCCTTCGCTGCAAGGTGTTTCCCCCCGCTGTGCGTGGGGGGGACGCATGCAGCGCCCCCATGCTGGGACAAGCTGAGCTCGTCATGAGGCACAGCGGAGCTTGCCCTCATGACGAGCTGAGCTCGTCACAGCCGTACCCATTTTCAGAACGTTCAGCACAGCGGGGTAATTACCCCCGCGTGCGAACGTTCCAATGGCCATGACGAGCTCAGCTCGTCATGAGTACAGCTCAAATGTACTCCATGACGAGCTGAGCTCGTCACCAGCATGGATGAGGTTAAGATAGTAAGTGAGAGAGTTAAAATCGACTGGATTTGAGTCCACCCACCACTGTTAGCACTTTTCTACACAACAGACCATCATATATGTGATTGACTCGACAAGAGCAATTTCTGCAATGACGTACAAAGAGTCAGATGGGCATACCACCCCACCCCACGATGGTAAGTTAGTGCTCTTAAAAACCTTAAGAAAAAGCCCTTTTTGCACTGTACCTACAGTGCTAGCTCTGACACCTGCAAGTGGACTTTGTCTTAGATCTGTGGACTGAGAGCAGTAGTCATGGACATCAGATAATGTAATTAGCATCCCCTCGCCTTTACTTTAAGCACTCCAACCACTGCCTTTGCTGTCACCATGTGTGGTTCAAATGAGATCAGATGGCCAGGCGCGGCCGGTCCATTGGGGATGAGGTCCCACGACCCTTCACCTTTTTCCCCTCAGGAGCAGAGTCTGTCAGCCTGACAGACACTGTTCGCTTTCAGTTCAAGCAGCTAGGAACCAGATATGAGCAAAATACCCAGGCTCTTGGCTGCTTCAGCTGAGGTTTGCTATGCTGAGGAGGTCACAGCTCCTGTGGGCGTGAAGTCCTCAGCTTAGCAAAGGTCCACAAGGCCCTCCCCTCTGTGACAAGAGGTAGCGTCACGGATTACCTCGCACCTGGGTGCTTCCATTTTAAGCTCTGAAGCGCCCTGGGTCGAGTGTCAATCAGTGACACTTCATCACAGAGTGGGGTGGAGTCAGCAGTCTCACTGACCCCATCCCACTCTGATGACATTCGGACTGCTGCCTTCCCTCAGGTCAGCCAATGAGGAAAGGCAGCAGTCCTAAGCCTACTGGAACCTCAGAGGGAAAGCTGGCTGCAGGTTAGAGTGTTTGGTTTTATTTTAAATTAGTGTTTGGTGCGTGAATGCATGAAAGTGGTGTGCGTGCGTCTCTAACTGTTGTGTTTGTGTGCGTCCCACCCGCATCCTCCCTCAAAAACTTACCGGCCACCACTGCAGATGGCTCCTACAAAGTGAATAGGAGTCTGCGTCTCGGAGGGAGAGAAGGGGGTGGTCAACTAATGGGAACTACTTAAGGTAAACTGGCACAATTCAGCTAAAGCCTGTTTTGCTCACTGAAATTCGCTGACATCAATCAATAGCTGACATTTAACATGGCTTGAGTGCTCAGGCCTTTCCTAGAGTTCAGAAAAAATAAAAATTAAGTAGTCAATGCAAAGCCGAAGATACTTCAGAAATTTGAATTACCAGAAGACTTAGCTTCAGGGGAAACTGGTGTTAATGGGGCAAAGGGGCGTTGCCCTGCCACCCTCTGGTAAGAGGCAAGAACAGACAATAAAACAGTAGTTGAAAAGAAAGGATTGCTTTGAGGAAGTGTCCTGAATCTCCTGGGGGAACTCTACTAAACTTTAAAGATATCTTACTACACAAGCACCAGGCATGTGATGACTTAGTCAATTTGCAGGCACAAGCTACAGCAATGACATCACATGAGTGAGTGCTGGATTAAGACGCCACTGATCAAGTTCCTTTTGGGGCACATGAACAGTGGCCCTGGGAGGAGTTGCAAAACTCCATTAAATTCAATGGCTAGCGGTGGGACTGGCCATTGAGGAAAAGGAGGGAGTGGGTGGCAACAATGTTGATTATCACAGAGGGGCAGGCTGTAGGAGGTGTGCAGGGGGTTGCTCTCCAGGCATAAACTCATGGTTAGTACTGCATTTGGTTTCACTTTGAAAGCCTCATTGAGTTGAGCACACAGTGCTCCAATATCGACTGTAGACCATGCCACTTACCGGAGACTGTGGACCTTCACAGTAGTTCTCCAGGTGAGCACAGATGCAATCAGGTCCATTTTGATGCTTCAGAAGTGGACACCTGGGGAGTGGACAGAAACAGGTTGAGAAAAGGATATGCCAGTCAGTCAAAGTAGGCTTTATTTCGATATGAATATATCTTTAAAAGCATCACAATACAGTTTTAAAATACATAAAAGCCTTGTTTAAAATACATATGAAGCATTATTTCATGAGAAAAAACAGATATACAAAGATCGAATACGAAATACAAATGGTGACAATAAATTACATAAAATAGCCGTTAAATCTCAATTAAACAATGTAAGAAAGCCTTTTGGACCTGATCAGCCAAGCCCAGTTTAAAAACTTGGCCAAGCCACAGACAAGTAGGGGCTGTGTATCCAATTTCAGAATGCGTAGGGCCTCACCACAATGTCTTGTACCTAATTCTTTGCAGACGGGTTTCAGCCACCTAATGCGAGGGGCATTGTATGCAGGGCATACAAAAAGAAAATTAGGTACTGTCTCAATCATGGTCTCACAGAATGGGCAGAATGGAATGGTCTGTGCAGGGGGGCTTCCATCTGGCAGCCAATTCATGAACAGACAGCACTCCAACTCTAAACTTAAAATATAGAGCCCTATCTCTAGGTTTAGTGATGATATCGAGATAGGGCTCTCGGAATGCCACCTCCTTATGCAATAGGAATTCGACAGTAGAACTACCTACATTAGGGTTTAAGTTCCTCAAATCCCTTACCCATTTCCAATAAGAGTTTTTCAGGACAGACTTGGGGAGTGCGGTCCTGGACTGCCAAATATTTCCAAGACCCACTTCTCCAAGTAACCATTTCACATCCCTTAAATATCTAATTCTGTGCCAGCCATGCATTGATAAAACCTCATTTAGCCCCTCCGCATAACTAGCAAGTTCTGGAACTCTACATATGCACGCCCAGAGGAGAAGAGGGCGTAACCTTGCCTGATCCTTGATCGAGCGACAGCCCATATCAAGGAGTAGGGGAACAGAGGGGGTACTATAAGGGAGGCCCATCAAATCCTTCAGGAATTTGTGTTCTGAACGGGTTAACTGATCCACATTCTGTGCCCCCCAGAGCTCCGCCCCGTACAACGCCGCACTCACACCTCTTGCCTTAAAAATATCCAGTACCGGGGCAATTGGTTTAAAGGTAGAGGAACGCTGCTCTTTGAGCAGGGCCCCCACCACCCTTTTGTGATTTAGCAGCATTTTTTGGAGATTACAATTCCACCTCATGGTGTAGGGAAGGCGGATTCCTAAATAGTCAAACTCATTGACCCTTTCGAGGCATACTGAGTTCAACACGGGAGGCCTGCCTATCTTCTTTGGGGGATTCAGGATCAGATATTTAGTCTCCCCCGTATTAATTTCTAACCCCCTCGCATCACAAAAGGATTGGAACCTATCAAGGAGGCTCTGCAGCCCAACCGGGGTCTTCGAAATCAGTAGAGTATCATCTGCAAATAAGAGCGTAGGTATTCTTTTGCCTGCCAGGGTTGGAGCATCTGCAGGGTATTGTAAAAGATGCTCCACCACACCGTTAACGTATAAACAAAACAGTGTGGGGGCTAAGACGCAACCCTGGCTTACCCCTCTATTTACAGATATTCTAGCAGTCTTTTGGCCCCGATTTCCCCACCGAACATGGGCAAAGTTATCTTCGTGGAACTTAATTATCAAGGATAATAGGTACCGTGGCATGCCCAAATCAGATAGGACCTTCCATAGGCGGGTGTGGGGCACTAGGTCAAAGGCAGTCCGTAGGTCTATGAAGGCGAGATACAGACTGCCCTTGCCCAACAGAACCACCTTCCAATATAACAACAATAAGCGAAATGATTATTCAATGGTCCCTGTGCCAGCCCTGAAACCCACCTGAAAATCAGAAAGTATCCCATTCTCCTCTACCCACTGTAGCACCCTCCCCAAAACCACCTTGCCTGCAACCTTCTGGGTGGAGTCCAATAAACTTATAGGGCGATAATTGGCGGGGTTGTCCAGACTCCCTTTTTTGAAAATCGGGACGAACTCAGCGCCCATCCATGAGCTTGGAAGGGGGGCATCATAGAAACTAGCATTAAGTAGGGATGCTATAAGCTTTCCCCATTCTAGTTTGGAGATGCGAATCAAATTTCTGGAAGGCCGTCCAGCCCCGCAGCTTTGTTTGGGATAAGACATGAGATCGCAACCTCTACTTCCTTCCCTGTAAACAAACATCTCATCTAGTCCAAGGAAGTCTACAGAATAATTCTCAGTACTATCATCCTCTACACCAGAGGCCACAGTATACAGTTTGGAAAAGTGATTAAACCATGACACCTCTGGAATATTACATGTTACAAGGGAGTCCATGGGTTTGTCCTTGGCTCTGACCAAATCCCAAAAGTTCCTTGAGTCCCTCCCAGCACTCGCTAGTTTTAAGTCACACCAATATTGATCCTCCCACTCTTTCTTCGCTGTACGGATAGCGCGCTCATACATCTTCCTGGCAGTACTGATTAGACTACTGTCCCTAGTTTTGACCACCTTGATTACATTTCTTTTGGCGCTTCGGCAAGAGGCAGAATACCAGCCTGGATTGCCTTTCGGGCGCCCCAACCTGTTGGCCCTGTGTCCTGGATTCTGTATGATGAAAAGGTCACCCAATACTTTAGTAGTGTTGCTAAATAAAGTAGAAACCTCGTGGGGATTTGCTGCAACAGTATCCAGACTAATGAGAGCACTGGCCATAATAGATCTTATTTCCAATATCTTTCCTTCATCCAGAGCAACCTTTTCCCATTTTAGGCGTCTCCCACAGTTTGAGGGGCGGACTTCGGACGATGACTTCCAGGCCTGGGGTACTTGAGGATTTTTCCCACCTAACCAACTAGAGGACAGTGACAGAGATAGTGGATTGTTATCACTGTCAGTTGAGGGCAAAACTGCAATGTCCAGCAAAAATTCCCAGAAACTAAAATTCAGCAGAATGTAGTCTATTCGAGATGAATGACCTACCCTGTTAAAAGTATGGGCCCCACCAATATCTGACTTTGTCCGCCCATTAACTGCCCTGACACCATGTTCCAGAGTCAGGGCATTTAAGTGGATTGTTCTTGGTGTCCAACTCTTGATTGGTGGAATTGAGATGGATGTGATACCTGGCAGCCCAAAATGTCATCCACCGCTAGGGGTTCAAAGGTGCAATTAAAATCCCCTGCTATCATTATAAATGAGTCGACACAACCAGAGCTAAGTTCGCCTTCGAGAGCTGATAGGAGTCAATGAGGGCTTGGTTCCTTTTGAGGGTCTAACAAACAATAAAAATCTCTAGGGACCTCCCCCCCGAGGGCCCTCTAATTAATAGTCTCTGTAAATCCGGAGACCTGGTGACTCTGCTCATTATACAATAACCCAGTGAAATACTCATACAGATCAGTAACCCGCCTGAAGGGCGACCTCTCCCCGAGGGGGGAGGGATTGCGGGAACAAAATAGGTGGTATAACCGACCTGATATCGAGGTTCCACGCACTAAGTTTCTTGGAATAAGCATATTCCAAAAGCCTCAATGAAGAAGTTCCATTCGGGCACATCCAGATTACGCGACAGGCCCGCTATATTCCAACTAACTATTCTCAGCGTCTCATCCTCTGCCATAACCGGTGTAAGAGGAACTCTGAGCAAGAAAACCATCCCCAAGCCCAGAATTAGTTGGATCAGTACTCCCTAGCAACTGCTGGTTGAGGGCAACAGGGGCAGAGTCACCAAGATTTAGGTGCATGATCGGGACCCCAACATTGGAGGCAAGCATGCCATCAGGGTCCTGAGGTGCAATGTTATTTAGCTGAGGCTCGGGGGAGTCATGCGTGCAATTTAGTTCGATATTTTCAGCAAACCTGGCCAACACTCTGCTGTCCGATTCGTGAACAACAAACGTATGATAAAGTCAATCCACCCCCTCTAAGCCTGAAAGAGCCTTGTAACGATTTTGGAGAGGTATGAGGTAATTGTCCTGAGAATAAGTTGGGACCCTGGGAATGGGGATAGCAACCAATGAGGATCTGGGGTAAAAATAGGTCAAGTCATAAGGTATGATGGAACTATTATTAAATAAATTTATGACAATGTCTCCCTTATTGTCCTTTACTCTACTTCCAAGCCATGGGAGACTGCAAACATGTAATATCTCGCCGTTTAAATGAGGAGGAAGGGGGCGATTCTGCCTAAGCCAAAGCGTAGTTTTGTTTTTCAGCTGGGCATAATTTTCCCTCTTTCCAACCTCTAACATTGGGACTCCAGTAAGGACCACCACCAACGGAACCGCCTCAGGTGGCAAATCCACTTGGAGACCCCTTGGTTTTATGGACCAGACTGGACTTAATTTCCTCTGCTTGTTTGGAGCAGTGGATTCGTCAGGTCGTCTCTCTCCCTCCTGTGCCTCTCTGGGAACATGTTGTACAGTTTGGAGCGTAGGTTTAAGGGTGACTGACTTTGGGGATTTAGGTTTTCCCGGCTCGATAATATGTGGATATTTTTGAGCAATAATGTTTGGAACTTGTGCCATAAGTGGGGGGGCCAATACTGGCATCACATTATGCTTTGGAACCCCTGAATTTACCGCTAGTGCTTCCTCTAATGACTTAAGGCGATCTTCTAATCTAGTTAGTCTCTCTATCAACAGCAAAGTTGAGCATTTAATTAACTGTTCCATAGTTCCCTTCAGATCCATATCGGGAGAGTCACATGTCAACCGTTGTACTGGGGAACCTTGTACTGGTACTGTGGATGTCTTTGGTGGCAAACCTTTAGCAGGTTTACCAAAGTCAGTATGGCTGATCTTTTTCCTCTGAGGGTCAGTTCCCCTTCTTTTTCTAGGCGACGAGCCTTGCGTTCTAAGTTGCTTTGTATTAATAGGCTTTTTCCGCATAACTTTAGCCGCCGGTAAGGGTTTGTCAGATATAACTTCCACTATTGGTAATGGTTCACAGGGAGAGGATGTATCAAGACTGTGCACTAGGTTAACCATACCCGGAGTAGAAGATACATCTCGCAAAAGGATTGGGATACTGTTATATAATGTGTCAGAATCCTCATTTACGTCGGGACAACTAATATGCAATGATTTGTCAAGCTGCGATAGACATGGGGAGAGACGTTTATTTTTAAGTGATTCAACAGAGCAGTGTCGCTCGGCGCGTCGCTCTGCGAGTAGACTTTACTTCTAAGTATCTGGAACTACCCTAAACATCAAGTCATCCAATGTCCCTTTGTTACCACCATTAGCCACAGGCAATAATCCTTTTGTTGAGCTCGAACTCATGATGTATTACAATTGGGGCCTAAAGCAATATAGGGCACAACAACATATAAACAGCTATAGAAGGTGAGAAGACAACCCCACTGTATTTGCACTTACTAACTAGTAAGACACTTTACATTGGGATGGTGGACAGAATGACGAAGTTGGCACAGCCCGGCCTTTCTCGGCTCCTGAGGGCAACAGAGGGCCCGCCCTTTGCCCCGGCTTCGCCCGGCGTCCCACGAGGCGGTGCTTACAGCACTTTTATGCGCCTCCTGGCGCTGTTGAAAGATGCAGGGGCCGCAAAGGTTGCCGGTAGATGTAGTCCCCGGCCCAGCCTCCGCTCGGCGGTCGCGCCGGCCAGATGGCAACACCAGCGGGACGGCGGGAGGCAAGCAGGGGGACCGGGACTCCAAGCAGGGAAGGGATGCCAACATTCAATGCTCAAACGCCAGACAGCAGGTCAGCAGAGTTACCCCGCTCGTCATGGGCTTACAGCACTTTTATGCGCCTCCTGGCGCTGTTGAAAGATGCAGGGGCCGCAAAGGTTGCCGGTAGATTTAGTCCCCGGCCCGGCCTCCACTCGGCGGTCGCGCCGGCCAGATGGCAACACCAGCGGGACGGCGGGAGGCAGGCAGGGGGACCGGGACTCCAAGCAGGGAAGGGATGCCAACAGCCAATGCTCAAACGCCAGACAGCAGGTCCGCAGAGTTACCAAAAGGATATGCATACAGTGAAGCTGCATCATTGATGGGATAGCTTCCCAATGTCATGGACGACTAGCAGTTGATCAGTGTAGGAATTCACCACTTAAGGTTTGAAAAGGGAATAATGGTCAACCACTGTTTTGGTGGGAGCAGTTTTACAATGAACACCAGGACAATTTTCATGGAAGCTTGAGGTTCAAGAATCAACAACTGGTGTTGAGCAGACCAAATAATCTATCACCCTTATAGTCTACAATGTTTCAACCAGACTGAAAATCAGCTAGTCCAATTAGGTTCAGATTATCCTCACCTGCAGCATTCCCAATCCATCCCACAGCTCTCCAGCAATCATACCCTCAGCCATGCTCTGGATTTAGTCCTGCTCATCTTCACTTTGGCATTTCTTTAATGATTTAAAAACTACCCTACCTGCCCCCTTTCCAGTCATCAACTTACCAACCAATGTCCCCTGACTGCTCCTCCTTCCATCCCCTTATACGCTTGTAGGCCAGTTAGCCATAGATACGACAGGCAGTCACAGGCCCTTTGAAAACTGCATATAATGCATATAATGCACACTAGGACCTTCTGGAGGTTCAAGGGGAGACATGCTGAAACCAGACTCCATGACTTCCATCTCAATTTGCTTCAGGCATTTTCATTTCTAAAACTAGAAAAATAGTAAATCTGAGATGTCCTGAGGAGACTAAGTGCCCATGGAGCAACACTTCACAAAGAAAAGTGTCAGTATTTCCAGCCCTCCATAGAATTCTTCGGGTACGTCTTCAATCAGGAAGGTATCCAGGTAGACCCGAGGAAGTCCAAGGCCATCAAGGACGCCGTAGCACCAAAATCCCCGACGGAAGTAAGAAGTTTCCTTGGGATGGCCACTTACTGTGGCCGGTTCATATCGGGCCTAGCCACCTGGAGTGAATCCCTACGGGCGTTGACCAAGACAGACGCTGTCTGGCAGTGGGGTCCGAAAGAAGCCGAAGCATTCCAAGGGATCAAGGACGCCCTTCTGGAGAAAGCCACATTGTCATACTTTGATCCCACAAAACGTACGGAGGTGCTAGTGGATGCCAGCCCGGTGGGCCTCAGCGCGGTGCTGACCCAGGAACACGAACCCGGCCAATGGACAGCACTAGAATTTGCCAGCAAAGCCCTTACACCAACCGAGACCAGATATGCCCAGATTGAAAGAGAGGCCCTAGCTATCAAGTGGGCCTGTGGCCATTTCCATCTATACCTGCGAGGACATCCTTTTGTCATGGTCACCGACCACCAACCCGTGGTATCTCTTTTCAAGGGGACTGCTCCACACCCGCCACCCCGCATAAAACGATGGGTGATCCAACTCCAACCATACGACATGGAAGTCTTATATCAGCCGGGGGCCAAAAACCCAGCGGACTTCCTGTCGCGCCACCCATCTATACCTGAACCAGAGACGGGGGACGACAAGTGTGAAGAATATGCCCAGTGGGTGGCACTCACGTCATGCCCCTAAAGCATGACGCTAGAAGAGGTGAAAGAAGCAGCTGCTACCGACAACGTCTACCTGAGGTCGTTACAGGCGGTTCAAGAAGGCTCATGGGCCGAGTACCTCCGCCCCTCCAACTCCTGGTCAGCCGGAGACAGAGTCTCTCACGAAGATGTGGCGAATCAGACATGAGCTAAGTGCTACTGAAGAAGGGGTGTTGCTAAGAGGGTCGCGTCTGGTCATTCCCCAGAGCCTGAGAGATAGAGCGGTGCAACTTGCCCATGGGGGGCACCAAGGCACCACGAACATGAAGGCGCGCATAAGGGAAAAGGTATGGTTCCCGGAGTTAGAAAGCATGGTGGAGGATCACGTGCGGAAGTGTATGGCCTGCCAGCTGACGAGTGACCCTGAAAGACCCCTACCCGTGACTACTGAAGAAGCCTGCACATCTCCCTGGACCAAGGTGAGCATAGACTTTGGGAGCTTCCCGGGAGAGGGACACACACTAGTGGTCATCGACTCCTACTCGAAATACCCACTAGTGGATAAAGTAGCCTCCACTGCGTTCACCCATGTGGGGCCGGCGCTAGAAAAATGTTCTCCATGTTTGGATACCCGCCAGAGATACGAAGTGACAATGGACCACCGTTCCAGGGGGGTAAGTTCGCCACGTTTCTCCGACAAATCGGAATTCAACACCGCCGCATCACACCCCAGTGGCCCCAGGCTAATGGAGACGTTGAAAGATTCATGCGGACCCTAAACAAAGTATTCCGGATTGCAGTGGTAGAACAAGCTGACCCGGAGCAGAGGCTACATGAATTTCTGCGGGAGTATAGGGGCACCCCTCACTGCACCACTCAAAGCAGTCCATGGTCCCTCATGTTTCAAGGACCACGAAGAGACCTCCTCCCCAGTGCCCTGGGTTGGACACCACCCCCAGCTGCCACCAGTGAAGCCCAGGAGCGGAGGCGCCAAGGGAACCAACGAGCTAGTCGCCCCAGAAAAGCCACCCCCAGAAGAATGAGCCCGGGGTCCCGGGTGATCATACGGAACAGACGCCCAGGGGGAAAGTTCCTAACTCGGTATGAGCCAGGCACCTGGACCGTTACGTCCGCGAGGGGCACCATGATCACGGCACAGAAAGGAGAAGAGGAAGTGTCGAGGAACGCCTTCTGGTTCAAGGCCATATCGTCAGGAAACAGACAGGGCTCCGAGCTAGACGAAGGGCAATCCAACTTGAATAAGACGACAGCCCCCGAGGAAGAGGAAGACGCACCGATGGGAAGACAGGCAGAGGGACCTGAGCCAGTATCAGTGCATCTGACTCCGCCTGCCACGACCAGAAATGATTGCCAGGATGCCGGAAATGGTAGGGCCAACTCGCAGCGATATAACTTGCGGCCCAACCCACCACCAAGCCAGAGACAGACTATGCCTGCCTGCTGAGACCCTGAAGCTGACACCAAGGGACACGCAAGTACTCAGGCATTTTACTTTACCATGTTTGTAGTCCGGGACTGGTTTTGTTTGTTTTACAAACAAAAAGATATATAGTTGGATAGGGATGTAATATCCTCAGCAGTCTAGTGGTTGCACGCACACACGCATTCATACATCCGCAGGCCAGGCGTGGCCTGCGGTGTTAAATAAAAGGAGGACGCCCGCTCACTTCCGACTGAGACACAGTGTCAGCATGGTTCACTTGCTGCTGCGCGGCCTGCCCCCGCGCTGTCTGACATGCCTAAGTGAGGCCTAGGCTATTCCCTGAAGTAGCCCACAACAATAGTGACTCTTTCAAGGGGTCCAGCAATTATGGCTCAACAACTAACGCAAAGAAACGCCAATTCAGCTTGGGGGTCTATGGATTTAGACCACACCATAAGAGAAGGCATAAAACAAGGTTGAAGTTGGTAGAAGCAGTGTCTGGGTGCCAGTGCCCAAAACTAAACTAAACTCATTCTGGGGCCTTGCTGAGTATTACCAAGGTTTATGGGAATTCTGTACGTGTTAGCCAGTTATATAGCTTGAAAAGGAAAGGGGTTGTGGTTGACTTAACAAAAGATTCAGAAAGGCTTCGAGAGTCATGAATATTGCTATTGCCACAATAGTGAAATAGGCCCGAAAATCGTCAGGACCACAAAGAACAAGGAGGTGGGAGGGTGATACCAAAGTCATTCAATAAAACAACCGACTCCAAATATCAGAACTACACCTCCCAGAATGCATTAACCTAATCGAGGACCCTGTGGTGGAGAAACATCCATGTTACATGTAAATGAGGGGTGCACAGTATTGCAGGAGGTGCACCGGCACCTGTCCTCTGCATCCCAGTACTTACTGCTGATTTTAGTGTGGGGCAAAAGAGGAGGCCGGCACATATCCTTGTCTGCCTTGGGGCCGGGACAGCCCTGCAACGGTACTGCGTTTATATACTGAGCCACTACTGCGGGGCAGAGGAGCATCGGTAGTGGTGTGTTTCGCATCCCTCACAAACAAAAACCACACCCCACAAAACAACGACAAACCAACAAATGCATTAACCTGTTCAGTTGCATATCTATCTATGGTGCAGCAGGTCCAGAGGCACGGAGCCCACTAAACCCGATGTATGGCTGTATTTTACAGCCGAGAGGTCGGCGAGTGGTTTGGTAGCATTTAAATGGGTTTGCTTACACAAGGGGCCATACTGCCTTGCTATAACAAAGTCATCTTTAGTACTAATTAGATGGGTACGCCAGTAAATTTGATTTTACTGAAGGCATTGGAAATTAATCAACAACGTAATAAGGAAGGAGCAAACTAAACCAGAAACGATGTGCCACGCAGGCGCGCAACTCCCATTGAACTCACAGGGCTTCAGCCCCCCCCCTCGAGTGGGGCAGCCCGGGATGAGACAGATCCCGGGCACAAACAGCCGCAACAGAACGTTTAACAGGTCTTTAAAAGACCATTTGAATGTTTATTAGGCCTTGCAGTTGTTTCACCCCTTCTAAGAGCCCCTGCAGCCCCACTCTGCCTACTGATTAAAGGTTCAGACCCCCCCCCCCCCCCGAATTTTTTTCTTAGCCCCCCTCCCCGAAATTTGGCTCTAGTTGCGCCTCTGGTGCCATGCCACAGAAGATAGAACAGAGTTGAACTAACTTTAATCACAAAAGCAATGGAAAAACAACTCCACAAAGTCAAACAAACAGATAAAACGCACCCACGCTCTTCCAACGTTAAAGAAAGAAAGAAAAAAATATCCGCAGCAATGATGAACAAAGCTACTCCTTTTTACCCGCAAACAAAAACTCGCCAACAAAATGAACTCACAAGCCCGCATACACGTCCTCTCAATTGAATGACCAGTCCCGCCTAATCACAATCAGTCCCACAAACCGAACCCCGATTCGTCCCAGGTGAGACCTATTCATTCTCCCTTAATGGAGACAGGCGTGTCACATCGAGCTTTAAAGAGATAGCGTCATATCCACGGCATCCAGGCGCTACAGGTAAAATATGGGGTGGAGCAGGTGGTCATAGCAGGAACAGCCTAGACTAGGTGATAGCGTGAGCAACCTGTTGGTGTATGGCTTTGTGGACTGCATGGAATATTTTTTGGGGGCCCAGAGCTGAGAAACAGTCAGTCTCGGGAGAATGCATTCCCCCTTGTCCCAAGTACGCGATGTTTACCGTCCGAGAGTTCTTTAAACGTAATTATGCATTTTGGGAGTTGTAGTATCGGGTCGCCTCGTTTTAGCCAATTGTGCTAGTGCTTCATTTCACAACTTTTTTGTAAAAGCAAATGACTGCAGGACATGATTCACGGCGATTCGGAATCGCCCCGGGTCTTTAAAATCATATTTGGTACTTACTGCTTTCTAGACCAACAGGACTAAATCGACCTTTTGGATAATAGACTGGGCACTGCAGCAGCCCATCAGTGGTGTAAAGGAATTCTGCCGGGCACCTCAAAACTTGAGGCGCTCCTACTGTCTCGTGTAGAACTGCGGTATGAGTAACCACGCCCTCTGTCGACCAGATGCCCCTCGAGGAGCCAGGCGTTGCTGCTCCAGCTCAATCGACCAGATAGATGGTGTTGTCTCTTTAAACTGATGGTTCCTCTCTGTGCTCGAGCACCAGCAAGATGGCGCGAAGCACAAGAACTACGCGCGAGCTCTACAGGCTGAGGTCCTTCGAAAGGTGTGTCTGAGGTCCTTCGAAAGGTGTCCGTCCGTGGCACAGCGTTTGGCGCACACCTGGCCAGCGCTGGCTTCTTTCACGTGGGGCCAGAGGACGGGGTCCAGTGCCTCACCTGTGGGGGCATTCTGAACTGTAGGATCTTTCAGGTAAGTGCCATGCAGGTTGCAGGAGCATCAGAGTGTACATCCCGAACTGCCCCTTTGTCATGGGCAGGTAAGTGGGCAACATACCCAAGCCTGCTTAATTTGTGCCGGTGGTTTCTCTTCATACTGTGTCATTGTCTGTCAGGTCATCCCCAGATAGAACGTCCTTAAGCCAATGTGCACTGTAATATGCATTGACAACTGATTCACTATACTTATGCCTAGTTGGACTACGAAATTATGTGCGTGTTAAGGAACCGGCATGCTTGCACTGTGCGAGGACGCTACTCTGAGCCACACGTTTGATTATTAATGTCAGGAATGTCAATCCCAGTAATGCACAGGAACACTACCAGGGCCTATAAATAAAAGTGGGGGGCCTGATAGTAGGCAAATGACCTCGTGACATAACGTGCTGAACGTGTCCCGGTGTCTGAAATTTACACCGGTACACGTTCAGCATATTTCTGTGGGGCCCAGCTTCTTGGCGGGGGGGGGGGGGGGGGGGGGGGGGGCGGCGCCGCCGCCCGCCCTTTCAAAAGAGTGGGGGGACGCCGTCCACCCGCGTGGACCCCCAGACTCGAGCCCTGGACACTACTATGGCATTAATAAATAGGCCTTTGCAAATACTCGTATGAGCCTTAAAGTACCTAGGTTCGTATACGCTAAAATAATACAGTATGTACCGGTAACGGACACTAATTCACTCCAATGCAGGGAGCCATTAACATCATTGTTTTCAAAAGGAGCAGATCACGCCCCGCATCATCTCGTGAGACTTCAGGAGTTACAGCCGCTGTTCAAACACAGACCCCGAGTAACACGCTTGTGATTAGCGCTCAAGCAGTGCAGAGACTCCCGGCAGAACCAAGGTAGGAAGTGCGCCTCAGTTCTCATCTTCGTGTTGATAGGGATGATTAGAACTGCAGGACTACCAATGTGCGGGTCCGTACAGAAGCATTTCGTCCAAGTAAGAGTTGGCAGTATTAACGAGGAGCGCCAGCCCAAATACTCCTCGATTGTTTTTAAGAGCACTGGTGGTGACAGAACGCGTTTGAATATCGCATTGGTAAAACCCTTAGTGAATACACGAGAACTGCACAAACACTACAAAAATTCTGTGAATTACAGTCATTTTTGTAAACGACCGGCATCCACTGTGACATCTGCTGATCGCGCGCTCTCTGAAGAAATTACATAATCACACACGCAACAGGCTTCATTGCAGCCAGCACCGCTCTCCAACTTACTTCTCAAAGCTGCAGGAGCTCGAGTCACCGCAGCATTTACCGAATGCCACATCACGCAGCCTCTTCAGAGAGTCTTCTGGGCCAGGCCTGGACTCGGGTCAAGTGAAAGTCCAGGCTAAAGCTGCGGCCTGCCGCAACCGTCTGCCTCAGTCTTCGTTAAATTGAAAGTGCCTTGGAGGCAGAGCTCCGGTGATGAAAAACGTTCACCCTGGTACAGCACGCCCGAGCAGGTGCAAACAGACAGTGCTACGAGCGCCAAGACTGCGTCGGAGCCTGCTCACCTTTAGCCAGCCAAAACCGTTTCTTCGAAATACAAACTCCCCGCCTAGCAATTAGAAAATTAACATCTCCCACCCCCTCGGCGCCAGACTAATACTGGACCACTCACCACTGCCTTGATGTCAGGTTGCGTGAAAGCCGCGCGGCGCCGGAAATCAATCTGAAACATTGTTGCATTGTGCAGTTAGCCTCACAGCAGCCTCAACACTCGGCAAGACTCAAGCCTGCAGGGGGACAGCGCGCGCTCGCCAGGATCGGCGCTCTGCCAGCTGCCACACTTTCACTGACTCCATGATATTTAGGCAGTGCCAGGGATGCTGAGATAGTATGCAAATGCGTAACAATGCATTTCAGTGCGGTGATGCGGATCACCACACTGAAATGCGTTAGTGTCACGTCTGATGCATGATACTTGGCAGGACTGCACAATGAGATGTAAACTTGAGGCTATAGTGAGCACCTATTATTCCATAGACAATTCACTTAATCAGAAGTACCATGGCTGTGTTTCGTTGCTTGCCGAATGAGTGCCACACATTGAGCTATGAACTGCTATCGAAGCACTAGATGCAAACAGCATGGTACAGGTATGGCCAGTAAATAGCACTAAGAAACACTGGGCCTCAGAGGCGGACCAAACCATATACTAAGAAAGTGGTATAAGAACCACGACCCAAGTAGAGAGGATGTAGAATCCTGGGGACACACAGAACAACCCAAGGTAAGTAGAACGCTGAGAGCGTACAAGTCTATGTGCAAGGTGGGTTGGAATTTTAAAGGTAAGGGATCCATCCCAGTGTACCCTGAAGAAGCCCAATGGAAGATAGAAGGTTGGAGAGCCACCCCCCTGTTGGTTCCATGGTACCCAAGTTATCTATCCCAGGAAAGTCGGGTGCATCGGTGTGAAGTGATGTCAGAAACCGCTTTCAAACCCAATGGGGGAGTTCAGGAAGGTATCGCTGCTGGAAGAGGAGAAAGTGTCCAGAAGAATCCAAACATGGATTCTTGAAGAGGAGTACCTAAAAGCAGAGGGGTCAGTGTCTGTTACTAAGAGGTGACCAGGAGACTTAGAAGACGGATGCCCTCCAATGTCGGCTACTTTAGGAAAGATGACAGTTTACCTTGACCCTGCAGCTGCAGGGACCAGGAGACGCTGACGACAACCAGGACCCGGATACGAGCTGTCCCAGGAAGGATGTGGAGTGCTGAACACTAAAACATGTATGACCTGTTTTGGTGGTAGTCCTTCTCAAATGTCTTGTATGTGGCAGGCTTAGAGGATTGCGCCCCCCCCCCCAATTCAGAAAGAGTTATCTTACTACCTCAAATAGTCTTCACATTATTATCCTCTCACTTTTAAAGTCTTCACATCTCACAAAATGTATTGTGTGGACAACGTTCTTCCACTTTACCCTCCACTTAATCTCTTGCTAGTGCTGTACTCTAATTTTGCATATTTCAGTCTTCCTCACACACAACGTTTTTATTCACCCTAATTCTCACTCCCTTTATTTCCCAGGGATGGCATAGACAAACCATCTTCAACTTTATCATGCAGTCCTCCCGCTTACTACACCAAAATCTATTCCTTGACCCTTCTGTCCACCAGGAAATCCTCAGCAGAAACCTTTGGGTGCAATTACCTTAAGGGTTTGTAGTACAGTTTAACAAAAAAAGGTAAAACCACAAAAAAGAACTGCATTTTGAACTCCCCAACTGCATGTAAGTGTTTACATAAAGAGTTAACCTTGTAACAACCACTCCCAGCTCGCAGGGTTTTTCCATCTGAAGCTGGTGGATTACTGTTGCTTAGTGGCCATAAGAAACAAGCTTTTGAAAACTCAATAGGTCTCGCATTTGCGAGAGTTTAAGCTACTGGCATTGTAAATGACAGTGCCTAAATTAAGCCTGCCAGAGGTTATGGTCTTTTACCCTTGTTTTGTTACGTGCTGAAAAAAATGAAAGAAAAGTATTTATTTAAAATCTTTGTTTAGTTAAACTGGCTTAGTCTTGTGATCCTGTCTGACAATGTGGTGGGCGTAAAGACTGCTAACATTTATGTTGATTTGTGTTATCTTAGAGAATTTTGGCCACATTCGAAATCTGAATTTAATGACTCAATCTATAAATTAAAGCCCACATATTGAACTGTATATTAAACTATCAGAAAATGCCATTCAAAATACACTGCAAAGTCTTACCCAGGGTGCCAAAAAAATGATAAGGTGACAGTGGATGGGTAGCACGTCTGGAGCAACTGCCCATGCCTTAATACCTCTGGCAAACTTGAACCTTCAGCAAAGTCAGAATTGGGAATGAAAATTTAAGCTACACAGCAAGCCACTTCAAGGAGGCAGGTGTTATCTTTTGGGAGGCATAGACACTACTGCCACTTGCTCTTTATTCTGGTATATTATGCTGATTCTTGACTTGTATTCCATGATAGTCAGATATGTTTGCCAGGCATTACTTCTGCCAGCTGTGATGGCTTGTTTCTTTAGTGTGGTGGATGGGTTCGTACTTCTCCTATTAGTCCTGACATCTTTGGTGTGGTTCTCCTCTAACTTTTTGCCTTCAACATGTGTTTGGTGGCTCTGTTTATTGGCGGCTCTGCGGCTCCTATTTTCAGTGGCTCTCTTCTTGGCAGCTTGCTTTTTGGAAGCTGTTTTTCCCGCTCAGTACTTGGCAGCTCAGGATTTTGTAGTTCGGTATTTGGCGGCGCAGGATTTTTCAGCTAACTTTGAGGTAACTCCGAATGTGTCCAGCTCATTTTTTGACCCACTAAGTTTTTCAATTGTTTTGCATTTCTTTTGATGTACATCCCAATGATATTGTAGCCACTAACTGAATCACAATTTTTTTTTTTTTCTTCGAATGCTGCTTTCGTGTCTGAGTTAAGCCTGCCAGAGGTTATGGTCTTGCACTCACTGGTTTATGTACTGAAAAAATATAATTAAAAAAATATTTTTAAACAGCTTTGTTTAGTCACATGGTAAGTAAGTAATATTTTATTTGTATATGATTAATTAAAATCTTTACAAAAATATAAAACGCCATGTGACAGTACAAATGTGTGAAAGGTAAGGGCCGATTTTGACCGATAACCTCTAAGTATTGCCCGGCGTTAGCCGCCTCTCGTACCACTCGAAATTATCAAACAAAGAGGCAGGCGCTGGAGACTGGAAGGCAGGAAACAGGAGTTTATTCCGACGGAGCAGAACACATCAAATCAGACAACGGGGTATCTTCTCGAGGTGCTCTAACCGCATCTCTGAGGCCTGGCCTCTTTTATACACAGGTTTATGGCTTTATTACATGAAACATATCTTTGTCAACACTTTGAAGTTCGGAAAGGCATCCTTGGAATCCCCGCTTCAAGCCTGTTCCCACACACATTTACAGTAGAAGTCCCCACCCCGATCTCAGTAGGTGATGACTGTTGCGCAGCTGGACATTCCGCCGGTTCCCGGAATGTGTGCGGCTCATCGGATCTCATGGGGTGGGGGTTTTGATCAGTTGTAGATCCTTTTGAGGAGAGCAGCTTCCTACTGTATGGGGGCAATAAACTGCATCCGCAGGGCCAGGTGGTGGCCTGGGATCGAGCCGGACAATCAGGCACAGAGGAAAGGGGGTTTATCAAAGGATGCGTGATCATGAAAGAGATGGAGGGAGGTATTAGCTGGGTACGGGATGTGGCTACGAGGTAGGGTCGCGCTGAAGGGGAGGTTTATGGCCCAAGCATGTGAGAGCGGGGGCTGTCAGCGTGCGGGTGGATGCTCGCGAGGTCAGCGAGAGAGAGACGTGCTGGCTATCGGCAGTGGGCAGAGAGGCCATGGCATTCAAAATGGCTGCTACTTACGCGCACATATGAGCCTGTAAAGGGGACAAGATGGCGCCAATAATGTTGAAGTGGCAAACTAGATTTTAACAGTCCTCCCTTTTCAACATATCTAGCCAGCTTGTCAATCTATATCTATCCCCATTATATTTCGAATTTCAACTTCATACAAAGCTCTCATGCGTTCGGCTTCAAAGTCCAGAGTCTTGGGACAGATACAGTTAGCACAGAGTGAGCACAGGGGTGGCAAGCATTGAACACCCAGGCAGAATCCACATATTACGACAATCGGTATCAATAAGATCATAAACAACCTCGACCCCCAGTTCTTTACAGTACTCCAGAACCAACTCCCAAGCGACCATTCTTCTTGTTCCTGATGAACTTCTGAGGAAAGTCTGTGGAGGTGTTCAATGGCTTTGTAAACTGAGGGTGAATTGTCCGGTATGTAGGTGCAACAGCTGGACCCAATGATACGGCATGCTCCTCCACGATCCGCTAGAACCACATCTAGAACAAGGCGGTTCTGAAGAGCCACCAGGCGGACCGCCTGAAGCTCGGCTGTATTGTTTGTGAGGATGCCAGCTGTAATGTTCATTGTCGTTTCAACTGCCTGGGTCAAATGTCGGATGGCACGGCTGTTTGCCATCGGACCCCAGACTGGAACAAGTCCCTTCAATGCATCCAGGAACTGTGCTCCGGTGGCGGCGGCTTGCTCAATGTCTTTTGCTCGCTTTTGTCGGTGATGGTTTGCTGGAGCCACATAGATCGGAGGAAGGATGAAGGCAATGTAACAGGTACCCCCCCCCCCCAGCCTTTGGGGAGCCAGGTGTAGGCTTTCGTCCCACAAACAAAGTACATGTTCGGAGAAGTGACAAAAGAGGGTGGATCAGTTGAGTCCAAAGTTCTGGTGATGCGGCAAGCGCTGTCGCCTACCAGCTGTGTCCCAAGGCCTTCGATGCATACAAGGCCCGAGACGTTGACGACAGATAGGGCCACAGTCAGGGTGGCAGCTGTTCGCTTTCGGAGATAGGAAAAAGTGGGTCTGGCTGGGTTGTTGAACACCTGCATCTCAATCAGTTCTTTGGCAGGGATGTCCATATGAATAGAGTCGTTGGATGTCGGAGGGCAAAAGGGAGCAGCAGTTCTTCTGTTTTGTTCTGCCAGACCCCATGATAAAAGTGTGTCATAGTTCTGCTGGAAGTGGCATTATCCCTGTAGCTTTCTTGCAAGAGGATCAGCCAAGCAAGGCAGGAACCATGAACGGAGAAAGGTGAAGGGATGAAGGGGATGGAATGTCCAGTGGCGTGGGGTAACAACCCACAGATCCAGCTGTTTGTGGCATTGGCGGCAAGGTTGTGCTGGTGCAGCAACTGCACGAAGGAGTTGTTCCAAAACTCTTTACGTCTTTCTCGGAGTTGAGGTGAAAGAGAGACCAGGTAGTGTTCTTTCATTGTGGTAGGCTGTGCAGTAGTTAAAAATGTCTAATGAGCTGGTGCGCTCTCTTCCACGATCCAGAGGGTGGTCATGAGGAGGAAGCAAAAGAGATGGGCGATAAAAAGGGCAATAGTCTTTGAGCTGTGTATTTTGTCAGTCTTTGGGTTTCTGTATTGGGTCTTCGGATGTCCGGTTGCTTCCATCATCTTCGTGTCGGGGGCTTCCATCATCTTCGTGTCGGGCGCTTCCATCATCTTCAAGGGGCTCAGTAGCGGGCAGAACCACAAACTTCGTTTGGCTTCTCTCCTGGCAGCCTTAGTAGTGTTAGGCCACCGCTCTGAGAACTGTAACTTAGTCAGTGGTCTGCTTAGCCGAAGCTCCCTCCTTTCGTCGCAGGTTATACCCTTCTCTGGATGGCACAGTGGGATCGGGGAATTCTGCCAGTTCAAGTGTCTCTTTATCAGGGTAACCGCTCAGGGATGGTCGATCTTTGTTCAGGAGCTCTTCTTGGGTGGCCACGTCTTCGGTCGTCGTCAGGGTTGAGGAGATCTTCTTACAGTGGTGTGCATGCAGCCAGTTCTTCTTCCCTTCCACTCGAAGAGCTGTTCGGGTGGTGATCAAGACTTGCCAGGGGCCCGTCCACCGGGGTTCCAGACTCTTTACACGCTGAAAGTTCCGGATCAGTATATAGTCCCCGGGTTGGATGTCGTGTCCGGGACCCCTGGAAGTATTAGGGATGGCCTGCAGCACCTGTTGATGGATAACAGACAGTGTCTTAGTCAGATTGTACAAATAGTCAGACATTAGGACGTCCGAGACGTCTTGAATGGATGTCGGTTTTGGTGCGCACCAAATGCTCATAGGTCAGCCGAAAACGACTTCGTAAGGGGTCAAATGATGTTTGGTGGGGGTGGAACCCAATGATAGCAATGCCAGTGGGAGAGCGTTCAGCCATTTCATTCCTGTGGTAGCCACTATCTTAGCTAGTTTGAGCTTCAGTGTGGCATTATGTCGCTCAACTAGTCCAGCAGATTTGGGGTGGAAGACTGCGTGGAATTTCTGTTTTACACCCAACCCCTTCAAGATGAGTTGGATAACCTCGGCTACGAAGTGGGGGCCATTGTCGCTTGACAAAATTCGACAAAGGCAGTAGCGAGGGAAGAATTCTTTCAGTAAAACCTTTGCGGTGGCAATGGCAGTGTTGTCGCGAGTTGGATAGGCTTCCACCCACTTGCTAAATGCGCACACGACAACAAGTACATATTTCAGACCTTGGCATCTTTCTAGTTGGATGTAGTCAATCTGTAGGACTTCAAATGGATGATTAGGGACCCCAAACCCTCCCCGGGGTACTACAGTTCCTTTCCCAGGGTTGTGTTGCAGGCATATCAGACATTGTTGGACCAGACGTTTGGCCGAGTCTGTAATCTTGTCATTGTGCCAAACTTTGGAGACAAGTTCGGCCATAGGGGCAGATCCTTTACGCGCAGGGGAGTGTGCCATGGTCAGTATGGGGATCAGGTATGAATTGTGTAGCAACCATTTGTTTGTGTCTTTTGTCCGCCAGCAGCCTTCATAATCTTTCAATCCCACCCGTGCCCAATCAGTCCATTCGTGTGGTGAGCTGGCCATCTGGATGTCCCTAATAGTTTCCCTAGTGTCCGTCCATTTTTCTGCTTGTGACCTGGTCACATACATGCGTGTCGTCCTATTCTCTGCTGTGGTCCGGGCAGTGCATTTCCCTGCCCAATGATGTCTGTCACCTTTTTGTGTGCCTGGCATTTGATTACTGCAAGTTGCTTGGGAAGGAGGACCACTTCAGTCAGGGCGGAGACTAGATCTCCGTGCAGGATGGGGGTGCCGTGTGAGGTCAGGAATACCCTCTCCTTCCACAAGAGCCCGAAATGATGAACCACCCGAAGGCGTACTGGCTGTCGGTGTAAATATTTGCTGTGGTTCCTGCTGCTAGGATACACGCTCGTGTTAGGGCAATCAGTTCTGCTGCCTGTGCAGATAGTTGTGTGATGCGGGCTGTCTCTCTACTACAGTTCGGGCTGTGGTAACTGCATAAGCAGCTGAGGTGGTGCCATCGGGGAGTTTGATGCAAGAGCCGTCTACCCACAGCTCTCCGTCAGGATCTGGGAAGGCAGTGTCTCGGAGGTCAACCCTACTCCTAGTCTGTTCGTCCGTGAGGGTCACACAGTCATGTATAGGGGAAGCATTGGGGTCGTTTTCAGGTAGGGGCAACAGAGTGGCTGGATTCAGTGTGGTGCATCTTTTTAATGTGATATGGGGTGCAAGCAGAGTCAGTTCGTACCCAGTCAGTCATGCACTAGTCAGATGTTGCATCTTAATCTGGTTCAGGAGGGTGTCAACCGCATGGGGCACTAACACCGTGAGGGAGTTCGATAGTACGATCCCCTCACTTTGTCGGACAGAGATAGCAGCGGCAGCTACAGCTCGCAGGCAGGCAAAGCTCTGGATACGGGTTCAAGAGTGGCAGAGAAGTAGGCACATGGGCGTTGTTTGGGGCCAATGGACTGGGTCAGGACAGACAAAGCGCACCCCTCCCTTTCGTGAGTATAGAGGGAGAAGGGCTTTGTGTAATCAGGGGTTCCTAGGACAGGGGCTGAGCAGAGGGCATCTCGTAGTTCTTTGAAGGAGGATTGGCATTCAGGGGTCCAAGGGAGCGGGAAGGAGACATCTTTAGCCAACAAGGAAAGCAGTGGTTTCACGATGAGGCTGAAATTTGGCAACCACTGTCGGCAGAAGGAGGTGAGGCCTAGCAGGGAGCGGACTTGTTTCTGGGTCTTGGGGACAGGGGTTTCTAGAATGGTCTGAATTTGATCGGGTGTAAGTTTTCTCCCATCTTTGGACAAGAGGTGGCCTAGATAAGTGACCTGGGGTAGACAGAATTGCAACTTCTTCTTGGAGACCTTGTGGCCGTTTTCCGCGAGGAAGTGCAGGAGTTGGATGGTGGCTGTGACTGCAAGTGGAGTGGTGTCAGCCGCCAAAAGGATATAATCGACGTACTGTATCAACACCACTCCATCCGGTAAGTCTCTTGAGGGCCTGGCTATAGATACTGGGACTTTCAGTGTAGCCTTGGGGTGCTCTACAGAATCTATATGAGCGGGCTTTTAAGGTGAAGCTGAAGAGGTACCGGCTGTCTGGGTGGATGGGGATAGAGAATAAAGCGTTCTTGGGGTCGATTTACAGTGAAGGTGGTGTCAGTGGAGGGAATCAGTCAGAATGGTGGTGATGTCTGAGACTACGGGGTACTGAGGTACAACTACTTTGTTGACCTCTCGTAGGTCGATGATGAAGCGGTACGCTTTCTCATCTCCCTCACCCTGCTTCTTTACGATGGGTAGGATAGGGCTGTTGCAAACATTGCTAACTACTTCCTCTACCACTCCTGCATCTATCAGGGACTGGATGATCTTTACCAATGCCTTCTCGCCCTCGGGCGATATCCGATATTGTGGAAGTTTTGGGAGTATTGCGTCCTGTCGAACAGTTATGTGCACTGGGTCGATCATCATGCGTCCTACGTCCGAGTTAGTTTTGGCCCACAGATATGGAGGTAGAGTGTCAAGTAGGGACAAGTCCGTATCAGTGATGGAAAACATGCGTTGGGTGGGACAAAATCTGAGCAGAGTCGGGTTGTCGTACAAAAAGACTCGAACTCCGTCTTGCGAACACCTAATAGTAGCTCGGAAAGTCAAGTCCCATAATGGCATCAGGGGTGTTGGATGAGAGTAAAAACGTCGTATCAGTGGTGTTATTTTTTAAGTCAAAGGAGATCGGTGTGGACAAGGGATTAGTGGAGGGCGTTCCATCGAAACCTATCGATGTTACATGTGAGCCAGACAAGGGTGCCCTTGGAATCAGTCGTTTAGATAACGCACTACGTGCTGCGCCAGTGTCTACCAAAAATGGAGACTTCGTACCCAGGACCTTAGCGGTGACATAAGGACCTTGCTGGTCAACATAGAGCTCGACTGGATCCCTCCCTTGCCAGTCCTATGCAAAGTCGTGGGTGTCGTCGCAGTCAGACTGTTGGTACTGGTTCTGTCGGGGATGGTCAAATGTGTTCGGTCTGCCTGGCCTGTCGTTGTTGGTGTCGTTCGTGGACCCTCGTCCCTGTCCTCTATTTCTAGGCCCACCCGCTACATCTCTTGTGTCCCTAATTTTGTTCATTTCCAACAGGACCAGACACTGGGACTTCCAATGGCCAAATCCTTTGCAAAATGCACACTGGTTCTCGTCGATGTCTTTACGTCCAGCATAAGGTGCGGGTGTACGGTCTTTAGAGGGTGGATTTCTAGGAGCATTCGACTGGTAATTTCCCTTGTACTGCTCTTTTCCTATAGTCACCCCCTGTAACTGTTCGATCATCACCCTTTCCTTCAGGTCCTTTTTCTTTTTCTCAGTCGCCCTGTCATTCTCGTTCTTCTGATGCTCATAATACTGGGCCATCTGAAGAATAGCCGCAGGCTTGGAGGCCGCCCAACTACTCTCGCTAGCCTGTAGTTTCTGTTAGACCTCCTGTGACAGACCTTTAACATAGTTCTGACAAACAGATGATGTCCGGTTGCATTGGTCATGTCCTGGCCACTGTAATCGGAAATCAGTTTCAAACCGGGAAAAGTATTCTGATACGTCTTCGTGGGGTTTCTGGCGGCAGGCCGTTACTATTGACCAGTCCACCTTCTTTTCTGGGATCAGGGTTTTCAATTTCTGGACAATCTTGTCTGGAAGTTCTAAAATGGATTTCAAAGGTTTCTGTCCAGGCTCTCATTGTCTGTCTATGCCATCGAGTTGTGACCAGGTATGTCCAAACAGCTCAAGGCGGTCGACTTTCCGGATTTGCTTCCACACATCAGCTGGCAGACATAACCCGAAAAACAAATTAATGTCGGCTAGGGTCATAATCGTCGAACCCAAGGCTGTACCTAATTCAGTGTAAAAGGCAGTGGGGTTTTTTCGTAAATCGGGCAGGGATTTTCGGAACGTCAGGATATCTTGTTGATCCCATGGTTGGTGGACCCAGTTATAAACTACCCTCCCTCTCGCATCTTGATGGTTAACGTCATCATGCATTCCCTGACCTCGTGGGGGAACCCAGTAGGGAGCTGCCTCCCTTATAGGCATCATTGTATTCGTTTTTTCTATTCGAGGTTCGGTCGCTACAGGAGTCGTAGTTTTAGCTTCAAACCTCTGTTCGGTGAGGTGGCGGAATGTGAAGAGGCCCGTCACGTCACACTCGCCTCCATCCCCAATGTCAACTTTCCTATACAAAATCGTTAGGCTCTCAGGACCTTTGTCTTGGTATCGGTCCTCATAGGTATTGAGGCTGTGATAACAAAATCGCACAACAAAGTGTCGTCTGTGGCTATCTGCATACGAATTGTACATATCCGTTACGTAGTCCTCGCTCTCCTTCCGTTCCACCAGTGACCTTACTATCTTATCGATCCCTGCTCGTTCATCCTTGCTCAACCAGTTCATTCTAGTGGAATCTTTCTTTCGGGTCTCAGGGTGGTCTAATGTTGCTGCCTGCGTTGAGTACAAGAGGCTCGGCCGGCGCGGAGGCCGTGAGGACCGAGGCCCTGGCACCAGTCTCACCTATGCTTGGGGGCTGCGGGTGCTGTACTAAGGGTTGAAAAGGGGCATATGGAGGGGCATGTAGATGATTGGGGGACCTAGCAATAAATCATTGTTCGCTCGTTGTTTCGAGGGTAACTCAGCGTAGAGGGTGTTCTAACGGGACACTGGCCCGATGTTTCGGACTCTTGCTTCTGCTTGGCTTCCTCTATCTCCTTTATCTCTTCCTCTAACTTTTTGGCAGCTAGGTGAGCTGCTTTTCGTAGCTCTTTCTCTAATCTGACTTTGTTTCTCTTTTTCCGTTGTTCTGCTTCTTTGCGTCACATGCCGAGACTATCGAGCATAGTGGGCGTTGTCTTATTGTTTCGAAGGGCAGTTTCCAGCACGTTTATTTTATCGTCATCAAAGGATCCTATCAGTGGCCACTGACTTTCCTGATCTTTTCTCGTATATTTATGCCATAGCTTGCTATAGGCTACAGCGACTAGTCCATACTTAGTGAACATGTCTTTATTAGGGGTTCCTTCCAGTGGAGCTGGATGGTTCATCTCTAATAAGCGGTCCGGGCTGAACCAACTACCAATCAGTGGGGAGACGATAGGCATGACATATTACAAAGGGGGACAAAGGTCCGCACTACCTATCTTTCACTACTTGCAAAGACTAGACAGAATATTTCTATTCTACGTTATTTGCAAACAGAGAATATCTCAAAGAACCAACTTCGAACAATCAATGTTCGGACAATCAATCAGTGGGGAGAAAAATAGGCATGACAGACTACAACGGGGGGACAAAAGTCCGCGTTACCTACCCTTCACTATCTGCAAAGGAAGAGAGCATATTTCTATTCTTCCCCGTTTGCAGGCAGAGAATATCTCAAAAACAATCAATGAGCAATACTGGTATTTTTCAAACAATCAAACAATCGTTTCGCAATTTGTCGTGTTACACGACCTTACCCGGACCGCGTGGACAGTTTATCGTCTAACGCTTCCAGCGCCCGATCGTTCTCTATTCTCCGTAATTGTCGCGGCACTCCTGATGGTTCCCAGGCAGGACTGTAGATCACTCGAGAGAGGTCTGCTCGGAACCGGTGGAGTTCGGATAATCTGTTGCCAGACGAGGGTCTATCGGGCAGGTGCACTCCCTATCGTTGCAGTTGTTCACTGTGTCGTCAGGACCTCTCCCACTGGATCCACGTGTCGCTGATGGGCCCCACATTTGGGACGCTAATTGTGAAAGGTAGGGCCGATTTTCGACCGATAACCTTTAAGTATTGCCCGGCGTTAGTAGCCTCTCATACCACTCGAAATTATCAAACAAAGAGGCAGGCGCTGGAGACTGGAAGGCAGGAAACAGGTGTAGGAGAGTAGGGTCTGCAATCCTATGATCACCCCAGATTTTTGCTTTTTGCTTCACTGGTTTACGACTTCCCTGGCTGTGGGCCTGCTAATCAGACCCACAGCCTAGCTGTTCTCTCACTAAATTGACACGTGTACCTTAGGTGCATATACCAATTGGTACTGGGCCACCTTATCAGACCCTGTAACTCGGGGCATAGGTGTACCCAGGGCCTACCAGGGGCTGCAGCATGTATTATGCCACCCCTGGCTGGCCATCTCAATCTGACACAACTGGCTGCACGACAGCTGGGGCAAGGTAGTGTAATCACCCTTTGCTTTAGATATAGTATATGTAGGAGAGTAGGGTCTGCAATCCTATGATCACCCGGACTTTTTGCTTTTGTTTCACTGGTTTACGACTTTCTCGGGCTGTGGGCCTGCCAATCAGACCCACAGCCTAGCTGTTCTCTCGCTAAATTGATGTGTGTACCATAGGTGCATTACCCAATTGGAACTAGGCCACCTTGTCAGACCCTGTAACTCAGGGCATCGGTGTACCCAGGGCCTACCAGGGGCTGAAGCATGTATTATGCCACCCCTGGACGGCCATCTAAATCTGACACAACTGGCTGCGCGACAGCTGGGGCAACGTGACGTACTCGCCCGTTGCTTGAGGTATAGTATCCCTATATCTAACCCTAAAATGGACACCCGAGTTCCTATCAGTCACTCCTATGGCAGGCCTTGACAATCCTGAAGGCAGAGTGCATGGAATCGTGTGAATTGGGCGCTGGCACGAGCCGAGCCCGGTTACAGCTTGCGGAACCAAGACCCAATGGCTGTTCCATGATAACGCGTACCATATTGGTAACTTAGGTATCGCATTATCAAGACATGTCGAGTAAGGTGTCATACGAATAGGGATGCTGATCCCGCACCAATGCTGGCCACGAGGTTAGCATTCCGCCCTTCTAGAGGGACACGACATGTACGTAACTGTGAATCCCGGTTAAAGTTAACTGAAGCCTCAGCTCCACAAAATGGATGCTGCCACCACAGACACGAGTCTGACCTCCTGCTGCTGGGAGACCTTCCAGCGAGGAGAGCTTGGACAAAGGGTTTCCTGTCCGGGGCGGTGTTCGCACCATCCCAGACAGGGTTTTGTGTATCCTGGGTAGGCAGGGCTTTACAGGAAGGTGACTGCGGAGTGGCACCCCGGTGCTCACTACGCATCTGCCGGCTAGAACCAGTTCCAGGGGCACACCAGCCCCTGACCTGGGGAAAGCCCGGCATGGGAGAGGGGTGTAACTACCCCCTTCCTGGTCCCACCCCTAGGGCAGGACCTAGTCACGTACCCACCCCTTTCTTTAGGATAAAGGCAGGAGCGGGGACCCTTCCAAATTAGATCATCTTTGAATCAAGAACTACTTTCTACGAAAGGACATTCGAGACTCTTCTCAAGATTTCTCCCTTGTGACTAAGGAGTAGTCACCCTGCATCAGCGGGCACCATCTAAGAACTCTGCGGTTTGCTGCAAGTCCTTCCTCAGGAATCCGACGACCCAGCTCGACGAGAACCGGCTTCCCTGGCACCTCTGACCTCTACCCACATCGTCAGCTCAGCTGAGATCCGTGGGTGCGACGAGACCTCGAGGGACCGGCCATCATCAGAACCTGCACGATTTCTTAACCAGGACGACCGCCGAGGGATCCTCTGGTGAGTGCTCTGGGGTCCGAGAAGCCCCGACCCTGAGCAGCTCCAGCACCGAAGTGCAGCCTCCCAGCATCTCCACGATCTGCGTGGGGCCCTTCTGCTTTGGCCGCTCAGCACGTTGTCTGGTTACTAGCCGCTGGCTTGTGACCTTCTTGATGACATCCGACAACCAACGCTGCTGGTCTGGTTGCTCCAGACCGGCCTTTGCTCCCTTCTGCGAGAGGAGCACCCCGGACCCCCCTGGTCCACTCAAGACGCCATTTTAGGCCCACCACGTTGCCCCAATCCTGGGCCCAGCGACGCAGACAGCATCAACCTTCGTGGGACAGCTCGCACCTCCATCCCGGTCGCCGACAACGCCTCCTGGTCCGTGAGACTGCAGAGCCTAGCGTCACCCACCCACCTAGTCGAGGTGACGATCATCCGGTGCCTTCCTGGTACCTTCTGACTACTGGCTAGTAGTACGAACTTGGTCCCCTCTGCTTTCAGGTGTCATCCATCCCTGATCCAGGCTTGGATCTCTACAAACTATCTTCAACTGGTCGCCGGCCAGCAAGTCCTTCCTTCCGGCTCCTGGCTCTTCAGCGAAGACTCCCGACGTCTGTAAAAACTTGTGCAGCCGCAGCCCTTGGGGCTAGGTAACTTCGGCATTTCGGTGCCCGCATAGCCTCCTGATTTAAGGGTCTGAGTCCCTCGCTTCCGACTTGCCTTATCGGGTCCGCCCGAGACCACTAACCTTTCCGTGCCCTCGGGCACTTGTATTGATTGTGCACTTGAAGTATTTTCCTAAGAGTTTCGTTGTGTGCTTAGTATCCTGTCCTCATAAAGAGTACTATATACTGTTTATTTTCATAACACTTGTGTGGTGTCCTTTTACTTGGTGTTCAAGGGGTATGTGATGGTATAACAGCTGGCTTAACACGCCCTCTAGAGTTTAGCCCGAAGACTGCTCGTATCCACGCTACTAGGATAGCTGGTCTAAGGTTGACTTACAACCAATCGCCATAAGGGCCGTTTGGACTGATGCATAGTGATCACTAGAATAGTGAACACTGCATATCAGGCCAACTTCTCACAGTATACCTATATCTAACCCTAAAATGGACACATATATTCCTATCAGTCACTCCTATGGCAGGCCTTGACAATCCTGAAGGCAGAGTGCTTGGAATCATGTGAGATGGTTCTCTGGCATGAGCTGAGCCCGTCTGCAGCTTGTGGAACCAAGTCCTAATAGCTGTTCCATGATAACGCGTACCATATACTCTTAAGTGCCTTATAATCCCCGCGGTTATTAGCCAACTTTGGTATCGCTTTATCAAAACATGTCGAGTAAGGTGTCATACGAATTGGAATACTAACCCCTGAGCCCTCCTCCCATGTTTCCTCACCCCACAGGACAGTGGGCACTAGCGCTGGGATGCCCTAGGGTAGCTATGCGCTCTATAAAACCCAAAATCAAATCAAATCAAACCCCTCGCCAATTCTGGCGATGGGGTTAGCATTCCACCCTTCTAGAGGAACATGACGTGTATATAACTGTGAACCCCGGTTAAAGTTAACTCAAGCCTCAGCATCACAAAATGGATGCTGCCACCACAGACACAAGTCTGACCTCCTGCTGCTGGGAGTCCTTACAGCGAGGAGAGCTTGGACAAAGGGTTTCCTGTCAGGGGCGGTGCTAGCACCATCCCAGACAGGGTTTTGTGTATCCCAGGTAGGCAGGGCTTTAGAGGAAGGTGACTGCAAGTGGCACCCGGTGATCACTGTGCATATGCTGGCTTGAACCAGTTCCAGGGGCACACCAGCCCCTGAGCTGGGGAAAGACCGGCCAGGGAGAGGGGTGTAACCACCCCCCTTCCTGGTCCCACCCATGGGCAGGACCTAGTCGCGTACCAGCCCCTTTCTTTAGAATAAAGGTAGGAGCGGGGACCCTTCCAACTTAGATCATCTTTGAATCCTGAAACTACTTTCTACGAAAGGAACTCAAGACTTCTTCTCAAGATTTCTCCCTTGTGACTAAGGAGTAGTCACCCTGCAGCAGCAGGCACTAACTAAGTATCTTGCGGTTTGCTGAAACGTCCTTCCTCCGGAACCAGACTGCCCAGCTCGACGAGACCCGGACTCCCTGCCCTCTCTGACCTCAACCTGCCTCTACAGCACAGCTGAGAATCGTAGTTGCGACGAGACCAGAGGACCCGGCGATCATCAGAACCAGCACGACACTGAACCAGCACGACCACCGAGGGACCCTCGAGTGGGTGCACTGGGGTAAGAGAAACCCCAACCCCAAGCAACATGAACACCAAAGTCCAGCCCCCCAGCATCCACCAGATCTGCATGGGGCCCTTTTGCTCCTAGGTTGCTGCTACGTTGTCCGGTCACTTGCCCGTTGGCTAGTGACCCTCCTGACGACGTCCTACGTTTGTTTCACAGCTGGTCTAGCTCCTCTAAACTGGCCCTAGTCTCCTCCTGAAGGGGATCCTCCTCGGACCCTCCTGGTCCACTCAAGACGCCATTTTGTGTCGCCACGTGGGCTTGCCGTAGCCAAGGCTTGTTGCCTCCATCACCGGATACAGCATCGCCAGCAGCAGACATCCGACGTGGGACAGCTCGCAGACCTCCAGCCTTGTCGACATCAGCGCCCTGGTCTGTGCAGCAGCAGAATCCAGTGTCACCTCTTCGCCTGGCTGAGTGACCTAGTCCGGTGCCATCCTGGTGCCCACCTAATCACTGGCTAGTGATTCAGAACTTGGTCCCCTCTGCTTACAGGTACTCTTCTTCACTGATCCAGTCCTTGGATCAGCCCGCAACATCTTCACTGGTCGCCTGCCAGCAACTTCCACTTCAGGCTCCTGGTTCGTCAACGAGGATCCCCGACGACACTTGAACCCTATGCAGCCGCAGCCCCTGGGCTAGGTAAACAGAGTACCACGGTGCTCCAGCGTAGATCCACTCTCTAAGTGTCTAGATCCACTTTCGTTTTTGACCTACCTAGTCGGGTTCGCCCGAGAACACTAACTTTTGCATTTACTAGCATCCATAGACTTTGTCCCGCATTACGCGTGAGAGTTTCCACTCTGCACACGACGTCCCTAGGCCTCCTGCTTCTAATCTAAGGGTTCAGCATTGTAGGCCCAGTGGTTCTAAAGCCTCTGAGAGTAGTACTTACCTGCTAGTAATTTCGCATTCCACTTTTGTAGTGTATGGTTTTTCGTGCACCTCGGGCATTTGTGTAAATTGTGCGACTTTGCGTATTTTCCTAAGAGCTTTGTATTGTGCTTAGCACCCTGTCCTCATAAAGAGTCCAGGGTTGTTGTGTTATAAATAAATATCCTTTTATTTTCATAACAACTTGTGTGGTGTCCTTTCACTTGGTGTTCAATGGGTATATGTGATGGTATAACAGCTGGCTTAACACGCCCTCTAGAATTTAGCCTAAAGACTGCTCTTGTCCATGCTACTACTATAGCTGGTCTATAAGTTTGACTTACAACCAATCATCAATAAGGGTCGTTTGGTATGATACATAGTGATCACTAGAATAGTGAGCACTGCATATCAGGCCAACTTCTCACAACAGGGGTTTATTCCGACGGAGCAGAACACATCAAATCAGACAACAGGGTATCTTCTTGAGGTGCTCTAACCGCATCTCTGAGGCCTGGCCTCTTATACACAGGTTTATGGCTTTATTACATGAAACATATATTTGTCAACACTTTGAAGTACGGAAAGGCATCCTTGGAATCCCCGCTTCAAGCCTGTTCCCACTCACATTTACAGTAGAAGTCCCACCCCGATCTCAGTAGGTGATGACTGTTGCGCAGCTAGACATTCCACCGGTTCCCGGAATGTGTGCGGCTGATCGGATCTCATAGGGTGCGGGCTTTGATCAGTTGTAGATCCTTTGAGGAGAGCAGCTTCCTACTGTATGGGGGCAATAAACTGCATCCGCAGGGCCAGGTGGTGGCCTGGGATCGAGCCGGACAATCGGGCACAGAGGAAAGGGGGTTCATCAAAGGATGCGTGATCATGAAAGAGATGGAGGGAGGTGTTAGCTGGGTACGGGATGTGGGTCCGAGGTAGGGTCGCGCTGAAGGGGAGGTTTATGGCCCAAGCATGTGAGAGCGGGGGCTGTCAGCGTGCGGGGGGATGCTCGCGAGGTCAGAGAGAGACGCGCTGGCTATCGGCAGTGGGCAGAGAGGCCATGGCATTCAAAATGGCTGCTACTTACGCGCACATATGAGCCTGTAAAGGTGGCAAGATGGCGCCGATAATGTTGATGTCGTAAACTAGATTTTAACAAATGATTTAAAATACAGCAGTTACTATTGTCAATTCAAGGTTGTTATTAAGTCCCGATGATGCTTTCAAGTGTGCTTGAATCTTTCCTTAATTAAATCAAAGCACTTCACAACCTGACAATTCAGTTTAATATTGCTGGAGGAAAAACACAGTTTAACTGCCTGCCTACAGGTCCGAACGGCATGTGAGCTAAAAAAAGGTAGAAACAGCTTATGCCTCAGGTCCATTCGTCTCGGGCAAATGCATATCACATGGATGATGTCCTCCTTGCCAGATTTACACAGACGACATAGGGCAGAAGCGTGAGTTCTCTCCCATGGTGGCAGGTGCGGTAATAGCGGGATAGCTCCAAGGCGCAGTTTCAGGACCTTTTCTTTGATTTTTATTTTCATATGGGCTTAGAAGATGGTGAACTCGCCTAATAGGGTGTTGGGTGTCTTCAATCCATTTCAAGATCCATATTCGTAATGAAAGTAAAGACTTTTAAGTGAATCAATCATAGGTTTGTTAAGCACAACTACCAACCTGAAAGGGTCTCAAGGTGCTGGGGGGGTGCAGCTCCCAGGTGTTAACGGCGATCCGTTGAAGAGCCAAGTTTTCGGGTCCTTTGTGAACGTAGATATTGTTGGCCTCTGTCATAGGTTAAGTGGGAGGGTGTTATATACCTTGGTCATGAGGAAGGAGACCTCCTGTTCTGGGATTCATGATGTGTGGCACCATAGCCATGGAGAGCTGGGCTGAGTGGAGGGATGTTTGGGGTGCGTGGAATGAGAGGCGTTGGTTCATGTAGACAGGTCTGGTATTGTGAACGGCTTTGTGGGCATGGGTGAGAAGCTTGAAGGTGATTCTCTTCTCGATGGGGAGGCAATGTAGTGTCCTCACAGGGGAGGGGAATTCGTATCGCCCGACGCCCGAGACATCTAGATGCCTTGCAAGGGAAAGAAGTTTTAATGTCTGTTTTGTCCTAAAGACAAGCAGACCATGCACCACAGTAAATCGAGGCGCCTGACAGAAACAAAGTGTTTTATATAAGAGCCAGTCACATTACACAAGAACGCATTCATGTTTTATTGCTGTAGGTACGGGGAGATTAAAAGATTTGTCCGAACTCACAGGATGTTGAACAGACACTGAAAACCGAACGTAGTTGCTCAGCTCTAAAATCGGCCGCTCTGGATGTTAGGCCACATTGTCTCCAGTGAATATGAGCATTGTTAAACTCGAATTGGCAGGTTCCATACAAAAATTGCACAGCGCTGTCAGCTAACAGATTTTTGTCGTTCTCCACAAAACTTTCTTGTAGTTTCCGGGCTCCTCTTCTGGCCCTTTCATTCCTCAGAGCAAAAGGGATACATGACGCAGCTTCTGCAGTCCGAGAAGAGCCACAGCATCTGTGGGTAAAAGCCTGTGGGACCCAGCTCTCTCCTGGGCTCTTTGTTCTCTCTTCGGATCTCCTGCCCTTTGGCCTCTGATACAGCGCCCAGCTCGCACCCCACTCATTCGCGAGTCCTGCTGTGAAGTAATTCACATGCCACTCCCTTCGCACATTGCTTTCCCTCCGCACCTATCTGGGGCCTGTGCTCCCCACTGGCCTCACCCGCAGCCCCTGCTCTGAGCCCCTGGCCCTCTCATGTTTCAACTTAGGTCTACATTAAAGCTCCTTATTTTCTTTATGGGCTCTCGTGAAGCCTCCTGGCTCGCTGGTCGTTACTTCCCTTTTCATGAGCCTCTCACGTCTTACCTGGTGCCTTATCTGTTCTTGCCTCTTGCCAGTGCCTTCTACGTGTTCTCGACTTGTCCCTTCATCTTCCGGGAATGAAAGGCCAAAAGAAGACATTAGTGGATGCAAAACATAGATTGCCTTTGCAGACAGGTTTGCAAGTCATCTATTTACCACAAACTAAAAGCCCTGAGCCTTAAATTCAGTTAATGTTACCAAAATCTAGTACTAAAATTGTCAGGGACTTTACATGCTTTTCTGTGCAGCAAGCATGATTTTAGGGAAGCACTTGGGCGCTAGACTAAGGGTGATCCCTTCTATAGCCAGGACAAAGGTTATCTATTTACAATGTCTGCTACGGGATAGGTGACCTCAGGTTAAAGCAGCTTGTATAGCAGGACAGTGTGTTTATGCACTGCACAGAAAAAGCACTTCTTCAAAATAGATAGGAAAGTAAACTGGGTTGAGAAGGTAATGTGTTTCCAAAGAAATCTGCCTCTAGTGCCCCAGATTTTCTTTCTCAGCTACGTCTTGCAATGAAGCTGAACATGAAATGCCACCACAGATCCAAGGCTTTTACTCCCAGGCAGTAAGGAAGGACGTGTTTTTTTCTACTGGAAAGTAATCACATGCAAAACAAGTGAATACACTAGATGGAAAAGTTCCAGTTTGAAGCTGCTTAAAGCAGATATAGATAACTTTGCAAACCTCTCAGGAGGGGCAGTAGAAGCAATTGAATGTGTTCTTATGCTGTGTGTCAGCCAGCATAAATGACAAAAGTACCAACCATAGAACCTCCTCTACTTGCTACGTAACACCCCTAACACCTTGCACTATGTCTTAAACCCTTTCTTTCTCCTGTTTGCAGTTTCAAAACTGTCATTTTTTTTCTAAATCCCTGCCCAACTAATCTCCTTTCTCTTGTTGTGTCTAAAGCCGGGGTCCCCAACCGGTCGATCGTGAGCTACCGGTAGCTCCTGGGGACCCCAGGAGTAGCTTGTGTAGCCCTTCAGCCTTTCCGGCTCCATTTGCCCGCCCTCGCCCAAACCATACGCTCGGATTGGAGCTAAGCTGGGGTGGGGGCGGGCGAGGAGGATGACGCTCCTCTCCTGGAGCTGCAGACTCCTCTCGTGAGAGTCTGACTCTTGTGACGCCATCGTCTACTGAAAACGCGCTGGCATCGAACTGTTTGCCATTGTGCGACGGATGCCAGCGCGGAGCAGTAGTAGACGTGACTTCCACTGCAGGTAAGCAGATAGTTTAGTGACGTTGGATTCTGTTGTTTTTTTTTTAATGTGCACAAAAAGCGAGTGGAACAGAGGGCAGAAGGGCACAAAAAACGAGAGGAACAGAGGGCATAAAGGCACAAAAACGAGTGGAACAGAGGGCAGAAGGGCACAAAAAACGAAGCAAAAACGAGTGGAACAGAGGGCAGAAGGGCACAAAAAACAAGGGAAAAACGAGTGGAACAGAGGGCACAAAGGCACAAAAAAACGAGTGGAACAGAGGGCAGAAAGGCACAAAAAAAGAGGGAAAAACAAGTGCGACAGAAGGCAAAAGGGGCACAAAAACAAGGGAAAACTAGTGGAACAGAGGGCACAAAGGCACAAAAAAACGAGTGGCAGAGAGGGCAGACGGGCACAAAAAACGAATGACAGAGGCAAAATACAGAAATATGGGGGCAGCGAGGGGAACAGAAGGGAAAACTGGGCAGAGACATGGGGCAGCGAGGGGTACAGAAGGAAAGACCAGGCAGAGAGAGCACGGGGACAGCGAGGGGAACAGAGGGAAGAAAAAGGGGCACGGACCACGTACAGGCAGCGGGGGAAGACAGACAACAGCAGTCACAGACACAACAATGAAAATACAGGCAATACAATAAAAGCAATAAAAAGTTGAAAGGCACATGTGTATAGGTTACCGCTACTTGGCAGGCAGGTAAAAATAGATGCAGCCACGATCAGCAGTAGGATTTTCGTGCTGCTGTCTGATTGCTCACTTTCCACAAGCCCTTGGGTACCACTACCTCTTACAACTCTGCAGTTATTTATTTATTTATTTTTTTTAAAGATATTTTTATTGCAGGAATTAGTTAAAATTACATATCGGACCAGCAATATAGGCACAATCAGAAAAAATTGAACATATCCCATCTCCCCTTGGCAAGCGACATGTGTACACAGCCATTCAGCCCACAACCCAAGGGTCGGGCGGCGAATACCAAAGGGGATCCGATATAAGGTCAAAGCTGGTCCAGATGGTCCATAGGTCTTCATCTGTTTTTCTAAAACATCCTACAAAAAGAGCAAAAGAAACCCCCCCCCCAACAACCCAATGATTCGATTAGTACCTCCCCAACCCCGCCATCGGTGTGTTTTGTAGTGCGTGTAGGAAAGCCTATGGGAAATACCCCGGAGGATTCTATAGGTATCTGAAGTATAGTTGGCTATCGGGACTCGGGATGTGCCGCATCTTCACTCTCGGAATCGCTGGAAGCGCAATAATCCCTGAGGGCCTGCACTAACGTCTCCCATTCTAGTGCTGATTCCAGCGCTCTCTCGTTGTGCTGCCGCCTAGCTAATTGGTATCGCAGCGTGTTCTCCCCCGCCGCCCATTTCAAAAGTTCGCTGTGCCACCAAACCTCTGTTGGACCAACTCTTGCCTTCCAATTCCTGGTCACCTCCCGTTTAGCGAGGAGAAGCCCCAGATCAATAAATTTACTTGAGATTTTATTCTTGGGGGTATGCGGGAACCAGTGTAGGAGCCCCACCGCTGCGTCGACCGATAAGGACCTCCCCGTTACCCTATTCAGGGTGTCTCCTACTCCAAGCCAATAGGAGGACAACGCCGGGCAAGACCACAACATATGGAGGAGGTCCGCCTCAGGCGCCCGGCACCTGGGGCACTCTGCCGAATCCGCAGCAAAGTACTGTTGGATCTTCGCCGGGGTCAAATAGGCCCTGTGGAGTACGTAGAAGTGGACCAGTTGGAAGCGGGCGTGGCGTGCGCCCTTCCAGGCCCGTCTCATGAGTTGTGACCAGGTCGTCTCCGGTATCTCCTTCCCTATGTCTGCCTCCCAGCGGGTTCGTAAAGTGGTGAGGGGGGTCAACCCCTCGTTAACCAATCTGCTATACAGGCACGTGACCGTTTTGACCGTCCCCGCGGACATCATAACATACTGGCACACCGGGGACGTAGGCGGTTCCTCCAGCCCGCTTTTCCAGTGCGCCTGATTTGCTCGGACCAAAGCCGTATGCAAAAGGAAATAGTCTCTAGTGTCGGGGTGTTGTGCTCTCCAGATATCCGTGAGCCCCCAGTGCGCCTGCCATTCCTTCCTCCCTTTTGCCACCCGGCGAACCGGGGAGTCTGGGAGGGGAGGGGAGGGTGCGAGCGGTCGGCCTCTACGTCCACTACTGAAATAAAATCACCACCGAGTAGGAGGGTTCCCGAGAAGAAGTGGGCCAACGAACCCGATAACCCGGAGAGGAAGGCAAGCTGGTCCACATTAGGCGCATAAATACAGCAAATGTTCAAGTCCCTACCCCCCAGCGTGCCTGAGAGAGCCACGTAGCGACCCTCCGGATCCACCACTGATTTCGTAACCTGAAAGGGAACCCCAGCCCTGATCCATATTAGCGCCCCCCCTTGCATACGCTGAGTACGAGGTATAGAAGACCTGCCCTCTCCATCTACGCTGTAGCGCCGCCCCTTCCGCCTAGTTGAGATGAGTCTCCTGCAGCAGCGCTATCTGCACCCCTCTACGCACTAGATAAGCGTGAACTTTGTGTCGTCTAGACATAGTGTGAAGCCCCCGTACATTCCAAGTGATGCATTTCACATTAGCAATATCAACCATTGTCCCATACCGTCCGTTCCGGGTCTCCCCACCACGGCCCCAACAAAGAACGAGCAACAGTCAATTCAACACTGATGGCGGCCATTTTCCCCAACAAAAAAACAACAACTCTCGTTTGAAACAAACCCCTACCCACTCTCCCCAGAACAGGACCCAAATAGTGCCATCTAGTTCCCATCCAAACCATACCCCCAACAATCCCACAATCCCCGACTAATCCTGCGGTCGCCACCGCAGGAAGGCCTTAAGGGCTAGGTGCGGGCTGGGCGCCGGTAATGGGCCCTCGATTCTAGGACTGCCGAGACTAAATTGAGCCCAAAACAAAAAGCTACAGCACGATCGCCCCCCCCCCCCTCCACCGGAGTCTACAATCAAACGCCTTCCCTTACCACCTCCGCTTCAAACCCCCACCCAAATGGAAGTAGCTCACCCCGTCATCCCTGTCCATCCAGTATGTCCTCAGCCGAGTTTGGAGTGGCAAGTGGACACTATCGGTCTCCGATTCCTCCGTGTCCGTTTGTGCCCCCTCGCCTCCAGGGTCCGATTCTTCGATAATGGGGCCACTTTGTGAACCAGATAGAGTAGACACCATCTCCAGCACTCCCCTCCGCTCCGCCAATGTCTCCACAGTCGAAGGCCTGCCTGGCTTGCCGCGGCGGCTGTGAAGTCTTTTGGAACGACGTTGTTGCCCAGGTTCTACGGCCAGCTGAGACGACGAGCCGAAACCATCTTTACCAGCCCTATAGAGTTCGAGCCAGTTGCAGACTTCCTCCGGGGAATCGAAGAACTGGGTCTTGTCGTCAATGATAATGCGGAGCCTTGCAGGAAAAAGGAGCGAGTATTGGATGCCCTCGCTCCGGAGTTCGCGCTTGATCGCCAGGAAAGAGGCCAGTTTGCGCTGGGTCTCATATGTGTAGTCCGGGAAAATGTTCACCTGGCTATTCTCCACCTGATAAGGGCCGTTGTGCCTGGCGGCGTTGAGGATGAGGTCTCTGTCCCGAAAGTGCAGCAAACGCGCCACCACCGGTCGCGGGGCGCGGCCCTGTTGCGGCGGCCTCGCCGGCACTCTGTGTGCCCGTTCCAGGGTGTAAAAGGAGGACAGACCCTCTGGGGCTACTGTGTCCCGGAGCCAAGCTTCCAAGTAGGCCACCATGTCGCCATCTTCAATCTTTTCCGGCAGGCCCACCACCCGAATATTGTTCCACCTATTGCGTCCTTCAGCATCCTCCGCCCGTCTCTCCAAGGCCTCAATCCGGGACAGGGCATCCTTCATTGTCGCGGCCAGAGTCTTCTGTGCCGGCTCCAAGACCCTCACTGAGCTCTCCACCTCCTTAACTCTATCCGAGAGCTTACCGTGGTCTGCCCTGAGGAGGCCCAAGCTCGTCGCAACCTGGGCGATGTCTTGCTGCAGGGCCGAGCGCGTGGTTGCGATCGCCTCCAGGACCCGGTCAAATTGTTGTTGTAAGTGGGGACCACCAGAGCTCTCCGGGTCCCCTCGTTCATCCTTATCCGGCGCCTCCGTATCCGAGGCGGCTGGGGTGGTCCCACTGGGCCCCCTCGGTTTTCCCATGGCGGTTGAGTCCCGTGGAGGAAAGTTTGTCAGAGGCACCACCGAGTGCGGGCGTCGACTATGTCGCTCCTGGCACGCTGTCGTTGTGCCGAGGGTCGCCGATCGCCGTCTCCAGGGCCCGCTGCTCTTCCGAAACCTCGGGCCGTGCCACCGCCGTGTCGTCGGCGGCCAATGAGGAGGAGGCGGGGACAATCGGCGCCAGGTCGGGCAGGCCCGTCTGGCCGATGAGGATCTGGAATGAGAGTCACCAGTGCCGCCGGAGACTCTATGGCGCCAGGGCGCTGTGCTGCCCATGAAGTTCAGTCACTCGGTGGGGGGCAGCCGGGTGCGGCTCGTGGGACCGTCTTCACACACAGGGCCGCCGGTCGTCCGTGTTCTGAGAACGACGAGAATTCGGCCAACAGTCCGTCTGGGGACGGCCACCATGCTCGGACCCTTCCAAATCGTCACCCAGACTATCGTGTCAAGGGGAGATAGGATGTAGAGAGGATGCGCTGTGCCCTGCTATGCTCCTCCGGGTCTAGGGTCCCGGCCAAGGAATCGAGAAGGTCCGAGCGCCATCTTGGGTCCTACTCCGCGGACCCCTGAACTTCGGTTTTTCGTCGGAACAACCGGTTTTTGAGTATCACCGGGTGTCCCAGCAGGTCCCCACTGGTCCGATCATCGGTTTGCGGGGGCCGGGGTGCCCCGCGGACTCCGATCTGCAGGATCAAAGTGGGCTCAGTCCCGGAGCCGAGCTCTCAGGCGACCATCGGCGTCCAAGCCACGCCCCCACAACTCTGCAGTTATCTGTATCCAGTAGTCTAGGCCAAGCTCATAATGCGGCGAGTAAAGGGGTATGGGGGGGCATGGGTTTTTGGACCTATTAATTGAAATATCTTGAAGCGTCACAAATCCAAAGTCATTCCTTTTGGTGTTCTAGGGAACTCTTAAGTCACGCCTGACTTGGGTATTTTGTTCAAACCACAGTATGGCTCTGATAAAATTAGGCTTCAAGTCAATTATACTGGGCGTGAGGGGTCTCTCTGAAAAATGCGCGAGTTGCTTCGGGTTCAGTAGCTCACAACGATATTCACTGGCTAGAAGTAGCTCTGACTACACAAAAGGTTGGAGACCCCTGGTCTTAAGTCTCTGCCATTGTACCAGTTTTCCATTGGACCCAGTCTAACCCGCATGCTGTATTTCTTACCCCATAAAAGTCCCCTTTGTTTCTTGCTTTTTATCTAAATCTTTATACATCTCTTGCCAACTTTCACTACCTTCCTTTGCTTTCAAACTACCAGGGTGGAACCACCAACCCTCCATTTCCCTACCCTACTGCCCTCCTTTCTCTTTCTGCCATCTACCATACATCTAGTTAGTTGTGTTTCTCATCTCCCTTTTCTGTTAAACCCCAAACCATCTCTCTTCTTTAAAAATCAGCATAACCCTATCTTTGTTGTATTCCCTCCCCTGAAGCCATAAGTGATTCCTTCTTTAACACTTCTCCCATATTTAGCTGTGAACTAATGAGCCATCGGAGGTTCTCAATGTAACTGTCTTCCTCTGCAACTCCTCCTGCCCACCCGTTACATCACTGCCACTCTGTATAACTCCTCTCTCATGACATCACTGCTTCCCTCTGTAGCTCGCCCTGCACACCCCCAATATATCACTGGCTCTCTATGTAATCTCTTGGTCATCACTGACTCCTTTCCATCTCTAGAGCCCAAGTAATGTTGATGTGAATGTAAGTGTTGTCACATCTGTCATACATGTGATGGCAGGAGTTTCCCATGTTCTGGTGTCAGGACATGCCTAGAAAATGTTACACCTGGAGGACACCAACAAGTGCTTCCTTTTAAACTTCTTGTGTACAGTGCACAGGTGGAACACTTGCCTCTGTGGTCTTTATTGACTTCTTCTCTGACTGCTGTCCTGAGGGAGATACCTACAGATTTGTGAAGTATTAATAAATACTGGGGACATTATCAATTTTTGGAGGCTGAATACTGGTGCAGCCACCTCCATATTAACGTCCTGACCAAAGTGACTGTCACGTTTACTGTAAGTTCATTTTCATCCTATTTTTCCATTCCTCTTTCTTCTTTTGCAATTGTGCTTAAATCTACACTCTTCCCATCTCTCTGACTTGTTATGTTGTCTTTTTAACACCCAGCTATGTCGCCATTTCCTTTAGTTACCATTGATTTTCGACCATATTCTATAACCTATCTTTCCTTTCTGTCTATCTGCAGACTTGTGAGATTGCTTTCTGGAACAAAATGATGGTTGAACACATCTGGATAGCACCAAGTAAAAACTATTCAAAAGTTGTTGTTTCGGGTCAAAATCCTCTGTCTGCATCCAAGCCCTTTCAAAATGCCCCCACAATTTGCCAGAGTACTCTCAAGCCTCCATTTGAAAAGATGGGAAAACGTTTGAAAACAAACAAGTTAATTCTTCTGGTTTTTGTCATTGGGCCCCTGAGTTCTTTTTGCTAGATTTGCCCTGCCAGTCACCTTATTCTCGTTTCCTCCTGGGTGTCTGCTTCTACCACCGTGTAATTTATTTAAAAATGCAAGTCTTTGGGGTCTCAGATCTTCGAAGTGGACCTGTCTAGAATAACATGTCTGAGGCCCGATAACGCTGCATACATGATCTTTACTAGTAGATCAAGCCAGAATCCACTTTATTGATGGACAAATGTAATTTGCATTTCTCTGAAGTGTGAAGTTCAAGACTTGGAAGCAAAAAGTAAGCAACCTTCCTCTCTCTGCCCCCACAGAGAGTGATCTGCATATTGTGGACCCAATGGAGCAATATTTTTGTGAAATATCTTAAGAAAAAAATAAGTTTGTCAACAATACTCTGTCATACAATCATTATTTGGGGACAGACTGTCCTGACTGGAAAATTACTGTTTCAGCAAGTGCTAACTACTTCTGTTCCTGGCCTACTGAAAGCAGCTCTGAGTTGGCATGAAGCCTAACACCACAGCTTTTCTAGTGGTTACATTTCTGTCCTAAGTCTGCTGCAGAAGCATGCCACCATCCAAAGGGAACATTAAGGTTTCAATTACTGCGGTCAATCACTGTCACAGTATACACGTATCCGCTTACTTTCACAGGCACAAATGTTTGCAGCTTGTACCTCAGGGTGCCGAAACTAACAATATACATAAGAGAAGCCATGGTACTTCCTTGGTCTCAATATCATCCACTGACATATGTTATTGTAGACAGGCAATGCAGAAAACAAACTTTCCTAGTGCCAGTTTTATTTATCTACTAGATGCAGGGCAGTTAGCCCCTGGCCTCTACTTAAGACCTCTTGGATTTCCAGTATGTGATCTCTTTCAAGACTGCCTGATACTCTAATTATACTGTCTTGGGCCTGTTTAAGATATTACTGACCAGCCAACCAGTATCACAATCAACTCTCATGCACACCTCAGCAATATGTCTAGAACTATCTGTATCCCCTTTGGGGATGTTGAGTTTTCTACAGCACACACCTAAATGTACCTCCACCCCACATTGGCTGCAGGAGTTGTCATAACAATGTCATAGTGTCCAATTTGTTCAAGTGAAAAGCTCACATATGTTGGTAGATGATTCTTTTATCTATGTGGGCTGAAACCATCCCTTAAAATAGGAAGTTGTCTTCTGCCCTTCTCATGAGAGCAAGGAAAGTTCACTGTGCAGTGCACTCATATGTAGACATTGTTACAGATCCATATTTATATCCACCTCTGACTCCTGCTTGGGTCTCAGATACCGGTTTGGTTCTAGCTGATTTATGAAAGTCTTTTATATTCATTGTAATATCTTGTACCAAAACGTACATCATGTAAATATGTAATATTGATTTACCAGTATAGAGTACACTGGGTAAAGTGTAATTTCTGATTCCTGTATTCTTGCTCTTTGTTGACATTGTTCTCCCAAGCGGCAGCTTCAATGCCTCAAGCACTAGCATGTCTAAAATTCACTCTCTAAGACCAAACTTACGATTTTGGCGGTCAGTTTAATTGATTTAGGGAATAGGTAAGACAAGTAGTTTTCTTCGCAGGACAAGTAGTTTTCTTCGCAATTTTGCCCACTGGACAAGAACGTTTTTTAAAATAATTCCATATTCCCTGCCTCAGGTGTTGGGTGATGTGGCACTGGTGCAGTGGCTTGAGGACCAGTCTGGCGTAGGTGTTCTGGAGTTTGTGGGTGAAGATCTTCTCGATTCTGGCGTAGGTGGCGTTCAAGTGTACTTATTTCATCTTATGGGATTTTTTTCCCCATTTGAAATCTGAATTTTATTACTCAATATCTGTAAATTCAGGCCACATATTGAATTGTACACTAAACGTTTAGCAAATGTCACTGAAATTGAGTGTAATGTTTTGCACAGGGCTCTTAAAAAACTTGATAAGACAGAGGGTAGAGTGAGAGAAACAGGTAGCCTGAAAAGAGGTTAAGACCTTTCTGAAAGTTCACTTTCCATGGGGGGCAGACTAGAGGATAGGACGCTCTAAGAACCAGCTGCCACCTACTTTTGTATTTGGGTATATCATAAGTTATTTTCTTCTTATATTGCAAGTTATTCGGATTTGTTTCTCCTTCATTACTGCGACCAGCTGCGTTATAAAAGGAGAAATCTTATTACGATGATGGTGAAAAGAGGTCTTATAGCTCCTAGTTTTAACACCCTCCCTATATAGGAACTATGTTTATAAACTAAAGAAGGTCTCTTAGGCTTGTCTGGGGGAGCCCATTACCTTTCCGCTCAGCAAGAGTAAATTGCACCAGGACCAGCAAAAACTCTCTGCATCCCTGGAAACGGAAAATCTTCCAAGTGTGTGAAATCATGGCAAGTGTGCAATAATAAGCAAGCCAGAATCTTAGTTGGTTCCAGCTGCCTAATTGTTGTCTAAACGATTAAGAAAAGGGGGTTGTCTAAACGCATTCCTCGATCATGTCGAACAATATTTAGTCTGTTATGATAACCTTGACGGCTTTAGCACTCACTGTGCAGACTAAGGGCACGATGTAAGTCTAGAGATGTTGAAAACAAAACCTTTTCTCATGTGTAGACATTCATGAAGCTTAACTTACAAAAACAGTTATGCAGTGTTGTGTGCAAAAGCAGCAAAAGGTAAAATAGTGTTTAAACTTCTAATAAGCCATGCTAACCTAACATGCGCGCAAAGCAGGCCCTAGTCCATATTACAGTACCATATACAGGGACTCACAAGGGTGGCCCAGTAACCAATCTGGTATGTACCTAAAGTATATGGTATTAATTTAGAGAGATAACAGCTAGGCTGTGGTACTGATTAGCAGGGCCACAGCCAGACTAAAGTCGAAAAACCAATGAAACACAGCAAAAAGTGGGGGTAACCATAGAAAGCAGATCCTACTCTCCTACACCCCCCCCCCCCAAAAGCAGGGACATTAAACTAACCTTGACCAGTTGAGTCTTCATGTTCTAAGTGGAAATATCTGGAGAGTCCATCTGCATTGGCATAGTTACTCCCAGGTCTATGTTCCACTGTATAGTCCATCCCCTGTAGGGAAATGGACCACCTGAGTAGTTTGGGATTTTCACCCTTAATCTGTTTTAGCCACAAGAGGGGCTTATGGTCTGTCTGAACTGTTAAGTGAGTGCCAAACAATTATGGCCTCAGCTTCTTCAGAGCCCAAACCGCAACAAAGGCCTCCCTCTCAATAGCTGACCAACGTTTCTCTCTAGGGGTTAGCCTTCTGCTAATAAAAGCTACTGGCTGGTACTGACCTTCATCATTCAATTGTGATAGCGCATCCCCTACCCCAACTCAGATGCATCTGTTTGGACAATGAATTCTTTGGAGTAGTTAGGACTTTGCAGAATTGGTGCAGTGCACCTGGCCTGCTTCAGATCATCAAATACCTTTTGACAGCTGACTGTCCACTGAACTTTCTTAGGCATTCTTTTAGAAGTTGTCATTCAGGGTTGTCACAATGGAACCATACCCCTTGGCAAATCTCCTATAGTACCCAGTCAGGCCCAAGAAGGCTCTGACCTGAATCTGGGTGGTTGGAGCAACCCAGTCCATTATGGTCTGGATTTTGCTCTGCAATGGTTGAACCTGGTTTCCACCTACAAGGTGACTCTGCCCTATCTGGCACTTAGTAGCCTTGATAGTTAGGCCTGCTTTTTGCAGGGCCTCCAAGACATTTTTCAGGTGGATCAGGTGATCTTCCCAGCTGGAGCTAAAGACATTAATATCATCTAGATATGCTGCACCATAGACTTCCAGGCCTGTTAAGACTTTATTCACCAACCTTTGAAATGTGGCGTGCATTTTTCAGACCAAAGGGCATTACCACAAATTGATAATGTCCACTAGGGGTTGAAAATGCTGTCTTTGGCTTGGCATCCTCAGCTAGCCTGATTTGCCAGTAGCCAGTATCCAGCTGTCAGATCAACTTTGCTCAGATGTTTGACAGAGGCCAACATATCTCTTAGCTCAACTGCTCTTTATATTGGACAAATGCAAAAACCACAGTTGATGGACAGAATGCAGATCAATGTCATACATTCACCCCAGTACAGAGATCTGGGCCTAAATCCATAATTTTTTGCACTCCACACCACCCCAGTTCAGACATGGCCATATGCAAATCAGTCTGACCCTGTGCCTCATTGGAACAGTCCAGCCCGAACTGCCAAGCCATGCCTTCCCTGGACCGGAAACAAGCTTCCGTAGACCGGTTTCTGGCATTCCAGCCGTCTTCAGCCCGGCTTGCTTGAATCCAGTGGTGTGGAGAGCATGGGACTCACGTCTGAGCATACCCATCCCACTCGGGGTGACAAATGCAAAGACCACAGTTGATGGACAGAATGCAGAACAATGTCAGTGGTTAGTTTAATGTCCCTAAGTTTGGGGGGGGGGGGGGTTAGATGTGGTTCCCCCCCTCCTGAGGGATCATTTGTGTGTAAGCCTTATGTTTTGCCTCGACTGTTATTTATAATTTTTCCTTTTGTTTGTTTGGTTTTCTTAAAAAATATAAAAGAAAAAGACCTTATTTCTCCTGAGTTCAAAAGTGCATTGCTACGACAAGTTTGCTTAATTGCCGCCGGACCCCCGGGTTGTCGGCTGAAGTGCTGTGTAACAAACTCATCCCATATACTTGTTGACAATGATGGCAGCCAACCCTGGGTGGCTGAATGCTTGTTACTGTATAAACATACTTGTCAATAAAGGTTTAAAAAAACAAAAAAAACAAAAGTAGGGCTTCACACAAGGCAGCGCAAATAACAGCTAAAAGGGAATTGGACGAGGAGCATTGGGCAGCATTTTTGGAGGCAAGTTCAAGGGGAGACATGACTACATTCTGGTACTTGGTGAAGTGGGGCAATGGCGCTTTGACCAATGTACCATCTAATCATGTGGAGCCGCAGCAGTGGGTATCCTACTTTGAAGGTCAATTTACCTGTGACACTGCTATTAGTCCCAATATAGGTATCCTTCCAGACAGCCCAGTTCTAGAGATAACCAAGCTGGAAGTGGAAAATGCCCTGTGCAAGGTCCCTAAGGGCAGGGCACCGGGGCACTACGGCATACCCGCAGATTTGTTTCTTCAAAACACAGGATTATGGGCTGAATACATCCAGCTCCTAGTTAATGCCATTGCTAAAGGAGCTCTTATACCATGCACCTGGCCGGGGGCAGTGACCTTGCCCATCTATAAAAAAGGTGATAGATCCCTACCTGCCAACTACAGGCCCATCAGTCTTACTGATTGTATCCAAAAACTAGCTGCTAGGGTTGTGCTGTGTAGAATCCAGGCCTGGCTGGATGATTCTGCCATACTCTCCCAACAAGCGGTTAGACATGCTCAACTTGCGGGAGCCATATTGCAGGAACACAGGCAATCCCATACGAAACTCATTGCACCGGTGCTCCAGCTTTATAAATCCAAAATCGGTGCTTCGCTATTATATAGAGCCGAACTGTGGGGCTATGCAAATGTTGACAGACTAGTCGTGGGCCAAAACAAATTTCTTCGCTCCATAATAGGCCTCCCAAAATCAACTCCTTTAGTTCCCCTGGTATTGGATCTAGGATGTAACTCCTTCAGTGAAGTGGTACATTACAGGTTGGTGGCCTATTGGAGAAGATTATGGGTGACCCCAGAGCTCATCCACTACGCCCAGGCTTTGCAGGAAGTGAGGGACCTGGATGTTAACAAGAAATTGGGGTGGTTTAGGACAGTTCGAAACCTACTGTCTGACATGGGTTTGGTCCACTTGTGGACATCCCCAGCTGATAGTGTGTTTCCTTCAAAATTGGAGTTTAAAGCTGTCTACTGGGCCATGGTTAATATGAGGCGCATTCAGTCCTCCTCTGGCACTTCCCTCTCTAGTGCCTTTTTGGACATTAAGCAGGAGCCCAAATTAGAGGAGTACTGGAATATTATTTCATTGACCCGTGATAGGAAGCTGTTCCACCAGTTCAGGGTGGGGACGCTTCCTACCAACAAGTTTATTAACAAGCATTTGCAATGCATAAGGTCTCGAATTAGGAATGTTTGAGCTATTGGTATTGTAAATTACACATTTTTAATTTGTGTTGGTTTTGAAAATAGCAAAAATAATAGCTTTGTCATTTACAATGCCAATAGTTATAACTTGTGACACCTATAGCATTTGTAATGCAATATGTGTTGTATTCACGTGACTTAGATGTATTGATTTTACAAATAACAATGGCTTTTATTTTTTTTAATAATTAATACTTAAACAAAAGTTATTGTAATTTATAATGGCAATAGCTTAAACTTTTGTAAATAACTTCTGTGAAGAATATGTTCACTGTATTTTATTGTGACGAAAATCCAAGAACAGAAGTGAAATACTAACCTCTTTTTGTGACATTTGTAATAAAGCTTGAAACATTGAGAGAACATATTTGACCCAGTTGTTGTTGAATGGTTGCACAGATTGATGCTGTGGTGGCGCTGAGTGATGTTGTGGTGGCGACTAGTGATGCTGTGGCATTCAATGATCCTGTGGTAGCGCATAGTGATGTTGTTGTGCCCCTTAGTGATGCTGTGGTGGTGCGATAGATAGAGTGAGTGGGATAGATAGAGTGAGGGCGATAGATAGAGGGAGAGCCATAGAGTGAGGGCGATAGAGAGATTGAGTGAGCGAGATAGATAGATAGATAGAGTGAGGGCGATAGATAGCTAGACAGAGTGATGGCGATCAGTATCTAGATAAATAGATATATAGAGTGAGGGCGACCGATAGAGTGAGGGCGACCGATAGAGTGAGGGCGACCGATAGAGTGAGGGCGACCGATAGAGTGAGGGCGACCGATAGAGGGAGGGCGACCGATAGAGGGAGGGCGACCGATAGAGGGAGGGCGACCGATAGAGGGAGGGCGACCGATAGAGGGAGGGCGACCGATAGAGGGAGGGCGACCGATAGAGGGAGGGCGACCGATAGAGGGAGGGCGACCGATAGAGGGAGGGCGACCGATAGAGGGAGGGCGACCGATAGAGGGAGGGCGACCGATAGAGGGAGGGCGACCGATAGAGGGAGGGCGACCGATAGAGGGAGGGCGACCGATAGAGGGAGGGCGACCGATAGAGGGAGGGCGACCGATAGAGGGAGGGCGACCGATAGAGGGAGGGCGACCGATAGAGGGAGGGCGATTGATTGAGAGAGTCAGGGCGATTGATTGAGAGAGTCAGGGCGATTGATTGAGAGAGACAGGGCGATTGATTGAGAGAGTCAGGGCGATTGATTGAGAGAGTCAGGGCGATTGATTGAGAGAGTCAGGGCGATTGATTGAGAGAGTCAGGGCGATTGATTGAGAGAGTCAGGGCGATTGATTGAGAGAGTCAGGGCGATTGATTGAGAGAGTCAGGGCGATTGATTGAGAGAGTCAGGGCGATTGATTGAGAGAGTCAGGGCGATTGATTGAGAGAGTCAGGGCGATTGATTGAGAGAGTCAGGGCGATTGATTGAGAGAGTCAGGGCGATTGATTGAGAGAGTCAGGGCGATTGATTGATGTGTGTGTGTGTTATGCTATGTTTTGTTTTGTTATGCTATGGTTTGTTTTGTTATGCTATGGTTTGTTTTGTTATGCTATGGTTTGTTTTGTTATGCTATGTTTTGTTTTGTTATGCTATGGTTTGTTTTGTTATGCTATGGTTTGTTTTGTTATGCTATGGTTTGTTTTGTTATGCTATGGTTTGTTTTGTTATGCTATGGTTTGTTTTGTTATGCTATGTTTTGTTTTGTTATGCTATGTTATGTTATGCTATGCTATGTTTTGTTTTGCTATTCTTTGTTATGTTATGCTATGGTTTGTTTTGTTATGCTATGGTTTTTTTTTTTTTTTAAATATCTTCGATTTTTTCCCCCCGCACTTTTTCTATTACAACCAGAACATTTTTACCATTACAAACAGTTTTTTAACCATGTACAGATTTGTTTTTTAGAAAATTATACAAATGCAAATAGCAAAGTAAAATGGATAGGATACATCATACATTACATTATTGTTGCCCGTACAAATTTCACAAATAATAAAAAAGAAGCAAAGAAACATACTTTTAACTCTTTCCACTCTTCCATTGATCTATAGGTAACCATATCCTGTCCCCCAAGGCTCTTGCCTTTCTACCTTTTCTGTCATATATAGCCCTCTCTAAATTATATGTAGAGAGTAATCTTGCCATCCAGATCTGGAACGACGGCGCTGATTTCTCTTTCCAAGATTTTGCAACAATTATCCTGAATACCGCTGTAACCATAAATAGAAACTCTGGATGCATGATATTTTCTCCTATACTTATGCCCAATATTATCAATTCATCAGTTAATTTAGTTTTTATTCCCAACGATTTTTCCAAAAACTCCTCTATTGCCAATTTTAAGGAGTACAATTGCGGGCATTGTGCAAACATGTGTGTGATGTTAGCACCTGTTGAATTGCAGCGTGGGCAAGTTATTCCAGTGGTTTCCCCCCATTGGGCAATTCTAGCAGGTGTATGATATAGTGAATAGACTGTTTTATAATGTTGGGTTTGTAGTGTGGCTGAACACAAGATGGTTCGGCTAAGGTCTAATGAGGTTTGCAGATCTTCAGGGCGAGCTCTCACTTGTTCGCTCCATTTGTTACTATATCTCTCTCTGTCGTCTATTTTATAGACCTGTAGCTCTGCATACAACTGCCTAATTGAGCACAATAAACTGCTTCCCAGATAATCCATTATCCTACAACTTGACATTCCTCCTGCTCCCCCCAGTTTTGTGTGGAAGTAACTCCTCACTTGTAAGTATTTAAAGAAGCTATTCCCAGCTATTTTATACCTACACTGAATATCTTGGAACATTAAGAACCCTCCTCCTCCTGTATCCATTAAGTCTCCCAATTTCTTAATCCCTTTTTCATCCCACTCTTTCATAACTGTGTCCCTAAAAATTTCTATTGGAAGATCATTGTTCATGTAAAGCCTCAGATATCTGTTATATCTTCCCAGCCCCAGTTTTTTCTTTATTGCCCTCCAAACTTTGTATATTGCGCTCAGGGTCTTAAATCTTGTGCGTTTGAAGTAGGCATAGTCCACAGTTGTTACTAAGGCATTCTCTGCCGCCTTTCCCAGAAGTGCTTGGTAAACGTTCGCTGGGCATGCTCTCTCATCCTGTTGAGCACTTCCACCCAATATCCCTTTAGAGTATTGTAGAGCTGTCGCCCAATAGTAAAATTTAAAATCAGGTGCTCCCCACCCTCCCCTCTCTCGTGGTAATGTCAAAAACCGGTATGCCCTACGTGTCTTCCCCTGTGCCCAGATTAATTTGTTTACTATTGATTCTATTCTGTTGAACCATATGCCTTCAAAGTATAGTGGAATTGCTCTGAACAGATATAAAAATTTTGGAAAGGTAACCATTTTAATAAAATTAATTCGGCCCATAAGAGTCAAGTGTAAGTTATTAACCCTCTCCATGTTACTTTTAACCTTTCCTAGCAAGGGTTCCATATTTATCTCCACTAATTTCTCTAACTCTGCAGTCACCCTAACTCCCAAATACCTTGTATCTGGAACTACTCTAATGTCTGTAAATGCAGTGTATCTGTTCTGTACTACTTGTGTCTTTCCCCTGTTTATTAGGTACCCGGACACCTCGCCGAATTTCCTTGCCTCCTGTTCTATTTCAATCAGTGATTCCTCTGGTGTCGGTGTTATAACGGCCACATCGTCTGCGTAGGCAAATAATTTGTACTCTTTCTCATGCAGTGTAACTGGAGTAATCCCCATATTTTGTGTAAGTCTTCTTAAAAAGGGATCCAAATATATCGCGAACAGTAGTGGTGAGGCTGGGCATCCCTGCCTAGTCCCCCGTCTCATCTGTACCGCATTAGAATAGGATCTATTAATACATATCCTAGCACTAGGATTTTTATAAAGTGCCTGGATTGCGGTTATGTATCCTCTACCTATACCAGCCCACTCCATAGCCTTCCATAAATATGCCCATGAGACCTTGTCAAAAGCCTTTTCGGCATCCAAGAAAATAGCCGCGACAGGATCTCCTGAGGCCTCTGCTGCATCTAGAATAGTAATCAGCTGTCTAGTGTGTTGGGTAGTACCTTTGCCAGGTATGAAGCCATGTTGTGTAGGAGAAACCACTCTTTCTATTACACTACTCCATCTATTAGCCAGTGCTTTAGAGAATATTTTTGCATCGGCATTAAGCAGTGTAATCGGCCTATAGGAGCCTGGTTCTGTTGGGGGCTTGTCCTTTTTCAGGATCACTATTATATCCGCACCCGCCCAAGACTGAGGAACTATTCTGCCCCCCTGTGCCAAACAGCAAATTGCCCAAATATCCTTAGCTAACACATTCCAAAAGGTTTTGTAAAATTCTACGGGGAACTGATCTTGTCCAGTTGCTTTACCGGATGGTAAACTAAATGTCGCCTCTCTTATTTCCTGGACTGTTAGTTGTGCATCTAGCTTGTCCCTTTCTTCTATACTCAACCCGTCCTGTGGACCTTGCATGAGATATTCCAAACTTTCTGCCTCTATGTTTCCGTTGTTAATATCTTGTTCATATAACACCTCATAGAACCTTCTGAATACCTCCTGTATCTCCTCCACTTTATTAACAATTGCCCCAGTACAATCCTTAATTTCTTTTATCTCTCCTGCTGCTAGCGTTTGCCTAGTTCTAACTGCGAGTAAGTGGCCAACCCTCTCATTGAATTCATAGCATTTCTCTTTTTTTGCTAAATAATTCCTTGCTGTTTTCTGTGCCAAAGTGGCCCCCGTTTCTGCCTTCTGTACTTCCATAGCCACCAGGATCTGTTCAATGGAGTCTTGCCTGCCTATTGCATCTTCTAGCATTCTTTCCAAACCCATCAGAGTTCTGATCTCCTCTTCCACCTTCTCCTTTTCCTTTTTGCATCTTACCAAAGTGTAACTTAATGTTTCTCCCCTCACTCCTGCTTTAAAGCTGTCCCACGCCATGTCTGCTGAAGCTGAATATCTATTCATGTCCCAAAATTGGGTTATCTATTCTTGCATTCTTATAATATACTCCTCCTCCTTCAGCAGCCCTCTCTCAAACGTCCAAGTCGAGTTTATCCTTTCTGTCTTTTGGGGCACTGCTATGCTTAGAACCAGCGGGTTGTGGTCTGACATTATTCTAGGGAGACATTCTATTTTAGCTCTACTAACAACTGAACTCGAGATAAAAAAATAATCCAATCTGGCTATTGTTTGATGTGGAGCTGAGTAGAAAGTGCTACCTGTACCTATAGGGTTAAATTCCGCCCACGTGTCCACCAATGCATTATGATGAGCAAGGTTTTGTACCGCTTTGAGCACCTTCTTTTTCCTCCCTTGGTATCTGCCCCCCTTCATGTCTAATAGGCCGTTCAAGCCATTAATATTAAAATCCCTGCAGCAAATCACAGGCTCTGGCCACAATGCTAATTCGTTGTCAATGAATTCAAATAGTTCAGGCTCATCCTCATTTGAACCATACAATGAGGACAGTGTACATCTTCCTGCGGCAGTTTCTATGTCTAACAATAACCATCTCCCTTCATGATCCTCCTTTTTCTTTTTAATTTTTACGACACCTTTTCTAGCCAGAACTGCTACCCCCTTGTTTCTCCCCTCTTGTCCCGTGTAAGCAAGAACCTCAAATCCCATTTGATCCAAAATAAATTTGTCTTTAGCTGCTACATATGTTTCCTGTAAACAAATTATATCGATTCTCCAATAGCGCAACAATGCAGAGAGCTTCTGTCTTTTCTCCTTATTATTTAAACCACAAATATTAATCGTAATTATCCTAACTGCCATAACTTAAGTTTTGCTTTTACCAACACCTCAACAACTATTCTGTCTTTAACTGTACATTTTCTTTCTGCTTCCTTATATACTTTACAAATCTGTACCATATTACACCACCAACCTTCACCAATGTCTTCGTCCCTTCCTCCCCCCCTTTATCCCCCCCCCACCCCGACTGCTGCCCCACCCCCCCTGTGACAGGCAAATAGGTCACTCCTGACCTATGCGTGTCCACTGAACGTTGTAGCGTCGCTCCCCCTCTCCTCCCCTCTTACCTAATGATGTTCTTAATTATCAGGCTCAGTAAGTTCTCCAACAATTATACTTTCATTACTTATTTTTATATACCTTCTGGCTCCTTTTTTCTACCTATTTCCTTCTGGCTCCCCCTTGCTCTTTTAACTCTGCCAGAAATTCCCCTGCTTTTATCTCAGAAAAAAACATTCTTGTACGACCCGCAGAAATAACCTTTAACTTTGCTGGAAACATTAGATAAGCCTCTGCCCCTTGGGTCTGAAATGCAGTAATCAATTGCCTGAGCCTCCAACGCCTTTCCACTGTTACATGACAAAAGTCAGGTCTGGCAAAGAATGTTATACCTTCAACCGTCTTTTTCGAATCAGGCCTGGCTTTTTCCATTAGTTCTTGCCTTGCCAGGAAGTTGCCAAAAAATACTAACATGGCCCTTGGAATAGTCCCTGAGCCCTCTTTGTGCGTTTTCCTTGCAAACAGCGGGAATCTATGGGCTCTCCGCACTTATTGTTCCCAATTCCATGGCACCTCCCTTCCTCTATTCCAAGAAGCCTGGCATTATTACGCCTCTGGCGATTCTCCAAGTCCTCCACCTTCCATTGTAAGTCCTCCATGATCTTAGTCTGTTCCTCTCTGGATGCTTGCCAATCCGTTACCTCATCCTCTAATCTGCCAGTTCTCTCTTCGACTCCGATTACTCTCTCCTCCACTTCCTCAAACTTTTTATTTATTTTCCTGATTGACGCTTGGATTTTTTTAGCAAACCGGGCCGAAGACGGCTGTAATGCCAGAAACCGGTCCCAGGGAGCTTGTTTCCTTCCCAGTGTAAGAATTGGCTTTTGTAGTTTGGTTTGCCCTGTTCCCATCATGCACTGGGACAGGAACAGACTAATTTGCATACAGCCAGGTTCTGAAACTGGGATGGTGCAGTGAGCTAAAAAACGGTGTTGGATCTAGCCCTGATCTCTTGACTGGGTGAGAGCTTTCTGTTTAATTCAGAGACTCTGTCCCTCACCACCCCTTGTTGTAAATATTGGATTTTTTTAGTATCATGCCTGGCCCTCCGACTTTCAGCCCGGGCCTCCATTTGCATCTGTTTTAATGTGGCAAACATTATATCTAGTTTCCCTCCATCATCTTGATGCTCTTGCCCATCTTCCTTATACATATTGGAGGTAGCGGAGTAATCCCATACAAGTTTCTTTTGTGTACCCTTATATGAGCTCAGGGGGGAGCCTGTCTCTCGGGATGTCATTTTGCGCCTTTTTTGCGTGCCTCTCCCCCTGGAGCTACCACGATCACCAGAGCTCGAGCATGATTCCGAAGAGTCTCTCTCTTCATCACTGCTTGCCAGCGTTGATTCAGATTCTTCAGGGACAGAGAAGAACCTATCCCCCTCAGCCCCTTCTGTAAAATCCACCTCTGACATGTTGTTATGAAGACTAGGGCTTGCAATGTCATCTCCCAGCGCAGCGTTATCTTTTTTTTGAGCTTGAGCCTGCTCCTCTCGTATTTCTGCCTCCACCTCTATAAGGGCCTCTAACATTTGACCTGTGTTTGACATTGCTGCCCCGCCATCAGCCTCTCTCACCTCTTTTACTATGTCCCGGCCTTCGTCCTGTCTCCCCTGCATCAGTTCGCGTTCAGCGCCGTCTGCCGGAGTTGCTGCACGTAGTTCCGCGGGAAGCGTGAGCTCCGCGATTCCTGGTTGCTTGGTAACGCCTCCGCTTGCGTCCTCGAGGACGCTCTGACCTGATCTGACGGGCGGCATGATTGCAGTGTTTAACGAGGTTGCCGTAGCAGTTCTTGATGCGTCTGGAGGAACTTTAGCGCTAAATACTTCTGACACCGACGGCTGCCGATAAACGGTATAGTTTTTCTTCTTTTCCGCTGTGTCCCGTACCGCTGAAGTGATATTAATGCCTCGTGTGTCTTTGCCTTGGCCGATCCCTTTCTCTTTCTCGCTGGCTTTCTCCAACTTGCGCATTTGTGCTTTGGTGATCGTAGAGACTGTAGGGGTTGTTCTTTTGCTGGTGGATGGCACTGTTGTTTTCGGAATAGTACCCGTTCTTCCCGCTTCTTTCTGGAGCATCTCTTTGTTTACTCCACCAGATTGTTGTTGTTGCTGTTTGTCTTTACCGCGGGTCGCCATCTCTGCCATAAATACTTTGAGGAGCTTGCTGTATAATAATTTCGCCTTCAAAAGAATGCGTGTGAAGCCAACAATTCCGCCGTGAATTGATCTCAAATAGGCATTTCCTGCTTGCTGGCTCCAAATTACGGGTTGCATACTGCTCTCATAGCTCCATTTGAGGCCTGAGTTTATGCGTTGGTCGGAGAGGGGGCTGAGTGCGACTTACTCCTACAGCGCTTCAGCGGCCATCTTGCCCGCTATGGTTTGTTTTGTTATGCTATGTTTTGTTATGCTATGTTTTGTTATGCTATGTTTTGTTATGCTATGTTTTGTTATGCTATGTTTTGTTATGCTATGTTTTGTTCTGCTATGTTTGGTTCTGCTATGGTTGGTTCTGCTATGGTTGGTTCTGCTATGGTTGGTTCTGCTATGGTTGGTTCTGCTATGGTTGGTTCTGCTATGGTTGGTTCTGCTATGGTTGGTTCTGCTATGGTTGGTTCTGCTATGGTTGGTTCTGCTATGGTTGGTTCTGCTATGGTTGGTTCTGTTATGGTTGGTTCTGCTATGGTTGGTTCTGCTATGGTTGGTTCTGCTATGGTTGGTTCTGCTATGGTTGGTTCTGCTATGGTTGGTTCTGCTATGGTTGGTTCTGCTATGGTTGGTTCTGCTATGGTTGGTTCTGCTATGGTTGGTTCTGCTATGGTTGGTTCTGCTATGGTTGGTTCTGCTATGGTTGGTTCTGCTATGGTTGGTTCTGCTATGGTTGGTTCTGCTATGGTTGGTTCTGCTATGGTTGGTTCTGCTATGGTTGGTTTTACTATGATATGCTTTGTTTTGTTTTACTATGATATGCTTTGTTTTGTTTTACTATGATATGCTTTGTTTTGTTTTACTATGATATGCTTTGTTTTGTTTTACTATGATATGCTTTGTTTTGTTTTACTATGATATGCTTTGTTTTGTTTTACTATGATATGCTTTGTTTTGTTTTACTATGATATGCTTTGTTTTGTTTTACTATGATATGCTTTGTTTTGTTTTACTATGATATGCTATGCTTTGTTTTGTTTTGTTATGCTACGTTTTGTTATGCTACGTTTTGTTATGCTACGTTTTGTTATGCTACGTTTTGTTATGCTACGTTTTGTTATGCTACGTTTTGTTATGCTACGTTTTGTTATGCTACGTTTTGTTATGCTACGTTTTGTTATGCTACGTTTTGTTATGCTACGTTTTGTTATGCTACGTTTTGTTATGCTACGTTTTGTTATGCTACGTTTTGTTATGCTACGTTTTGTTATGCTACGTTTTGTTATGCTACGTTTTGTTATGCTACGTTTTGTTAGGGTGAGGGGGGGGTGAGGGTGAGGGTGTCCAATTATTGTCGCTGCTTCGCCTTCTTTGAAAATGTTCAGTGCTGCAAATAGACCATGCCGCCCTAATTATCATAGCACGAGGCCCCAAAGTGATAATTATCTCAGCATGCAGAGCGGCGCCCCACGCTGCTGGAGCACTCAACTGCACATTAATTATAGTTGTGCTCCAGCAGCCTGGGGCGCCTGTTGACATGCTGTGATAAGTGGGGTCTCATGCAGTGATAATTGTTACTTGCGGGGCACAAGCTGTTCCACTGTGAAGCGTGTTCACAGACCTGAATCGGCTCGTGCCCATACTACAATTGGCTCGTGCACAGGTCTGTCTCCCTTGGAGGCAAACGCGGTGACTATAAGTCTCGTTGGCGGCAGCGCTTCGCGCTGCAACGCCAGCGAGACCTAACAAGTGGGCCAACTCACAATCCAGTAACTGCCCGTTTTGTTATGACACTGTAGAAACTATAGGTCACATGTTTTTTGCATGCCCTGCTCATAGTAAACCAAGGAGGAGGTGGTTGAAACCAACTTGCCCCAATTTGGGTATTAGGTCCAGTATGGAGGTCCTTCAAATTTTTAAATCTTCTGTGGACGTTCCAGTTGTGGTAGCCGTAGCGAAGTATCTAGGGTGGGTATGGGTTCTTCGCTGGAAAGAGAAAAATGTAGCAGCTAAAGCTGATTCTCAGTGAGGCCCCTTTACACCTGAATATTTTCTGTGTTATTTTTCTGATTAATTGTACCATATACTTTTGCCTAGACCTTAATTTTAGCAATGAACTATGTCCTTTTAGCAGTTTTTAGGTGACCTATTGCCGCCGAGTTGCTCCTCATGGGAGATAGAGCGGTGCACCAGGCTCTGTGGACGCGCTTAACAGCAGGCCGGCCGAAGGCACGCGCAGACACACACGCAGACACACACACAAACGTGCACACACACACACGTACACACACACACACACACGTACCAAGCCCCACTTACCGCATCAGCGGCCTCAGCCGCCACTCCCGACTTCTGCTGCCACCTGCCACCACTGCTCCCGCCTCACGAGAAACCGTGAGCGTGCACATCCCGAAACCAGAAGTTCGGGGGCGTGCACGCTCACGGCTTGTTTAGGTCTCGGCCTGCTAGAAGCTTCCCTCTGAGGGCGGCGGGGAGCGCACCAGTTACTCAGTCTGTCTCCATCCCTCCCCCTTGGACCCTCGCGCCGGGCACGTTAATGCACATCTGCTTAATGTTTTCTGCAGGCTTAGGAGGCCGCCGCACAGTCCCTTTGCTTCTCTGGGAAGGTAGGTGGCTTACATGGGGGACTGAGAGGGGGGGATCTGAACACGCCGGGGTAACGTGGAGGCAATGCAGCGGGGGGGGGGGGGAAATGTCACACTCGCAGAGAAAGGAATGCAGCCCGGGGCTTGTCCGGAGCTGCCCGAGAGGAGCGTTTATTTGTAAAATAGGAAGGTAATCCACCGCCTGAGATAGAGCCATGGTGCCCATGGTAGGTGTTTTGGCTTGATTTGAACGTAACTTTTTTTTTCGCCTGGTAGTTGTGCAGACCAGCCTTGGTTCCCTGGCTTGTTTACCTAGCTGGTTTTGGTTTGCCTCCGTTTTTTCACGAGTGGTGAATGGTCTGGAAAGGGGATAGCTGTGGGACGGGGAGTGCGGCTAAAAGAAAGAAATGCGTTTTTTTCCCCTCTTGGACTCTGTACTCGGGTATTTGAATTTCAAGGCAGGAAATGCTGTGGGGGTTGGGTGATTGGAATGCGCACATTCTGCAGCGACATCCCTTTGGGGTAGATTATCCTTTGCCTGGTTTTGTTATTTGCATGTAAATTAATCCAGGTCCCCTCACATCTGTAGTGAGGTAGCTGAAGGGCGTTTTTGACATGAACCTGTCCCGTTGCTTCTCTCTCCTTTAATAGCTCTTTTAATTATGGTTTTGCTGTACTTATACCGAGTTGCGTATACATGAATCTGCTCTTCTCAGCAGCATCCTTCTGCAGGAGTCCCAGGCTTTATACTTTATTTTCAGCATTTAATGCAGCGTTCAATCCCCATTAACACTCCTGAGGTGTATTATTTGTTTGTTAATGATGTCTGTATAATCTTAAAGAAGTTCAAATAACATGTTGTGCAAAAGCCATAAGTATGAACAGATATAACACAAGTCTCGCTCACTGGAGCCAGTTTCATACCTTACAATAGTTGTATCGCTTTTTTGCCTCCACCATGGCACTGAGGACTTTGAAGGAGTTTTGCAGTGTTCTGTTAAAATTTGACGTTTGGACTAACAGCCTGTAACCTCCCTCCTGTGTACCTCTGAGCCTTGAGATCACATTACAGTTCCTGGAGCATACTGCTTTCAAAAGTCAGCTGGTGGAAGTGAGGATGATGACATTGAAATGCTGTTCCAACTTGAAATGTCCTCTGAAGTACATTCTACCTTATGATTATTATTTAGATTCATAGCTGTATTCAATCAATTTTAAGTCATTTTTCTATTAAAATCGAGAACTGGATCCTTTATAATGTCTCACTGTACTAATACACCTATTCTCAGGATCTAGGTTCCAATTTGTGGTCACAGATTCAGTTCTTAGTTGGTCTGCTCATCCTGTCATCTTTCCAATGTTGATAATCTGACCATGAAAGTGGGGGAGGGGCTTGGAGAGGCAAAGCCTCGAGAGGGTCATGATGTCCCTCCCTTCCCTGAACTGTGGTAGTGAATAACGCTCTACAGCTAGAGCCACTGCAAATATAGTTTTTGCCATGACATTTTTAGGTCTCAGCTAGTGTAGGCTGGCTCTGTGTGTGTGTGACTGTGTGAGGCTCTGTGTGTGTGTGACTGTGTGAGGCTCTGTGTGTGTGTGACTGTGTGTCTCTGTGTGTGTGTGTATGTGGCTCTGAGTGTGTTTGTGGCTCTGAGTGTGTGTGTGGCTCTGAGTGTGTGTGTGTGTGGCTCTGAGTGTGTGTGTGTGTGGCTCTGAGTGTGTGTGTGTGTGGCTCTGAGTGTGTGTGTGTGTGGCTCTGAGTGTGTGTGTGTGTGGCTCTGAGTGTGTGTGTGTGTGTGGCTCTGAGTGTGTGTGTGTGTGTGGCTCTGTGTGTGTGTGTGTGTGGCTCTGAGTGTGTGTGTGTGTGTGGCTCTGAGTGTGTGTGTGTGTGGCTCTGAGTGTGTGTGTGTGTGGCTGTGTGTGTGTGTGGCTCTGAGTGTGTGTGTGGCTCTGAGTGTGTGTGTGGCTCTGAGTGTGTGTGTGGCTCTGAGTGTGTGTGTGTGGCGCTCTGTGTGTGTGGGTGGGTGCGTGTGGCTGGGTGTGTGTGGCTCTGTGTGGGTGCAAATGCAATAGGTCTCACATTTGCGAGAGATTAAGCTATTGGCATTGTAAATGACAATGCCATTTATTTATGTTTTTAAAAATAAAAATGTCATGAGCAATGCCATTAGCTCTAACTTTAACAAAGAAGAGACCATTGTATTGTAAATGCTTGTTATAGATTGTTACAATGGTTTAACATATTTTATGTACTAAGTTAAAAAAATATATATATTTAAACTAATATTGGTTCTAGACTGTATATACTGCTTTATTTGATTTCAGGAGCTGCCACTCATTGTTTTTAATATGTATTTGGTACATGTGCTTTAACTTTTGTGGTTTTATATAAATCGAAATAAAGTTATAAATGAAAATGAAATGAGCTGATCTATAGGGGGCTACCGGGGATGCCTTCTCTTTCTGATGCTGGGCTGCCAGGTGTGCCTGGCATCTCAGGGGCAGTCAGTTTGTCCTCATTCCTCTCCTGACCTTGTCAGGTTTTGAGACCTTGTGCTCAAAAATCAGATCTTGCTCCCCGGCTGAAACACTGCCACCTGCCCTTCTTCGTCAACTTTGTCCCTCAATCTCCCCGGTATGTCTTGAGCTGGTCAATCTATCTTTGAGCTCAGCTTCCTTCCCCCGGGCATGGAAGCACGCCAAAGTGGTCCCATTATTAAAAAAGCCTTCTCTGGACCAGAGTGACCCTGGGAACCAATTTCCCAGCTCCCTTTTTTGGCTAAGCTGGTGGAATCCCATGATAACTCGATCCTGGCCGAATTCCTTGAGCAGAATGCTAGTCTTGATATAACTCAACATGGTTTTCGGCCACGGCACAGCACTGAGTCTGCTTTACTTACCGTATCAGAGTGCATCCGAGGGAGCTTAGACACAGGGGACTCGGGGGCACTGGTTCTCCTGGATCTCAGTGCTGTCTTTGATACGGTCTCCCATGAGATCCTCTTGAACCGTCTCAAGGAGGTGGGACTGAGGGACATGACAATGTCCAGGTTTCGGTCCTTTCTTTAGGCCAGGTCCTTCCAGGTCTTAGTTCCCCCTTACCTCTCCCGGGAGGCTGCTTTACATCGGGTAGTTCCGCAGGGCTCCGTTTTGAGTCCCTTGTTGTTCAACCTGTACGTCAGATCTCTGGCCAAGGTGGCCAGGAGCAGGGGGCTGTCACTGGTGTCCTACTCCGATGACACCTAATTGGTGTTCGCCTTCTCGAAGAGGTGCGACAACAACTTGATTAAGTTTAAGGATGATCTCTTGGCAATCCCGGACTGGATGGCGGCTAACTATTTACAGCTGAACGCCTGCAAGTCTGAGATTCTCCTCTTTGGCAGGGATCGCGAGCTGTGGTCCGTCAAGTGCTGGCCGGATCATCTTAAGCCCACCCCTCTCTCCAAAGAGGCAGTTAAAAATCTGGGCGAACGGTTTGACAGTAATCTGTCTTTTGAAAAACAGTCAAAGGCCGTCGCAGGGACATGTTTTGGACTTTTACGTGGCCTTAGACCTTTGCTTGGGTTCTTTCCCCCTAAGGTGCGACAGACTATTATCCAGGCATCTGTTGTGTCTAGACTGGATTATACTAACTGTCTCTACCTGGGCGCCAATAAAGCGAGTATTCCACGTCTTCAGAGGGCCTAGAATGCTGCGGCTCGGCTTTTGGTCGCTCTGCCTAGATCGCACTCAGTTGCCCATGTGCTTCCTAGACTCCATTGGCTGCCAGTTGAACGGCACATCGAGTAGAAGGCACTGTGTTACTCCAATAAGATTCTGGCACGACAGGCCCCGTCAGGGCTATTCCATCTGCTGGAGTACTATGAGCCAGGCTGCATGCTTCGTCCTGCTGATCTTGCCTTAGTCCGTGTCCCACGCATCCGGAGAGCGAGGGCAGGCGGTCGTTCTTTTGGCTACCTGGCCGCTAAACTCTGGAACTCCCTACCCTTCTCGATGAGAATGTCGAATCATCTGGCATTTCGCAAAACCTTAAAAACTTGGCTTTCTCTCCGCAAGTAATGTACCGACCGCCAGTTACTACATGGCTCTGGTTTTTAGGTTTCTGATAGCGCTGGGACGCCTCGTCGCTGTGGCAGCTACTCGCTCTGTAAATCCTTAAATAAATTCAGATATTCATATGTTTTTGGGTAAGGACTTGGGTATGATTCATGTGTAGTTGTAATCTTATGAAGGATAAATTCACAGAAAATTTCACTAAAAACATCACTGTTATATCTTGCCCAGGGTCCGACAAAAAATTGAGAAGGTGACCGTGTATAGAGCGACATTAAGAGATAGAGATAGCCTGAAACCAGAGGTTAAGAAATGGTAGGACCCCTTGAGCAACAGCCAGCGACTTAATGCCTCTAGTGTACTTGAAAGCTTCAGCAATGTCAGAATTGGTATTGTAAACTCAAAAGCTATATGACAAGCAACTGCAAGGATACTGGTGGTGGCTTTTGGGAGGCTTGGACTCTGCCTCCACCTACTAAGTCAGAACCCAACTCAAAACCCAAGGTTAACCCCAGTAATCCCTTGGTTCCTGTACTGCCACTTGTACTTCTAGGGGGTGCAGGTGCCTTAGGGGCAGTGGTAGTAGGAGTTTTCTTGGCATTTAGATAATCGGCATCCCTTGTCCAATGGGTCTTTCCCTTACAAATGGAGCACCAAGGTTTCTTTTCGCCTTTCTAGGAATTTTGCTACTCACTCTCAGATGCAGGTTTCAGGGGCCCTTGTGAAGATTTTTTTTTTAATCTTTACTCTCGTCACCACCTTTATCCTGGGATTTAGAAGAATCTTGCTACTTCTGGTCACCTCCATTACCATGGTTTTTCTACTTAACCCTGGTACAGACCCATTTGTCTGCCTTATTTCCCAATTCTAGGGGAGAGGTCAGATCAGAGTCCACCATGTACTGGTGCAAAATTTGGTTCTGACAGTTAAGGATGTGCTCCCTCATGATCAAATCCCTCATAGTCCTGTACCTTACTTCCATGAAGCTAGCATCCCAGAGCCTTAATAGCACTGTCTACAAAATGTACCCAATCCTGGGTATCTCTGAGCTTAATGCTACCTTGTTCAGTGGTTCAGCCAAAACCATCTTATGAGAACACTCTTCAGTACTGAGTAATTGTCATCCTCTTCTTTAACAGCAAGGAGCTTATCCCTAGCTTTATCAAAGGAGAGCCACAGGATAGCTGTCCACTGCTCTTGAGGGACCTTCTGAACTTTGCAGACCCTCTCCAAAACAGTGATCCATTTATGGATGTCATCCCCCTTCTGGTAAGGAGGGACTATCCTGCTCAAGATCCTATGGTCAAAAGAAGTTTCTCTGATTCTAGGGACACTGTTGCTGCCACCATGGAGCTCTAGTCCCAGTCTCTTCCTAGTCTTCCGTACTTCCAGAGACTCTTTCTTAAGGGCCAACTGATCGCTCCTGAGCTTAAGTCTGACTTTCTCAAGTTTGAGCATTTGGTATTTATTTTCTTTCCGAAGAGTTGTCCCTCTTACTAGATATGGAGGTCCCTATTGAAGCGCCTAACACATTGGATCCTCTAGAGGAGGATCTAGTCCTCCTTGGTCTACTCTGGACCCTCCCAGGGGGAAGAAAGTGTATATCGTATGTGCCATCTCAACTATACCCTGAGGGGTCAGAGTTTGGAAGATTGGAATCATTAGAGTCCTCCTGCCCATACTCTGAATTGAGATAAGCAGGGGGGGCCTTTGTGTTTCTTCTTCAGAAGAATTCTCACCCACATTTTCCTGTTATTTTGACTCTACAGGATGGCCATCATCCTGATGTGGTACAAAAGGGGGTGGTGATGGACAGAGCATCTGAATCAAGCAAACACTCACACCCAGTCAAAATATCTGGGTTTAATCCATCACCGTTCTTTAGCCCACTCTGCCACCCCAGTTCAGACATGGCTATATGCAAATCAGTCTGACCCTGTGCCTCATGGGAACAGTCCAGCCCGAACTGCCAAGCCATGTCTTCCCTGGACCGGAAACAAGCTTCCGAGGACCGGTTTCTGGCATTCCAGCCGTCTTCAGCCCGGCTTGCTGATGTAGCAACTCCAAGAGCAGCTTAAAGGTGGGGTTGCCACCTGTCTTTATCTTTTTAATAGTACACAGGGTCCTTAGTTCCTGGTACTTTAGACCACTTTACTTCGCAAACTGGGGTACACTGGTATCCCCAACTAAAGACATGGGTTCAGGTGTATTGAGGTGTTGCACCTACCTACCCTAGTGGAAACTAAACTCTCTGAGGTTGGTGAAAGAGTTGTGTTAGACCCTTAATGACCCAGCCCTAATTTCAGTAGAGCTTACTTATTTTAAGCTGTATTATGTGCCTAATATTAGTGATGGTTTTTTAATTGTTCCACACCAAGATTAGCCAGTAAAACAATGCAGGCTTGAATCCCAACCACTGCACACCAATGTGAGAAGCACGCTCAGTATATGGTGCACACTTAAGTAAGTGGGCCCCTGCCCTAATCCACATAACCCTTATGGTGATTTTAGTGGTCTTAGACCACATTAGAAAGCACTCTAGGAAGGAGCTGTGGAGAACATCCTTCAGGCTTCGTCCAGAAGGAGTGTAAAGAAGCTTGTTTTACCAGAGCATAATCCTGTTGTTATAGATTAAGTGAAAACATACCACACATTGTATTTATAAAAATGTATATATTTATTATAGGACACTCACTAACACATACAAATATCTACTGCCCGAAGATGTACACAATACTTTGTAAGTAAAACAGGTAAGTAGCATGAATACACAGTGGTTGCCAAGGGTAGACCAAACCATTTACTAAGATAGTGGTATGCGAGCCACAACTCAAGACTATACCCAGAAGACTTACAAGTGCTGGGGACCCAAGGAAGCACCCAAGGTAATTAATCAGGAACCCCACAGAGGCCGTGTACAGAGTGGGAACACGATTGCGGGCTCACATCAGGTCAATCGGTACGTTTAGGTTTCAGTTTTAAAGAAGAACCCTTCTCAGTGGACCCGGAAGATACCCCATGGTAGACAGGTTGGAGCACCACCTCACCTGTGGAAACACTAAGAACCAGGATATCTACACCAGGGAAGCCGGATGCTTAGGTGTGAAGTGGAGTCCTAAACCACGTCGAACTCAATGGAGGACTTCAGGAAGATGCCACTGTTGGATAAGGTGAAAGTGTCCGGTGGAACCCAAAGGTGGATTCAAGCTGGGAAGTACCTGCTAGCAGAGGGGTCAGAGTCTAAGCCACTCAGGAGTGACCAGAAGGCATGAAAGATGAATGCCCACCGATGTTGTGTGTTGCAGGAGAGCCAGCGGTGACCTTGGAGCTGCAGCTGTGCGTACCAGTTGATGCTGTGGAAGACCAGGATCCATTTACAAGCTGTCCCACGTCCGATGTAGAGTTGCGGGGTCGGTGTCCATCGGGAGCATCAACAAACCTTGGCAACTGCAACCAAAATGGAAAGCGAAAACAGAGTGGTGTCGGGACCAGCAGGGTGCAGATTTCTTGCACAGCCAGGGGAGTCCGAAGAGGCCCGAGCAATCAGAGGAGCCACTGAAATCAAAGATGCCGGCCAAAGGTGCGAGTGATGCGGTGAGGACAAAGATCTTGGTTGCAGAAGATTCCTTAGGTAGGGGCTACTTGGAGCCTGAATATCTTGGAAGAAGAAAGACAACAAGCCTTTACAATGGCAAGTCGATGTTGTGCACAGGGGTTCAGTTCCTGTGACTCCGACAAGGAATACTGGTCTCAAACTTGGTGGAAGGACAGGGCAGGCCTCTAGAGATGTGGAGAACCCCCACCTGTATTTGAGCCTTTCGGAGTTCGTGGGAGCCCAGGATCAGCAGACTGCGTCATTGCGGTGCATGCAGATGCAGGGAAGTGACTCCTTCACTTCAAGGAAGATTCCTTCAGGTGTCTTTATATGTCCACAGGTCTTGGTACGTTCCTTAATGGAGTTCGGGCACAGATGTTGCAGCAGACGTGCAGGACGATGAGACCCGGAGCAGCTGGAGTCTTACTAGTTGCAGTCTCGGAGCCTATAGCAAGGTCCAGCGAAGTCCAGAGTGCCAAGACAGTTAAATAAGTGTTATTTGATATGAATCCTGTCCCACAACAAATCTAGGGACCTACTTACAGGTAAGCCCTTAAGGACCCTAAGGAAAGGGTTGGGACGATTCAGGGTTCCCTCTAAGAGGTGAGGTTGGACAGTGGAGAGGATACTCTCATGTCCTTTGTCCAGTTTCACACCAGAGTGGGAGCAAACGGCTCCCTGAGCTGGTTTGAACTGGACTATGACAGGAGAGCACCAAATGTGACCCTCAAGCGAACCCTGTCTGGGAGGTGGTCACACCTCCCTGTGACAGACTACCTATTGTTCTGCTTTCCCCTTCTCGAGCTTGGCCCAGCAGCAGGAGGGCAGATTCATGTCTCTGGTCGGCAGCAGCCATGTTGTGATGTTTGGGTCTAGGAGACTGGTACCGGGAGCACTGATGGACTCCTGGAGGAGCTTTATAGTGCATGGAATCATAATTCCCACACCGTTAACGGTGTGAGGGTATGATTCCAACATGTTTGATACCAAACATAACTGGGTTTGTTACAGCCAGTTGAAATGGTCAAATTGTAATGTTGCATGGCACTCTGTGTCGTAATGGCTGATGCACTTACAAACCGGGAGAATGGACTCTGAAGGTTGAAGGGGTGTCCTGCTCATGCATGGGCCCCCTCACACTCAGAACCAAGCACCCTGCCTTCAGGATTGAAAGGCCTGCCTTAGGGGTGACTTAAAGGTTTTAAGCGCAGTGACCTCAGATATAGGGAATACTTATAGGGAAACCTATATCTGTCATACGTGGTGCTGACACCATCTTACACAGCCTGTGATGGCAGGTTCGTAGGCACAATTTGAGTGGTCTCTCGTTGGTTGCATAATACCTTTTGCAGCCCATGGGAGACCCCTGGTGTACCTATATCCTTGGTACCTCACACTCCTGGTACCATATACTAGGGACTTCTAATGGTACACCAGTAGCCAATCTGGGATGTACATTAGTATTCACCATAACCAATTTAGGGGAGAAAGCACAGAGACAGGGGTCCTGATTAGCAGCATCCCAGTCAGACTAGTCGGAAACAGCACAGCACCAGGCGTAGAGAGTGGGTACCCATAAAAGCAGATCTTACAAGGAACAGCAGCACCGGGAATCCCCCGAATACACTAGATGAAAAGGAGTGGATGAAGGCCAGAATTACTCTAAAAATTGTCTGAAATGAAGTAACAAGGCCAGAGCTTTTTGGCTCCCTTTATTGGCAGCCCCCCTTGTGGGCGGCTCTGTTTTGTGGGCGGCTCTGGGGTTTTTTTTTTTTTTTCTTTTTGAGTCCTCATTTCACCATTGTCAAGTGCAAATAAACACTTACAACCCCATTCCATCCTGGGCGACCTGGGCTGAAGTTCTTGCTTTACCTGGAGCCGACTCGGCCTGCCCCTTTGTTTCAGGACATGGTTTAATCATAGGACCCTTCGGGGCTTTAGACCAGCCTCATTTCTATTCCCCATTCTATCATAAGTTCCCAAACAGTGCTATTTACATTATGTGCCATTCCAGATTCTAAACGTGCGATTCTCAGTGCAGCTCAGAGCCAAGTTTTATACAAGGGGGGGGGCAGCATCCTTCCATATCTTACAGATTTCTCTACGAGCAATAAGAATAAGGTTACAAAATAAGGTCACCTGTGTCCCCCTTAACCCACAAATAAGATCAGTATCCAGGCCAAAAAAACTTTAACTGTGTTCAAACTAATTTTAACCTTATAGATACTCTCCATTGCCTTCTCCACATTGGCCCAAAAGGGACCCAAGACAGGACAGTCGTAAAAAACATTGATATCGTCTGCCTCTACCAGTCCACATCTAGGGCAACAAGGGGGCGGGCTCACAAACTTCGCAATTTTCTTCGGCGTAAAGTATAGCCTGTTAATAGCATAAAAGTGTTTTTTCTTGAGGGAGGCAGACCTGACATATCTGTACAGATATTGGAGAGATGTATCATAGAGTAACTGAGGCGGCCTCCAGAGTAGACGAGCTCCAGACAAGATGTAATGGGGGTGCCTGTATTTCCTCCGCCTCTAGCATTTTTTGTACCCAAGTCCCACTTCCCTCTTCCTAGAACTAGGAGATTGTAGAGCAGACTCAATGTCCCAGTTGCTGCCGATGTTCTCCTTCTCTGCAGAAAACCAGGAAGAAAGTTGGATATATTTAAATCTAGAAAAGAAGTCCCCGATCTTTGACCTCGGAACCTCCCATCCTTCTGATGTTACCAGGTCCGACCAGATTGTTATTCCTGCTCTCCAAATAGAAGTGGACAAACTGTCCCTCCGGCTTAATGGCAAACCCGGAGACTCCCAGATTGGGGCAAAATCAGAGTAGTATTTTATGCCCCCTCTTCCCCTTACTCTACTCCAGACTGAGAGGGCATATTTTAGTACCTTGAGGCGCACCTTTTTATAGAACTTTGGTGCCCGCCCCCCTCTAGGTCAACCATTCTATTCAAAATCTGTCCCCAGTTGGAATCATTGGGGATAGAAAGAAGGCTTCTAATATTTTTCAGCTGAAAGGCAAAGGCGTACCAAAGGACGTCCGGAAGCGCAAGTCTCCCCTTTTAACAGTTTTCTTTTTAGTTTTTTCCATGAAAACCTGGAGTTTTTATTTGCCCAAATAAAGCTACCAATTTTTCCCTGAATTTTTCTCAAGATCTTATCAGGAAAGGTCAGGGGTATTGCGTTAAATAAATGTCAATTTAGGCAAAATTACAATCTTGACCAAGTTGGCACTGCCATATATTGTCAGAGGGAGATTCTGCCATCTCAAAAAAAGTTTGTCAATGTCCTTGGTCTCCCTCTTTAGATTAATCTGCACTATACTGTTAAGATCTGGAGTTATTATTATGCCCAAGTACCTAAACTGGCTGCTTTGAGCTCCCTCCCAATTGTCTACCCCCCAGCTCATTATTTCAGTTTTTGAATTGTTGATCAAGTAGCCTGAATACTGACCGAAATCAATCATTATCTCCTCCACTTTAAGAAAGACCTCGGGCGGATTGCTGGTGTAAACCAGCAAATAGCCAGCGTATAACGCCAACTTACAGCTGTACTCTTTTACGCTGAAGGATGTTATCCTGTCATCGACCCTCAGCACCTGCGCCAAAGGCTCGATATAAAGATCGAACAGGAAGGGTGAAATGGGACACCCCTGCCTGGTGAAATGGGACACCCCTGCCTGGTGCCCCTCTTTATTCTGAAACGTGATGTTAAAATCCCATTTAATAAGATCGCGGCTGAGGCACCCTCGTAGCATCCTCTCAATGTTTGAATGAAAATTGTACCGAAACCCATAGTGCTCAGGAAGTCCCACAAGAAACCCCAATTGACGCGGTCGAAGGTCTTCGCAGCGTCATATGCAGCCACTGCCAAGGGCTCCGACGCGCCACTGATAGGTCGATACTGTCTATCAACTGTAGTCAGCTTGTGGATATGTCTGCAGGGATAAAACCCTTCTGGTCAGAATTAATAAGTGGTGGGGCCAACTTAGCCAATCTCCCTGCCAAAACGCTGGTAAAGATCTTATAGTCCGCATTTAGCAGGGGGATAGGCCTGAAAGAATCAGCCTTAAGGGGATCCTTAACTGGTTTTAATATAAGGACAATTGTGGACTCCTTCCACGATGGCGGGGCCCTACCCTCTGGGTTTTAAACGTAATTAAACAGTTCACATAGCCTTGGCACCAAGACGTCGTGGAGCACTTTATAGACTTCCCCAGGAAGAGCGTCAGGCCCGGCCGCTTTGTTTATTTATTTTATGTGGAGTCTAATTTCTTCCTTCGTAAAGGGACAATTGAGGATATCTCGGGCTTCATCTGTCAAGCTAGGTACAGCTTTACTCTCCAGCCACCGCAGAGTATTCGCAGAGCTTGGGGACGGCTCTTCGTCATATAGTTCGGAGTACAGGGAGAGAAGACCTTTTTCCATATCCTCCTGCTGGCAGGAAATGGTGCCCTGATCATCAATGATTAATCTATTTGTTATTCCTCACCTGGTCTACTCTAATCTTACTGGCCAGTATTGCCCCGGCCCTTTCGCAATACTCGTAATTATCCATAGATGTGCTTTAACTTTCAGGTCCAACACTCCTTGATATTCTGAGCGGAGGCGTTCTAAATCGACTAAAACCTGTGGTAAATTATCTCCATGGGTATTCAATCTTAGGATCTCTACAGATGAAATGCTACCTTCCAAAGTTCTAAACTTCATCGCCTCCTCCTTATTGCTTGAGCGAGTCAAACTGTGGAACTGACCTCGAATATGGGCCTTATAGGCGTCCCAAACAAATTTGAGTGGGGCTGAGCCGATATTATCGGAAAATTAGTTGATAGAGGTATCCACCACAGTGACTATGTCCTGATTGTTTAAGACTGCCCTTTTTAAAGTCCATCTGGGAGTTGTTACACCCCTGGCCCTCCCCTTCAGGAGTGAAAACATGATAGGAGCATGGTCAGATAGGATGCTTGGGAGTATTTTTATCTCTACCAGGATCTCTAAACATGACCTGTCTACGAGGATATTATCCAGTCTTGAAGCATGGCCATGTTTTTTGATGACGTAGGTGAAGCCCGGCGCTGTTCCACCCTTAACCTTCCAGGCATCGATTAGGCCTAGCTCATGTATCATGTTGACCATGGCACAACGGGATCACGGGGCAGCAATATGCTGGCTATAGTTGGAACAATCCTGTCGGGGATCGAGGAGAACATTAAAGTCCCCCCCCGCCCCTTAACTAAGGGAGAAGTGACCTCAACCAAGTTGGACTGCACTTTGAGCATACAGGCAGGATCGTCTATGTTCGGCCCATAGTAAGACACAATTGTCAGTTCACTTCCACTAAAATCAACATGCGCCAAGACCCATCTTTCTGACTGGTCAGTTGAAATTGACTTTATAGATCCTCCGATCCCAGTTTTAATTAAAATTGCAACTCCCTTATTTGCCACCATCTGACCAGAGCAACAGAATGCTCCTACCCATCTAAGCTTCCCAAAAACTCTTTACTCTCAATGGAGCTCAGGTGGGTTTCCTGAAGGAGAATTACTGTAGCCGTGGACTGTACCAAATATTTTAAAATCAACCTACGTCACCGGGGACACCGAAGCCCGTTAACATTCCAGGAGATAAATGGTATCCTATTACCGGTCATCAGGTGGCCTCTGTCCCCTCCTCCTTACTCAAGCACTGATACGCCCATCTATTCAGCTGGGAACTCTTATAGACTAATGCGAAATGAGGACTCCATTTTTTCTTTATGGGCAGCTCTGTTTTGTGTCGGGTCATATTTTGGTGGATCTATTTGGCAACAATCTGCAGCCCACTATTTGCTTTACCCCTAACGTTTTGCCTTTAACCCCCCAATTCTTAGTGACTGTTTTTGTCAGCTCGTTTTTTGGTAGCTGTTTTTTCCACTCAGTGTGTGGTCTGGCTCAGTGTGTGGTCTGGCTCAGTGTGTGGCCGGCTCAGTTTTTGGCCCACTAAGGTTTTCTATTGTGGTGCATTGTTTTTATGTACATCTTAATGATATTATAACCACTAGCTGAATCACTATTATGTTAAAAGGATACTGCTATCCTGTCTCTGAGCTAAGCCAAAGTTAAACCTGCCAGCACTTATGATCTTGAACACATGGGTTTATGTGTTGAAAATATTCAAGAAAACACTATTTTTAAAACAACTTTTATTCACATGGGGTTAGAGCAGAGACCTTCAAACTTTTTGATTGTGAGACCCCCTGTCACCATTTTTTGTCCCTCCTGACAAAAATATCTAGAACTTAGAACTCCTCGACAACCATAAATGCCCCCAATTAATTGTGATGGTGGAGAAATAATACTAAATAGTGCTTAGCAAACCAAAGGTTTGTGGGTCCCTGTTGCTCAGTGTTAGAAGCTTACCACACACTTACAAAAAAGTCTCCAAAAAGAATGCATAATGTTACTTTCTTTTTCACAAACAAAACTTAATTTGAATAAACCTATTCCGAGAACACCTTTCTAAACTAATGTGATTGATGTGCCGGATTTTCTCCAGATAAACAGTCAATCTGTGGGTACATCTTGGGTACTAAACTGGTACTGAACCAGTTTAGCACCCGAAAATAACAATGAGCAACAAAAAGGGGCTTTCCACATTGCAGCAACAAGTGTCGCTACTTTTTAGTAACTATTTTGAGTAATAAAACATTGTCTTTTGTTAAAATCAGCATATTATGCATTAGATCAGAGGTATTCGAACTTTTCCAGGTTGAGCCCCCCCAGCTGAATTCCCCCAGATGTTGGGCCCCCCCACCATCCGACCGAAACCTCGGGAATCCGGCACACCACATGATCGACTGCAACGCGCACACCACGGGCCATATCCGGCAAACAATGCTCAACACAACAAGAGTGCCTAGCAAACTGCAGGCCTGTGAGTTGGTGTGGCGAAACGACAGAGGCGTACCACACAGCTCAAAACACAATCCTCCAAGGCAAAGGAAGTCATCACAAACCTCCCCATCCATCATGTACACCTTGTCATCCACCAACTCCCCCACCATTCATTCCGTCCCTCCATCTGTGCCCCATCCACATCCAAACCCCTTCAACCACTTGCAAACCCATCCACCATCCATTCCTCCATCCACCTCCTCACCCACCCATCCATCCATCCATCATCCATCCATCCCTTCACCCAATCCATCCCCTCACCAATCCATCCACTCTTCCATCCATCCATCCACCCACTCATCCATCCAACCACCCACCCACCCATCCAGCCATCCCCCCACCCACTCATCCATCCACCCACCCACTCATCCATCCACCCAGTCACTCATCCGTTTACCCACTCAACACCCCACTCATCCATCTATCCACCCACCCATCCATCCCGCTCTCCACCCTCCCCCACTCATGCATGCACTCTCTGACCCATCCATCTCCATGCTCCTCTCCTCACCCATCCATGCACACACCTGCCCATCAACTCTGCCAATCATTCATCCATGTCCTCACTCATCCATCCATCCATCCTCCCCCTCTCTCTCCATTCCCCCCTCACCCAGCCACCCATCCCTCTATCCACCCACTCATCTATCCACCCACTCATCCATCCACCCACTCATCCATCCACCCACTCATCCATCCACCCACTCATCCATCCACCCACTCATCCATCCACCCACTCATCCATCCACCCACTCATCCATCCACCCATCCATCCACCCACTCATCCATCCACCCACTCATCCATCCACCCACTCATCCATCCACCCACTCATCCATCCACCCACTCATCCATCCACCCACTCATCCATCCACCCACTCATCCATCCACCCACTCATCCATCCACTCATGAATCCATCCATTGACCTCTCACCCACCCCTTCACTTCTCCATCCATCCCCCGTCCATCCACCCTCCTCAATCACCCATCCATCCCCACATCCACCCCTTCACTCATCCATCCATCCATTAATCCATTCATACACCCCTTCACCCATCAATACATCAATCCATCACCTCTCATCCATCCATCCACCCACCGACTCGTCCACCATCCACCCCCCATCGATCCATCCACCATTTCACTGATCCATCCATCCCTCCATCCATCTACCCTTCCAACCATACACACATCCATCCACTCCCATCCATTCCTCTACTCATGCATCCATCCTCTCCCACCATCCATCCACCCCCCCACCCACACATCCACCATGTCACCCACACATCCACCATGTCACCCACACATCCACCATGTCACCCACACATCCACCATGTCACCCACACATCCACCATGTCACCCACACATCCACCATGTCACCCACACATCCACCATGTCACCCACACATCCACCATGTCACCCACACATCCACCATGTCACCCACACATCCACCATGTCACCCACACATCCACCATGTCACCCACACATCCACCATGTCACCCACACATCCACCATGTCACCCACACATCCACCATGTCACCCACACATCCACCATGTCACCCACACATCCACCATGTCACCCACACATCCACCATGTCACCCACACATCCACCATGTCACCCACACATCCACCATTCCACCCATACATCCACCACTCCACCCATACATATATTCACCCACATGGCAACATAACGGACGTCTGGTGGCCGGCTCCACCCAACATCCCTCACACATTTGATGATTCAAATTCGAATCTGCAGACCAACATCCCTGAACACAGACACTTCGGTGCCCCACACAAAGATCCTCATGAGTTGATGACTGCAGACCAGAGCCCACCGTCCCGATTCACGGCCCAAACCCGGATTGCAACCTCTCCCTCCCTTCCCAAAATGACTGAAGGACTCCTGCCCCCTCCCCCCTCCCCCCCCCCCCAATAGCTGCCAAGGTTTCAGATGACTGTGTGACATTTTCATAATTTCAGTGTAATTAGAGTGACATTTCAATGACTATGAGTGACACTTTTTCGCAAGCAAATGAAACATATAAATAGCAGAAATTACACCCATTTGAGCAACAAGAAACTTTAAGAGGTCACTGAAGATACAACATGAGTCATCTCAAATTATTTCATGCCTTCATTCACTCGTTGTGGATGTAACAAGTTAACCTACACGCATGACATTTTTTTGCGTTTCAAATGAGTGAATTATAAACTAAGAAAACTATGTCTCCGACTTATTTTGGTGTAAACTAATTGGAATTATGGCCTACTACTACTACTGTTTAAATATATGCCAGCAGCGTTCAGTTCACAGTGAACTTCAGTACAGAATCAGAGAGACTTGGTGCACACCTTCCCCAGGCAGCCAGCTCACAAGTGCCTGGAGGAGCAAGTCTGCCTGGCACAGTGCTTCACTGGTGACGTCGCAGTGGTGCTTGTGCTTAGGGCCGTCTCAGGGCTGCTGCCTCATAGATCCACATGTGTCTGGCACGGTCTGCAGGAGATGGCAATTATCTTATAACCAATTGAGCAGCCACGAGCGCTGATAAGAGACGGGCTGACACGGCTACCAATAATAATGTATGCTTTTTTTTGCCTGCGACAGAACCCGGGCCCAAGTGAAATAAACTACATAATGCACGCATCCCCAACCCAGGAAGGAGACACCCCCCCTCCCCCTCACTCCCACCCCCCTTGAAAGGCTGGGGCCCTGGGCCAGAGCCCACCCCGCCTGTGCCTCAAACCCTCTCCGGAAAGCTTCTCTCCCTTCTGGGAAGAGCTAACTCTCCCAGGAGGGGGCCAATTCACGGAGTCAACAGCTTCAGCTGCTGTGGGAGGCAAGGGGTCTCCTCTGCTAAAGCTAAAAGCGTGTCTGTTTGTTTGCTTTCGTTTTTAGCAGAGGAGACTCCTTGCCTGCACTGCAGCCGAAGCTGTTGACTCCGTGAATTGGCCCCCTCCTGGGAGAATTACCCAGACAAAGGAACGGGCACAAAGGGAAAATCGGAGTGGAGCGCGTGCCCCCCCTGGGATGGTGCCGCGCCCCACAGTTTGAAGAACCCTGCATTAGATGATGGATTGTGACAAATGCAGCAGATCTATAATTAAGCCAAAATCACCACTCAGTTGCATATTTCAAGTGGGCATGGGCTACAACTTTAGTGGAAGGCATTCAAGGATAACCATACAATATTTCATGAGATGCTGTTGGCTTTGTTTTTACAGCTGCATGGAATTGGAGGTTGCTGAAAATCGTTTATCATAATAAAAACATACGATTTACAATCCTTAATGATGAACTATAAGGAACAAGTAGGATGCTTTCTTTAATTCCAGGGGAGGAAGTGGTACCTTAATCTTCTTTCATACTGTTTTTCTAAAAATGTTTTTATTTCATTATAAAAAATGATGCTGATATTTTAGCAAAAACTGACTCCTGGTTATATCATTGTGTTTCTGTTGTTGACTTCGGTTATGTTTTGGCCGGGAGGCTAGATGAAGATGGGACTGGGTGAAAAATGTAGCTAATAACAGAATATTCTTTACATTTTTTATATCTTTCACTGTTAGTTATCTACGTATAAAATACCTTCCAGCTTAAATAAAAAATATTAAGTTGTGAGTGAAAAATTCACTATAGTACATTATGAAACCTCTAGTAGTTAATGCACTGCAGAGGTCTGTGTGTAACCAGAGAGGGAGAGACCAAATTACCTCTAAGTTGGTGCAGTGGGGAATAGTAACTTGTTTGTTTTTAGAGTTTCAAGTTCACAGTCTATGTTGCAGGGATTCTGCTCAGGGACAGAACTTATGCTTGTGATTATAGAACCTTGGCATATAGGGACTGAGTCACCATACCTCTGCAATATCTGAGTCAGAGCCCAACTAGCTATATGGCTTCACTTGCCCTCCTAACCTTACCAGAGAGACCAGTAACTTTGTGCCCCAGAACACAATACTCTCGACCCTCTCGGGGTCACATTAACAATCCACACCCTTTTGCTCTCTAACTCGCACTTGTCCACAATAAGATAAACAAGAGACACAAAGGAAGCTTAGATTATATTTTTGAAATATTGTGCAAAAAATGCAGTTTTAGTGCCACAATTCGAAAACAATAACATACTAAAAGTACAGTAAACATGTTCAATAACCCATATACCAGAAAAAGCCCTGTCATGTTTTAGGGCACTCTTTGAAAGGGGTGAGTTATTCTTCTAGAACACTTTTAGCTATACAGGTAGCCCCTCTGGCTGGCTGTGTAAGAGATGGGGGTTTTCCCTCAGAGGGACCGTTCTCATGCCGCCACTGTAGGTTTCAAGCACAGTATGGATATGATGGTGCAGACCCATACCGAAAAATGCCAACAAGATTAGTATCTCACAGGCAATTGGGGTGGAGAAATTTACTCTGTAATATACAATCACTGCCCAAGCATCATACTGAGGTCTGGGAGCTTATTTCAACTCACTAACCGGGTCTCTGTTTTCTGACAGAGACGTGGCTTAAACCCCACTCAGTCCCTGCCATTACTCTTGGATCACTGCTCGATATAAAATAGCGAGATTAGACTGTCCCATCAAGGTTGGAGGTGGCATAGCCATAGTACACAGGAGTAGTATAGCTCTCTCTCAGTATTGCACTACGGATCTAGAGATGATGATTTTAAGATTGGTACCTCCGAAAAGAATAGCTGGAAAGGGGCTTTAGTATACCGCCCTCCTGGTCCTTGTAAACATTTTTCGATCTCCCTGATAGAGGCATTGGCCCCTCATGTCAGTACAGGTAGAGATTTTCTTTTGCTAGCGGATTTTAATATTCATAGTGAGTTGAAGGATAGTGTGGAAATCCAATCCCTTTTGACGGACCTCTCATTGATAGGTCTTGTACAGCATAACATTGGACCCACTCATCAGGCTGGCCACACTTTAGACCTGGTTCTTTCTAATTCTCCTGCGGTCGTATGCCATACACCGAAGCAGGTCAACTGGACTGATCATTTTATTTTAGAATTTACTATGCCTAATTCTTGTAAATCCCTCAACCCACTACCATTACCAGAGAAGAGGAGACAATGGCATAAGGTGTCTCACAAGACTTTTAAGTAGGTTTTTGTAGCACCAAACATCATGCCCACCAAGAATATCGAGGTAGCACTTTGTAAATATGAGTCAGCCATTCATGTAGCTGTGGAACATATTGCCCCCATGAAATAAATCCCGACCAGTCCAAAAGCAGGAAGTCTGGTTCGCAGATCATTTATGAGCCCTCAAACGTGCAGTTAGTAAATTGGAAAGGGCCTGGAGATCCTCACACCAGGAAACAGAAAGAACATGCTACCAGGCAGCATTAAGCTCCTATCATAAAGCCATTAGAGCAGCCCACAAGAACCATATTGCGTCTCAACTTTTGGCTGCTGGGGGTGCTTCTAAAGTACTATATCAGATTCTGGAGACCTTTGTCAAACCAGCTGCCTGTGAAAGCATAGGCATGTCGTCGCAACAATTATGTGACGACATCTCATGCTTTTTTACAGAGAAAATAGATAGGATCTATGAAAAAATCACGGACTCTAATCTTTCTACCCGTCAGTCTAAGGTGCCACCCCATGCTACAGAAGGGGCCAGAATTGATATATTCTCTAGGTTCCCAGAAATCTCTGTGAAGGAGGTGGAGGACCTGGTGAGCCAAATAAAAGCCGATGTCCATCAGATCAGATTCCAGCCAGAATCATGCCGGTGGTTGGCAAGGTGCTCGGTCCTGAGATCAGGGCCTTGTCAACCTCTCGCTTGCTGAGGGTTGTATCCCGCGTGAGTGGAAAAAGGCATTGGTGAGACTAATCCGGGGTGCCGCTCACAAACTGCTTTTGCAGCCAGATATTTGATCGCACGCCTGCAATGCTGACCCTGTGAAAAGCTTGCCTCCCCACCGTAGTGCTTCTGCTGGTGTAAGCGCGTTCTGCAATCGGCGGAACTTGACATCGCTCCCAGCTGGAAGCCTTGTGGGTTGAGGTCTGCGGGGAGTCCTAGAGAAGGCTACCGACCGGGGGACTGCGAGGCCTAGCATTCCTCAGTCACCGCAGCTGGTGCCTCTTCCCCTGGCGGCCACGGCCACCGCCTCCCGCCTTCATTACCTTTCGCGACACCCGCTCCGCGGGTGCCGCTCACAAACTGCTTTTGCTGCCAGATATTGGATCGCACGCCTGCACTGCTGACCCTGTGAAAAGCTTGCCTCCCCACCGTGGCGCTTCTGCTGGTGTGAGCGCGTTCTGCAATCAGCGGAACTTGACATCGCTCCCAGCTGGAAGCCTTGTGGGTTGAGGTCTGCGGGGAGTCCTAGAGAAGGCTACCGACCGGGGGACTGCGAGGCCCAGCATTCCTCAGTCACCGCACCTGGTGCCTCTTTCCCCGGCGGCCACGCCCACCGCCTCCACGTACATAACTGATGTAACCTCCACAGCGACGCGGGACGTGCGCAGGACGGAGCTCGGGGCGAAGACCGGGCAAAGAGCGGGCCGTTTGAGGCCGTTCGAGTACGGTAGAGCCCGGTCCGGACTACACCCCTTAGCCCCATTTTGTAAACACACCTGTAGCTGTGCTCGCTGAGGATAAGGCGCTATGTCCACACGTGAGTACAGAAGCAGGGCAGCCAAGGGGAAGTTGCAAAATGGAACTCTTGATGACTTCATCACTAGAACTAATACCGCCATGGATATGGAGATCAGTAAGATGCAGCATAGGGTCTCCATTGAACTTGATGCAGCTAGAAGGCTATCCCAGGAGTTGGCTATGGCTAAAAAATCTTCTTTGGGCCACTTTGCCCTTGCCAAAACACCAGATCGATCAATGGGTCCAGCACCGATCCAGGCAGTCATTCATCATCCACCAGCTGTACCTCTTTCCGCCCCAGCATCGAAGGTGGGGTCTCCAAGTGTAGCCCCCCCCATCCTTAGTCCATCAGTGTGTGGGGTGGGAGGGGTCGAGGTGCCCCCCTTGGAGACGCTACCAACTGCCAAGCGTAAGGTCATGAGCACAAGGTTTTCCCCTACCTCCCTAAAGGGTTCCAATCAGAAACGAAAGCGCAACAATACCACCGCATACTCTAGGAAAAAGGCTAAGGTTGCAAAGGCTCAGTTACCCTCCCAAATACTAGCTCAGCCATCCCACTCACTCCTTTCCATGGTAAATAGTTGCCCCTCAGTATCAGAACCAAGTCGAGTGAAGTTGACGGGGAATATGAGAATCTTGTAATTGAAAGTGAGAATGGTGGGGTACCATTTTGCATGATTGAAGGAAAGGATGTGGAATTTCTAACGATTGTGTGGGAAACGTTAAAAAAACTTCTAACCCCCCTGGAAGTCAGACTCTCCCGAATAGAAACCCAGCTCCTTGAGACAGAAAAAAGTTTTCTAAATCTTGCCACCCTGACCATACCTGTCAATAAACCAACTAGCCCACCAGTTGCGACCCACTCCCCATCAGTAGCTGTTGCTATTCCACCAGCACCACCGGTGATCAAACCCATTACGAAACCTCGGCATAAGGTCCCTGCAAGTACCACCGTCAATAGAGTAGCGGGAACCGCAAATGAGATGCCAGCTCCCTCTGCACCAGTTCCGAAAGTAACGGCTGTCCCGAGGGCTAAAGATCATAACACTTACCACTCCACCCCACAGAGACAAAAACCTTTCAAAAACCACTATAGGGGTTATGTTGATCTTCTCCCAGACGTAAGACCATATGTAGTAGTGCTCGAGGGGGTGCCAGAAATTCCATATCAACAGCAGGAGGACTTTGGGTCATTAAACAACAAGGTAATCCACTGGCTTAATGTAAATAGGCCATTACCCAACCACCTGAGAAGTCAAATTCTTATGGTGCGACGGGTCCCTTGGATAGGCACCTCGCACAAGTCTATTTCATGTGATTGTGTTATTGTCTCATTTGAAGATCCCAACACTGCACACTTTATTCATTCCTGGAGCAATTACGGAGCTAATTCGCCCATAGCAACTAGACCACTAACTTACTTCTATCCCCCGCGCTTCCATCCTAACACGGGGGGAAACTGGAACATGATTCCGGTGAGAAACCGTGTACAGGGTGGGCCACCCAACTACTGGCAAGATACACACGGGGGTGGAATGGGGCACCCACCCACAACAGATTTGGATGTCTTGAGGATGTGGACTGACTTCCCAACAGGGCCACCGATACATCGTCCTTGGCAGACTCGCACTCACACTGTTCTCTGTCGTACCCTTTACCGTGCTCTGCTCTACCAACACCACACAGGGCCACTGACACACTGTCCCTGGGATATTCACATTCACATTGTTCCCCGTCTCATTCTTTACCGCGCTCTGCCTCACCACCATCACAATATCTCCCTGGAGACTGTAACCAATTCATGGGTGAGATCAGGCACATAGACGAGCAGGCTGTTGATCATTCCGCGGGGGGCACACCCACTGAGCTCACAAAAGTTGATACTACCAACCAAGGTCTAGCTGACCAAACTAACCGGGATAATCCCCTTCCTGAGGTGTCGTATGTAACATGCTTAATGGGAACAGAGGGAGTGTCCTGTTTCAACTATAGTCAGTGTAGGACAAGTATGTGTCCCCTGGTTTCTAACTCTATTGAAAAGGCGGGGGTTCCCGGAACAGTTTCGATACTTTCCTGGAACGTTGCCGGGCTGGCTAATAAATTAGATTCCTCAGAGTCGGTGGAATTCATTGAGGAATATGACATATGTCTGTTCCAGGAAACGTGGGCTAGAGAACAACCGTCCCGCACAGGGTATGCTACCTTTGAGATTGCAGCAAAATGGGGTGGGAAGGGTCGACCGTCCGGTGGGTTGTTGATTTGGGTAGGTTCCCACCTTGGATGCAGGGCGAGAAATCTCGAAACAAACTCACCGGACTTTCAGTGTGTTGTTTTGGAGTGGGCATCTGGTGCGAGAGTAGCATTAATAAATGTATACTCTAGACCGGTTGGGATTACGGGCACCTCTGGGACAATCGAGGATTTAGCTGCGTTCCTCGACTCTGCCACCCTCTGCCCATCACTTATAGTCGGAGGGGATTTTAACATTCAGTATGAGCCCCTCCCGGATCATTTGGGAGGGGTAACTAGCGAAGAGGATGATCTCTGGGAGATACCCTCCCTGACGGGCCCACCAGTAAAATCATGGTCACCCCTAGCCACTCAAATAACATCTCTCACTTTATCCCACTCATTGAGGGCTTTTAATGGGCGGCTCAAGGGAGACAACCCACCCCAGCCCACCTTCAATAGACCAGGGCACGAATAACGGATAAACTATATCCTGGTTTCAACGAAGGATTGGGCCAAAGTGAGGGACTTCGCGATAGTCCAAAGGACTGACAGTGTCCACAATGTACTGTCATTGAGGTTCGCTGTCCAGGGAATGCCAACGGTTATTACAGATGAAAATCTAGCATTTCCTGTTGGTCTAGTTGTATCTAGCAACAGACGCAGAATTAGATGGCCAAAACTAGTGGAGAACCCTAAAAACATCCAGAGGCTATATGCGGCAGTGGTCCCTGCCCTTGAAAAAGTTGTGGATCTCATCCCTCAGTCACTCACCCCCGATAATTTCATCGTGCTTGGGGATATTCACTCCGAGCTTTGTTCCAACTTAGCAGAAGTATTGAACCCAGTGGCTAGGACGAAAAAGAATAAGGGGAGAAGAGCCCCATGGTTCAATGCTTCCTGAAGGAAAGCAAAGGCCGACCTCTTGGAGTCTCTTAAAATCCGGGAAACTCCTAGTACGATCAGGGATAAGCGGATGGCCTATAAGTCTATCATCCGCAATGCTAAAATAGAATGGGATCAGGTTAACTGGTCTGAAATGTCAGCTGCCCTTGCACTTCGAGATGCCCGTAAATTCTGGCAGATCGTCAAGCACGGCTCAGCCGAACCCATTGCGGCAGTAGATGCAAATATTGCAGCCGCTGTGTGGGAGGACCACTTTAAATCCTTGTATAGCTAAGCGTGGGCGGAAAATCCGTTCCGCTCGCGGATTTTGCGGATTTTCGGGAAATCCGCAATCCGCGAGATTTGCGGATTTCCCGCAAAATCCGCAAATTCGCACGCAGCGGATTTTTTTGGCGGCGCGCGGCGTTGGTGATACAATTTTTGCGGCGCGCGGCGTTTATCATCGTTTGCCGAGTTGTTTTTTTCGATAGTTTGCGAGTGCTGCGCCATTTTGGATCTTGCTGTGTGATCCCGCGGGAATTGGCGAGCGCGATTACGTCATCGCGGCTTGCCAGCGAGAGTTTGTCAACGCGAGTACGGCGAGATCACGTCTCGCGGTACTTCGCAAATTGCGAGATTTGAGATGCGGCGCGCGAAAATATAAATTTGCAATTCTGCACAAGAAATCCACCAGCAAGCAGCATAAACCTTCTAGAAATGATGATTTTTATGTGAATAACTCCTTAGTTTGACATTTGCCTGCACTTTTTTAGCGAGGAGTCCATTTTGGGGAGGGGGGCAGGGGGGTGGGAGGAAGGAAGTGCCCCATAGTCTTCAACTTCCTGTTCCTGTTCAGCAGGCTCCTCCCAGTGCTTTGTCCATCTCCTGGTCACTTTTCATTCGGATGTGGACCTGGAAGGATTACCTTTTGTGGATGCTGCTGGATCTTTGGATTTGAGGCCTTTTTGACTTTCTTTGGATCACTGTTGGATTAGAAATTTTACAAGTAAGTTTGTTTGGGGCATTACAGTTGCTGCAACTAAAATTTTGGGATTTTCGATTTTTTTGCTGTTTTGGGGCCTTTTCCCAGGGGTACTCAGTGGTGGGTGGACTGATTCTTTCTGTGGGTTGTCTTGAATTTAAACATCATGGAGGCCATAGATGAATTGGGATTGTGCTGATTTTTCTGTGTTTTTCGATTTTTTTTTTTTGTAAAATTTTGTGTTTTTCGATTTTTGACCTGTTGTTGGGGCCTTGACCAGGGGTAGTGAGTGGTGCATGGGGCCTAGTCTTTCTGTGGGCTGTCTTGAATTTAAACATCATGGATGGAATGGGATTGTGCTGATTTTGCAGTGTTTTTCGATTTTTGGGGGTGTTCATGGGGAGGGACATGCCATGTGGCTGGTGGCCATTTTGAGTGCAGCTACAGGCACTGGCCATGTGCTGGCAGGCAAGTGGCCATTTGGAATGCAGGCTTTGTTGTTAGGCCTCCAACCATTTTGCCTACTTTTCAACCTTTATTTATGCCAGGGGTAGTGAGTCTTGCATGGGCCTAGTATTTCTGTGGGTTGTCTTGAATTTAAACATCATGGAGGCCATAGATGAATTGGGATTGTGCTGATTTTTCTGTGTTTTTCGATTTTTTTTTTTTGTAAAATTTTGTGTTTTTCGATTTTTGACCTGTTGTTGGGGCCTTGACCAGGGGTAGTGAGTGGTGCATGGGGCCTAGTCTTTCTGTGGGCTGTCTTGAATTTAAACATCATGGATGGAATGGGATTGTGCTGATTTTGCAGTGTTTTTCGATTTTTGGGGGTGTTCATGGGGAGGGACATGCCATGTGGCTGGTGGCCATTTTGAGTGCAGCTACAGGCACTTGCCATGTGCTGGCAGGCAAGTGGCCATTTTGAATGCAGGCTTTGTTGTTAGGCCTCCAACCATTTTGCCTACTTTTCAACCTTTATTTATGCCAGGGGTAGTGAGTCTTGCATGGGCCTAGTATTTCTGTGGGTTGTCTTGAATTTAAACATCATGGAGGCCATAGATGAATTGGGATTGTGCTGATTTTTCTGTGTTTTTCGATTTTTTTTTTTTGTACAATTTTGTGTTTTTCGATTTTTGACCTGTTGTTGGGGCCTTGACCAGGGGTAGTGAGTGGTGCATGGGGCCTAGTCTTTCTGTGGGCTGTCTTGAATTTAAACATCATGGATGGAATGGGATTGTGCTGATTTTGCAGTGTTTTTCGATTTTTGGGGGTGTTCATGGGGAGGGACATGCCATGTGGCTGGTGGCCATTTTGAGTGCAGCTACAGGCACTGGCCATGTGCTGGCAGGCAAGTGGCCATTTTGAATGCAGGCTTTGTTGTTAGGCCTCCAACCATTTTGCCTACTTTTCAACCTTTATTTATGCCAGGGGTAGTGAGTCTTGCATGGGCCTAGTATTTCTGTGGGTTGTCTTGAATTTAAACATCATGGAGGCCATAGATGAATTGGGATTGTGCTGATTTTTCTGTGTTTTTCGATTTTTTTTTTTTGTAAAATTTTGTGTTTTTCGATTTTTGACCTGTTGTTGGGGCCTTGACCAGGGGTAGTGAGTGGTGCATGGGGCCTAGTCTTTCTGTGGGCTGTCTTGAATTTAAACATCATGGATGGAATGGGATTGTGCTGATTTTGCAGTGTTTTTCGATTTTTGGGGGTGTTCATGGGGAGGGACATGCCATGTGGCTGGTGGCCATTTTGAGTGCAGCTACAGGCACTGGCCATGTGCTGGCAGGCAAGTGGCCATTTTGAATGCAGGCTTTGTTGTTAGGCCTCCAACCATTTTGCCTACTTTTCAACCTTTATTTATGCCAGGGGTAGTGAGTCTTGCATGGGCCTAGTATTTCTGTGGGTTGTCTTGAATTTAAACATCATGGAGGCCATAGATGAATTGGGATTGTGCTGATTTTTCTGTGTTTTTCGATTTTTTTTTTTTGTAAAATTTTGTGTTTTTCGATTTTTGACCTGTTGTTGGGGCCTTGACCAGGGGTAGTGAGTGGTGCATGGGGCCTAGTCTTTCTGTGGGCTGTCTTGAATTTAAACATCATGGATGGAATGGGATTGTGCTGATTTTGCAGTGTTTTTCGATTTTTGGGGGTGTTCATGGGGAGGGACATGCCATGTGGCTGGTGGCCATTTTGAGTGCAGCTACAGGCACTTGCCATGTGCTGGCAGGCAAGTGGCCATTTTGAATGCAGGCTTTGTTGTTAGGCCTCCAACCATTTTGCCTACTTTTCAACCTTTATTTATGCCAGGGGTAGTGAGTCTTGCATGGGCCTAGTATTTCTGTGGGTTGTCTTGAATTTAAACATCATGGAGGCCATAGATGAATTGGGATTGTGCTGATTTTTCTGTGTTTTTCGATTTTTTTTTTTTGTACAATTTTGTGTTTTTCGATTTTTGACCTGTTGTTGGGGCCTTGACCAGGGGTAGTGAGTGGTGCATGGGGCCTAGTCTTTCTGTGGGCTGTCTTGAATTTAAACATCATGGATGGAATGGGATTGTGCTGATTTTGCAGTGTTTTTCGATTTTTGGGGGTGTTCATGGGGAGGGACATGCCATGTGGCTGGTGGCCATTTTGAGTGCAGCTACAGGCACTGGCCATGTGCTGGCAGGCAAGTGGCCATTTTGAATGCAGGCTTTGTTGTTAGGCCTCCAACCATTTTGCCTACTTTTCAACCTTTATTTATGCCAGGGGTAGTGAGTCTTGCATGGGCCTAGTATTTCTGTGGGTTGTCTTGAATTTAAACATCATGGAGGCCATAGATGAATTGGGATTGTGCTGATTTTTCTGTGTTTTTCGATTTTTTTTTGTGTAAAATTTTGTGTTTTTCGATTTTTGACCTGTTGTTGGGGCCTTGACCAGGGGTAGTGAGTGGTGCATGGGGCCTAGTCTTTCTGTGGGCTGTCTTGAATTTAAACATCATGGATGGAATGGGATTGTGCTGATTTTGCAGTGTTTTTCGATTTTTGGGGGTGTTCATGGGGAGGGACATGCCATGTGGCTGGTGGCCATTTTGAGTGCAGCTACAGGCACTGGCCATGTGCTGGCAGGCAAGTGGCCATTTTGAATGCAGGCTTTGTTGTTAGGCCTCCAACCATTTTGCCTACTTTTCAACCTTTATTTATGCCAGGGGTAGTGAGTCTTGCATGGGCCTAGTATTTCTGTGGGTTGTCTTGAATTTAAACATCATGGAGGCCATAGATGAATTGGGATTGTGCTGATTTTTCTGTGTTTTTCGAATTTTTTTTTTTGTACAATTTTGTGTTTTTCGATTTTTGACCTGTTGTTGGGGCCTTTTCACCAGGGGTATTTGAGTCTAGCATGGGCCTAGTCTTTCTGTGGGCTGTCTTGAATTTAAACATCATGGAGGCCATGGATGGAATAGGATTGTGCTGATTTTGCAGTGTTTTTCGATTTTTGGGGGTGTTCATGGGGAGGGACATGCCATGTGGCTGGTGGCCATTTTGAGTGCAGCTACAGGCACTGGCCATGTGCTTGGCAGGCAAGTGGCCATTTTGAATGCAGGCTTTGTTGTTAGGCCTCCAACCATTTTGCCTACTTTTCAACCTTTATTTATGCCCAGGGGTAGTGAGTCTTGCATGGGCCTAGTCTTTCTGTGGGTTGTCTTGAATTTAAACATTATGGAGGGCATGGATGGATTGGGATTGTGCTGATTTTGCAGTGTTTTTCGATTTTTTTGTGCTCTATAACTGAACTGATGTTCCTCTGTCTTCCATTTTTTTTAGGTGCACAAGACTCAAGAGAACCACCAGTGCCAGGAAGAAGTCCTGCAGCGGTGTGTGTGTGCAGCATAACGTCACGCGACGTCACGTCTGGCCTCAGACAACTCTACAATTCGTGCAACTGCGGCCTGCTGTCTGACCTGCTCTGAAGAAGATGGCCCCAAAGAAAGTTCTCCGTAGCTCCTCTAGCAAGAAAGTTGCTAGTAAGGAGCAGAAGAAGCAAGTTACCAAGGAGGCTGGTGTGTCACCCGCCACTTTTTTTGGGAGCAAAAGAAAAAGTACGCCTGCAGCAGCAGGATCTGCTGGGGACCAACCTGAGAGCAGCACCCCTGCTCCATTGGGTTCAGTGCCTCCACCACCACGCCAACTTAAGTCAAAGCCCTTGAGTGCTTCAGAGGCAGTCAGTGTACTTCTCCAATCACCATCGACCAGTGATGTTGGCTCATCGCAAGAAAGTAGCAGCAATGTCCCTGAATCAACACAGGTTGTTGTAACTCATCTGACAAGTGTTGAACAACCACAGCCGCAACAACAACACCATGTGCAAGTACACGCCCAAGTACATGTGGAAGGAGAGGCAGCAAAAGGAGATGCGCAAGCAAAGGTGCATGGACGTTCACAAGTGCCCACAATAGTTGTTCCTCCCGAAGTAGGGGCACATTTGGAAATCGACAATGAAGCTGAGGTATCATTGGAAGCCACTCCTCCTGATGATCATTCATTGTCTTCCACATCCCTAGCAAGGAAAAGATCAAGGGGGGTGTCTACATCTTCTTCAAGCCCACCTCGTTCTGGTGCAAGTGATCTGTCTTGGGAACCACGACAACTGCGGTCTGACAGTGAGGCAGAGGCACACCATGATCTGCCACCGGTACCTAAGCGTAAAAGGAAGGTCGTCCAAAAACTCAAACCTATGGAGTGTGATGAGGCTCAACAAGAAGTGACAGATACTGCTGGTGATGAAGCCTCTCACGATGACGACGAGGCAGTCATCACAAAGGTCACTGCAGCCCCACCGGGCATGCAGCAAAGAGACATTTTGACCCTATCCCGAGAAGCTGCTGAGCGTGATGATGATGTCGGCGAGGAGGCAATGGAAATGGAATCATTAGATTTGGAGTTAAGTAGTACACCAAAACCTACCGCTTCCATATTTCTTCCTCGCAAGAAGGTACCCACCTCGTCCTCGACCTCAATTCGTGGTGGTGAAAGTGCAAAACGTACTGAAGTTCGGCAATCCACATCCTCCACTTCATCTGTCATTAGCAGCAGGACCACCACCACCAGTATCGACGCCTCCTCCGGCGGCGGCCCCCGAAGACATTTCAAGTCTCCAGTTTGGGACTTCTTTAGTGTTTGCCCAAAAAAGGCAAACGTAGCCATTTGTAGCCTTTGTAAGCTTCGATATAGTCGTGGTAAGCTTGGTTCTAACTATGGTACCGGAGGCCAGAGAGGTCATCTTGAGAGAAGGCACCCTCTCGAATGGTTTCCGCACCTAGAGGCGGTCAAGAAAGCCGGAATTGCACGTAATGAAAACGTTGATTTGTCATCTGCTGATGACGAGGAGGTAGAAGAAGACGATCCAAACACTTCACTTACACCCAGTTCCCATGTCAGCAGCACACCCCATGGGAGCCACACTAAGAGTGTGGGAGAGAGTGAGACATCAATGCGGAAAAGTTCATCAGCGAGCGTAACTGGGTCGAAGAGATCATCATCCCGTAAATCATTGGTCCAGGGCAACATTAAAAAGATGTTGTTTACAGAAGCGCAATATGAACGCAACCACCCAATGACCCGTCTGTATAACACTAAGCTGGCTAAAATGCTAGCTCTGGACCTTCTCCCTTTTTCTTTTGTCGAAGGGGTTGGTTTTCTAGAATTAGTGGCAGTGCTCTGCCCTAAATGGAAGGTTCCTAGCCGGTTCTATTTTGCCCGAGTTGCGGTTCCAGCACTACATGAAGATGTTCTGAAGGCGATTGGGGCAGCTTTGCAGAAGAGTGCTGTTCACACTATACATCTGACAACAGACATGTGGACCAGTGGCGCAGGCGCTGATTACATGTGCATCACTGCACACTGGGTCTCTTTTTCAGGGGCTAAAGCAAAGCTAAACTCAGGTGTTGACACTAACACTGTTTTTAAAGGTGCTCGGAAACATGCAACACTAGCCATGTTTGGTTTGGAGAAACGTCACACAGCAGAAAACATTTTGGATGTCTTTAACACAAAGGTCCTTAACTGTCTGTCCCCACTAAAACGCAAGGTTGGTTATGTTTCCACGGACAATGGCTCCAATATAGTTAAGGCCATGAGGGACGGTTACTATTTCAGAGTGCCGTGTTTGGCGCACTGTATAAACCTGGTTGTCCAAAAATTCTTGGGTAATAAAGACAGTGCAGCGTGCAGTGTATTGGAGAACTGCCGAAAAATTTGCAAGCATTTCAGGCATTCTTTTAAGGCCCGCAAGCAGCTGAGGAGCATGCTATATCAATGTCAAATGCCAGTGAAAGCACTCATCCAGGAGGTGGTAACACGTTGGAACTCAACCTTCTACATGCTTGAGCGTCTGTATGAGCAGTATACGCAACTCGATCAATATTTCTTGAAAGAGGGTATAGAGGAGCTGAGGATGGGTGGGCCGCAATGGAACATAGTTGAAAGCCTAACACGCATGCTTCGTCCTTTTGAGGTCTTCACGCGTGCAGTCAGCAAGGAGGACTCTAATTTGGGAAAAGCTATCCCATTGTTGTACATGCTGGAGGACCAACTGAAGGAGGTGTGTTCTGTGTTTCGAAAAGATGACAAAAAGAAAGGCTCTTCTTTGCTTCTGGCTGAGCAATTATTAGAGCTCCTACAAGGTGATGAACGTCTTCAAAAGATCCACTCAGAACAGCATTACATTTGTGCTACTATTCTGGATCCACGCTACAAAAAGGCGCTGGCAGGCAGAGCATTCTTTGCTTTTGCTGATGAAGATGTTACAAAGTACAAACGTTGGCTAGCCTTGTCAGCCAAGAAGTTTGAAACAGAACGGCTGGAAATTGAAGGAAATGGCAGTACATCAGCAGGCCATCCCCAGTCAAAACAATCCACTTCTGCACCTGTGGCTGTGGCACAAGTGACCTCTCAGCCGTTAAAGACACCGGCAACCGCATCATCTGCACGAAAGACAGCAGAAACATTGGAGGCTGAAGAGGATTGGCTAGCTCTGCGTGGGTTTGGTTCTCAAAAGGCCAGAGGCACAGCAAGAGCTACGCAAAGTGGAGGAACCTTGGAGGAGGACCTTGAGTCGATGGTGAAGGACTATCTGAATGACTCCACAGAGGTCTATGTTAATTCTGACCCATTGGCGTATTGGCATGGGAAAAAAGAATTGTGGCCACAGCTCACCAACCTGGCTTTAAACTACTTGTCTTGCCCACTCGCAAGTGTGTCTTCTGAACGGGTTTTCAGTGCGGCTGGTGGGATTGTAACTCCCAAACGGAGCCGCCTCTCGCCCAAAAATGTGGAGAGGTTAACAATGATCAAGATGAATCAGCACCTCATATCACCAGATATAAGAGTACGAGAGAGCGTGCCGGATGAAGAGGAGGTGGCCAGCACCATAGATGAGGGAATTTCTACTCTGTCAGGTGGCACTGACCTCACCCGGGCTGAATTCGCAGAGTATGATGACGAAGCCTTATTCTTATTCCTGGACCGTGATTCCGACTTCGAGCCCTGAAAATGAGACAACGAATCAATAACTTTCTTTTTCATCCTTATTCACTTTTATTCCTGTGTGTCTGTCTTTCTTTGTTGTGCACAGTTAATATAATTCAAACTTTAATCAGATTATCACAAAGACAAGCCCATCAGCAGAACTGTCTTCACTTGTTTGCTAATTTATTTGAAGGTGCCGCAGTCTGCATTCCTCAGGTTCACAAGTTCAGAAGAACATGCTCCTCTATCCTCCTCCTCCAGACTCCTATTTCCATCAAAGCAGAGGGCTGGTTTACGCCCAATGAAGAAAGACTCAGCACTTGTGGGGGTGTTGTTCTACCTCTTTGCAGGTGAGTTGACGGGTCTGGGGCCATTGCTGGGAAGCACTAAAAGTGGTTTGTGCCAAATCCGAGGCGGAAATTTTTTTGTGTTTTTGATGACTTGCTTGCCTTTGAGGTGCTCTTAGGGGGGGTTCCGTCTGTTTGTGGGTGAGTTTCATGGTCTGAGAGCATTGCTGGGACACTCTAATCTTGATTGCATTTGCTTTTCAGGAAATCCGTCGTGCCAACCCCGACTTATGGCCTAGCTACGCAGCGCGTTTGGACCGAAGGCCCAGAAATATTGCAAGTATGAGATTTTGCTTTTGGCCTGTTTGGGGGTGTTATGCTTCTTGGCGGGTGGGTTGCCGGGTCTTGGGGCATTCCTGGGAAGGTCTAATACCGGGTAGAAGTGGTTGGGACAAAATCCAGGCCGATTTTTTTTTGGGGCTATTTCAGACATTTTGCTCTATGTAGCGTTTTCGGGGGCCTGTTTGGGGGGCTTGCTGGTGTTTGCGGGTGAGTTTCGTGGTCTGGGAGCACTGCTGGGACACTCTAATCTTGATTGCATTTGCTTTTCAGGAAATCCGTCGTGCCAACCCCGACTTATGGCCTAGCTACGCAGCGCGTTTGGACCGAAGGCCCAGAAATATTGCAAGTATGAGATTTTGCTTTTGGCCTGTTTGGGGGTGTTATGCTTCTTGGCGGGTGGGTTGCCGGGTCTTGGGGCATTCCTGGGAAGGTCTAATACCGGGTAGAAGTGGTTGGGACAAAATCCAGGCCGATTTTTTTTTGGGCTATTTCAGACATTTTGCTCTATGTAGCGTTTTCGGGGGCCTGTTTGGGGGGCTTGCTGGTGTTTGCGGGTGAGTTTCGTGGTCTGGGAGCACTGCTGGCTATATATACTTTACTTTGCAAGAGGTTTGAAGCAAATCCATGGTGGCTGAGGGGACTTAGGGCCTAGCTGCAGAGCGCGCGCGGAGTGATTTGGGAAATTTGTGAAAAAGTGACTAAGTCCCCATTTTTGTACTTTTGCTCTTTGGCTGTTTGGGGGTCTTCTACTCGTTTTCTCCTGGGTTGACGGCTCTGGGGCCATTGCTGGGAAGCTCTAATACCGGATAAAAGTGTTTTGGACCAAATCCCAGGCGGAATTTTTTTTGTGTTTTTGATGACTTGCTTGCCTTTGAGGTGCTCTTAGGGGGGGTTCCGTCTGTTTGCGGGTGAGTTTCGTGGTCTGGGAGCACTGCTGGGACACTCTAATCTTGATTGCATTTGCTTTTCAGGAAATCCGTCGTGCCAACCCCGACTTATGGCCTAGCTACGCAGCGCGTTTGGACCGAAGGCCCAGAAATATTGCAAGTATGAGATTTTTCTTTTGGCCTGTTTGGGGGTGTTATGCTTCTTGGCGGGTGGGTTGCCGGGTCTTGGGGCATTCCTGGGAAGGTCTAATACCGGGTAGAAGTGGTTGGGACAAAATCCGCGCGGAAAAGCCTTTAGTTTTGGCACTTTTTGTAACTTAGGGTTCGTTAGGGTTAGCCCTAGCACCAGGATTGCATGTGTATCGGGGTGTTCTAGATTTTTCAAACTGAGTTCTGGGGTCTTAGAGCACTCGTGAGAATGTGTAATTTTGGTTGCAAGTCATTTGAAGAAAATCCATGGTGGGAAAGGGGGGATTTGGCATAGTTAAAGAAAGCCTTTGCCACTATTCTTAACTTAGGGTTCGTTAGGGTTAGCAGTATTTCTATTGCATGTGTTTGAGTGGGGGGGATTTCGAGTCTTGGAGCGATGCTGGCTATGGCTACTTTTGCTTGGTTGCTTGCAAGTGGTTTGAATACAATCCACGGGGGGTAATGGGTAATTAGGGTACTTCGGCCTACTTTTACTTTCAAAGTAAGTTTTGTCTCCAGTTTTCTGCTAGGCCTCGTTTTTTGGGTGGGAGCACTGCTAGGAAGATCTATTTTTGTTCTAAAACACAGTTTACAGTACACCTAGCTTGAGGGGCAAGATCCGCTACATTAATTTGCCCATACTTACTTATCCTTCAAAAGGTGACTCAGAGTACGCACTTTCAAAAACATTGTACTGTCTGTCTACTAGGAAAAACAAATTGTGACTTTTTGCACTCCACAGCCTACATACCTTATATTTATTTATCAGTGGTGTTGTAATATTATATCACTTCCTGTTTTTCGTTGAATAATTACAGGCCGGGTTTCAGTCTCTGCAATGGGGAAAAAAGGATGGAGTCAGGCTTCACAGTAGCGAGCCACAATTCAGCATCAGGCAGGCAGTGGACAGGGTGTCTTCTGGTGACCAACATCGGTGGACGAAGCGTCGGCTGCAATGGAGGAGTGCCGCTAATAGGAGGATTTTTTTTCTGCGGGCAACTTACTTACCACTTCCAACAGGACCACTACAACCACACATAGATACAGTATCCCTTGCCTTTTTCTCTGACTGTGACTGCATTTCTTTGCTCTCTCTCGGCTTCTACATTGATCCCTTAACACATCACTTAGTCCACTCCACTATCTGCACCACACATAGTCATTTGTAAGTGCTCCTACGTAATTCGCAAGTCGCAGCACGCCCCAGGCCGTAGAGGACTGGGATGGCCCCAATGATGAAGCATGTCACCAAGGGGCAACCCTGGTGAGTGAGGGGACACCTAGAAAAAAAGCAATTTCTCCTTTTCTATCTACTATACCTTCTGTCAGGTTACGCAGCCCCTAAGCGCCTACCGTACTATGAAACTACATTTCCCATGAGTAGGCGGGAGACTTGCAGACTATTTAGTGAGACTATATGAGAGTACCCTTGTATGTTAGGACATCACTTCACTGATGCCTGTCTTGTCTTCTCTTACAGGTATCCTTTCCCTGCTGACCCTACCTTTACCCATCCCACATTTTTTATTTTAGTTTGTTATTTTTCTCCCTCGCCTAATGCCTCGAACACCCTGTGTTTACACTTCTGGGTGTTGGTGACATTTGGAGGTGGAACCATATTTGCATCGACTGGATCACGGGGAGTAAACGTGACACCTTCCAGACCAACCCCATTGAGTGTTGTTGTGAATGGATTTATAGTGACCAGCAAGGCTCTCGGGTATCTGGCTACAGAGACCTTATGTTGAATATAGTTATCAATAATTCCACACAGGCCCTGTACTGTCGCATTCTTTCTTTCCACAGTTGTCGATGATATATTCTTACTCTGCTTGACAAAGAACCATTGCTAATGTGAAAGAACTTCAACCGAATTAGTAGTTATACTTTACCATTTGTTAGGCTACAATGTGGCACTGCTCTACTGTACTTCTGTCACCTGCTATATTCTCAGTTGTACCGTTGAATTGCTCAGGAGGACAAACCAGATTTCATTTTCTTTTTTTTCATAGGCATGCAACTGCCACTGTGGCACACCACTACTACCACCGCTATGAGGAAATTTTATCCGACCAAGATTGCCAACGTTATTCGGTGTTTCCCGTGGAGCCAGCCCTGGGCCTAGCCCTACTTTCAAACACAAATTACAGGTAAGATAAGCGTTTGGTGGTTTGGGGGTATAATGGAGTATTAGTACGAGAGACGAGAGCCTGAAGGTAGTACTACTAAAGTCCTAGGACTCTTGGATTCACTTCACTTAGTCTGTGAGAGGCACTTAGTGTTGAAAACATTTGGGCATTTACACTTAAAGGAAGAAAATGGAACTAAACTTTCAGGAAAACAGTCAACGTTAAACCCCCACCCACCAGGCAAGCAGTAAAAAACAGGTATGCTCAGATAAAGTTTGAAAAAGTATATTTATATCCCTAACAAAATAATCTCCCGCAAGACCCTCCCTAACCCCAACGATTGTCCTTCAAAAGTCCCCAAAAACCCAACTCCCAATTCCCACCCCCCAAAAGTCTCTAAAAAAGGGGCAAGGGACACTAGGGGTGGATGCTGTTCACTTTTTGGGCCAGGGCATCATGCTCCTCGCGGAGCAAGGCGAGCTCCTGCTGAAGGCGGGACACCATCAGGGTGGTGCGGCGCAGGCGTGCCTTCACTGCCTTGCAGGTGCAAGGCCTGTGAGAAGCAGCTGTTGGCCTTGCTGCTCGGCGGTGGCGTTTGCCTTTGGCAGCCCGGCTCAGTCTCGGTGGACCACTGTGCTGGGTCACGGTGGCAGCCGGTGAGGCCACGGAGGACGACGTTGTCGTTGTTGTCGACCGCACACTTTCCACGTCCTCCAGGGCCACCAGCCGCCGATATTCCGCAACAGTGGCCTCGATTCTCCGTTGCCGGGCCGCTCTAGCCAGCTCCTTCCTCCTTGTTCGTTTGGAAGGAGAACCTATATGAAGAAAGAAAGACATAGTCTGTAACCAATGCTCTTTAAGATTAACTCAATCATTCAGCAGAAATGTGTGCTGCAGTACAACTAGCAACTTGCAAGCGCATTACATAACTATTGAGGCCAGTATCTATCTAACCTCACACTTCTTCATCCTTGCTCTAACATTAGTGGGAGTTTAAGGAACAAATTCTATGAGCACTGTGGACTTCCATTGGAGTCGACTATGAAAGTACACCAGTCTTATTCTTCTTCTTGTCTCTTGTTTTGGAAAATTGGTACGTTATTTTCTGCAAGCCGGCATAATGCCAGCGCGGTAAACTTGCACCCGAGAAAAAGAGACGCACGCCATGAGGAGTGACCTAGACTTGCGTTGCCGTTGCGTTACTGTACCCGTCCAGTACATGCAGGTGGTGAATCTCTTACTTTTCTATTACGGGTGGCACTGAGAATACTCTGTTACAACTCAAGGGCTACTGCTTAATTAATTTAACTTTCACCCTACAGTGGAAATGAGTACTAGAAATGGAAAATTGAAGAAGATAAATAATCTGATTATCTATCACTTCACATGGGATGTTTTTGCTTATATATGGGATGACTTTAGGTGCTTTGCTTTTTATTGAGTGACAGGCAGTGATACATCCACACATGAATGACTGAGTACTACTAAACTTATTAAGAGAGGTAGGGAGTGGCCACCATAATAACCGGATCTATGCAGTGCTTGCAATACAAACTACTGCTACTATTTATGGTAGTATTTGGACAAAATTAAAAGTTCTTTTCCTTGCCTTTCCTACACTGGAACGGACGTGCGGGTGCAGTGTTAGTGTTACATGCTCTTCAAAGTTACACTTACTTCATCCACTGACCGTCTACTCTCTCTAGATCATGGGTACTCACAAACTTTCTCTCAGGGGCTACATTTACAGTGTAGTTTGGGGCCGAGGGCCGCACTGGTGGGGGCGGAGTCAGAGGGGGCGGGGCTAAAGCAAAACGATAACTTGTGACCATGAGGTTGCACACAGGTCCCTGCAGCAGATGCCCTCATCCACTGAGCCACCAGACCCAGCATTTACATACATCTCTCTCCCTCCTGCTGTCCCTCCTGCCCTCCCTCCATCTCTCTCTCCCTCCTGCCCTCCCTCTCCCTCTGTCATCTCACTGTGTGTGTGTCTATCTGTGTCAGCCTTCAGCCCGGGTTGAGACCGCTTCCTCAACGCGCACACACAGACAACAACACCAAAGTACTTAACAGGTCTTTAAAAGACCATTAACATATTATTGAGGCTTTGTTTGTTTTAGCGCCCCTGCTTCTCCACCCTGACAATCACTGCTTGCCCGGCCCCACAGAGCAGAGGCTTAGTTCTATTTCACCTCTTTGTGGCCTTGCATCTCCACTCTGCTCTGTGGGGGCCGGGGGAGCAGTGATTGTCAGAGTGGAGATGCAGGGGCGCTAACAGGTGAAATACAAAAAAGCCTCTGCTCTGTGGGGGCCGGGGGAGCAGTGATTGTCTGCAAGGTCAGCGCACCGCCAACGAAGGCTTGCCGGGCCACCACCGGCCCGCGGGCCGTACTAGGAGTACCCCTGCTCTAGATACACATATGCTATCTAAGAGTCAGATAGTAGCATGATCCAGGTATATGGACACATACAGTTTCTGTGTCACCCACCCAGGCTGTTGTCCTTCCACCCATCATTGCTTCATCATTCACCCAGCCATGCATCTCATATTCTTGCCTTCCCAGCTAGTCTTCAATCTCAATAAGTAAGGAATATATAAGAGCTTACCTCTGGCCGCCACCACCACCGTCTCAACTCTCACAGCTGCCGCCGCCGCCTCCTCCCCTGAAGCATCGCCCGATTCGCCCTCCGCCTCGGTGTCGAGCACCACCACCTCCACACTGGCCCCGCCACCAGATGTTCCACCTACAAAGTACATTTAAGAATGTTAGAATAAAGCAGTCACTAGTATTTGGTCTAGGAATGAAGACATGTGAAAACAATGTAATTTGTGACTGTCGTTAAAGTTAAAAAAAAAATGTCCCTTTTTCCAGGGAAGGTTGTCTTGCTGCACTTTTTGGCACAACTGATGAAGGCTGTTTTTTTAACACGCACCATTTTTCTCCACACAGACAGAAGATGGACTTCTAACAACAAGATCAAGTTGAAACCAGGTGAGAGCTCGGCTCGACCACAAGAAATGTCTTCAATTAATCGTCAGCACTAACCACTTTTCCATTATCAGTTAAACGTTTAGTTTTATTATGACTTCATTTTAATAAATGTGTTTACTTTTAATAAAGCTTTTAAACTTAAATACAATCTGTGTTTTTTGGTCCAGACTAGAGTGACTGAGCGAAAGGTTTTGCAATTTTTGCAAGCATGAGTCCAGATAGAACACTTCAAAAGACATTATGGACAATCCCAGAGGACTGCACTAAGTTGATAGAGCTATTGCTGACTAGAATCATGGGAGTTTCGCCAACCGTGCAATCTTAGTTAGCTACACAGACAGACTAATAAGAATAATCTAGTAATACCACAGGGAGTCATAGTAGAGGCAGGATAAGAATTTAGATACAGTCTACAAGAAGAGCAAAGACAATTTTGAAAAAAGTCAAATGAGGAACGCTAGGAAAAATAGGTACTAGTCTAAAATGAAAACTTACTGGGGCCAGCAGAGGAGCCCTCGCCTGCCCGATCCTGGCCCTGTTGATGAACAGCATCCGCCGCCTGCTGCTCCTGTGTCCTCCTCTCGCCCCTGGGGGGAGCTGACGTACAACATGAAAGAAAGAACAGAAAACATGGATGATTGTTGCTTGTCAATGTCAACCAAATCAAACATTTCAAAAGAACAATAACAAAATATTTCTGCGAAATTATATTGATTATGGTTACTTTTCATTTATATGCGGACCTGTGACTTCGAAAGTCACGTAACTCACTAAACAAAGTACTGAAACGTTCACCTAGGACTGGCAGGCAGCAGTCCGCAGGCAAGACGCAAAGTGACAGACAAACTCCATTGTGATTTCAGTCAGATCAGTGACAACACTAACAGTTGCCTGCTACATTACCAGTCATTTAAATAGTCAAACTATCAATCCACCGCCACTATTTTTCTTATTGTCAGGGTTACAAAGGAAGGGGCAGATTTAAGCCCTTGCGGCTCTTTTGCGCCGTTCTTGCGTGACTTTTGTGACGCAGCAGCTAAACCAAAAAGGGCGCCATGGTGCGGCGTATAATATTATAACAACGTGACGCATTTGGGAGATGCATCCCGTTATAAAGCCCTGCGCCATCAGGGGGCGTTCCGGCGCAAGGGAGGGCATTCCTGCGCTGGAACACATCCTAATAGTGGCTGAGGGAAATCTACAAAATATCAATCAGTCACCTTTAGGACAATGATGCGTCACACAAACCCTGCACCTGCTTGAAGCAGACGTACGGCTTGACCCAGCATTGGGGAGATAGGGTACCCCAGAGCATTGATGGAGCTGCGCCATCGTTGCGACGCAACTCCAGCAGTAAAGCTTCGGTGACGTTTTGGGCCCATGGGGCGCCGCCGCCGCATTGCAAATACGGCGCACCATGTTTGGTGGTGGTAGCGGGCCGCACAATTAATGGCGCATCCCTGCTACTTTGCAGGGATGCGACGGTAATTGCAATTCTGCCCCTTAGGGGCATACTTACTTACGCGTTCTGGCGCATCTCCAGAGATGCGCCAGATCAAATGCGTCACGCAAAACTACCCTTGCGACACGGCAGATGTGCCTCATTTACAATGCGGCGCGCCCTGGCGCAAGGGTAGGCACTTGCGTGACGCATCTCGTCACGTAAGAGCGGCGCATCGCTGGAGTCACGTCGCCAACGCAATGCAACTCCAGTAATGCTCAGGGCCACCCAATACTTTACATGCTGTGTCAGTCCTTTCGCCTGCTTCGAGCAGACATAAGGAATTGAATTGACGTAGCAGCGTCGCAGAAGTGCCTGCGTTAAATCTTGTAGATTTCACGCAGGCAATTTTGCGAGGCGCACAGCCGCTGGACCGCCCACCCTGCGTACTAGGAACGCACCCATTGTGGTGCAGGCCCATGGCTTTATAACGTGACGCATCTCCCTAGATGCGTCATGCTGTAAATGACTTGCAGGGATGCGGCACGTTTACGCCGCTGTTGCGTCACGCAAGGCAACGTAAACGTGGCGCAAGGGGCTTGTAAATGTAATCTGCCCCCTAGTGTCTAGCATTACGCAGTTCTGTTAAGTACACTCATACATAATAGTTACTCAGGCCAATGAGACCACGAAATAGAAAACAAATAAGCATAGTAGCAACCCCACTGAGAAGGAGAGCAGTGCACCTGAAATGCACAGAAGATTTTGAAATATAATTTAACTACAATGTAATCGTCATCAGCGGCATTATTGGCTTGCTCCATGTAAAAAACAAATATTTGCAATACAACAACACAGAGCAGGAGAAAACATCATAGTAGTGAGTGATTAAATGCCAATGGCTACTACTACTCACCAAGGCCGGGGATCTCCAAGCCGAGCTGGTCCAGCAGGTCGCGCTCGCGGTCCAGGAGGTCCGTCCAGCGATGGGTGACCTGGCTGTAGGTGCGCTGGACCCCGTAGAGGTGGGATATGGCCCAGCACACCTTCTCCCACCGCTTCCGGCGCTCCCGCATGTTATAGCCGCCGGCCGCGATCCTGCCGCCTCCCGCGATGGTCCTGGGCAGGCGGCGCTGGACAAAGTACACCAGCGCGCCCACTTCCTCCGGGCTGAATATCTCCCGGCGCGTCACCTGCTCCCCCCTCGATCTCACGCCTGCTGTCCTGCCACTGGGTCCAGCACTACTCCCCGCCGCCGCTGCGGCCCTCAAGTGCCTGGGCAGCTTCACGGCGCCTGGCTTGACCATGGTCTGGGCAGGTAAGGTAGGAAGAAGTAGAAAATTAAGAAAGAATAGGATAGGGAAGAAGAAAAGAAAAGAGTTTACAAAAGTAGTTTAAAAGTAAAGAAAAATAGCAGAAAAGACAAAAATATACAGCTAGGAAAAGAGAGGGATAGATAAGAAGCAAAATCGTAAAAAAAAAACTGAAAACAAGCAAAGGATGGGAAAGATATCAAGAGGATTAAACACCATGCCCAGACACAGGAAATGAATGAAAAACAAGATGGCCGGCGCCCGTTTCCGAGCGCGAAAGTCAGTTCGCGCGAGATTTTCCTCGCGATCTCGTGCGAACCTCTAGATTTCCCGCGCGATCTCGTGCGAACCTCTACTCGCAATGCGCTTACTGCGCGAGATTATACATAGCGGGCGGAAACGGAAATACGTCACGCAAACAAAATGGCCGCGCCCGTACTCGACCTTGGGGTAAATTCGCGTGTTGCGCTGCAAGCGGCTCGCGAATACTGCAAAAAAACTCGCGAAACAACAAGCCGCAAAAAAATAAAATGCTCATTCGCACGAATTGGCGGCTTCCGCGGTCGGTTTCGCACGACGCCGCGCCCCGCGAATAGCGCGAAAAAAACCGCAAAACGATTTCAGCAAAAGCAAAAGCAATGAGCAGGTGCAAAAGGTCAACCTCATGATTTGTAACGATTCTTTGTATTGCTTCCTGAGGGGGCCCTCCAGAATTCGGTTGCCTGCTTGCAACTATTGTGTGACCCTGCTCTGACCTTAACTGTATGCCACAAAGGTCCTGATTTACAGCTAAAGGAGCAGACAAGCAGGTGCCAGGCTGGAACTTTAAATTCTTTCAGTGACACATTAATTAGCCCCTAATTCATTATTGTCAGTTGGGGCAGGGCAGGTGTTGTAACTAATTTTGCAACAATGAAAGCACTTAGCAAGTGCAAAAGATCACTAATCAGGGCGCACTAAGGAAGCAGGTGCCAGCTAAAAAAATATTCTGTGACACATTAATCAGCCCCAAATTAATTCAGGTCACTTGAGGCAGGGAAGGTGTGCTTTGCTTTGCCGAAAATAATGTACACTGGACAACCAGAGGGTGTGGTGATGAAACAGAGGGTGGCATGGGTGGGCCAGAGGGTGGCATGAGTAGTCAGAGAGTGGCAGTGGTGACAGAGAGTGGCAGTGATGAAGAAGAGTGTCCCAAACAGGCTGGACATGTAGAAACAACAAGTTCGCAAAACTTGCGACCCGACAGGTAAGTTCGCAAATTGCGAAATTGTAAAAACCCTCGCGAACTGGCAGAAACACGGGCGAACACAAAAAAAAAAAAAATCCGCAAATTCGCGGGAATTCGCGGATTTTGCGGATTGCGAATCCGCAAATCCGCAAAATTCGCGAACGCGAGATCCGCAAAATTCGCCCATGCTTATGTATAGCACGCCCGACCAGGATCAATCGGGGAACCCACTCGAACCAACAATGGCCCAACCCCTCGAAAGCGTATCCCAGATGGATGGGTTCACTTTGGAAGAACTCAATATGGCAATTCTGGGCCTCGCTGCTGAAAAGGCGCCAGGCCTGGACAAGCTTCCAGGTGACCTCTACAAACACGAAGTTAAGATCTGGGCCCCGTACTTGAGGGTGCTGTTCAATGCAATTCTGAACGGCATGACGATCCCCCCAACTTCGCTGGGGGTAGAGATAGTCCCCATATTTAAGAAGGGCTCGCCTCTGCTCCCAGCCAACTACAGGCCAATAAGCCTGATAAGAGTTTCCCAGAAACTCTTCACTAGGCTACTTCTGGATCGTCTGTCGGAATGGATGCTGGAACATGACATTTTGAGTCCATTCCAGGCGGGATTCAGAAGGAAGATTTCCACCACAGACCAGGTCTTTCGGCTCGCCCTCATTTTCTGGAAAACGGTACAGCTGGAGGGTGGCAGCCTCTACACTGTATTCGTGGACCTGAGGGCGGCCTTCGACTTGGTTCCCCGCAGAAAACTTTGGGAGGTGTTGGCCAAACTGGGGGTCCCTAGGGGCTTGCTGGAGATGATTATCCGTCTCCATACTGCCAACTTTGCTCAAGTGAGGTGTGGTAAGGAGGGGGCGTTGTCGAACCGGTTCCCCGTTGACAGGGGGATAAGGCAGGGTTGTGTGCTTGCACCGACCCTGTTCTGCCTCTACGTCAACGGGGTAATCCCCCACCTCAATGGGGTTGCCAACTCTGACGCTCCCAAGTTGGCACGCAGCAGGGTGCCGGCGATTATGTTCGCTGACGACACCCTGCTGCTCTCAAAGTCCGAAATGGGGATACAGCGCGTGCTAAATGGCTTTGTGGATTTCTGTGGGGATCACGGTTTAGAAATTAATACCCTAAAGACCAAATTTATGGTTTTTAATCCCCCACCAAAACTACGATTTACCCCTACCATCGGCCAGAACAGACTTGAAAGGGTGCGCACCTTTGAGTACCTTGGAGTCATGCTAAATGAGAATATGACCTGGGGCACACACCAAGAGAAAACATTACTTAAATTGGCCCAGTACTCGAGAGGGGTTATGAGGCTCATGGGAAAAAACAGGTCACCCATCAAACCCGTCGGCCCACCCCTCCAGATTTATAGGGCACAGGCAAGGGGGGCAGCCATGTATGGATGTGAGTTATGGGGTCATGTAACTTCTCCAGAACTGGTGAGAGGAGAACAAGTTTATTAGGCGGGTGGTACGACTCCCGACCAGCACGCCCCTTGTTCCATTAAGGTTAGATTTAGGGTTGCGACCTCTGAGTGAAGAACTGGCACTACGTCCCCTGCTTTATTGGCGCAGGCTGTGGGCAGTCCCAGAACTGATTAGTTATAGGCAGGGTCTACAGGAGGTGCTAGCCATGCCTAACGCTGGGAAAATTAAATGGCTGAAATTTATTAAAACTGAGCTGGAGGGTCTACGCTTATCGACACTCTGGTCTGATCCTTCCTCCACATGCCCACTAATTCCCAAAAAGAGACTGGCAAAGGTCTACCACGACAGTAAATTAGCGGCACTCTGTTGTCGGCAAAATTTGGGGACACTTACGCAGTCATTCTTACGCATTAAGGACATCTACAGTTTTGAACCAGCCTTGGACAAACTATATCCTGCCCTACTCAGGAAACTCTACTTGCAATGGAGGCATGGGACCCTTCCACTCCGAGTTCTAACTGGCAAGTGGAGTGATTCAGCAGTTAGTTTATGTCCGGCTTGTAGAGTGGCCAACGAATCTGAGCTCCACATAATCTTTTTTTTGTCCGGCCTACAACCTCTCCCGCAAGAAATGGATTGTCCCTGTATGCAGGAATTTGAGGTTTGCGGAGTGCCTGGCCGCGTTTAGTGTTGAAAACAGACTTGTCTGATCCCATTGTCTTCGCTGTGGCTAAATATCTAGGTGCAATGTGGTTTCTGAGAAGTCAGTGCCTTAAGGCTGGCTATTGATTCTCACCGTAGCAAAAATGTGAAACTCTGCATTATTGAATTTTTTTATTTTTTTATTTTTTGTTTATGGACTCTGACGGTCTAAAATGTTTTTAATGTTTTATTGTTACAATAATTATGAAATGGATTCTGTATATCTTTTATGGTGATAACTTACCGAAATAAAGATTTATGAAATGAATCCGGAAGAATACCTCCATCCCGTGGACGGATTTATCCAATCTTAGTCAATCAATCAATCAATCAGTGACACTTATAAAGCGCGCTACATACCCGTAGGGTCTCAAGGCGCTGGGGGGGGAGGTGTCCCATACCCCTGCTCCCTTTCCCGAGTAAGATCATGGAGAAGCATGTGAACAAACACCATTCAAATTTTAATGAACCAACTGGAAGCCTGGACCATTCTCAGTCTGGCTTTAGGCCAAATCACAGCACTGAATCTGCTCTGGTGTCGGTAATGGACGATCTCTGCATCTACCAGGACAAGGGTTTCTTGGAGGTCCTGGTACTGTTGGAATTATCAGCAGCGTTCGATACGATATCTCACAACATCTTGACCAGACGTCTTGCAGAAATTGGAATAGAAGATAGGGCACTGGCCTGGATGAAGAGCTTTCTGTCCGAGCGCACTCAATGTTTCAACATGGGGGAGTTTTGGTCAGCAGAGGTTAAAATCACCAAGGGGGTGCCACAGGGCTCGTGTCTTAGCCCAACTCTTTTTAATATCTGTGGCCCCCCTGGCAAAAATTATGAGAGCCTTCGGTTTCATCCCAGTGTCCTATGCTGATGACACCCAGCTCCTCTTCCCGTTCAAATCTCTCACTTCGGAGGTTAAACAATCTTTTTCCGAAGGTATGAAGGCGGTTTCCCAATGGATGTCGTCGAACCTTCTTCAGTGCAACGTGGGCAAGACGGAGGTCATGCTGTTTTTGGGAGGCTAAACATCAATGGGCCCCAGATTGGTGGCCGTCAGATCTTGGCCCAGTTCCTGAACCAAAACAGGTGGTGAAGAACCTGGGGGTCCGCGTAGACCATGAGCTATACTGAAAACAGCACGGGAATAGAATAGTGGGATCCTGTTTCCATGTGATAGGACTCCTACGCAAAGTATTTCCGTTACTCCCCGATTCCACGCGAAAAACTCTGGTGAAGACCCTAGTGCTTAGTCGGCTCGACTATTGCAACGGACTGCTGGCATCCGCAAAAGAAGAAGTTTTGGACAAACTTCAAGTGGTGCAAAACACTGCTGCCAGATTGGTTCTGAATCCCCCCCCCCCCTCTCCCCCCCAGGTCTCCTTCTAAACCACTCCTGGAAAAGCTGCACTGGCTGTCAGTATGTCAGAGAGTGAAATTTAAGACCTGTTGTGTTGTCCACAAAAGCTTATATGGACTGGGACCCCTCTACTTGGCAGAGAAATTTGTTCCATATGTCCCTGCCCGCACCCTCGGGTCGAGCGATCAACTGCTCCTGCGAGTTCCTAGGATTAGAAAGGCAAGGCAGGGTGGCAAATCTCTATCAGTGGTCTGGCATGTACTGTGGAACAATCTCCCATTTTTAGGTTTCGCCTGGCTGTAGCACTGCGCAGCAGTGCTCGCGCAGGCGAAATCTTTTGATCCTACAGTGTGGGGCTTTGTCCCGCCTTCTCTTCCATTGGCTAGCTCCATAAATGGAGGCTAGCCATTGGAAGAGATTGGTTGTCAATCACTCTTTCCCCGTCACAACGCGATTCGGGGGCGTTTCCGTGTCTTTTTAAGTCTCGCCCCCCACCCCCTCCCTCTCGCCGTCCCATTGTCCGTGCCTTCTCCCTCCCTCCTGCCCACTGTCCGGGCCTCCTTCCTACCGCCCGCCCACTGTCCGTGTTCGATGCTGTCCAATGTCGCTTACAGATCCTACCACTCTGCCTCTCCCTATTTCCTCAGTGCCTCGATGCTTCAAGGAAACACTCCCTATACACCCTCCCTCTCGCCGTCCCGTTGTCCGTGCCTTCTCCCTCCTGCCCCCCACTGTCCGTGCTTCCTTCCTCCAGCCCGCCCACTGTCCGTGTTCGATGCTGTCCAATGTCGCTTATAGATCCTACCGCTCTGCTTCTCCCTATTTCGTCAGTGCCTCGATGCTTCAAGGAAACTTGTGCGGATGGTCCTAAAGTGAAACGACATCCCTTTTGTTTGGGACATATGTTTTATAGTTTCTCGGTGACGGCTGCCCGGAGGTTGGGGTCCTTGCTAGCCTTCCTTTCGCACGGTGAATTGTGGGCCTCTTCCTTTCCGCTCCGGAACCTGAAGCTGACACGATGGGTGAGTCCGGGCTCCCGGTGGTTTGCGAATGGCCCTCACCAAGGGTGTCCAGCTCTGAGCCGTCATGCGGCTATGGTGTGACTGGTGGGGGGTCAGAGCATTTCAGGTGTGCGCAACACAGCCCACTTTCCGACTCCTGCCGTGCTGGATGTTCTCAGCCGGCTCCTGGCTCCAAGGTGATTTATGGGCAGCGCGGACACTAAGCCTTTCATCTCTGACCTTTGCCCACCCCCCCCCCTTCCTTCGGTCCGGAGGCCCTGCACGTGTGCTGCACAGCTGAGCAGCCAGTGTAACCTGCACGGACAGGTCTTCAAAGCCAAACGGTGACACTGAAAGGTGCCCCCTCGACGTGCCCTGGTAGAGAGGCCTTTCTGACAGAAGCAACCACCCGCCTCCCTTACGAGCCCCCCCACAATGCTAGACAACCCTGCAGAACTCAAGTTTACGACGAGATTTTAGGTGCAGAGGGCAGGGGTGAACACACGGGGTGTGCGTGGCTCTGGGTGTGTGTGTGTGTGGCGCTCTGGGTGTGTGTGTGTGTGTGTGGCGCTCTGGGTGTGTGTGTGTGTGTGGCGCTCTGGGTGTGTGTGTGTGGCGCTCTGGGTGTGTGTGTGTGGCGCTCTGGGTGTGTGTATGTGTGGCTCTGGGTATGTGTGTGTGGCTCTGGGTATGTGTGTGTGGCTCTGGGTGTGTGTGGCTCTGGGTGTGTGTGTGTGGGGCTCTGGGTGTGTGTGTGTGTGTTACTCTGGGTGTGTGTGTTGCTCTGTGTGTGTGTGTGTGTGTGTGTGGCTCTGTGTGTGTGTGTGTGTGTGTGGCTCTGGGTGTGTGTGTGTGGCTCTGGGTGTGTGTGTGGTAGTAATTGCTGTCTGCTGAGCTCGTCTGTAGGGTACAATAGGTCTCACATTTGCGAGAGATTAAGCTATTGGCAATGTAAATAACAATGCCATTTATTTATCTGTTTTCAAAACCAACACATAAATACAAATTTTGTCATTTACAATTCCAATAGCTCTAACTTTTCTAAAGGCTAACCGTTGCATTGTAAATGCTTGTTGTTGAGGCAATGTCCAGATCTGATCTTTAGTAAAAAGTTGAAAACTTTTCTGTTTAAAATGTGACACGGCATTGAACCTTTCCACTAGCTTTCTTTTCTCATGACTGGCTATTCTCCCTCCCTTTTTGTCCCTGGCGTTTTTCGGGCGCAGAGATACTCCTTCGAGAGTGGATTCTAGCGCGATATAAGCCCATAAATAAATAGCCTAACCTCCTCTCCTTTTGCCAAAGCTAAATGATTATATGTATAAGATCTCTGGGATTAATGGTTGACCCCGAACCTTAGTATACACAAATAGACATTCTACATCTTGATTTACCCAGTGCTCTGGTCTCAGAAATATCACTACATATGAGTTATTTTGACCTCTGTGCACATCTATAGGACAAGACATGTGCTCATAATCAGTTACATTCTCTTGTTATGTCTAGGTGCTAGTGACTGACCAGAGAAAATAACAAGGGACATTGTTGTTTGATCTTGTCTATGGTTTGCCGATTAAATCCCCAGAAAAGAACAGAACTAAAAAAGATATGCACGTTCTGCCTGAAAATAAAACATGGAAAGAACACCACAGGGTCGTGGCTCTGACCCAGTAAGGCTAAGCCCAATGTAACATAAGAACAACACAACTGCCAATACTGGACTACACTTTCTCCTATTTGTACTAACCTTTATGAGTGAAACATACCGGTCCGGTTTTTTGAATTTCCGTGACTTTATTTTTGACTTGCCGAACTAACGTTCAACGAGCGAGGCGACGGGATTAAGAACGCTGCTGCCGCACTGCAAATATCAAGCCCCGGGGACTTGCTAGTGACGCCCCTTTACCCGATTGCATCTCGTGGTGCTAAAAACCGAAAAATACTGAAAATGAACGATCTAATCAGAACGTGCTCTAACTAGCAGTTTCATCAACACACCTAAACAGAGTGTCTATTGTGACCAGTGTCATCGTTTATAAGGGATTGTGTCTTTCTACAACAAGATTGTTGGTCCTGAGGAGAACCCCGCAATTGGGGGTTCGAAACGCGTCGACCTGTTTTTGATGCCGTGTCAATCGGATTGGTAGATAATAAGAACAGATGGTTTAGATAATAAGGCTGTGTTTCCAAGAGATTGTTCCTAAATAAGACTGCTCTTGACAAAATAACAAAACATAATACCATCTACATGGACGATTAACCCATTCTTCGACATTAGGCTCAAAATAATGTTTTATGTTTATTTGTAGGTATGAGTGAGGTATGAATGGATGGTATAGTGTTTGGTGGGTGTGTTGACAATCTGTAAATTCAATGTACATTTAAATTATGTTGTATTGAAATGTATTGTTGTATAACTGTTTGTACATGCAAAAAAAATGAGTGATATCTTGGTTTCATTGCTAAGAAAATGATTTAAGAAAATAAAGTGACGGAAATTCAAAAAACCGGACCTGTATGTTTCATTCATAAAGGTTAGTACAAATAGGAGAAAGTGTAGTCCAGTATTGGCAGTTGTGGTGTTCTTATGAAAATAAAACATGGCACATAAGCAAACAGGTTTAATATAGCAAGGTGTGCAAAGGAAAATGCCAATAAAGCTTGCACAATTAGGCTAATCTAGGGAAAACTACAATGGGCCATGTAGGAAACACACAACAGTTTCCCTACCTTTGGTCACAATAATAGCGCAAAAGTGAATACCAAATAGAGTATATATATTGTTAGAAGGTAAGCATTGGTATAAAAATGGCATGGAATAAAAGTTAATTGAAGAAAGTGTAAATTTGGAATAATAGTCAAATTATGGTGTTTTGGATGAATCCATCGTGCTACTTGCCGATTCGAAGGCAAAGGACTCCATAAATCAGTCTGACTCTGTGTGCAGGGATTCGTGTATTGCTCAAGCCATGAGCTCCAAGGAACATGTCTGATCTCTGGTCTCAGCCGATGCTTATACAGTTGCCAGGTAACCTGCATCCGTGTTAGTGGAGCCTACATCCGGTTGTTAATATGCTGATGCAAATATTTCTCTATAGGTTGAAGGCCTAAACCTTGCATTGTAAAAAAGTCGCAAGCCCAGGTAACAGTTCTGAAAATGGGTCACTATGGAACTCGTCAACAGCTGAAAATCCTTGGTACCGGGAATTTGCGAAGCCAGGGAAATGTCCAGTGCCCATTCGAAAAAGCACCAGATACAATGCAACATGGGTTGCATACATGTACACCAGACTGGTCGAAATGTTCGAGAACCAGTTCTTGTTATAGTAAAATTCCAAAGATCTGAAGCATACGCTCAAGGTAGTGTTGGAGTGGTGGCAGTTCCCAAGTTCCTGGAAAAGGAGCAACGGGAATCCTCCAAATAAACTAGATAAAATGGAGTGGATAAAAACATTAATTACTCCAAAAATGCTCTGAAAAGAAGTGACGAGGCCAGAGCCTAAACTTTAGAAAAGTGGGCAATGCTGGTCGTATTAGATGCACTAAAGATTTGATGCACTAATTCCCCGACATGCAAGGGTAGGTTTGTATTCAAAAATGGCTAAACTTCACTGGAATTTCTACTACCTGCAATTTGCAGGTCTCGTGGGCAGACGTGAGAGCTACTTCTTTTTTTTTTAACAATAATGCTTTGAGTCTGCTCAGCTTGATGAAATCTGCCTTCAAAGATTGAATTCAAGGCCACAACTAGCGATTTAATATTTCATATGGCGGGGGAAACAAAACATTATTACAAAAAGTGAATAATTGGAAAACGGACAAAATATACTGGACTCCAGCCTCTGTTCCACAACAGTCTTGATCGCTCGGCATGAGGTAACTAAAATTCGAAAATACTGTTAAGTAAGGGGGAGAATTGCAGGAACTGGGATTCCCTTCAAATAAGCTGACTTGGGTGCCGAAGTGTTACAGGTCCCATGGACTTTTCCTTGTTTACAAACAATTGAATTGTAGAGTTGCCGCTCTAGCTGTTCATGCTACGTAGTGACGTAGCGTGAACGGCGGCCATCTTAGGATCGCGATTTCCCGAACGCGATCAGTCGGGCGCCGGAGCAGTGTGCTAACAACACACTCGGCGCTCTGTGTGCCACATATCATAAATAAATACCCTAATTACAACGTCAAGGTCTTTGGCATATATTTGTACAAGAAGCATCTTTACAATGGCGACGAGGTGTACCAAAGAAACGATGAGGACCCACCAGGAAGACAGAAATTGAACCCTGGCCATCCCCCACAGTATTAACACGGTCCAGAGTGGCCAACACGACGAGCCACACCACTGGAAGAGAGGAGAGCACTTAGGGAAGCACACAGAGCGTGGCAGAAGAAGTTGTATCCTCTGCAGACACATTGGACCACTAACTAAGGTACAGGGGCATCACGGAGAACCACCACATGCTTGACGGGTGGCAGGGCAGCTCAGGGACCACACCCTGTAGGCATACCCGGCAGGAGAGTAGCACTGGCGGATCCGGGAGTGACAGAGTGGTGCAGAGGGAGACACCCGACCCCGGCCAGGCCATAGTGAGAACAGCGCGCCAGGAAGCCCCAAAACCCAGAGTTTTGCACCGCAGAGGCGGGAAGTCATGTGTGCCCAATCATCCTCGGCGACAGCGCCGGTCCCGTTCCTACCAAAACCTGGGGAGCCCCTAATGAAGTGGGAGGACTGGAAGGAATATATCACAAATTACATTGAAGTCCTGGAGGATGAAAATGAAGAGGCCTTCACAAATGTCAGAAAAAGAAGAATCTTACTTCACAATTTGGGCCCAGAGGGACTCAGAGTGTTTAAGAACCTGGTACCCAAGCAAAGACAAATGAGTGATGATGATGTATATGCGCACGCCCTGGAAGAGCTCGATGAACATTATCGACCGGCAGTTTGTGTATCGACAGACCAATACAATTTCCAACAGCGGAAACAAGAGCAGGGCGAATCCATCGATAGCTTCATTGAAAAAGTTGGCTTCCACGTGTCAGTTTGATGGACTCCATGATGATTTCATCAAAGACCAAATAGTGATGCACACAACAATGAAATCAGTACAGGACAAGCTATGGTCATGCGGCGAAATCACGTTGAAAGAGGGGATTGCGATGGTGAAGAAGGCAGAATTAGCACGACTATGCGCGGATGCAGCAAAAAGAGAAATGGTGGCAAAGCCCATGATCAACAGATTAGAGGATGAAGAGCCTAAAGGCGGGAACAGGTACATGGGGTCGACCAACAAAGGACCCAACAAGTGGCAAGGAAAGCCGGGACCGCCAGGGAGACAGATGAAAGGTAGTAAGTCCTCATGCTACCGGTGCGGCAGCTGGGCCAATGAGGCGAATGACAAAAGGTGCCCGGCCTTCCGGGCCAAGTGTATGTTCTGTGGAGTGATGGGACATTATGAAAAGGTTTGTCGGAAGAAAATGGCCCGCAACACGGTGAAATTCATGGACACGGACCAGGAAGAAGGGGAAGGACGAAGTCAAGAGGAAGAGGATGAAGTACTGTGCATCGAGGAACAAGTCTTGAGTGTGGGCACTGGGAGAACAAACAAACCCGTACTGGACATGCTAATAGGTGGCGTAATGATAAGCATTGTGGCGGACTCAGGTTCACCGTACACCTTAGTACTAAGGGCAGTGTGGACAGAGAAATTCATGCCCCAATTAGGCCCACATCTGCAACCACCGGACATTAGACCGGTCATGTACTTAGGAAATCGCATCCCCATAGCAGGTTATCGACCACTAACATTTGAATTCAGAGGACGCAGTGCAGAGTGCAAACTATATGTGACGGAGAAAGGCCCATCGGTATTAGGCTGGATAGATCAAGAAGATTTAGGCATCAAGCTGGACCCTGGTGGAGCTGTACAGGTATTATTGACGGAACCTGAGACGGGCCAGACATGGAGAAATGGAGAAGAGACTTCCCCAAGGTATTTGGCAGGAAGAGTTGGGAAATTGGAGAAGTTTGCGCACAAAATCATTCTCAAGATGGATGTCACACCAGTGTCACATAAAGTTAGGAATGTACCAATAGCAGTGAGGGAGGCGGTACAGCAAGAGCTGCACGAATTGGAAAGAAATGGCATATTGAACCCATTACGTGTGAGGAGTGGCTGGCCCCCCTGGTGGTGGTAATGAAACCAAACGGCAAGGTCCAGCTATGTGTGGACCTGCGCGAACTGAACAAAAACATCGTAGTGGAGAAGTTCCCGCTGCCCCGCATCGAGGAAATGCTGGCAAAGACAAAAGGAAAGAAATGGTACTCCACCATCGACTTGACGTCGGCGTACCACCAGATAGCGTTACACCCGGAGAGCAGGAGGCTGACTTCATTCATCACCCCCTTCGGCTGTTACCAATTCTGCAGGATGCCCTTCGGCCTAGCTGCATCGGCAGTCTTTCTAAAGCTTATGCATCGTCTCTTCAAGGACATGGAAGGGGTCCAATACTTCCAGGATGACATTCTGGTCATGGGAGGTGATCAATGGGACCACGACGCCAAGTTGGCCAAGGTGCTGAGAGTGCTTGAAGACAAGGGACTGACTGCAGAATGGGAGAAATGCCACCTAGGCATGGCATCAGTCTCATTCCTGGGGCACAAAATTAGTGAACTAGGGATATCACCGAAGGAGAATGTAAGGGCAATATGCGACGCTCCACCGCCTGCTAGCAAAGAGGAAGTAAGGTCCTTCCTAGGCATGGCCGAGTATTATAGCAAATTCATACAGCACTTTGCTTCCAAGACACACCACATGCGGTTGTTGACAAGAGAGAAAACTACGTTTGCATGGACGGAAGAAACTCAGAGGGAGTTCGAAAGCGTCAAGAAGGATGTGACCCAAGCCATACCCCTCCAAGGGTATGACCCGCAGGGGCGGACGGTGGTAACAACAGACGTCAGTGACAAAGGGCGCGGTCCTTATGCAAAACAGAGGTGGAGGAACGATGGAGACCCTCTGTTTCGCGTCCAGGACCCTGACAGACACTGAAAAGAAATTCAGCGTTATTGAAAAGGAGATACTGGCTGTGGTTTGGGCCATGGGAAGATTCCGCTAGATCCTGTGAGGCACAAGATTCCAGCTTAGAACAGACCACAAGCCATTGGTGCGGGTCCTCACGTCCAGTGGGCATGCGAGTGCCACCCCGAGGCGTGGAAAGAGAAAACGGTGACCAGCAAGTGGTCTCCAGCGGTAGTGCAAGCAAATTTAGAAAGGGCTCAGAGAATATATCCGGAGCACTACAATAAGAGGAGGAATATAAAGGACACACAGTTGGAAGAAGGAGAATGGGTGAGAGTAAAACTGGCCACACTGCAACGTAAGGGAGACAGTAAATACAGCAGGCCGCTTCAAGTCAAGGAGGTCTTAGGCCGAGCAGCTAGGTTGAGTGATGGGAATGTGTGGTCCCAGGATCGCATGGCTGGATGCAACAAGATAGTGCAATGGACCCCAGAGGCACGAGAACTTGAAACATCGGACCTGGGAACATCAGGAAATGCATCAGACAATCAGGAAGGAGAAAGGAAAAGCACAGAACCAACAGCGGAACAAGAAGGCAGAGAAACTCCACGGGTGAGCATGACCAGACGAGAAGGGAAAGAACCAGTGGACAGGGAGAGATCGGTGGTCCAAAAAGGCAAGGAGGCGGAGGCCCTGAACCAAGGGGAGAAGGAGGCTACGTCCACCCCGGTAAGGTGCACCAAATGTGGGCGATTGCTGGTGAGACCCTCCAGATTCTGGGACTATGATATGGGTGATGAACTTTGAACCCACTTTAGACTAAGTTACTTGGTTGGACAAAAAGGGGGGAGAATTGTAGAGTTGGCGCTCTAGTTGTTTATGCTACGTAGTGACGTAGCGTGAACGGCGGCCATCTTAGGATCGCGATTTCCCGAACGCGATCAGTCGGGCGCCGGAGCAGTGTGCTAACAATACGCTCGGTGTACCACATATCATAAATAAATACCCAAATTACAACCTCAAGGTCTTTGTCATATATTTGTACAAGAAGCATCTTTACATGAATGTCCTACAGTAGTCACCTTCTTCTCCAGTTATAAAAAAACGTAATTGTAGAATTGTTCACAACTATAAGTATAGAGTAATGACCATAATTAATGTTAAAAGCTGCTCACAAGAGGTTTGTATTTACCTATGGCAATGTTTCATGCAAGCGGTGAATTAAAATGTTCAGATGGATGATGAAATATCTCTGTGTAGTACCTACACCCCCGAAGGCGTCTCTGCTATAGTAAATGAGTTGTTTAAATTTGTCTAAATACAGCATTGTGTATGTTGCGTCTTCTATGACCCTTAGTTGTTGTTTGTGTGTTAAGGTAAAATGTGGAAACAAATCTGTACAATTCAAATAATGCTATGAAACTCACCCATTCTCAAGTGTTTAAAGCGCCTACCTAAAGGGGGTAATAGATTCAAGCTGACTTTGCTCACGATACAAGGTTGACATGTCACTCTGCACAATATGAATAACAGATGACACAATGTTGTTCAACTTGTAAAAACTAGATGACAACGTATTAATACTATTATCGACAACAGCTAGTACTTTTTCCAAATTATCCTGGTCAATTTGTCCTAAACATGCAGCAGCTTCCATTCATGATAGTTGCCATATTTCTTTAAGTAGCATAAATAAATCTTTTAGAACGTGGGGATTTATTACCTAAAAAAAAATCTGATCAAATTTGTGTCCTCAGGCGGAAGTGAAAGATGTTTCACTGCTGACGGTTTCGAATGTTCCAAGCTTTACTGACACAATTTACACACCGATTAGGTGGTAACAATACTAGAATGTTCTGACTGGGATGTCAGGCGTCCGGTCTGCTTGATTTAAACCTGGTGTGGAATTTAGAAAATAAGCATGACACTCGTATCCACTGCCCATAACAACCACACTCCTGGATTCTGAAATGAGGAATTAAAGGTAACATATTCTGTACCATGTTATTTAATTAGTCTTCATTATAATTTGCTAAACTCTGCAAATTATCAAAGAAGGCCTCTGAAAGAATAGTCGGGGTAATTTTTGCCAAGCCCAGACAAGTAGTCTGTAGGACCGTTTCATTCAGAAAAATAATTTGTGTGGGAATTAAACAGGATCAACATAAGGCTTCAATGTCGTCAACCTGCCAGGACTTTATACTCCACATAGATTTCAAATAAATTGTGTCCTTCCAGTAATCATAAGCTTTCAGGGCCAACTGATTAACTAATGTAGGGGTATATATGTTTATTTTGAGTAAACGTACATGTCCTTCATGGTGTTGGGGTTAATTTAAAATAATGACATGGGGTCTAAAATGTCATATCCTGTGAAATATGTATACTTATCTTTCTGCTTTTTTTTTTTAACTCCCTTGAGGGGGAGTAGGGCAATGGTCCCCCTGTGTAAAAATAAATTGGGATAGGTATTCTAATTCGAAAACCGTATAATACTCTTATTCAGAAAGCATAGTATTTAGAAAGTCGGCATTCAAATCATCAGTTCAGGACATCTAACCTCCTGACCATAGATCTGCCCTCTCCCTCCGCAGCTCCGCTGCTGTGCCGCTGCTTTGTGCAGGTAGGGGTTGGAGCCACCGCGTTGTGCCTGCTATATTACTGTTTGCCCTTTATTTTTTGTGCCCTTTTGCCTGTGGTACTGTTTTGTGCCATGATTGTCACTGTTGCTCTTCATTTGTGCCTGTCTCAATGTTTCCCCTGCCCATTTCTTGCTCCCTTCCTGCTGCTGCTGCCCCAGTGGCCCCTCTCCCCAGCCGCTTCCCCCTTCCCCCTCCCCTATTTAATGGCAGCAGCACCAAAGGCAAGCCTGTCTGCGCTCGTCCCTGACTAGCGCCAGACTCCTGGATCTCCGGCCACACACCGCTACGACCCAGGGAGGAACAGCTGCCAGCTGGCCACTCGGAACACCACCCATTGGCCAGTTCTCCTGTCGCCACTGCCGCCAGACGTTCGCTTCTGACCATATCCCCACGGGCGTTGCCCCGCGACTAATGACAACACCCCGGGGCCCTAAAATATATCCTCCTCAATGTACGCTCTGTACACAGATACGCCTTAGAGATCTGGGACCCATGTCCCATACATCGCCACCGCCATCCCCGACACATACAAGATTCAGAGGAAGGACTGCCCACAAAGCCCAGGTGGAGGACTCTCCATCGCACACAAGAGATATCTCTGACTCTCCACCTCCAGCACAAGCAACGCCCTCTCCAAGACGAACGCCTCCATTTCCAGATCCAGATTAACCCCATAACCACGCTCTGAGGCACCCTTGCCTACAGACTCCCCAAGACTCGTGCCTCTTTCCCCACCATTGTCGACCTCATCGCATCCTACACTATCACTTCCACAGTCTACTCTCATCGGAGAACTGAACTTCCACCTCAACAACTGCAGCGACTCTGACTCCCCCGCCCTCCGACACAACCTCACTAATATCGGACTGAAGCTGCTCATCTCTACCACCACCCACAAGGCAGGACACACCCTCGAACCCATCTTTGCAGGAAGGAAAAAGTCTGCTTTAGCCACACTTTGCAGTCCCTCTGGACAGACCACCATTGTGTAGACTTCTCCTTCAACACCACCACTGACCCTCCCTTTGCCACCACCAACGCCAACTCCGCAGCCATTGAACTTCACCCCTGGATCTCTAGCTGTTCAGACAAGCTTACACCCCTCTACAACCCCGACAGGCAAGACCACCTGGTTCACCACCGACCTCCAGGAAGCCAGACGTTTCTGGAAGCACCTCCAAAAAATGATGAAGAAACAGCAAAGCCACGGAAAACCAGACCACCTACAAGAACGCCATGACTGAATACCGCCAACGCATAAGAGCCACCAAGAGGACCTTCATCCGGAACAAAATCCTAACCAATGCCATTGACCCAAGGAATTCTTCAGCATCATCCTGCATTTTACCAAACCTCCCAGCGAAGCAACTGATGCTACACTGGAGTTCTGGACTTTTTGGTTCCGTCCAGAGGTGTCAGGGAACAACACCCAAAGACCCCGGAGTTCCACCTGCCTTGGTGCGTAAATGAACAGAAACACGGGCTTCTCGATGGTGGCGTCAAAGACCAAAGGTTTATTACTGCAGGGACACAGAAGTCACAGAAACTACGCATGGGCAGTAACTAGGAGCCTGTTCAAATTGTACAAAGAGGGTTGCTCCTTATATACCAAATTTTGGCCTTCAGGCGAATTCTCCACATGTTAGTACATTCCCAAAACCTTTGTGTCATAAACAATAAATATTTGGCGTACACAGGAACCGTTGATAAAATCTGATACAAACATCTATGAAGAGGGGTTTCCCACTAGTTCATCACAATCCCTTGTCAATATTGCATTCAAGAGCGGGACCGCCTCATCGTAAATTTCGTTACCTCCCCCTCATAAAGATTCAGAAAGAAAGGAGCGGAGCCAGGTGTGGAAGATAGAAAAGTGGGATAAGGGATGTTTGTGGGTCGTAAATGGGCAAGGCTACCGGCTTCGGCCGCCTAATCATGATCGGGACAATGGTCACTAGAACCAGTTCAGGTGGGCTGGCCTTGGGCAGAGGAGGCAGCCTTTGCCGAGTCATGCAGCTACAGCGTGTTCTGGTTTAAGGTGCACGTGTCACGAAAGAGGTGAATCTCCGGCTAAGGCTACGTGTCTTTAATCGAAATGAAGTGATCAGGGGTTATTGCGTATGTGAGGGCAAGAAACTCAAAATGGCTGCCATGATCTAAGATGGATGCCGTGGGTAGATCAGAAATGTGTTCATAACAGGAGTACTCTTGCTCGTATCGTAGCGAAAACACCAGGATATGCTAAATGGATCATTTGCGGTTCGCTGATACCAATATTATGTATTTCCGACAACATTAAAAACACGGGTTCAAATCGTCACGGAACCTCAGACCCTCCTTTTGCCCTTACATAGGCAATTACTCAGTCTATGTCAGAATCTAATTCTATGGTCATCAAGTCAGTGACATGTTGTTGTATCATCATCCTTTCTCGTGCCTTTTCTCCAAACGCAGGTGGTTTCCTAAAACAGGTTGCGGCACAAAGGCTACACAGGGCTGGACCACACTGGATAATCAGGCAGCATGAGAATAGGAATACTAAAATGACACCAATGACCATTAGAACCTTCCATCCCCACGCTGAGATCAGAGTCCAAAACCACTCCATGAAGGACCAGTTTCCCTTGTCTACGTGTATAGAGTCGGAAATCTTGTGTAGCTTAGAGATCGCCTCATAGACTGTTGGAGCATTATTGGGAATAAAGACACAGCAGCTCGATTGGATCATTCTGCATACCCCACCTCGATCTGCAAGTATAACGTCTAGAACCATACGGTTCTGCAACGTCATGAGTCTATCCGCCTGAAGCTCAGCTGTCAAATTGCTAAGGGCACCAGCAGTTTCGGTAATAGTAGATTCAACTACCCGTGTTAGCTGACGTATGTTTCTACTATTGGCCATAGGCCCCCAGAACGGAAGGAAGCCTTTGAAGAAGTCTCCAGCTTCCTGACCAGCGGTATCTTCCTTGCTGAAGACACCTCTCGCTACTCTAGTCTTGTGGTAGTCAGATGAAGCAGTGTATGTTGGGGGCAACAATCGAGCAATATAACATGAACCTGAAAAGTCAGCAGGGAACCATGTATATGCTCGGTCTCGACAGATGAAGTAGGTACCCCTAGCAGTGAGGAAGGCAGGGGAAGAGTTAGCCGGAAACACATAAGTCTCAACGCACTCACTCCTCCCTAGCTGAGCTCTCGGATTTCTCCCATTACCTTGCAAACAGACCTGACCTCGGTGAGGTACGACCCAGACTGGAGTTGAGCTTTTACGCTTGCTTTCTCCCAAACTAAGGCAATACTCTGAAGAATTCCAACTTAAATATACTCGCAATTCGTCTCTAGGGTATGATGGAGTATTATTGACGTCCTTGATCATGTCAATAATTCCCTGAACTAAGGCTTTGTTGGCAGAGTTATATTTAGTGGAACGTGGTGGACGTGGAGGATAAGTTTCAAGGGCATAAGCAAAGATGGTTTGAAGGGCCTGAAATGATCCATTATAACTGAAAGGCAAAACCAGATAGGGAATGCCTTTATCCATAGTGTGGGGTATCAAGCCACACACCCAGCAGTCTGTAGTGTTAACTACCAGTTGGTGTGGATGCAAGAGCTGTACAAAAGTGTTGTTAATGAATTCTGAGCGTCGAGCTTGTTCATGTTCAGGAAACGAATGAAAAGAGTGTATAGAGGAAACAGTAGAAGTAACAGGATTAAGGGGAGGTACTGTAGTTACTGGTACATAAATCAAATTTATACCAAAAACGATTCCACCCACCAACGTTATCAAAACAATTAGGAATGTAATGGCACATTGCGTTAAAAAGCATTTGCTATGAAGAATTCTGTAGAGTCTGTTTCTGCGAACATAAATCACATTTTCTCGTTGCAGCGCAGGAAGCTCCATCTTCTACAATCCGCTCGCGACCACTGATGATGTGTACGTAGATGAAAGACCTGGGAGTTCCCAGAACTAACAGAAAGATCGACCTTGTGTCAGACCCCCGCAGATTCAACTAGGCACACAGCCACGACCCTACGGCTACCCAGACGGCAAGGCAATTTTAAAAACAATAAAAACAATAGCAAACTTCCTGGCTGAAGGCAAAAGTTCAATATATCAAAATATTACAATATGCAGTTGCCTGCTTTATTTGTCCATTTTACGGTTTCGTAAGTTATATCTTTGCTCCGCAGGTACTGTTTGATCGGCAAATAGCGTATTACTGGTTTCTGTTGCAGTGTTCAAGTTCGCAGATGACAGAGTTTTTTCTGATGCAGGAGACAAATGTTCAGAATTCAAAGGAGTCTTTTCAGGAGGAGAGTCAGATTTCGGAGTGTCAGTAATCAATTCGGCATCGCTGAAAGGGATGAACTTTGGTGTGCGTTCAGATTCGGAGACACCAATTCCCTTCTTCACCCAGTCGTCGTAAGGAAGTGGCAAAGGGACACGCTTAACATGGGACGCGTGCACCCAGTGCTTGCGTCCAGCTACACGAACTGCTGTCCTCGTTGCAAGCAGGACCTGGAAGGGACCGACGTATCTGGGCTGAAGATTCTTCGTCCTCGCGAAATTCCTGATAACCACTAGATCTCCGGGTTTCAGCTGATGCCCTGGACTCTCCGGAGGTTTTGGTAAAGCATCGAAAACCTGTTGGTGAATAAGACTCAATTTAGCAGTCAAGTCGTAAAGGTAGTCTATCAACATAGGATATTCTAGAGAACTGAACTCCTTAGGCCTCGGCACACCCCAAATATTTGCCGGGCGGCCAAACACTATCTCATAAGGGCTAAGCCCCACTCTAGAATGTACAGTTGCTCTCGTTGATAACAAAGCCAAAGGAAGTGCGTCTGGCCAGGCTAAACCTGTGGATGCTTGTATCTTAGCTAATTTCAGTTTGAGGGTGCCATTGTAACCCTCCACTAAACCAGCAGACTGGGGATGGTTCGCACTGTGGAACTTTTGTTTCAGACCTAGGCCTGCACACACACTCTGCATAACTTTCCCTATAAACTCACTTCCGTTGTCTGACCATACAATCCGTGGCATTCCAAATCTAGGGAAATATTCTTTGAGAAGAATTTTGGCAGTTGATAGGGCAGTGTTGTCCTTTAGTGGGTATGCTTCAATCCACCTGGAAAAAGCACAGACTACCACCAGGACATATTTCAAATTATTACAGCGATCCATGTGAATGAAGTCTAACTGAATCACTTCAAAGGGGCAGGAAGGAGGAGCGAAGTGACCAGCAGGAGTTGGAGTACCCTTGCCAGGATTATGCATCAGGCATACCACACAATTTTTCACCACTCTCTCTGCACACTTACTGATCCCATCATTCTTCCAGACTGGAGCCAACATCTTACAGATTCCTTTAGAACTGATATGTGCTACTCCATGCGCCATCGTCACCACTGCAAGCACATACGCATTAGGCAACATCCAACGCTGCTGTTCTGTCAAATCAATCCAACACCCATTCGAATCCAACTTGCCCGTACTCTCTCTCCATACACGTTTCTCTTCCTCAGTTGCTTCTTTCTGAATCTCTTTCACACTTTCCATTGTATCCTCACACATTCCAGATTCAGCAATCCACCTAGCAGACGTAACAACATACATTCTGCTCATCATGTCTTCAGCTGTCTGTTTAGCGGTCTCATCAGCAAAAGCATTTCCACGACCAACATCATCCGTGATTGCTTTATGAGCACTGCACTTTACAATCGCAACTTCAGTCGGCAAGGTTAAAGATTCCAACAAGTCGTTAACTAGCTGACCATGTTGAATCTTAGTCCCGTGGGACGTAATGAAACCTCTTTCTCTCCACAAACGGCCAAAACTATGGGCCACGCCAAATGCGTACTGACTATCTGTAAAAACATTCACTCTCTTTCCCTTGGCTAAAACACACGCTCTGGTTAAAGCTATTAATTCTGCAGCTTGGGCAGAATTCTGATTCACTCTTGCGGTCTCCACAATCATCTTCAAAGTCGTTACTGCGTAAGCAGCAGTCACATCACCATTCTCCAATTTAAAACATGACCCATCCACATACAATGTACCATCTGGATCTGATAACGGAGTATCCTTTAAGTCGATACGTCCTTTTGTCTCTTCCTCCGTTCTAAAGCAACAATCATGTGGCTCGGAATCACTCGACTCTTGATTAGCCGGCAACAACGTTGCTGGATTCAATACATTACATCTTTTAATCTGAATATGACTCGCTAGTAATGTCAGCTCGTAACCAGATAATCTCGCACTAGTAAGGTGTTGCGTCTTGGTTCGATTCATGAGTGTATCCACCGCATGAGGAACCATGACCACTAGCATATTGTTCATCACCAAACCAGCAGATTGTCGAATGGAAGCCGCAGCTGCCGCTGTAGCTCTCAAACAACTAGGTAGCGCTCTCGCTACCGGATCCAATGTTGATGAGAAATACGCACAGGGGCGTTGTTTATCACCAAACTTCTGTGTCAGAACGCTCAACGCGCAACCTTCTCTCTCGTGAACGTAGAGCGTGAATGGCTTACTATAGTCAGGTGTACCCAATACAGGAGCTGAACACAATGCTTTTTGTAACTCAGAAAAGCTCTCTTGACATTCATCAGACCATGGCACCGGACTCGGAACATTTTTCCCAGTCAAAGCTACCAATGGTTTCGCTAAAAGAGAAAAATTTGGGATCCACTGCCTACAGTAAGAGGTAATACCTAAAAAGGCACGTACTTCTCTCTGTGTGCGCGGAACACTCATCTGTGTAATTGCTTTTATTCTTTCTGGGGTCAACTTCCTTCCCTCCTTTGACAAGAGATGACCTAGGTAGGTCACTTCTTGGCAGCAGTATTGCAATTTTGAAGGTGATACCTTGTGATTCAAATTAGACAAGTGATGCAATAACGAAACCGTAGCTGCTTTGCAAGTTTCCTTGTCATCGGCAGCCACTAGAAGATCATCTACATACTGTACTAGAGCAGAGCCTGGAGGAAGGACAAAGGAATCTAACTGACTCTTTAATGCTTGACTGTAAATAGATGGGCTCTCACAGTAGCCCTGTGGAGCGCGTTTAAATCTGAAACTGCGACCTCCTAGACAGAAGCCGAAAATATCTCTGCTTTCCTCGGCTATCGGAATGCTGAAAAAGGCATTCTTCAAGTCGATGACTGAGAACCAAGTGGCTGTAGCAGGAATCAACGTTAACAAGGCAGTAATGTCTGGAACCACAGGAAACTGCGGGACCACAATCTTATTGACTTCTCTGAGGTCGATGACAAACCTATATACTGGAGGCTTTGTAGGATCAGTTCGTTTCAAGATTGGTAACACAGGACTATTACAAACATTTCCTCTAGTTTCCTCAACCACACCTTTCTTAATTAAATCTTGCACAATCAATAAAAGTGCACGCTCACCTTCACTAGATATTTTGTATTGAGGAATTCTTGGAAATTTCACATTTGCTTTCAAAGTTACTACATATGGTGGTATTTCTAAAAGGCCTACATCATTAGGACCAGTCGCCCAAAGAGAATCAGGGAGTGAACGCAGCTCTGGCGGGAGTGCATCCATTGACAAGTACATCGGAGAGGTGATTCTTTTACCCAATGTAAGCTGTACCCCTTCCGGAGAACAGTACAATGTCGCATATAGTCGTTTTAACAAGTCTAAACCAAGCAGATTTTCATTACAACCCGTCGTCAAAATCAAGGGTGCTTTCAATTGACACGGTCCAACAGAAATAGACAAAGGACCAGATATGGGGTTGTAAACAGGGGCGCCTGAAAAACCTACAGAAACATTTGTTGAGCCAGACAAAGGTGCGCCAGGGAGTTTCGCATGAATGATAGAACTTTTTGCGGCACCAGTATCCAACAGAAACGGTTCGACTACACCTGATGTTGCTACTGCGACATAAGGCCCACTCTGATCCACTGGAACTGATACTACTCCCTCTCTCTGTCCATGGCTGTCCTAGTATCCATTTTGCTGAAATCCTTCATCCGCTTCACAATAGTCCTCAACAAGATACTGTTGAGATCTATTCTGCTGAGTAGACTGTCCATTTCGCTGATCAAAGTGATTGGAAGGACGATCATTCGTTTGTGGAGGCATAGCACCTCGCCCTCGACCTCTAGAATTTTGCACAAAACCACCACGACCTCTCTGAGATGCTGCTGCATTATTTTGCGCTAAGATCGGACATTCATTCTTGTAGTGACCCTCTTTCTTACAATACGCACACTGGTTCCACTGATATTGAGGCCTCGTTGAACTATAATCTGTCCTTTGATAGGAATTTTGTTGCATATTAGTCTGATTCGTGCGAGGCGGATACGCCTGTTGCAAAAGAACTTTAGTCTTTAAATCTTTCGTTTTCTTTTCTGACTTTTCCTTTTCTTCTTTATCCCTATTTTCATAGTACTGGGCAGTTGCAAGTATTTGCGCAGTCGTAGAGACAGCCCACGCACTCTCTGAATCCTTTAATTTATTACATAATTCAGGTAACAAATTATGCACAAATTTATCAACAAACAGTCTCTGTCCTCCTTCAGTGCTCATATCTTGACCACTATGATCTACAAAAGTCTCTTCGAACCTCGTGAAAAAGTCGGAGACACTTTCGTCTTTCTTTTGCCTGCATGCCGATAATTTGTCCCAATTAACTCGCAATGCAGGCATCAGAGTCTTCATTAAGTCTATTATTCTACCTGGAAGATTAGCAATTAGGGGTTCAGGTTTTGCACCACCCGTTTGCTGACCATCCGCTGCAGTGATAGCTGCCCAATCACCACCTAAAGCAACTTGATGATCCTCTCTACGAATTTGAGCCCACACTGGTTGAGGAACTACATTTCCAAATAGCATATCAATGTCTGCCAAGTTCATTATGCAAGCTTCAACTGTCTGGGTTAATTCCTTGTAATATCCAGCAGGATTCTTACGCGGATCTGGTAAGGCCTGTTTCACAGCTAACACTTCGGCTCGCTTCCACGGAATATGTATCCACACTCTTTGGAATTGTGCCGGAGCGGCTGCAACACCATTAACGGCATCAGCTTGCACAGCTTCGCGCCAAATTGGAGGAACCTCCCTCATTGGATATTGGCGACTCAGCTTCATCTTACCTTTCTCTAAATCTCTCGGTGAACGAAGAGATGGATCATTTCTAAAACTTAAGATCAGTTCCATCGCTTCTTCTATATTTTCACCTACTATCATACCAGCAGCAAACTCTTTCTGAACCTTAATTAAGTCTTCTAAATCCGATTCAACATCATCTTCTTCTATCTCCTCACGTAACAACGAGCACATCTCATCAAAGACATACCGTTGCGTTGGTTCCTTCCACTGCATAAATGTATCTAATACATCTTTCGTACTATATCTCCTACTCTTCGAAATCCATCTGAGAGCCGTGGAATCTAGGATTCCCCGTTCCTCAGTGCTTGGATGCTGACTACGTCTCTGAACAGAGTCGGAAGTAGGAGTCTTGATTAAAGTTTTATAGAAAGGAGACAGCATATTAGACACAGAATCAGTGATTCTTCGACGAACGGAAAGTGGAGTCAACACACTCGCAGACGTAGAAAACACAGTGGAAGTAGGAACAGATAGCGGAACAGTAGGAGTATCGAGAAAAATAGTTTGTGGAGCAGTAGGTGTTAGCGAGACAGATACAGGTATAGAAGTCGGCAACCCAGGAGGAGGAGGAGCCGTAGGTATATTCACATTAACCACAGGAACAGGAGCTTGATTCTGAGGGGCAGGAGCAGGAATACCAGGTTGCCCAGCAACCGGCAATTGAACATTTGGAACAAGTGGAACCGTAGCACCTTGTGCATACGGTGGAGGTGATCGTAACAGATAAGACAACAGAGGATCGTTTTCGGGGTCCTCTAGTATCTTAGCTGTTTTCGATGGCAAGGCAGGATAGCACTTGTCGATCGCCAAATTATGCTCTCTAATGGCCACCTCTATGGCCTTCTCACACTCGTTATCTTGCAACTGTTTAGTTGCTTGCTCTAGAGTCAACTCTTCTTTCTCTTTCTGTTCTTTCTTTAATCTCTTCACTTCTCTCTGTTTGGATTCTTTTCGCCAGTAACGGAAAGAATCAAACATTGCCGGCCGGGCTTTCTTCCTAAACAATTTCGCTTCTAAATTATCAAGAATTTCAGGTTCAAAACTACCATGCCGTGGCCAACTAAGGACACCGTCTTTCTCAGTGTAGCGGACCCACACCTCATTATAGGATATAGGACCCACACCATGTTTGCAATATAAGTCATATAGGGGAGTCCCAATCGGAGGAACCAGACATGAGTCCTCCAATCGTGAGTCACTGTTGCAACCGAAACAAGACAACATACAATTTCTCCGACTTACCATTTTTCAGTCCGGAACACAAAACAAACAAAACACGAAACAAATATGTGCACCTGAACCAAGAACTTAGGCCTACCAAAACGAACTAATGCATCGATACCCAAACTGAACCAAATAGATTATCGTAACTAGAACAGCTAATGACAATCTTACGAAACTAAACCAAACCAAGAACCAAAAAGGATTTTAACAACCCTCACGAAGTAACCAGCTAGCAACCACTAAATACTTAACTGAGGCACTGAAGACGTCACCAAGGAGAAACCCGTCACGTTTCGCTGTACTAAAGCTGCACCTCGGGTCCAAGACAGGGCGACGGTCAAGGCAACGGCCCACTGCAGCCGTCCTGAACGGGAACCCTCGTGGAAGAGAACTTCGGGCCACTTTTGCGATATGCCGGGATCGATGAAGTGGGGCGCCTCCCTCAGGAATCTTCACACGAAGCTTCTCGAACTCTTCAGGCTTTTGGACCGGTACCGAATGACGTCGCCCCACGTTGGGCGCCAATTGGAGTTCTGGACTTTTTGGTTCCGTCCAGAGGTGTCAGGGAACAACACCCAAAGACCCCGGAGTTCCACCTGCCTTGGTGCGCAAATGAACAGAAACACGGGCTTCTCGATGGTGGCGTCAAAGACCAAAGGTTTATTACTGCAGGGACACAGAAGTCACAGAAACTACGCATGGGCAGTAACTAGGAGCCTGTTCAAATTGTACAAAGAGGGTTGCTCCTTATATACCAAATTTTGGCCTTCAGGCGAATTCTCCACATGTTAGTACATTCCCAAAACCTTTGTGTCATAAACAATAAATATTTGGCGTACACAGGAACCGTTGATAAAATCTGATACAAACATCTATGAAGAGGGGTTTCCCACTAGTTCATCACAATCCCTTGTCAATATTGCATTCAAGAGCGGGACCGCCTCATCGTAAATTTCGTTACCTCCCCCTCATAAAGATTCAGAAAGAAAGGAGCGGAGCCAGGTGTGAAAGATAGAAAAGTGGGATAAGGGATGTTTGTGGGTCGTAAATGGGCAAGGCTACCGGCTTCGGCCGCCTAATCATGATCGGGACAATGGTCACTAGAACCAGTTCAGGTGGGCTGGCCTCGGGCAGAGGAGGCAGCCTTTGTCGAGTCATGCAGCTACAGCGTGTTCTGGTTTAAGGTGCACGTGTCACGAAAGAGGTGAATCTCCGGCTAAGGCTACGTGTCTTTAATCGAAATGAAGTGATCAGGGGTTATTGCGTATGTGAGGGCAAGAAACTCAAAATGGCTGCCATGATCTAAGATGGATGCCGTGGGTAGATCAGAAATGTGTTCATAACAGGAGTACTCTTGCTCGTATCGTAGCGAAAACACCAGGATATGCTAAATGGATCATTTGCGGTTCGCTGATACCAATATTATGTATTTCCGACAACATTAAAAACACGGGTTCAAATCGTCACGGAACCTCAACACCCTCTCAGGAAGCTCAGCCCCTACTTCCATACAAAGATCAAGACCCTCTACGACAACTTCAGCGAGCAAACTCCAGTAAGTCATGGTTCATTCTCTCCACAACAGAATTACCCGTAGGTCTATATGGAGAAGAAAAATGCACTTGCACACTCATGGTTTTTATCGATTCATGGTACACTTCAGAAGCGAATGCCGGACCTTGGTCTGACTGGAGTGCGCAACAGGCATATGTATCGATAAAGGTTTTCAAGTCGTTAATAACAGTTCAAATGTTAGCCGAGCGATGTGGCCAAACCCAAAGGTACCTATAGCAGAATACACTGCAACCAAAATCTATTTGAACGTGGTATATGAAATCAATAGAACAAAATGATCTAATTAAAAGCAGCTAAAAGCCTGAATATAAATAAAGATGTCTGTGGTGGGCGAGACACAGTGGATCTTTTGATTTGTAGATAAATGTCACAAGTAAAAACATCTTCTGTCTGTTATATAGAACTTGCCACCAATAATGTTGGTGTAAGAGTGAAATAGTGGCAGCCACTTCAGCTTATGTGGAAGCTAAACCTTCCTGTGCTGCTATAATTAAATCCTGCCTGACCTCTGTGGTCTGCTTTGGGACTCACATGATCACCAACACCAGCAATAGTTGCAAAAGGAAATCTTTGCTTATTTAAGTGATAGGAATATTATGAAGGGAAGCCCTTTTGTAAAGCTGTGCCTCTTTTAAATGCATTAACTGAATCCATGATCTCATTATCAATATGAGTTTTAGAGGGTGTTACTGATATTTCTTTTTTTATTTCTTAATTTATGATTTTCAAACACATAAAGCAATAGGTCTATTGGTCGCAGATGCAGATGCTCTTAGAATGTTTTGCATTGCATGATGATTCCATAAACATCCCCTTTGCAGTCAGGGTTTTCCAGTAGAAGAGACACAGTGATGGTCTAGTAGCAAATTGATTATTACACAATTCCATATTGCAGAGCGTTTTACACTTGCATTGTCCTTCTTTTCATTCTCGCAAGGTACATCATGTTGCACATTCGCTACCTCTCATGTCACATCCCCACTGTTTCCATCTAGCGAAGTAACACCTCCTGTGCCCTCCCTACCCTGCAAGGTAAATCCGATATAGCCCCCATATTCCTTTAGGGTGACCCTGCGGTAGGAGGGGCCCACATAACATAGTGTTATCCTCTAACAAATTTCCCATAACTCTAAATCCTAGGGCTGCAAGCGATTCCTGTACACCCGTTTACTTCCAGAAGGAGAACCAAGTGCACCAGCCTTATTTGCGGTATTTGTTAAGTATAAAAAGGAACCCACCCTTTTTTCAAGCAATCTCTGCCAGGAGTTAATCGTTGTGTTTTCCAAATCAATTATTCTGCGGGTCGACTTCCAGAACAATAGTTGTGGTAGGGGCATTGAGCTAGCTGCATCCTGTTCCAGCCACAAATGTGAGAGTTCTTTTGGGCCATGTACCCAAGTGTGGGCATGGCACATTGGGCGACCCGGTAATATGCTTCTAGGTCAGGGGAATATAGTCCTCCCCTGTAGTATGGAAAAGTAAGTGTTTCCCAGCTCTTTCTCAGTTGTTTGCTGGCCCAGACCAGATGTGTCAGAGTTTGGAGTTGCTGAAACAACTACCCAGGCAAGAGTGTTTAAAAATTCATCAATCAAAACAGAATAAGGGGAAAGACCACTGTCTTCATCACAGCCATGCTGACTGTGTGCGACAGCGGCAATCTAATCCAGCGTTCTACGTCATCTGCCAGTTTCTGCGTGGCCTTGCCATAGTTTTCTGATGTCACAAGCCCAGGGTTTGTATGTATTTGAATTCCTAAGTATCGGGCTGGGCCTGACATCCATTAGAGTGGAAGCTCCAGTGACACTGGCTCCATGGAGCAGAATAATAGACTTGCTCCAGTTGACTGGTGGTCGGAGTGGTCTCCAAATCGGGCCACTTAATTTAACACTGCCTTGAGGTTATGCTCCTGTACATAAGGAATTCAGAGCATGTCATCTGCATATGCAGAGAATGAGTCTATAGTTTGGGAATCTCAGTTCTCTATAGGCATCTTACTCCCATAAGGTACATGCCAGCGGCTCTGCAGCCACGGCGTAAAGTAGTCGAGAATAGGGCATTCATGTCTAGTGCCTCTTTCAGTCTTGATGGAGTTTGAAGTCCTATTATTAATCCTCATTTGCTCAGCTGGTAAACCGTACCATATTGAGACCAAACTGGCGAACACGTCTCCAATACCTACACACCTTGGGGCGCGGCCGAGCTGCAAGATGGCTGCTCTTTACTGTGGCTCTGCCGGCCGAGCGCAACATCCGTAAATTATCGGGTGCTTAACCAAAAATCTGCAGCCAGGGCGAAGCGGAAATAGCAACGGTGCATGCAGAGAGAATTTTAACAGTAGTTCGCTCAATATTGTAGAGAAAATTGAAGCAGTATTTCCAGGCGGGTTCCTGGCCGTGGCATTCAAGATAGCACCGAATGTATGACGGAGGAAAAGAGTTATATTCACCAGGCCGAGCGGAGCTAGTTACCACCACTGGCTGTGACGTGAGGCGAACGCGCCGGCGTAGCCTGGTGACGGCGACCCGCGGACCGGCAGTAATCTGGAGCTGCCATCTGAAGACAGCCAGGTGAGTGAGCGCCTACTTCGTGCCTGCCAGCGAGTCCTGGTGTTGATCGGGAGGGCTGCTAAGGCCTGCAATGGTGCAAGAAGACTTGCATAAGCAGCATGCATACACTCCTGCTGCGAGAAATCGAGCCGGCGTAGTTGAGAAAGGAGCTGCATACAGGCCTGGAAATCCTGCGGGGGCTCGTGGGACACAGCAAGGATCAGTTGGCGCCTGAGGCGATCAGCACCAACCGTAAAGAAGTGTGGCTAACTGGGACAGACCATGACCAGGACAACATGCAGCGAAGCGGTCAAATGCGACAACGGACAACTCCTGTCTGCACAGGGTTCAGTGTGCGGCTAGCGGGGGCAGTCCAAAGGGCCCACATCCGCCATAACTAGGAGGACCCTGTGGAAGAACTGCCATTATAACAGGGCTGAAATCCTTGCATTGCTTGCACAGGTCTAGGAGACAGTGCACTGCGTCCTATAGAATCCCAATCAGGGTGTGCACCGACCACGTGGTGCAGGACAGCCAGGATCTGGCGGCAGAGCATACCGCAGGCAAAACACTGCAGCTCCACGGGCCTAGCGTCTCTTCCCATCGAGACAACCAATACCATCCCTCGAGGACATTGGGGCCTGCATATCTGGAGAGCCTAGTGTAGGAAGGTACATCCAGACTATGGTTGCCCCCAACTTTTTGCCCTGTGTTTTAGCTGGTTTTGGACATAGTCGACCTGGGATCCTGCCAATCAGGACCCCAGGCCTACTGCTCTCTCTTTAAAATGGATTCCATGTACCCTAGGTGCATTTCCAATTGGTACTGGGCCACCCTATCAGACCCTGTAACTCAGGGCATGGGTGTACCCAGGGCTGCCAGGGGCTGCAGCATGTATTATGCCACCCCTGGCTGGCCTCCTAAATTTGACACAACTGGCTGCATGACAGCTGGGGCAAAGTCGTGTAATCACCCTTTGCTGTAGGTGTAGTATACCTATACCTAACCCTAAAATGGACACACAGATTCCTATCAGTCACTCCTATGGCAGGCCTTGACAATCCTGAAGGCAGAGTGCTTGGAATCGTGTGAGATGGTGCTCTGGCATGAGCTGAGCCTGTCTGCAGCTTGCGGAATCAAGTCCTAATAGCTGTTCCATGATATCGCATACCATATACTCTTAAGTGCATTATAATCCTCGCGGTTAAATGCTATCTTTGGTATTGCTTTATCAAAACATGTCGAGTAAGGTGTCATACGAATTGGAATACTAACCCCTCGCCAATTCTGGCGACGGGGTTAGCATTCCACCCTTCTAGAGGGACACGACATGTATGTAACTGTGAACCCCGGTTAAAGTTAACTGAAGCCTCAGCTCCACAAAATGGATGCTGCCACCACAGACACGAGTCTGACCTCCTGCTGCTGGGAGTCCTTCCAGCGAGGGAGGCCTGGACAAAGGGTTTCCTGTCCGGGGCGGTGCTAGCACCATCCCAGACATGGTTTTGTGTATCCTGGGTAGGCAGGGCTTTTCAGGAAGGTAACTGCTGAGTGGCACCCCGGTGCTCACTACGCATAGGCCAGTCAGAACCAGTTCCAGGGGCACACCAGCCCCTGGCCTGGGGAAGTCCGGCAGGGGAGAGGGGTGTAACCACCCCCCTCCTGGTCCCACCCATAGGCAGGACCTAGTCACCGGGTCAGCCCCCTTTTTTAGTATAAAGATAGGAGCGGGCCCCCTGTTCAAATTAGATCATCTTTGGAAACAAGATACCACTTTCTTCGAAAGGACTTCACGATTTCTTCTTCAAGATTCTCCCTTGTGGCTAAGGAGTAGTCACCCTGCATCAAGCGGGCACCATCCTAAAGAACACTGCGGTCTGCTGCAAGTCCTTCATCACGAATCCGACGACCCAGCTCGACGAGACCCGGCTCCCCTGGCACCTCTACTCACCTCTACAGCCAAGCTGAGAACCGTGAGTGCGACGAGACCTCGAGGGACCGACGATCGCCAAGACTGCACGACATCTTTACTGCAAGCCCACCGTGTCCTCCACTGGTGAGTGCTTTGGGGTCCGAGAAGCCCCGACCCTGCGCAGCTCCAGCACCCAAGGTCAGCCTCCCTGCATCTCCACGATCTGCGTGGGGCCCTTCTGCTGTTTGCTGTGCACCGCGTTGTTTGGCTACTAGCCGGCTGGCTTGTGGCCTTCTGAACGACGCCCAACGACTTCACGACTGCTGGTCTGGTTGCTCCAGACTGGCCCTTGCTTCCTTCTTGAAGAGAGGCACCCCGGACCCTCCTGGTCCACTCCAGACGCCATTTTAAGTCCACCGCGTGGGCTTGAATTTGCCAAGGCTTTGTTGCCCAATCCTGGGTCCAGCGACGCCGACAGCTTCTATCTTCGTGGGACAGCTCGATCCTCCATACTGGTCGCCGACAACGCCTCCTGGTCCGCGAGATCTTCGAGCTACAGCGTCACCCACTCACCTTGTCGAGGTGGCTACCATCCGGTGCCCTCCTGGTGCCCACTGACTACTGGCTAGTAGTCTCGAACTTGGTCCCCTCTGCTTTCAAGTGTCATCTATCTTCGAGATCCAGGCTTGGATCCAACTGAACTTTCTTCACTGGTCACCGGCCAGCATCTTTTCTTCCGGCTCCTGGTCCGTCTACGAGGATTCCCGACGTCTTTTCAGACCTATGCAGCTGCAGCCCCTGGGCTAGGTAACTTCGGCATTTCGGTGCCCCAGCATAGCCTCACTATCCAAGGGTCAGAATCTACTTTCGTTTTCTCCCTACCAGGTCGGGTTCGCCCGAGAACACTAACTTTCTAATTCCTAGCTACCATAGACTTTTGTCCGCATCTCGCGTGAGAGTGCACACACTGCACCCGAGTCCCCTAGGCCTCCTAGAAGTAATCTAACGATTCCCTAGTCAAGTCCTAGCGATTCCAAAAGCTATTAGTACTGTACTTACCTGCTAGGAATTTCACATTCCACTTTCAGAGTATATGGTTTTCCGTGCCCCTCGGGCATTTGTATATACTGTGCTAACTTAAGTATTTTTGTAAGAGTTTTGGTTTGTGCTTAGTACCCTGTCCTCATAAAGAGTACAGGGCTGTTGTGATCTTTAATAAATAACTGTTTATTTTCATAACACTTGTGTGGTGTCCTTTCACTTGGTGTTCAAGGGGTATATGTGTGGTAAACAGCCGGCTTAACACGCCCTCTCGAGTCTTTAGCCTTAGACTGCTCGTATCCATGCTACTAGGATAGCTGGTCTATAAGGTTGACTTACAACCAATCATCAATAAGGGTTGCTGGACTGATACATAGTGTGCACTAGAATAGTGACCACTGCATATCAGGCCACCTTCTCACACCTAGGTCTTGTGACTCTACATGCTGCAGACCGGCAATACAGAAGGAAAACGCCAATGGGGAAATCGGACAACAGTCCAGCCAAAATCACTTTCTAGAAACGCTCCTCCAGACTGCAGGACGTAGACTCACGGTGGTGCCAGAAACGCAGTTGGAACCAGAGCAAGAGGACGATATCAAAAGCATGCTCCGTGAGGTGAAAGTCAGTCTCAGAGTGATAGACTCAAAACTGGACTCCCTAGGGCAGCAGATGGATCATGTCATGCAAAAAGTGGATAAACATGAAGCCAGAATTGACACCCTAGAGACCAGAGTCTCAGACTCGGACGATCGGCAAGTGTAGACTCAGGAGCCCCCACTCCGAATGGATGTGTTGAACGTCATCAAGGTCCACAATGAAGACCTTGGAGGGAGGTCCAACAGAAATAATGTTCGAATAACGGGGATACTGGAGTCCACAAATATCACAAACCTGGAAAAATTGTAGAGGAACTCCTAAAAGATCTGTTTGGACCTGACCTATCGCCGATGTTCCTGGTAGAGCGAGCCCACCGCATGCTGGGGCCTAGATCCCTCCCCCACCGGTGCCCAACCCAGAACAATCCTAGCCCACTTACTCAACAACAGAGATAGATACCATCCTAGGACTGGCTAGAGAGAAAGGAGACTTGAGACACCAAGGGAACAGTGTTGCATTTTATACAGATTTCACCAAGCAGTACAGGCATCGCAACGAGAATTCATCCCAGCAAAGAAGCTATTCCAAAAAGCTGGGAAAAAATATGTGGTTATACCTGGCGAAGTTGAGAGTGCCGAAGGCGGGCAAACCTTTGATATTCACAGAAGCCAGCCAACGCGGCGATGAAGTTTGCTAAGCAGATGGCAAGACCGCAACAAAACAAGGGTGCAGAGTCTGCAGTTTCCCCAGGTAGACAACTGAGCGACAATAACTGAGAACTGGCAGCAGAACGAACTGACATGCATGAGTGTGGTGCTCATAGTGTCTCACACTACCTGGTACTTCATTTTTAGCTTTGAACTGTTCTGTTAAGCAAGTACAATGCTTGGCCACCCTGTTGTCATGCTGACTGGGCGGTGTGCCAGCAACTCCATGCCCCTACAGGATGATTCCCACTGACCGTATGTTATACTGGTCAAAATATGAAGCTGGCGGGGGTTCTGAGGGCTACATGTCCTGATTGGGGGGTTGGTGTGGGATGGGGGCGGGCAGGTACACTTCAGATCTGTCGGTCAAAATTACCAAGTTGAGAAGTACACATGACCATGGGACCAAAATGAGGCATTTCACAGGCATACACTACATGACCATATGAAAGTGGGATCTAACGAGAGGGCACCCTGTAATTGGGATCCTAACATAAGTATGGCACTCAGGTGCAGTGTCATCCACTGTCCAAACTAAACTGCATCACCTGGAACATCCGCTGTCTTAACCACCACTGGAAAGTGAGACTGGTACAGACCTATCTAGCCAGGCACACGTCGGACATATGTCTTTTACAGGAGACCCACCTGAATGACGCCAGGAAGAGATTGTCCAATAGCCGATGGAGTGAGGTGCATGTCTCAAGTGACACAGAAGGCCGGTACCTAATACTAAAGGGGTCGCTATACAACCAACCAGTGATCATAGCAAACCCATATGGGCCCAACACAGATGATTCCACCTTCTTCCAACGAAGTGGCACAAGATAAAGTTACTGGGCAAGGCTGCACTGCTGTGGGGAGGGGATTTCAACATTGTTCTGTCGCTCGACAGGGAGGGAATATCCTGCACGCATCATCCATGAGCCACTAGGGTGCTGCAGGGAATATTACAGTATCACCACATAGTAGACTTGTGGCGCACATTCCACGAGTGAGAGATGGGGTTGAGAATTTAGAAACCAAACTGCCAGAGCATTCTACTTTTGCAACCCGCAGGAAAACATCAGCAGTATGGTCCGAATAGCAAAGGAGATATGTGACATTATAATTGTGCATGCACAACAACGTTTTTCTTTCACTAAACATTTGGTGAGTGCCACATTATTGCACAGTGAACACTTTGCAAAATATGATCAATCCTTCCCTGAGCAAGCTCTGAATGATGCTGTGGAAGCTTCCCCTATGCTCAACAAAGAGGACCTGAAAACTGAGTTGACTGTACTGTACGGAATTAGTGTATACCGGAAGGCCAAAGGTGCCATTTCTTTGCTGGCTTTAATACAGAACCTTATAATGGAAAAGTCACTTACTGAGACACAGTGGATCTACTAAAAATTATCATTACTACTATGACAACTGCAGAGTCGGAACGATGTTTTTCCACCTTAAACAGAATAAAGACATTCCTGAGGAACACAATGATTTAGGAAAGACTGAATGCTTTAGCAATATTTTCTATAGAGAGCAACCTAGTTAAAAGAATACCAGACTTTAATGTTCAAGTTATTGAAAAGTTTGCTGCTCTTAAGACCGGCTTTCTGATTTTATCTACAATAAGTGAACAATGTTGAATGCTGCAAGTTTGCGACCTGTTTAGTGGTTTGTTAAATAAAAAAACATCTGTGAGGTACTTAGAAATGCATTGTATCTCGAAGTCTGTTATGAAGCTTTGTGGTTATACTGAATATGCAGCTACCTATGGTATGACCTCTCTTCATTAATGTAATAACTGCACTTTCACAATTGCTTTATTAACCTTCCTGCTTTCTCAAATCTGCTTAAAAATGCACCATTTCTCCACTCTTTTTTTCATAATTTTTGCGGGGGAGAAACCCCTGAACCTAAGCTCCCCCCCCCCCCCCCCCCCCAAGGTTGTTCGGGCTTGCTCAGTGCAGTATGAAAATCATTTTACGCCTTACCACTTTCAAATGTCACCAGCCACCACTGCGGCTCAGTATGTGTCCGGCTTAGTTTTTGACCCTCTAGGTTTTTCTATTGTGATGCATTTCTTTTGATATACATCCTAATGATATTGTAGCACTCACTAAATCACTATTATGTTTTCAGAATGCTGCTTTCGTATCTCAGAGTTAAGCCTGCCAGAGCTTATGATCTTGTACTCACTTGTTTATGTACTGAAAAAATATAATACAAAAAAATATTTTTTAACTACTTTGTTTATATACATGGGCTTAAAACATGGTGATCTCACCTAATAGGGTGTTGGGTGTCTTCCATCCAATTCAAGATCCATATTTGTAAGCAATCTGAGTAAAGACGTTTAAATGAATGAATCAATCAGTCATAGGTTTAAGCACAACTACCCACTCGAAAGAGTCACCAGGTGCTAGGGAGGGGGAGGGTGCAGCTCCTGGGTGTTCACGGCGATCCGTTGAAGAGCCAAGTCTTCAGGTCCTTTGTGAACTTAGATAGTGTTGGCGTCTGTAATAGGTAAAGTGGGAGGGTGTTTGTGAGAAGTTGGCCTGGCATATGCTGTCCACTATTCTAGTGGGCACCTTGGACCTGTCCAAACGACCCCTTATTGATGGTAGGTTAAAGACCATCTTAATGAAAGCTATCCTAGTGGTAGCTGTGGACAACAGCCTTCAGGCTAAGTCTTGAAGGAATGTAAAGCAGCTTTTTTACCAGTCTATAATCTAGTGAATGACCAAATGAAAGTAGAACCACACCAGGTATATATATAAAATATATGTATTTAATCTGAACACATCCCTCTAGTGTCTTTATGAAGCTAGAGGCAAAAGTACATACAGTACACTTATTTAGCACACAGTAAATTAGCACAGTATACGTTTGGCCCTAGGGGAGTCACAAACCATATACTAAGTAAGTGGTATACGATAGACATAGAGACAAGGCCTTGGGCCTGTAGAACCGCTGGGGCAACCAGGAACCACCCAAGGTAGTGACGCAGGAGACTCACGGGGGAGCTGTGCAGTGTCTAAACACAGCCGCCATTGATTTCTATAGAGAAAGTTGTGATTAGTATTTTAAAGATTAGGGACACTTAGAAGTGGACTTGGAGCAAACCCCTTGAGATCTAGATAGTTCGAGAGTCAAGACCCACGGGAGCACCTAAGTACTCGTGTTCGCTCACCCAGGGAAGCCGGGTGCATAGGTGTCTTTTCGTGTTGGGTTTCGTCGTAGTTTTCTATGGCGAGCTGTGGAAAAGTGCTGCAGGCGTCCAAGTGGAAAGTGTCCGGATGGATCCAAGGGTGGATTGGAGATCTGAAGAACCTGAAAGCAGAGGGGACAGAGTTTGGGTCACTTGCCAGTGACCAGGAAGGCGATAAGAAGATGCCCACCGATTTCGGGTGATTTGAGGTGCAGAAGGTGAAGCTTCACTCTTCAGCCTCAAGGACCAGGAGGAGTTGACGACAACCAGGAGCTGGATTCTAGCTGTCCCACGTCGGATGTCGAGTGCTGTGGTGTCGGTATCCAGATTGGACCCAGCAACCCACGCAGAATGCAAAGATTGGCTTCGGAGCAGACCAGCAAGGTCTGAGGGACTCACCCTTTCAGGGCACGTCTGGAGCAACCAGGGAAGCCCAAGAAACAAAGGAGCTACCTACTTAGGGACCCAACTTTGACGGACCAGGGATTGCGAAGGGCCTCGAGCAGAAATGCTAGAGGAAAGCCCACGGAACACTTGTGGATGTGGAGTGGAGGCCCACAATCTTTGGTGCAGATGGTGCTCAGGGCTTGGACTATGAGTAGCCCAATGTGTGAGAAGTTGGCCTGACATATGATGTCCACTATTCTAGTGGGAACCTTGCACCATTCCAAACAACCCTTATTGATGGTAGGTTTAGACAACTTTTATAGAAAGCTATCCTAGTGGTAGCTGTGGAGAGCAGCTTCAGGCTAAGTCTTGAAGAAATGTAAAGTAGCTTGTTTTACCAGTCTATAATCTCTTGAATGACCAAATGAAAAGGGAACCACACCAGCTATATATCAAATATATATGTATTTATTCTAAACACTCCCCTCTAGTCCCTTTATGAGGCTAGAGGCAAAAGTACAATACAAGAACTTAATTAGCACACAGTAATCTAGCACAGTATACGTTTTGCCCTAGGGGCCTAACAAACCATATACTAAGAATGTGGTAGAAGTACCACTGTGAAGTCCGAGACAAGGCCTTGGGCCTGTAGAACCACTGGGGCAACCAGGAACCACCCAAGGTAGGGACGCAGGAGACCCACGGGGGACACGTGCAGTGTCTAAACACAGCCGCGAATCACCATTGACTTTTATGGAGAAAGTTTAAGTTACAGTTTTAAAGAATAAGGACACTTAGGAGAGGACTACGAAGGAACCCCTTCAGTTCTGGACACTTCGAGAGTCAAGACCCATGGGAGCACCGAAGTACTCGTGTTCCCTCACTCAGGGAATCCAGGTGCATAGGAGTCTTTTCGTGTCAGGTTTCGTCGTCATTTCCTATGGAGAGCTGCAAAGAAGTGCTGCAGGTGACAAGGAAAAAAATGTGTCCGGGTGAATCCAAGTGTGGATGGGAGATCTTAGGAACCTGAAAGCTGAGGGGACAGTCTGGGTCACAAGCCAGTGACCAGGAAGGCGACAAGAAGATGCCAGCCGATGTTGGGTGATTTCAGGTGAAGGTTGACTCTTCAGCCACAAGGACCAGAAGGCGTTGACGAAAACCAGGAGGTGGATTCGAGCTGTCCCACGTCGGATGTCGAGTGCTGCAGTGTTGGTATCCAGATTGGACCCAACAAGCCTTGGCAACAGCAACCCACGCAAGATGTAAAGCTAGGCTTCGGAGCAGACCAGTAAGGTCTAAGGGACTCATCCTTTGGAGGCGAGTCAGGGCACGTCTGGAGCAATTGGGTAAGTCCAAGAAACAAAGGATTGTCCTTCGTAGGGACCCACCAGTCGAAGGACTAGTGAACGCGAAGGAGCCTTGAGCGGAAATGCTGAAAGCGGGCCTACGGAACTCTCGTGGAGTGTAGGCCCACAATACTTGATGCAAAAGGTGCTCAGGGCTTGGAGAACAGGTAGCCCAATGCACAACTTTGGGAAAGCTCGGGAAGTCGATGTACTAGTAAATGTGCAGGATGTCCAGGAGTTCTGGTCGCACGTCTCTCGTGATAGCTGCAGGTCTCAGCTTTGCTGGGGACTCTTGTCGCAGATTCTTTGAGATACGGCGGGAGCCTCGAAAATGCAGACTGGCAAGATGCTTTTTTAGTGCCTGTTTGAACAGGGGAGTCACTCCTTGACCTCAAGGGAGATTTCTTCAGTCTTCCAGTCGATATGGAATGTCGAAGGTCCAAGATTTCTGTTTGAGTTTCGTCCAGGATAATCTGAAGTTCTAGTGACTGGGTTCCTATACTTATACCAAGTTTAGGGGTTGGACTAACTCTAGGGTCCCACCTATGGGAGGACCTGGGAGGGGGTGGTTACAGTTTCGCGCCAGAGCTGGGGCCGAGTGCCCCAGCAACCGGTTTGAACTGAGAAATGCATGGGGACACCTTGTGTGCCCCAGGCACTGTCTGAAAAGCATTCACTGAATGCACCCCACCCTGTCCCAATACACTAAAGCCTGTCTGGGGCTGGCACCTCCCTGGACAGGAAACCTATTGTCCAGTCCTCCCCTGCCGGAGTTTCGTCCAGCAGCAGGAGGTCAGACTCCTGTCCGTGGCAGCAGCATCCATTTTGTGAGGCTGGGGCTCTTTTAAACCTTTACCAGGTAAGTAAGTGTGTACGTGTCTTCTCCCTCTAGAAGGGTGGAATTCTACCCCCACTGCCAGAACTGGTGAGGGGTAGGATTCCAAAGTGTTTGACACCAAACACGACATGTTTTGATGCAGCCATTCCAAAGTTAGGATTAACCGCAAGGATTATAATGCACTTAAGAGTATATGATATGGCTGTATCTCAGAACATCATACAAAACATGTTTTATCATTGTTAGTTACCCCTGGCGAAGGACCCGAGTGGTCTGAAATGCATTGGGTTAAATAAACTGCGTTTTAATGAATTATGCCTCAGTACGTGTTATTGGAGAGAGGTTCGAATGGCCCGCCGTAATATGAGAAACTTTGAAAATTGCAAGATCTTGCAGGAAGAGTAAAAATGATTTACATTTTTTTAAAATGAGCAAAGAAAATATGTTGAAAAATGAAGAGTGAAGAGAGAATTGGTTAAAAATTATGGCAAATGCGAAATATAGAAAGAAGCTGTCGCCACTAGGTTGGGGCAACAAAAAGCCCCGAGCGTTGATGTTGTATCTCAGAACAGCCATAAGGAAGTATTTTTGAAAGCTGCAGAGGGGCTCAGTTCATGCTTGGGCACCCTCTCACACAAAACCAAGCACTCTGCCTTCAGGATTGTCAAGGCCTGCAATAGGAGTGACCAATTGGTTAATATGTGTCAGTTTTAAAAGGTAGATATATGTATACTATATCGAAGTAAGGGTTGCTTACACCACCTTAACCAGGATGCAAGTGCAGACCTGTGGTGCCATTTTGGAAGGCTTCCCAGAGGGGGCATAATAAATGCTTCAGCCCCTGGTAGGCCTCTGGGGTACCTATGCCCTTGGTACCTAGGTACCATATACTAGGGGCTCACAAGGGTAACCCAGTAACCTATCTGGAGTGTACCTAATGTACATGCAATCAATTTAGAGAGAGGACAGCTAGGCTGTGGTCCTGATTAGCAGGGCCATAGCCAGACTAAAGTCGATAAACCAGTGAAATACAGCAAAAAGTGGGGGTAACCATAGGAAGCAGATCCTACTCTCCTACACAATGCACAACTTCAGGAAAGCTCTGGAAGTAGGTGCACTAGCAAATGTGCACGGTGTCCAGAAGTTCTGGTTCCACGTCTATCGTGATGGCTGAGGGTCTCAGCTTTGCTGTGATGTTGTCGGCCTCGGAGATGTCTGGAAGTCCGAGGCCTGTGTCGCAAATCCTTCGGGATCCAGGGGGAGCCTTGGAAATGCAGACAGGCAAGATGCTTCTTTGGTGCCTGTTTGAACAGGGGAGTCACCCCTTGACCCCAAGGGAGATATAATCGATCTAGAATGTCGAAGTTCAAGATATATGTAGCAGAGTTTCGTCCAGGGTAATCTAAAATCTTAAGGACTGGGTTCCTATGCTTATACTAAGTTTAGGGGTTGAACTTACTCTAGGGTCCCACTTAAGGGAGGACCAAGGGTGGGGGTCATTACACCCCTTCCCCTTCGTCCAGTTTTGCATCAGAGCAGGGGCTGAGTGGCCATGCAACCGTTTTGAACTTGGGTATGCACAGGGACGCCAAGTGTGCCCCCAGCAGTGTCTGAAAAGCATTCACTGAATGCACCCACCCCCAATCCACTAAAGCCCGTCTGGGGAGGTGGTTACACCTCCCTGTGATAGAAAACCTATTGTCCAGGCCTCACCTGCCGGAGTTACATCCAGCAGCAGGAGGTCAGACTCGCGTCTGTGGCTGCAGCATCCATTTTGTGATGCTGGGGCTCTTTTAAACTATTACCGATCAGGTCAGTGTGTACATGTCTTCTCCCTTTAGAAGGGTGGAATACTACCCCCGCAGCCAGGACTAGTGGGAGTTAGGATTCCAAAGTGTTTGACACCAAACACGATATATTTTGATACTGCCATTCCAAAGTTAGCATTTACAGCGAGGTTATAATTGCACTTAAGAGTATATGGTATGGCTGTATCATAGAACAACCTCCAGAATATTTTCAGAAAGCTGCAGAGGGGCTCAGCTCATGCTTGGGCACCCTCTCACACAAATGCAAGCACTCTGCCTTCAGGATGGTCAAAGGCTGCCATAGGAGTAACTTATAGGTTTATATGTGTCTGTCATTAAAGGTAGATATAGGTTGCCTATATCTCAGTAAGGGGTGCAAGCACCACCTTACGCAGGCTGCAGTAGTAGACCCGTGGTGCCATTTTGGAAAGCGTCCTAGGGGTGGCATAATAAATGCTTCAGTCCCTGGTGGGCCTCTGTGGTACCTATGCCCTTGGTAGCTAAGGTACCATAACCTAAAGACTCACAAAGGTAACCCAGTAACCAATCTGGAGTGTACCTAAAGTACATGCAATACATTTAGAGAGGAAGCAGCTAGGCTGGGGTCCTGAATAGCAGGGCCCCAGCCAGACTAAAGTTGAATTAAAGTGAAACGCCAGCAGAAAATGGGGGTAACCATAGTAAGCATATCCTACTCTCCTACAGTGTTCCATTCCTTGGTCACGAGGAAGGAGACCTCCTGTTCTGGGGTTCATGATATGTTGCACCATAGCCATGGAGAGCTGGGCTGTGTGGAGGGATCCTTGGGGTGCGTGGAATGAGAGGCAGTGGTTCAGGTAGGCAGGTCTGGTGTTGTGAAGGGCTTTGTGGGCATGGGTGAGAAGCTTGAAGGTGATTATCTTCTCGTTAGGGAGGCAATGTAGTTTCCTTAGGTGTTGGGTGATGTGGCAGTGGTGCGATGGGTTGAGGACTAGTCTGGCGGAGGTGTTCTGGATGTTCTGGTGAGGTTCTTCTCAATTCCGGCGTAGGTGAAGTTTTAGTGTACTTTTCAGCTTATGGGATTTTTTCCCTATTTGAAATCTGAATTTTATTACTCAATATCTGCAAATTCAGTCCACATATTGAATTGTATATTAAACATTTAGCAAATGTCACTGAAAATTGAGTGTAATGTCTTGCACAGGGCTCTAAAAAAAATTGATATGACAGCGGGTAGGTAGAGCCAGAGTGAGAGATACAGGTAGCCTGAAAAGAGAGGTAAAGACATTTCTGAAAGTTCAATTTCCATGGGGGCAGACTAGAGGATAGGATGCCTTAAGCACAAGCTGCCACTTACTTTTTATTTGGGTATATCATAAGTTATTTTCTTCTTATATTTCAAAATATTCATATGTTTCCCCTTCATTGCTTCCATCAGCTGCAATGGATTGTTGTTTTTTGGGTGGGGTGAGTTAGTTCTTGGCTTGTTAGACCTGCCATCTTTGGCAGGGTTCTCCCCTTACTTTTGGCCCTCGACAATCCTGCTTTTGGCGTCTCTCCTTTTGACGGCCCAGTGTTTGGCTTGCCCAGTGTTTGGCTTGCCCAGTGTTTGGCTTGCCCAGTGTTTGGCTTGCCCAGTGTTTTAGGCTTGCCATGTTTTTGACGGCTCCGTTTTTTGCTTGCCTTGTTTTTGGCGGCTCAGTTTATTACTACAAGGAAAATGGTGTTCGTTTTTCGGAGATATAGCACCAGCTGCCACCTTACTTTTAATTTTGGGATATTATAATGGTTCTTGGTTTCTTAAATTGCAAGGTTGTCAGTTGTGTTGACCCTTCATTGCTACTACCAACTGTGATAGCATTTTTTTGGGTAATGTTTGGGGGGAGTTGGTACTTGTTCTGTTAGACCTGACATATTTGGCATGGCTCTCAATCCTGCTTTTGGTGGCCCTGTTTTTGGCAGCTCTTCTTATGGCGGGCCGGTGCTTGGGGGGCCAGTGTTTGGCTGCCCAGGTTTAAGTAGCTCAGATTTTGTCTTGCTTTTATTTTGGTAGCTTTTTTTGTACATTTTTTTGATGGGCATGTTTATACTGCTATTGACACTAACTGTAGCTCTATTTTGTTTACAGAATACTGCTGCCCTATCTGAGTAAAGCCTGCCAGCGCTTATGGTCTTGTTCACATTGGTTTATGTGCTGAACAAATGTAAAAATGCTTATTTAAAAAACATTGTTTAGTCAAATCGCCTTAGAGAATAGTGATTCCATCTGACAAGGTATTGGGCATCCCTAAGCCACTCTAATACATATATTCATAAGGATCATTGGTATCCTCTTATGGATAATAAACTCTCAGAAAATGTAGCTCAAAGTTCACTGGAATATCTTGCTCAGGGTTACAAAAATATTGCTAAGATGACAGTGGATAGTGTGACAGTGACAAGCGAGGTAGCCTGAAAGGAGAGGTTAAAAAATGGTAGGACGCCTTGATCAACTGCCCTGTGACTTAATTCCTCTACTTAAAGCTTTAGCAATGGCAGAAATGGTATTTTAAACTCAAAAGCTAGACGACAAACAACTGCAAGTTGGCTGGGTGTCTGGTGTTGACTTTTGGGAAGTGCAGACACTGTCTCCACCTAATCTTTATTTGGGTTAATTATGATAGTTCGTAAATTTTTATATTCCAAGGTAGTCAGATGTGTTGCCCCTTCAGTAGTACCAGCTGAGATATCTTGTTTATTGGGGGGTGTTAGACCTTGCATCTTTAGCATGGCTCTCCCTTAACTTTTTGCTGTAAACAATATTTTTGTAGGCTCTGTTATTAGCACCTGTTTTGTAAGCTCAGTATTTGTTAACTCAGTATGCAGCTCGGTATTGGGCGGCACGATCTTGGGCGGCTCGGTATTGGGTGGTTCGGTATTGGGCAGCTCGGTATTGGGCATCTTGTTTTTTGGCAGTCTACTGCTATCTTGTCTCTGAGTTAAGCCTGCTGGCGCTTATGATCTTAAAAACATTGGTTTGTTATGTGTAGAAAATATTCAAGAAAATATTTTTTTAAGAACAACTTTTAGTCTCCTGGGATTAGAGCAGGGGTCTTCAAACTTTTTGATTGTGAGACCCCTCTCATCACTTTACTTAGGCGCAACGATTCAATCGTGACAAAAAACTTCTCAAACCTCGAACTCCTCGACAGCCATAAACGTCCCCAATTTCCACGCCAAATAATTTTTACGGTGGGGAAATAATACTTAAACTTCAGCAAACCAAAGGTTGTGTGGTTCGGTGTCGGGCTTACCACACGCTTAAAAAGTATTCAAAAAGAATTACCTTAAAATGCCCAATGTTACTTTATTTTTGATAAAACCTATTCAAATAACACCTTTCTAAACTAATGTGGTGTGCCTGTTTTTCTCCAGAGAAACAGTCAATCTGTGATTGCATCTTGGGTGTTTAACTGGCACTGAACCACTTTAACACCCAAAAAGAGAAATAAGCAACAATAAGGTGACCAGTCCAGCTTTTCAAATGGCATTTTACTCTGCAGCAGCACGTGCCGCTGCTTTTTAGTAACTGTTCAACCTTTTGGGTAATAATAAATTGTCTTTTGTTCAAATCAGCAGATTACGCTTCAGATGATGGATTATGTGGCAAATGCGGCACATCTATAATTATGTTAAAATCACCACACAATCGCATATTTCAAGTGGGCATGGGCTGCAGCTTTAGTGCCAGGCATCCGAGGAGAACCATCCTATATTTTATGAAATGCTGATGGCTTGGCTTTTACAGCTGCATGTAACTGGAGGTTGCTGAACATCTTACATCTTAATTAAAACATACCATTTACAATCATTAATGATTAACTTTAAGGTCCAAGTAGGATGCTTTCTTTAATTCTAGGAGAGGAAGTGGTCCCTTAATCTTCTTTCATACCGTTTTTCTAAAAAGGTTTTAATTTTAATATATAAAACTGATACTTCTATTTTTAGCAAAAACGGACTCCTGGTTATATTACTTAGTTGCTGTTGTTGACTTGGGTCTGAACGTGGGGTGAAAGATGTGACTAAAAACAGAATATTCTTGACATTTTGTAGTTCCTTAACTGTTGGTTGTCTACCTATAAAATAAAAAAAATATTAAAAGTTTTAAGCGGGAAATTCACAATAGTACATTATGAAACCTCTAGTAGTTAATGCACTGCAGAGGTCTTAGTGTAACCAGAGAGAGACAGAATTACATCTTGGTGCAGTGGGTAATAGCGACTTGTATACTTTTAGGGCTACGAGGTCAGTCTGTGACAGTGTTACAGGGATTCTGCTTGTGCACAGAACTATGCTTGTGATTACATACATATGTGATTATATATAATATATGCTTGGCAAATAGGGACTGAGTCACCGTACCACGGAGGTATCTGAGCCAGAGTCTGACTAGCTATAGTGCTTCACTTGTTCTCCTAACCTTACCAGAGAGACAAGTGACTTTTCTCCCCAGAACACAATTCTCTTGACCCTCCTAGAAGGTAACAGGATAGACACTTTCGCTCTCTAACTCATACTTGTCAGCAATAAGATAAACAAGAGACACAAAGGAAGTTTGGAATATATTTTTGAAATGGGTACGATATGGAGTCTAAAACCATCGTCAAACTCAATTGAGGACTTCAGAAAGTTGCTGCTGCTGAAGGTGAAAGTGTCTGGTGGAACCCAAAGATGGATTCAAGATAAGTACCTGCAAACAGAGCAGAGGAGTGAGTAACCAGGAGGTACGGAAGATCAATGGCCATCAATGTCGGGTGCTGCAGGAGAGCGGACAGTGACCTTGGAGCTGCAGCTTTGCGGAACAGGCAACGCAGTGGAAGATTAGGAGCCATTTATGAGCTGTCCCACGTCGCATGTCGAGATTTGCAGGGTCGGTAGCAGTCGTGAGCATCAACATGCATTGGCAACTGCAACCAACATGGAAAGAGAAAAAGATGCAGTGTCGAGAGCAGCAATGTCCAGTCGCCACAAGCAATTTGGGGATCCCACTGAAATCAAAGAAGAACCTCAAATGGACCCACAGGCAATGGTGTTGCGAGAAGACCTTGAGCAGCTCAGCAAAGATGCATGCCCACAGTGCAAGTGATTCGGTGAGCACGAGGATCTTCGTCAAAGGAGAGTTGGGGCTACTTTGAGCCCAATGAACTTGGAGGAAGAAAGCCAAACCTTTGAGGGATAGTGGCATCAAACGTGGTTAGAGTACAGGGCAGGCATCGAGGGATGGGGGGAACCGTCTCCTGTGTTGCTGAGGCATTCGGAGTCCGTGGAAGCCCAGGATCAGCAGACCGGTAAGCGTCATTGCGTGCCAGCAGATGCAAGGAAGTGACTCCTTCACTTCAAGGAAGGTTGCTTCAGGTGCATTTGATGCCCACAGGCCATAGTAGGTCCATGAATGGAGCACAGGCGGAGTCTAGGAGATCGGTGCAAGTTCCAGTGAAGTCCAGAGTACTCAGATGGTTGAAAACATGTTTTGATAGGAATCTTATCCCATAACAAATCTAGGGAGCCACCTAGGGAGCCACCTACAGGTAAGCCCTTAAGTACTCTAAAGAAAGGGTTGGGAACATTTAGGGTTCCCTCCCAGGGTGGAGGTCAGACAGTGGAGTGGATACTCGTATGTCCTTTGTCCAGTTTTGCACCAGAGCAGATGCCAATTGCTCCCTGGGCTGGTTTGAACTGGACTATGCAAGGAGGGCACCAAATGTGCCCCTCAAGCAGATTGAGTAGCACTGGCAAGTGCTCCCACAGTGACCCAATACATTAAACCCTGTTTGGGAAGTGGTCACATCTCCCTGTGACAGGAAACCTATTTTTCTGCCTTCCCTTCTCGAGCTTTCCAGCCAACCAGAGACACGATTCTGCCCTCCTGCTGCTGAGCTTCCTTTCGTTCTGTCCGGCTCTAGAAGACTGGTATCGGGAGCAATGAGGGCCTCCTGGAGGAGCTTTACAGTGCATGGAATCATACCTTCCACACCGATTATGGTGTGATGGTATGATTACAACATGTTTGATACCAAACAAGAGGGGATTCGTTACATACTGTTGGAGATGTTTATCGCATGATGGCGCATGGCCACTCCATGTATCGTGATGGCACTTATAAACCCGGAGAACGGACTTTGAAGGTGTAGGAAGGTAGATACCTGACTATGGTTACCCCCGACATTTTGCCTGGTGTTTTGCTGGTTTTCCGACTTAGTTGACCTGGGGCCCTGCCAATCAGGACCCCAGGCCTACTGCTCTCTCTCTAAAATGGATTCCATGTACCTTAGGTACATTTCCAATTGCGACTGGGCCACCTTGTCAGACCCTGTAACTCAGGGCATCGGTGTACCCAGGGCCTACCAGGGGCTGAAGCATGTATTATGCCACCCCTGGATGGCAATCTGACACAACTGGCTGCGCGACAGCTGGGGCAACGTGACGTACTCGCCCGTTGGTTGAGGTTTAGTATCCCTATATCTAAACTCAAAATGGACACCCGAGTTCCTATCAGTCACTCCTATGGCAGGCCTTGACAATCCTGAAGGCAGAGTGCATGGAACCGTGTGAATTGGGCTCTGGCACGAGCCGAGCCCGGTTGCAGCTTGCGGAACCAAGACCCAATGGCTGTTCCATGATAACGCGTACCATATCGGTAACTTCGGTATCGCGTTATCAAGACATGTCGAGTAAGGTGTCATACGAATCGGGATGCTGCCCCCTCACCAATTCTGGCGACGAGGTTAGCATTCCGCCCTTCTAGAGGGACACGACATGTACGTAACTGTGGACCCCGGTTAAAGTTAACTGAAGCCTCAGCTCCACAAAATGGATGCTGCCACCACAGACACGAGTCTGACCTCCTGCTGCTGGGAGACCTTCCAGCGAGGAGAGCTTGGACAAAGGGTTTCCTGTCCGGGGCGGTGTTCGCACCATCCCAGACATGGTTTTGTGTACCCCGGGTAGGCAGGGCTTTACAGGAAGGTGACTGCGGAGTGGCACCCCGGTGCTCACTACGCATCTGCCGGCTAGAACCAGTTCCAGGGGCACACCAGCCCCTGACCTGGGGAAAGCCCGGCATGGGAGAGGGGTGTAACTACCCCCCTTCCTGGTCCCACCCCTAGGGCAGGACCCAGTCACGTACCCACCCCTTTCTTTAGGATAAAGGCAGGAGCGGGGACCCTTCCAAATTAGATCATCTTTGAATCAAGAACTACTTTCTACAAAAGGACATTCAAGACTCTTCTCAAGATTTCTCCCTTGTGGCTAAGGAGTAGTCACCCTGCATCCTCAGGCCCCATCTAAGAACTCTGCGGTTTGCTGCAAGTCCTTCCTCAGGAATCCGACGACCCAGCTCGACGAGAACCGGCTTCCCTGGCACCTCTGACCTCTACCCACATCGTCAGCTCAGCTGAGATCTGTGGGTGCGACGAGACCTCGAGGGACCGGCCATCCTCAAAACCTGCACGCTTTCTTAACCAGCACAACCACGGAAGGAATCCTCTGGTGAGTGCTCTGGGGTCCGAGAAGCCCCGACCCTGAGCAGCTCCAGCACCGAAGTGCAGTCTCCCAGCATCTCCACGATCTGCGTGGGGCCCTTCTGCTTTGCTGTTCAGAACGTTGTCCGATCACTAGCCGCTGGCTTGTGACTCTTTGACGACAAACGACAACCAATGTTGCTGGTCTGGTTGCTCCAGACTAGCCTTCGCTCCCTTCTGCGAGAGGATCACCCCGCACCCTCCTGGTCCACTCAAGACGCCATTTTAGGCCCACCACGTGGCCCTGAAATCTGCCAAGGCGTGCTGCCCCAATCCTGGGCCCAGCGACGCCGACAGCATCAACCTTCGTGGGACAGCTCGCACCTCCATCCTGGTCGCCGACAACGCCTCCTGGTCCGTGAGACTGCAGAGCCTAGCGTTACCCACTCACCTAGTCGAGGTGACGGCCATCTGGTGCCCTCCTGGTACCCTCTGACTACTGGCTAGTAGTACGAACTTGGTCCCCTCTGCTTTCAGGTATCATCTATCTCTGATCCAGGCTTGGATCTCTACGAACTATTCTTCACTTGTCGCCGGCCAGCAACTCCTTCCTTCCGGCTCCTGGTTCGTCAGCGAAGACCCCCGACGCCTGTAAGACTTGTGCAGCCGCAGTCCTTGTGGCTAGGTAACTTCGGCATTTCGGTGCCCGCATAGCCTCCTTACTTAAGGGTCCCGAGTCCCTCCCTTCCGACTTGCCTTATCGGGTCCGCCCGAGACCACTAACCTTTCCGTGCCCTCGGGCACTTTTATTGATTGTGCACTTGAAGTATTTTCCTAAGAGTTTTGTTCTGTGCTTAGTACCCTGTCCTCATAAAGAGTACAGGGCTGTTGTGATTCTAATAAATATACTGTTTATTTTCATAACACTTGTGTGGTGTCCTTTCACTTGGTGTTCAAGGGGTATGTGATGGTATAACAGCTGGCTTAACACGCCCTCTAGAGTTTAGCCCGAAGACTGCTCGTATCCACGCTACTAGGATAGCTGGTCTAAGGTTGACTTACAACCAATCACCATAAGGGTTGTTTGGACCGATGCATAGTGGTCGCTAGAATAGTGAACACTGCATATCAGGCCAACTTCTCACAGAAGGTTGTAGGGGTGTCCTGCTCATCAGGGCCAGGAACCAAAACCGGTGTTGGCAAAGTGCTCGGCCGGCCCCCCAGGGGAGAGGTTGTGGGTAGGACCGAGCTGTTTGCCGGGGCCGGTTTTCCGCCAATTTTGTCACAGGGCCGATTTTGAGGCTATGCTGTAAAAACGGCCCTGTAACAAAACCGGCCCCCAGGGGGCCGAAAATCGGTCCCCACCCTTGCGGCGCACTGGGATATTGCCCGGTGCCCGCAACGGCCAGTCCGGCCCTGCTGCTCATTCAGGGGTACCCTCACACTTCTAAGCAAACACCCTGCCTTCATGTTCGATAGGCCTGCCTTAGATGTGACTTATAGGTTTTAAGTGCAGTGGCCTCAGATATAGGGAATCCTATATCTGTCATAATTGATGCTGGCACAAGCTTACACAGGCTGCAACGGCATGCCCATAATCACAATTTGAGTCGTCTTTCATGGGTGGCATAATGCCTGCTGCAGCCCATGGGAGACCCCTGGTGTACCTAAGCCCTTGGTAACTCAGTACCATATACTAGGGAATTATTATGGTACATGAGTAGCAAATATGGAATGTACGCAGTTACTCGCCATAACCAATTTTGGGGAGAAATCCGAGACTAAGGTCTTGATTAGCAGGATACCAGTCAGACTAGTCGTAAACAGCATAGCACCAGGCAAAAAGTAGGGGTACCCATAAAAGCAGATCCTACTTTACTACTAGGAATAACAGTACTTGGAATCCTCCGAATACACTAGATAAAATGGAGTGGATTAAAGCCAGAATTACACCAAAAATGGTCTGAAAATAAGTAACAAGGCCTGAGTATCTCAGTGTTGTTTATTGGCGGCGCTGTTTATTGGCGGCGCATTTTTGGGGAGCTCATTTGTTGGTGTCTCGAATTGGCAGCTATCTGGCTCATTTGGTTCTCCCCTAACTTTTACCTTTAACCCTCCTTTCCTAGTGGCTCTGTTATTGGCAGCTCGTATTTTTGGAAGCTATTTTTCGCCCTCCGTATTTGTTTGGTTCAGTATGTGTCTGGATTGGAATGGGCTCAGTATGTGGATGGCTCAGTTTTTGGGCCCCTTAGGTTTTCCATTGTGGTGCATTTCTTTTGATGTACATCCTAATGCTATTATATACACTAACTGAATCACTGTTCTGCTAAAAGAATACTGCTTTCCTGTCTCGGAGTTCAGCCTGCCAGAGCTTATGGTCTTGCACTCACTTGTTTATGAACTGAAAAAATATAATAATGCTATGCAAACCAATGATGGACAGAATGCTGAATAAATCATACATTCACCCCCAGTCAAGAGATCTGAGCTAAATCCATAGTTCTTTTGCTCACCATGCCACACCAGTTTAGAGGCTCGCTTAAATCCAATGGCACATTAAGCAAGGGACCCATGTCTGGGCATACCCATCCCACTTAGGGTTAAAAGTGCTACGCAAACAAATGATGGACAGAATTTCCTAGAAGGAATACCAGCACTGGGAATCCTCAGAAGAAACTAGATAAGGCGATAATTACTTCGAAAATGGCCTGAAAAGATGTAACCAGGCCAGAGTTTCTCAGCTCAGTTTATTGGCTCAATTTAGTGGCGCTTCCGTTTACTGGCGCCTCCGTTTACTGGCGCCTCCGTTTACTGGCGCCTCCGTTTACTGGCGCCTCCGTTTACTGGCGCCTCCGTTCATTGGCCCCAATGAGGCGCCTCCGTTCACTGGCGCCTCCGTTCACTGGCGCCTCCGTTCACTGGCGCCTCAGTTCATTGGCCCCAATGAGGTGCCTCCGTTCCTTGGCGCCTCCGTTCCTTGGCGCCTCCGTTCCTTGGCTCCTCAGTTCACTGGCGCCTCAGTTCACTCGCGCCTCAGTTCATTGGCGCCAATGAGGCGCCTCTGTTCACTGGTGCCTCCGTTCACTGGTGCCTCCGTTCACTGGTGCCTCCGTTCACTGGTCCCTCCGTTCCCTGTCGCCTCCGTTCCCTGTCGCCTCCGTTCCCTGGTGCCTCCGTTCCCTGGCGCCTCCGTTCCCTGGCGCCTCCGTTCCCTGGCGCCAATGAGGCGCCTCAGTTCACTGGCGCCTCAGTTCACTGGCCCTAATGAGGCGCCTCAGTTCATTGGCGCCAATGAGGCGCCTCAGTTCACTGGCGCCTCAGTTCACTGGCGCCTCAGTTCACTGGCTCCTCAGTTCACTGGCGCCTCAGTTCACTGGCGCCTCAGTTCACTGGCGCCTCAGTTCACTGGCGCCGCCTCCGTTCACTGGCGCCGCCTCCGTTCACTGGCGCCGCCTCCGTTCATTGGCGCCGCCTCCGTTCATTGGCGCCGCCTCCGTTCATTGGCGCCGCCTCCGTTCATTGGCGCCGCCTCCGTTCATTGGCGCCGCCTCCGTTCATTGGCGCCGCCTCCGTTCATTGGAGGTGCCTCCGTTCATTGGAGGTGCCTCCGTTCATTGGAGGTGCCTCCGTTCATTGGAGGTGCCTCCGTTCATTGGAGGTGCCTCCGTTCATTGGAGGTGCCTCCGTTTATTGGCTGCTCCGTTTATTGGCTGCTCCGTTTATTGGCTGCTCCGTTTATTGGCTGCTCCGTTCATTGGCACTGTGAGAAGTTGGACTGGCATATGCTGTCCACTTTTCTAGTGGGCACCTTGCACCAGTCCAAATGACAGTTATTGATGGTAGGTTTAAAGACAACCTATAAAGAAAGCTATCCTAGTGGTAGCTGTGTAGAGCAGCCTTCAGGCTAAGTCTTGATGGAATGTAAAGCAGCTTGTTTTACCAGTCTACAATCTCGTGAATGACCAAATGAAGGGAGAACCACACATATGTACACATACACACGTAGTCAAACTGTAGCCCAGCTCCAGGAACCAGAACAGACCACCAAACGAATCCGAGATAAGGCAAATAGAATTTTATTTCAAGGAAAACTGAGCAGAAGCAAAAAACGGACGCATTTCGGGCGGATGCCCTTGTTCACAGTCAAAAGTTTACCCACAATGCCTGTATTTTTAAAATGCTAGTGCACACCATGTGACACAATTAAACATAGAAGAAATACTACTGTTGCGTATGTGTGGCATAAATGAATAGAGGGGAGGTCAATTGCCCATTTATCATAATAAATTCATATGAAATTACAATTATGACTGAATAAATTCATTATGTAAGACAAGAAAGTTTCTGCATAAATGCATGAGCTCGGTCAGAACAGTATAATAATCTCAAAGCATGTAGTGTGCAAATTGTCGCAGTATGTAAACATCACTCTAAATATAAATAAGACCGTTCTAGTTAAAAAGCATATTTTAAATACTTGAAAAATGTTTTAAGAAAAAAATAAATTATTCTAAAAGGAGAACCACACCAGATGTATATGTATATATGTGTATAAATATATATATGTATGTATATATATTTCGTCCGTCAACCAACCCACCTACCTGATTTGGCACGAAATGACATGGACTCCACTCCCCCACACCGGCTACCAGACATGTCCAAGACTGTTGCATGTTGGGATTTGGAGTCCAGGAAATCCAACACGGACTCTGATTGGCTGTGCAGACTGCAAGGGGGAGGGAATACAGTGCTTTTTGAACATTTAACGGGAGGTAACTGGGAAGAAGGTTGTTAAGGGACAAGGCGCTGAGGAAGGCAAGATAGCCGAAATGCATTCGCCATACCAGGACCCTTGAAATAAACGGCTGTTTGCACTGTGTTCCCCGCGTGGCTGCTCATCTTTTTCGTGGCAAAAGGATTTTCAACTGTATATATATGTATGTGTATATATGTATGTGTAAGTGTATATATGTATGTGTATGTGTGTGTATATATATATATATATATATATATATATATATATATATATATATATATATATATATATATATGTGTGTATTACCTACTGGCGGTTGCCAGTAGGTAGTTATAGTTAGGATTTTTTTCAATGTTAAATCTCAAAATTCTATTTGGATTAACTTTGGCGCCGGTTGACGAATCTGCCTGAAAATTTCCTCAAAATGGCCTCGTCGAGCTCCGGTCCTTCCCTGAAAGTTTGGGGAGGGGATGCGTCAAGCGGGGGCCGAGATAAAAGGGGGGTCCCAAAACGCGTTTTCCCCAAGTTAATTTCCATAGGGCGGTCGACCTCACTTTTAGCCCGAACGGCTGAATGGATTTACACCAAATTTGGCAAAATTGTAGGGACTGGTAGCCCGATGTGCCTTTGCTATGTCTCAAGATATGTGCTACAGTGGATTTTGAGTAATTTAGGTTAAAAAAATATATATATCCATAAGCGCGCCCCGGTACGCGCTCCGGGGAGCGCTCTGGGCGCGACACGCGACTTGCGTGCAGAAAGCTGATTGGTTCTTGGGTGTCTGTAAACATTCAAAACAGTCCGGAGTGGCCGCCATCTTGTGTCTCGGTAGGATCGAGACACAAGAGGTGGCCAAAACAAAGGGGGAATTGACCATAAGGGGGCAGGGTAGACCCCCCCCCTGACCCCCTAGGTTTGATGTGGAGGCTATAAAAGGGTCCCGCTGGGCAAAAAAAAAAAAAAAATTTTTTTCCTATTTGCGCGGGGAGCGCACCAGGGAGAAAAGAGAATGGCAGAGTTTAAAAATTTAAGTCATTTTATATAAATGGGAGGTAGTTCTGAAAAGAACAGGTTTTTTTTTTGTTTTTGATGTTTTATATATTTTTTTGTTTTTTGGATTTTTTTTTGGTGATTTTCAGAACAATTTTATATTTTTTTTGTAGTTTTTCTGGGGGGAAACAAAAGACCGGGAATTGCAAACAGCTCAACTGGAGCAAAAAAATAGAAAAAAATTAAGGTTGCTTGCTGCAGTGATAGTTGTCTGCAGCTCGATTAAGTAAAGTGATGCTCTGCTCACCATAAGATATATAGTTTTGTTGCAATATATGCACACAAATTTAAATTGTGAAAACTTTGTTTGAACATTAGGGACCATCTCCCTAGCCTCTGCACCCAATGGAGTGGGCTGGTTGGAGGTGCCTGAAGTTGAAGGATGGGGAGGGTTCTTGGTCAGTTGCCTGACTTCTGCTCTTGCATAATTGTTTGGGTGCTTCCTCTGCATGTGCCTTATCATCGTGTGTTTCCCAAGCGAATATTTCCTGTTTGGGTTCCCTCTTGACAGTTCTTGGTCACAGATGAGGCAAGTCACCTTTGCTGCATTTACTTTTCTGGCACCCCTTGGCATTTTGAAAATCTCCCAAATAAAATGTTCTTTGGGTTTATATGGGGGAGTGTCCTCAGGCAGATATTGCCTCTCCTCCTGCTCCTCTTCGTCCTCCTCTTCTTCATGACCACCAATGTGGTCTTGCAGTGGTCCTTGTGGTGGTGGTGGTGGTGGTGTAGATCCACCTGCAGCTGCAACCAGTGAAGCCATTTCTTACACAATGCAGGTCTTCTTCACTCAAACAAAGTGAAAATGAGGAAAAAAGGTGGGGTCTTTCATCATTTGGAAAACAAAACTGTTGTGAACCAATCAAGTGTTATTTTCATGTCACATGACCCGAGGCGCTTATGCTACGCGCCCCGGGGTGCGCCCAGGGGCGCATCGCGTAAGCGCGTTGAATGCTTCCGGATGCGTTAACGCCGTGCGTATCACGCGGACGTGGCTACGCGATACGTCACTATCATGTTTTCGTTCGCAACATTGGCGCTAGCGGGGCGCTTCCCGGTTCGCGCACCGGGGCGCTTCAAACGAGTACGCTCTCCGGGGCGCTCACCGGGGCGCGCACCGGGAGCGCTCCAAGGCAAAAAAAATATTTTAAAAATTTAAAAATAGGAAAAATTGTAGGGACTGGTAGCCCGATGTGCCTTTGCTATACTCAAGTGGTTTTTACGAAAATTAACTTTGGAAAAAATATATATTGTGCTACATTGGGCTATATATATGTTAGAGCCCAATGTAGCCCAAAGATGGCCACCAGAGACAAAAAAATACAAATGTAGCCCAAATATCAGCCATATGTAGCCCAACTATAGCCCAATGATAGAATGTACCAGAGTGTTCTAAAGAACAACTAGAGCGTTAACAGTCTTACTTATAAAGTGAGACTTATAGTTAGGAATTAGCATTTAAAAAACCTATTAAATTCACTGAAAAAACCATAGGTTTCACACCAGTTATAGTTACCTGGAAATTTTACTGACATAAAACCATTGAAATTCCACGTTATAGTTAGTTGGACTCACTATAACTTACGCGTGTAATGCACTGCTGATGACGTCACATATTACATCACTCATGACCGTCAGGAGTGCTCAGAGACATCAGGGGACGCTTAACCAGACTGGAAGCAGAGATGCGTACGCTGGAGATGCAGTACTACCAAATCCAAATTCCTACACAAACATACGAAGGCGCGCTGCTATGGGGAAGGGACAGACTGGGAAAGACACTCGTAAACATACTCAAGGGTCCACGTTCATCACTGAACTCACCACCTTGGTGAACACTGTAGTGCACGCCCCGCCTGACATTCTAGACACTTTTACAGAGTTTTATAAAAAGTTATACACCGCTCAGTCCCCGCTTCCGACAGACGTACAGCAAGAATACTTTTTTAATGTTTTATTTATTTGTACATTTTTTTTTTTAAAAATGAAACTATTACAGGTGCAAGCGGTGCATCGTATCCAATGTACAGGCCAGATCAAGAAGACAAAGGCGACGAAACAGAAGTTACGAACAAGTTGTAAAACAATAAATCACAGAGCAATACTCAATATTAGAGGCAGTACAATCATTGTAGCAAAGGATCACACATACTGGAATTCTTAGTTACATCAGGTGCGTCAATCGATTGCAAACTGTCAGAGGGAAAGAAAAAGTAAAAAAGGGGGGGGTCTGTAAAGATGTATGAGCAAGCATAATTCAGGCGTTCACCACAAGGTCAGTCTGTGCATTGTCGACTTCGAGTGGGTGAGAAAGTAGGTATGTTGTGAGGGGTCCCCAATGGTCATAAAGGCGAGTGGTAGGGGAAAGCATCTCAGCAAATGCATACATTTGTTCCTTGAATTTAGGTGCCTTGCCCCGCCTCCATCTGCACACTATCTGCCGTTTAGCCAAGAGGAAGCTGAAGAAAATGAATTTCTGGTGTGGCAGAGCAAGTTTCTCAAGTTTCTCAGTGTAACCCAATAAAGTGAGGCAGGGAGTGTGTTGAAGGCACAGGGATGCCATTTGGTCTAGGGCCGTGAGTACCTGGCCCCAATATTCCCGAACAACACCGCAGTCCCAGGCCAAATGTAGAAAATCAGCTCCTATGGCGCCACAACCATTGCATAAGTCATTATCGCACAATTTGTAGCTGTGGAGCTTGGCTGGTGTGTAATATGTGCCGTAAATTAACTTATAGGAGACAGTGGCAGTGTCCCCGACCCGCTTGGCGAGATAGGCCTGGGCAGTAAGAGTTCGGATAGCGCTTTGTTTAAAACTGCTATTTTATATTTTATCTGTGTTACTGTGTACTTTTAAAATACGTGTGCTTTCTGCTAAAGTTTACAAAACTCCCCTGCACCACACGCCATCACTGACTTGCCTTGACTGCCGGAGCCACCTCCCTGTTACACCTCGTGGGGGCCAGCAGGCACTTCCGGTCGGCCTGCACGAAGAGCGGTTAGCGCTCTAGTGCATTACTTCCTCTGGGCTATTTAGGCTGAGCAGGGACTGTAGCTCGCTGCGGGAAGGAGACAGTGGCAGTGTCCCCGACCCGCTTGGCGAGATAGGCCTGGGCAGTAAGAGTTCGGATAGCGCTTTGTTTAAAACTGCTATTTTACATTTTATCTGTGTTACTGTGTACTTTTAAAATACGTGTGCTTTCTGCTAAAATTTACAAAAGTCCCCTGCACCACACGCCATCACTGACTTGCCTTGACTGCCGGAGCCGTCTCCCTGTTACACCTCGTGGGGGCCAGCAGGCACTTCCGGTCGGCCTGCTCGAAGAGCGGTTAGCGCTCTAGTGCATTACTTCCTCTGGGCTATTTAGCCCTCGCAGTCTCAAGAGCGCGCAGCGATCGCGCGCAGCTCCGCCGAAGACCCGCCAAAGAGCTGCCCGTCTGCGCCCGTCCGCGACAAGGCATCGCCAGGCGCCAGACATCTTGTCTCCCTCTAGCTGCAACTCTTGCGGTAAGATGTGCTACTCCAAGATAGAGTTGCTGAGTCTTCAGCATCACACCTGTTCATGTACCAGGCGGAACCCAGCCTATATTTTAAATCCTTCTACACCCCTCCAAACTCTGCACTGTTACTAAATCTAAACCTAAACCGCCCCAGGTCCTCAGGTTAGGACACCTCAATGTTAGATCTATGCAAAAACATTATTTAGAAATCCATGACCTTTTAGCAGATTACTCCCTTGATGCCCTGTTCATGACCGAGACGTGGCTTCACGACGACATGGACTCGGTTAGTAATTTAGCTACTCCCACGGGATATACTACATACACCGTGAATAGGAATTCAAGAGGGGGCGGTCTAGCGCTCATAGTCAAATCGCACCTTGCGTGCCAACTAACTAAAGTGGACATTAAGGGCAGCGGAAGCGCTCGCTTTTCTATCAAAGCCAACTCACAGTTCTGCGCGACTGGCCTCTTGATCTATAGACCTCCTGGCGCCGACGCCCCCTTCATTAACTTGCTCCTACAGTATCTGGGCACTAACATCACTAAAACCGCTAATCTCACGATCATGGGTGACCTCAACCTACATCTAGACAGAGACTCCGAGCCCAAAATTGCCACCTTTCTCGCGGATCTCGCCGCCTTTCAGCTTAATCAACTCGTAAGTGGTCCCACCCATAGAGCGGGACACCTCCTTGATCCCATCTTCTCTAACATTACGAGTGTATCCGCATGCTCGCCTATTCCTATGACCTGGACAGACCATCATCTGGTAATAATGTCAATTTCTTGCAACTCTGTCCCTGCTTTGGTGCCCACCCCGCAAGTTCAAAAACGTCCTTGGAGAAAACTCCGCCTAGAGGACCTGCATAACCTCTTGGTGTTAAATCCCCCTCCCTCAGGTGACGACCTTGACGTAGGGTACGACCAGTTTTGCCTCTGGATTACCCAGGCACTAGATACCCTGATCCCTGCTAGATGGATCAAGGCTCGCGCCCATATGGCTAGTCCCTGGTATAATTCAGAACTATCCATTCTGAAAAAGGAATGCAAAAAGGCGGAGAGAGGTTGGAGAAAAAATTATGATGCAAATCTCAAACAGAAATATGTTCTACTCCAGAAAACCTATCACCGAAAGGTTTGCAGAACAAGAGCGGCATACTATGCCGATGAAATTAACAGCAGCCCCAACGCCTCTAAAACTGTCTTTAAAATCTTGAAAGACCTTACCGCGAAAAAAACTGCTATCACTGCCACTACCTCCCCTGACCTTTGTAACAATATGGCTAATTTTTTTACCAATAAGATTAGGAAAATTTATGACACCTTCCCAAACTCTTCCCAGCTCTCTGTTACTCTGGACCCCACTAGACCTTCTCTCTCCTCCCTCTCTATACTGGAGCGAGAGAGTTTTAAAAAAAATTGTAAAAAAATCAAATCTGGTTCCCCGGCTGATCCCTTAAAACCTGAGACTTTCTGTGAAGCCCACGAACTTGTCACAGAACCTATACGAGACATCATTAACCTGTCTCTCTCTACCGCCAGAATTCCCTCAAAATGAAAGCAGGCTTGGGTATCTCCCATCTTAAAAAAACCCACATTAGACCCCACGCTTCCTGAAAATTTTAGGCCCATTTCCCTTCTCCCCTGGCCAGCCAAAATAATCGAGGCACACGTTAACACCATTCTTACCAATTTCCTCCTAACCAACAACATCCTGGATAACTCAACACGGGTTTAGAGCTGGTCATAGCACCGAGACAGTCTTGCTCAGTGTAACAGAAGACCTCCGTACCATTCTTGACACCGGCGGAACGGCAGCACTGGTCCTGTTGGACCTCAGTGCTGCCTTCGACACGGTGTCGCACGAGGTCCTTCTGATGAGACTGGAGGAAATTGGAATCACGGGGACAGCCCTAGGATGGTTTAGAGACTTTCTTTCCAACAGGTCCTTCAAAGTCTCCACCCCCCTTACATTTCTAAGGAGCATAACATCGGACAGGGAGTGCCGCAGGGTTCTTCCCTGAGCCCTACCCTGTTCAATGTCTATGTCCGTCCTCTTGCAGAGGTGGCTAGAAGGAGCGGACTGGCATTGGTGTCCTACGCTGACGACACCCAGCTGGTGGTGGCTCTTAATGACAACAGTGGTTTGGAGGCTCATCACTTCAAACAGACACTTACTGACATCACCAACTGGATGAAGGCGAATTTACTCCAGCTTAACGCGGGGAAAACAGATACTGCTCCTGGGGAAAAACATCGCGTCCTGGGGAGATAGCTGGTGGCCTGACACCTTGGGCCAACCTCCTAAGCCAAAGGAATGTGTTAAAAATCTGGGAGTCTGGGTGGACTCGGCATTGAAGTTTACTCACCACACTAAAAAGGTGTCTGCCACCTGCTTCGGCATCTTACGCAACCTCAGACCTATTTTGAGGTTCTTTGATTGCCGCACCCGCCAGTTAATTGTCCAGGCGACCATCCTTTCAAGACTGGACTATGCCAGCTCTCTTTTATTGGGGGCTAACCTTGCCGAAACCACCAGATTACAGAGAGTCCAGAATGCGGCTGCCAGGGCGCTGGTAGGCCTCCCCTGCCACTCTTCGGTGGCCGGAGTCTTGAAAAAACTGCACTGGCTCCCGTTGGGCAAAAGGATCCAGTTTAAGGCACTTTGTTTAGCCTTTAAAATTCTTAAAACCGCCTCTCCCCCAATGCTGTGCCCCCTCCTGTCGGAGTATATTCCTATGAGGTCACTTCGCTCAGAGGGACAACATCTCGTGATCATCCCTCGCACCAAACTGGCCAGAATAGGCGGTCGATCCTTTAGCTTCCTGGCTGCCAAGCTATGGAACAGTCTACTGGAAACAATCCGTGGCATGCAGGACCTTTTGGCTTTCAGAAAGGCCATCAAAACTCACCTCTTTCAGTAATGCTTCTTCTTCTCTCTGTGCTTCTGACTTTCTGCATTTAGTCTTCTCGCAGCGCCGGGACGCCCCTTGGCTGGGGCAGCCGCGCGCTATACAAATCACTATAACATAACATAACATAACATAGTGTAGGATGCAAAGGTGGCTACTGGTTGTGCTGTGTTCTGTCTGTTTGCAGCAGTAAGTCCACTGCTCGTAAGTGAGGACGAAGCCCATATCCGCTGACCACCGGTCTCGAGCTGTGCTCTGTGTGGGGCCTTGAGTGGTGTATCCTTTTACCCTTGCTGCCGCTGCTCTGAATTGCCGTGAGCTTTTCACCGACTCTATTTGCTCTGCACAGACCCCTGACTCAGTGCACGGACCCGCCCGCCTGTCTCCAGCGGCCCCCCAGCTCTGAACCCAGCTAGAGCGGGGCCGCCGAGAGGAGACCGGCGAGGGGCAAACTACAACACCCAGAAGCCCTTGCTGGGGTCCGTGTCACCAGCGAGCGCCAGGCGGCGCATAAAAAGCGCATCAGACCAGTCTCGCGGGACGCCGAGCGAAGCCCGGGCAAAGGGGGGGCCCGTTTAAGCCCCTTCAAGACCGGGTAAGACTGGACTGGGCCATGTTATGTGCAATTATTATCTGATTTGTATTCTTTATTATCACTGTGTAATCAGATCCAGCTAATCGTCTTGAATACTGTAAAAAAACGACGAACTCTCACTGCGTGAGTTTCTCCTTCCCTACTTCGTCCGCTTTGAAATGTCTTCCACAAGAGGTTCAAGAAGTAAAACTGTGCAGAATCTAGTTCAAATAACTGGCCCTATAGACTTATTTAATACCAGAACTAATGAGGTGATTAATCAAAGCATATCTCTGCTGGTGCGGAGGGTATCACAAGAGTTGGAAATAGCAAGGAGGTCCTCCTTAGGGCCTCTAGCTTCCGCCCAAACTCCAACACAGTCAGGGCCAACTACCTCTCTTGCAAGTCAAAATGAAACGGTGGCAGAGATTTTTTCTGTTCCTGTCACGGTTGATTTATCTGCCACGCAGCTGTCACTTGATTCACTCATATCCGACGACCTAGAAAAAACACCAGACCTATCACAATGTCAAAACCACGTCATATCATCGGAAACAAAGGATAAAGGGAAGAGGGAAGGCGCCATAGCTAAACAGAAAAAGAACATAAAGAAAACAAAAGGGAACAAATCCAACCCTATTCAACCAACACATTCAGCAAATTCTCAGGCCCCGGATGCAAATCACTTTGCACAGCATTTACAAAATGACACCAACACCCCTCTGATAAATATCCAGGAACTTCCGGACAGTTTGCGAATAGCTGGGAGTACCTGTGATACATGCGCTTCTAATGTCCATCTATTAAACAGTATGGAGGAGCTATTTAAACGCTACCTGCAACCAGTTGAAAAAAGCTTAATGCAGATTAAAAAAGTTAGCGAAATTGAATACATTGCCTTTTAACCAGAAAACCTTGGCTCCCGCGCTCTCAGGGGGGCCCAATCCAAAGCCCCGGGTATTCCTCCTAAACCAGCCCAAACTGCTCCTAAAATCCCAGTTACAGAACCTATAAAATCTACAGACTCAGAAACAGGGCGTAAAACTGTACAAGTTATTGCGGCGTCTATTCCTGGCCCAGCCAAGGAAAGTTCCAATACTACCCAAGACACCTGCAAGTCTACACCAGGCATAACTAAGGTTCCCCTGGGGACAGTAAAACAAAACCTTACGTCACATCTTTCTACTAAAGTGCCGGCTACACAATCCAAGGGAGAGGAGAATAAGAAGGGAGCTAGGCCTAGGTGCCCTGTTCATCTTCCCCCCGAGGCGACGCCCTACACAGTTATTCTTACGGGGGTACCTGAGCTGATGGATAATGCGGATGAGCCTCCGTGGTCCCTTCGGAATAAGGTCCTTCAGTGGTTGGCTACTAATAGACCTCTCCAATCTCCCTATACCAGCAGAATTACATCAGTGCAAAGAGTAGTCTGGATTGGGGATTCTAGGAAAACCATACAGGGTGACTACATCATAGTCAGTTGTGGCGATTCCGCCACGGCTGATTATATTTGCTCCTGGCCTGACTTGGAAAAAAAGGGGGGGGTCGACGCTTATCGTCTCTCCTTCTTCTATCCTCCTACGAATTCATACAACAACGCAGATTTCCAATACGGGGATGAGGGTTTGGATTGGACTTGGAATCAAGTAGGTCACTGGAAGGGAAATAGACACAGATCAAGAGACAGGGAACCAAGGCCCTGGCTACCAAGGAGAAACCAGTATAATTTGGATGGATGGAGGGGTATCCCCATGAGAAACAGGTATGATTGCCTGGATATGGTTGATTGACCATCAGGGTACTCATTAAGGATGAACAAGGAGTGTAGTACCTTGACCACTACCTCATTTTTAGGCAATAAACCTGAGCTATGTCATTTAAAACAGCCCTGCAAAAGCCCAATCTTGACAATCATAAACTCTGATCCCGTCAGCATATCACTCTCTGAACCATTGGATACTGTAATACAAGAAGAAATAAATATAGGTGCGATAGACATAACAGGACATAATGAAAATAGTAGTGTGAGCCCACAATACTGTGAAATAGTATCGTCACCAACACTGAGGAAAGCTAATTTGGGTTTAACCTCATGGAACGTCGCGGGTCTCCACAAGAAATTGAACGATCAGCTATTTCTATCCTTTGTAAGGAAATATGACATCGTCTGTCTTCAAGAGTGCTGGGATCAGGAGGAATCGCACATAGAGGGCTATTCTACCATTTTTATACAGGGTAATCGAGGTAGAGGTTCTGGTGGGCTTTGTACCTACGTTTCTAACCTGGTAAAAGTGACAGTGAGAAAAATAGTAGGGGAAGGGATAAATGATAGAGTATCCAGATCTCTGCAAGGCCTTTCCGTTGTTGGTGAGGGAATGAATCTTCTCCTCATTAACTTTTATAATAACATCGGGAAAGAAGAACCAAAAGCTATTATAGAGGACCTTACTAATATCTTAAATCTGGGATCAGGAAAGGCCCTCATTATGGGTGACTTCAATTGCCATCTGTGTCCCCATAATGGTGTGGACATTTGTGGCATAACCAACCTCAAGGGCGAACCGACCACTCACTTTGCCCACTCCATTTTTGGTACCATGCTAAACCACCTCATGCACGAATGGGACCTAGGATTTGCGAATGAACTCTGCGAGCCCGCGGTTGAATTTCAGACAACTTTTCATGGGCATGGGTCTGGGACCATCATTGATTTTATTTTAATATCAAATAATAGACAGGGATATGTTCAGGGCTTTGATACTGAAAACCTACCAATTAGTGATCATTTCCCAATCAGTATCAGTCTGCATAAACGCTGTCAGGATGGTCATGCCCTAAGCCTTCCTGATACATTATATGGTCTCTCTATCTCACTTTCCAAAAGAAATGGTTACGCTTTGAAATGGGCGAAAGTTGACCCCAGTAACTTTCTAAAAGAAGTAATTACAAAAGATCAGGAGCACTTTGATATGCTTGGAACAAGATCCTCCCCCTGAGAAGGTTAAATTAGCATATAGTAAGATAGCAGTTACCATAAAGGATAAACTGATTAGAAAACATAAAGAGAGGGAAACGACCAAACTGAACCGTTGGTTCAACTCCGCTTGCACGAAAGCTCATACCGCTTTATTGCAGGCGGTAAAGACACTTCCGAGGGATGTTAAACTAGTTAGAGAAGCGAGGACAGTGTACAAACAGGCCCTATCTAATAGGAAAAACGAACTCAAACAGCAGGCCTGGGAAGCACTGATTAGAGCTAGTGCCCTTCGCGATAACATTTCCTTCTGGAGAGAAGTTAATGCCCCATTCTTTGTTGAAAGCAGGATTGACTCTCTCGAAATCGTGATACCCGAGGACGATTGGGTCAATTATTTCACGGGTCTATATAAAAAAGATGTTATTGGAGATTACTTACCGTGAAATCCCTGCAAATAATAAAAATAATCCTATTGACCCTTACCCAGAGGCAACTCACCATCTAGACAAATTTCCCTTGAACATAATTTTCACGTCTGTAGAAGTTGAGCAGGCAATTTGTGAAAGCGCAAATTCAAAAGCCCCGGGCCCAGATGGTATTCCTGTTGATATATTTAAAGACAGGCTGGACCTCTGGGCTCCGCTTCTCACAAATGTTCTGAATGCCTATAGCCAAATAGGTTTTCCTGTCACGTGGCAAGAAGCCATTGTAATCCCAATTTTCAAAAAAGGTGATAGACAGGATCCCAAATGCTACAGGCCTATCTCCCTGCTTGACTCTCTAATGAAAGTGGCAGGGAGAGTTTTATTGACTAGATTACAAGCCTGGGCCGATGAAGAGAGGGTTCTTTCAAAATTTCAGTATGGTTTCAGGAGAGGTTTGGGCACAGTCGAGCAGGGACTGAATTTGGCCCTAATAATTAGCAAATACACAATGGCAAAAAAAGGCAATCTGTTTGACATTTGTCGATTTAAGTTCGGCGTTCGATTGCCTAGATCACAAACTGTTATGGTCAACTCTAATGAAGTTAGGTTTAGATCCCCCTATCCTGAATTTTATAAAGGGATTATATAGAGGTGCTGGAGCTAGGGTTCGTTATGGCAGAAATGGTGAATGCACCAGGAAATTCCCCATAGATAAGGGGGTTAGGCAAGGATGCATCCTTGCACCCTTTCTTTTTAATCTTTATATCAACGAAGTGGCAGACTTTTTAACTAATTTAGAAGTTGATTACCCTAAAATAAATGGCACGTCGGTTCCAATTCTGTTATATGCCGACGATGCCGCAATAATATCGCAAACCCAGGTTGGCCTTCAAAAGGCCGTAACTGGTTTTTCAACTTTTATGGGGTCTAGAGGATTGAAGATCAATGTATGTAAAACTTTTACCATGTGCTGTACCTCTAAAAAAAAAACGAAGATAGACTGCAGGACCTTCGTTAATCAGTCTAAGATAAGCTTAACTAAAACTTTTACATATTTAGGAATCCCATTTAACAGAGGAACCTGGACAACAGCGATAACTACACGTAACTTGGCCTTCTCCCGTACTATTGGAGCGATAAAACAATTTGCCAAACGCCTGAGAGGGAAACCGATTGACACTTTGATTAAAACCTATGCAGCCAAGTGCGTATCAACGGCAACATATGGCGCTGGCTTATGGGGGATGGCTGACTGTTCACAAATTCAAACAACAGAAAATGCTTTCCTTAGACACTTGTTAGCTGTTCCAAGATCTGTTTCCACCACCATCGGTCATACAGAATTAAATTGCGTGCATATCACAGATCTGATAAAGGTCACACCAGTCATGCTGCGGCATAAGATCTGGACCACAGAGGAGTTGACCTTCAGCAGGGATGTGATCCAAGACTGCATGAAACAATCAGCGGCTAAGAAGATCATTTGGCTGCAATATGTTAAAAATTTTATGAATTCCATTGGGCATCCTGAATTCTTTACAACTCAGAGTACATGTACCTCAATCTCGAAAAAACACTTAAAAGACTCCTGTCTCGAACTGTTGGAAGAGAGAAGGTGGTATCTGGATTGTAATAAGTCAACGATTGTCTCTCATCACCGCATCTTACATGGCCCAGGATTACATCCGTATTTGGCTCCGGAAGTTCCTAGTTATACAAGAATGCTTCTAACTAGGATGAGAACAGACTGCTTTTTTAGGATGGTAACATTCCCTACTCCAAATGACTGGTCGGTGCTACTGACAAAATGCCCATGTGATGACATTTCGACTCAGTCAAATATTCATAGCATTCTTTTCTGTAAATATTATGAGTGGGGGAGAAAGAGATTTTTGTTACCATTCTTAAGACTGTGGGGTCTGCGTCAATGCAGACCTGCTCTAATTAGACTGTATATACTACCAGATGAACTTACTGTGAATACAGCTGCCAATTATTTGAAATATGTGGTTAGAACAAGAGCCTCCATGAATTAATGCTATAATGGGAATCTATATATATGTAGTTAATAGCATACTTAAATATCTGAGTTCCTCTGATTGCCTTTTTATAAGGGATTTATAAATATTTTTAATATTTTTTTTTCACTGCTGTAATATAGATAGATTTGATTGTTTTATGATAATAATTTTTTATTGTGCTTTTATGGTCTTTTTTAATACCGAATAAAGCTATCTTGACTTGACTTGAGTGGTGTAGAGAGTATGGTAGAGTGAAGAAACTAAGTGTGGTGCCGCATCGCTACGTAGTATTCGACACAATGGGACAAGCTCTGGGGGCTCCTGAGGATAAGTAGGTGTATGTTCCTTGTGGCCCTGGCACGACCGGACATTGAGAAAAATGAAGCAGTTGTTTAGAGAAGAGATGCAGCGATGTACGGAATTACTGTGAAGGCCCCCGTCTCTTCCCCCCACTACCCCCGCGATTCTTGTTGCCATATCTTCACAGTACTGATGACTGGTGAAGGTTCTGTGGTGCGTGAAGCGGTGGCAGTGAATAGGGTGCCCTCGAGTGGTATGGGATCAGCTAAACCAGTGTTCGTAGCAACTTACGGAATGTCTCTGGGAGGGTGGAAACAGAAATGAGCGTAGTGAGCTTGTGCGCATATATAATAAAGTTCAAAATTTTGGTACATCAAACCCCCCTTGCGAATAGGGCCTAGTGAGGGTATCCCATTGTATTCTAGGTTGTTTGCCACCCCAGAGATGACGCATCAGCTCTAAGCAAAGCAAGGAGAAAAAATGTCTGCCCGGGTCATATGGTATGTTCAGAAATGAAGGAGTTTGGGGAGGATAACCATTTTTATGAGGGAGATGCATCCTGCAACGGAGAGCTATACGGCAATCCATCTTGTGAAAATATCTCTGATACCCTCGGGCGCGACCATAGTTAAGCTGCATCAGTTCTTCGTGGTCTGCAGAGATATGTATCCCAAGATACCTTACTTCTTCAGTGCACCATTCAATAGGGAAGTGGGGGATGTATCTCGAAACTGATATAGTAAGAGGGAAAATTTGGCATTTGTTCCAATTAATGTAAATACCGGATATTTTTCCAAATCGCATGAACTATCTGAGCAGCGGGTTAAGGTTAAAATGTGGCTCCCTAACATGTCATCCGCATATAGGGAGATCGGAATTTGTCTAAGAGGGCATCGAAGGGCTTTATCTTCGTGGTGTTATTGTATTCTGGCTGCAAGTGGTTCCACCGCAAAAGCAAGTAGGGGAGAGAGTGGGCAACCCTGATAGGTGCCTCTGGTGATGGGAAAAGACGGAAATGAATGACCATTGATGAGGACCTTGGCTTTGGGATTAGTGTACATTAGGCGGACCAATGAAAGATATCGTCTAGGCATGCCCATGTTTTGGAGGATGACGAAGAGGTACTCCCATTCGACCAAATCAAATTCCTTTGTGGCATCGAGGAATACGGTACCTCGGGGCAATGTCGGGTCTACCGACCATAGTATGGAAAAGAGTGAGGAGGTTGTGCGACGTTGCCCAGCTAGGGTGTGTGAATAGTTTATTGTGTAGTTAATTAAAACCATTACAATGTTCCATGACATAAAATATATTACATATTGCCTTCTGAGCTGTTGAAAAAGATCTGATAATCAGTTAATATCAAGCTTTAGAAACATTTTGCAATTATTTTCAAGATCTGCTAATATTGCAACATTATTCTTTCTTCAGATTCTCAAAATAAGTAAAAAATTTGATTATATAACAAATTAATTGTGGGTCCTTTGAGTCTATACTCATTAATGCTGATCTACAGGTACGTATGCATTTTTCATTAAACTTTCTCCTAAGCAAGTCCTGACGGCAGATACATATCAAATGCGTAAAGTCCTGTACTGCTGCTCCACATAGATCGCAATCTTTTCGGCCTGGGGCCCTTCAGAACGGTTGATCGGCATTGGTCGGCAATTTCCCCATGCTCAACTCCATATACTTAGTTTTCAGATAGGGTGGAAATGTTAAGGCCAGATATGCTGCTGGCTCAGGCCTTGTATATGCTTGTAGGACCATCCATGCATGCGCACGTCGGCTTAGGGTTGCTTTATCTTCCATTAATGAGTGAGCTTTTGCCGCTTTTTTTATTATCATCTGAAAAGATGTCCATGGCAGTTTCCTTTGCCAGAGAGCCTCCATCTTGGTTATTTTCAATAAAGAATTAAAGTACTATGCGTAGTATGATTTTGTATCATTTTGCAGAGCTTCCCAGAGTGAAGAGTTGATAGCTAGATCCTGATTCAGCCATATTTTATACCAACATTTCATTGTCTCATACCTTTTGTGTATTACTTGTTGTTGTAAACCAAACTCCAGGCGTACTTGGGCTGGTGAGGCATCACATGGCAGATGGAATACTCTTTTGTAGACTCGTGTTTGTATTTTGTCTAATAATGGCGCACTTTTCCCATGATTAACCACACTTCCATATTCAATAGTCGGTAGTAGTTTTGCTTTCTTAACAGCAAGAAGTGGGGCAAACGATAGGCCTTTTAGTCATTTTAGAATACTGCCCAGCCAGTGATAAAACCGCCTCGATATGGGAGAACTAATTTCTCCATAAGCAGGCTGAGACGATTAGCTAGAATTTTTGCAAGAATCTTGGCATCAGTATTGATTAAGGAGAGGGATCTACATGAATTGCAGCAGTCTGCTGGCTTACCCGGTTTCAGGAGAGAAGACATCAGGGCGAGTCTCATGGTCGGGGGAAGGCAGCTCAACTATTGTGCTTCGTTGAAGACTTGCTTGAGAATGGGGAGTAACTGGGTGATGCAAGTTTTATAAAAGTCAATGGGGAGACCATCTGACCCAGGACCTTTCCTGGACTTCATCTGCATTATAGCCTCATGTAGCTCATCATTTTCAAAGGGTGCCTCAAGGAACGCCTCTGTGAATCACCGAGCAACCCAAGAGTTATATCCTGCAGGTATGGGGCTAAGTCAGGAGGTTTAACCCTGCAGGTACAATACAGATCAGTATAGAATTCGGTAAAGGTGCGGAGGATATCCAGGCTGTCCCTGTGATGGACACCAGAAGAGTCCCGAATTTCAAGGACATAGTTAGAGAATCGGAGTAGTCTGATACCTTGCGCTAACGCCCTACCTGGGTGTCCACCTTCGCCGTACCTGCACGCAACATGATAGTTCCCTCAATCGTGTTTGAGTCTGCCGTATGCTTGTAATCGGACAGTTTTTCACAGATTGTCGCCATACGCTGCCCAGAGTTATCACCCCAGAGATCGCTCTCCAGTTGTTTAAGCTCACTCTCAAGCATATGGAGTGTCTGGCGAAGGTCTTGTAGCACCCCAAAGCTGTTGGCCATGCAGGAGCCTCGGATGGTGTCCTTAAAGGCCTCCATACTGTGCTTAATGATGAGATAGAACCAATATTGTTCTGAAAGAATTCAGTGATTTTTGTGCCAATTTCAGCCTTTAAGACTGTATCAAGTAGTGCTTCCACCATGAGTCTCCAAAATTGAGGAAAAGAGATGGTTTGGTGGGGCTATTGTTATGAGTACCAAGGAGTGATCGGAGTATGTTCTAGCAAGGTAAACTGCTCACGTGACCCACAAGACCGCCCGCGGGAGACCACCCAACGCGATCCCAGGAAGCATGCGATGCGGTGTAATGAGTACCTTCCCTTCCGGCCGGGTGAACATGTCGCCATGTATCTGTGAGTCCATGAGCTGCGAATATTCCTGACACTACTTCCTGCGTCCTAGTGTAATGCTGGAGTGATGGCTTGGATCTGTCTACAATGGGATTGAGGACAGTGTTAAAGTCACCCTCCCAAATGATGAGTGGTGCTGATTTGAAGTAATCGTCCCCAAAATGTAGTGAAGAAGTCTGGATCGTCAACATTGGGCCCGTAACAACATACTAGTGTGACGGACTGAGCACCTAGTGTTCCCCATATCATACAGCTTTGTCCAAGAGTCTTGTTGTGTGCCTTCCAGAATAAAGGGAATATTCTTGGTTACAAGAATCACAGTACCTCTGGAACAGGTAGAATAATAGGAGAACACTCGAACTGCGGCCCATTTACTAGGAAGGTAGGGGTAGCAGCGGGGTTGAAGTGCGACTCCAGTAAGACAGCAATGTGGACGTGATGCCTATCCAGGTATGTCAGAACTTGTCTGCATTTCTGGGGATCTCGGAGACCCCTGACGTTCCATATAATTGGGTTAAGTTGTAGGGCCTCAGTATGGGTTGACATGGTACTTTAACATAATGATACCGTGGTGTGCTCTGCGAAAGTAGGGACTGATGGCGTCACCCCGAGTGGGATGGGTATACTCAGACGTAAGTCCCATGCTCTCCACACCACTGGAGTCAAGCTATCCTGGCTGAAGACGGCTGATAGCCAGAAACCGGTCCTAGGATGCTTGATTCCGATCCAGGAAAGACATGGCTTGGCAGTTCGAGCTGGACTGTTCCCATGAGGCCAAGGGTCAAGGCTGATTTGCATATAGCCATGTCTGAACTGGGGTGGTGTGGAGTGCAAAAAAACAATGGATTTAGGCCCAGATCTCTGTACTGGAGTGAATGTATGACATTGTTCTGCATTCTGTCCATCAACTGTTGTTTTGCACTTTAACATAATGATACCGTGGTGTGCTCTGCGAAAGTAGGGACTGATGGCGTCTTGAAATATTGATCCTGGGTCTACCTGTAGAAGAAAAAAAACAGCATACAGCAATGGAACTATGTTCCCCCACCCGCAACAGCACCCCAATTGTGCCGGCATTAATACCCCTACCCATCCAGAAAAAAACAGATTGCAACAGTGCAATAAAGAGAGATTCATACATTGAATATGGGGGGGCAACACCTGTGTGGGGAGCGAGAGTGTGCAACGATAACCTCCCACTCCTTGTAGGTGTAAAGTCCGGCTCCCGATGGTGATGGGAGAAGGTAAAGGGGAAGTTGCTTGGCATAGTTCTTTTTAGGAGTTAAAAACACATAGAAACGAAAAGAGAAATAGTGCCAGCCAATAAAAACTAAATCTGCCATATCTGAATTCGCAGCACTTATCTGTTGGTATGTATCAGTATGTTAGGAGTACATCCTCCGCGATGTGATGACTGAGAGCAGTAGCGTTGAACTGTTTGGAACGGCGAGAGGGCCTTCGGCAAGGAAAGTACCTCCAGGAGGTAAGGAGCTGGGCAACGATTAGGCGTGGGTTCGCGCCCGGAGGTGATCGTGGACCAAGGCAACGGTGTGCGCGTTCAACAATTAGTTGGGTGGAGAATGCGTCTGCGCCAAAAGTGGTGCGCAAGAGGCGTCCACAAAGTCTTCCATGCGGCCAGTGTTTGCGCCTTCAGGAATTCCAGTGAGGCAAATATTATTACACCGGTTGCAGGCCTCTAAATCCTTGTTTTTGGCTGCAGTGATTTTGAGGCGTTTGTCCATTTGAGCTGTGGCATCTTCCGTACCAGATATTCATTTTTCCGCTTCTTTAAGTTGTTCACCTTGTCTCTACCTTCTTCACTATATAGTCCAAGCTGGTGTTCATGGAGTCCATTTTGTTCAAGAGATCCATAAGGCTGTGCTCCATGGCCAAGAGGAGAGTCTTCACTTAATCCACCGGAGTGGGCGGTGGGATCATAGAGTGAACATCAGTAGGCTGTTCTGATTCTTCCATATTAAAGCGTTTGATATCCATTTTTGTATCAAAAGGGAGTTTGGACTGTCAACCATCGGGTTACCCCATGGTGGGAGTTGCACCTGAAGCAAGGATGCAGCACCAACGAAAGGTTTGGGGAGGCTTCCGTGCGGTGACTGTCCCTGAGATTTATCTCTCCTTCATTGTAACTGGATGAGCAACGGGCGCTTAATATGACAGCTCTAGGTGTGTTGTTAAGTATGGTATGCGAATGGTTCTCCCTACGCAGAGCTGGTTAGCTGTCAGGGGGGCAGGCGCCTCAATGAAGGACTGACCAGTAGTGTAAATTAGCACCAAGTGAGTTTAGGCAGCAGGAAGAGAGACAGCAGGCTGTAGGACGTACACAATGTTAGCTGACAGGATGGTTGATGTGGGGGCAAGACGGGCGAAAGTGACGTTCTAGGTAGGCCGCAGGCGTCAACTCCAGTGCCTTGGAAACAGTCCCCGAACACATTCAATAACAGTTCTCAGGTGGCAGTCACTTGTGGGGCAGCAGGGTTCCTGGGCGCAATGGGGGGGATGTCACAGGAGTCAGGCGCCATACTTCGGACTAGGCGCTGCAGAGATGGTGGTGCTAAGGAGCATGACGGTAAGCACCACACCAACCTGAGGGTTGCAGTGTCAGGTGGCTCCAAGAGGGTGTTAAACTGACCAGCGGTGGACCCCTGGGACTGGTCTGTTGATGCCCAGTGGGGGATAAGTACACGCAGGCTCACCGTATTCAATTGGACATCCAGGTGATGCGTTGTGCCAATGTAGACGATGGGCGGCGACGAACAGAGTCTGTGCTGTCCACTGCTCCGAGCAGAATATGGTTTAAATTCCCATGTGCTTCCCAGGTGCTCCGATGGCTGAGATCTTTAACGGTGCGGCGGAGTGAAGGAGCAGCACCGCTGGCAGGCAGGTCTGTGCTCACAGCTGAGCAGCCCAGGCGCCACATGGAATGCCCGACCCTCTCCTATCCGCGCTAGCCGCCAGCAGGGCTCCGCAGGGTGCAGTTTCCACCTTTTGTAGTGTATTTCCTATATTCCCAATAGGCTCTGCGCATTGGAAAAATATACTTATAGATATGACATAGGACTTAGGTCAGTATGTCTCTATCGAATAGGTCAGTGTGTCTTTATCGAATATACTAAACTTAATTGTGAGTGCCAGCTAGCTCAGAGGTCACTAGAAACTTTCTCGATTACACAAGAAGGGATTAGTTTCTGACAACCGCATAAACATAACAACTTTGTTTCCCTAGGACTGGAACAGATATCTTCAGTCGTGGAAACAATAGTGCATGCTTCGTTTCTACAGAGTTAGAGACGGGCTTTTCAATAAAAAGGGGTTTATTGAACAGTCTTCTTTCTCATGCAAGAGAGGTGAACTGCTACAATTGTTAGACAGAATGCAAAGTATAATGCATACAGCGTAAACAGTAGTATAAAATAATACTGTAATAGCATTGTCTTGTGCTATGACATATAAAAATACATATATAAATAACACAGGCTAAAATACTCAACTGGTGATTCTAAAATACGCCTACCCTAATATACCTTACCTAGGTCTAGTACGAGGGAAGATCGAAGTGTGGTCTTTAGCGTAGGTTTAGTTTTTGCCAAAGGTTTCTCTAGGTTTTAATCAGCTCCATACCTTAGAATGAGAAAGGAGGTTTGGTATCTGTCTCTGACTCGATTTCCCAACACCCCACGAAGGGAGTCGGAGACACTGGAGCCGGATTCTCTGCAGAGGACAGCTTCCGATCAGTGTGTCCGCTGGAGAGTCTGCTTCCTTCGGCACTTGCTGTAGTGAGGCAAGTAGGTAGTCGAACTGCACCGAACCACACCGTGCTTTAGGAATGCCACCTTTGAAGTAAAGTTGGGCACATGAACGTCATAGATGAACCTCTAAGGAACAGTTGTTAATGCATAATAATGAGTTTATTGGAGAATTCAATATCCAGGCTAGGGGACGTCCCTTCTGCTTAAGAGTCTGGTTTTCAAAGAAATCGTTGTGACGTTTGGTGAACAGATGGAAGTAGCCATGCCTGTATTTGGGTAGCATGGGCTATGCCTATGTAAGCGCTTGATTTCTATGCCTATTTAAGGGCAACGCGAATTGTACCTATATAAGGGCATGAATCGGGAAATTCAATCGGAATCTAAAACGCCATACAACACCTTGGCAGCACGGCACCTCGTACCTCTCAGTGGGGGTCCTCAGTGCTAATTCAAGCACTGGAACATAGCCGCAGAAGTCCGAAATCGCAGCTGGCACTTCATTTTTATTCAGCCTGCTTAGAATCCAGGATAAGAGATGAATTTCAGTGTCAAGTGTCCGGAGCCTCACAGGCGCTCTGCCATCTTGGTCGTGCCACCAGTGCAAGAATGCTTTGACTCAGTGGAACTGCTGTGGTTTGGCAGGGCACACCGTGAGTATATGGAATCTCCCTTCACTGTTGAGGACGTGCGACAAGCAATAGGTAGCCTACCAGCTGAAAAGGCACCTGGGGCGGCACCTAATAGTCACATTTTATAAAGAATACTCCACCACATAGACAGGGACATCGGGTTTACCACGCAAGGACTCACTGTGTCAATGTATGCAGACGATATCACCTTGTATATGGTAAACCCGAGAGATAATTTCTCACCCATGACGTGTGAGCTGATGTGGTACGGGGGATTGTCGGGATAGAGATAAACTGGAGTAAATTGATCATAATACTGTTGGCACCTGAGAGACAGCCCTTCGATTTTGAGTACACTATTGGCTGGTAGAGTGGGCCGACTTGACACCTGGTTGTATGGATTAGTAATGACATGCAAGAACTCTGAAACATAAAATTATGGAAGAGTGATTGACTGAATAGACGACCAAGTGCGTAGGTGGAAGACTCTCCCCCGCTCCCTGATAGGTCGCATATTGTTGGCCAAAATAGTCATCCTGCCAAAAGTATTATATATGGTTAAAAATGTCCCTATCCCCCTCACAACACAATTTCTCAACAAATCCACTCCTCAATGATTGAGCTGGTCTGGGCGAGGTGACAGCCAAGGGTCTCTTGGGACACACTCGCACTAAAGCAGGCACAGGCTGGACTGGTGGCTCCAGACTTTGTCCTATACGTGTACTGTGCACAGGCGCAGTTCCTGCACTACTGGGTGCACCCCATCCCATTTCAACCTCACGTTGCTATCAAACTGGACAGAGCTGCTCCCTTCCCACTGAGGACTGCCCTATATAAACTCTTCAAGCGCCCGCGCAATGAAGTGGACTCAGTGGAGGCGCTGCGGTGGGCGTGGGGGACTATGAAAACATGCCAACATAGACATACTATATGCTCCCTCCATGCTCTTTGCGGACACCCCATTAATTCCACCACTAATGGAGAAACAAGCACAGGTGCGAGCCCAGGTACACAATTTAGAGACCGGTCAGGACCTATACCCTGGGAACAACTTCCTTACACTACAGCAGATGTGTGGGCCCACAGCCCCGTCAGTCAGACATGCTGCTTTATTATCAGATATGGTTGGCCTGTAAAAGCATTTAGAAGCATTTCCAGCACCGCCCAAACTGCTGTCCACACGAGAAAACATACTTACAGTAGAAACCGGGCGTAATTTGATCACACAACTTTATACACTCACACAAAGAGATCACCCAATCATAGTATTGGTGTCTCATGCTGCATGGGAGGAGGAGCTGGGCAAGAACCTCATAGATGAACAGTGGGCTTTCAGCTGCAGGCAGCTGGAACAGATTACCCCAAATTATCGGCTCAGGCTAATACACTTTAAGTACATACACTGTTTTATAGAACTCCCATGCAACCGTAGCGAATGGGGCTGCGCACAGATGATAACCCCATGGAAGACAGAAGGTTGGAGAGCCACCCCACCCTTGGATACCGTGGTACCCAAATTACCTATCCCAAGGATGTCAAGTGCAAAGGTGTGAAGTGACGTCAGAAACCGCCTTCGAACCCAATGGAGGAGTTCAGGAAGGTGCCGCTGCTGGAAGAGGAGAAAGTGTCGGAGGAATCCAAACATGGATTATTGAAGAGGAGTACCCAAAAACAGAGGGCACAGTGTCTGTTACCTAGAGGTGACCAGGAGACTTGGAAGACAGATGCCCTCCGAAGTAGGCTGTTTCAGGGAAGATGACTGTGAACTTGATGCTGCAGCTGCAGGGACCGGTCGACGCTGACGACAACCAGGACCCGGATACGAGCTGTCCCATGAAGGATGTCAAGTGCTGAACACTAAACCTAGGAACCAGGCACTTCTGTGAGGCTTTTAGGATACTGAAACACGACTGTATAGTCCCGATAGAAAATAGGAAACCTGCTACTGAGTATACTATGTGGAGCACCCGCAGAGCACTTTTAAAACCATCTCAAAAAGCATAGTCCGTGGCTCTGCACAAACGTACCAGGCCCCTTTAAGCGTCCCCTATCCTCATCATCTATCTGAGAATAGCATGCATCCACGCACCTTACTAATATCTTTGATCTATTGCTCAATGGCTTGTTGTATGCGAGTTTTGTATATAGTAACTGTGACCATGTTCTAGGAAAAACAGACTTTTTATTTATTTATTCACTTTGCACTATGCACTTTCAAGTGTCAGTATTGTCTCCATTCTTGATTTATTCACTGCTACTTTTGATGTAGTTGCCCTCTGGTAAAGTAGCCTGAAACGAGCGCATCATAAAATCATGGCAGGTAGTATCCACCTACTAACTTGTGTTTCATGCAATGCTCACTCCTGTTTTATTCATTGTTTTATTATATGCATCCAACTCTCCCTGTAGTTTTAATTGAGTCTGTATGCATTGTTAATTGCACTTTTAAGGTCATACTGACCGAAATAAAGTTTTTGCTGACTGACTGACTAATAAGGTGACAGTGGATGGGTAGCACGTCTTGAGAAACTGCCCATGCCTTAATACCTCTGGCACACTTGAAGCTTCAGCAAAGTCAGAATTGGAAATTAAAATGTAAAAGCTACACAACAAGCCACTTCAGGGAGGCTGGTGTTATCTTTTGGGAGGCATAGACACCTACCGCCACCTACTCTTAAATTTGGTATATTATGCTGGTTCTTGAATTGTATTCCAAGATAGTCAGATATGTTGCCCATTCATTACTTCTACCAGCTGTGATGGCTTGTTTTTTTTTAGTGTGTTGGAGGGGTTCATTCTTCTCCTATTAGTCCTGGCATCTTTGGTGTGGTTCTTCCCTAACTTTTTACCTTCAACATGTGTTTGGCGGCTCTATTTATTGGCGGCTCTGCGGCTCCTATTTTTAGTGCTCTTTTTGGCAATCGCTTTTTTGGAAGCTGTTTTTTCCCCGCTCACTACTTGGCAGCTCAGGATTTTGTAGTTCAGTATTTGGTGGCTCAGGATCTTTCAGCTCACTTTGAGGTAACTCAGTATGTGTCCAGCTCAGTAGCGGCGGTGCGTCCATTAGGGTGCCGGGGCGTTGCTAATAAGTTAACTAATTTGCAAAGACATTATTCAGGATCTCAAAATCCCCCAAATAAAAAAATATCACCGCCACACCCGTGTTCTGACTCCCGAGGCAATGGCTCGGAAGGGGGTGTGGTGTGAGGCGCATGCATACTGGCAGCAGCACAACAGTTCAACAACACAACATGCAGCCAGCAAGGGGTCAGCGTGCATGGTCGGTTTTGGGCTGATAATTTTTCACCCCGGCCCGAACATGCGCACTCTAGGCCGCACATTAGGAGACCGAGGGTTGTTGCATGCCACAGTCCCTGGTCTCCTAATGAGCAGAGAGTAGCCCCTGCTCAAGCCCATCCAGCGTCTGGATTGGATCATTGGGTGCTGGTGCGGCGTGTGGGTGGCACACTGGTGTCTAAGCATGATGACCAATCACTGTCATGGCTTATGAAGCCATGCAGACAGTGATTGGCTATTTCCAGGCAGAAAGCGTACTGTTCTGTTGGCGTAGTGTGACTGTCAGATGACGAGCTACCGACATCATAACGTCGGACTGACTGAGCACACCACGGCATGCGCCACAGTCCACAGACACCTCGTGCTCGTGAGTCGGTAGGCCTCTGTTTTGATATCATCACTTGCTCGTAGTAGTGTATAAAGGTGAAAAGAGTATGTTCATTAGGCAGGTGTTCAAATTGTATAAATATGTTTGTTAATATATTCTGTTTTACTATGTAGTTATTAATGGTCAACTGACAGTGTTCTTCTTGAATGTTTACCCTTGCAGCCCTGATGAGGTCCATTCAGGACGAAACGCATCGGCTGTAATGATCAGATTGATGTTGAATCATTGATTTCAGTAAAATGGAACTTTTGTTGCTAATTTTGTTGGAACTCTTCTAGAAGAAAGAACTTTGGCAATCAATATTTGAACCTGATACATTGGAACAATATCGGCACTCATTCTGTTTTGTGGACTATTTGGATCATTTGGAGCCGTGACGGTGGACTCCGGGAAGGCGAGTGCCAGGCTCTCTCATTATTTGTGGACATTATTATTTGGATAGTTCTCTCTGTGTTTTTCTTTTCACCCTTGCTGTCCTGTCTTGTTCTGTATTATTGGAAGGGGTGCAGAGCACGAGAGCGCGCATACAATATTCTCTTTTGAAACTTAAGAAATCTGTTTGCTTGATACAATGGAGATTGACAGAGAAAAATTAGCAGCAGAAATTAGCAAAACACCTGGAACCTTGGGAGAAAAAAGGGCACACCTGCCAACAGCTTAAAAGATAAGTTTCTCAAATTAGAAAAACTTTAAAAATCTGAACTCTCTAAATGGTGGGATGGGGTCACTCTACAGAATTACCTGGAACTTAAAAGGATTCCTAGAGGGCTCCGAATTCTTATTTCCCCCACATTTGATGATCTCGATGAAGATTTTCTTAAGGATTGGGAGGAGAATTTATATGCCTCTTTCAATATGATTAATATTTTTATCAAAAATGCGAATAGAAAAGTAGATAAACTTAAACAGATTGCGGAATTAGAAAAGGAAATTAAAGATATGAACTTACCTGACCTTACAGAAAAGAATTGTTATTCTTAAGGATGTTACTAACAAGCATCAGTTGCAAATTAAAGAAAAGAAAATGACCAAAATAAGATGGGACGAGAGAGACTAAACACAGGGCAGAATATTCACCTTCGCTAGGGGTAATGATGAACCTATGAAACAGAAGGTTCCCACTGGTACAGGGGGTCAAAGTGATCTAAGCTCAGTGAACTACAGTAGCTCAAGTATTTCCTCCACTGAGGAGTTGCCTGGGGGAGCGAAGGGGGGGGGGGGGCACCACGGAAAAACTCCTCTTTTTTAGACGAGATAACCAGGATCAAAAAGGGAAGAAGATCCGGCCCAGTAACGTCAGGCGGGGCAGGGAACATAGGAGGTACAAGAATGGGAACCAGGAGTCAAGACGGTTAAAGAAAATAGGTGAGGTACTGCCCAGGGCAGTCACCGGGGAATTGGAGGTGATAAACCTTTCAGATAGGGTACTCAATGAAATTGAATTGAATGTGTTACAAAGAGGTTTGTCTTTTTGCCCCATGAATAATTGTGATGACACTGTTTTGGAAATCACCCTGTTTCAGTTTGCGAGTAAACTGAAATTAAAAAGTTTCTTCTCTAATATTGACAAACCTGTTCATGTTGAAACTGTCATTAAAAACTCTGAAATGTCATTCAATGACTTACACAATACTCATTTGTTGTTATTTATCTGTGAGGGTGATGATCACGGGGAAGATGTTGCGTCATTGTTTAACATAGTCACTGATTACAGCTGCTCCAGTGGGCTTAGACCAAAGTCCAAATTTGTTCCCCAGGGTGTACAATTTACAGCAACTGATCTATATACTAACAAAACATTGGAAGAGTTTCACAAATTGCAAGATCATAGGTACAATATTAAGCATAGGATGTCTGATAATATAACCAAAGAAGAACGTTTGGCTTTACTGAACTTGAAATTGGATTAGAGTATTGCGATTCAGCCTGCCGACAAAGGCGGAAATATAGTTATCATGAACAGGTGTGATTACAGTGGGGAAATTGAGCGACAGCTACAGGATACAACTTGTTATGTTAAATTGCGGGCAATCCTATTATTGAAGCCTCTTCTCGGATTAATGAGAGATTATATTCTTGGAAGGAGGAGGGCATGTTGGATGAGGCTGAATTTAAATATCTCAAGATTGTGAGTTCAACCTATCCCTTTATTTATGTACTACAAAAAGTACTTTAATCTCATTGTCACCCCCCCTTGGAGACCCATCGTCTCTGGGATTGATAGTATGATGGAACATATGTCTGAGTTTGTAGGCTCATTTCTGAAACCCCTAGTGATCAATCTATCCTCTTACATCAGGTACACTATGGATGTCCTTAACAAATTGGAAGATGTTACTTGGCAAGAGGATTATATCCTAGTTACAATGGACGTGGTAGGACTTTATACATGCATTCACCAAGATAAGGGCATTCAAGCATTGAGTTACTTTCTAGGCAGCAGAAGTGCGAGCCTCAGGGAACACTCTAATATGTTGGTGGACATAGCTGGTTTGATTTTGACCAATAACTTTTTTCTGTTTGAGGATACTTGGTTTCATCAAATTAGGGGCACTGCTATGAGCTCCAGGTTTGCTCCCTCTTACGCCAACCTTTTCATGGCGTGGTATGAGCGGGAGCATGCCTGGGGTCATAATGCTAACCAATGGACGGATCCTATCCTGTTTTGGACACGGTTTATTGACGATGTTCTTATGATTTGGCGTGGTTCGTCTGATGAATTACTCACATATTTTTAATATCTCAATTGTAATGACTTCAATTTCGGCCCTAAATCTGAATCAGAGTCCAACTAACATTGTGTTCTTAGATGTGGAATTGTTTGTTGAAGGTGATAGAATTTGGAGCAAACTGATAGGAAACCGACCGCAACAAACTCTATACTAAGCGCAGATAGCCATCACCCCACCTCAGTCATTCGGGGTATCCCCTTTGGAGAAATGGTTAGGACCAGGCGAAATTGTAGCAAAGACATAGACTTTCGTTTGGAAATAGATGCTTAACATCAGAGACTGGTCCAGAGAGGATATAAGACACAGGATCTTGCCAAAGCCAGATTCAGGATCATGAATGCCAACAGACAGTCCACTCTAGTGCAGAAACCTAAACACAAATCTAGAGAACGCCTTGCTTTTGTTACTAAGTACTGTGCCCAAAAAGATGGTATCTATAAAGCTTTAGGAAATAATTTGAACATTTTAAAGAGTGTTCCCTCTCTGACACCATTGATTGGTCAAAAACCTGAAGTTGTAATCATGAGATGTCCTACCAATAAGCAAATGATTACCAGTAATTAACTGGAACCCATAAGGGTTCCAGCAACTGATTGATTGCCCAAACCACCATCGGGCTTCTTTGTCTGGGGCTCTTGTAGCATTTGCAGTTTAGGAGTCAACAGAACTAAAGATTTTAGTTTCAACACCAGTAGAAGATATGCCATTAAAGAATTCATTAACTAACAGCACAGGAGTGGTGTATGTAGTGATCTGTGAATGCAACAAAGTCTACATAGGCAGTGCTAAACACATGTTGAAACTTAGAATTCAGGAACACAATAGATCAATCATAAATAAAGACGTGCGGTCACCATTGTATCAACATATTAAGGATCAACACCATTCACAAACTAAGATTAAATTCCATGGTTTGCAGAAAGTGAAGCCCAGAAAGAGGTGGGGATTTGGATTCACACCTGAGACAACAGGAAGCTATCTGGATTAGCAGGTGTAGAACAGTGCACTTTAGGGTTGAATACTGATAACGAGTTACACCATTTTCTTTGAATCTTGATCTTGGTTGAGGTTGTGTAGTCTCCACCTATAGAATACTGCGGACTCATCTCATCTTTTCGAATTTTTGAATTTCTGATACTTCTATTGATTGAGGTTTTACTTTCCCTTTTTTTATTTCTTGACATGTGCGTACCCAGGTGGTAGCATTTTTTTACTCATTAGTAGAGGCAGCAGTGGATTTAGGAATTGTTGACAAATGATTCTATACACTCAGCTATTTTCACCAGTTGATAGTTATAATGATTGTAATCATGATTGTGATTATGTTGAATAGCTTATTGTCAACATCATTTGATTGTATAAAATATCTTGTGAATTTTTGTTGCTTTATTAGCTCGCCAGGCGGCAGCATGTATATGGCGCGCTGCATCACTTAATCTGGATTCATGGTAATAGAGAAAGAAATTGTAATTTCTGGCACTCGTGAATGAAACTATGTGCATCACTGTTGCCCACGATTTGTCTAATATGGCTGGACTTTGCGCTTGAATTTATACATCACCAAACTGTAAACGTATTCATTTTTGTAATACATTACATCTCCCTCAGTTTGAGTGCAAATAGTTTCAGTATTGAGGACGGGGTAGGGAATAGTGAGGCTTGGAAATTAAAGCTCACTGACTGGTGGGTCTACACCAGCGTATGTACTGACAGTGTGTTGTATATTCACATTTAGAGCATGACAATAGAGAAAGAAGGTGTTGTCATTTTTGGGCGCTCGTGATTTTGTTACTATGACTGGACTCCTCACTTTAATTGATACATCGCCGAACTGCTAATGTACACATTGCCGAAACATATTTTCTCTCCAGTGGTTCGATTAGAAATAGCTGGTGCGTTGAGGACTAGGTAGGGAATAGTGAGGCTTGGAAATTAAAGCTCACTGATTGGCTGGTCCACACCAGCGCACTTATTGACATCGCCTGGTATATTTTGGTTGTCTACGGGGCTCCGCAAGGCTAGCAACCTGAGTGGTGAATTCCAAACCGGAAATACACCAGCTCGCAGCAGATTGGATAAGCAGCACTGAGCAGGGATTGGTTACCGGCCGGTGCGGACCAGTTTGGACACTATGCACACCCAGACAAAGCGGGAAATGAAGTTAACTTTGATTGGAGACCTCTACATTTAAAAGGCACTCAAGCAGCACAGACCGGCGGGCATTGGATTTGGACATTCCCAGTGACGCCGGTCTGGATGCTGCATGAGAGGATTGCACGATTTTAAGGTAAATTATAGGGATTTAGAGAGGAGTACTCAGCCTATTCATAGGCTACTGATTTGACATTCTTGTTTATATATTTATAGGCACTACGAGAAATGGTTGTGTAGCAGCTAAGAAGGTAAATGAGATTTTGGGTCATTGTAAAGCACAGGCTTTATGTATTATTTAGTTGGGGTTGTAATGATGGTGAAATCATTTATAGTTATAGTGGACTGTGCAGGATTGCACTTGAAGATTCCCAGTAGGACTGGACTTTATTCTTGTTTTGATACTGAAGTTACTCAATGTAGAGGTATGGATAGTTTGGTGATGTTACTCAAACTAGATACGTGACGTTTTTCATGACTTTTGAAGCTTCTTGCATTGATACAGATTCTACAATAAGATGAAAGAATTTGTTCACTAATACAGACCGTGTTCTGATTCACACAAGACAATTTATAGGTGAAATGCGTTTGAATTCATTGGGTATTAGGTGTAAAATTCACAGAGGTCTATAGGAGGAGAAGCAACAGGAGCAATAAATAGAGAATTATTACAATGTGCTAGACTCAAGATAATAACCTTCACACTTGGTTGAGTGATAAAAAAAAATTGGGGATCTAAACACAACATTAGATAACATGAATGTCTGAACTAGATCAAGTATCTTATTCTCATTATGGTATTATGTGACCCCCTTCTTGTCAGAACATTCTGAACTCTTGAATATACTGCTGGCCTCCCTTGTACTGGTCTATTCATTATTTGGTGGAGGTAGGTGCATTGATGATGCTTTGCCTTGCAATATATACAGTTGTGAGCGCCATACTAGGGTTGCTGCAGAAACTTGACACTCAACAGTAAAATGTTAAAGTTGAATTAAAATTTGGAAGACCAGAGATCTTGAATGTCATTTTAACAAACAGATATATTATGATTTGTCTTGTTGCTTTTATTCATGACTCAGATACATACATATGTAAAAATTCTTTTGGAAGTGGTAGACCGTAGTCCATCCATTTGGAGCCATTGAAGACAAAGGTAGAGGTAGGTCTCTGTGTTTTGATATCCTCACTTGCTCGTAGTAGTGTATAAAGGTGAAAAGAGTATGTTCAATAGGCAGGTGTTCAAATTGTATAAATATTTTTGTTAATATATTCTGTTTTACTATGTAGTTATTTTTGTTATTAATGGTCAACTGACAGTGTTCTTCATGAATATTTACTCTTGCAGCCCTGATGAGGTCCATTCCGGACAAAACGTTCAGATTGATGTTGAATAATTGATTTCATTGAAATGGAACTTTTGTTGCTAATTTTGTTGGAACTCTTCTAGAATAAAGAACTTTGGCAATCAATATTTGAACCCGAGACATTATTGGAACAATATCGTCACTCCTTCTGTTTTGTGGACTATTTGGAAAGATTGGAGCCATGACGGTAGACTCCCGGAAGTAAAGTGCCAGGAACTCTCATTATTTGTGGACATTATTATTTGGGTAGCTCGCTCTGTGCTTTTCTTTTCACCCTTGACGTCCTGTCTGGTTCTGTGCTACTACACTAAGTGCCTGCCTGCAGTGCTGCTGGTCGTTGATTTATATATTGAACAAATAATTATAATATTCGGATCGGAGTCACTATGCTAGTGAGTACTTCGAGTAAACAATAAACTAATTTAATCGGACATGGACAGTCTGTCTAAGGTGTGAGGCCAGGTGACAGGTCGGGACTCAGGATCCGTTTCGTTTCAGTCAAAGCCAGAGAGGAGATTCAGATATCCCTTCCTTGTATGTTTTATTAGAAAACACACTATCCTAGCCTAGGCCTCCACTATCATCAACTCCTTTTCCTTATTTCAAAACCATTCTTATCTTATGTAAATTCAAGGCTGTGCATAGTTTTGTATTGACAGTGTGTATGTGCTACATATTGTTTCTCTTCCGGCTCGTGTAAAAGTGTCGCGCTGGGGCATAAATGCGCGGACATCAAGTGTGGGTTTAAACTATATCTTTATTTATATGGGGTCTATCGTCTCCCGTCTCTCCTTCCCAACTTGCCTTGCGCGACACAGCGCGCTACACGTCAGCACCCCGGGTCATGCGGGTTCATGACGTGGGGGTACCACTAGACTGAGATACCACATATCTCCCCCTTTTATAACAACATCTGGGGTATATCAAAACAGTCAACTTTGTCGTAGTAGTCCTGCCTCTGGGCTACTGGTGGTAGCTAAGAGTGGGAGTAGGGCTGGAAAGGGCTTAGGGTGTGAGTTCCATGGTTTTTCTACATTTGGAATTTGCTGTTTTTATTGGGACGCACCACTAACCTTCCAGTGCGGGTACTGGTGTCAGAGGTCTGCTCCTTTTGTACCTTAGCCCTTTGAGGTGTGGTGCGCGTACTGCTTCCAGCCTGATTCTTGTCGTGTGTGCTTGGTGCGCTCTATTCTGAGCCTGAGTTGCTTGCCTTATTGGTTTGCTGGGGTGTTGTGTGTTGAGTCGGATCTGTGTTGGTAACTGGCTCCGGACAACCGCCTGCCCCTATCCTTGTGTTGGGTCGATCAAAGGTCTGCGGCGGGTCGATATCAACCGCTTCCTCTTCTTCCCCATCGTAACTAGCAGCTGCAGCAGTGAAATCCGTGGCCCAGCGGAGGACCTTATTGAACTTTGCCATGCGGCTGTGTGACCAAATCTTGCCGTCACTCAGGAGGGCAGATTGTGAGTAGCGTCCCATGACCAGCAGTGGTTTGCTGTATTTGCTGTCTCCTTTCTTGCAGAGTTGGCCCAATTTCATTCTAACCCAGTCTCCTACCGCCAACGAGACTTCACGTACTCCATGTCGCCGGTCCTAGTGTTCTTTGTAGATTTTCTGAGCTTTGGGTATGTTGCCTCTGACCGCTGCCGGGGGCCACCTAATTTGGAGAGTCATGGTCATCCAAGCCTGATTGTCCTTGGTGAAGGGTTCCCTACCCCATAGGATTTTGAATGGGCTGTAGCCCGTCTCCGTTGGCGTTATCCGGTATGCCCATATTGTGCTTCTGCAAACTCTTTTCCCGTTCATGCCTGCATTGATTGCTGCTTGGGCTGAGCCCATAATGACGCGGTTGAAGCGTTCGGCTAGTCTGTTGCCCGCAGGGTGATACACTGGGGTGTGTTTTGTTTTGATTCCATTTCTCTGTGTGAAGGCCTACCATTTGTCCGAGGTGAACTGGGGACCAGTGTCACAGGTGATGACCCGCGGGATGCCTTCCATCAGTCGGTGAGAAAGGTGATTATTCTGTCCGTGTCCGCTTTCTCGCAGGTCTACACTTTGGGTCATTTAGAGTACCTGTCCACGAGGACCATGACATACTTGGATTCTCCCCAGGCATCAAGGATGGGGCCCAAGATGTCCACAGACAGCTCTTCCCAAGGGTTGGCACGAGTGGTGAATTCTCCCATGGGGGGTCTGAGCAGGGTAAGGGACTTGTCTTCATTGGAGCAGTGTTGGCATGTCCTCACAAATTTTTCCACAGATGCATCGATGGCTGGCCACCAATACGATACCTTCATCCTCCTTTTTGATTTGACGATTCCCAGGTGGCCTTCATGGACTATGGTGAGGACGCAGTCACCTAGTGTCTCAGGGGGTACTACCTTGTCCCCTCGGAGAAGGAAGATTGCGTCATCGCTGAGGGAGAGTTCGTCCTGTACCTCCCAATATTTGTGTATTCGGGGGACATGCCTCTTCTCCAGCCACCCTGATGTGACAAAGGCTTTGACTTGCGACAACGTTGGATCGGAGTCGTAAGCGGACGCCCATTCTTGTGCACTGATGCTGTTCTCATGGTTCTCTGTGAACATGACCTAGTAGTCATCCTCCTCACTGGGCACTGGTGCTGCCTCTGTGGCGGCTGAGCGACTGAGTAAGTCAGCTACTTTGTTCTTCGGGCCCGGCAGGTTATCCACATCGTACACGAAATCCAGGAGTTTGAGGGACATTTTGGCGATGCGCGGTGTGGCTGTGGCATGACCGCTGGATATGAGAACATTTATCAGTGGTTTGTGGTCCGTGCGGAGGCTGAAGCGGGAACCCCATAGGTACTGGCGAAATTTGCTCATGGCCCGAGTGACTGCGAGCATCTCCTTCTCTATCACACTGAATTTTTCTTCGTTGGATGCGAGCGAGTGGGAAGCAAAGTAGATCGTGGTTTCTGTACCGTCGGGCGATCTTTGCGTCAAGATAGCTCCCAACACCTTGTCGCTCGCACCCGTGGTCAGGATGCTGGGGGTTTGACCGTCAAAGCCCTGGAGAAGTATTGCTTCGCAGATATCCTGTTTGATTGCTTTGAATTTTTAGTTGCAGTCCGGTGTGCAACAGAAGCTGGCTCTGTCTTTCAGTAGTTGGCGGATCCGTTCATTGGCCAGGGGTGGGGAAATCGTATCGCCCGACGCCCAAACCAAGTAGATTTTTATAATGGGCAAGAAGATTTATTGTCTATTTTGTCTGACGGACATGTAGACATTGAATCACTAAAAATATGAGCTGTGGCCCCTTTCGGGCTCATAGCCAATTAGAAGTGTAGCCAGAATGCTTTTGGAGGCCACTGACTGGCTGTAAGGCAATGACTGGGCGCTATCTAGCCAGTGATTGGCTGGGAGAGTCTTGCGCTAAACGTCCGTGTTCTAGCGCGGATTCCTCACTGGTGCAGCCCACCTGCTCTTGGAACTCAGCTGCCGAACGTGCAAGGGCGGGCGCCGAGACAGGAAACACTTTTCCACTGCCAGCACCGAGAGCTGTTGGCCTAGTGACCTGGTGGTTTCTCTGCCGCTTAATGCTGCCTGGCTCGATCGCCCTGCCCAGTGGGATCCGTCCAAGGCAGGCCTCTTATCTTTGGTGTGCTGCTGCGCACTTCATGGAATCGGGAGCAACAAGTCGGCGTCTGACACACTGTATGCCTCCCCAGAAGGTGAGTCCGTCTGAAAATGGGTTTTGCAGCGGTCTGAGCTTTAAGAAAATGTTGTTAACTGTGATTGATTTTGCACGCAATGATCTGGAGTCCGTGAGCGTGGGAGCAGGGTCAGGTCAAATGTGTGGCACCTTAACATTTTACAATAAGTCGTCACCTCTCCTTTTACAATCTAGCAATGGAGCCAGTACATCGTTGGTAAGGAGTGAAAACACGATAAAAGGAAGTTTAATAGAGCGATATTGACCTTTACTTTGTTTCTGCTTTTATGGACAAGGTCGCATTTGGGGGCACGGAGCAAATGATAATACTTTAAATACCTGGCAGGCTTACAGAAAATGCAGCCTTGCAGGATTATGCGTGTGCTGTTAATGGAAGCATTTTTTAATTTGCATTGTTTTCCTGGTGTTAAGCAAATCAAGCTATAGTTGAATAAAGAAAACACCACATTATGCTGAAGGCAGAAAGTATCTTTGTAATCCAGGAAATGTGCAGCGTATTTCACACTATTCACTGAGATGTGGGCCACTCTTGGCGTTTGAAACGTTGCAATATCCACATTTTTGCCCAAGATGAGTTCTCCTTTACCAATACTCTCCCCCACAGTCTTTTTTGCCTTTTCCTTATTCAGTTACCTCCCCCTTTGCTCCACGGCTTCTCGCTTAATCAGTGCCCACACTTTATCTTTCAATCTAGCCACTGCTGCAGAGGAAAAGCCTCACGTCCGTGTCAATACTTGCAGGCTTAATCCTTTTAAGAAACTGATTTTTCTCCACATTTAGGGCTCGTTTCTGTTAGCCTGTACCTTTATTTGGTTGAATTGCTCGTCTCCTGTACCTATTGTTTGTGCTAAATAAGCAGAGCCATTGTAATGAAGCGGCAGGGAAGGTCTAATTTATGCGGCAGGGAAGGTCTAAATTACGCAGTAGGGTTGACTAAATTATGTTGCCACAAAAATGAGAATTATGTAGCATAATGCAGCTCATTTTCGTTGATAGTATTACTTCATTATTTTGACATCTGTACACGTTAACACTCTATAAATGTTTCGCCTCAGTCGCAGATTAAGACCCAAACACAGCAATAGCAATTTAAAAGAGACCAGTCACTACTTGTGATAGGATTTTCACTGTGTGCCAAGACATGTTACCCCCTTTTTAGTAACTTTTGATCTGTTTGAGCTAGTATAAAAACATTTTTGTTAAAATATGCCGTTTAGGCAGCATCTGTTGATTGAATGGCAAATTATATGGAAAACTCCTCAGCTGTAGAATCTCATAATTAGAGTTGCTCTGTATATAAAGCACGAGGGACCAGTCACCAGTGGGGGACCATATTTCATTTGCAACGATATAAAATGGCAAAAATTGAAGAAGCAAGTTCAATATAAAGCAGAAATTATCAAAATATGCATTTGTAGGTCTCACAATCATATTTTATTCACAACTGGGTGAAAATATACAATGTTCCTACCTCGGAATTTTATGCAACCGCTGTAGTGTTGCTTTTTTGTTGCCCAGTTACGTCAGCAGTAAAAAATAGCCCATAACAGATCTAAGGAAAAGTGACTCTTCCGCCTGTGTAAATATTTGTCCTATGTAGACATAAAGGTTTGCATTGCTTTCCCTACATGATTTGCCAATGGGTGTTATTCATGTGGGTCCTGTCTTTGTGCCTTCTTTATGCATGTGCCCATTTTCAAATATCCAAGTATCATCTCTTGGACCCTCAGGATGCTCAGCTTCTGAAATAAAGAAACTGATTGCACAAGTTGCTGCAACGTTAAAACCGTTTCCTTCACCAGGCTTCCCAATACTCGTATATCAGCATCCTAAAACAGAATTACAGGAATTCCCTGAAGATAACACACATTTCGGTGGGCAGTGGAGGGCTGGGGACACTGGAAGGAGAGAGACAAGTGGCAGATCTTTACAAATCTCAGTGAGACAAACTTGCACATCCATTGCTGATCTGCATCCCTTCATGTTAGGGAAGCTTTCTCTGCTGGTGGCATGACTAACCAGTACTGTGCACAAGAGAACCCTGTACTGCTACTGCCAGTGTTGCATTATGCTCCTTGTGTGGTAGAAGAATATGGGGATGTAGCAGTGAGTGCACAATAATATAATGACACCACACCTGCCCAGGAGTGTAAAAGGGGAGATTGATTTAACTGCCCATTACTTTCTCCTGTGTATTCGTACTTGTGGATACTGCTTCAGTGAACTAAACACCTCTGCTATGTGATTATTGCTGCCCCATAAACAATTCATAAGCTATGCCAGGAAGTGGTTATTCCCCTCCACATGTTTATCAGAGCATGATCACATGTGAGTATTTTTTACACTGTACAGCTATGAATTGTCCCTAGAATGAAGAACACCCTTTTGCCCTACAGGTTCATATTCCGGCACAGTCTATGCCAAATACGCTTCAAGAAATGTAGTCTTACCAGCCTGCACTCTGCTTTTAGGTACTATTTCTCTAAATTTGAAAATTTGTCACATGCATACTGGTTAATAATTGAGTGCAGTGCACACTGACACATCTGCACACATGCTGTACATCCATCCAGTACAATAGTTGAATTAAAAGGTGTGACCATGCACTGCATAATTGGACTTGCATTGTAAGTATATATTGCAAAGTATGTTGCACTGATTGCCGTGCAGGTTATCTCTGTGCAGACACACCTCAGTGATTTATGGAATAGGTGAGGCAAGCAGATATCTTCCCAGGACAAGTAGATTTCTGTAACATTTTGTCCATTGGCCAAGCAGATTTTTGTAAAATTTCCACACCCCTGTTGGCTGTTCCTTTTATTGGCTGTTCCTTTTATTGGCTGTTCCTTTTGTTGGCTGTTCCTTTTGTTGGCTGTTCCGTTTGTTGGCTGTTCCGTTTGTTGGCTGTTCCGTTTGTTGGCTGTTCCGTTTGTTGGCTGTTCCGTTTGTTGGCTGTTCCGTTTGTTGGCTGTTCCGTTTGTTGGCTGTTCCGTTTGTTGGCTGTTCCGTTTGTTGGCTGTTCCGTTTGTTGGCTGTTCCGTTTGTTGGCTGTTCCGTTTGTTGGCTGTTTCGTTTGTTGGCTGTTCAGATTTAGTGGCACCGTTCTTTGGCGGCTCCGTTGATTGGTGGCTCCATTCATTGGGGGCTCCATTCATTGGCAACTCCGTTTATTGGCGTTGCCGTTTATTGACAGCTCCGTTTATTGGCCATGATTTTTATTGTTGTCTGTTCATTTGGTGGCACCTTTCATTGCCGGCGCTGTTTATTGGCGACGCTGTTTATTGGCAGCTCTGTTTATTGGCGGCTCTGTTTATTGGCGGCTCTGTTTATTGGCGGCTCTGTTTATTGGCGGCTCTGTTTATTGGCGGCTCTGTTTATTGGCGGCTCTGTTTATTGGCGGCTCTGTTTATTGGCGGCTCTGTTTATTGGCGGCTCTGTTCATTGGCGGCTCTGTTCATTGGCGGCTCTGTTCATTGGCGGCTCTGTTCATTGGCGGCTCTGTTCATTGGCGGCTCTGTTCATTGGCGGCTCTGTTCATTGGCGGCTCTGTTCATTGGCGGCTCTGTTCATTGGCGGCTCTGTTCATTGGCGGCTCTGTTCATTGGCGGCTCTGTTCATTGGCGGCTCTGTTCATTGGCGGCTCTGTTCATTGGCGGCTCTGTTTATTGGCGGCTCCGTTTATTGGCCATGATTTTTATTGTTGTCTCAGTTCATTTGGTCGCTCCTTTTTTTGGTGGCTCAGTTTATTGGCGGCTCAGTTTACTGGCAGCTCCGTTTACTGGCGGCGCTGTGTATTGGCGGCGCTGTGTATTGGCGGCGCTGTGTATTGGCGGCGCTGTGTATTGGCGGCGCTGTGTATTGGCGGCGCTGTTTATTGGCGGCGCTGTTTATTGGCGGCGCTGTTTATTGGCGGTGCTGTTTATTGGCGGTGCTGTATATTGGTGGTTCCGTTTTATGGCGTTTGTTAATTGGCAGTTTCTTTTATTTGAGGTTCAGTTTATTTGCAGTTATGTTTATTGCCGGGTCTGTTCATTGGCTGTTCCGTTTATTGGCGGCTCCGTTTATTGGCGGCTCCGTTTTTTGGCCATGATTTTTATTGTCTCTGATCATTTGATGGCTCCATTGATTGGCGGCTCCGTTTATTAGCGGCTCCGTTTATTAGCGGCTCAGTTTATTGGTGGCTCTGTTTATTGGCAGTGCTGTTTATTGGCAAGTCCGTTCATTGGCAACTCCGTTCACTGTAACTGACCACACTCCTGAGGCGGAAGCCGGGAGAGCGCGTAGCGCATTGCTTTGCTTATTTTAAAAATTGTATCATTGTCACTGAATAACGTGTGCTAGCTTTTAAGACTCACGACAGCACCCTGCAACTCCCAACAAATCGAGCACTTGACCCAGCCACGTAGCGGACTCTAACGCTGCCAGCTGACACAGAAACTGCTCCACTCCTAGGACGCTCGCAGCGCGAGGAGTCAGGCCACGCCCACTTGCTTGGCCACGCCCCCCCCCCGAGTCGACTACTTAAAACGCTGATTGAAAGCGCCAGGTAGTAACTGACCACACTCCTGAGGCGGAAGCCGGGAGAGCGCGTAGCGCATTGCTTTGCTTATTTTAAAAATTGTATCATTGTCACTGAATAACGTGTGCTAGCTTTTAAGACTCACCACAGCACCCTGCAACTCCCAACAAATCGAGCACTTGACCCAGCCACGTAGCGGACTCTAACGCTGCCAGCTGACACAGAAACTGCTCCACTCCTCGGACGCTCGCAGCGCGAGGAGTCAGGCCACGCCCACATGCTTGGCCACGCCCCCCTTCTCCCCTTCCTCAGTCAGCTTCTATAAAATGTGCATATGGCGGAAGCGCAGCGGACGAGCGCAGCGGGAGCGCCGTTTGCGCGCCGAAGGCACGCCTAAGGCAAGCCCGTCTGCGCCCGTCCGCGCCAGACCGAGCCTAGGGCCCCTACCCCTGGCCGGCTCAGATCGACCCCGAATCAAATACTCACAAAAAACTCTGTACCAACTCAGAGATACGTCAAACACCAGATGTAACGGATCTATTAGCCCGGAGCAGGAGCCTCTTAGCTGCCCTATCTGCGCCTACAAGGCTATGCCCTTATCCCACTCCGAACCTGCCGGCCTGGAGATGGCTCTACTGAATTGCAGGTCACTCCCTAAACATCACGTTGAAATTAACCTTCTATTAACAGAGTCAAACTTGGACGTTCTGTTTCTAACAGAAACTTGGCTGTCCGGTAGTTCCGACCCGGACATTATCCAAGCACTACCTCCTGGGTATCTCATTAAAACCCTCAATAGACCTACAGGAACGGGAGGCGGCATCGCGATTATCTATCGCGACAACCTCACATGTCAATTCAAAGACAGCCCCATTCTCGACAGTGAAAATATTCTCTTTTCTTTACATCTGCCACCTTCCACCACGCTAACGGGGGTGTTAATCTACCGCCCGCCAGGACAGGTAGGGCGTTTCACAAACTCACTCATCGATGTCATCTCCTCCCTGGCCTGTCGAACCCCAAACTTAACCATCCTCGGGGACTTAAATCTCCACTTCGATGACCAAAACAATAAACTCGCCACAGACCTAAAAACTGAACTAACTTCTCTGAATCTTCGACTACTCGGTAATGACCCCACCCACTCTAAAGGACATCTACTGGACCCCATCTTCTCGAACCTCTCCCAACTCTCTGCTCATATTCCTCTCCCTCTCCCCTGGTCGGATCATTTTTTGGTCCCTGTCAAATTCCAACTTCCAGGGAAGATCACGGATACCCCTCACCCACGGGCCCCGTCTCGCCCATGGAAAAAACTGGACGCTAACTTATGGGAACGCTCTCTGTCCTCCACTCTACACATAGCTGACGCCGACCCCTCCAAAGCCGAAACTCAACTACACAACTGGATTAGCGACTCTCTCAATATAGTCCTACCGTTAAAAATCCTCCCTCCCATTAGGAGATCCTCCAAACTACCGTGGTTCACCGAGGAACTGCGCGAATTAAGACGGAAAGGCAAAAGGCTTGAACGCCAATGGAGAAAGAACTGGAACACTGACGACAGAAGTGGATACAAAGCCCACATTAGGCTCTACAAAAACGCCTTAAAAACGGCACAGGCCGCCTACTTTGAGGACCAAATTGCAGCCGCAACCAACTCCGCTAAAGAGACCTATCGGATAGTCAAATGCCTCTCCAAAATTCAGGAACCCCCCTCACCACCCGACCTGGATGGCTCAAAATGCAACCAGATGGCCGAATTGTTTTCGAATAAAATCAAAAAAATTCTCAACTCCCTCCCAGCGGTGTGTACCACTCTAGGAGGCCCCCACCACCCGATCTCCCAAAACACCCCGAGGTTGCTCTCTTTCCCCCACATCACCACTGAAATGTTTCTCAACGTCCTGCACAAAGTCAAAAGCGGCGCCCCTTCAGACCCAGCTCCTATCAGTAAACTGAAACAAGTTGCTTCCACTATAGCCCCTCCGCTCACCAACTTGATCAACGCCTCCTTTGAGCTTGGCATTGTCCCAGCAAACTGGAAAAAAGCCACGGTTAAAGCTCTTTTAAAAAAACCGCATCTTGATCCAGCAGACCCATCAAACTTCAGACCAATCTCATTGCTACCGGCAATGAGCAAAGTCGCAGAGAGAGTAGCGAACCAACATCTTTCTGAGTTCTTAGAGACCAACCACCTCCTCCGCCAAACCCAGACGGGTTTCAGACCAGGACAAGGGACGGATACCGCATTGTTAGCCGTGGTCGAAGAAGCTAGGGGCATACTCGACGCAGGAGGATCAGTGGCAGTGATCCTCCTCGATCTAAGTGCCGCCTTCGACACGGTTGACCACGCAACCCTTGTTCACCGTCTTGAACTAACAGGAGTGGCGGGCTCAGCCTTAGCCTGGATCTCATTGTTTCTTGAGAACAGGTCTTTTCAAGTAACAGATGGGCACTCCATCTCCAAAGCTCAGGCACTCAAGTGTGGGGTGCCTCAGGGGTCCTCCCTGAGCCCCACACTTTTTAACGTGTACATGGCACCCCTCGAGGATGTTGTCAAACCTTTCGGGATTAAATCAATAATGTACGCCGATGATACCCAGCTCGTTGTTTCCCTAAACCAATCAGACAACGCCCTCACCAACTTATGTAGCTGTCTGGAAAAAGTGCACCAGTGGATGTGGAGTCTCGGTTGAAATTGAACGGGGAAAAATCGGAAATACTCCTCTTAGGAAACCCTAATAAAATCCCCACTCCTCTTCCCTGGCCACCATGCATGGGATCTCCACCACCCCCTAAATCTGAAGTAAAAAGCCTAGGGATATGGCTAGACCAGGAGCTCAGTTCCAAAACACAAGCGAGGAAAACTGCGGGAACGTGCTTCGGCCTCATAAAGATGGCACGAAAGATTCTCCATCTTCTCCCCCCTCAATCCAGGAAGCTCTTGATGCAGGGGCTGGTGAACTCCAGATTGGACTATGGCAATGTCCTATATCTGGGGGCCCCAGTCTCTGTAGTCCACAGACTCCAATGTGCACAAAATGCTGCGGCCAGAATACTCACTGGAACCGCTGCAAGGAACTCCGCTAAGCCAGCTCTCAAAAGTCTGCACTGGCTACCAGTCAAGGAAAGGGTCGACTTCAAGACCCTGTGCATTACCCATCGAATACTGCACAATGAAGGCCCTCCCATACTCAGGCCTCTGGTGTCCCACCAAACATCTAGCAGACATCTCAAATCTAACTCCCTCTCCTTGGCAAAAATCCCCAGAATTTCGAAGGCCAGAACAGGTGGGCGCCAGTTCTCGTACAATGCCCCCAGGCTATGGAACGCCCTCCCACTCTCCCTTAGGCAGGAACATAACCATCTCAGATTTAGGAAAGGACTGAAGACTCTACTCTTCCCTTGAGTGCTCCTTCACTTGACTTCCCACCTTCCAGGATGTGTTCATCAGCGCCGGGATGCCTAAGGGTAGCTGAGCGCTCTACAAAACCCAAAATCAAATCAATCATCAATCAACCATTGCCGGCTCCTTTTATTGCCGGCTCCTTTTATTGCCGGCTCCTTTTATTGCCGGCTCCTTTTATTGCCGGCTCCTTTTATTGGCGGCTCCTTTTATTGGCGGCTCCTTTTATTGGCGGCTCCTTTTATTGGCGGCTCCTTTTATTGGCGGCTCCTTTTATTGGCGACCTCGTTTATTGGCGACCTCGTTTATTGGCGGCTCTGTTTATTGGCGGCTCCGTATAATGGCGGTGCCATTAACTGGCGGTGCCATTTATTGGCAGTGCCGTTTATTGGCGGCTCCATTTATTTTCGGCTCCGATTATTGGCGGTTCCGTATAATGGCGGTGCCATTAACTGGCGGTTCCGTTTATTGGCGGCTCTGTTCATTGGTGGCTCTGTTCACTGGTGGCTCTGTTCATTGGCAGCTCCTTTTATTGGCGGTACTGTTTATTGGCGGTACTGTTTATTGGCGGTGCTGTGTATTGGCGGTGCTGTGTATTGGCGGTGCTGTGTATTGGCGGTGCTGTGTATTGGCGGTGCTGTGTATTGGCAGCTCCGTTTATTGGCCATGATGTTTATTGTTGTCTCCGTTCATTTGGTGGCTCCTTTCATTGGCGGCTCTGTTCATTGGCGGCTCTGTTCATTGGCGGCTCTGTTCATTGGCAGCTCCGTTTATTGGCCATGATTTTTATTGTTGTCTCTGTTCATTTGGCGGCTCCGTTTATTGGCGGCTCCGTTTATTGGCGGCTCCGTTTATTGGCGGCTCCGTTTATTGGCGGCTCAGTTCATTGGCGGCTCAGTTCATTGGCTGTTCAGTTTATTGGTTGCAACGTTCATTGGTGGCTCCATTGATTGGTGGCTCTGTTCATTGGTGGCTCTGTTCATTGGTGGCTCTGTTCATTGGTGGCTCTGTTCATTGGTGGCTCTGTTCATTGGCGGCGCTGTGTATTGGCGGTGCTGTGTATTGGCGGTGCTGTGTATTGGCAGTGCTGTTTATTGGCAGTGCTGTTTATTGGCGGTACTGTTTATTGGCGGTGCTGTTTATTGGTGGTTCCGTTTTATGGCGTTTGTTAATTGGCAGTTTCTTTTATTTGCGGTTCAGTTTATTTGCAGTTATGTTTATTGCCGGCTCTGTTCATTGGCGGTTCCGTTTATTGGCGGCTCTGTTTATTGGCCATGATTTTTATTTTTGGCTTTGTTCATTTGGTGGCTCCTTTTATTGGCAGCTCCGCTTATTGGCGGTTCCGTTTATTGGTGGCACCGTTCATTGGTAGCTCCGTTGATTGGTGGCTCTGTTTATTGGCAGTGCTGTTTATTGGCAGCTCTGTTTATTGGCGGCTCCGTTTTTTGGCCATTATTTTTATTGTCTGTTCCTTTGATGGCTCCATTGATTGGCGGCTCCGTTTATTAGCGGCTCCGTTTATTGGTGGCTCCGTTTATTGGTGGCTCTGTTTATTGGCAGTGCTGTTTATTGGCAGCTCCGTTCATTGGCAACTCCTTTTATTGCCGGCTCCTTTTATTGCCGGCTCCTTTTATTGCCGGCTCCTTTTATTGCCGGCTCCTTTTATTGCCTGCTCCTTTTATTGCCGGCTCCTTTTATTGGCGACCTTGTTTATTGGCGGCTCTGTTTATTGGCGGCTCTGTTTATTGGCGGCTCAGTTTATTGGCTGTTCAGTTTATTGGTTGCACCGTTCATTGGTGGCTCCATTGATTGGTGGCTCCGTTTATTGGTGGCTCCATTTGTTGGCAGTGCTGTTTATTGGTGGCTCCGTTTATTGGCCATGATTTTTATTTTTGGCTTTGTTCATTTGGTGGCTCCTTTTATTGGCAGCTCTGCTTATTGGCTGTTCCGATTATTGGTGGCACCGTTCATTGGTGGCTCCGTTGATTGGTGGCTCTGTTTATTGGCAGTGCTGTTTATTGGCAGCTCCGTTCATTGGCAACTCCGTTCATTGCCGGCTCCTTTTATTGGCGGCTCCTTTTATTGGCAACCTCGTTTATTGGTGGCTCTGTTTTTGGCGGCTCCGTTTATTGGCCATGATTTTTATTGTCTCTGTTCATTGGCGACTCCATTGATTGGTGGCTCCATTTATTGGCAGTGCTGATTATTGGCATCTCCGTTCATTGGCGGCTCCGTTCATTGGCGGCTCTGTTCATTTACGGCTCTGTTCATTTACGGCTCTGTTCATTGGCGGATCCGTTTATTGGCGGATCCGTTTATTGGTGGATCTGTTTATTGGCGGATCTGTTTATTGGCGGATCTGTTTATTGGCGGATCTGTTTATTGGCGGATCTGTTTATTGGCGGTTCAGTTTATTGGCGGTTCAGTTTATTGGCGGTTCAGTTTATTGGCGGTTCAGTTTATTGGCCATGATTTTTATTGCTGTCTGTTCATTGGTGGCTCCATTTATTGGCAGTGCTGTTTATTGGCATCTCCGTTCATTGGCTGTTCTGTTCATTGGCGGCTCTGTTCATTGGCGGCTCTGTTCATTGGCAACACCGTTCATTGGCGACGCCGTTTATTGACGACGCCGTGTATTGGCCATGATTTTTATTGTTGTCTGTTCATTGGTGGCTCCGTTTATTGGCATCTCCGTTTATTGGCATCTCCGTTTATTGGCATCTCCGTTTATTGTCATCTCCGTTCATTGGCAGCTCCGTTCATTGGCAGCTCCGTTCATTAACAACTCCATTCATTGCCGACTCTGTTAATTGGCGGCTCCATTTATTTGCGGCTCCGATTATTGATGGCTCCGATTATTGATGGCTCCGATTATTGGCGGTTCCGATTATTGACGGTTCCGTTTATTGGCAGTTCCGTTTATTGGCAGTTCCGTTTATTGGTGGCTCTTTTCATTGGTGGCTCTGTTTATTGGTGGCTCTGTTCATTGGCAGCTCCTTTTATTGGCGGTACTGTGTATTGGCGGTACTGTGTATTGGCGGTACTGTGTATTGGCGGTACTGTGTGTTGGCGGTGCTGTTTATTGGCGGTGCTCTTTATTGGCGGCTCTGTTCATTGCCGGTGCCATTTATTGGTGGTGCCGTTAATTGGTGGTGCTGTTTATTGGCAGTGCTGTTTATTGCAGCTCCGTTTATTGGCCATGATTTTTATTGTTGTCTCAGTTCATTTGGTGGCTCCTTTCATTGGTGGCTCTGTTTATTGGCAGCTCCGTTTATTGGCCATGATTTTTATTGTTGTCTCTACTCATTTGGTGGCTCCTTTCATTGGCGGCTCCGTTTATTGGCGGCTCAGTTCATTGGCTGTTCAGTTTATTGGTTGCACCGTTCATTGGTGGCTCCATTGATTGGTGGCTCCGTTTATTGGTGGCTCCATTTGTTGGCAGTGCTGTTTATTGGTGGCTCCGTTTATTGGCCATGATTTTTATTTTTGGCTTTGTTCATTTGGTGGCTCCTTTTATTGGGAGCTCTGCTTATTGGCTGTTCCGATTATTGGTGGCACTGTTCATTGGTGGCTCCGTTGATTGGTGGCTCTGTTTATTGGCAGTGCTGTTTATTGGCAGCTCCATTCATTGGCAACTCCGTTCATTGCCGGCTCCTTTTATTGGCGGCTCCTTTTATTGGCAACCTCGTTTATTGGTGGCTCTGTTTTTGGCGGCTCCGTTTATTGGCCATGATTTTTATTGTCTCTGTTCATTGGCGACTCCATTGATTGGTGGCTCCATTTATTGGCAGTGCTGATTATTGGCATCTCCGTTCATTGGCGGCTCCGTTCATTGGCGGCTCTGTTCATTTACGGCTCGGTTCATTTACGGATCCGTTTATTGGCGGATCTGTTTATTGGCGGTTCTGTTTATTGGCAGTTCTGTTTATTGGCGGTTCTGTTTATTGGCGGTTCTGTTTATTGGCGGTTCTGTTTATTGGCGGTTCTGTTTATTGGCGGTTCTGTTTATTGGCGGTTCTGTTTATTGGCGGTTCAGTTTATTGGCGGTTCCGTTTATTGGCCATGATTTTTATTGTTGTCTGTTCATTGGTGGCTCCATTGATTGGTGGCTCCATTTATTGGCAGTGCTGTTTATTGGCATCTCCGTTCATTGGCTGTTCTGTTCATTGGCGACACCGTTCATTGGCGACACAGTTCATTGGCGACGCCGTTTATTGACGACGCCGTGTATTGGCCATGATTTTTATTGTTGTCTGTTCATTGGTGGCTCCGTTTATTGGCATCTCCGTTTATTGGCATCTCCGTTCATTGGCGGCTCTGTTCATTGGCGGCTCTGTTCATTGGCGGCTCTGTTCATTGGCGACGCCGTTCATTGGCGACGCCGTTTATTGACGACGCCGTGTATTGGCCATGATTTTTATTGTTGTCTGTTCATTGGTGGCTCCGTTTATTGGCATCTCCGTTTATTGGCATCTCCGTTTATTGGCAGCTCCGTTTATTGGCAGCTCCGTTTATTGGCAGCTCCGTTTATTGGCGGCTCCGTTCATTGGCGGCTCCGTTCATTGGCGGCTCCGTTCATTGGCAGTTCTGTTAATTGGCGGCTCTGTTAATTGGCGGCTCTGTTAATTGGCGGCTCTGTTAATTGGCGGCTCTGTTAATTGGCGGATCCGTTTATTGCTGGTTCAGCTTATCGGTGGCTCTGTTGGCTCTGTTGATTGGTGGCTCTGTTGATTGGTGGCTCTGTTGATTGGTGGCTCTGTTGATTGGTGGCTCTGTTGATTGGTGGCTCTGTTGATTGGTGGCTCTGTTGATTGGTGGCTCTGTTGATTGGTGGCTCTGTTGATTGGTGGCTCTGTTGATTGGTGGCACCGTTGATTGGTGGCACCGTTGATTGGTGGCACCGTTGATTGGTGGCACCGTTGATTGGTGGCACCGTTGATTGGTGGCACCGTTGATTGGTGGCTCTGTTGATTGGTGGCTCTGTTGATTGGTGGCACCGTTGATTGGTGGCTCTGTTGATTGGTGGCTCCGTTTATTGGCGGTGCTTTTTATTGGTGGTGCTTTTTATTGGCGGCTTCGATCATTGGCGGCTTCGATCATTGGCGGCTCCGTTTATTGGCGGCTCCGTTTATTGGCGGCTCCGTTTATTGGCGGCTCCGTTTATTGGCGGCTCCGTTTATTGGCGGCTCCGTTTATTGGCGGCTCCGTTTATTGGCGGCTCCGTTTATTGGCGGCTCCGTTTATTGGCGGCTCCGTTTATTGGCGGCTCCGTTTATTGGCGGCTCTGTTCAATTGTGGCTCTGTTCAATTGTGGCTGTTTATTGGTGGCTCTGTTTATTGGTGGTGCTGTTTATTGGTGGTGCTGTTTATTGGCGGTGCTGTTTATTGGCGGTGCTGTTTATTGGTGGTGCTGTTTATTGGTGGTGCTGTTTATTGGCGGTGCTGTTTATTGGCGGCTCCATTCATTAGCGGCTCCATTCATTAGCGGCTCCGATCATTGGCGCTGGCGTTAATTGGCGCTGGCGTTAATTGGCGGTGCAGTTAATTGGCGGTGCCGTTAATTGGCGGTGCCGTTAATTGGCGGTGCCGTTAATTGGCGGTGCCGTTAATTGGCGGTGCTGTTAATTGGCGGTTCAGTTAATTGGCGGTTCAGTTAATTGGCGGTGCTGTTTATTGGCAGCTCCGTTCATTGGCGGCTCTGTTCATTGGCGGGTCTGTTCATTGGCGGGTCTGTTCATTGGCGGGTCTGTTGATTGGCGGTTCAGTTAATTGGCGGTGCTGTTTATTGGCAGCTCCGTTCATTGGCGGCTCTGTTCATTGGCGGGTCTGTTCATTGGCGGGTCTGTTGATTGGCGACGCCGTTCATTGGCGACGCCGTTCATTGGCGACGCCGTTCATTGGCGACGCCGTTTATTGCTGACGCCCTGTATTGGCCATGATTTTTATTGTTGTCTGTTCATTGGTGGCTCCATTGATTGGTGGCTCCGTTCATTGGCATCTCCGTTCATTGGCATCTCCGTTCATTGGCATCTCCGTTCATTGGCAGCTCCTTTGATTGGCGTCTCCGTTGATTGGCGTCTCCGTTGATTGGCGTCTCCGTTGATTGGCGTCTCCGTTGATTGGCGTCTCCGTTCATTGGCGTCTCCGTTCATTGGCGGCTCCGCCATTGGCGTCTCCGTTCATTGGCGGCTCCGTTCATTGGCGGCTCCGTTCATTGCTGGTTCAGTTTATCGGTGGCTCTGTTGATTGGTGGCTCTGTTGATTGGTGGCTCTGTTGATTGGTGGCTCTGTTGATTGGTGGCTCTGTTGATTGGTGGCTCTGTTGATTGGTGGCTCTGTTGATTGGTGGCTCTGTTGATTGGTGGCACCGTTGATTGGTGGCTCTGTTGATTGGTAGCTCCGTTTATTGCCGGTGCTTTTTATTGGTGGTGCTTTTTATTGGCGGCTTCGATCATTAGCGGCTCCGTTTATTGGCGGCTCCGTTTATTGGCGGCTCCGTTTATTGGCGGCTCCGTTTATTGGCGGCTCCGTTTATTGGCGGCTCCGTTTATTGGCGGCTCCGTTTATTGGCGGCTCGTTTATTGACGGCTCTGTTTATTGGCGGCTCTGTTTATTGGCGGCTCTGTTTATTGGCGGCTCTGTTTATTGGCGGTGCTGTTTATTGGCGGTGCTGTTTATTGGCGGTGCTGTTTATTGGCAGTGCTGTTTATTGGCGGTGCTGTTTATTGGCGGCTCCATTCATTAGCGGCTCCGATCATTGGTGCTGCCGTTAATTGGCGGTGCCGTTAATTGGCGGTGCCGTTAATTGGCGGTGCCGTTAATTGGCGGTGCAGTTAATTGGCGGTGCAGTTAATTGGCGGTGCCGTTAATTGGCGGTGCAGTTAATTGGCGGTGCAGTTAATTGGCGGTGCAGTTAATTGGCGGTGCAGTTAATTGGCGGTGCAGTTAATTGGCGGTGCAGTTAATTGGCAGTGCTGTTAATTGGCAGCTCCGTTCATTGGCGGTGCCGTTTATTGGCGGCTCCGTTTATTGGCGGCTCCGTTTATTGACGGCTCCATTGATTGGTGGCTCTGTTGATTGGTGGCTCCGTTTATTGGCGGTGCTTTTTATTGGTGGTGCTTTTTATTGGCGGCTTCGATCATTGGCGGCTTCGATCATTGGCGGCTCCGTTTATTGGCGGCTCCGTTTATTGGCGGCTCCGTTTATTGGCGGCTCCGTTTATTGGCGGCTCCGTTTATTGGCGGCTCCGTTTATTGGCGGCTCCGTTTATTGGCGGCTCCATTTATTGACGGCTCCGTTTATTGGCGGCTCCGTTTATTGGCGGTTCCGAATATTGGTGGCTCTGTTCAATTGTGGCTCTGTTCAATTGTGGCTGTTTATTGGTGGCTCTGTTTATTGGCGGTGCTGTTTATTGGCGGTGCTGTTTATTGGCGGTGCTGTTTATTGGCGGTGCTGTTTATTGGCGGTGCTGTTTATTGGCGGCTCCATTCATTAGCGGCTCCATTCATTAGCGGCTCCGATCATTGGCGCTGGCGTTAATTGGCGGTGCCGTTAATTGGCGGTGCCGTTAATTGGCGGTGCCGTTAATTGGCGGTGCCGTTAATTGGCGGTGCCGTTAATTGGAGGTGCAGTTAATTGGCGGTGCAGTTAATTGGCGGTGCTGTTTATTGGCAGCTCCGTTCATTGGCGGCTCTGTTCATTGGCGGCTCTGTTCATTGGCGGGTCTATTCATTGGCGGGTCTGTTGATTGGCGACGCCGTTCATTGGCGACGCCGTTCATTGGCGACGCCGTTTATTGCTGACGCCCTGTATTGGCCATGATTTTTATTGTTGTCTGTTCATTGGTGGCTCCATTGATTGGTGGCTCCGTTCATTGGCATCTCCGTTCATTGGCATCTCCGTTCATTGGCATCTCCGTTCATTGGCAGCTCCGTTGATTGGCGTCTCCGTTGATTGGCGGCTCCGTTCATTGGCGGCTCCGTTCATTGGCGGCTCCGTTCATTGGCGGCTCCGTTCATTGGCGGCTCCGTTCATTGGCGGCTCCGTTCATTGGCGGCTCCGTTCATTGGCGGCTCCGTTCATTGCTGGTTCAGTTTATCGGTGGCTCTGTTGATTGGTGGCTCTGTTGATTGGTGGCACCGTTGATTGGTGGCTCTGTTGATTGGTAGCTCCGTTTATTGCCGGTGCTTTTTATTGGTGGTGCTTTTTATTGGCGGTTTCGATCATTAGCGGCTCCGTTTATTGGCGGCTCCGTTTATTGGCGGCTCCGTTTATTGGCGGCTCCGTTTATTGGCGGCTCCGTTTATTGGCGGCTCCGAACATTGGCGGCTCGTTTATTGACGGCTCCGAACATTGGCGGTTCCGTTCAATTGTGGCTCTGTTCAATTGTGGCTCTGTTCAATTGTGGCTCTGTTTATTGGCGGCTCTGTTTATTGGCGGCTCTGTTTATTGGCGGCTCTGTTTATTGGCGGCTCTGTTTATTGGCGGCTCTGTTTATTGGCGGCTCTGTTTATTGGCGGTGCTGTTTATTGGCGGTGCTGTTTATTGGCGGTGCTGTTTATTGGCAGTGCTGTTTATTGGCGGTGCTGTTTATTGGCGGCTCCATTCATTAGCGGCTCCGATCATTGGCGGTGCCGTTAATTGGCGGTGCCGTTAATTGGCGGTGCAGTTAATTGGCGGTGCCGTTAATTGGTGGTGCAGTTAATTGGCGGTGCAGTTAATTGGCTGTGCAGTTAATTGGCGGTGCAGTTAATTGGCGGTGCAGTTAATTGGCAGTGCTGTTAATTGGCAGTGCAGTTAATTGGCAGTGCAGTTAATTGGCAGCTCCGTTCATTGGCGGTGCCGTTCATTGGCGGTTTCGTTTATTGGCGGTGCTGTTTATTGGCGGTGCTGTTTATTGGCAGCTCCATTTATTGGCGGCTCCGTTTATTGGCGGCTCCGTTTAATGGCGGCTCCGTTTAATGGCGGCTCCGTTTAATGGCGGCTCCGTTTAATGGCGGCTCCGTTTAATGGCGGCTCCGTTTAATGGCGGCTCCGTTTAATGGCGGCTCCGTTTAATGGCGGCTTCGTTTAATGGCGGCTCTGTTCATTGGCGGCTCTATTGATTGGTGGCTCCGTTTATTGGCAGTGCTGTTTATTGGCATCTCCGTTCATTGGCATCTCCGTTCATTGGCATCTCCGTTCATTGGCAGCTCCGTTCATTGGCGGCTCCGTTCATTGGCAGCTCCGTTCATTGGCAGCTCCGTTCATTGGCGGCTCCGTTCATTGGCAGCTCCGTTCATTGGCGGCTCCGTTCATTGGCGGCTCCGTTCATTGGCGGCTCCGTTCATTGGCGACTCCGTTCATTGGCGGCTCCGTTCATTGGCGGCTCCGTTCATTGGCGGCTCCGTTCATTGGCGGCTCCGTTCATTGGCGGCTCCGTTCATTGGCGGCTCTGTTAATTGGCGGCTCTGTTAATTGGCGGCTCCGTTCATTGGCGGATCCGTTCATTGGCGGATCCGTTTATTGCTGGTTCAGTTTATCGGTGGCTCCGTTTATTGGCGGCTCCGTTAATTGGCCATGATTTTTAGTTTTGGCTCCGTACATTTGGTGGCTCCTTTCAGTAGCGGCTCCATTTATTGGTGGTTCAGTTTATTGGTGGCGCCGTTCATTGGTGGCTCAGTTGATTGGTGGCTCCGTTTATTGGCAGTGCTGTTTATTGGCAGCTCTGTTCATTGGCGGCTCCGTTTATTGGCGGCTCTGTTTATTGGCGGCTCCTCCTTTTATTGGCGGCTCCTCCTTTTATTGGCGGCTCCTCCTTTTATTGGCGGCTCCTCCTTTTATTGGCGGCTCCTCCTTTTATTGGCTCCTCTGTTCATTGGCGGCTCTGTTCATTGGCGGCTCTGTTCATTGGCGGCTCTGTTTATTGGCGGCTCTGTTTATTGGCGGCTCTGTTTATTGGCGGCTCCGTTTATTGGCGGCTCTGTTTATTGGCGGCTCTGTTTATTGGCGGCTCCGTTTATTGGCGGCTCCGTTTATTGGCGGCTCCGTTTATTGGCGGCTCTGTTTATTGGCAGCTCTGTTTATTGGCAGCTCTGTTTATTGGCAGCTCTGTTTATTGGCAGCTCTGTTTATTGGCAGCTCTGTTTATTGGCAGCTCTGTTTATTGGCAGCTCTGTTTATTGGCAGCTCTGTTTATTGGCAGCTCTGTTTATTGGCATCTCCGTTTATTGGCCATGATTTTTATTGTTGTCTCCGTTCATTTGGTGGCTCCTTTCATTGGTGGCTCCTTTCATTGGCGGCTCCGTTTATTGGCGGCTCCGTTTATTGGCGACTCCGTTTATTGGCCATGATTTTTATTGTTGTCTGTTCATTGGTGGCTCCATTGATTGGTGGCTCCATTTATTGGCAGTGCTGTTTATAGGCATCTCCGTTCATTGGCAGCTCCGTTCATTGGCGGCTCCGTTCATTGGTGGCTCTGTTCATTGGTGGCTCTGTTCATTGGCGGCTCTGTTCATTGGCGGCTCTGTTTATTGGCTGTTCAGTTTATTGGTTGCACCGTGCATTGGTGTCTCCCTTTATTGGCGGCTCCCTTTATTGGCGGCTCTGTTTATTGGCGGCTCTGTTTATTGGCGGCTCTGTTTATTGGCGGTGCTGTTTATTGGCGGTGCTGTTTATTGGCGGTGCTGTTTATTGGCGGTGCTGTTTATTGGCGGCTCCGTTTATAGGCGGCTCCGTTTATTGGCGGCTCCGTTTATTGGCGGCTCCGTTTATTGGCTGCTCTGATTACTGGCAGCTCTGTTTATTGGTGGCTCCGTTAATTGGCCATGATTTTTATTTTTGGCTCTGTACATTTAGTGGCTCCGTTTATTGGCGGCTCCGTTTATTGGCGGCTCCGTTTATTGGCGGCTCCGTTTATTGGCGGCTCCGTTTATTGGCGGCTCCTTTTATTGGCGGCTCCTTTTATTGGCGGCTCCTTTTATTGGCGGCTCCTTTTATTGGCGGCTCCTTTTATTGGCGGCTCCTTTTATTGGCGGCTCCTTTTATTGGCAGCTCCTTTTATTGGTGGCTCCATTTATTGGCAGTGCTGTTTATTGGCATCTCCGTTCATTGGCTGTTCTGTTCATTGGCGGCTCTGTTCATTGGCGGCTCTGTTCATTGGCAACACCGTTCATTGGCGACGCCGTTTATTGACGACGCCGTGTATTGGCCATGATTTTTATTGTTGTCTGTTCATTGGTGGCTCCGTTTATTGGCATCTCCGTTTATTGGCATCTCCGTTTATTGGCATCTCCGTTTATTGTCATCTCCGTTCATTGGCAGCTCCGTTCATTGGCAGCTCCGTTCATTAACAACTCCATTCATTGCCGACTCTGTTAATTGGCGGCTCCATTTATTTGCGGCTCCGATTATTGATGGCTCCGATTATTGATGGCTCCGATTATTGGCGGTTCCGATTATTGACGGTTCCGTTTATTGGCAGTTCCGTTTATTGGCAGTTCCGTTTATTGGTGGCTCTTTTCATTGGTGGCTCTGTTTATTGGTGGCTCTGTTCATTGGCAGCTCCTTTTATTGGCGGTACTGTGTATTGGCGGTACTGTGTATTGGCGGTACTGTGTATTGGCGGTACTGTGTGTTGGCGGTGCTGTTTATTGGCGGTGCTCTTTATTGGCGGCTCTGTTCATTGCCGGTGCCATTTATTGGTGGTGCCGTTAATTGGTGGTGCTGTTTATTGGCAGTGCTGTTTATTGCAGCTCCGTTTATTGGCCATGATTTTTATTGTTGTCTCAGTTCATTTGGTGGCTCCTTTCATTGGTGGCTCTGTTTATTGGCAGCTCCGTTTATTGGCCATGATTTTTATTGTTGTCTCTACTCATTTGGTGGCTCCTTTCATTGGCGGCTCCGTTTATTGGCGGCTCAGTTCATTGGCTGTTCAGTTTATTGGTTGCACCGTTCATTGGTGGCTCCATTGATTGGTGGCTCCGTTTATTGGTGGCTCCATTTGTTGGCAGTGCTGTTTATTGGTGGCTCCGTTTATTGGCCATGATTTTTATTTTTGGCTTTGTTCATTTGGTGGCTCCTTTTATTGGGAGCTCTGCTTATTGGCTGTTCCGATTATTGGTGGCACTGTTCATTGGTGGCTCCGTTGATTGGTGGCTCTGTTTATTGGCAGTGCTGTTTATTGGCAGCTCCGTTCATTGGCAACTCCGTTCATTGCCGGCTCCTTTTATTGGCGGCTCCTTTTATTGGCAACCTCGTTTATTGGTGGCTCTGTTTTTGGCGGCTCCGTTTATTGGCCATGATTTTTATTGTCTCTGTTCATTGGCGACTCCATTGATTGGTGGCTCCATTTATTGGCAGTGCTGATTATTGGCATCTCCGTTCATTGGCGGCTCCGTTCATTGGCGGCTCTGTTCATTTACGGCTCGGTTCATTTACGGATCCGTTTATTGGCGGATCTGTTTATTGGCGGTTCTGTTTATTGGCAGTTCTGTTTATTGGCGGTTCTGTTTATTGGCGGTTCTGTTTATTGGCGGTTCTGTTTATTGGCGGTTCTGTTTATTGGCGGTTCTGTTTATTGGCGGTTCTGTTTATTGGCGGTTCTGTTTATTGGCGGTTCAGTTTATTGGCGGTTCCGTTTATTGGCCATGATTTTTATTGTTGTCTGTTCATTGGTGGCTCCATTGATTGGTGGCTCCATTTATTGGCAGTGCTGTTTATTGGCATCTCCGTTCATTGGCTGTTCTGTTCATTGGCGACACCGTTCATTGGCGACACAGTTCATTGGCGACGCCGTTTATTGACGACGCCGTGTATTGGCCATGATTTTTATTGTTGTCTGTTCATTGGTGGCTCCGTTTATTGGCATCTCCGTTTATTGGCATCTCCGTTCATTGGCGGCTCTGTTCATTGGCGGCTCTGTTCATTGGCGGCTCTGTTCATTGGCGACGCCGTTCATTGGCGACGCCGTTTATTGACGACGCCGTGTATTGGCCATGATTTTTATTGTTGTCTGTTCATTGGTGGCTCCGTTTATTGGCATCTCCGTTTATTGGCATCTCCGTTTATTGGCAGCTCCGTTTATTGGCAGCTCCGTTTATTGGCAGCTCCGTTTATTGGCGGCTCCGTTCATTGGCGGCTCCGTTCATTGGCGGCTCCGTTCATTGGCAGCTCTGTTAATTGGCGGCTCTGTTAATTGGCGGCTCTGTTAATTGGCGGCTCTGTTAATTGGCGGCTCTGTTAATTGGCGGCTCTGTTAATTGGCGGATCCGTTTATTGCTGGTTCAGCTTATCGGTGGCTCTGTTGGCTCTGTTGATTGGTGGCTCTGTTGATTGGTGGCTCTGTTGATTGGTGGCTCTGTTGATTGGTGGCTCTGTTGATTGGTGGCTCTGTTGATTGGTGGCTCTGTTGATTGGTGGCTCTGTTGATTGGTGGCTCTGTTGATTGGTGGCACCGTTGATTGGTGGCACCGTTGATTGGTGGCACCGTTGATTGGTGGCACCGTTGATTGGTGGCACCGTTGATTGGTGGCTCTGTTGATTGGTGGCTCTGTTGATTGGTGGCACCGTTGATTGGTGGCTCTGTTGATTGGTGGCTCCGTTTATTGGCGGTGCTTTTTATTGGTGGTGCTTTTTATTGGCGGCTTCGATCATTGGCGGCTTCGATCATTGGCGGCTCCGTTTATTGGCGGCTCCGTTTATTGGCGGCTCCGTTTATTGGCGGCTCCGTTTATTGGCGGCTCCGTTTATTGGCGGCTCCGTTTATTGGCGGCTCCGTTTATTGGCGGCTCCGTTTATTGGCGGCTCCGTTTATTGGCGGCTCCGTTTATTGGCGGCTCTGTTCAATTGTGGCTCTGTTCAATTGTGGCTGTTTATTGGTGGCTCTGTTTATTGGTGGTGCTGTTTATTGGTGGTGCTGTTTATTGGCGGTGCTGTTTATTGGCGGTGCTGTTTATTGGCGGTGCTGTTTATTGGTGGTGCTGTTTATTGGTGGTGCTGTTTATTGGCGGTGCTGTTTATTGGCGGCTCCATTCATTAGCGGCTCCATTCATTAGCGGCTCCGATCATTGGCGCTGGCGTTAATTGGCGCTGGCGTTAATTGGCGGTGCAGTTAATTGGCGGTGCCGTTAATTGGCGGTGCCGTTAATTGGCGGTGCCGTTAATTGGCGGTGCCGTTAATTGGCGGTGCTGTTAATTGGCGGTTCAGTTAATTGGCGGTTCAGTTAATTGGCGGTGCTGTTTATTGGCAGCTCCGTTCATTGGCGGCTCTGTTCATTGGCGGGTCTGTTCATTGGCGGGTCTGTTGATTGGCGGTTCAGTTAATTGGCGGTGCTGTTTATTGGCAGCTCCGTTCATTGGCGGCTCTGTTCATTGGCGGGTCTGTTCATTGGCGGGTCTGTTGATTGGCGACGCCGTTCATTGGCGACGCCGTTCATTGGCGACGCCGTTCATTGGCGACGCCGTTTATTGCTGACGCCCTGTATTGGCCATGATTTTTATTGTTGTCTGTTCATTGGTGGCTCCATTGATTGGTGGCTCCGTTCATTGGCATCTCCGTTCATTGGCATCTCCGTTCATTGGCATCTCCGTTCATTGGCAGCTCCTTTGATTGGCGTCTCCGTTGATTGGCGTCTCCGTTGATTGGCGTCTCCGTTGATTGGCGTCTCCGTTGATTGGCGTCTCCGTTCATTGGCGTCTCCGTTCATTGGCGGCTCCGTTCATTGGCGTCTCCGCCATTGGCGTCTCCGTTCATTGGCGGCTCCGTTCATTGGCGGCTCCGTTCATTGCTGGTTCAGTTTATCGGTGGCTCTGTTGATTGGTGGCTCTGTTGATTGGTGGCTCTGTTGATTGGTGGCTCTGTTGATTGGTGGCTCTGTTGATTGGTGGCTCTGTTGATTGGTGGCACCGTTGATTGGTGGCTCTGTTGATTGGTAGCTCTGTTTATTGCCGGTGCTTTTTATTGGTGGTGCTTTTTATTGGCGGCTTCGATCATTAGCGGCTCCGTTTATTGGCGGCTCCGTTTATTGGCGGCTCCGTTTATTGGCGGCTCCGTTTATTGGCGGCTCCGTTTATTGGCGGCTCCGTTTATTGGCGGCTCGTTTATTGACGGCTCTGTTTATTGGCGGCTCTGTTTATTGGCGGCTCTGTTTATTGGCGGCTCTGTTTATTGGCGGCTCTGTTTATTGGCGGTGCTGTTTATTGGCGGTGCTGTTTATTGGCGGTGCTGTTTATTGGCAGTGCTGTTTATTGGCGGTGCTGTTTATTGGCGGCTCCATTCATTAGCGGCTCCGATCATTGGTGCTGCCGTTAATTGGCGGTGCCGTTAATTGGCGGTGCCGTTAATTGGCGGTGCCGTTAATTGGCGGTGCAGTTAATTGGCGGTGCAGTTAATTGGCGGTGCCGTTAATTGGCGGTGCAGTTAATTGGCGGTGCAGTTAATTGGCGGTGCAGTTAATTGGCGGTGCAGTTAATTGGCGGTGCAGTTAATTGGCGGTGCAGTTAATTGGCAGTGCTGTTAATTGGCAGCTCCGTTCATTGGCGGTGCCGTTTATTGGCGGCTCCGTTTATTGGCGGCTCCGTTTATTGACGGCTCCATTGATTGGTGGCTCTGTTGATTGGTGGCTCCGTTTATTGGCGGTGCTTTTTATTGGTGGTGCTTTTTATTGGCGGCTTCGATCATTGGCGGCTTCGATCATTGGCGGCTCCGTTTATTGGCGGCTCCGTTTATTGGCGGCTCCGTTTATTGGCGGCTCCGTTTATTGGCGGCTCCGTTTATTGGCGGCTCCGTTTATTGGCGGCTCCGTTTATTGGCGGCTCCATTTATTGACGGCTCCGTTTATTGGCGGCTCCGTTTATTGGCGGTTCCGAATATTGGTGGCTCTGTTCAATTGTGGCTCTGTTCAATTGTGGCTGTTTATTGGTGGCTCTGTTTATTGGCGGTGCTGTTTATTGGCGGTGCTGTTTATTGGCGGTGCTGTTTATTGGCGGTGCTGTTTATTGGCGGTGCTGTTTATTGGCGGCTCCATTCATTAGCGGCTCCATTCATTAGCGGCTCCGATCATTGGCGCTGGCGTTAATTGGCGGTGCCGTTAATTGGCGGTGCCGTTAATTGGCAGTGCCGTTAATTGGCGGTGCCGTTAATTGGCGGTGCCGTTAATTGGAGGTGCAGTTAATTGGAGGTGCAGTTAATTGGCGGTGCAGTTAATTGGCGGTGCTGTTTATTGGCAGCTCCGTTCATTGGCGGCTCTGTTCATTGGCGGCTCTGTTCATTGGCGGGTCTGTTCATTGGCGGGTCTGTTGATTGGCGACGCCGTTCATTGGCGACGCCGTTTATTGCTGACGCCCTGTATTGGCCATGATTTTTATTGTTGTCTGTTCATTGGTGGCTCCATTGATTGGTGGCTCCGTTCATTGGCATCTCCGTTCATTGGCATCTCCGTTCATTGGCATCTCCGTTCATTGGCGTCTCCGTTGATTGGCGTCTCCGTTGATTGGCGGCTCCGTTGATTGGCGGCTCCGTTCATTGGCGGCTCCGTTCATTGGCGGCTCCGTTCATTGGCGGCTCCGTTCATTGGCGGCTCCGTTCATTGGCGGCTCCGTTCATTGCTGGTTCAGTTTATCGGTGGCTCTGTTGATTGGTGGCTCTGTTGATTGGTGGCACCGTTGATTGGTGGCTCTGTTGATTGGTAGCTCCGTTTATTGCCGGTGCTTTTTATTGGTGGTGCTTTTTATTGGCGGTTTCGATCATTAGCGGCTCCGTTTATTGGCGGCTCCGTTTATTGGCGGCTCCGTTTATTGGCGGCTCCGTTTATTGGCGGCTCCGTTTATTGGCGGCTCCGTTTATTGGCGGCTCCGAACATTGGCGGCTCCGAACATTGGCGGCTCGTTTATTGACGGCTCCGAACATTGGCGGTTCCGTTCAATTGTGGCTCTGTTCAATTGTGGCTCTGTTCAATTGTGGCTCTGTTTATTGGCGGCTCTGTTTATTGGCGGCTCTGTTTATTGGCGGCTCTGTTTATTGGCGGCTCTGTTTATTGGCGGCTCTGTTTATTGGCGGTGCTGTTTATTGGCGGTGCTGTTTATTGGCGGTGCTGTTTATTGGCAGTGCTGTTTATTGGCGGTGCTGTTTATTGGCGGCTCCATTCATTAGCGGCTCCGATCATTGGCGGTGCCGTTAATTGGCGGTGCCGTTAATTGGCGGTGCAGTTAATTGGCGGTGCCGTTAATTGGTGGTGCAGTTAATTGGCGGTGCAGTTAATTGGCTGTGCAGTTAATTGGCGGTGCAGTTAATTGGCGGTGCAGTTAATTGGCGGTGCAGTTAATTGGCGGTGCAGTTAATTGGCGGTGCAGTTAATTGGCGGTGCAGTTAATTGGCGGTGCTGTTAATTGGCAGTGCTGTTAATTGGCAGTGCAGTTAATTGGCAGCTCCGTTCATTGGCGGTGCCGTTCATTGGCGGTGCCGTTCATTGGCGGTTTCGTTTATTGGCGGTGCTGTTTATTGGCGGTGCTGTTTATTGGCAGCTCCATTTATTGGCGGCTCCGTTTATTGGCGGCTCCGTTTAATGGCGGCTCCGTTTAATGGCGGCTCCGTTTAATGGCGGCTCCGTTTAATGGCGGCTCCGTTTAATGGCGGCTCCGTTTAATGGCGGCTCCGTTTAATGGCGGCTCCGTTTAATGGCGGCTCCGTTTAATGGCGGCTCCGTTTAATGGCGGCTTCGTTTAATGGCGGCTCTGTTCATTGGCGGCTCTATTGATTGGTGGCTCCGTTTATTGGCAGTGCTGTTTATTGGCATCTCCGTTCATTGGCATCTCCGTTCATTGGCAGCTCCGTTCATTGGCGGCTCCGTTCATTGGCAGCTCCGTTCATTGGCAGCTCCGTTCATTGGCGGCTCCGTTCATTGGCAGCTCCGTTCATTGGCGGCTCCGTTCATTGGCGGCTCCGTTCATTGGCGGCTCCGTTCATTGGTGACTCCGTTCATTGGCGGCTCCGTTCATTGGCGGCTCCGTTCATTGGCGGCTCCGTTCATTGGCGGCTCCGTTCATTGGCGGCTCTGTTAATTGGCGGCTCTGTTAATTGGCGGCTCCGTTCATTGGCGGATCCGTTCATTGGCGGATCCGTTTATTGCTGGTTCAGTTTATCGGTGGCTCTGTTGATTGGTGGCTCTGTTGATTGGTGGCTCTGTTGATTGGTGGCTCTGTTGATTGGTGGCTCTGTTGATTGGTGGCTCTGTTGATTGGTGGCTCTGTTGATTGGTGGCTCTGTTGATTGGTGGCTCTGTTGATTGGTGGCTCTGTTGATTGGTGGCTCTGTTGATTGGTGGCTCTGTTGATTGGTGGCTCTGTTGATTGGTGGCTCTGTTGATTGGTGGCTCCGTTGATTGGTGGCTCCGTTTTATTGGCGGGTGCTTTTTATTGGCGGGTGCTTTTTATTGGCGGCTTCGTTTATTGGCGGCTTCGTTTATTGGCGGCTCCGTTTATTGGCGGCTCCGTTTATTGGCGGCTCCGTTTATTGACGGCTCCGTTTATTGACGGCTCTGTTTATTGACGGCTCTGTTTATTGACGGCTCTGTTTATTGACGGCTCTGTTTATTGACGGCTCCGTTTATTGACGGCTCCGTTTAATGGCGGCTCCGTTTAATGGCGGCTCCGTTTAATGGCGGCTCCGTTTAATGGCGGCTCCGTTTAATGGCGGCTCCGTTTAATGGCGGCTCCGTTTAATGGCGGCTTCGTTTAATGGCGGCTCCGTTTAATGGCGGCTCTGTTCATTGGCGGCTCTATTGATTGGTGGCTCCGTTTATTGGCAGTGCTGTTTATTGGCATCTCCGTTCATTGGCAGCTCCGTTCATTGGCAGCTCCGTTCATTGGCGGCTCCGTTCATTGGCAGCTCCGTTCATTGGCGGCTCCGTTCATTGGCGGCTCCGTTCATTGGCGGCTCCGTTCATTGGCGGCTCCGTTCATTGGCGGCTCCGTTTATTGGCGGTTCTGTTCATTGGCGGTTCTGTTCATTGGCGGTTCTGTTCATTGGCGGCTCTGTTCATTGGCGGCTCTGTTCATTGGCGGCTCTGATCATTGGCGGCTCTGATCATTGGCGGCTCTGATCATTGGCGGCTCTGATCATTGGCGGCTCTGATCATTGGCGGCTCTGATCATTGGCGGCTCTGATCATTGGCGGCTCTGATCATTGGCGGCTCTGATCATTGGCGGCTCTGATCATTGGCGGCTCTGATCATTGGCGGCTCTGTTCATTGGCGGCTCTGTTCATTGGCGGTTCTGTTCATTGGCGGTTCTGTTCATTGGCGGTTCTGTTCATTGGCGGTTCTGTTCATTGGCGGCTCTGTTCATTGGCGGCTCTGTTCATTGGCGGCTCCGTTTATTGGCGGCTCCGTTAATTGGCCATGATTTTTAGTTTTGGCTCCGTACATTTGGTGGCTCCTTTCAGTAGCGGCTCCATTTATTGGTGGTTCAGTTTATTGGTGGCGCCGTTCATTGGTGGCTCAGTTGATTGGTGGCTCCGTTTATTGGCAGTGCTGTTTATTGGCAGCTCTGTTCATTGGCGGCTCCGTTTATTGGCGGCTCTGTTTATTGGCGGCTCCTCCTTTTATTGGCGGCTCCTCCTTTTATTGGCGGCTCCTCCTTTTATTGGCGGCTCCTCCTTTTATTGGCTCCTCTGTTCATTGGCGGCTCTGTTCATTGGCGGCTCTGTTCATTGGCGGCTCTGTTCATTGGCGGCTCTGTTCATTGGCGGCTCTGTTCATTGGCGGCTCTGTTCATTGGCGGCTCTGTTTATTGGCGGCTCTGTTTATTGGCGGCTCCGTTTATTGGCGGCTCCGTTTATTGGCGGCTCTGTTTATTGGCGGCTCTGTTTATTGGCGGCTCCGTTTATTGGCGGCTCCGTTTATTGGCGGCTCCGTTTATTGGCGGCTCTGTTTATTGGCAGCTCTGTTTATTGGCAGCTCTGTTTATTGGCAGCTCTGTTTATTGGCAGCTCTGTTTATTGGCAGCTCTGTTTATTGGCAGCTCTGTTTATTGGCAGCTCTGTTTATTGGCAGCTCTGTTTATTGGCAGCTCTGTTTATTGGCAGCTCTGTTTATTGGCAGCTCTGTTTATTGGCAGCTCTGTTTATTGGCAGCTCTGTTTATTGGCAGCTCTGTTTATTGGCATCTCCGTTTATTGGCCATGATTTTTATTGTTGTCTCCGTTCATTTGGTGGCTCCTTTCATTGGTGGCTCCTTTCATTGGCGGCTCCGTTTATTGGCGGCTCCGTTTATTGGCGACTCCGTTTATTGGCCATGATTTTTATTGTTGTCTGTTCATTGGTGGCTCCATTGATTGGTGGCTCCATTTATTGGCAGTGCTGTTTATAGGCATCTCCGTTCATTGGCAGCTCCGTTCATTGGCGGCTCCGTTCATTGGTGGCTCTGTTCATTGGTGGCTCTGTTCATTGGCGGCTCTGTTCATTGGCGGCTCTGTTTATTGGCTGTTCAGTTTATTGGTTGCACCGTGCATTGGTGTCTCCCTTTATTGGCGGCTCCCTTTATTGGCGGCTCTGTTTATTGGCGGCTCTGTTTATTGGCGGCTCTGTTTATTGGCGGCGCTGTTTATTGGCGGTGCTGTTTATTGGCGGTGCTGTTTATTGGCGGTGCTGTTTATTGGCGGCTCCGTTTATAGGCGGCTCCGTTTATTGGCGGCTCCGTTTATTGGCGGCTCCGTTTATTGGCTGCTCTGATTACTGGCAGCTCTGTTTATTGGTGGCTCCGTTAATTGGCCATGATTTTTATTTTTGGCTCTGTACATTTAGTGGCTCCGTTTATTGGCGGCTCCGTTTATTGGCGGCTCCGTTTATTGGCGGCTCCGTTTATTGGCGGCTCCTTTTATTGGCGGCTCCTTTTATTGGCGGCTCCTTTTATTGGCGGCTCCTTTTATTGGCGGCTCCTTTTATTGGCGGCTCCTTTTATTGGCGGCTCCTTTTATTGGCAGCTCCTTTTATTGGCGGCTCCTTTTATTGGCGGCTCTGTTCATTGGCGGCTCTGTTCATTGGCGGCTCTGTTCATTGGCGGCTCTGTTCATTGTCGGCTCTGTTCATTGGTGGCTCTATTCATTGGTGGCTCCTTTTATTGGCGGCTCTGTTCATTGGCGGCTCTGTTCAATGGCGGCTCTGTTCAATGGCGGCTCTGTTCAATGGCGGCTCTGTTCAATGGCGGCTCAGTTCATTGGCGGCTCAGTTTATTGGCAGCTCAGTGTATTGGCGGCTCCGTTTATTGGCGGCTCCGTTTATTGGCGGTGTGAGAAGTTGGCCTGATATATAATGTTCACTATTCTAGTGAGCACTTTGTATCAGTCCAAACAACCCTTATTGATGATTGGTTGTAAGTCAACCTTATAGACCAGCTATCCTAGTAGCATGGATACGAGCAGTCTAAGGCTAAAGGCTCGAGAGGGCGTGCTAAGCCAGCTGTTATACCACACATGTACCCCTTGAACACCAAGTGAAAGGACACCACACAAGTGTTATGAAAATAAACAGTGTATTTATTAGAATCACAACAGCCCTGTACTCTTTATGAGGACAGGGTACTAAGCACAAAACAAAACTCTTACGAAAATACTTAAGTTAGCACAGTATATACAAATGCCCGAGGGGCACGGAAAACCATATACTCTGAAAGTGGAATGCGAAATTACTAGCAGGTAAGTACAGTACTAATAGGCTTTGGAATCGCTAGGTCTTGACTATGGAATCTTCAGATTACTTCTAGGAGGCCTAGGGGACTCGGGTGCATAGTGTGCACTCTCACGCGGGATGCGGGACAAAGTCTATGGTAGCTAGATTTCAGAAAGTTAGTGTTCTCGGGCGAACCCGACCTGGTAGGAGGAAAACGAAAGTGGATTCTGACCCTTGGATAGTGAGGCTATGCTGGGGCACCGAAATGCCGAAGTTACCTAGCCCAGGGGCTGCAGCTGCATATGTCTCAAAAGACGTCGGGAATCCTCGTTGACGGACCAGGAGCCTGGAAGAAAGAAGTTGCTGGCAGGCGACCAGTGAAGAAAGTTCGATGGATCCAAGCCTGGATCGATGATAGAAGACACCTGAAAGCAGAGGGGACCAAGTTCTTGACTACTAGCCAGTAGTCAGGTGGCACCAGGAGGGCACCGGATGGTAGTCACCTTGACTAGGTGAGTGGGTGACACTGTGCTCGCAGATCTCACGGACCAGGAGGCGTTGTCGGTGACCAGGATGGAGGAGCGAGCTGTCCCACGATGGATGAAGCTGTCGGCGTCGCTGGACCCAGGATTGGGCAACAAAGCCTTGGTAAATTCAAGCCCACGCGGTGGACTCAAAATGGCGTCTGGAGTGGACCAGGAGGGTCCGGGGTGCCTCTCTTGAAGAAGGAAGCAAGGGCCAGTCTGGAGCAACCAGACCAGCAGCAGTGATGTTGTCGGGCGTCGTTAAGAAGGCCACAAGCCAGCCGGCTAGTAGCCAAACAACGCGGTGAGCAGGCAAAAGCAGAAGGGCCCCACGCAGATCGTGGGGATGCTGGAGGGCTGATCTTCGGTGCTGGAGCTGCTCAGGGTTGGGGCTTCTCGGACCCCAAAGCACTCACCAGTGGAGGACTCGGTGGGCTTGTTGCAAAGAAGTCGTGCAGTCTTGGTGATCGTCGGTCCCTCGAGGTCTCGTCGCACTCACAGTTCTCAGCTTGGCTGTAGAGGTGAGTAGAGGTCAGAGGTGCCAGGGAAGCCGGGTCTCGTCGAGCTGTGTCGTCGGATTCCTGAGGAAGGACTTGCAGCAGACCGCAGTGTTCTTAGGATGGTGCCTGTGGATGCAGGGTGACTACTCCTTAGCCACAAGGGAGAATCTTGAAGAAGAAATCTTGATGTCCTTTCGCAGAAAGTCGTGTCTTGATTCCAAAGATGATCTAATTTGAACAGGGGGCCCGCTCCCATCTTTATACTAAAAAAGGGGGCTGACCCGTGACTAGGTCCTGCCTATGGGTGGGACTAGGAGGGGGGTGGTTACACCCCTCTCCCATGCCGGACTTTCCCCTGGGCAGGGGCTGGTGTGCCCCTGGAACTGGTTCTGACCGGCCTATGCGTAGTGAGCACCGGGGTGCCACTCAGCAGTCACCTTCCTGTAAAGCCCTGCCTACCCAGGATACACAAAACTCTGTCTGGGATGGTGCTAGCACCGCCCCGGACAGGAAACCCTTTGTCCAAGCCTCCCTCGCTGGAAGGACTCCCAGCAGCAGGAGGTCAGACTCGTGTCTGTGGTGGCAGCATCCATTTTGTGGAGCTGAGGCTTCAGTTAACTTTAACCGGGGTTCACAGTTACATACATGTTGTGTCCCTCTAGAAGGGTGGAATGCTAACCCCGTCACCAGAATTGGCGAGGGGTTAGTATTCCAATTCGTATGACACCTTACTCGACATGTTTTGATAAAGCAATACCAAAGATAGCATTTAACCGCGAGGATTATAATGCACTTAAGAGTATATGGTATGCGATATCATGGAACAGCTATTAGGACTTGGTTCCGCAAGCTGCAGACAGGCTCAGCTCATGCCAGAGCACCATCTCACACGATTCCAAGCACTCTGCCTTCAGGATTGTTAAGGCCTGCCATAGGAGTGACTGATAGGAATCTGTGTGCCCATTTTAGGGTTAGATATAGGTATACTATATCTACAGCAAAGGGTGATTACACGACTTTGCCCCAGCTGTCATGCAGCCAGTTGTGTCAAATTTAGGAGGCCAGCCAGGGGTGGCATAATACATGCTTCAGCCCCTGGTAGGCCCTGGGTACACCTATGCCCTGAGTTACAGGGTCTGATAAGGTGGCCCAGTACCAATTGGTAAATGCACCTAGGGTACACGTTGTAATTTAGAGAGAGAACAGCCAGGCTGTGGGTCTGATTGGCAGGCCCACAGCCAGAGAAAGTCGTAAACCAGTGAAACAAAAGCAAAAAATCTGGGTGATCATAGGATTGCAGACCCTACTCTCCTACAGGCGGTTCTGTTTATTGACGGTTCCGTTTATTGGCGGTTCCGTTTATTGGCGGTTCCGTTTATTGGCGGTTCCGTTTATTGGCGGCTCCGTTTATTTGCGGCTCTGATTATTGATGGCTCCGTTTATTGATGGCTCCGTTTATTGATGGCTCCGTTTATTGGCGGTTCCGTTTATTGGCGGTTCCGTTTATTGGCGGTTCCGTTTATTGGCGGTTCCGTTTATTGGCGGTTCCGTTTATTGGCGGTTCCGTTTATTGGCGGTTCCGTTTATTGGCGGCTCCATTCATTGGCAGCTCTGTTCATTGGCGGTGCCATTTATTGGTGGTGACGTTAATTGGTGGTGCTGTTTATTGGCAGTGCTGTTTATTGGCAGCTCCGTTTATTGGCCATGATTTTTATTGTTGTCTCCGTTCATTTGGTGGCTCCTTTCATTGGCGGCTCCGTTTATTGGCGGCTCAGTTCATTGGCTGTTCAGTTTATTGGTTGCACAGTTCATTGGTGGCTCCATTGATTGGCGGCTCTGTTTATTGGCGGCTCTGTTTATTGGCTGCTCTGTTTATTGGCGGCTCTGTTTATTGGCGGCTCTGTTTATTGGCGGCTCTGTTTATTGGCGGCTCTGTTTATTGGCGGCGCTGTTTATTGGCGGCGCTGTTTATTGGCGGTGCTGTTTATTGGCGGAGCTGTTTATTGGCGGAGCTGTTTATTGGCGGCTCAGTTTATTGGCGGCTCCCTTTATTGGCGGCTCCCTTTATTGGCGGCTCAGTTTATTGGTGGCTCAGTTTATTGGCGGCTCAGTTTAGTGGCAGCTCCGTTTACTGGCAGCTCAGTTTAATGGCAGCTCTGTTCATTGGCGGCGCTGTTTATTGGCGGCGCTGTTTATTGGCGGCGCTGTTTATTGGCGGCGCTGTTTATTGGCAGTGCTGTTTATTGGCGGTGCTGTTTATTGGTGGTTCCGTTTTATGGCGTTTGCAAATAAACTGAACCGCAAATAAAAGAAACTGCCAATTAACAGTTATGTTTATATCCGGCTCTGTTCATTGGCTGTTCCTTTTATTGGCGGTTCCGTTTATTAGCGGCTCCGTTTTTTTGTCATGATTTTTATTGTCTCTGTTCATTTGATGGCTCCATTGATTGGCGGCTCCGTTTATTAGCGGCTCCGTTTATTGGCGGCTCCGTTTATTGGCGGCTCCGTTTATTGGCGGCTCTGTTTATTGGCGGCTCTGTTCATTGGTGGCACCGTTCATTGGTGGCTCCTTTTATTGGCGGCTCTGTTTATTGGCGGCTCAGTTTATTGGCCATGATTTTATTGTTGTCTCTGTTCATTTGGTGGCTCCTTTCATTGGCGGCTCCTTTCATTGGCGGCTCCTTTCATTGGCGGCTCCGTTTATTGGCGGTTCTGTTTATTGGCGGTTCCGTTTATTGGCGGTTCTGTTTATTGGCGGTTCTGTTTATTGGCGGTTCTGTTTATTGGCGGTTCTGTTTATTGGCGGCTCCGTTTATTGGCGGCTCCGTTTATTGGTGGCTCCGTTTATTGGTTGCTCCGTTTATTGGTGGCTCCGTTTATTGGTGGCTCCGTTTATTGGCGGCTCCGTTTATTGGCGGCTCCGTTTATTGGCGGCTCCGTTTATTGGCGGCTCCGTTTATTGGTGGCTCTGTTTATTGGTGGCTCTGTTTATTGGTGGCTCTGTTTATTGGTGGCTCTGTTTATTGGTGGCTCTGTTTATTGGTGGCTCTGTTTATTGGTGGCTCTGTTTATTGGTGGCTCTGTTTATTGGTGGCTCTGTTTATTGGTGGCTCTGTTTATTGGTGGCTCTGTTTATTGGTGGCTCTGTTTATTGGTGGCTCTGTTTATTGGTGGCTCTGTTTATTGGTGGCTCTGTTTATTGGTGGCTCTGTTTATTGGTGGCTCTGTTCATTGGTGGCTCTGTTCATTGGTGGCTCTGTTCATTGGTGGCTATGTTCATTGGCAGCTCCTTTTATTGGCGGTGCTGTTAATTGGTGGTGCCGTTAATTGGTGGTGCTGTTAATTGGTGGTGCTGTTTATTGGCAGCTCCGTTTATTGGCCATTATGTTTATTGTTTTCTCCGTTCATTTGGTGGCTCCTTTCATTGGCGGCTCTGTTTATTGGCAGCTCCGTTTATTGGCCATGATTTTTATTGTTGTCTCTGTTCATTTGGCGGCTCCTTTCATTGGCGGCTCTGTTTATTGGCGGCTCAGTTCATTGGCTGTTCAGTTTATTGGTTGCACCGTTCATTGGTGGCTCCATTGATTGGTGGCTCCGTTTATTGGTGGCTCCCTTTGTTGGCAGTGCTGTTTATTGGTGGCTCCGTTTATTGGCCATGATTTTTATTTTTGGCTTTGTTCATTTGGTGGCTCCTTTTATTGGCAGCTCTGCTTATTGGCGGTTCCGTTTATTGGTGGCACCGTTCATTGGTGGCTCCGTTGATTGGCGGCTCCTTTTATTGGCAACCTCGTTTATTGGCGGCTCCGTTTATTGGCCATGATTTTTATTGTTGTCTCTGTTCATTGGCGACTCCATTGATTGGTGGCTCCGTTTATTGGCAGTGCTCATTATTGGCAGCTCCGTTCATTGGCGGCTCTGTTCATTGGCGGCTCTGTTCATTGCCGGCTCCCTTTATTGGCGGCTCAGTTTATTGGCGGCTCAGTTTATTGGCGGCTCAGTTTATTGGCGGCTCAGTTTATTGGCGGCTCAGTTTATTGGCGGCTCAGTTTATTGGCGGCTCAGTTTATTGGCGGCTCAGTTTATTGGCGGCTCAGTTTATTGGCGGCTCTGTTCATTGGCGGCTCTGTTCATTGGCGGCTCTGTTCATTGGCGGCTCTGTTCATTGGCGGCTCTGTTCATTGGCGGCTCCTTTGATTGGTGGCTTTGTTGATTGGTGGCTCCGTTGATTGGTGGCTCCGTTGATTGGTGGCTCCGTTGATTGGCGGCTCTGTTCATTGGCGGCTCTGTTCATTGGCGGCTCTGTTCATTGGCGGCTCTGTTCATTGGCGGCTCTGTTCATTGGCGGTGCTGTTTATTGGCGGTGCTGTTTATTGGCGGTGCTGTTTATTGGCGGTGCTGTTTATTGGCGGTGCAGTTTATTGGCGGTGCAGTTTATTGGCGGTGCAGTTTATTGGCGGTGCTGTTTATTGGCGGTGCTGTTTATTGGCGGTGCTGTTTATTGGCGGTGCTGTTTATTGGCGGTGCTGTTTATTGGCGGTGCTGTTTATTGGCGGCTCCGTTCATTGGCGGCTCCGTTTATTGGCGACGCCGGTTATTGGCCATGATTTTTATTGTTGTCTCTGTTCATTTGGTGGCTCCTTTCATTGGTTGCACCGTTCATTGGTGGCTCCATTGATTGGTGGCTCCGTTTATTGGCAGTGCTTTTTATTCGCAGCTCTGTTCATTGGCGGCTCTGTTCATTGGCGGCTCTGTTCATTGGCGGCTCTGTTCATTGGCGGCTCTGTTCATTGGCGGCTCTGTTCATTGGCGGCTCTGTTTATTGGCGGCTCTGTTCATTGGCGGCTCTGTTCATTGGCGGCTCTGTTCATTGGCGGCTCTGTTCATTGGCGGCTCTGTTCATTGGCGGCTCTGTTCATTGGCGGCTCTGTTCATTGGCGGCTCCGTTTATTGGCGGCTCCGTTTATTGGCAGTTCTGTTTATTGGCAGTTCTGTTTATTGGCAACTCCGTTTATTGGCAACTCCGTTTATTGGTGGCTCTGTTCATTGGCGGCTTTGTTCATTGGCGGCTCTGTTCATTGGCGGTGCTGTTGATTGGTGGTGCTGTTTATTGGCGGTGCTGTGTATTGGCGGTGCTGTGTATTGGCGGTGCTGTGTATTGGCGGTGCTGTTTAATGGCGGTGCTGTTTATTGGCGGTGCTGTTTATTGGCGGTGCTGTTTATTGGCGGTGCTGTTTATTGGCGGTGCTGTTTATTGGCGGTGCTGTTTATTGGCGGAGCTGTTTATTGGCGGTGCTGTTTATTGGCGGAGCTGTTTATTGGCGGAGCTGTTTATTGGCGGTGCTGTTTATTGGCTGCCCCGTTCATTGGTGGCTCAGTTCATTGGTGGCTCTGTTCATTGGTGGCTCTGTTCATTGCCGGCTCCCTTTATTGGCGGCTCAGTTTATTGGCGGCTCAGTTTATTGGCGGCTCAGTTTATTGGCGGCTCAGTTTATTGGCGGCTCAGTTTATTGGTGGTTCCGTTTATTGGCGGTGCCGTTTATTGGCGGTGCCGTTTATTGGCGGTTCCGTTTATTGGCATCTCCGTTCATTGGCAACTCCATTCATTGCCGGCTCCTTTTATTGGCGGCTCTGTTCATTGGCGGCTCTGTTCATTGGTGGCTCTGTTCATTGGTGGCTCTGTTCATTGGTGGCTCTGTTCATTGGTGGCTCTGTTCATTGGCGGCTCTGTTCATTGGCGGCTCTGTTCATTGGCGGCTCTGTTCATTGGTGGCTCCGTTGATTGGTGGCTCCGTTGATTGGTGGCTCCGTTGATTGGTGGCTCCGTTGATTGGTGGCTCCGTTGATTGGTGGCTCCGTTGATTGGTGGCTCCGTTGATTGGTGGCTCCGTTGATTGGTGGCTCTGTTGATTGGCAGTTCTGTTTATTGGCAACTCCGTTTATTGGCGGCTCTGTTTATTGGCGGCTCTGTTTATTGGCGGCTCTGTTTATTGGCGGCTCTGTTCATTGGTGGCTCTGTTCATTGGTGGCTCTGTTCATTGGCGGCTCTGTTCATTGGCGGCTCTGTTCATTGGTGGCTCCGTTGATTGGTGGCTCCGTTGATTGGTGGCTCCGTTGATTGGTGGCTCCGTTGATTGGTGGCTCCGTTGATTGGTGGCTCCGTTGATTGGTGGCTCCGTTGATTGGTGGCTCCGTTGATTGGTGGCTCCGTTGATTGGTGGCTCCGTTGATTGGCAGTTCTGTTTATTGGCAACTCCGTTTATTGGCGGCTCTGTTTATTGGCGGCTCTGTTTATTGGCGGCTGTTTATTGGCGGCTCTGTTTATTGGCGGCTCTGTTTATTGGCGGCTCTGTTTATTGGCGGCTCTGTTTATCGGCGGCTCTGTTTATCGGCGGCTCTGTTTATCGGCGGCTCTGTTTATCGGCGGCTCTGTTTATCGGCGGCTCTGTTTATCGGCGGCTCTGTTTATTGGCGGTTCCGTTTATTGGTGGCTCCGTTTATTGGCTGCTCTGATTATTGGCAGCTCTGTTTATTGGTGGCTCCGTTAATTGCCCATGATTTTTATTTTTGGCTCTGTACATTTGGTGGCTCCATTCATTGGTGGCTCCGTTTATTGGCGGCTCCGTTTATTGGCGGCTCCGTTTATTGGTGGCTCCGTTTATTGGTGGCTCCGTTTATTGGCCGCTCCGATTATTGATGGCTCCGATTATTGACGGCTCCGTTTATTGACGGTTCTGTTTATTGACGGTTCCGTTTATTGACGGTTCCGTTTATTGACGGTTCCGTTTATTGGCGGTTCCGTTTATTGGCGGTTCCGTTTATTGGTGGTTCCGTTTATTGGTGGTTCCGTTTATTGGTGGTTCCGTTTATTGGTGGTTCCGTTTATTGGTGGTTCCGTTTATTGGCGGCTCTGATTATTGATGGCTCCGTTTATTGATGGCTCCGTTTATTGGCAGTTCCGTTTATTGACGGTTCCGTTTATTGACGGTTCCGTTTATTGGCAGTTCCGTTTATTGGCAGTTCCGTTCATTGGTGGCTCTGTTCATTGGTGGCTCTGTTCATTGGCAGCTCCTTTTATTGGCGGTACTGTTTATTGGCGGTACTGTTTATTGGTGGTACTGTGTATTGGCGGTGCTGTGTATTGGCGGTGCTGTGTATGGGCGGTGCTGTGTATGGGCGGTGCTGTGTATGGGCGGTGCTGTGTATTGGCGGTGCTGTGTATGGGCGGTGCTGTGTTTTGGCGGCTCCGTTCATTGGCGGCTCCGTTCATTGGCGGCTCTGTTCATTGGCGGCTCTGTTCATTGGCGGTGCCATTTATTGGTGGTGCCTTTAATTGGTGGTGCTGTTTATTGGCAGTGCTGTTTATTGGCAGCTCCGTTTATTGGCCATGATTTTTATTGTTGTCTCCGTTCATTTGGTGGCTCCTTTCATTGGCGGCTCTGTTTATTGGCAGCTCCATTTATTGGCCATGATTTTTATTGTTGTCTCTGTTCATTTGGTGGCTCCTTTTATTGGCGGCTCCGTTGATTGGCAGCTCAGTTTATTGGCTGTTCAGTTTATTAGTTGCACCGTTCATTGGTGGCTCCATTGATTGGCGGCTCTGTTTATTGGCGGCTTTGTTTATTGGCGGCTCTGTTTATTGGCGGCGCTGTTTATTGGCGGCGCTGTTTATTGGCGGTGCTGTTTATTGGCGGTGCTGTTTATTGGCGGTGCTGTTTATTGGCGGTGCTGTTTATTGGCGGTGCTGTTTATTGGCGGTGCTGTTTATTGGCGGTGCTGTTTATTGGCGGTGCTCTTTATTGGCGGTGCTGTTTATTGGCGGAGCTGTATATTGGCGTCTCCGTTCATTGGTGGCTCTGTTCATTGGCAGCTCAGTTCATTGGCTGTTCAGTTTATTGGTTGCACCGTTCATTGGTGGCTCCATTGATTGGCGGCTCTGTTTATTGGCGGCTTTGTTCATTGGTGGCTCTGTTTATTGGCGGTGCTGTTTATTGGCGGTGCTGTTTATTGGCGGTGCTGTTTATTGGCAGTGCTGTTTATTGGCGGTGCTGTTTATTGGTGGTTCCGTTTTATGGCGTTTGCAAATAAACTGAACCGCAAATAAAAGAAACTGCCAATTAACAGTTATGTTTATTGCCGGCTCTGTTCATTGGCTGTTCCTTTTATTGGCGGTTCCGTTTATTGGCGGCTCCGTTTTTTGGCCATGATTTTTATTGTCTCTGTTCATTTGATGGCTCCATTGATTGGCGGCTCCGTTTATTAGCGGCTCCGTTTATTGGCGGCTCTGATTATTGGCGGCTCTGTTTATTGGTGGCACCGTTCATTGGTGGCTCCGTTGATTGGTGGCTCTGTTTATTGGCAGTGCTGTTTATTGGCAGCTCCGTTCATTGGCAACTCCGTTCATTGCCGGCTCCTTTTATTGGCGGCTCCTTTTATTGGCGACCTCGTTTATTGGCGGCTCTGTTTATTGGCGGCTCAGTTTATTGGCCATGATTTTTATTGTTGTCTCTGTTCATTTGGTGGCTCCTTTCATTGGCGGCTCCTTTCATTGGCGGCTCCTTTCATTGGCGGCTCCGTTTATTGGCGGTTCCGTTTATTGGCGGTTCCGTTTATTGGTGGTTCCGTTTATTGGTGGTTCCGTTTATTGGCGGTTCCGTTTATTGGTGGTTCCGTTTATTGGCGGTTCCGTTTATTGGCGGTTCCGTTTATTGGCGGCTCTGTTCATTGGCGGCTCTGTTCATTGGCGGCTTTGTTCATTGGCGGCTTTGTTCATTGGCGGCTTTGTTCATTGGCGGCTCTGTTTATTGGCGGCTCTGTTTATTGGCGGCTCTGTTTATTGGCGGCTCTGTTCATTGGCGGCTTTGTTCATTGGCGGCTTTGTTCATTGGCGGCTTTGTTCATTGGCGGCTCTGTTTATTGGCGGCTCTGTTTATTGGCGGCTCTGTTTATTGGCGGCTCTGTTTATTGGCGGCGCGGTTTATTGGCGGCGCGGTTTATTGGCGGTGCGGTTTATTGGCGGTGCTGTTTATTGGCGGCTCCGTTTATTGGCGGCTCCGTTTATTGGCGGCTCCGTTTATTGGCGGCTCTGTTTATTGGCGGCTCCGTTTATTGGCGGCTCTGTTTATTGGCGGCTCTGTTTATTGGCGGCTCTGTTTATTGGCGGCTCTGTTTTTTGGCGGCTCTGTTTATTGGCGGCTCTGTTTATTGGCGGCTCTGTTTATTGGCGGCTCCGTTTATTGGCGGCTCTGTTTATTGGCGGCTCCGTTTATTGGCGGCTCTGTTCATTGGCAGCTCCTTTTATTGGCGGTACTGTGTATTGGCGGTGCTGTGTATTGGCGGTGCTGTGTATTGGCGGTGCTGTGTAGTGGCGGTGCTGTTTAGTGGCGGTGCTGTTTAGTGGCGGTGCTGTTTATTGGCGGTGCTGTTTATTGGCGGCTCCTTTCATTGGTGGGTCTGTTCATTGGCGGTGCCATTTATTGGTGGTGCCGTTAATTGGTGGTGCTGTTTATTGGCAGTGCTGTTTATTGGCAGCTCCGTTTATTGGCCATGATGTTTATTGTTGTCTCCGTTCATTTGGTGGCTCCTTTCATTGGCGGCTCTGTTTATTGGCAGCTCCGTTTATTGGCCATGATTTTTATTGTTGTCTCTGTTCATTTGGCGGCTCCTTTCATTGGCGGCTCCTTTTATTGGCGGCTCCATTTATTTGCGGCTCTGTTTATTGGCGACTCTGTTTTTTGGCGGCTCTGTTTTTTGGCGGCTCTGTTTTTTGGCGGTTCTGTTTATTTGCGGTTCTGCTTATTTTGGTTCCGTTTATTTGGGGTTCCGTTTATTGGTGGCTCTGTTCATTGGTGGCTCCTTTTTTTGGTGGCTCAGTTTATTGGCGGCTCAGTTTATTGGTGGCTCCGTTTCATTGGCAGCTCCGTTTACTGGCAGCTCCGTTTAATGGCAGCTCTGTTTATTGGCGGCTTTGTTTATTGGCGGCTTTGTTTATTGGCGGCGCTGTTTATTGGCGGCGCTGTTTATTGGCGGCACTGTTTATTGGCGGTGCTGTTTATTGGTGGTTCCGTTTAATGGCGTTTGCAAATAAACTGAACCGCAAATAAAAGAAACTGCCAATTAACAGTTATGTTTATTGCCGGCTCTGTTCATTGGCGGTTCCGTTTATTGGCGGTTCCGTTTATTGGCGGTTCCGTTTACTGGCGGCTCCGTTTTTTGGCCATGATTTTTATTGTCTCTGTTCATTTGATGGCTCCATTGATAGGCGGCTCCGTTTATTGACGGCTCTGAATATTGGCGGCTCTGTTTATTGGTGGCTCCGTTGATTGGTGGCTCTGTTCATTGGCAGTGCTGTTTATTGGCGGCTCAGTTTATTGGCCATGATTTTTATTGTTGTCTCTGTTCATTTGGTGGCTCCTTTCATTGGTGGCTCCTTTCATTGGTGGTTCCGTTTATTGGCGGTTCCGTTTATTGGCGGTGCTGTGTATTGGCGGTGCTGTGTATTGGCGGTGCTGTGTATTGGTGGTGCTGTTTATTGGCAGTGCTGTTTATTGGCAGCTCCGTTTATTGGCCATGATGTTTAATGTTGTCTCCGTTCATTTGGTGGCTCCTTTCATTGGCGGCTCTGTTTTTTGGCAGCTCCGTTTATTGGCCATGATTTTTATTGTCTCTGTTCATTTGGCGGCTCCTTTCATTGGCGGCTCCTTTCATTGGCGGCTCCGTTTATTGGCGGTTCAGGTCATTGGTTGTTCAGTTTATTGGTTGCACCATTCATTGGTGGCTCCATTGATTGGCGGCTCTGTTCATTGGCGGCTCTGTTCATTGGCGGCTTTGTTTATTGGCGGCGCGGTTTATTGGCGGTTCGGTTTATTGGCGGTTCGGTTTATTGGCGGTGCGGTTTATTGGCGGTGCGGTTTATTGGCGGTGCGGTTTATTGGCGGTGCGGTTTATTGGCGGTGCGGTTTATTGGCGGTGCGGTTTATTGGCGGTGCGGTTTATTGGCGGTGCGGTTTATTGGCGGTGCGGTTTATTGGCGGTGCTGTTTATTGAAGGAGCTGTTTATTGGCAGCTCCGTTTATTGGCGGCTCTGTTCATTGGCGGCTCTGTTCATTGGCGGCTCTGTTCATTGGCGACGCCGGTTATTGGCCATGATTTTTATTGTTGTCTCTGTTCATTTGGTGGCTCCTTTCATTGGCTGTTCTGTTTATTGGCTGTTCTGTTTATTGGCTGTTCTGTTTATTGGCTGTTCTGTTTATTGGCAGCTCCGTTTATTGGCGGCTCCTTTCATTGCCGGCTCAGTTTATTGGCGGCTCCGTTTATTGGCGGCTCCGTTTATTGGCAGCTCCGTTTATTGGCAGCTCCGTTTATTGGCAGCTCTGGTTATTGGCGGCTCTGTTTAATGGCGGCTCTGTTTATTGGCGGCTCTGTTTATTGGCGCCTCTGTTTATTGGCGGCGCTGTGTATTGGCGGCGCTGTTTATTGGCGCCTCTGTTCATTGGCGCCTCTGTTCATTGGCGCCTCTGTTCATTGGTGGCTCTGTTCATTGGTGGCTCTGTTCATTGGTGGCTCTGTTCATTGGTGGCTCTGTTCATTGGTGGCTCTGTTCATTGGTGGCTCTGTTCATTGGTGGCTCTGTTCATTGGTGGCTGTTCTGTTTATTGGTGGTGCTGTTTATTGGCGGTGCTGTTTATTGGCAGCGCCGTTCATTGGCGGCGCCGTTCATTAGCGGCGCTGTTTATTGGTGACGCCGGTTATTGGCCATGATTTTTATTGTTGTCTCTGTTAATTTGGTGGCTCCTATCATTGGCGGCTCCGTTTATTGGCTGTTCAGTTTATTGGTTGCACCGTTCATTGTGGCTCCATTGATTGGTGGCTCCGTTTATTGGCTGTGCTTTTTATTCGCAGCTCTGTTCATTGGCGGTTCGGTTCATTGGCGGTTCGGTTCATTGGCGGCTCTGTTCATTGGCGGCTCTGTTCATTGGCGGCTCTGTTCATTGGCGGCTCTGTTCATTGGCGGCTCTGTTCAGTTCATTGGCGGCTCTGTTCATTGGCGGCTCTGTTCATTGGCGGCTCTGTTCATTGGCGGCTCTGTTCATTGGCGGCTCTGTTCATTGGCGGCTCTGTTCATTGGCGGCTCCGTTCATTGGCGGCTCCGTTTATTGGCGGCTCCGTTTATTGGCGGCTCCGTTTATTGGCGGCTCCGTTTATTGGCGGCTCCGTTTATTAGCTGCTCTGTTTATTAGCTGCTCTGATTATTGGCAGCTCTGTTTATTGGTGGCTCCGTTAATTGGCCATGATTTTTATTTTTGGCTCAGTACATTTGGTGGCTCCTTTCATTGGCGGCTCCATTTATTGGTGGTTCAGTTTATTGGTGGCACCGTTCATTGGTGGCTCAGTTGATTGGTGGCTCCGTTTATTGGCAGTGCTGTTGATTGGCAGCTCCATTCATTGGCAACGCCGTTTATTGGCGGCTCCTCCGTTTATTGGCGGCTCCTCCTTTTATTGGCAGCTCCTCCTTTTATTGGTGGCTCCTCCTTTTATTGGCGGCTCCTCCTTTTATTGGCTCCTCCTTTTATTGGCTCCTCCTTTTATTGGCAGCTCCGTTTACTGGCTGCTCTGATTATTGGCTGCTCTGATTACTCTGATTGGCGGCTCCGTTTATTGGCGGCTCTGTTTATTGGCGGCTCCGTTTATTGGCTGCTCTGATTATTGGCTGCTCTGATTACTGGCAGCTCTGTTTATTGGTGGCTCCGTTAATTGGCCATGATTTTTATTTTTGGCTCTGTACATTTGGTGGCTCCGTTGATTGGTGGCTCCGTTGATTGGTGGCTCCGTTGATTGGTGGCTCCGTTGATTGGTGGCTCCGTTGATTGGTGGCTCCGTTCATTGGTGGCTCCGTTCATTGGTGGCTCTGTTGATTGGTGGCTCCGTTTATTGGCGGTGCTTATTATTGGTGGTGCTTTTTATTGGCGGCTCCGATCATAGAAGGCTCCGTTTATTGGCGGCTCCGTTTATTGGCGGCTCCGTTTATTGGCCATGATTTTTATTGTTGTCTCTGTTCATTTGGTGGCTCCTTTTATTGGCGGCTCCGTTTATTGGCGGCTCAGTTCATTGGCTGTTCAGTTTATTGGTTGCACCGTTCATTGGTGGCTCCATTGATTGGCGGCTCTGTTTATTGGCGGCTCTGTTTATTGGCGGCTCTGTTTATTGGCGGCTCTGTTTATTGGCGGCGCTGTTTATTGGCGGAGCTGTTTATTGGCGGCTCTGTTTATTGGCGGCTCTGTTTATTGGCGGCTCTGTTTATTGGCGGCTCTGTTTATTGGCGGCTCTGTTTATTGGCAGCTCTGTTTATTGGCGGCTCTGTTTATTGGCGGCTCTGTTTATTGGCGGCTCTGTTTATTGGCGGCTCTGTTTATTGGCGGCTCTGTTTATTGGCGGCGCTGTTTATTGGCGGAGCTGTTTATTGGCGGCTCAGTTTATTGGCGGCTCCATTCATTGGCGGCTCCCTTTATTGCCGGCTCCCTTTATTGGCGGCTCCCTTTATTGGCGGCTCAGTTTATTGGTGGCTCAGTTTAGTGGCAGCTCCGTTTACTGGCAGCTCAGTTTAATGGCAGCTCTGTTCATTCGCGGCGCTGTGTATTGGCGGCGCTGTTTATTGGCGGCGCTGTTTATTGGCGGCGCTGTTTATTGGCGGCGCTGTTTATTGGCAGTGCTGTTTATTGGCGGTGCTGTTTATTGGTGGTTCCGTTTTATGGCGTTTGCAAATAAACTGAACCGCAAATAAAAAACTGCCAATTAACAGTTATGTTTATTTCCGGCTCTGTTCATTGGCTGTTCCTTTTATTGGCGGTTCCGTTTATTAGCGGTTCCGTTTATTGGCGGCTCCGTTTTTTAGTCATGATTTTTATTGTCTCTGTTCATTTGATGGCTCCATTGATTGGCGGCTCCGTTTATTGGCGGCTCCGTTTATTGGCGGCTCCGTTTGTTGGCGGCTCTGTTTATTGGCGGCTCTGTTTATTGGTGGCACCGTTCATTGGTGGCTCCTTTTATTGGCGGCTCTGTTTATTGGCGGCTCAGTTTATTGGCCATGATTTTTATTGTTGTCTCTGTTCATTTGGTGGCTCCTTTCATTGGCGGCTCCTTTCATTGGCGGCACCTTTCATTGGCGGCTCCTTTCATTGGCGGCTCCGTTTATTGGCGGTTCCGTTTATTGGCGGTTCTGTTTATTGGTGGTTCTGTTTATTGGCGGTTCTGTTTATTGGCGGCTCCGTTTATTGGTGGCTCCGTTTATTGGTGGCTCCGTTTATTGGCGGCTCCGTTTATTGGCGGCTCTGTTTATTGGCGGCTCCGTTTATTGGCGGCTCTGTTTATTGGCGGCTCCGTTTATTGGCGGCTCCGTTTATTGGCGGCTCCGTTTATTGGCGGCTCCGTTTATTGGCGGCTCCGTTTATTGGCGGATCTGTTTATTGGCGGTTCCGTTTCTTGGCGGTTCCGTTTCTTGGCGGTTCCGTTTCTTGGTGGCTCTGTTTATTGGTGGCTCTGTTTATTGGTGGCTCTGTTTATTGGTGGCTCTGTTTATTGGTGGCTCTGTTTATTGGTGGCTCTGTTCATTGGTGGCTCCGTTCATTGGCAGCTCCGTTCATTGGCAGCTCCTTTTATTGGCGGTACTGTTTATTGGTGGTGCTGTTTATTGGCAGCTCCGTTTATTGGCCATTATGTTTATTGTTTTCTCCGTTCATTTGGTGGCTCCTTTCATTGGCGGCTCTGTTTATTGGCAGCTCCGTTTATTGGCCATGATTTTTATTGTTGTCTCTGTTCATTTGGCGGCTCCTTTCATTGGCGGCTCTGTTTATTGGCGGCTCAGTTCATTGGCTGTTCAGTTTATTGGTTGCACCGTTCATTGGTGGCTCCATTGATTGGTGGCTCCGTTTATTGGTGGCTCCCTTTGTTAGCACTGCTGTTTATTGGTGGCTCCGTTTATTGGCCATGATTTTTATTTTTGGCTTTGTTCATTTGGTGGCTCCTTTTATTGGCAGCTCTGCTTATTGGCGGTTCCGTTTATTGGTGGCACCGTTCATTGGTGGCTCCGTTGATTGGTGGCTCTGTTTATTGGCAGTGCTGTTTATTGGCAGCTCCGTTCATTGGCAACTCCGTTTATTGCCGGCTCCTTTTATTGGCGGCTCCTTTTATTGGCAACCTCGTTTATTGGCGGCTCTGTTTATTGGCGGCTCCGTTTATTGGCCATGATTTTTATTGTTGTCTCTGTTCATTGGCGACTCCATTGATTGGTGGCTCCGTTTATTGGCAGTGCTCATTATTGGCAGCTCCGTTCATTGGCGGCTCTGTTCATTGCCGGCTCCTTTTATTGGCGGCTCAGTTTATTGCCGGCTCAGTTTATTGGCGGCTCAGTTTATTGGCGGCTCAGTTTATTGGCGGCTCAGTTTATTGGTGGCTCAGTTTATTGGTGGTTCCGTTTATTGGCGGTGCCGTTTATTGGCGGTTCCGTTTATTGGCGGTTCCGTTCATTGGCAACTCCATTCATTGCCGGCTCCTTTTATTGGCGGCTCTTTTCATTGGCGGCTCTGTTCATTGGCGGCTCTGTTCATTGGCGGCTCTGTTCATTGGCGGCTCTGTTCATTGGCGGCTCTGTTCATTGGCGCCTCTGTTCATTGGTGGCTCCTTTGATTGGTGGCTCCGTTGATTGGTGGCTCCGTTGATTGGTGGCTCCGTTGATTGGTGGCTCCGTTGATTGGTGGCTCCGTTGATTGGTGGCGCTGTTTATTGGCGGTGCTGTTTATTGGCGGTGCTGTTTATTGGCGGAGCTGTTTATTGGCGGCTCAGTTTATTGGCGGCTCAGTTTATTGGCGGCTCCATTCATTGGCGGCTCCGTTCATTGCCGGCTCCCTTTATTGGCGGCTCCCTTTATTGGCGGCTCCCTTTATTGGCGGCTCAGTTTATTGGTGGCTCAGTTTAGTGGCAGCTCCGTTTACTGGCAGCTCAGTTTAATGGCAGCTCTGTTCATTTGCGGCGCTGTGTATTGGCGGCGCTGTTTATTGGCGGCGCTGTTTATTGGCGGCGCTGTTTATTGGCGGCGCTGTTTATTGGCAGTGCTGTTTATTGGCGGTGCTGTTTATTGGTGGTTCCGTTTTATGGCGTTTGCAAATAAACTGAACCGCAAATAAAAAACTGCCAATTAAGTTATGTTTATTTCCGGCTCTGTTCATTGGCTGTTCCTTTTATTGGCGGTTCCGTTTATTAGCGGTTCCGTTTATTGGCGGCTCCGTTTGTTGGCGGCTCCGTTTGTTGGCGGCTCCGTTTATTGGCGGCTCCGTTTGTTGGCGGCTCTGTTTATTGGCGGCTCTGTTTATTGGTGGCACCGTTCATTGGTGGCTCCTTTTATTGGCGGCTCTGTTTATTGGCGGCTCAGTTTATTGGCCATGATTTTTATTGTTGTCTCTGTTCATTTGGTGGCTCCTTTCATTGGCGGCTCCTTTCATTGGCGGCACCTTTCATTGGCGGCTCCTTTCATTGGCGGCTCCGTTTATTGGCGGCTCCTTTTATTGGCGGTTCTGTTTATTGGCGGTTCTGTTTATTGGCGGTTCTGTTTATTGGCGGCTCCGTTTATTGGCGGTTCTGTTTATTGGCGGCTCCGTTTATTGGCGGCTCCGTTTATTGGTGGCTCCGTTTATTGGTGGCTCCGTTTATTGGTGGCTCCGTTTATTGGCGGCTCCGTTTATTGGCGGCTCCGTTTATTGGCGGCTCCGTTTATTGGCGGCTCTGTTTATTGGCGGCTCCGTTTATTGGCTGCTCCGTTTATTGGTGGTTCCGTTTATTGGCGGATCTGTTTCTTGGCGGTTCCGTTTCTTGGCGGTTCCGTTTATTGGTGGCTCTGTTTATTGGTGGCTCTGTTTATTGGTGGCTCTGTTTATTGGTGGCTCTGTTTATTGGTGGCTCTGTTCATTGGTGGCTCTGTTCATTGGTGGCTATGTTCATTGGCAGCTCCTTTTATTGGCGGTACTGTTTATTGGTGGTGCTGTTTATTGGCAGCTCCGTTTATTGGCCATTATGTTTATTGTTTTCTCCGTTCATTTGGTGGCTCCTTTCATTGGCGGCTCTGTTTATTGGCAGCTCCGTTTATTGGCCATGATTTTTATTGTTGTCTCTGTTCATTTGGCGGCTCCTTTCATTGGCGGCTCTGTTTATTGGCGGCTCAGTTCATTGGCTGTTCAGTTTATTGGTTGCACCGTTCATTGGTGGCTCCATTGATTGGTGGCTCCGTTTATTGGTGGCTCCCTTTGTTAGCACTGCTGTTTATTGGTGGCTCCGTTTATTGGCCATGATTTTTATTTTTGGCTTTGTTCATTTGGTGGCTCCTTTTATTGGCAGCTCTGCTTATTGGCGGTTCCGTTTATTGGTGGCACCGTTCATTGGTGGCTCCGTTGATTGGTGGCTCTGTTTATTGGCAGTGCTGTTTATTGGCAGCTCCATTCATTGGCAACTCCGTTTATTGCCGGCTCCTTTTATTGGCGGCTCCTTTTATTGGCAACCTCGTTTATTGGCGGCTCTGTTTATTGGCGGCTCCGTTTATTGGCCATGATTTTTATTGTTGTCTCTGTTCATTGGCGACTCCATTGATTGGTGGCTCCGTTTATTGGCAGTGCTCATTATTGGCAGCTCCGTTCATTGGCGGCTCTGTTCATTGCCGGCTCCTTTTATTGGCGGCTCTGTTCATTGCCGGCTCCTTTTATTGGCGGCTCAGTTTATTGCCGGCTCAGTTTATTGCCGGCTCAGTTTATTGGCGGCTCAGTTTATTGGCGGCTCAGTTTATTGGCGGCTCAGTTTATTGGTGGTTCCGTTTATTGGCGGTGCCGTTTATTGGCGGTTCCGTTTATTGGCATCTCCGTTCATTGGCAACTCCATTCATTGCCGGCTCCTTTTATTGGCGGCTCTTTTCATTGGCGGCTCTGTTCATTGGCGGCTCTGTTCATTGGCGGCTCTGTTCATTGGCGGCTCTGTTCATTGGCGGCTCTGTTCATTGGTGGCTCCGTTGATTGGTGGCTCCGTTGATTGGTGGCTCCGTTGATTGGTGGCTCCGTTGATTGGTGGCTCCGTTGATTGGTGGCTCCGTTGATTGGTGGCTCCGTTGATTGGTGGCTCCGTTTATTGGCAGTTCTGTTTATTGGCAGTGCTGTTTATTGGCAACTCCGTTTATTGGCGGCTCCGTTTATTGGCGGCTCTGTTCATTGGCGGCTCTGTTCATTGGCGGCTCTGTTCATTGGCGGCTCTGTTCATTGGCGGCTCTGTTCATTGGCGGCTCTGTTCATTGGCGGCTCTGTTCATTGGCGGCTCTGTTCATTGGCGGCTCTGTTTATTGGTGGTGCTGTTTATTGGCGGTGCTGTTTATTGGCGGTGCTGTTTATTGGCGGTGCTGTTTATTGGCGGTGCTGTTTATTGGCGGTGCTGTTTATTGGCGGTGCTGTTTATTGGCGACGCCGGTTATTGGCGACGCCGGTTATTGGCCATGATTTTTATTGTTGTCTCTGTTCATTTGGTGGCTCCTTTCATTGGTTGCACCGTTCATTGGTGGCTCCATTGATTGGTGGCTCCGTTTATTGGCAGTGCTTTTTATTCGCAGCTCTGTTCATTGGCGGCTCTGTTCATTGGCGGCTCTGTTCATTGGCGGCTCTGTTCATTGGCGGCTCTGTTCATTGGCGGCTCTGTTCATTGGCGGCTCTGTGTATTGGCGGCGCTGTTTATTGGCGGCTCTGTTCATTGGCGGCTCTGTTCATTGGCGGCTCTGTTCATTGGCGGCTCTGTTCATTGGCGGCTCTGTTCATTGGCGGCTCTGTTCATTGGCGGCTCTGTTAATTGGCGGCTCTGTTGATTGGTGGCTCCGTTTATTGGCAGTTCTGTTTATTGGCAGTTCTGTTTATTGGCAGTGCTGTTTATTGGCGTCTCTGTTTATTGGCGGCTCTGTTTATTGGTGGTGCTGTTTATTGGCGGTGCTGTTTATTGGCGGTGCTGTTTATTGGCGGTGCTGTTTATTGGCGGTGCTGTTTATTGGCGGAGCTGTTTATTGGCGGAGCTGTTTATTGGCGGAGCTGTTTATTGGCGGCTCTGTTTATTGGCTGCCCTGATTATTGGCTGCCCTGATTATTGGTGGCTCAGTTCATTGGTGGCTCTGTTCATTGGCGGCTCTGTTCATTGGCGGCTCTGTTCATTGGCGGCTCTGTTCATTGGCGGCTCTGTTCATTGGCGGCTCTGTTCATTGGCGGCTCTGTTCATTGGCGGCTCTGTTCATTGGCGGCTCTGTTCATTGGCGGCTCTGTTCATTGGCGGCTCTGTTCATTGGCGGCTCTGTTCATTGGCGGCTCCGTTAATTGGCCATGATTTTTATTTTTGGCTCTGTTCATTTGGTCGCTCCTTTTTTTGGTGGCTCAGTTTATTGGCGGCTCAGTTTATTGGCGACTCTGTTTCATTGGCAGCTCCGTTTACTGGCAGCTCCGTTTACTGGCAGCTCCGTTTACTGGCAGCTCTGTTTATTGGCTGCTCTGTTTATTGGCGGCTCTGTTTATTGGCGGCGCTGTGTATTGGCGGCGCTGTTTATTGGCGGCGCTGTTTATTGGCGGCGCTGTTTATTGGCGGCGCTGTTTATTGGCAGTGCTGTTTATTGGCGGTGCTGTTTATTGGTGGTTCCGTTTAATGGCGTTTGCAAATAAACTGAACCGCAAATAAAAGAAACTGCCAATTAACAGTTATGTTTATTGGCGGTTCCGTTTATTGGCGGTTCCGTTTATTGGCGGTTCCGTTTACTGGCGGCTCCGTTTTTTGGCCATGATTTTTATTGTCTCTGTTCATTTGATGGCTCCATTGATAGGCGGCTCCGTTTATTGGCGGCTCCGAATATTGGCGGCTCTGTTTATTGGTGGCTCCGTTGATTGGTGGCTCTGTTCATTGGCAGTGCTGTTTATTGGCAGCTCCGTTCATTGGCAACTCCGTTCATTGCCGGCTCCTTTTATTGGCGGCTCCTTTTATTGACAACCTCGTTTATTGGCGGCTCTGTTTATTGGCGGCTCAGTTTATTGGCCATGATTTTTATTGTTGTCTCTGTTCATTTGGTGGCTCCTTTCATTGGTGGCTCCGTTTATTGGCGGTTCCGTTTATTGGCGGTTCCGTTTATTGGCGGCTCCGTTTATTGGCGGTTCTGTTTATTGGCGGCTCTGTTAACTGGCGGTGCCATTTATTGGCGGTGCCGTTTATTGGCGGCTCCGTTTATTGGCGGCTCCGTTTATTGATGGCTCAGTTTATTGGCAGTTCTGTTTATTGGCGGATCTGTTTATTGGCGGATCTGTTTATTGGCGGATCTGTTTATTGGCGGATCTGTTTATTGGCGGATCTGTTTATTGGCGGCTCTGTTTATTGGTGGCTCTGTTCATTGGTGGCTCTGTTCATTGGCAGCTCCTTTTATTGGCGGTGCTGTGTATTGGCGGTGCTGTGTATTGGCGGTGCTGTGTATTGGCGGTGCTGTGTATTGGCGGTGCTGTGTATTGGCGGTGCTGTGTATTGGCAGTGCTGTTTATTGGCAGCTCCGTTTATTGGCCATGATGTTCAATGTTGTCTCCGTTCATTTGGTGGCTCCTTTCATTGGCGGCTCTGTTTTTTGGCAGCTCCGTTTATTGGCCATGGTTTTTATTGTCTCTGTTCATTTGGCGGCTCCTTTCATTGGCGGCTCCTTTCATTGGCGGCTCCTTTCATTGGCGGCTCCGTTTATTGGCGGTTCAGGTCATTGGTTGTTCAGTTTATTGGTTGCACCGTTCATTGGTGGCTCCATTGATTGGCGGCTCTGTTCATTGGCGTCTCTGTTCATTGGCGGCTTTGTTTATTGGCGGCTTTGTTTATTGGCGGCGCGGTTTATTGGCGGTGCGGTTTATTGGCGGTTCGGTTTATTGGCGGTGCGGTCTATTGGCGGTGCGGTCTATTGGCGGTGCGGTCTATTGGCGGTGCGGTTTATTGGCAGTGCTGTTTATTGGTGGTGCTGTTTATTGAAGGAGCTGTTTATTGGCGGCTCTGTTCATTGGCGGCTCTGTTCATTGGCGGCTCTGTTCATTGGCGGCTCTGTTCATTGGCGACGCCGGTTATTGGCCATGATTTTTATTGTTGTCTCTGTTCATTTGGTGGCTCCTTTCATTGGCTGTTCTGTTTATTGGCTGTTCTGTTTATTGGCTGTTCTGTTTATTGGCTGTTCTGTTTATTGGCTGTTCTGTTTATTGGCAGCTCCGTTTATTGGCGGCTCCTTTCATTGCCGGCTCAGTTTATTGGCGGCTCCGTTTATTGGCGGCTCCGTTTATTGGCAGCTCCGTTTATTGGCAGCTCTGGTTATTGGCGGCTCTGTTTATTGGCGGCTCTGTTTATTGGCGGCTCTGTTTTCTGGCGGCTCTGTTCATTGGCGCCTCTGTTCATTGGCGCCTCTGTTCATTGGCGCCTCTGTTCATTGGCGCCTCTGTTCATTGGTGGCTCTGTTCATTGGTGGCTCTGTTGATTGGTGGCTCTGTTGATTGGTGGCTCTGTTGATTGGTGGCTCTGTTGATTGGTGGCTCTGTTGATTGGTGGCTCCGTTTATTGGCAGTGCTGTTTATTGGCAACTCCGTTTATTGGCGGCTCTGTTCATTGGCGGCTCTGTTGATTGGTGGCTCTGTTGATTGGTGGCTCTGTTGATTGGTGGCTCTGTTGATTGGTGGCTCTGTTGATTGGTGGCTCTGTTGATTGGTGGCTCTGTTGATTGGTGGCTCCATTTATTGGCAGTGCTGTTTATTGGCAACTCCGTTTATTGGCGGCTCTGTTCATTGGCGGCTCTGTTCATTGGCGGCTCTGTTCATTGGCGGCTCTGTTCATTGGCGGCTCTGTTCATTGGCGGCTCTGTTCATTGGCGGCTCTGTTCATTGGCGGCTCTGTTCATTGGCGGCTCTGTTCATTGGCGGCTCTGTTCATTGGCGGCTCTGTTTATTGGCGATGCTGTTTATTGGCGGTGCTGTTTATTGGCGGTGCTGTTTATTGGCGGCGCCGTTCATTAGCGGCGCTGTTTATTGGTGACGCCGGTTATTGGCCATGATTTTTATTGTTGTCTCTGTTAATTTGGTGGCTCCTATCATTGGCGGCTCCGTTTATTGGCTGTTCAGTTTATTGGTTGCACCGTTCATTGTGGCTCCATTGATTGGTGGCTCCGTTTATTGGCTGTGCTTTTTATTCGCAGCTCTGTTCATTGGCGGTTCGGTTCATTGGCGGTTCGGTTCATTGGCGGCTCTGTTCATTGGCGGCTCTGTTCATTGGCGCCTCTGTTCATTGGCGGCTCTGTTCATTGGCGGCTCTGTTCATTGGCGGCTCTGTTCATTGGCGGCTCTGTTCATTGGCGGCTCTGTTCATTGGCGGCTCTGTTCATTGGCGGCTCTGTTCATTGGCGGCTCTGTTCATTGGCGGCTCTGTTCATTGGCGGCTCTGTTCATTGGCGGCTCTGTTCATTGGCGGCTCTGTTCATTGGCTCCGTTTATTGGCGGCTCCGTTTATTAGCTGCTCTGATTATTGGCAGCTCTGTTTATTGGTGGCTCCGTTAATTGGCCATGATTTTTATTTTTGGCTCCGTACATTTGGTGGCTCCTTTCATTGGCGGCTCCATTTATTGGTGGTTCAGTTTATTGGTGGCACCGTTCATTGGTGGCTCAGTTGATTGGTGGCTCCCTTTATTGGCAGTGCTGTTTATTGGCAGCTCCATTCATTGGCAACGCCGTTTATTGGCGGCTCCGTTTATTGGCGGCTCTGTTTATTGGCGGCTCCTCCTTTTATTGGCGGCTCCTCCTTTTATTGGTGGCTCCTCCTTTTATTGGCGGCTCCTCCTTTTATTGGCTCCTCCTTTTATTGGCTCCTCCTTTTATTGGCTCCTCCTTTTATTGGCTCCTCCTTTTATTGGCTCCTCCTTTTATTGGCTCCTCCTTTTATTGGCGGCTCTGTTTATTGGCGGCTCTGTTTATTGGCGGCTCTGTTTATTGGCGGCTCTGTTTATTGGCGGCTCTGTTTATTGGCGGCTCTGTTAATTGGCGGCTCCGTTTATTGGCGGCTCCGTTTATTGGCTGCTCTGATTATTGGCTGCTCTGATTACTGGCAGCTCTGTTTATTGGTGGCTCCGTTAATTGGCCATGATTTTTATTTTTGGCTCTGTACATTTGGTGGCTCCGTTGATTGGTGGCTCCGTTGATTGGTGGCTCCGTTGATTGGTGGCTCCGTTCATTGGTGGCACCATTCATTGGTGGCTCTGTTGATTGGTGGCTCCGTTTATTGGCGGTGCTTATTATTGGTGGTGCTTTTTATTGGCGGCTCCGATCATAGAAGGCTCCGTTTATTGGCGGCTCCGTTTATTGGCGGCTCCGTTTATTGGCGGCTCCGTTTATTGGCGGCTCCGTTTATTGGCGGCTCCGTTTATTGGCGGCTCAGTTCATTGTCAGCTCTGTTTATTGGCGGCTCTGTTTATTGGCGGCTCTGTTTATTGGCGGCTCTGTTTATTGGCGGCTCTGTTTATTGGCGGCTCTGTTTATTGGCGGCTCTGTTTATTGGTGGTTCCGTTTATTGGCAGCTCAGTTTCTTGGCAGCTCAGTTTCTTGGCAGCTCAGTTTCTTGGCAGCTCAGTTTCTTGGCAGCTCAGTTTCTTGGCAGCTCAGTTTCTTGGCAGCTCAGTTTCTTGGCAGCTCAGTTTCTTGGCAGCTCAGTTTCTTGGCAGCTCAGTTTATTTGCGGCGCCGTTTATTGGCGACGCCGGTAATTGGCCATGATTTTTATTGTTGTCTCTGTTCATTTGGTGGCTCCTTTCATTGGCGGCTCCTTTCATTCGCTGTTCAGTTTATTGGTTGCACCGTTCATTGGTGGCTCCGTTGATTGGTGGCTCCGTTTATTGACAGTGCTTTTTATTCGCAGCTCTGTTCATTGGCGGTTCTGTTCATTGGCGGTTCTATTCATTGGCGGCTCTGATCATTGGCGGCTCTGTTCATTGGTGGCTCTGTTCATTGGTGGCTCTGTTCATTGGTGGCTCTGTTCATTGGTGGCTCTGTTCATTGGTGGCTCTGTTCATTGGTGGCTCTGTTCATTGGCGGCTCTGTTCATTGGCGGTGCTGTTTATTGGCGGTGCTGTTTATTGGCGGTGCTGTTTATTGGCGGTGCTGTTTATTGGCGGTGCTGTTTATTGGCGGTGCTGTTTATTGGCGGAGCTGTTTATTGGCGGCTCCGTTCATTGGCGGCTCCGTTCATTGGCGGCTCCGTTCATTGGCGGCTCCGTTCATTGGCGGCTCCGTTCATTGGCGGCGCCATTCATTGGCGACGCCGGTTATTGGCCATGATTTTTATTGTTGTCTCTGTTCATTTGGTGGCTCCTTTCATTGGCGGCTCCGTTTATTGGCTGTTCAGTTTATTGGTTGCACCGTTCATTGGTGGCTCCATTGATTGGTGGCTCCGTTTATTGGCAGTGCTTTTTATTCGCAGCTCTGTTCATTGGCGGTTCTGTTCATTGGCGGTTCTGTTCATTGGCGGCTCTGTTTATAGGCATCTCCATTTATTGGCCATGATTTTTATTGTCTCCGTTCATTTGGTGGCTCCTTTCATTGGCGGCTCAGTTTATTGGCGGCTCAGTTTATTGGCGGCTCAGTTTATTGGCGGCTCCGTTTATTGGCGGCTCCGTTTATTGGCGGCTCCGTTTATTGGCGGCTCCGTTTATTGGCGGCTCAGTTTATTAGCGGCTCAGTTTATTGGCGGCTCCTTTCATTGGCGACTCCGTTTATTGGCGACTCCGTTTATTGGCCATGATTTTTATTGTTGTCTGTTCATTGGTGGCTCCATTGATTGGTGGCTCCATTTATTGGCAGTGCTGTTTATAGGCATCTCCGTTCATTGGCATCTCCGTTCATTGGCGGCTCCGTTTATTGGCGGCTCCGTTTATTAGCGGTTCTGGTTTTTTGACGGTTCCGTTTATTTGCGGCTCTGTTTATTGGCGGCTCTGTTTATTGGCAGCTCTGTTTATTGGCAGCTCTGTTTATTGGCGGCTCTGTTTATTGGCGGTGCTGTTTATTGGCGGTGCTGTTTATTGGCGTCTCCGTTTATTGGCGGATCCGTTTATTGGCGGATCCGTTTATTGGCTGCTCTGATTATTGGCAGCTCTGTTTATTGGTGGCTCCGTTAATTGGCCATGATTTTTATTTTTGGCTTTGTACATTTGGTGGCTCCGTTCATTGGTGGCTCCGTTCATTGGTGGCACCATTCATTATTGGCTCCGTTTATTGGCTGTGCTTATTATTGGTGGTGCTTTTTATTGGCGGCTCCGATCATAGAAGGCTCTGTTTATTGGCGGCTCTGTTTATTGGCGGCTCTGTTTATTGGCGGCTCTGTTTATTGGTGGCTCTGTTTATTGGTGGCTCTGTTTATTGGTGGCTCTGTTTATTGGCGGCTCTGTTTATTGGCGGCTCTGTTTATTGGCGGTTCCGTTTATTGGCGGTTCCGTTTATTGGCGGCTGTTTATTGGCGGCTCAGTTTCTTGGCAGCTCAGTTTCTTGGCAGCTCAGTTTCTTGGCAGCTCAGTTTCTTGGCAGCTCAGTTTCTTGGCAGCTCAGTTTCTTGGCAGCTCAGTTTCTTGGCGGCTCAGTGTATTGGCGGCTCAGTGTATTGGCGGCTCAGTGTATTGGCGGCTCTGTTTATTGGCGGCTCTGTTTATTGGCGGCTCTGTTTATTGGCGGCTCTGTTTATTGGCGGCTCTGTTTATTGGCGGCTCTGTTTATTGGCGGCTCTGTTTATTGGCGGCTCTGTTTATTGGCGGCTCTGTTTATTGGCGGCTCTGTTTATTGGCGGCTCTGTTTATTGGCGGCTCTGTTTATTGGCGGCTCTGTTTATTGGCGGCTCTGTTTATTAGCTGCTCTGTTTATTAGCTGCTCTGTTTATTGGGGGCTCCGTTAATTGGCCATGATTTTTATTTTTGGCTCCGTACATTTGGTGGCTCCTTTCATTGGCGGCTCTGTTCATTGGCGGCTCTGTTTATTGGCGGCTCTGTTTATTGGCGGCTCTGTTTATTGGGGGCTCTGTTTATTGGGGGCTCTGTTTATTGGGGGCTCTGTTTATTGGGGGCTCTGTTTATTGGGGGCTCTGTTTATTGGGGGCTCTGTTTATTGGCAGCTCTGTTTATAGGCATCTCCATTTATTGGCCATGATTTTTATTGTCTCCGTTCATTTGGTGGCTCCTTTCATTGGCGGCTCCTTTCATTGGCGGCTCCTTTCATTGGCGGCTCCGTTTATTGGCGGCTCCGTTTATTGGCGGCTCCGTTTATTGGCGGCTCCGTTTATTGGCGGCTCCGTTTATTGGCAGCTCCTTTCATTGGCGGCTCCGTTTATTGGCGACTCCGTTTATTGTCCATGATTTTTATTGTTGTCTGTTCATTGGTGGCTCCATTGATTGGTGGCTCCATTTATTGGCAGTGCTGTTTATAGGCATCTCCGTTCATTGGCATCTCCGTTCATTGGCATCTCCGTTCATTGGCGGCTCTGTTCATTGGCGGCTCCGTTTATTGGCAGCTCTGTTTATTGGCGGCTCCGTTTATTGGCGGCTCCGTTTATTGGCGGCTCCGTTTATTGGCGGCTCTGTTTATTGGCGGCTCTGTTTATTGGCGGCTCTGTTTATTGGCGGTGCTGTTTATTGGCGGTGCTGTTTATTGGCGATGCAGTTTATTGGCGGCTCCGTTTATTGGCGGCTCCGTTTATTGGCGGCTCCGTTTATTGGCTGCTCTGATTATTGGCAGCTCTGTTTATTGGTGGCTCCGTTAATTGGCCATGATTTTTATTTTTGGCTTTGTACATTTGGTGGCTCCGTTCATTGGTGGCTCCGTTCATTGGTGGCACCATTCATTGGTGGCACCATTCATTGGTGGCTCTGTTGATTGGTGGCTCCATTTATTGGCGGTGCTTATTATTTGTGGTGCTTTTTATTGGCGGCTCCGATCATAGAAGGCTCTGTTTATTGGCGGCTCTGTTTATTGGCGGCTCTGTTTATTGGCGGCTCTGTTTATTGGCGGTTCCGTTTATTGGTGGTTCCGTTTATTGGTGGTTCCGTTTATTGGCGGTTCCGTTTATTGGCGGTTCCGTTTCTTGGCGGCTCCGTTTCTTGGCAGCTCAGTTTCTTGGCAGCTCAGTTTCTTGGCAGCTCAGTTTCTTGGCAGCTCAGTTTCTTGGCGGCTCAGTTCATTGGCGGCTCAGTTCATTGGCGGCTCAGTTCATTGGCGGCTCAGTTCATTGGCGGCTCAGTGTATTGGCGGCTCTGTTTATTGGCGGCTCTGTTTATTGGCGGCTCTGTTTATTGACGGCTCTGTTTATTCGTGGCTCTGTTTATTGGCGGCTCTGTTTATTCGTGGCTCTGTTTATTGGCGGCTCTGTTTATTGGCGGCTCTGTTTATTGGCGGCTCTGTTTATTGACGGCTCTGTTTATTGGCGGCTCTGTTTATTGGCGGCTCTGTTTATTGGCGGCTCTGTTTATTGGCGGCTCTGTTTATTGGCGGCTCTGTTTATTGGCGACGCCGGTTATTGGCGACGCTGGTTATTGGCCATGATTTTTATTGTTGTCTCTATTCATTTGGCAGCTCCGTTTATTGGTTGCCCCGTTCATTGGTGGCTCCCTTTATTGGCGGCTCTGTTTATTGGCGGCTCTGTTTATTGGTGGCTCTGTTTATTGGTGGCTCTGTTTATTGGTGGCTCTGTTTATTGGTGGCTCTGTTTATTGGTGGCTCTGTTTATTGGCGGCTCTGTTTATTGGCGGCTCCTCCTTTTATTGGCGGCAGCTCTGTTCATTGGCAGCTCTGTTCATTGGCGGCTCTGTTCATTGGCGGCTCTGTTCATTGGCGGCTCTGTTCATTGGCGGCTCTGTTCATTGGCGGCTCTGTTTATTGGCGGCTCTGTTTATTGGCGACGCCGGTTATTGGCGACGCTGGTTATTGGCCATGATTTTTATTGTTGTCTCTATTCATTTGGCAGCTCCGTTTATTGGTTGCCCCGTTCATTGGTGGCTCCCTTTATTGGCGGCTCAGTTTATTGGCGGCTCTGTTTATTGGCGGCTCTGTTTATTGGTGGCTCTGTTTATTGGTGGCTCTGTTTATTGGTGGCTCTGTTTATTGGTGGCTCTGTTTATTGGTGGCTCTGTTTATTGGTGGCTCTGTTTATTGGCGGCTCTGTTTATTGGCGGCTCTGTTTATTGGCGGCTCCTCCTTTTATTGGCGGCAGCTCTGTTCATTGGCGGCTCTGTTCATTGGCGGCTCTGTTCATTGGCGGCTCTGTTCATTGGCGGCTCCTTTTATTGGTCGCACCGTTCATTGATGGCTCCGTTTATTGGCAGCTCCGTTCATTGCTGGCTCCCTTTATTGGCGGCTCCCTTTATTGGCGGCTCCCTTTATTGGCGGCTCCCTTTATTGGAGGCTCCTTTTATTGGCGGCTCCTTTTATTGGCGGCTCCTTTTATTGGCGGCTCCTTTTATTGGCGGCTCCTTTTATTGGCAGCTCTGTTATTTGGCAGCTCCGTTTGTTGGTAGCTCCGTTTATTGGCGGCTCTGTTCATTGGTGGCTCTGTTCATTAGTGGCTCTGTTCATTGGTGGCTCTGTTCATTGGCTTCTGTCCCTCCCACTGTAGCATTTAAGGAAGAGTGCACGCAGTGGTGATCTGTGACCTCTGTGCCTCTTGGCCGGTCACTCCTCCACGCACTGCGCACACTCCCCGTGGGTGTGCCCCTGCTGGCCCGTTCCCGCCGCTGCTCGCAGCTGTGCCCCTGACCACGAGGCGTGGTCTCTGCTTCTGGTGCGCACCGCCGCCCCTGCTGCCTGCGTGACCATTCTGCTCCTGCCGCTGCTCTATCGTCTGTCCCCCCTGTGTTAGGGCTGCCTTTCCCCGCTTTGCCCAGCCTTTCTTTCTGCCTGCCTGTCCCTTGCCCAGTCTGCCGCTTTCCAGCTGTTTTTACCGCCGTTTCTTTCTTCCCGCTGTGCCCCCGTCACCTCCCCGTTCCCCGCCGCTGTTCCCCTGCGGCCCCGCCCCCTCCACCTGGAGCCTTCCCATTCGCCGCCCCGCTCCCGCCTCCCAGCTGCCCCTCCCTCGCTCCGCCCCCTCCACTCTCCTCTTATGGCAGAGTGGCCAACGTGCAGCGGTCACGCGCAGCGGGCGCGCCGAAGGCGCGCCAAAGGTAAGCCCGTCTGCACCCGTCCGCGACCGGACCGCACCCAGCGCCAGGACCCCTGGCCCCCGCAGATCCCATCCCGCCCGCCGGACGTACGACGCCGCCACCCTCAATGCACTCAACGACGGCCGCTTCCCGGGATGCTACCGAGCCACCCCGAGACGCACCCACGGACCCTTCGGGTGCAACGCCTGCAAGTTCACCTGCATCCGGACCTGCCACGCACCAGCACCCGCCAAGACGAACACCAGCAGCAACCACCTCAAGTGCATCCTGCACAACACCCGCTCCGTCCACAGACACGCCATCGAACTCTGGAACCTCATCGACACCACAGCTCCTGACGTTGCCTTCCTCACCGAAACGTGGATGAACGCCTCCTCCGCTCCCGACATCGCCATCGCCATCCCAGAGGGTTACAAGATCACCCGGAGGGACCGCACGACCAACCAAACGGGAGGAGGCATCGCCATCATCCACAGGGACACCATCCGTATCACGACCAACACCGACGGCATCCTGACCACCACCGAACACCTACACTTCCAGATCCACACCGACCCGAGAACCACCCTCATAGGCACCCTGATCTACCGACCCCCGGGACCACGCACACACTTCAGCGAGGACATCGCCGACTTCGTCAGCCCGCATGACCTCCCCTCCACTGACTACATCCTCCTGGGGGACCTCAACTTCCACCTGGAGAACAACAACGATCACAACACCTCCACCCTGCTCGACAACCTCGCCAACCTCGGCCTCAAGCAGATGGTGACCACCCCCACCCACCTCGCCGGTCACACACTCGACGCCGTCTTCTCATCCAGCAAAGACATCGCCTTCACCCACGCCACTGGACTTCACTGGACGGACCACAGCCGCGTCCACTTCACCTTCAGAAGAACGACGACCCACCACCACCAGCAACAGGTTGCCCGTAGAAGCTGGAACAAGATCGCAGCCGACCAGCTCGCCGCTTCCCTGAGCCAGCACCCTCCCGCCAGCTCAGCAAACCCCAGCCAGGCCGCCGACAACCTCACGAAGTGGATCAGCAACTGCGCGGACGAACTCGCCCCACTGAGGACCCAGCCCAGCAGACCCGGCAGCAAGAAGGCCCCTTGGTTCACCGACAAACTCAAGAGCTCCAAGAAGAACTGCCGAGTCCTCAAGAAAGCCTGAGAAGAGAACCAACACCGGACAACATGACCACCCTCAAGCTTGCCACCCAGAAACACCACCAGCTGCTCCGCGCCACCAAGAAAACTGCCTTCAAGGACCGGCTGGACAACAACGCACACAACAGCAAGGAACTCTTCAACATCGTGAAAGAGCTCTCCAACCCCAACGCCGGAAACAATGACATCACCCCTTCGCAAGAACTCTGCAACTCCCTCGCCTCCTACTTCCACAACAAGATCGCGGACATACACGACAGCTTCAGCACCCAACCGACGAACGCCACGACCGACGCGACCGAACACACGCCCCCCACCACCACCCTCCGCGCCTGGACCCACATCAGCACCGAAGACACCGTCCGCATGATGAACTCCATCCACTCCGGATCTCCGACAGACCCTTGCCCTCACCACATCTTCAACAAAGCCGACGATGTCATCGCACCCCACCTACGGGACATCATCAACACCTCCTTCACCACCGCCACCTTCCCAGAGAGCTGGAAGCATGCCGAACTCAGCGCTCTACTCAAGAAACCAACAGCGGACCCCACCGAACTCAAGAATTACCGTCCCATCTCGCTGCTCCCGTTTCCGGCCAAAGTCATCGAGAAGACCGTCAACAAGCAGCTGACCACCTTCCTCGAGACGAATGGTTCCCTCGACCCCTCGCAGTCGGGCTTCCGGGCCAACCACTGCACCAAGACCGCCCTCATCGCTGCCACCGATGACATTCGAGCCCTGATGGACAACGGAGAAACAGCGGCCCTCATCCTCCTAGACCTCTCCGCGGCCTTCGACACCGTCTGCCACCGCACCCTAGTGCAGCGCCTCAGCAACGTCGGAATCCTGGAGAAGGCACTGGAATGGATCGTCTCCTTCCTCAGAGGAAGGACACAGAGAGTCCGCCTACGACCGTACAAGTCAGAGGCCACCAAACTCATCTGCGGCGTACCCCAATGTTCCTCGCTGAGCCCAAACCTCTTCAACGTCTACATGAGCCCCCTCGCTACCATTGCACGCCAACACAACCTTATCATCTCCTACGCCGACGACACCCAGCTGATCCTCTCCCTGACCAACGACCCCGCCGCCGCCAGAGCCAACCTTCACGAAGAAATGAAAGAGGTAGCCGAGTGGATGTCGACCAGCCGCCTGAAGCTGAACTCGGACAAGACGGAAGTCCTCATCCTGGGATCCTCGCCCTCCGCCTGGGACAACTCCTGGTGGCCCCCCGCCCTGGGCACCGCACCCAAACCGACAGACCACGCACGCAACCTGGGCTTCATCCTGGACTCCTCCCTCTCCATGACCAGGCAAGTCAACGCCGTCTCCTCGTCGTGCTTCAACATCCTGCGCATGCTACGGAAGATCTTCCGTTGGATCCCCACCGAGACCAGGAAGACGGTCACCCAATTGGCGGCTCCTTTTATTGGCGGCTCCTTTTATTGGCGCCTCTGTTCATTGGCGCCTCTGTTCATTGGCGCCTCTGTTCATTGGCGCCTCTGTTCATTGGCGGCTCTGTTCATTGGCGGCTCTGTTCATTGGCGGCTCTGTTCATTGGCGGCTCTGTTCATTGGCGGCTCTGTTCATTGGCGGCTCTGTTCATTGGCGGCTCTGTTCATTGGCGGCTCTGTTCATTGGCGGCTCTGTTCATTGGCGGCTCTGTTCATTGGCGGCTCTGTTCATTGGCGGCTCTGTTCATTGGCGGCTCTGTTCATTGGCGGCTCTGTTCATTGGCGGCTCTGTTCATTGGCGGCTCAGTTTATTGGCGGCTCCGTTTCATTGGCAACTCCGTTCATTGCCGGCTCCCTTGATTGGCGGCTCCTTTTATTGGCGGCTCCTTTTATTGGCGGCTCCGTTTATTGGCAGCTCCGTTTATTGGCGGCTCCGTTTAATGACAGCTCTGTTTTTTGGCCATGATTTTTATTGTTGTCTCTGTTCAGTTGATGGCTCCATTGATTGGCGGCTCCGTTTATTGGCGGCTCCGTTTATTGGCGGTTCTGTTTATTGGCGGTTCTGTTTATTGGCGGTTCCGTTTATTGGCGGTTCCGTTTATTGGCGGTTCCGTTTATTGGCGGTTCCGTTTATTGGCGGCTCCGTTTATTGGCGGCTCCGTTTATTGGCGGCTCCGTTTATTGGCGGCTCCGTTTATTGGCGGCTCCGTTTATTGGCGGCTCCGTTTATTGGCGGCTCCTTTTATTGGTGACCTCGTTTATTGGCGGTTCCGTTCATTGGCGGTTCCGTTCATTGGCGGCTCCGTTGATTGGTGGCTCCGTTGATTGGTGGCTCCGTTGATTGGTGGCTCCGTTGATTGGTGGCTCCGTTGATTGGTGGCTCCGTTGATTGGTGGCACCGTTGATTGGTGGCACCGTTGATTGATGGCACCGTTTATTGGCGGCTCTGTTTATTGGCGGCTCTGTTTATTGGCAGCTCTGTTTATTGGCAGCTCTGTTTATTGGCAGCTCTGTTTATTGGCGGTTCTGTTTATTGGCAGCTCTGTTTATTGGTGGCTCCGTTAATTGCCCATGATTTTTATTTTTGGCACTGTACATTTGGTGGCTCCTTTCATTGGCGGCTCCATTTATTGGCGGTTCAGTTTATCGGTGGCACAGTTTATCGGTGGCACAGTTGATTGGTGGCTCCGTTGATTGGTGGCTCCGTTGATTGGTGGCTCCGTTGATTGGTGGCTCCGTTGATTGGTGGCTCCGTTGATTGGTGGCTCCGTTTATTGGCGGCTCCGTTTATTGGCGGCTCTGTTTATTGGCGGCTCTGTTTATTGGCGGCTCCGTTTATTGGTGGCTCCTTTTATTGGTGGCTCCGTTTATTGGTGGTTCCGTTCATTGGTGGCTCTGTTCATTGGCAGCTCTGTTTATTGGCGGCTCTGTTTATTGGCGGCTCTGTTTATTGGCGGCTCTGTTTATTGGCGGTTCTGTTTATTGGTGGCACCGTTCATTGGTGGCACCGTTCATTGGTGGCTCAGTTGATTGGTGGCTCCGTTTATTGGCGGCTCTGTTTATTGGCGGCTCTGTTTATTGGCGGCTCTGTTTATTGGCGGCTCTGTTTATTGGCGGCTCCGTTTATTGGCGGCTCCGTTTATTGGCGGCTCTGTTTATTGGCATCTCCATTCATTGGCGGCTCTGTTTATTGGCGGCTCTGTTTATTGGCGGCTCTGTTTATTGGCGGCTCTGTTTATTGGCGGCTCTGTTTATTGGCGGCTCCGTTTATTGGCGGCTCTGTTTATTGGCGGCTCTGTTTATTGGCGGCTCTGTTTATTGGCGGCTCTGTTTATTGGCGGCTCTGTTTATTGGCGGCTCTGTTTATTGGCGGCTCTGTTTATTGGCGGCTCTGTTTATTGGCGCTTCCGTTTATTGGCGGCTCTGTTCATTTATTTATTTATTTATTGTGCATCTTGTAACGCGCAAACTAAAACCCGAAGGTGTCAAGGCGCCTAACAAAAAGATCAGAAAGCGGGCACTCATGCGCTTACATATACGCTTGGACAAAGAGGCGTGTTTTAAGGGCAGCTCTGAAAGTTTGGAGGGAAGGGAGGGACCTAAGCTCTAATGGAAGGTCGTTCCACCATTTAGGAGCCAAGAGGGAGAATGCCCTACCACCCCATCTGGCTTTCTGAATGCGAGGGATGTGGAGAAGAGAATGATTGGAGGAGCGGAGGTTCCTGCCAGGGTTGTAGTAGGTCAAGATGGCTCTAATCCCTGTAGGGCTGCTTTTAGCCAAGGCCTTATAGACCATACACATGGACTTAAAGACGATCCGCTCCTTTATCGGAAGCCAGTGCAGCTGCTTCCTGGCCAGCGTGGCCGAAGAGCGTCGAGGAAGATCGAGGACAAATCTGGCTGCCGCATTCTGGACTACCTGCAAGCGCTGCATCTGGCTCTTATTCAGTCCAGCATACAGCGCATTACAGTAGTCCAGACGAGACCCCAAAAGGGCGACGGCAAGTTGCCTTCTTGCCTGCAGGGAAAGGTAGTTCCTAATTTTCCTAAAAACATGGATTATACCCCAGCAGGTCGATACCGTCCTGTTGGCGCATGTCCAGAGTAGGGTCAATCATCACCCCAAGATTTTTAGCCGAAGAAGTAGGCTTAGGGCAAAGACCGAGCGAGTCAGGCCACCACTCCAAGGACCAAATATCTTCCCTTCCGCCGAACACCATCACCTCGGTCTTCTCCCCATTCAATTTCAGTGAATTGTAAATCATCCACTGGCCGACGGCCTCCATACAAGATCTAAATCTGGAGGCGGTCAGCTCAATTGACTGGAAGAGAGACACGAGGATCTGAGTGTCATCCGCGTAGGAAACTACCTCCATCCCAAAAGATCTAATACGTCTGGGAAGGGGGGTCACATAGATGTTAAAAAGGGTGGGACTGAGCGCCGACCCTTGGGGGACCCCACATTGCACAGACAGGGATGGAGATAGAAATTTTCCCAGCATTACCCTCTGCTCCCTATGGTCGAGAAAGGAAGAGAGCAAACCCAGGGCTGCCCCCCGGACCCCAATCTCACCCAGTCGAGATGTTAAGACCCGGGGAGATAGGGTATCGAAGGCAGCCGTGAGATCCAGAAGGATCAGGAGGGATGTCCGACCCTCATCCACACTCATGCGGATGGAGTCGAGAACCAGGGTGAGGGCGGACTCGGTGCTATGTTCCCTCCTGAAACCATGCTGGGAAGGGTCCAGGCAGCCTGAATTCTCCACAAAGGCAGCTAGATGCCCATTTAGATGGGACTCGAGCATCTTTGCAGGGGCCGGAAGCAGTGAAATGGGGTGGAAGTTTTTTAAAACCCCAGGATCTAGGGAGGGTTTCTTAAGAAGAGGTTTAACCACAGCATTTTTCCACTGCTGTGGAAAGATACCCTCCCTCATAGCCCCGTTCATGATCTCAAGTAAGGGGGGTAGAAGAGATCCCCTACACTGCTTCATGATCTTAAGAGGGCAAGCATCTAGTGGAGACCCTGACTTGGTTTTATCAAGCAGCGTGTCAAGATCTTGTAGGGAGAGTGGAGGGAAAGATTCCAGATAGCCGGCCAAGGGAGGCTCTGCCGAGGGAACATCCGGGACTACAGTAACTGGAGGCTCAGCCGTTGAAAGCCTCTGAGACTCCAGAGGTGGCTCTGTTTATTGGTGGCTCTGTTTATTGGTGGCTCTGTTTATTGGTGGCTCTGTTTATTGGTGGCTCTGTTCATTGGCGGCTGTTCATTGGCGGCTCAGTTTATTGGCAGTTCCATTTATTGGCGGCTCCCTTTTATTGGCGGCTCCTTTTATTGGCGGCTCCTTTTATTGGTGGCTCCGTTTATTGGCAGCTCCGTTTATTGGCGGCTCCATTTAATGGCGGCTCCATTTAATGGCGGCTCTGTTTATTGGTGGCTCTGTTTATTGGCGGCTCTGTTTATTGGCTGGCGGCTCTGTTTATTGGCTGGCGGCTCTGTTTATTGGCTGGCGGCTCTGTTTATTGGCTGGCGGCTCTGTTTATTGGTGGCTCAGTTTATTGGCGGCTCTGTTTATTGGCGGGTCTGTTTATTGTTGGTTCTGTTTACTGGCGGCTCTGTTTATTGGTGGCTCAGTTTATTGCCCATGATTTTTATTTTTGGCTTTGTTCATTTGGTGGCTCCTTTTATTGGCAGCTCCGCTTATTGGCGGTTCCGTTTATTGGTGGCACCGTTCATTGGTGGCTCCGTTGATTGGTGGCTCTGTTTATTGGCAGTGTTGTTTATTGGCAGCTCCGTTCATTGGCAACTCCGTTCATTGCCGGCTCCTTTTATTGGCGGCTCCTTTTATTGGCGACCTCGGTTATTGGCGACCTCGGTTATTGGCGGCTCCGTTTATTGGCGGCTCCGTTTATTGGCGGCTCCGTTTATTGGCGGTTCCGTTTATTGGCGGTTCCGTTTATTGGCGGTTCCGTTTATTGGCGGTTCCGTTTATTGGCGGTTCCGTTTATTGGCGGTTCCTTTTATTGGCGGTTCCGTTTATTGGCGGTTCCGTTTATTGGCGGTTCCGTTTATTGGCGGTTCCGTTTATTGACGGTTCCGTTTATTGACGGTTCCGTTTATTGACGGTTCCGTTTATTGACGGTTCCGTTTATTGACGGTTCCGTTTATTGACGGTTCCGTTTATTGGCGGTTCCGTTTATTGGCAGTTCCGTTTATTGGCAGTTCCGTTTATTGGCAGTTCCGTTTATTGGCAGTTCCGTTTATTGGCAGTTCCGTTTATTGGCGGCTCTGGTCATTGGCGGCTCTGGTCATTGGTGGCTCTGTTCATTGGTGGCTCTGTTCATTGGCCGTACTGTTTATTGGCGGTACTGTTTAGTGGCGGTACTGTTTAGTGGCGGTACTGTTTAGTGGCGGTACTGTTTAGTGGCGGTACTGTTTAGTGGCGGTACTGTTTAGTGGCGGTACTGTTTAGTGGCGGTGCTGTGTTTTGGCGGTGCTCTGTATTGGCGGTGCTGTGTATTGGCGGTGCTGTGTATTGGCGGTGCTGTGTATTGGCGGTGCTGTGTATTGGCGGTGCTGTGTATTGGCGGTGCTGTGTATTGGCGGCTCTGTGTATTGGCGGCTCCGTTCATTGGCGGCTCTGTTCATTGGCAGCTCCATTTATTGGCCATGATTTTTATTGTTGTCTCCGTTCATTTGGTGGCTCCTTTCATTTGCGGCTCTGTTTATTGGCAGCTCCATTTATTGGCCATGATTTTTATTGTTGTCTGTTCATTTGGTGGCTCCTTTTATTGGCGGCTCCGTTTATTGGCGGCTCAGTTCATTGGCTGTTCAGTTTATTGGTTGCACCGTTCATTGGTGGCTCCATTGATTGGCGGCTCTGTTTATTGGCGGCTTTGTTCATTGGTGGCTCTATTTATTGGCGGCGCTGTTTATTGGCGGTGCTGTTTATTGGCGGTGCTGTTTAGTGGCGGTACTGTTTAGTGGCGGTACTGTTTAGTGGCGGTACTGTTTAGTGGCGGTGCTGTGTATTGGCGGTGCTGTGTATTGGCGGTGCTGTTTATTGGCGGTGCTGTTTATTGGCGGTGCTGTTTATTGGCGGTGCTGTTTATTGGCGGTGCTGTTTATTGGCGGCGCTGTTTATTGGCGGCGCTGTTTATTGGCGGTGCTGTTTATTGGCAGTGCTGCTTATTGGCGGTTCCCTTTTATGGCGTTTGTTAATTGGCAGTTTCTTTTATTTGCGGTTCAGTTTATTTGCAGTTATGTTTATTGCCGGCTCTGTTCATTGGCTGTTCCTTTTATTGGCTGTTCCTTTTATTGGCAGCTCCGCTTATTGGCGGTTCCGTTTATTGGTGGCACCGTTCATTGGTGGCTCCGTTGATTGGTGGCTCTGTTTATTGGCGGTGCTGTTTATTGGCGGTGCTGTTTATTGGCGGTGCTGTTTATTGGCGGTGCTGTTTATTGGCGGTGCTGTTTATTGGCGGTGCTGTTTATTGGCGGTGCTGTTTATTGGCGGTGCTGTTTATTGGCGGTGCTGTTTATTGGCGACTCCGTTTATTGGCGACTCCGTTTATTGGCGGCTCCGTTTATTGGCGGCTCCGTTTATTGGCGGTGCCGTTTATAGGCGGCTCTGTTCATTGGCGGCTCTGTTCATTGGCGGCTCTGTTCATTGGCGGCTCTGTTCATTGGCGGCTCTGTTCATTGGCGGCTCTGTTCATTGGCGGCTCTGTTCATTGGCGGCTCTGTTCATTGGCGGCTCTGTTCATTGGCGGCTCCGTTAATTGGCCATGATTTCTATTTTTGGCTCTGTTAATTTGGTCGCTCCTTGTTTTGGTGGCTCAGTTTAATCGCGGCTCAGTTTATTGGCGGCTCAGTTTTATTGGCAACTCCGTTCATTGCCGGCTCCCTTTATTGCCGGCTCTGTTTATTGGCGGCTCTGTTTACTGGCGGCTCTGTTTACTGGCAGCTCCGTTTAATGGCAGCTCCGTTTAATGGCAGCTCTGTTCATTGGCGGCTCTTTTTATTAGCGTCTCTTTTTATTGGTGGCCCTGTTTATTGGTGGCGCTGTTTATTGGCGGCGCTGTTTATTGGCGGCGCTGTTTATTGGCGGGGCTGTTTATTGGCGGCGCTGTTTATTGGCGGCGCTGTTTATTGGTGGCGCTGTTCATTGGTGGCGCTGTTCATTGGCAGCGCTGTGTATTGGCGGCGCTGTGTATTGGTGGTGCTGTTTATTGGCGGCGCTGTTTATTGGCGGTGCTGTTTATTGGTGGTTCCGTTTTATGGCGTTTGTTAATTGGCAATTTCTTTTATTTGCGGTTCAGTTTATTTGCAGTTATGTTTATTTCCGGCTCTGTTCATTGGCTGTTCCTTTTATTGGCTGTTCCTTTTATTGGCGGTTCTGTTTATTGGCGGTTCTGTTTATTGGCGGTTCTGTTTATTGGCGGTTCTGTTTATTGGCGGTTCTGTTTATTGGCGGTTCTGTTTATTGGCGGTTCTGTTTATTGGCGGTTCTGTTTATTGGCGGTTCTGTTTATTGGCGGTTCTGTTTATTGGCGGTTCTGTTTATTGGCGGTTCTGTTTATTGGCGGTTTAGTTTATTGGCGGTTTAGTTTATTGGCGGTTTCGTTTATTTGTGGTTCCATTTATTGGTGGTTCCGTTTATTGGCCATGATTTTTATTGTCTCTGTTCATTTGATGGCTCTATTGATTGGTGGCTCCGTTTATTAGCGGCTCTGATTATTGGCGGCTCTGATTATTGGCGGCTCTGTTTATTGGTGGCACCGTTAATTGGTGGCTCCGTTAATTGGTGGCTCTGTTTATTGGCAGTGCTGTTTATTAGCGGCTCCGTTCATTGGCAACTCCGTTCATTGCCTGCTCCTTTTATTGGCGGCTCCTTTTATTGGCGATCTCGTTTATTGGCGTCTGTTTATTGGCGGCTCAGTTTATTGGCCATGATTTTTATTGTTGTCTCTGTTCATTTGGTGGCTCCTTTCATTGGCGGCTCCTTTCATTGGTGGCTCCGTTTATTGGCGGTTCCGTTTATTGGCGGTTCCGTTTATTGGCGGTTCCGTTTATTGACGGCTCCGTTTATTGGCGGCTCCGTTTATTGGCGGCTCCGTTTATTGGCGGCTCCGTTTATTGGCGGCTCCGTTTATTGGCGGTGCCATTTAATGGCGTTGCCGTTTAATGGCGGTGCCGTGAACTGGCGGTGCCATTTATTGGCGGTGCCGTTTATTGGCGGTGCCGTTTATTGGCGGCTCCGTTTATTGGCGGCTCCATTTATTTGCGGCTCCGATTATTGATGGCTCCGTTTATTGGCAGTTCCCTTTATTGGCGGTTCTGTTTATTGGCGGTTCTGTTTATTGGCGGTTCTGTTTATTGGTGGTTCTGTTTATTGGCATTACCGTTTATTGGCAGTTCCGTTCATTGGCGGCTCTGTTCATTGGTGGCTCTGTTCATTGGCGGCTCTGTTCATTGGCAGCTCCTTTTATTGGCAGGTACTGTTTATTGGCGGTGCTGAGTATTGGCGGTGCTGAGTATTGGCGTTGCTGTGTATTGGCGGTGCTGTGTATTGGCGGTGCTGTTTATTGGCGGCTCCTTTCATTGGCGGCTCCTTTCATTGGCGGCTCTGTTCATTGGCGGTGCCGTTAATTTGTGGTGCTGTTTATTGGCAGTGCTGTTTATTGGCAGCTCCGTTTATTGGCCATGATGTTTATTGTTGTCTCCGTTCATTTGGTGGCTCCTTTCATTGGCGGCTCTGTTTATTGGTAGCTCCGTTTATTCGCCATGATTTTTATTGTTGTCTCTGTTCATTTGGCGGCTCCTTTCATTGGCGGCTCCTTTCATTGGCGGCTCCGTTTATTGGCGGCTCAGTTCATTGGCTGTTCAGTTTATTGGTTGCACCGTTCATTGGTGGCTCCATTGATTGGCGGCTCTGTTCATTGGCGGCTCTGTTCATTGGCGGCTTTGTTTATTGGCGGCTTTGTTTATTGGCGGCTCTGTTTATTGGCGACGCTGTTTATTGGTGGTGCTGTTTATTGGTGGTGCTGTTTATTGGTGGTGCTGTTTATTGGTGGTGCTGTTTATTGGCGGTGCTGTTTATTGGCGGAGCTGTTTATTGGCGGCTCCGTTTATTGGCGGCTCTGTTCATTGGCGGCTCTGTTCATTGGCGGCTCTGTTCATTGGCGGCTCTGTTCATTGGCGGCTCTGTTCATTGGCGGCTCTGTTCATTGGCGGCTCTGTTCATTGGCGGCTCTGTTCATTGGCGGCTCTGTTCATTGGCGGCTCTGTTCATTGGCGACGTCGTTTATTGGCGACGCCGGTTATTGGCCATGATTTTTATTGTTGTCTCTGTTCATTTGGTGGCTCCTTTCATTGGCTGTTCCAGTTATTGGCTGTTCTGTTTATTGGCTGTTCTGTTTATTGGCTGTTCTGTTTATTGGCTGTTCTGTTTATTGGCTGTTCTGTTTATTGGCTGTTCTGTTTATTGGCTGTTCTGTTTATTGGCTGTTCTGTTTATTGGCAGCTCCGTTTATTGGCAGCTCTGTTTATTGGCGGCTCCTTTCATTGCCGGCTGTTTATTGGCGGCTCCGTTTATTGGCGGCTCCGTTTATTGGCGGCTCCGTTTATTGTCGGCTCCGTTTATTGGCGGCTCCGTTTATTGGCGGCTCCGTTTATTGGCGGCTCCGTTTATTGGCGGCTCCGTTTATTGGCGGCTCTGTTTATTGGCGGCTCTGTTTATTGGCGGCTCTGTTTATTGGCGGCTCTGTTTATTGGCGGCTCTGTTTATTGGCGGCTCTGTTTATTGGCGGCTCTGTTTTTTGGCGGTTCTGTTTTTTGGCGGTTTTGCTTATTTGCGGTTCCGTTTATTTGGGCTTCCGTTTATTGGTGGCTCTGTTCATTGGCGGCTCTGTTTATTGGCGGCTCTGTTTATTGGCGACGCTGTTTATTGGCTGCGCATTTGTTGGCGGTGCTGTTTGTTGGTGGTTCCGTTTTATGGCGTTTGTTAATTGGCAGTTTCTTTTATTTGCGGTTCAGTTTATTTTCAGTTATGTTTATTGCTGGCTCTGTTCATTGGCTGTTCTGTTTATTGGCGGCTGTTTATTGGCGGCTCTTTATTGGCAGCTCCGTTTATTGGCGGCTCCGTTTATTGGCGGCTCCGTTTATTGGCGGCTCCGTTTATTGGCGGCTCCGTTTATTGGCAATCTCTGTTTATTGGCAGCTCTGTTTATTGGCATCTCCGTTTATTGGCCATGATTTTTATTGTTGTCTCCGTTCATTTGGTGGCTCCTTTCATTGGCGGCTCCTTTCATTGGTGTCTCGGTTTATTGGCTATTCAGTTTATTGGTTGCACCGTTCATTGGTGGCTCCATTGATTGGTGGCTCCGTTTATTGGCGGTTCCGTTTATTGGCGGTTCCATTTATTGGCGGTTCCGTTTATTGGCGGTTCCGTTTATTGGCGTTTCAGTTTATTGGCGGCTCCGTTTATTGGCCATGATTTTTATTGTCTGTTCATTTGGTGGCACCTTTCATTGCCGGCTCCGTTTATTGGTGGCTCCGTTCATTGGCAGCTCCGTTCATTGGCAACTCCATGCATTGCCGACTCCGTTTATTGGCGGCTCCATTTATTTGCGGCTCCGATTATTGATGGCTCCGTTTATTGATGGCTCCGTTTATTGGCGGTTCCGTTTATTGGTGGCTCTTTTCATTGGTGGCTCTGTTCATTGGTGGCTCTGTTCATTGGCAGCTCCTTTTATTGGTGGTACTGTTTATTGGCGGTACTGTTTATTGGCGGTGCTGTGTATTGGCGGTACTGTGTATTGGCGGTGCTGTGTATTGGCGGTGCTGTGTATTGGCGGTGCTGTGTATTGGCGGTGCTGTGTATTGGTGGTGCTGTGTATTGGTGGTGCTGTGTATTGGTGGTGCTGTGTATTGGCGGTGCTGTGTATTGGCGGTGCTGTTTATTGGCGGTGCTGTTTATTGGCGGTGCTGTTTATTGGCGGTGCTGTTTATTGGCGGCGCTGTTTATTGGCGGCGCTGTTTATTGGCGGCGCTGTTTATTGGCGGCGCTGTTTATTGGCGGCGCTGTTTATTGGCGGCGCTGTTTATTGGCGGCGCTGTTTATTGGCAGCGCTGTTTATTGGCGGCGCTGTTTATTGGCGGCGCTGTTCATTGGCGGCTCTGTTCATTGGCGGTGCCATTTATTGGCGGTGCCGTTAATTGGTGGTGCTGTTTATTGGCAGTGCTGTTTATTGGCAGCTCCGTTTATTGGCCATGAGTTTTTATTGTTGTCTCCGTTCATTTGGTGGCTCCTTTCATTGGCGGCGCTGTTTATTGGCAGGTCCATTTATTGGCCATGATTTTTATTGTTGTCTCTACTCATTTGGTGGCTCCTTTCATTGGCGGCTCCGTTTATTGGCGGCTCAGTTCATTGGCTGTTCAGTTTATTGGTTGCACCGTTCATTGGTGGCTCCATTGATTGGTGGCTCCGTTTATTGGTGGCTTCATTTGTTGGCAGTGCTGTTTATTGGTGGCTCTGTTTATTGGCCATGATTTTTATTTTTGGCTTTGTTCATTTGGTGGCTCCTTTTATTGGCAGCTCTGCTTATTGGCGGTTCCGTTTATTGGTGGCACCGTTCATTGGTGGCTCCGTTGATTGGTGGCTCTGTTTATTGGCATTGCTGTTTATTGGCAGCTCCGTTTATTGGCAGCTCCGTTCATTGGCAACTCCGTTCATTGCCGGCTCCTTTTATTGGCGGCTCCTTTTATTGGCAATCTCGTTTATTGGCGGCTCTGTTTATTGGCGGCTCCGTTTATTGCTTTCAACAAAAGGTATCCAGGAGTCACAACCCTGTTATCGTACTTTAGACTAACCACTATATGACTAACAAATTAAATTGTGAGTTAAATACAATTTATATGTAAACACCATTTAGACACTCATACATATGACATACAACCAAGGTAGGAAATTTTCCCATCAGTTGTCGTTCTGTACCACCACTATTACATCATTTGGGTTCTCCTTACCCAGGAGTTAGTATGAAGTCCGTCACACTAGTTGAAAAGTGAGGACTGTATGAGTCAGGAGACTGTTGTTAGTTTTAGTATTATTACTGGGTGGTGTCAGTGTGGTGTTGGTATTTACAACTGAAAAAAAGCAGTGCAAGTGAAAATGAGTGAGGTGAGTAAAATTAGGTGGAACTGAGTAGAATGAATATTTTTAATGTTTTCTCTCAGACCCCCAAGTTTAAAAACAGGTGAATAGTGAAAAAAAGTAGATTTAACATAATATCTACTCAGCAAGTGGTCGACATGTTTCTGCATGTAGATGGAAATGATCCTATGTGTTCATCAGGACCTAGATGTTGCTACTGCTGTATATTACTAAGTGAAAAGGAATAAACGGGAAAAATATCACCTTTTTATCAGGTGTTGATTCTCCACCACAATCTAAAATAGTCATATTGGTAAGGAAAGAAAAAAGAGAAACAGGCATATTTATCACAGAATGCACTCCTTAGTAGTGATATTCTTGTGGTCATGTACATATAATCTAATTGTCATGATAGCACTCACCCAATTCCTGTGGGGATGGCGCCTCACCTCACCTGGCTGCAGCTCAGGTAAATAAGGAGCACCGCTCTGTTTAGCAAAATACAATCATAAAAGCACTCAACCAATTCATATCAAGGCAACATAGACATGTAATATTCTTAAGTTTAAAAAGATAGAGAGGTGGTCTACTGAAGATATTACAAAATCACACATATATACATGTGAAGCAATTATTGTGTAACAATAGTTTTTTTTAAACATATTACACAGGACTCGTTACAAGTTGTGACATATAGAATCTCTGCCATGCCAGCGGGATAACACAGTAAACTCGATATGGGCGTTTTCAGGTAGACAGGCCAGGCGTTTTATGTTTAGGAAGCCATGGGCGTTACAAAGTATTTTAAAGTATTTCGCTTGTTGAAAAAAATGTCACTCGCAGCCCTGTTCTGTTTTGCATGGTACTAAATACAAGCCGCTCGTGTCAACAAAGTGTCTGCCATGCCCACGAGATAGCAAAGTAAACTCGATATGGGCGTTTTCAGGCAGACAAACAAGGCATGTTATGTTTTAGGAAGCCATGGGCGGTACAAAGTATATTCAAATATGCCGCTTGTTGGAGAAAATGTCACTCCCAACCCTGTTCTATTCAGCATGGTACTAGATACATGCCGTTCGTGAAAGACGGCGTGCACAACAAGCAGAGTGTATTAAAGTATGCCGCTTGTTTAAGGAAAATGCAGTGCGGGATATCACTCGCAACCATTTTCTATTCCGCATGGAACCAAATGCCAATCGCTCGCGGAAAACGGCGAGCGCAACAGACAGTGGGAAGAGAGAGCAGCACACCCTCCATCTGCTTACCTCTCCGTCGGTGTCTCCCAACGTCCCTCTGGGCTATTCTGGGGAGGCACCGAACGGAAAGGAAAACGGGTATTTCAGACGCGACCCAATGCGCAGTGATTTCTGGGAACAGTAGTTTCCATGAGTCGCGTTAATGAAAAGGGTGTATCAAGCATCTTAACTTTGCCTGCCCAATTTGTATTTACACCATTTTAAACATATTCTCGCTGCAAAGTGAAGAGGCTTATTCACTTTAATTAAAACAAGCAAAATTACGATCAGAAGGCTCAACTGGTTTTTTTAAATTGTTGTTTTAAATGCACATACAGTTTATGTATGTATCCTGGATGGTACAAGAGTGTAAATGTCTGGGGATATTTAACTTATATCCAATGTGTGTATCATAGATGGTGAAAGAGTGTAGATATTTTAAGGTATTTCATTTGTACACATTCATGTAAGGAAAAGCTACCCCACAGAGATCCAGTTTTCTGGTTAAACCATTTTGAACAAATTCTCGCTACTTAATGGGGACTTCCTCATTATAGTTAGAAACTAGCACCCAAGAGGTATTTTACGCGATGTGTGTATCATAGATGGCGAAAAAATCTTGATATTCTAGAGTTTTATTTACACACATTCATGTAAAAAAATGGCTTCCACATACAAATCCAATATCTATTAGAGTGACATCCAAGGTATGGGTTCGTTAAGACCTTCCTTGTCACTGTTCAACTTATAGACCCACTTCTGTTCAATTTTGAACAGAAATTTGCCTATGTCCGGACAGTGGTCTGGTATATTGGGTTGTTCCAGTATGGTCCATGTAAAATCATTGGGGCCATGTCCCTTTTCCGAAAAATGAGCTATTAAGCGTGTTGCCTGTTTTCGGCAGCGGACAGTGCTTTTGTGTTCACCAATTCTAATTTTGGTTTTCCTGGTCGTCATGCCAACATATCTTTTAGGGCATGGACAGGTGATCATATATATGGTATTTTCACTTTTACAATTGGTGAATTTACGTTGTTGCCATGGGCGCATGGTTCCTATGTCCACTGTAGTTGACTTGGATGTCTGGGGGCATGCAGAGCAATTGCCGCAAGGATGATGTCCTTGTACAGGCGGAAGGTCCCATAGAGTTCCAACTTGCCTAGATGGTTTGCTTTTTGGTCTAGTATGGACCAAATGATCCTTTATATTGGGTCCTCTCTTAAAGGCAAAAAGGGGGGGAGGTAGGGTGTCTCCACTTGTATTCAAAATGGACCAGTGCTTAGTTATAATTTTGCGGACCTGGTTAGATTTTATGTGGAAAGTATTCACAAATGTCATCCTTTTGGTTTTTTCTTTAGGGATACTAATGTCCAACAGGGCGTCCCTGTTGTTATTTGACGCCCTTTTCTTAGATTGACGGATAATCTTCGTGGGGTAATTCTTTTCCCGTAGGTGTTCGGACAATTTCTCCGAATGCTTCTCAATGGCTTCCTTTGTTGAGCAATTCCTCTGAAGCCTGAGAAATTGCCCAAAGGGCAAATTCTCCCTTAAAGCTCTTGGATGACAACTCTCAAAATTGAGGAGCGCATTCCGTGCCATCGGCTTTTGATATAGTTCCGTTGTAAGCCCATCATTTGTTGCCGATATCAGAAGGTCCAAGAAGGGTAACTCTGTTTTGATGAATTCCACTGTGAATTGAAGAAATTCATTGCAACAGTTTAGCCAGTTATGAAATTCCAGCAGACTGGCCTCAGAGCCTCTCCACACAACAAAGATGTCATCTATGTATCGCTTCCAAACTCGAAGCGATACATAGTAAGGGTTGTCCTGGTTGGGCACCTTAGTCTGTTCCAGCACATGGACGTATAGGTTTGCTAGACTAGGTGCGAAGACACTACCCATACTAGTCCCAGAGATCTGGAGATAGGTAGTGTATTCGAATTTAAAATAGTTTTCTTTCATAGCCAGCTCAGCTAGGTCCATGATGAAGGCAACCGGGGTTATGGATTGAAGATCCCTCTCTTGTAGTATGCTGCCCACAACCTCTAGAGTCTCTGTCTGAGGGATCGATGTATATAAGGACTCTACATCAAATGAGACAAGTAGATCCGTAGAGGTATTGAAGACTATACTGGGTAGTAGTCGTAGCATGTCTTTCGTATCTTTAAGATACGTTGGCATCTCTTTGACTATAGGGTTCAGGAAAAAGTCCACAAATGTGGATAATGGTTCCAAAACTGACCCTATGCCAGAGATGATTGGTCTCCCTGGAGGTGGTCTCTGTTGTTTGTGTACCTTTGGCAGGCAATAAAAGTAGGGCACCGATGGATGCGAGGTACATAGGTATTGACCCTCTTGAGGGGTGATCCACCCTTCTGTCGTTGCCTCCTTTACTAGTTGACTGATCTTAGTCCTCAACCTTTCTGTGGATCATCTTTCAAAGGTAAGTACGACTTCCGGTCTTGTAACTGCCTTAGACATTCCTGTCTGTAAGTCTCTGTGTCTAGGATGACGATTGCACCACCCTTGTCTTCAGGCTTTATTGTGATGGCTTCATTTGTTGTTAAAGCCTGCAGAGCTAATCTTTCTTTATTCGGTAGGTTGACAAAGGATCTGCGAGTTTTAGTGTTGAAAAGTAGATTGATATCGGTTTCCACCGCCTCCTCAAAAGTTTGGACACGTGTGGGTAATCCGATGGTCGTTGGATTAAAAGTTGATGGTCTTTTCAAACCAGTGTTGATGACCGGTTCTGTATTCCCGTCAATGATCTGCTTGGCAAAGAAATAGTGAAGTCTAACATTCCGGAAGAGTTTAGATAGTTCCACTTGTGTGTTAAATTGATCACCCTCATGTGTTGCTACAAAACCTAGTCCGCGGTTGAGAAGGTTTTCTTCATCCTGGGACAGGGAATAGGAGCTCAGATTAATCACGAGGCTGGTGGGTCGGTTGTTCCGTTCGTTCCCGCTCCGTCCTGTGGAATCCTTTTCCCGCTCCTCAGGTCCATCGTTGGTTGTTGTACCAGAGTTGTCCACCGGACCTGGGACCCTTGTCCCTGTCTTCTCCTGCCCCTGTTGGTCCTGGGGCCAAACCCGTTCATTGGCGGCTCTGTTCATTGGCGGCTCTGTTCATTGGCGGCTCTGTTCATTAGCGGCTCCGTTCATTGGCGTCTCTGTTCATTGGCGGCTCTGTTCATTGGCGGCTCTGTTCATTGGCGGCTCTGCTCATTGGCGGCTCTGCTCATTGGCGGCTCTGCTCATTGGCGGCTCTGCTCATTGGTGGCTCTGCTCATTGGCGGCCCTGCTCATTGGTGGCCCTGCTCATTGGCGGCTCTGCTCATTGGCGGCTCTGTTCATTGGCGGCTCTGTTCATTGGCGGCTCTGTTCATTGGCGGCTCTGTTCATTGGCGGCTCTGTTCATTGGCGGCTCTGTTCATTGGCGGCTCTGTTCATTGGCGGCGCTGTTTATTGGTGGTGCTGTTTATTGGCGGTGCTGTTTATTGGCAGCTCAGTTCATTGGCGGCTCCGTTCATTGGCGGCTCCGTTCATTGGCGGCTCCGTTCATTGGCGGCTCCGTTCATTGGCGGCTCCGTTCATTGGCGGCTCCGTTCATTGGTGACGCCGTTTATTGGCGACGCCGGTTATTGGCCATGATTTTTATTGTGGTCTCTGTTCATTTGGTGGCTCCTTTCATTGGCGGCTCCGTTTATTGGCGGTTCAGGTCATTGGTTGTTCAGTTTATTGGTTGCACCGTTCATTGGTGGCTCTATTGATTGGCTCTGATCATTGGCGGCTCTGTTCATTGGCGGCTCTGTTCACTGGCGGCTCTGTTTATTGGCGGCGCTGGTTATTGGCGGCGCTGGTTATTGGCGGCGCTGGTTATTGGCGGCGCTGGTTATTGGCGGCGCTGGTTATTGGCGGCGCTGGTTATTGGCGGCGCTGGTTATTGGCGGCGCTGTTTATTGGCGGAGCTGTTTATTGGCGGCTCCGTTTATTGGCGGCTCCGTTTATTGGCGGCTCCTCCTTTTATTGGCGGCTCCTCCTTTTATTGGTGGCTCCTCCTTTTATTGGCGGCTCCTCCTTTTATTGGCGGCTCCTCCTTTTATTGGCGGCTCCTCCTTTTATTGGCGGCTCCTCCTTTTATTGGCGGCGGCTCCTTTTATTGGCGGCTCTGTTTATTGGTGGCACAGTTGATTGGTGGCTCCGTTTGATTGGTGGCTCCGTTTGATTGGCGGCTCCATTAATTGGCGGCTCCGTTTATTGGCGGATCCGTTCATTGGCAGCTCCGTTCATTGGCGGCTCCGTTCATTGGCGGCTCCGTTAATTGGCGGCTCCGTTAATTGGCGGCTCCGTTAATTGGCGGCTCCGTTTATTGGCGGCTCCGTTTATTGGCGGCTCCGTTTATTGGCGGCTCCGTTTATTGGCGGCTCCGTCTTTTATTGGCGGCTCCTCCTTTTATTGGCGGCTCCTCCTTTTATTGGCGGCTCCTCCTTTTATTGGCGGCTCCTCCTTTTATTGGCGGCTCCTCCTTTTATTGGCGGCTCCTCCTTTTATTGGCGGCTCCTTTTATTGGCGGCTCCTCTGTTCATTGGCGGCTCTGTTCATTGGCGGCTCTGTTCATTGGCGTCTCTGTTTATTGGTGGCACAGTTGATTGGTGGCTCCGTTTGATTGGTGGCTCCGTTTGATTGGTGGCTCCGTTTATTGGCGGATCCATTTATTGGCGGATCCGTTTATTGGCGGATCCGTTTATTGGCGGCTCCTCTGTTCATTGGCGGCTCTGTTCATTGGCGGCTCTGTTCATTGGCGGCTCTGTTCATTGGCGGCTCTGTTTATTGGTGGCACAGTTGATTGGTGGCTCCGTTTGATTGGTGGCTCCGTTTATTGGCGGATCCGTTTATTGGCGGATCCGTTTATTGGCGGATCCGTTTATTGGCGACGCCGTTTATTGGCGACGCCGTTTATTGGCGACGCCGTTTATTGGCGACGCCGTTTATTGGCGACGCCGTTTATTGGCGACGCCGTTTATTGGCGACGCCGTTCATTGGCGACGCCGTTTATTGGCCATGATTTTTATTGTTGTCTGTTCATTGGTGGCTCCATTGATTGGTGGCTCCGTTTATTGGCAGTTCTGTTTATAGGCATCTCCGTTCATTGGCAGCTCCGTTCATTGGCAGCTCCGTTCATTGGCGGCTCCGTTAATTGGCGGCTCCGTTAATTGGCGGCCCCGTTAATTGGCGGCCCCGTTAATTGGCGGCCCCGTTAATTGGCGGCTCCGTTAATTGGCGGCTCCGTTAATTGGCGGCTCCGTTAATTGGCGGCTCCGTTAATCGGCGGCTCCGTTAATCGGCCGCTCCGTTAATCGGCCGCTCCGTTAATCGGCCGCTCCGTTAATCGGCGGCTCCGTTAATCGGCGGCTCTGCTCATTGGCGGCTCTGCTCATTGGCGACGCAGTTCATTGGCGATGCCGTTTGTTGGCGACGCCGGTTATTGGCCATGATTTTTATTGTGGTCTCTGTTCATTTGGTGGCTCCTTTCATTGGCGGCTCAGTTTATTGGCTGTTCAGTTTATTGGTTGCACCGTTCATTGGTGGCTCCATTGATTGGTGGCTCCGTTTATTGGCAGTGCTTTTTATTCGCAGCTCTGTTCATTGGCGGTTCTGTTTATTGGCGGCTCGGTTTATTGGCGGCTCGGTTTATTGGCGGCTCGGTTTATTGGCGGCCCCATTTATTGGCGGTTTATTGGCGGCTCCGTTTATTGGCGGCTCCGTTTATTGGCAGCTCTGTTAATTGGTGGCTCTGTTTATTGGTGGCTCCGTTAATTGGCCCTGATTTTTATTTTTGGCTCTGTACATTTGGTGACCCCTTTCATTGGCGGCTCCGTTTGTGGGCGGTTCAGTGGCACAGTTGATTGGTGGCTCCGTTGATTGGTGGCTCCGTTGATTGGTGGCTCCGTTGATTGGTGGCTCCGTTGATTGGTGGCTCCGTTGATTGGTGGCTCCGTTGATTGGTGGCTCCGTTGATTGGTGGCTCCGTTGATTGGTGGCTCCGTTGATTGGTGGCTCTGTTGATTGGTGGCTCTGTTGATTGGTGGCTCTGTTGATTGGTGGCTCTGTTGATTGGTGGCTCTGTTGATTGGTGGCTCTGTTGATTGGTGGCTCTGTTGATTGGTGGCTCTGTTGATTGGTGGCTCCGTTTATTGGTGGTGCTTTTTATTGGTGGTGCTTTTTATTGGCGGCTCCGATCATTGAAGGCTCCATTGATTGGCGGCTCCTTTTATTGGCGGCTCCTTTTATTGGCGGCTCCTTTTATTGGCGGCTCCTTTTATTGGCGGCTCCGTTTATTGGCGGCTCCGTTTATTGGCGGCTCCGTTTATTGGCGGCTCCTTTTATTGGCGGCTCCTTTTATTGGCGGCTCCGTTTATTGGCGGCTCCGTTTATTGGCGGCCCCATTTATTGGCTGCCCCGTTTATTGGCTGCCCCGTTTATTGGCAGCTCTGTTTATTGGTGGCTCCGTTAATTGGCCATGATTTTTATTTTTGGCTCTGTTCATTTGGTTGCTCCGTTTATTGGCGGTGCCGTTTATTGGCGGTGCCGTGTTTTGGCGGTGCCGTTAACTGGCGGTGCCATTTATTGGCCATGATTTTTATTGTCTGTTCATTTGGTGGCACTTTTCATTGCCGGCCCCGTTTATTGCCGGCTCCGTTTATTGCCGGCTCTGTTTATTGCCGGCTCTGTTTATTGGCGGCTCTGTTTATTGGCGGCTCTGTTTATTGGCGGCTCTGTTTATTGGCGGCTCTGTTTATTGGCGGCTCTGTTTATTGGCGGCTCCGTTTATTGGCGGCTCCGTTTATTGGCGGCTCCGTTTATTGGCGGCTCCGTTTATTGGCGGCTCTGTTTATTGGCGGCTCTGTTTATTGGCGGCTCTGTTTATTGGCGGCTCTGTTTATTGGCGGCTCTGTTTATTGGCGGCTCTGTTTATTGGCGGCTCCGTTTATTGGCGGTTTCGTTTATTGGCGGCTCTGTTCATTGGCGGCTCTGTTCATTGGCGGCTCTGTTCATTGGCGGCTCTGTTCATTGGCGGCTCTGTTCATTGGCGGCTCTGTTCATTGGCGGCTCGGTTCATTGGCGGCTCGGTTTATTGGCGGCTCGGTTTATTGGCAGTGCTGTTTATTGGCAGTGCTGTTTATTGGCAGTTCTGTTTATTGGCAGTGCTGTTTATTGGCAGTGCTGTTTATTGGCAGTGCTGTTTATTGGCCACTCCGTTTATTGGCCGCTCCGTTTATTGGCGGCTCCGTTTATTGGCGGCTCCGTTTATTGGCGGCTCCGTTTATTGGCGGCTCCGTTTATTGGCGGTGCTGTTTATTGGCGGTGCTGTTTATTGGCGGTGCTGTTTATTGGCGGTGCTGTTTATTGGCGGTGCTGTTTATTGGCGACGCCGGTTATTGGCGACGCCGGTTATTGGCCATGATTTTTATTGTGGTCTCTGTTTATTTGGTGGCTCCTTTCATTGGCGGCTCTGTTTATTGGCTGTTCAGTTTATTGGTTGCACTGTTCATTGGTGGCTCAGTTTATTGGTGGCTCCATTTATTGGCAGTGCTGTTTATTGGCAGCTCCGTTCATTGGCAGCTCCGTTCATTGGCAGCTCCGTTCATTGGCAGCTCCTTTTATTGGCTGTTCCTTTTATTGGCTGTTCCTTTTGTTGGCTGTTCCTTTTATTGGCTGTTCCTTTTGTTGGCTGTTCCTTTTATTGGCTGTTCTGTTTATTGGCTGTTCTGTTTATTGGCTGTTCTGTTTATTGGCTGTTCTGTTTATTGGCTGTTCTGTGTTTATTGACTGTTCTGTTTATTGGCTGTTCCGTTTATTGGCTGTTCCGTTTATTGACTGTTCCGTTTATTGACTGTTCCGTTTATTGACTGTTCCGTTTATTGACTGTTCCGTTTATTGACTGTTCCGTTTATTGGCGCTTCCGTTTATTGGCTGTTCAGTTTTAGTGGCACCGTTCTTTGGCGGCTCCGTTGATTGGTGGCTCAATTCATTGGGGCTCCATTCATTGGCAACTCCGTTTATTGGCAGCTTTGTTTATTAGCTGCTCCGTTTATTGGTGGTGCCGTTTATTGGCGGTTCCGTTTATTGGCCATGATTTTTATTGTTGTCTGTTCATTTGGTGGCACCTTTTATTGCCGGCTCCGTTTATTGGGGGCTCCGTTTATTGGGGGCTCCGTTTATTGGCGGCTCCGTTTATTGGCGGCACCGTTTATTGGCGGCACCGTTTATTGGCGGCACCGTTTATTGGCGGCACCGTTTATTGGCGGCACCGTTTATTGGCTGTTCTTTTTATTGACTGTTCTGTTTATTGGCTGTTCTGTTTATTGGCTGTTCTGTTTATTGGCTGTTCTGTTTATTGACTGTTCTGTGTTTATTGACTGTTCTGTGTTTATTGACTGTTCTGTGTTTATTGACTGTTCTGTTTATTGACTGTTCTGTTTATTGACTGTTCTGTGTTTATTGACTGTTCTGTTTATTGGCTGTTCTGTTTATTGGCTGTTCTGTTTATTGGCTGTTCTGTTTATTGGCTGTTCTGTTTATTGGCTGTTCTGTTTATTGGCTGTTCTGTTTATTGGCTGTTCTGTTTATTGGCTGTTCTGTTTATTGGCTGTTCTGTTTATTGGCTGTTCTGTTTATTGGCTGTTCTGTTTATTGGCTGTTCCGTTTATTGGCGCTTCCGTTTATTGGCGCTTCCGTTTATTGGCTGTTCAGTTTTAGTGGCACCGTTCTTTGGCGGCTCCGTTGATTGGTGGCTCCATTCATTGGGGGCTCCATTCATTGGCAACTCCGTTTATTGGCAGCTTCGTTTATTAGCTGCTAGTTTATTGGCGGTGCCGTTTATTGGCGGTTCCCTTTATTGGCCATGATTTTTATTGTCTGTTCATTTGGTGGCACCTTTTATTGCCGGCTCCGTTTATTGCCGGCTCCGTTTATTGGGGCTCCGTTTATTGGGGGCTCCGTTTATTGGCGGTTCTGTTTATTGGCGGCTCCGTTTACTGGCGGCTCCGTTTATTGGCGGCACCGTTTATTGGCGGCACCGTTTATTGGCTGCTCCGTTTATTGGCGGTTCCGTTTATTTGCAGAGCTGTTTATTGACCATTCCGTTTATTGGCGGTGCCCTCTATTGGCGGTTCCGTTTATTGGCCATGATTTTTATTGTTGTCTGTTCATTTGGTGGCACCTTTCATTGCCGCCTCCGTTTATTGGTGGCTCCGTTGACTGGCAGCTCTGTTCATTGGTGGCTCTGTTCATTGGTGGCTCTGTTGATTGGTGGCTCTGTTGATTGGTGGCTCTGTTGATTGGTGGCTCTGTTGATTGGTGGCTCTGTTGATTGGTGGCTCTGTTGATTGGTGGCTCCCTTGATTGGTGGCTCCCTTGATTGGTGGCTCCCTTGATTGGTGGCTCCCTTGATTGGTGGCTCCCTTGATTGGTGGCTCCCTTGATTGGTGGCTCCCTTGATTGGTGGCTCCCTTGATTGGTGGCTCCTTTTATTGGCAATGCAGTTTATTGGCAGTGCTGTTTATTGGCAGTGCTGTTTATTGGCAGTGCTGTTTATTGGCAGTGCTGTTTATTGGCAGTGCTGTTTATTGGCAGTGCTGTTTATTGGCAGTGCTGTTTATTGGCAGTTCTGTTTATTGGCAGTGCTGTTTATTGGCAGTGCTGTTTATTGGCAGTGCTGTTTATTGGCTGCTCCGTTTATTGGCTGCTCCGTTTATTGGCTGCTCCGTTTATTGGCTGCTCCGTTTATTGGCTGCTCCGTTTATTGGCTGTTCCGTTTATTGGTGGCACCGTTCATTGGTGGCACCGTTCATTGGCGGCTCCGTTTATTGGTGGCTCCGTTTATTGGCGGCTTTGTTTATTGGCGGCTCTGTTTATTGGCGGCTCTGTTTATTGGCAGCTCTGTTTATTGGCGGCTCTGTTTATTGGCGGCTTTGTTTATTGGCGGCGCTGTTTATTGGCGGCGCTGTTCATTGGCGGCGCTGTTCATTGGCAGCTCCGTTTATTGGCGGCGCTGTTTATTGGCGGCGCTGTTTATTGGCGGCGCTGTTTATTGGCGGCGCTGTTTATTGGCGGCGCTGTTCATTGGCGGCTCCAATTATTGGTGGCTCCAATTATTGGTGGCTCAGTTCATTGGCTGTACAGTTTATTGGTTGCACCGTTCATTGGTGGCTCCATTGATTGGTGGCTCCGTTTATTGGTGGCTCAATTTGTTGGCAGCTCCGTTCATTGGCAGCTCCGTTCATTGGCAGCTCCGTTCATTGGCAGCTCCGTTCATTGGCAGCTCCGTTCATTGGCAGCTCCGTTCATTGGTAGCTCCGTTCATTGGCAGCTCCGTTCATTGGCGGCTCCGTTTATTGGCGGCACCGTTTATTGGCGGCACCGTTTATTGGCTGCTCCGTTTATTGGCGGTTCCGTTTATTTGCAGAGCTGTTTATTGACCATTCCGTTTATTGGCGGTGCCCTCTATTGGCGGTTCCGTTTATTGGCCATGATTTTTATTGTTGTCTGTTCATTTGGTGGCACCTTTCATTGCCGCCTCCGTTTATTGGTGGCTCCGTTGACTGGCAGCTCTGTTCATTGGTGGCTCTGTTCATTGGTGGCTCTGTTGATTGGTGGCTCTGTTCATTGGTGGCTCTGTTGATTGGTGGCTCTGTTGATTGGTGGCTCTGTTGATTGGTGGCTCTGTTGATTGGTGGCTCCCTTGATTGGTGGCTCCCTTGATTGGTGGCTCCCTTGATTGGTGGCTCCCTTGATTGGTGGCTCCCTTGATTGGTGGCTCCCTTGATTGGTGGCTCCCTTGATTGGTGGCTCCCTTGATTGGTGGCTCCCTTGATTGGTAGCTCCCTTGATTGGTGGCTCCGTTTATTGGCAATGCAGTTTATTGGCAGTGCTGTTTATTGGCAGTGCTGTTTATTGGCAGTGCTGTTTATTGGCAGTGCTGTTTATTGGCAGTGCTGTTTATTGGCAGTGCTGTTTATTGGCAGTGCTGTTTATTGGCAGTTCTGTTTATTGGCAGTGCTGTTTATTGGCAGTGCTCCGTTTATTGGCTGCTCCGTTTATTGGCTGCTCCGTTTATTGGCTGCTCCGTTTATTGGCTGCTCCGTTTATTGGCTGTTCCGTTTATTGGTGGCACCGTTCATTGGTGGCACCGTTCATTGGCGGCTCCGTTTATTGGTGGCTCCGTTTATTGGCGGCTTTGTTTATTGGCGGCTCTGTTTATTGGCGGCTCTGTTTATTGGCAGCTCTGTTTATTGGCGGCTCTGTTTATTGGCGGCTTTGTTTATTGGCGGCGCTGTTTATTGGCGGCGCTGTTCATTGGCGGCGCTGTTCATTGGCAGCTCCGTTTATTGGCGGCGCTGTTTATTGGCGGCGCTGTTTATTGGCGGCGCTGTTTATTGGCGGCGCTGTTTATTGGCGGCGCTGTTCATTGGCGGCTCCAATTATTGGTGGCTCCAATTATTGGTGGCTCAGTTCATTGGCTGTACAGTTTATTGGTTGCACCGTTCATTGGTGGCTCCATTGATTGGTGGCTCCGTTTATTGGTGGCTCAATTTGTTGGCAGCTCCGTTCATTGGCAGCTCCGTTCATTGGCAGCTCCGTTCATTGGCAGCTCCGTTCATTGGCAGCTCCGTTCATTGGCAGCTCCGTTCATTGGTAGCTCCGTTCATTGGCAGCTCCGTTCATTGGCGGCTCCGTTTATTGGTGGCTCAGTTCATTGGCTGTTCAGTTTATTGGTGGCTCCGTTTATTGGTGGCACCGTTTATTGGTGGGTCCGTTTATTGGCGGGTCCGTTTATTGGCGGTGCTGTTTATTGGCGGTGCTGTTTATTGGTGGTGCTGTTTATTGGTGGTGCTGTTTATTGGCGGTGCTGTTTATTGGCGGTGCTGTTTATTGCCGGTGCTGTTTATTGGAGGTTCCGTTCATTGGCGACGGCGTTTATTGGCCATGATTTTTATTGTTGTCTCTGTTCATTTGGTGGCTCCTTTCATTGGCGGCTCCGTTTATTGGCTGTTCAGTTTATTGGTTGCACCGTTCATTGGTGGCTCCATTGATTGGTGGCTCCGTTTATTGGCAGTGCTTTTTATTCGCAGCTCTGTTCATTGGCGGCTCTGTTCATTGGCGGCTCTGTTCATTGGCGGCTCTGTTCATTGGCGGCTCTGTTCATTGGCGGCTCTGTTCATTGGCGGCTCTGTTCATTGGCGGCTCTGTTCATTGGCGGCTCTGTTCATTGGCGGCTCTGTTCATTGGCGGCTCTATTTATTGGCGGTGCTGTTTATTGGCAGTGTTGTTTATTGGCGGTGCTGTTTATTGGCGGTGCTGTTTATTGGCGGTGCTGTTTATTGGCGGTGCTGTTTATTGGCGGTGCTGTTTATTGGCGGTGCTGTTTATTGGCGGTGCTGTTTATTGGCAGTGCTGTTTATTGGCGGTGCTGTTTATTTGCGGCTCCATTCATTGTCTGCTCCGTTTACTGTCGGCTCCATTTATTGGCGGATCCGTTTATTGGCGGATCCGTTTATTGGCGGATCCGTTTATTGGCAGCTCTGCTCATTGGCGGCTCTGCTCATTGGCGGCTCTGCTCATTGGCGGCTCTGCTCATTGGCGGCTCTGCTCATTGGCGGCTCTGCTCATTGGCGGCTCTTTTCATTGGCGGCTCTGCTCATTGGCGGCTCTGCTCATTGGCGGCTCTGTTCATTGGCGGCTCTGTTTATTGGCGGCTCTGTTTATTGGCGGCTCTGTTTATTGGCGGCTCTGTTTATTGGCTGTTCCAGTTATTGGCTGTTCCAGTTATTGGCTGTTCTGTTTATTGGCGCTTCTGTTTATTGGCGCTTCTGTTTACTGGCGCTTCTGTTTACTGGCGCTTCTGTTTACTGGCGCTTCTGTTTACTGGCGCTTCTGTTTACTGGCGCTTCTGTTTACTGGCGCTTCTGTTTACTGGCGCTTCTGTTTATTGGCGGTGCTGTTTATTGGCGGTGCTGTTTATTGGCAGTGCTGTTTAATGGCAGTGCTGTTTATTGGCGGTGCTGTTTATTTGCGGCTCCATTCATTGTCTGCTCCGTTTACTGTCGGCTCCATTTATTGGCGGATCCGTTTATTGGCGGATCCGTTTATTGGCAGCTCTGCTCATTGGCGGCTCTGCTCATTGGCGGCTCTGCTCATTGGCGGCTCTGCTCATTGGCGGCTCTGCTCATTGGCGGCTCTTTTCATTGGCGGCTCTGTTCATTGGCGGCTCTGCTCATTGGCGGCTCTGCTCATTGGCGGCTCTGTTTATTGGCGGCTCCGTTTATTGGCTGCCCGGTTTATTGGCAGCTCTGTTTATTGGTGGCTCCGTTAATTGGCCATAATTTTCATTTTTGGCTCTGTTAATTTGGTCGCTCCTTTTATTGGCGGCTCAGTTTATTGGCGGCTCAGTTTATTGGTGGCTCCATTTATTGGCGGCTCCGTTTATTGGCGGCTCCGTTTATTGGCGGCTCCGTTTATTGGCGGCTCTGTTCATTGGTGGCTCTGTTCATTGGTGGCTCTGTTCATTGGTGGCTCTGTTCATTGGTGGCTCTGTTCATTGGTGGCTCTGTTCATTGGTGGCTCTGTTTATTGGCGGCGCTGTTTATTGGCGGCGCTGTTTATTGGCGGCGCTGTTTATTGGCGGCGCTGTTTATTGGTGGCGCTGTTTATTGGTGGCGCTGTTTATTGGCGGCGCTGTTTATTGGCGGCGCTGTTTATTGGCGGCGCTGTTTATTGGCGGCGCTGTTTATTGGCGGCGCTGTTTATTGGCGGCGCTGTTTATTGGCGGCGCTGTTTATTGGCGGATCCGTTTATTGGCAGCTCTGCTCATTGGCGGCTCTGCTCATTAGCGGCTCTGCTCATTGGCGGCTCTGTTCATTGGCAGCTCTGTTTATTGGCCATGATTTTTATTTTTGGCTCCGTACATTTGGTGGCTCCTTTTATTGGCAGCTCCGCTTATTGGCGGTTCCGTTTATTGGTGGCACCGTTCATTGGTGGCTCAGTTGATTGGTGGCTCCGTTTATTGGCAGCGCTGTTTATTGGCAGCTCCGTTTATTGGCAGCTCCGTTTATTGGCGGCTCCGTTTATTGGCAGGTCTGTTTATTGGCGGCTCTGTTTATTGGCGGCTCTGTTTATTGGCGGCTCCTCCTTTTATTGGCGGCTCCTCCTTTTATTGGCGGCTCCTCCTTTTATTGGTGGCTCCTCCTTTTATTGGCGGCTCCTCTTTTTATTGGCGGCTCCTCCTTTTATTGGCTCCAACTATTATTGGCTCCTCCTTTTATTGGCTCCTCCTTTTATTGGCTCCTCCTTTTATTGGCTCCTCCTTTTATTGGCTCCTCCTTTTATTGGCTCCTCTGTTCACTGGCGGCTCCGTTCATTGGCGGCTCCGTTCATTGGCGGCTCTGTTCATTGGCGGCTCTGTTCATTGGCGGCTCGGTTAATTGGCCATGATTTTTATTTTTGGCTCCGTACATTTGGTGGCTCCTTTTATTGGCAGCTCCGCTTATTGGCGGTTCCGTTTATTGGCGGTTCCGTTTATTGGCGGTTCCGTTTATTGGTGGCTCAGTTGATTGGTGGCTCAGTTGATTGGTGGCTCAGTTGATTGGTGGCTCCGTTTATTGGCAGCGCTGTTTATTGGCAGCTCCGTTTATTGGCGGCTCTGTTTATTGACGGTTCTGTTTATTGACGGTTCTGTTTATTGACGGTTCTGTTTATTGATGGTTCTGTTTATTGACGGTTCCGTTTATTGACGGTTCCGTTTATTGACGGTTCCGTTTATTGGCGGCTCCGTTTATTGGCGGCTCCGTTTATTGGCGGCTCCTCCATTTATTGGCGGCTCCTCTTTTTATTGGCGGCTCCTCTTTTTATTGGCGGCTCCTCCTATTATTGGCTCCTACTTTTATTGGTTCCTCCTTTTATTGGCTCCTCCTTTTATTGGCGGCTCTGTTCATTGGCGGCTCCGTTTATTGGCGGCTCCGTTTATTGGCGGCTCCGTTTATTGGCGGCTCCGTTTATTGGCGGCTCCGTTTATTGGCGGCTCCGTTTATTGGCGGCTCCGTTTATTGGCGGCTCCGTTTATTGGCGACTCCGTTTATTGGCGGCTCTGTTTATTGGGGGCTCTGTTTATTGGCAGCTCTGTTTATTGGCAGCTCTGTTTATTGGCATCTCCGTTTATTGGCCATGATTTTTATTGTTGTCTCCGTTCATTTGGTGGCTCCATTGATTGGTGGCTCCATTTATTGGCAGTGCTGTTTATACGCATCTCCGTTCATTGGCGGCTCCGTTCATTGGCGGCTCTGTTCATTGGCGGCTCTGTTCATTGGCGGCTCTGTTCATTGGCGGCTCTGTTCATTGGCGGCTCTGTTCATTGGCGGCTCCGTTCATTGGCGGCTCCGTTTATTGGCGGCTCCGTTTATTGGCGGTCCTGTTTTTTGACGGTTCCGTTTATTTGCGGTTCCGTTTATTTGCGGCTCTGTTCATTGGCGGCTCTGTTCATTGGCGACGCCGGTTATTGGCCATAATTTTTATTGTTGTCTCTGTTCATTTGGCGGCTCCGTTTATTGGCTGTTCAGTTTATTGGTTGCACCGTTCATTGGTGGCTCCCTTTATTGGCGGCTCCGTTTATTAGCGGCTCTGTTTATTGGCGGCTCTGTTTATTGGCGGCTCTGTTTATTGGCGGCTCTGTTCATTGGCGGCTCTGTTCATTGGCGGCTCTGTTCATTGGCGGCTCTGTTCATTGGCGGCGCTGTTTATTGGCGGCGCTGTTTATTGGCGGCGCTGTTTATTGGCGGCGCTGTTTATTGGCGGCGCTGTTTATTGGCGGTGCTGTTTATTGGCGGCGCTGTTTATTGGCAGTGCTGTTTATTGGCGCCGCTGTTTATTGGCGGTGCTGTTTATTGGCGGCTCCGTTTATTGGCGGCTCTGATTATTGGCTGCTCTGATTATTGGCTGCTCTGATTATTGGCAGCTCTGTTTATAGGTGGCTCAGTTAATTGGCCATGATTTTTATTTTTGGCTCTGTACATTTGGTGGCTCCGTTGATTGGTGGCTCCGTTGATTGGTGGCTCCATTGATTGGTGGCTCCGTTCATTGGTGGCACCGTTCATTGGTGGCTCTGTTGATTGGTGGCTCCGTTTATTGGCGGTGCCTATTATTGGTGGTGCTTTTTATTGGCGGCTCCGATCATAGAAGGCTCCATTGATTGGCGGCTCCGTTTATTGGCGGCTCCGTTTATTGGCGGCTCCGTTTATTGGCGGCTCTGTTTATTGGCGGCTCCGTTTATTGGCGGCTCCATTTATTGGCGGCTCCGTTCATTGTCAGCTCTGTTTATTGGCGGCTCAGTTGATTGGTGGCTCCTCCTTTTATTGGCGGCTCCTCCTTTTATTGGCGGCTCCTCCTTTTATTGGCGGCTCCTTTTATTGGCGGCTCCTTTTATTGGCGGCTCCTTTTATTGGTGGCTCAGTTTATTGGCGGCTCAGTTTATTGGCGGCTCAGTTTATTGGCGGCTCCGTTTCATTGGCAACTCTGTTCATTGCCGGCTCCTTTTATTGGCGGCTCCTTTTATTGGCGCCTCCTTTTATTGGCGGCTCCGTTTATTGGCGCCTCCTTTTATTGGCGGCTCCATTGATTGGCGGCTCCATTTATTGGCGGCTCCGTTTATTGACGGCTCCGTTTATTGGCGGCCCCTGTTTATTGGCGGCCCCTGTTTATTGGCGGCTCCGTTCATTGGCGACTCCGTTCATTGTCAGCTCTGTTTATTGGCAGCTCCGTTTATTGGCCATGATTTTTATTGTTGTCTCCGTTCATTTGATGGCTCCTTTCATTGGCGGCTCCGTTTATTGGCGGCTCCGTTTATTGTCGGCTCCGTTTATTGGCGACTCCGTTTATTGGCCATGATTTTTATTGTTGTCTGTTCTTTGGTGGCTCCATTGATTGGTGGCTCCATTTATTGGCAGTGCTGTTTATACGCATCTCCGTTCATTGGCAGCTCCGTTTATTGGCGGCTCCGTTTATTGGCGGCCCCTGTTTATTGGCGGCCCCTGTTTATTGGCGGCTCCGTTTATTGGCGGCTCCGTTTATTGGCGGCTCCGTTTATTGGCGGCTCCGTTTATTGGCGGCTCTGTTTATTGGCGGCTCTGTTTATTGGCGGCTCTGTTTATTGGCGGCTCTGTTTATTGGCGGCTCTGTTTATTGGCGGCTCTGTTTATTGGCGGCTCTGTTTATTGGCGGCTCTGTTTATTGGCGGCTCCGTTAATTGGCGACTCCGTTCATTTTCAGCTCTGTTTATTGGCAGCTCCGTTTATTGGCCATGATTTTTGTTGTCTCAGTTCATTTGGTGGCTCCTTTCATTGGCGGCTCAGTTTATTGGTGGCTCCGTTTATTGGCAGCTCTGTTTATTGGCAGCTCCGTTTATTGGCGGCTCCGTTTATTGGCGGTTCCGTTTATTGGCGGTTCCGTTTATTGGCGGTTCAGATTATTGGTGGTTCTGTTTATTGGCGGTTCTGTTTATTGGCGGTTCCGTTTATTGGCGGTTCCGTTTATTGGCGGTTCCGTTTATTGGCGGTTCCGTTTATTGGCGGTTCCGTTTATTGGCGGTTCCGTTTATTGGCGGCTCCCTTTATTGGCGGCTCCGTTTATTGGCGGCGCCGTTTATTGGCGGCGCCGTTTATTGGCGGTTCCGTTTATTGGCGGTTCCGTTTATTGGCGGTGCCGTTTATTGGCGGCTCTGTTTATTGGCAGTTCCATTTATTGGCAGCTCAGTTTCTTGGTGGCTCTGTTTATTGGATGCTCTGTTTATTGGCGGCTCTGTTTATTGGCGGCTCTGTTTATTGGCAGTTCCATTTATTGGCAGCTCAGTTTCTTGGTGGCTCTGTTTATTGGCGGCTCTGTTTATTGGCGGCTCTGTTTATTGGCGGCTCTGTTTATTGGCAGTTCCATTTATTGGCAGCTCTGTTTATTGGCGGCTCTGTTTATTGGCGGCTCTGTTTATTGGCGGCTCTGTTTATTGGCGGCTCCTCCTTTTATTGGCGGCTCCTCCTTTTATTGGCGGCTCCTCCTTTTATTGGCGGCTCCTCCTTTTATTGGCGGCTCCTGTTATTGGTGGCTGTTTATTGGTGGCTCAGTTTATTGGCGGCTCAGTTTATTGGCGGCTCAGTTTCATTGCCAACTCCGTTCATTGCCGGCTCCGTTGATTGGCGGCTCTGTTTATTGGATGCTCTGTTTATTGGCGGCTCTGTTTATTGGCGGCTCTGTTTATTGGCGGCTCTGTTTATTGGCAGCTCTGTTTATTGGCGGCTCCTCCTTTTATTGGCGGCTCCTCCTTTTATTGGCGGCTCCTCCTTTTATTGGCGGCTCTGTTCATTGGCGGCTCTGTTCATTGGTGGCTCTGTTCATTGGTGGCTCTGTTCATTGGTGGCTCTGTTCATTGGTGGCTCTGTTCATTGGTGGCTCTGTTCATTGGTGGCTCTGTTCATTGGTGGCTCCGTTTATTGGCTGTTCTGTTTATTGGCTGTTCTGTTTATTGGCGCTTCTGTTTATTGGCGCTTCTGTTTATTGGCGCTTCTGTTTATTGGCGCTTCTGTTTATTGGCGGTTCTGTTTATTGGCGGTTCTGTTTATTGACGGTTGTGTTTATTGACGGTTCTGTTTATTGACGGTTCTGTTTATTGACGGTTCTGTTTATTGACGGTTCTGTTTATTGGCGGCTCCGTTTATTGGCGGCTCCTCCTTTTATTGGTGGCTCCTCCTTTTATTGGCGGCTCCTCCTTTTATTGGCGGCTCCTCCTTTTATTGGCGGCTCTGTTCATTGGCGGCTCTGTTCATTGGCGGCTCTGTTCATTGGCGGCTCTGTTCATTGGCGGCTCTGTTCATTGGCGGCTCTGTTCATTGGCGGCTCTGTTCATTGGCAGCTCTGTTTATTGGCAGCTCCCTTTATTGGCGGCTCTGTTTATTGGCAGCTCCGTTTAATGGCGGCTCCGGTTAATGGCGCTGTTTATTGGCAGCTCTTCCTTTTATTGGCGGCTCCTCCTTTTATTGGCGGCTCCTCCTTTTATTGGCGGCTCCTCCTTTTATTGGCGGCTCCTCCTTTTATTGGCGGCTCCTCCTTTTATTGGCGGCTCCTCCTTTTATTGGCGGCTCTGTTCATTGGCGGCTCTGTTCATTGGCGGCTCTGTTCATTGGCGGCTCTGTTCATTGGCGGCTCTGTTCATTGGCGGCTCTGTTCATTGGCAGTTCCGTTTATTGGCAGCTCCCTTTATTGGCGGCTCTGTTTATTGGCAGCTCCGTTTAATGGCGGCTCCGGTTAATGGCGCTGTTTATTGGCAGCTCTTCCTTTTATTGGCGGCTCCTCCTTTTATTGGCGGCTCCTCCTTTTATTGGCAGCTCCTCCTTTTTTTGGCGGCTCCTCCTTTTATTGGCGGCTCTGTTCATTGGCGGCTCTGTTCATTGGCGGCTCTGTTAATTGGCAGCTCTGTTTATTGGCGGCTCTGTTTATTGGCGGCTCTGTTTATTGGCGGCTCTGTTTATTGGCGGCTCCTTTTATTGGCGGCTCCTTTTATTGGCGGCTCCGTTTATTGGCAGCTCCGTTTGTTGGCAGCTCCGTTTGTTGTCAGATCCGTTTATTGGAGGCTCTGTTCATTGGTGGCTCTGTTCATTGGTGGCTCTGTTCATTGGTGGCTCTGTTCATTGGTGGCTCTGTTCATTGGTGGCTCTGTTCATTGGTGGCTCTGTTCATTGGCGGCGCTGTTTATTGGCGGCGCTGTTTATTGGTGGCGCTGTTTATTGGTGGCGCTGTTTATTGGTGGCGCTGTTTATTGGTGGCGCTGTTTATTGGTGGCGCTGTTTATTGGCGGCGCTGTTTATTAGCGGCGCTGTTTATTGGCGGCGCTGTTTATCGGTGGCACAGTTGATTGGTGGCTTCGTTTATTGGCAGTGCTGTTTATTGGCAGCTCCGTTCATTATCAACTCCGTTTATTGGCAGCTCCGTTCATTATCAACTCCGTTTATTGGCGGCTCCATTTATTGGTGGCTCCATTTATTGGCGGCTCCATTTATTGGCGGCTCCATTTATTGGCGGCTCAGTTTGTTGCCGGCTCAGTTGATTGGTGGCTCCTCCTTTTATTGGCGGCTCCTCCTTTTATTGGCGGCTCCTCCTTATATTGGCGGCTCCTCCTTTTATTGGCGGCTCCTTTCATTGGCGGCTCCTTTTATTGGTGGCTCCTTTTATTGGTGGCTCAGTTTATTGGCGGCTCAGTTTATTGGCGGCTCAGTTTATTGGCGGCTCAGTTTATTGGCGGCTCAGTTTATTGGCGGCTCAGTTTATTGGCGGCTCAGTTTATTGGCGGCTCCGTTTCATTGACAACTCTGTTCATTGCCGGCTCCTTTTATTGGCGGCTCCTTTTATTGGCGCCTCCTTTTATTGGCGGCTCCGTTTATTGGCAGCTCCGTTTATTGGCGGCTCCGTTTATTGGCAGCTCTGTTTTTTGGACATGATTTTTATTGTTGTCTCTGTTAAGTTGATGGCTCCATTGATTGGCGGCTCCATTGATTGGCGGCTCCATTTATTGGCGGCTCCGTTTATTGGCGGCCCCTGTTTATTGGCGGCCCCTGTTTATTGGCGGCCCCTGTTTATTGGCGGCCCCTGTTTATTGGCAGCTCTGTTTATTGGCAGCTCTGTTTATTGGCAGCTCTGTTTATTGGCGGCTCCGTTCATTGGCAACTCCGTTCATTGTCAGCTCTGTTTATTGGCAGCTCCGTTTATTGGCCATGATTTTTATTGTTGTCTCCGTTCATTTGATGGCTCCTTTCATTGGCGGCTCCGTTTATTGTCGGCTCCGTTTATTGGCGACTCCGTTTATTGGCCATGATTTTTATTGTTGTCTGTTCTTTGGTGGCTCCATTGATTGGTGGCTCCATTTATTGGCAGTGCTGTTTATACGCATCTCCGTTCATTGGCAGCTCCGTTCATTGGCAGCTCCGTTTATTGGCGGCTCCGTTTATTGGCGGCCCCTGTTTATTGGCGGCTCCGTTTATTGGCGGCTCCGTTTATTGGCAGCTCTGTTTATTGGCGGCTCTGTTTATTGGCGGCTCTGTTTATTGGCGGCTCTGTTTATTGGCGGCTCTGTTTATTGGCGGCTCTGTTTATTGGCAGCTCCGTTCATTGGCAGCTCCGTTTATTGGCGGCTCCGTTTATTGGCGGCCCCTGTTTATTGGCGGCTCCGTTTATTGGCGGCTCCGTTTATTGGCAGCTCCGTTTATTGGCGGCTCTGTTTATTGGCGGCTCTGTTTATTGGCGGCTCTGTTTATTGGCGGCTCCGTTTATTGGTGGTTCCGTTCATTGGCGGCTCTGTTCATTGGCGGCTCTGTTCATTGGCAGTTCCGTTTATTGGCTGCTCCCTTTATTGGCGGCTCTGTTTATTGGCAGCTCCGTTTAATGGCGGCTCCGGTTAATGGCGCTGTTTATTGGCAGCTCTTCCTTTTATTGGCGGCTCCTCCTTTTATTGGCGGCTCCTCCTTTTATTGGCGGCTCTGTTCATTGGCGGCTCTGTTCATTGTTGGCTCTGTTCATTGGTGGCTCTGTTCATTGGTGGCTCTGTTCATTGGTGGCTCTGTTTATTGGTGGCGCTGTTTATTGGTGGCGCTGTTTATTGGTGGCGCTGTTTATTGGTGGCGCTGCTTATTGGTGGCGCTGTTTATTGGTGGCGCTGTTTATTGGCGGCGCTGTTTATTGGCGGCGCTGTTTATTAGCGGCGCTGTTTATCGGTGGCACAGTTGATTGGTGGCTTCGTTTATTGGCAGTGCTGTTTATTGGCAGCTCCGTTCATTATCAACTCCGTTTATTGGCAGCTCCGTTCATTATCAACTCCGTTTATTGGCGGCTCCATTTATTGGCGGCTCCATTTATTGGCGGCTCCATTTATTGGCGGCTCCATTTATTGGCGGCTCAGTTTGTTGCCGGCTCAGTTGATTGGTGGCTCCTCCTTTTATTGGCGGCTCCTCCTTTTATTGGCGGCTCCTCCTTTTATTGGCGGCTCCTCCTTTTATTGGCTCCTCCTTTTATTGGCGGCTCCTTTTATTGGCGGCTCCTTTTATTGGTGGCTCAGTTTATTGGCGGCTCAGTTTATTGGCGGCTCAGTTTATTGGCGGCTCAGTTTATTGGCGGCTCAGTTTATTGGCGGCTCCGTTTCATTGGCAACTCTGTTCATTGCCGGCTCCTTTTATTGGCGGCTCCTTTTATTGGCGCCTCCTTTTATTGGCGGCTCCGTTTATTGGCAGCTCCGTTTATTGGCAGCTCCGTTTATTGGCAGCTCCGTTTATTGGCGGCTCCGTTTATTGGCAGCTCCGTTTATTGGCAGCTCCGTTTATTGGCAGCTCCATTTATTGGCGGCTCCGTTTCATTGGCAACTCTGTTCATTGCCGGCTCCTTTTATTGGCGGCTCCTTTTATTGGCGCCTCCTTTTATTGGCGGCTCTGTTTATTGGCAGCTCCGTTTATTGGCGGCTCCGTTTATTGGCGGTTCAGTTTATTGGCGGTTCAGTTTATTGGCGGTTCAGTTTATTGGCGGTTCCGTTTATTGGCGGTTCCGTTTATTGGCGGTTCCGTTTATTGGCGGTTCCGTTTATTGGCGGTTCCGTTTATTGGCGGTTCCGTTTATTGGCGGCTCCGTTTATTGGCGGCTCCGTTTATTGGCAGCTCAGTTTCTTGGTGGCTCTGTTTATTGGATGCTCTGTTTATTGGCGGCTCTGTTTATTGGCGGCTCTGTTTATTGGCAGTTCCATTTATTGGCAGCTCAGTTTCTTGGTGGCTCTGTTTATTGGATGCTCTGTTTATTGGCGGCTCTGTTTATTGGCGGCTCTGTTTATTGGCGGCTCTGTTTATTGGCGGCTCTGTTTATTGGCGGCTCTGTTTATTGGCGGCTCTGTTTATTGGCGGCTCCTCCTTTTATTGGCGGCTCCTCCTTTTATTGGCGGCTCCTCCTTTTATTGGCGGCTCCTCCTTTTATTGGCGGCTCCTCCTTTTATTGGCGGCTCCTGTTATTGGTGGCTCAGTTTATTGGTGGCTCAGTTTATTGGCGGCTCAGTTTATTGGCGGCTCTGTTTATTGGCGGCTCTGTTTATTGGCGGCTCTGTTTATTGGCGGCTCTGTTTATTGACGGCTCTGTTTATTGGCAGCTCTTTTTATTGGCGGCTCCTCCTTTTATTGGCGGCTCCTCCTTTTATTGGCGGCTCCTCCTTTTATTGGCGGCTCCTCCTTTTATTGGCGGCTCCTCCTTTAATTGGCGGCTCTGTTCATTGGCGGCTCTGTTCATTGGTGGCTCTGTTCATTGGTGGCTCTGTTCATTGGTGGCTCTGTTCATTGGTGGCTCTGTTCATTGGTGGCTCTGTTCATTGGTGGCTCTGTTCATTGGCGGCTCCATTTATTGGCAGCTCAGTTTCTTGGTGGCTCTGTTTATTGGATGCTCTGTTTATTGGCGGCTCTGTTTATTGGCGGCTCTGTTTATTGGCAGTTCCATTTATTGGCAGCTCAGTTTCTTGGTGGCTCTGTTTATTGGATGCTCTGTTTATTGGCGGCTCTGTTTATTGGCGGCTCTGTTTATTGGCGGCTCTGTTTATTGGCGGCTCTGTTTATTGGCGGCTCTGTTTATTGGCGGCGCTGTTTATTGGCGGCTCCTCCTTTTATTGGCGGCTCCTCCTTTTATTGGCGGCTCCTCCTTTTATTGGCGGCTCCTCCTTTTATTGGCGGCTCCTGTTATTGGTGGCTCAGTTTATTGGTGGCTCAGTTTATTGGCGGCTCAGTTTATTGGCGGCTCTGTTTATTGGCGGCTCTGTTTATTGGCGGCTCTGTTTATTGGCGGCTCTGTTTATTGGCGGCTCTGTTTATTGGCGGCTCTGTTTATTGGCGGCTCTGTTTATTGACGGCTCTGTTTATTGGCTCCTCCTTTTATTGGCGGCTCCTCCTTTTATTGGCGGCTCCTCCTTTTATTGGCGGCTCCTCCTTTTATTGGCGGCTCCTCCTTTTATTGGCGGCTCCTCCTTTTATTGGCGGCTCTGTTCATTGGCGGCTCTGTTCATTGGTGGCTCTGTTCATTGGTGGCTCTGTTCATTGGTGGCTCTGTTCATTGGTGGCTCTGTTCATTGGTGGCTCTGTTCATTGGTGGCTCTGTTCATTGGTGGCTCTGTTCATTGGTGGCTCTGTTCATTGGCTGTTCTGTTTATTGGCTGTTCTGTTTATTGGCGCTTCTGTTTATTGGCGCTTCTGTTCATTGGCGGCTCTGTTCATTGGCAGTTCTGTTTATTGGCAGCTCCCTTTATTGGCGGCTCTGTTTATTGGCAGCTCCGTTTAATGGCGGCTCCGGTTAATGGCGCTGTTTATTGGCAGCTCTTCCTTTTTTTGGCGGCTCCTCCTTTTATTGGCGGCTCCTCCTTTTATTGGCGGCTCTGTTCATTGGCGGCTCTGTTCATTGGCGGCTCTGTTCATTGGCGGCTCTGTTCATTGGCGGCTCTGTTCATTGGCGGCTCTGTTCATTGGCGGCTCTCTTCATTGGCGGCTCTGTTCATTGGCGGCTCTGTTCATTGGCAGTTCCGTTTATTGGCAGCTCCCTTTATTGGCGGCTCTGTTTATTGGCAGCTCCGTTTAATGGCGGCTCCGGTTAATGGCGCTGTTTATTGGCAGCTCTTCCTTTTATTGGCGGCTCCTCCTTTTATTGGCGGCTCCTCCTTTTATTGGCGGCTCCTCCTTTTTTTGGCGGCTCCTCCTTTTTTTGGCGGCTCCTCCTTTTATTGGCGGCTCTGTTCATTGGCGGCTCTGTTCATTGGCGGCTCTGTTAATTGGCGGCTCTGTTTATTGGCGGCTCTGTTTATTGGCGGCTCTGTTTATTGGCGGCTCGTTTATTGGCGGCTCCTTTTATTGGCGGCTCCTTTTATTGGCAGCTCCGTTTGTTGGCAGCTCCGTTTGTTGTCAGATCCGTTTATTGGAGGCTCTGTTCATTGTTGGCTCTGTTCATTGTTGGCTCTGTTCATTGGTGGCTCTGTTCATTGGTGGCTCTGTTCATTGGTGGCTCTGTTCATTGGTGGCTCTGTTTATTGGTGGCGCTGTTTATTGGTGGCGCTGTTTATTGGTGGCGCTGCTTATTGGTGGCGCTGTTTATTGGTGGCGCTGTTTATTGGCGGCGCTGTTTATTAGCGGCGCTGTTTATCGGTGGCACAGTTGATTGGTGGCTTCGTTTATTGGCAGCTCCGTTCATTATCAACTCCGTTTATTGGCAGCTCCGTTCATTATCAACTCCGTTTATTGGCGGCTCCATTTATTGGCGGCTCCATTTATTGGCGGCTCAGTTTGTTGCCGGCTCAGTTGATTGGTGGCTCCTCCTTTTATTGGCGGCTCCTCCTTTTATTGGCGGCTCCTCCTTTTATTGGCGGCTCCTCCTTTTATTGGCGGCTCCTTTTATTGGCGGCTCCTTTTATTGGTGGCTCCTTTTATTGGTGGCTCAGTTTATTGGCGGCTCAGTTTATTGGCGGCTCAGTTTATTGGCGGCTCAGTTTATTGGCGGCTCAGTTTATTGGCGGCTCCGTTTCATTGGCAACTCTGTTCATTGCCGGCTCCTTTTATTGGCGGCTCCTTTTATTGGCGCCTCCTTTTATTGGCGGCTCCGTTTATTGGCAGCTCCGTTTATTGGCAGCTCCGTTTATTGGCAGCTCCGTTTATTGGCGGCTCCGTTTATTGGCAGCTCCGTTTATTGGCAGCTCCGTTTATTGGCAGCTCCATTTATTGGCGGCTCCATTTATTGACGGCTCCGTTTATTGGCGGCCCCTGTTTATTGGCGGCCCCTGTTTATTGGCGGCTCTGTTTATTGGCGGCTCTGTTTATTGGCTGTTCCAGTTAATGGCTGTTCTGTTTATTGGCTGTTCTGTTTATTGGCTGTTCTGTTTATTGGCGCTTCTGTTTATTGGCGCTTCTGTTTACTGGCGCTTCTGTTTACTGGCGCTTCTGTTTACTGGCGCTTCTGTTTATTGGCGGTGCTGTTTATTGGCGGTGCTGTTTATTGGCAGTGCTGTTTAATGGCAGTGCTGTTTATTGGCGGTGCTGTTTATTTGCGGCTCCATTCATTGTCTGCTCCATTTACTGTCGGCTCCATTTATTGGCGGATCCGTTTATTGGCGGATCCGTTTATTGGCAGCTCTGCTCATTGGCGGCTCTGCTCATTGGCGGCTCTGCTCATTGGCGGCTCTGCTCATTGGCGGCTCTGCTCATTGGCGGCTCTTTTCATTGGCGGCTCTGTTCATTGGCGGCTCTGTTTATTGGCGGCTCCGTTTATTGGCTGCCCGGTTTATTGGCAGCTCTGTTTATTGGTGGCTCCGTTAATTGGCCATAATTTTCATTTTTGGCTCTGTTAATTTGGTCGCTCCTTTTATTGGCGTCTCAGTTTATTGGTGGCTCCGTTTATTGGCGGCTCCGTTTATTGGCGGCTCCGTTTATTGGCGGCTCCGTTTATTGGCGGCTCTGTTCATTGGTGGCTCTGTTCATTGGTGGCTCTGTTCATTGGTGGCTCTGTTCATTGGTGGCTCTGTTCATTGGTGGCTCTGTTCATTGGTGGCTCTGTTCATTGGTGGCTCTTTTTATTGGCGGCTCTGTTTATTGTCGGCGCTGTTTATTGGCGGCGCTGTTTATTGGCGGCGCTGTTTATTGGTGGCGCTGTTTATTGGTGGCGCTGTTTATTGGTGGCGCTGTTTATTGGTGGCGCTGTTTATTGGTGGCGCTGTTTATTGGTGGCGCTGTTTATTGGTGGCGCTGTTTATTGGCGGCGCTGTTTATTGGCGGCGCTGTTTATTGGCGGCGCTGTTTATTGGCGGCGCTGTTTATTGGCGGCGCTGTTTATTGGCGGATCCGTTTATTGGCAGCTCTGCTCATTGGCGGCTCTGCTCATTAGCGGCTCTGCTCATTGGCGGCTCTGTTCATTGGCAGCTCTGTTTATTGGTGGCTCCGTTAATTGGCCATGATTTTTATTTTTGGCTCCGTACATTTGGTGGCTCCTTTTATTGGCAGCTCCGCTTATTGGCGGTTCCGTTTATTGGTGGCACCGTTCATTGGTGGCTCAGTTGATTGGTGGCTCCGTTTATTGGCAGCGCTGTTTATTGGCAGCTCCGTTTATTGGCAGCTCCGTTTATTGGCGGCTCCGTTTATTGGCAGGTCTGTTTATTGGCGGCTCTGTTTATTGGCGGCTCTGTTTATTGGCGGCTCCTCCTTTTATTGGCGGCTCCTCCTTTTATTGGCGGCTCCTCCTTTTATTGGTGGCTCCTCCTTTTATTGGCGGCTCCTCTTTTTATTGGCGGCTCCTCCTTTTATTGGCTCCAACTATTATTGGCTCCTCCTTTTATTGGCTCCTCCTTTTATTGGCTCCTCCTTTTATTGGCTCCTCCTTTTATTGGCTCCTCCTTTTATTGGCTCCTCTGTTCACTGGCGGCTCCGTTCATTGGCGGCTCCGTTCATTGGCGGCTCTGTTCATTGGCGGCTCTGTTCATTGGCGGCTCGGTTAATTGGCCATGATTTTTATTTTTGGCTCCGTACATTTGGTGGCTCCTTTTATTGGCAGCTCCGCTTATTGGCGGTTCCGTTTATTGGCGGTTCCGTTTATTGGCGGTTCCGTTTATTGGTGGCTCAGTTGATTGGTGGCTCAGTTGATTGGTGGCTCCGTTTATTGGCAGCGCTGTTTATTGGCAGCTCCGTTTATTGGCGGCTCTGTTTATTGACGGTTCTGTTTATTGACGGTTCTGTTTATTGACGGTTCTGTTTATTGACGGTTCTGTTTATTGATGGTTCTGTTTATTGACGGTTCCGTTTATTGACGGTTCCGTTTATTGGCGGCTCCGTTTATTGGCGGCTCCGTTTATTGGCGGCTCCTCCATTTATTGGCGGCTCCTCTTTTTATTGGCGGCTCCTCTTTTTATTGGCGGCTCCTCCTATTATTGGCTCCTACTTTTATTGGTTCCTCCTTTTATAGGCTCCTCCTTTTATTGGCGGCTCTGTTCATTGGCGGCTCCGTTTATTGGCGGCTCCGTTTATTGGCGGCTCCGTTTATTGGCGGCTCCGTTTATTGGCGGCTCCGTTTATTGGCGGCTCCGTTTATTGGCGGCTCCGTTTATTGGCGGCTCCGTTTATTGGCGGCTCCGTTTATTGGCGGCTCCGTTTATTGGCGGCTCTGTTTATTGGGGGCTCTGTTTATTGGGGGCTCTGTTTATTGGCAGCTCTGTTTATTGGCAGCTCTGTTTATTGGCATCTCCGTTTATTGGCCATGATTTTTATTGTTGTCTCCGTTCATTTGGTGGCTCCATTGATTGGTGGCTCCATTTATTGGCAGTGCTGTTTATACGCATCTCCGTTCATTGGCGGCTCCGTTCATTGGCGGCTCTGTTCATTGGCGGCTCTGTTCATTGGCGGCTCTGTTCATTGGCGGCTCTGTTCATTGGCGGCTCTGTTCATTGGCGGCTCCGTTCATTGGCGGCTCCGTTTATTGGCGGCTCCGTTTATTGGCGGTCCTGTTTTTTGACGGTTCCGTTTATTTGCGGTTCCGTTTATTTGCGGCTCTGTTCATTGGCGGCTCTGTTCATTGGCGACGCCGGTTATTGGCCATAATTTTTATTGTTGTCTCTGTTCATTTGGCGGCTCCGTTTATTGGCTGTTCAGTTTATTGGTTGCACCGTTCATTGGTGGCTCCCTTTATTGGCGGCTCCGTTTATTAGCGGCTCTGTTTATTGGCGGCTCTGTTTATTGGCGGCTCTGTTCATTGGCGGCTCTGTTCATTGGCGGCTCTGTTCATTGGCGGCTCTGTTCATTGGCGGCGCTGTTTATTGGCGGCGCTGTTTATTGGCGGCGCTGTTTATTGGCGGCGCTGTTTATTGGCGGCGCTGTTTATTGGCAGTGCTGTTTATTGGCGCCGCTGTTTATTGGCGCCGCTGTTTATTGGCGGTGCTGTTTATTGGCGGCTCCGTTTATTGGCGGCTCTGATTATTGGCTGCTCTGATTATTGGCTGCTCTGATTATTGGCTGCTCTGATTATTGGCAGCTCTGTTTATAGGTGGCTCAGTTAATTGGCCATGATTTTTATTTTTGGCTCTGTACATTTGGTGGCTCCGTTGATTGGTGGCTCCGTTGATTGGTGGCTCCATTGATTGGTGGCTCCGTTCATTGGTGGCACCGTTCATTGGTGGCTCTGTTGATTGGTGGCTCCGTTTATTGGCGGTGCCTATTATTGGTGGTGCTTTTTATTGGCGGCTCCGATCATAGAAGGCTCCATTGATTGGCGGCTCCGTTTATTGGCGGCTCCGTTTATTGGCGGCTCCGTTTATTGGCGGCTCTGTTTATTGGCGGCTCCGTTTATTGGCGGCTCCATTTATTGGCGGCTCCGTTCATTGTCAGCTCTGTTTATTGGCGGCTCAGTTGATTGGTGGCTCCTCCTTTTATTGGCGGCTCCTCCTTTTATTGGCGGCTCCTCCTTTTATTGGCGGCTCCTCCTTTTATTGGCGGCTCCTTTTATTGGCGGCTCCTTTTATTGGCGGCTCCTTTTATTGGCGGCTCCTTTTATTGGTGGCTCAGTTTATTGGCGGCTCAGTTTATTGGCGGCTCAGTTTATTGGCGGCTCCGTTTCATTGGCAACTCTGTTCATTGCCGGCTCCTTTTATTGGCGGCTCCTTTTATTGGCGCCTCCTTTTATTGGCGGCTCCGTTTATTGGCGCCTCCTTTTATTGGCGGCTCCATTGATTGGCGGCTCCATTTATTGGCGGCTCCGTTTATTGACGGCTCCGTTTATTGGCGGCCCCTGTTTATTGGCGGCCCCTGTTTATTGGCGGCTCCGTTCATTGGCGACTCCGTTCATTGTCAGCTCTGTTTATTGGCAGCTCCGTTTATTGGCCATGATTTTTATTGTTGTCTCCGTTCATTTGATGGCTCCTTTCATTGGCGGCTCCGTTTATTGGCGGCTCCGTTTATTGTCGGCTCCGTTTATTGGCGACTCCGTTTATTGGCCATGATTTTTATTGTTGTCTGTTCTTTGGTGGCTCCATTGATTGGTGGCTCCATTTATTGGCAGTGCTGTTTATACGCATCTCCGTTCATTGGCAGCTCCGTTTATTGGCGGCTCCGTTTATTGGCGGCCCCTGTTTATTGGCGGCCCCTGTTTATTGGCGGCTCCGTTTATTGGCGGCTCCGTTTATTGGCGGCTCCGTTTATTGGCGGCTCCGTTTATTGGCAGCTCTGTTTATTGGCGGCTCTGTTTATTGGCGGCTCTGTTTATTGGCGGCTCTGTTTATTGGCGGCTCTGTTTATTGGCGGCTCTGTTTATTGGCGGCTCTGTTTATTGGCGGCTCTGTTTATTGGCGGCTCTGTTTATTGGCGGCTCTGTTTATTGGCGGCTCTGTTTATTGGCGGCTCCGTTAATTGGCGACTCCGTTCATTTTCAGCTCTGTTTATTGGCAGCTCCGTTTATTGGCCATGATTTTTGTTGTCTCAGTTCATTTGGTGGCTCCTTTCATTGGCGGCTCAGTTTATTGGTGGCTCCGTTTATTGGCAGCTCTGTTTATTGGCAGCTCCGTTTATTGGCGGCTCCGTTTATTGGCGGTTCCGTTTATTGGCGGTTCCGTTTATTGGCGGTTCAGATTATTGGTGGTTCTGTTTATTGGCGGTTCTGTTTATTGGCGGTTCCGTTTATTGGCGGTTCCGTTTATTGGCGGTTCTGTTTATTGGCGGTTCCGTTTATTGGCGGTTCCGTTTATTGGCGGTTCCGTTTATTGGCGGCTCCGTTTATTGGCGGCGCCGTTTATTGGCGGCGCCGTTTATTGGCGGTTCCGTTTATTGGCGGTTCCGTTTATTGGCGGTGCCGTTTATTGGCGGCTCTGTTTATTGGCGGCTCTGTTTATTGGCAGTTCCATTTATTGGCAGCTCAGTTTCTTGGTGGCTCTGTTTATTGGATGCTCTGTTTATTGGCGGCTCTGTTTATTGGCGGCTCTGTTTATTGGCGGCTCTGTTTATTGGCAGTTCCATTTATTGGCAGCTCAGTTTCTTGGTGGCTCTGTTTATTGGATGCTCTGTTTATTGGCGGCTCTGTTTATTGGCGGCTCTGTTTATTGGCGGCTCTGTTTATTGGCGGCTCTGTTTATTGGCGGCTCCTCCTTTTATTGGCGGCTCCTCCTTTTATTGGCGGCTCCTCCTTTTATTGGCGGCTCCTCCTTTTATTGGCGGCTCCTCCTTTTATTGGCGGCTCCTGTTATTGGTGGCTGTTTATTGGTGGCTCAGTTTATTGGCGGCTCAGTTTATTGGCGGCTCAGTTTCATTGCCAACTCCGTTCATTGCCGGCTCCGTTGATTGGCGGCTCTGTTTATTGGATGCTCTGTTTATTGGCGGCTCTGTTTATTGGCGGCTCTGTTTATTGGCGGCTCTGTTTATTGGCAGCTCTGTTTATTGGCGGCTCCTCCTTTTATTGGCGGCTCCTCCTTTTATTGGCGGCTCCTCCTTTTATTGGCGGCTCTGTTCATTGGCGGCTCTGTTCATTGGTGGCTCTGTTCATTGGTGGCTCTGTTCATTGGTGGCTCTGTTCATTGGTGGCTCTGTTCATTGGTGGCTCTGTTCATTGGTGGCTCTGTTCATTGGTGGCTCCGTTTATTGGCTGTTCTGTTTATTGGCTGTTCTGTTTATTGGCGCTTCTGTTTATTGGCGCTTCTGTTTATTGGCGCTTCTGTTTATTGGCGCTTCTGTTTATTGGCGGTTCTGTTTATTGGCGGTTCTGTTTATTGACGGTTGTGTTTATTGACGGTTCTGTTTATTGACGGTTCTGTTTATTGACGGTTCTGTTTATTGACGGTTCTGTTTATTGGCGGCTCCGTTTATTGGCGGCTCCTCCTTTTATTGGTGGCTCCTCCTTTTATTGGCGGCTCCTCCTTTTATTGGCGGCTCCTCCTTTTATTGGCGGCTCTGTTCATTGGCGGCTCTGTTCATTGGCGGCTCTGTTCATTGGCGGCTCTGTTCATTGGCGGCTCTGTTCATTGGCGGCTCTGTTCATTGGCGGCTCTGTTCATTGGCGGCTCTGTTCATTGGCGGCTCTGTTCATTGGCAGCTCTGTTTATTGGCAGCTCCCTTTATTGGCGGCTCTGTTTATTGGCAGCTCCGTTTAATGGCGGCTCCGGTTAACGGCGCTGTTTATTGGCAGCTCTTCCTTTTATTGGCGGCTCCTCCTTTTATTGGCGGCTCCTCCTTTTATTGGCGGCTCCTCCTTTTATTGGCGGCTCCTCCTTTTATTGGCGGCTCCTCCTTTTATTGGCGGCTCTGTTCATTGGCGGCTCTGTTCATTGGCGGCTCTGTTCATTGGCGGCTCTGTTCATTGGCGGCTCTGTTCATTGGCGGCTCTGTTCATTGGCGGCTCTGTTCATTGGCAGTTCCGTTTATTGGCAGCTCCCTTTATTGGCGGCTCTGTTTATTGGCAGCTCCGTTTAATGGCGGCTCCGGTTAATGGCGCTGTTTATTGGCAGCTCTTCCTTTTATTGGCGGCTCCTCCTTTTATTGGCGGCTCCTCCTTTTATTGGCAGCTCCTCCTTTTTTTGGCGGCTCCTCCTTTTATTGGCGGCTCTGTTCATTGGCGGCTCTGTTTATTGGCGGCTCTGTTTATTGGCGGCTCCTTTTATTGGCGGCTCCTTTTATTGGCGGCTCCGTTTATTGGCAGCTCCGTTTGTTGGCAGCTCCGTTTGTTGTCAGATCCGTTTATTGGAGGCTCTGTTCATTGGTGGCTCTGTTCATTGGTGGCTCTGTTCATTGGTGGCTCTGTTCATTGGTGGCTCTGTTCATTGGTGGCTCTGTTCATTGGTGGCTCTGTTCATTGGCGGCGCTGTTTATTGGCGGCGCTGTTTATTGGTGGCGCTGTTTATTGGTGGCGCTGTTTATTGGTGGCGCTGTTTATTGGTGGCGCTGTTTATTGGTGGCGCTGTTTATTGGCGGCGCTGTTTATTGGCGGCGCTGTTTATTAGCGGCGCTGTTTATTGGCGGCGCTGTTTATCGGTGGCACAGTTGATTGGTGGCTTCGTTTATTGGCAGTGCTGTTTATTGGCAGCTCCGTTCATTATCAACTCCGTTTATTGGCAGCTCCGTTCATTATCAACTCCGTTTATTGGCGGCTCCATTTATTGGTGGCTCCATTTATTGGCGGCTCCATTTATTGGCGGCTCCATTTATTGGCGGCTCCATTTATTGGCGGCTCAGTTTGTTGCCGGCTCAGTTGATTGGTGGCTCCTCCTTTTATTGGCGGCTCCTCCTTTTATTGGCGGCTCCTCCTTTTATTGGCGGCTCCTCCTTTTATTGGCGGCTCCTTTTATTGGCGGCTCCTTTTATTGGTGGCTCCTTTTATTGGTGGCTCAGTTTATTGGCGGCTCAGTTTATTGGCGGCTCAGTTTATTGGCGGCTCAGTTTATTGGCGGCTCAGTTTATTGGCGGCTCCGTTTCATTGCCGGCTCCTTTTATTGGCGGCTCCTTTTATTGGCGCCTCCTTTTATTGGCGGCTCCGTTTATTGGCAGCTCCGTTTATTGGCGGCTCCGTTTATTGGCAGCTCTGTTTTTTGGACATGATTTTTATTGTTGTCTCTGTTAAGTTGATGGCTCCATTGATTGGCGGCTCCATTGATTGGCGGCTCCATTTATTGGCGGCTCCGTTTATTGGCGGCCCCTGTTTATTGGCGGCCCCTGTTTATTGGCGGCCCCTGTTTATTGGCGGCCCCTGTTTATTGGCAGCTCTGTTTATTGGCAGCTCTGTTTATTGGCAGCTCTGTTTATTGGCGGCTCCGTTCATTGGCAACTCCGTTCATTGTCAGCTCTGTTTATTGGCAGCTCCGTTTATTGGCCATGATTTTTATTGTTGTCTCCGTTCATTTGATGGCTCCTTTCATTGGCGGCTCCGTTTATTGTCGGCTCCGTTTATTGGCGACTCCGTTTATTGGCCATGATTTTTATTGTTGTCTGTTCTTTGGTGGCTCCATTGATTGGTGGCTCCATTTATTGGCAGTGCTGTTTATACGCATCTCCGTTCATTGGCAGCTCCGTTCATTGGCAGCTCCGTTTATTGGCGGCTCCGTTTATTGGCGGCCCCTGTTTATTGGCGGCTCCGTTTATTGGCGGCTCCGTTTATTGGCAGCTCTGTTTATTGGCGGCTCTGTTTATTGGCGGCTCTGTTTATTGGCGGCTCTGTTTATTGGCGGCTCTGTTTATTGGCGGCTCTGTTTATTGGCGGCTCTGTTTATTGGCGGCTCTGTTTATTGGCGGCTCTGTTTATTGGCGGCTCTGTTTATTGGCGGCTCTGTTTATTGGCGGCTCTGTTTATTGGCGGCTCTGTTTATTGGCGGCTCCGTTAATTGGCGACTCCGTTCATTTTCAGCTCTGTTTATTGGCAGCTCCGTTTATTGGCCATGATTTTTGTTGTCTCAGTTCATTTGGTGGCTCCTTTCATTGGCGGCTCAGTTTATTGGCAGCTCTGTTTTTTGGACATGATTTTTATTGTTGTCTCTGTTAAGTTGATGGCTCCATTGATTGGCGGCTCCATTTATTGGCGGCTCCGTTTATTGACGGCTCCGTTTATTGACGGCTCCGTTTATTGACGGCTCCGTTTATTGGCGGCCCCTGTTTATTGGCGGCCCCTGTTTATTGGCGGCCCCTGTTTATTGGCGGCCCCTGTTTATTGGCGGCCCCTGTTTATTGGCGGCCCCTGTTTATTGGCGGCCCCGTTTATTGGCAGCTCTGTTCATTGTCAGCTCTGTTTATTGGCAGCTCCGTTTATTGGCCATGATTTTTGTTGTCTCCGTTCATTTGGTGGCTCCTTTCATTGGTGGCTCAGTTTATTGGTGGCTCCGTTTATTGGCAGCTCTGTTTATTGGCAGCTCTGTTTATTGGCAGCTCTGTTTATTGGCAGCTCTGTTTATTGGCAGCTCTGTTTATTGGCAGCTCTGTTTATTGGCAGCTCTGTTTATTGGCAGCTCTGTTTATTGGCAGCTCTGTTTATTGGCAACTCCGTTCATTGTCAGCTCTGTTTATTGGCAGCTCCGTTTATTGGCCATGATTTTTATTGTTGTCTCCGTTCATTTGATGGCTCCTTTCATTGGCGGCTCCGTTTATTGGTGGCTCCTCCTTTTATTTGCGGCTCCTCCTTTTATTTGCGGCTCCTCCTTTTATTGGCGGCTCCTCCTTTTATTGGCGGCTCCTCCTTTTATTGGCGGCTCCTCCTTTTATTGGCGGCTCTGTTCATTGGCGGCTCTGTTCATTGGCGGCTCTGTTCATTGGCGGCTCTGTTCATTGGCAGTTCCGTTTATTGGCTGCTCCCTTTATTGGCGGCTCTGTTTATTGGCAGCTCCGTTTAATGGCGGCTCCGGTTAATGGCGCTGTTTATTGGCAGCTCTTCCTTTTATTGGCGGCTCCTCCTTTTATTGGCGGCTCCTCCTTTTATTGGCGGCTCTGTTCATTGGCGGCTCTGTTCATTGGCGGCTCTGTTCATTGGCGGCTCCGTTTATTGGCGGCTCCTTTTATTGGCGGCTCCTTTTATTGGCAGCTCCGTTTGTTGGCAGCTCCGTTTGTTGTCAGCTCCGTTTATTGGAGGCTCTGTTCATTGGTGGCTCTGTTCATTGGTGGCTCTGTTCATTGGTGGCTCTGTTCATTGGTGGCTCTGTTCATTGGTGGCTCTGTTCATTGGCGGCTCTTTTTATTGGTGGCGCAGTTTATTGGTGGCGCAGTTTATTGGTGGCGCAGTTTATTGGTGGCGCTGTTTATTGGTGGCGCTGTTTATTGGTGGCGCTGTTTATTGGCGGCGCTGTTTATTAGCGGCGCTGTTTATTGGCGGCGCTGTTTATTGGCAGCTCCGTTCATTATCAACTCCGTTTATTGGCAGCTCCGTTCATTATCAACTCCGTTGATTGGTGGCTCCTCCTTTTATTGGCGGCTCCTTTTATTGGCGGCTCCTTTTATTGGCGGCTCCTTTTATTGGCGGCTCCTTTTATTGGCGGCTCCTTTTATTGGTGGCTCAGTTTATTGGCGGCTCAGTTTATTGGCGGCTCAGTTTATTGGCGGCTCAGTTTATTGGCGGCTCCGTTTCATTGGCAACTCTGTTCATTGCCGGCTCCTTTTATTGGCGGCTCCTTTTATTGGCGCCTCCTTTTATTGGCGGCTCTGTTTATTGGCAGCTCCGTTTATTGGCGGCTCCGTTTATTGGCAGCTCTGTTTTTTGGACATGATTTTTATTGTTGTCTCTGTTAAGTTGATGGCTCCATTGATTGGCGGCTCCATTTATTGGCGGCTCCGTTTATTGACGGCTCCGTTTATTGGCGGCCCCTGTTTATTGGCGGCCCCTGTTTATTGGCGGCCCCTGTTTATTGGCAGCTCCGTTTATTGGCAGCTCTGTTTATTGGCAGCTCTGTTTATTGGCGGCTCCATTCATTGGCGACTCCGTTCATTGTCAGCTCTGTTTATTGGCAGCTCCGTTTATTGGCCATGATTTTTATTGTTGTCTCCGTTCATTTGATGGCTCCTTTCATTGGCGGCTCCGTTTATTGGCGGCTCCGTTTATTGTCGGCTCCGTTTATTGGCGACTCCGTTTATTGGCCATGATTTTTATTGTTGTCTGTTCTTTGGTGGCTCCATTGATTGGTGGCTCCATTTATTGGCAGTGCTGTTTATACGCATCTCCGTTCATTGGCAGCTCCGTTTATTGGCGGCTCCGTTTATTGGCGGCCCCTGTTTATTGGCGGCCCCTGTTTATTGGCGGCTCCGTTTATTGGCGGCTCCGTTTATTGGCGGCTCCGTTTATTGGCGGCTCCGTTTATTGGCAGCTCTGTTTATTGGCAGCTCTGTTTATTGGCGGCTCTGTTTATTGGCGGCTCTGTTTATTGGCGGCTCTGTTTATTGGCGGCTCTGTTTATTGGCGGCTCCGTTAATTGGCGACTCCGTTCATTTTCAGCTCTGTTTATTGGCAGCTCCGTTTATTGGCCATGATTTTTGTTGTCTCAGTTCATTTGGTGGCTCCTTTCATTGGCGGCTCAGTTTATTGGTGGCTCCGTTTATTGGCAGCTCTGTTTATTGGCAGCTCCGTTTATTGGCGGCTCCGTTTATTGGCGGCTCCGTTTATTGGCGGTTCAGTTTATTGGCGGTTCAGTTTATTGGCGGTTCCGTTTATTGGCGGTTCCGTTTATTGGCGGTTCCGTTTATTGGCGGTTCCGTTTATTGGCGGTTCCGTTTATTGGCGGTTCCGTTTATTGGCGGCTCCGTTTATTGGCGGCTCTGTTTATTGGCAGTTCCATTTATTGGCAGCTCAGTTTCTTGGTGGCTCTGTTTATTGGATGCTCTGTTTATTGGCGGCTCTGTTTATTGGCGGCTCTGTTTATTGGCAGCTCAGTTTCTTGGTGGCTCTGTTTATTGGATGCTCTGTTTATTGGCGGCTCTGTTTATTGGCGGCTCTGTTTATTGGCGGCTCTGTTTATTGGCGGCTCTGTTTATTGGCGGCTCCTCCTTTTATTGGCGGCTCCTCCTTTTATTGGCGGCTCCTCCTTTTATTGGCGGCTCCTCCTTTTATTGGCGGCTCCTGTTATTGGTGGCTCAGTTTATTGGTGGCTCAGTTTATTGGTGGCTCAGTTTATTGGCGGCTCAGTTTATTGGCGGCTCTGTTTATTGGCGGCTCTGTTTATTGGCGGCTCTGTTTATTGGCGGCTCTGTTTATTGGCGGCTCTGTTTATTGACGGCTCTGTTTATTGGCAGCTCTTTTTATTGGCGGCTCCTCCTTTTATTGGCGGCTCCTCCTTTTATTGGCGGCTCCTCCTTTTATTGGCGGCTCCTCCTTTTATTGGCGGCTCCTCCTTTTATTGGCGGCTCCTCCTTTTATTGGCGGCTCTGTTCATTGGCGGCTCTGTTCATTGGTGGCTCTGTTCATTGGTGGCTCTGTTCATTGGTGGCTCTGTTCATTGGTGGCTCTGTTCATTGGTGGCTCTGTTCATTGGTGGCTCTGTTCATTGGTGGCTCTGTTCATTGGTGGCTCCGTTTATTGGCGCTTCTGTTTATTGGCGCTTCTGTTCATTGGCGGCTCTGTTTATTGGCAGCTCCCTTTATTGGCGGCTCTGTTTATTGGCAGCTCCGTTTAATGGCGGCTCCGGTTAATGGCGCTGTTTATTGGCAGCTCTTCCTTTTTTTGGCGGCTCCTCCTTTTATTGGCGGCTCCTCCTTTTATTGGCGGCTCTGTTCATTGGCGGCTCTGTTCATTGGCGGCTCTGTTCATTGGCGGCTCTGTTCATTGGCGGCTCTGTTCATTGGCGGCTCTCTTCATTGGCGGCTCTGTTCATTGGCGGCTCTGTTCATTGGCAGTTCCGTTTATTGGCAGCTCCCTTTATTGGCGGCTCTGTTTATTGGCAGCTCCGTTTAATGGCGGCTCCGGTTAATGGCGCTGTTTATTGGCAGCTCTTCCTTTTATTGGCGGCTCCTCCTTTTATTGGCGGCTCCTCCTTTTTTTGGCGGCTCCTCCTTTTTTTGGCGGCTCCTCCTTTTATTGGCGGCTCTGTTCATTGGCGGCTCTGTTCATTGGCGGCTCTGTTAATTGGCGGCTCTGTTTATTGGCGGCTCTGTTTATTGGCGGCTCTGTTTATTGGCGGCTCCTTTTATTGGCGGCTCCTTTTATTGGCAGCTCCGTTTGTTGGCAGCTCCGTTTGTTGTCAGATCCGTTTATTGGAGGCTCTGTTCATTGTTGGCTCTGTTCATTGTTGGCTCTGTTCATTGGTGGCTCTGTTCATTGGTGGCTCTGTTCATTGGTGGCTCTGTTCATTGGTGGCTCTGTTCATTGGCGGCGCTGTTTATTGGTGGCGCTGTTTATTGGTGGCGCTGTTTATTGGTGGCGCTGTTTATTGGTGGCGCTGTTTATTGGCGGCGCTGTTTATTGGCGGCGCTGTTTATTAGCGGCGCTGTTTATCGGTGGCACAGTTGATTGGTGGCTTCGTTTATTGGCAGTGCTGTTTATTGGCAGCTCCGTTCATTATCAACTCCGTTTATTGGCAGCTCCGTTCATTATCAACTCCGTTTATTGGCGGCTCCATTTATTGGCGGCTCCATTTATTGGCGGCTCCATTTATTGGCGGCTCAGTTTGTTGCCGGCTCAGTTGATTGGTGGCTCCTCCTTTTATTGGCGGCTCCTCCTTTTATTGGCGGCTCCTCCTTTTATTGGCGGCTCCTTTTATTGGCGCCTCCTTTTATTGGCGGCTCCGTTTATTGGCAGCTCCGTTTATTGGCGGCTCCGTTTATTGGCAGCTCCGTTTATTGGCGGCTCCGTTTATTGGCGGCTCCGTTTATTGGCAGCTCCGTTTATTGGCAGCTCCATTTATTGGCGGCTCCATTTATTGGCGGCTCCATTTATTGACGGCTCCGTTTATTGGCGGCCCCTGTTTATTGGCGGCCCCTGTTTATTGGCGGCCCCTGTTTATTGGCAGCTCTGTTTATTGGCGGCTCCGTTCATTGGCGACTCCGTTCATTGTCAGCTCTGTTTATTGGCAGCTCCGTTTATTGGCCATGATTTTTATTGTTGTCTCCGTTCATTTGATGGCTCCTTTCATTGGCGGCTCCGTTTATTGGCGGCTCCGTTTATTGTCGGCTCCGTTTATTGGCGACTCCGTTTATTGGCCATGATTTTTATTGTTGTCTGTTCTTTGGTGGCTCCATTGATTGGTGGCTCCATTTATTGGCAGTGCTGTTTATACGCATCTCCGTTCATTGGCAGCTCCGTTTATTGGCGGCTCCGTTTATTGGCGGCCCCTGTTTATTGGCGGCTCCGTTTATTGGCGGCTCCGTTTATTGGCGGCTCCGTTTATTGGCAGCTCTGTTTATTGGCAGCTCTGTTTATTGGCGGCTCTGTTTATTGGCGGCTCTGTTTATTGGCGGCTCCGTTAATTGGCGACTCCGTTCATTTTCAGCTCTGTTTATTGGCAGCTCCGTTTATTGGCCATGATTTTTGTTGTCTCAGTTCATTTGGTGGCTCCTTTTATTGGTGGCTCAGTTTATTGGCGGCTCCGTTCATTGGCGGCTCTGTTCATTGGCGGCTCTGTTCATTGGCGGCTCGGTTAATTGGCCATGATTTTTATTTTTGGCTCCGTACATTTGGTGGCTCCTTTTATTGGCAGCTCCGCTTATTGGCGGTTCCGTTTATTGGCGGTTCCGTTTATTGGCGGTTCCGTTTATTGGTGGCTCAGTTGATTGGTGGCTCAGTTGATTGGTGGCTCCGTTTATTGGCAGCGCTGTTTATTGGCAGCTCCGTTTATTGGCGGCTCTGTTTATTGACGGTTCTGTTTATTGACGGTTCTGTTTATTGACGGTTCTGTTTATTGATGGTTCTGTTTATTGACGGTTCCGTTTATTGACGGTTCCGTTTATTGACGGTTCCGTTTATTGGCGGCTCCGTTTATTGGCGGCTCCGTTTATTGGCGGCTCCTCCATTTATTGGCGGCTCCTCTTTTTATTGGCGGCTCCTCTTTTTATTGGCGGCTCCTCCTATTATTGGCTCCTACTTTTATTGGTTCCTCCTTTTATAGGCTCCTCCTTTTATTGGCGGCTCTGTTCATTGGCGGCTCCGTTTATTGGCGGCTCCGTTTATTGGCGGCTCCGTTTATTGGCGGCTCCGTTTATTGGCGGCTCCGTTTATTGGCGGCTCCGTTTATTGGCGGCTCCGTTTATTGGCGGCTCCGTTTATTGGCGGCTCCGTTTATTGGCGGCTCCGTTTATTGGCGGCTCCGTTTATTGGCGGCTCCGTTTATTGGCGGCTCTGTTTATTGGGGGCTCTGTTTATTGGCAGCTCTGTTTATTGGCAGCTCTGTTTATTGGCATCTCCGTTTATTGGCCATGATTTTTATTGTTGTCTCCGTTCATTTGGTGGCTCCATTGATTGGTGGCTCCATTTATTGGCAGTGCTGTTTATACGCATCTCCGTTCATTGGCGGCTCCGTTCATTGGCGGCTCTGTTCATTGGCGGCTCTGTTCATTGGCGGCTCTGTTCATTGGCGGCTCTGTTCATTGGCGGCTCTGTTCATTGGCGGCTCCGTTCATTGGCGGCTCCGTTTATTGGCGGCTCCGTTTATTGGCGGTCCTGTTTTTTGACGGTTCCGTTTATTTGCGGTTCCGTTTATTTGCGGCTCTGTTCATTGGCGGCTCTGTTCATTGGCGACGCCGGTTATTGGCCATAATTTTTATTGTTGTCTCTGTTCATTTGGCGGCTCCGTTTATTGGCTGTTCAGTTTATTGGTTGCACCGTTCATTGGTGGCTCCCTTTATTGGCGGCTCCGTTTATTAGCGGCTCTGTTTATTGGCGGCTCTGTTTATTGGCGGCTCTGTTTATTGGCGGCTCTGTTCATTGGCGGCTCTGTTCATTGGCGGCTCTGTTCATTGGCGGCTCTGTTCATTGGCGGCGCTGTTTATTGGCGGCGCTGTTTATTGGCGGCGCTGTTTATTGGCGGCGCTGTTTATTGGCGGCGCTGTTTATTGGCGGCGCTGTTTATTGGCGGCGCTGTTTATTGGCAGTGCTGTTTATTGGCGCCGCTGTTTATTGGCGCCGCTGTTTATTGGCGGTGCTGTTTATTGGCGGCTCCGTTTATTGGCGGCTCTGATTATTGGCTGCTCTGATTATTGGCTGCTCTGATTATTGGCAGCTCTGTTTATAGGTGGCTCAGTTAATTGGCCATGATTTTTATTTTTGGCTCTGTACATTTGGTGGCTCCGTTGATTGGTGGCTCCGTTGATTGGTGGCTCCATTGATTGGTGGCTCCGTTCATTGGTGGCACCGTTCATTGGTGGCTCTGTTGATTGGTGGCTCCGTTTATTGGCGGTGCCTATTATTGGTGGTGCTTTTTATTGGCGGCTCCGATCATAGAAGGCTCCATTGATTGGCGGCTCCGTTTATTGGCGGCTCCGTTTATTGGCGGCTCCGTTTATTGGCGGCTCTGTTTATTGGCGGCTCTGTTTATTGGCGGCTCCGTTTATTGGCGGCTCCATTTATTGGCGGCTCCGTTCATTGTCAGCTCTGTTTATTGGCGGCTCAGTTGATTGGTGGCTCCTCCTTTTATTGGCGGCTCCTCCTTTTATTGGCGGCTCCTCCTTTTATTGGCGGCTCCTTTTATTGGCGGCTCCTTTTATTGGCGGCTCCTTTTATTGGTGGCTCAGTTTATTGGCGGCTCAGTTTATTGGCGGCTCAGTTTATTGGCGGCTCCGTTTCATTGGCAACTCTGTTCATTGCCGGCTCCTTTTATTGGCGGCTCCTTTTATTGGCGCCTCCTTTTATTGGCGGCTCCGTTTATTGGCGCCTCCTTTTATTGGCGGCTCCATTGATTGGCGGCTCCATTTATTGGCGGCTCCGTTTATTGACGGCTCCGTTTATTGGCGGCCCCTGTTTATTGGCGGCCCCTGTTTATTGGCGGCTCCGTTCATTGGCGACTCCGTTCATTGTCAGCTCTGTTTATTGGCAGCTCCGTTTATTGGCCATGATTTTTATTGTTGTCTCCGTTCATTTGATGGCTCCTTTCATTGGCGGCTCCGTTTATTGGCGGCTCCGTTTATTGTCGGCTCCGTTTATTGGCGACTCCGTTTATTGGCCATGATTTTTATTGTTGTCTGTTCTTTGGTGGCTCCATTGATTGGTGGCTCCATTTATTGGCAGTGCTGTTTATACGCATCTCCGTTCATTGGCAGCTCCGTTTATTGGCGGCTCCGTTTATTGGCGGCCCCTGTTTATTGGCGGCCCCTGTTTATTGGCGGCTCCGTTTATTGGCGGCTCCGTTTATTGGCGGCTCCGTTTATTGGCGGCTCCGTTTATTGGCAGCTCTGTTTATTGGCGGCTCTGTTTATTGGCGGCTCTGTTTATTGGCGGCTCTGATTGGCGGCTCTGTTTATTGGCGGCTGCGGCTCCGTTTATTGGCAGCTCTGTTTATTGGCGGCTCTGTTTATTGGCGGCTCTGTTTATTGGCGGCTCTGTTTATTGGCGGCTCTGTTTATTGGCGGCTCTGTTTATTGGCGGCTCTGTTTATTGGCGGCTCTGTTTATTGGCGGCTCTGTTTATTGGCGGCTCCGTTAATTGGCGACTCCGTTCATTTTCAGCTCTGTTTATTGGCAGCTCCGTTTATTGGCCATGATTTTTGTTGTCTCAGTTCATTTGGTGGCTCCTTTCATTGGCGGCTCAGTTTATTGGTGGCTCCGTTTATTGGCAGCTCTGTTTATTGGCAGCTCCGTTTATTGGCGGCTCCGTTTATTGGCGGTTCCGTTTATTGGCGGTTCCGTTTATTGGCGGTTCAGATTATTGGTGGTTCTGTTTATTGGCGGTTCTGTTTATTGGCGGTTCCGTTTATTGGCGGTTCCGTTTATTGGCGGTTCTGTTTATTGGCGGTTCCGTTTATTGGCGGTTCCGTTTATTGGCGGTTCCGTTTATTGGCGGCTCCGTTTATTGGCGGCTCCGTTTATTGGCGGCGCCGTTTATTGGCGGCGCCGTTTATTGGCGGTTCCGTTTATTGGCGGTTCCGTTTATTGGCGGTGCCGTTTATTGGCGGCTCTGTTTATTGGCGGCTCTGTTTATTGGCAGTTCCATTTATTGGCAGCTCAGTTTCTTGGTGGCTCTGTTTATTGGATGCTCTGTTTATTGGCGGCTCTGTTTATTGGCGGCTCTGTTTATTGGCGGCTCTGTTTATTGGCAGTTCCATTTATTGGCAGCTCAGTTTCTTGGTGGCTCTGTTTATTGGATGCTCTGTTTATTGGCGGCTCTGTTTATTGGCGGCTCTGTTTATTGGCGGCTCTGTTTATTGGCGGCTCTGTTTATTGGCGGCTCCTCCTTTTATTGGCGGCTCCTCCTTTTATTGGCGGCTCCTCCTTTTATTGGCGGCTCCTCCTTTTATTGGCGGCTCCTGTTATTGGTGGCTGTTTATTGGTGGCTCAGTTTATTGGCGGCTCAGTTTATTGGCGGCTCAGTTTCATTGCCAACTCCGTTCATTGCCGGCTCCGTTGATTGGCGGCTCTGTTTATTGGATGCTCTGTTTATTGGCGGCTCTGTTTATTGGCGGCTCTGTTTATTGGCGGCTCTGTTTATTGGCAGCTCTGTTTATTGGCGGCTCCTCCTTTTATTGGCGGCTCCTCCTTTTATTGGCGGCTCCTCCTTTTATTGGCGGCTCTGTTCATTGGCGGCTCTGTTCATTGGTGGCTCTGTTCATTGGTGGCTCTGTTCATTGGTGGCTCTGTTCATTGGTGGCTCTGTTCATTGGTGGCTCTGTTCATTGGTGGCTCTGTTCATTGGTGGCTCCGTTTATTGGCTGTTCTGTTTATTGGCTGTTCTGTTTATTGGCGCTTCTGTTTATTGGCGCTTCTGTTTATTGGCGCTTCTGTTTATTGGCGCTTCTGTTTATTGGCGGTTCTGTTTATTGGCGGTTCTGTTTATTGACGGTTGTGTTTATTGACGGTTCTGTTTATTGACGGTTCTGTTTATTGACGGTTCTGTTTATTGACGGTTCTGTTTATTGGCGGCTCCGTTTATTGGCGGCTCCTCCTTTTATTGGTGGCTCCTCCTTTTATTGGCGGCTCCTCCTTTTATTGGCGGCTCCTCCTTTTATTGGCGGCTCTGTTCATTGGCGGCTCTGTTCATTGGCGGCTCTGTTCATTGGCGGCTCTGTTCATTGGCGGCTCTGTTCATTGGCGGCTCTGTTCATTGGCGGCTCTGTTCATTGGCGGCTCTGTTCATTGGCGGCTCTGTTCATTGGCGGCTCTGTTCATTGGCGGCTCTGTTCATTGGCGGCTCTGTTCATTGGCAGCTCTGTTTATTGGCAGCTCCCTTTATTGGCGGCTCTGTTTATTGGCAGCTCCGTTTAATGGCGGCTCCGGTTAACGGCGCTGTTTATTGGCAGCTCTTCCTTTTATTGGCGGCTCCTCCTTTTATTGGCGGCTCCTCCTTTTATTGGCGGCTCCTCCTTTTATTGGCGGCTCCTCCTTTTATTGGCGGCTCCTCCTTTTATTGGCGGCTCTGTTCATTGGCGGCTCTGTTCATTGGCGGCTCTGTTCATTGGCGGCTCTGTTCATTGGCGGCTCTGTTCATTGGCGGCTCTGTTCATTGGCGGCTCTGTTCATTGGCAGTTCCGTTTATTGGCAGCTCCCTTTATTGGCGGCTCTGTTTATTGGCAGCTCCGTTTAATGGCGGCTCCGGTTAATGGCGCTGTTTATTGGCAGCTCTTCCTTTTATTGGCGGCTCCTCCTTTTATTGGCGGCTCCTCCTTTTATTGGCAGCTCCTCCTTTTTTTGGCGGCTCCTCCTTTTATTGGCGGCTCTGTTCATTGGCGGCTCTGTTTATTGGCGGCTCTGTTTATTGGCGGCTCCTTTTATTGGCGGCTCCTTTTATTGGCGGCTCCGTTTATTGGCAGCTCCGTTTGTTGGCAGCTCCGTTTGTTGTCAGATCCGTTTATTGGAGGCTCTGTTCATTGGTGGCTCTGTTCATTGGTGGCTCTGTTCATTGGTGGCTCTGTTCATTGGTGGCTCTGTTCATTGGTGGCTCTGTTCATTGGTGGCTCTGTTCATTGGCGGCGCTGTTTATTGGCGGCGCTGTTTATTGGTGGCGCTGTTTATTGGTGGCGCTGTTTATTGGTGGCGCTGTTTATTGGTGGCGCTGTTTATTGGTGGCGCTGTTTATTGGCGGCGCTGTTTATTGGCGGCGCTGTTTATTAGCGGCGCTGTTTATTGGCGGCGCTGTTTATCGGTGGCACAGTTGATTGGTGGCTTCGTTTATTGGCAGTGCTGTTTATTGGCAGCTCCGTTCATTATCAACTCCGTTTATTGGCAGCTCCGTTCATTATCAACTCCGTTTATTGGCGGCTCCATTTATTGGTGGCTCCATTTATTGGCGGCTCCATTTATTGGCGGCTCCATTTATTGGCGGCTCCATTTATTGGCGGCTCAGTTTGTTGCCGGCTCAGTTGATTGGTGGCTCCTCCTTTTATTGGCGGCTCCTCCTTTTATTGGCGGCTCCTCCTTTTATTGGCGGCTCCTCCTTTTATTGGCGGCTCCTTTTATTGGTGGCTCCTTTTATTGGTGGCTCCTTTTATTGGTGGCTCCTTTTATTGGCGGCTCAGTTTATTGGCGGCTCAGTTTATTGGCGGCTCAGTTTATTGGCGGCTCAGTTTATTGGCGGCTCAGTTTATTGGCGGCTCAGTTTATTGGCGGCTCCGTTTCATTGCCGGCTCCTTTTATTGGCGGCTCCTTTTATTGGCGCCTCCTTTTATTGGCGGCTCCGTTTATTGGCAGCTCCGTTTATTGGCGGCTCCGTTTATTGGCAGCTCTGTTTTTTGGACATGATTTTTATTGTTGTCTCTGTTAAGTTGATGGCTCCATTGATTGGCGGCTCCATTGATTGGCGGCTCCATTTATTGGCGGCCCCTGTTTATTGGCGGCCCCTGTTTATTGGCGGCCCCTGTTTATTGGCGGCCCCTGTTTATTGGCGGCCCCTGTTTATTGGCAGCTCTGTTTATTGGCAGCTCTGTTTATTGGCAGCTCTGTTTATTGGCAGCTCTGTTTATTGGCGGCTCCGTTCATTGGCAACTCCGTTCATTGTCAGCTCTGTTTATTGGCAGCTCCGTTTATTGGCCATGATTTTTATTGTTGTCTCCGTTCATTTGATGGCTCCTTTCATTGGCGGCTCCGTTTATTGTCGGCTCCGTTTATTGGCGACTCCGTTTATTGGCCATGATTTTTATTGTTGTCTGTTCTTTGGTGGCTCCATTGATTGGTGGCTCCATTTATTGGCAGTGCTGTTTATACGCATCTCCGTTCATTGGCAGCTCCGTTCATTGGCAGCTCCGTTTATTGGCGGCTCCGTTTATTGGCGGCCCCTGTTTATTGGCGGCTCCGTTTATTGGCGGCTCCGTTTATTGGCGGCTCCGTTTATTGGCAGCTCTGTTTATTGGCGGCTCTGTTTATTGGCGGCTCTGTTTATTGGCGGCTCTGTTTATTGGCGGCTCTGTTTATTGGCGGCTCTGTTTATTGGCGGCTCTGTTTATTGGCGGCTCTGTTTATTGGCGGCTCTGTTTATTGGCGGCTCTGTTTATTGGCGGCTCTGTTTATTGGCGGCTCTGTTTATTGGCGGCTCCGTTAATTGGCGACTCCGTTCATTTTCAGCTCTGTTTATTGGCAGCTCCGTTTATTGGCCATGATTTTTGTTGTCTCAGTTCATTTGGTGGCTCCTTTCATTGGCGGCTCAGTTTATTGGCAGCTCTGTTTTTTGGACATGATTTTTATTGTTGTCTCTGTTAAGTTGATGGCTCCATTGATTGGCGGCTCCATTTATTGGCGGCTCCGTTTATTGACGGCTCCGTTTATTGACGGCTCCGTTTATTGACGGCTCCGTTTATTGGCGGCCCCTGTTTATTGGCGGCCCCTGTTTATTGGCGGCCCCTGTTTATTGGCGGCCCCTGTTTATTGGCGGCCCCTGTTTATTGGCGGCCCCTGTTTATTGGCGGCCCCGTTTATTGGCAGCTCTGTTTATTGGCGGCTCCGTTCATTGTCAGCTCTGTTTATTGGCAGCTCCGTTTATTGGCCATGATTTTTGTTGTCTCCGTTCATTTGGTGGCTCCTTTCATTGGTGGCTCAGTTTATTGGTGGCTCCGTTTATTGGCAGCTCTGTTTATTGGCAGCTCTGTTTATTGGCAGCTCTGTTTATTGGCAGCTCTGTTTATTGGCAGCTCTGTTTATTGGCAGCTCTGTTTATTGGCAGCTCTGTTTATTGGCAGCTCTGTTTATTGGCAACTCCGTTCATTGTCAGCTCTGTTTATTGGCAGCTCCGTTTATTGGCCATGATTTTTATTGTTGTCTCCGTTCATTTGATGGCTCCTTTCATTGGCGGCTCCGTTTATTGGCGGCTCCTCCTTTTATTTGCGGCTCCTCCTTTTATTTGCGGCTCCTCCTTTTATTGGCGGCTCCTCCTTTTATTGGCGGCTCCTCCTTTTATTGGCGGCTCCTCCTTTTATTGGCGGCTCTGTTCATTGGCGGCTCTGTTCATTGGCGGCTCTGTTCATTGGCGGCTCTGTTCATTGGCGGCTCTGTTCATTGGCAGTTCCGTTTATTGGCTGCTCCCTTTATTGGCGGCTCTGTTTATTGGCAGCTCCGTTTAATGGCGGCTCCGGTTAATGGCGCTGTTTATTGGCAGCTCTTCCTTTTATTGGCGGCTCCTCCTTTTATTGGCGGCTCCTCCTTTTATTGGCGGCTCTGTTCATTGGCGGCTCTGTTCATTGGCGGCTCTGTTCATTGGCGGCTCCGTTTATTGGCGGCTCCTTTTATTGGCGGCTCCTTTTATTGGCAGCTCCGTTTGTTGGCAGCTCCGTTTGTTGTCAGCTCCGTTTATTGGAGGCTCTGTTCATTGGTGGCTCTGTTCATTGGTGGCTCTGTTCATTGGTGGCTCTGTTCATTGGTGGCTCTGTTCATTGGCGGCTCTTTTTATTGGTGGCGCAGTTTATTGGTGGCGCAGTTTATTGGTGGCGCTGTTTATTGGTGGCGCTGTTTATTGGTGGCGCTGTTTATTGGTGGCGCTGTTTATTGGCGGCGCTGTTTATTAGCGGCGCTGTTTATTGGCGGCGCTGTTTATTGGCAGCTCCGTTCATTATCAACTCCGTTTATTGGCAGCTCCGTTCATTATCAACTCCGTTGATTGGTGGCTCCTCCTTTTATTGGCGGCTCCTTTTATTGGCGGCTCCTTTTATTGGCGGCTCCTTTTATTGGCGGCTCCTTTTATTGGCGGCTCCTTTTATTGGTGGCTCAGTTTATTGGCGGCTCAGTTTATTGGCGGCTCAGTTTATTGGCGGCTCAGTTTATTGGCGGCTCCGTTTCATTGGCAACTCTGTTCATTGCCGGCTCCTTTTATTGGCGGCTCCTTTTATTGGCGCCTCCTTTTATTGGCGGCTCTGTTTATTGGCAGCTCCGTTTATTGGCGGCTCCGTTTATTGGCAGCTCTGTTTTTTGGACATGATTTTTATTGTTGTCTCTGTTAAGTTGATGGCTCCATTGATTGGCGGCTCCATTTATTGGCGGCTCCGTTTATTGACGGCTCCGTTTATTGGCGGCCCCTGTTTATTGGCGGCCCCTGTTTATTGGCGGCCCCTGTTTATTGGCAGCTCCGTTTATTGGCAGCTCTGTTTATTGGCAGCTCTGTTTATTGGCGGCTCCATTCATTGGCGACTCCGTTCATTGTCAGCTCTGTTTATTGGCAGCTCCGTTTATTGGCCATGATTTTTATTGTTGTCTCCGTTCATTTGATGGCTCCTTTCATTGGCGGCTCCGTTTATTGGCGGCTCCGTTTATTGTCGGCTCCGTTTATTGGCGACTCCGTTTATTGGCCATGATTTTTATTGTTGTCTGTTCTTTGGTGGCTCCATTGATTGGTGGCTCCATTTATTGGCAGTGCTGTTTATACGCATCTCCGTTCATTGGCAGCTCCGTTTATTGGCGGCTCCGTTTATTGGCGGCCCCTGTTTATTGGCGGCCCCTGTTTATTGGCGGCTCCGTTTATTGGCGGCTCCGTTTATTGGCGGCTCCGTTTATTGGCAGCTCTGTTTATTGGCAGCTCTGTTTATTGGCGGCTCTGTTTATTGGCGGCTCTGTTTTGGCGACTCCGTTCATTTTCAGCTCTGTTTATTGGCAGCTCCGTTTATTGGCCATGATTTTTGTTGTCTCAGTTCATTTGGTGGCTCCTTTCATTGGCGGCTCAGTTTATTGGTGGCTCCGTTTATTGGCAGCTCTGTTTATTGGCAGCTCCGTTTATTGGCGGCTCCGTTTATTGGCGGCTCCGTTTATTGGCGGTTCAGTTTATTGGCGGTTCAGTTTATTGGCGGTTCCGTTTATTGGCGGTTCCGTTTATTGGCGGTTCCGTTTATTGGCGGTTCCGTTTATTGGCGGTTCCGTTTATTGGCGGTTCCGTTTATTGGCGGCTCCGTTTATTGGCGGCTCTGTTTATTGGCAGTTCCATTTATTGGCAGCTCAGTTTCTTGGTGGCTCTGTTTATTGGATGCTCTGTTTATTGGCGGCTCTGTTTATTGGCGGCTCTGTTTATTGGCAGCTCAGTTTCTTGGTGGCTCTGTTTATTGGATGCTCTGTTTATTGGCGGCTCTGTTTATTGGCGGCTCTGTTTATTGGCGGCTCTGTTTATTGGCGGCTCTGTTTATTGGCGGCTCTGTTTATTGGCGGCTCTGTTTATTGGCGGCTCTGTTTATTGGCGGCTCCTCCTTTTATTGGCGGCTCCTCCTTTTATTGGCGGCTCCTCCTTTTATTGGCGGCTCCTCCTTTTATTGGCGGCTCCTGTTATTGGTGGCTCAGTTTATTGGTGGCTCAGTTTATTGGTGGCTCAGTTTATTGGCGGCTCAGTTTATTGGCGGCTCTGTTTATTGGCGGCTCTGTTTATTGGCGGCTCTGTTTATTGGCGGCTCTGTTTATTGGCGGCTCTGTTTATTGACGGCTCTGTTTATTGGCAGCTCTTTTTATTGGCGGCTCCTCCTTTTATTGGCGGCTCCTCCTTTTATTGGCGGCTCCTCCTTTTATTGGCGGCTCCTCCTTTTATTGGCGGCTCCTCCTTTTATTGGCGGCTCCTCCTTTTATTGGCGGCTCTGTTCATTGGTGGCTCTGTTCATTGGTGGCTCTGTTCATTGGTGGCTCTGTTCATTGGTGGCTCTGTTCATTGGTGGCTCTGTTCATTGGTGGCTCTGTTCATTGGTGGCTCTGTTCATTGGTGGCTCTGTTCATTGGTGGCTCCGTTTATTGGCGCTTCTGTTTATTGGCGCTTCTGTTCATTGGCGGCTCTGTTTATTGGCAGCTCCCTTTATTGGCGGCTCTGTTTATTGGCAGCTCCGTTTAATGGCGGCTCCGGTTAATGGCGCTGTTTATTGGCAGCTCTTCCTTTTTTTGGCGGCTCCTCCTTTTATTGGCGGCTCCTCCTTTTATTGGCGGCTCTGTTCATTGGCGGCTCTGTTCATTGGCGGCTCTGTTCATTGGCGGCTCTGTTCATTGGCGGCTCTGTTCATTGGCGGCTCTCTTCATTGGCGGCTCTGTTCATTGGCGGCTCTGTTCATTGGCAGTTCCGTTTATTGGCAGCTCCCTTTATTGGCGGCTCTGTTTATTGGCAGCTCCGTTTAATGGCGGCTCCGGTTAATGGCGCTGTTTATTGGCAGCTCTTCCTTTTATTGGCGGCTCCTCCTTTTATTGGCGGCTCCTCCTTTTTTTGGCGGCTCCTCCTTTTTTTGGCGGCTCCTCCTTTTATTGGCGGCTCTGTTCATTGGCGGCTCTGTTCATTGGCGGCTCTGTTAATTGGCGGCTCTGTTTATTGGCGGCTCTGTTTATTGGCGGCTCTGTTTATTGGCGGCTCCTTTTATTGGCGGCTCCTTTTATTGGCAGCTCCGTTTGTTGGCAGCTCCGTTTGTTGTCAGATCCGTTTATTGGAGGCTCTGTTCATTGTTGGCTCTGTTCATTGTTGGCTCTGTTCATTGGTGGCTCTGTTCATTGGTGGCTCTGTTCATTGGTGGCTCTGTTCATTGGTGGCTCTGTTCATTGGCGGCGCTGTTTATTGGTGGCGCTGTTTATTGGTGGCGCTGTTTATTGGTGGCGCTGTTTATTGGTGGCGCTGTTTATTGGCGGCGCTGTTTATTAGCGGCGCTGTTTATCGGTGGCACAGTTGATTGGTGGCTTCGTTTATTGGCAGTGCTGTTTATTGGCAGCTCCGTTCATTATCAACTCCGTTTATTGGCAGCTCCGTTCATTATCAACTCCGTTTATTGGCGGCTCCATTTATTGGCGGCTCCATTTATTGGCGGCTCCATTTATTGGCGGCTCAGTTTGTTGCCGGCTCAGTTGATTGGTGGCTCCTCCTTTTATTGGCGGCTCCTCCTTTTATTGGCGGCTCCTCCTTTTATTGGCGGCTCCTTTTATTGGCGCCTCCTTTTATTGGCGGCTCCGTTTATTGGCAGCTCCGTTTATTGGCGGCTCCGTTTATTGGCAGCTCCGTTTATTGGCGGCTCCGTTTATTGGCGGCTCCGTTTATTGGCAGCTCCGTTTATTGGCAGCTCCATTTATTGGCGGCTCCATTTATTGGCGGCTCCATTTATTGACGGCTCCGTTTATTGGCGGCCCCTGTTTATTGGCGGCCCCTGTTTATTGGCGGCCCCTGTTTATTGGCAGCTCTGTTTATTGGCGGCTCCGTTCATTGGCGACTCCGTTCATTGTCAGCTCTGTTTATTGGCAGCTCCGTTTATTGGCCATGATTTTTATTGTTGTCTCCGTTCATTTGATGGCTCCTTTCATTGGCGGCTCCGTTTATTGGCGGCTCCGTTTATTGTCGGCTCCGTTTATTGGCGACTCCGTTTATTGGCCATGATTTTTATTGTTGTCTGTTCTTTGGTGGCTCCATTGATTGGTGGCTCCATTTATTGGCAGTGCTGTTTATACGCATCTCCGTTCATTGGCAGCTCCGTTTATTGGCGGCTCCGTTTATTGGCGGCCCCTGTTTATTGGCGGCTCCGTTTATTGGCGGCTCCGTTTATTGGCGGCTCCGTTTATTGGCAGCTCTGTTTATTGGCAGCTCTGTTTATTGGCGGCTCTGTTTATTGGCGGCTCTGTTTATTGGCGGCTCTGTTTATTGGCGGCTCCGTTAATTGGCGACTCCGTTCATTTTCAGCTCTGTTTATTGGCAGCTCCGTTTATTGGCCATGATTTTTGTTGTCTCAGTTCATTTGGTGGCTCCTTTTATTGGTGGCTCAGTTTATTGGTGGCTCAGTCTATTGGCGGCTTAGTTTGTTGGCGGCTCAGTTTATTGGCGGCTCAGTTTATTGGCGGCTCCGTTTATTGGCGGCTCCGTTTCATTGGCGGCTCCGTTTCATTGGCAGCTCCGTTTCATTGGCAACTCTGTTCATTGCCGGCTCCCTTGATTGGCGGCTCCTTTTATTGGCGGCTCCTTTTATTGGCGGCTCCTTTTATTGGCGGCTCCGTTTATTGGCAGCTCCGTTTATTGGCGGCTCTGTTTATTGGCAGCTCTGTTTTTTGGACATGATTTTTATTGTTGTCTCTGTTAAGTTGATGGCTCCATTGATTGGCGGCTCCATTGATTGGCGGCTCCGTTTATTGGCGGCTCCGTTTATTGACGGCTCCGTTTATTGGCGGCCCCTGTTTATTGGCGGCCCCTGTTTATTGGCGGCCCCTGTTTATTGGCGGCCCCTGTTTATTGGCGGCTCTGTTTATTGGCAGCTCTGTTTATTGGCAGCTCTGTTTATTGGCGGCTCCGTTCATTGTCAGCTCTGTTTATTGGCAGCTCCGTTTATTGGCCATGATTTTTGTTGTCTCCGTTCATTTGGTGGCTCCTTTCATTGGTGGCTCAGTTTATTGGTGGCTCAGTTTATTGGCAGCTCTGTTTATTGGCAGCTCTGTTTATTGGCAGCTCTGTTTATTGGCAGCTCTGTTTATTGGCAGCTCTGTTTATTGGCAGCTCTGTTTATTGGCAGCTCTGTTTATTGGCAGCTCCGTTGATTGGTGGCTCCATTGATTGGTGGCTCCGTTCATTGGTGGCACCGTTCATTGGTGGCTCTGTTGATTGGTGGCTCCGTTTATTGGCGGTGCCTATTATTGGTGGTGCTTTTTATTGGCGGCTCCGATCATAGAAGGCTCCATTGATTGGCGGCTCCGTTTATTGGCGGCTCCGTTTATTGGCGGCTCCGTTTATTGGCGGCTCTGTTTATTGGCGGCTCCGTTTATTGGCGGCTCCATTTATTGGCGGCTCCGTTCATTGTCAGCTCTGTTTATTGGCGGCTCAGTTGATTGGTGGCTCCTCCTTTTATTGGCGGCTCCTCCTTTTATTGGCGGCTCCTCCTTTTATTGGCGGCTCCTTTTATTGGCGGCTCCTTTTATTGGTGGCTCAGTTTATTGGCGGCTCAGTTTATTGGCGGCTCAGTTTATTGGCGGCTCCGTTTCATTGGCAACTCTGTTCATTGCCGGCTCCTTTTATTGGCGGCTCCTTTTATTGGCGCCTCCTTTTATTGGCGGCTCCGTTTATTGGCGCCTCCTTTTATTGGCGGCTCCATTGATTGGCGGCTCCATTTATTGGCGGCTCCGTTTATTGACGGCTCCGTTTATTGGCGGCCCCTGTTTATTGGCGGCCCCTGTTTATTGGCGGCTCCGTTCATTGGCGACTCCGTTCATTGTCAGCTCTGTTTATTGGCAGCTCCGTTTATTGGCCATGATTTTTATTGTTGTCTCCGTTCATTTAATGGCTCCTTTCATTGGCGGCTCAGTTTATTGGCGGCTCCGTTTATTGTCGGCTCCGTTTATTGTCGGCTCCGTTTATTGGCGACTCCGTTTATTGGCCATGATTTTTATTGTTGTCTGTTCTTTGGTGGCTCCATTGATTGGTGGCTCCATTTATTGGCAGTGCTGTTTATACGCATCTCTGTTCATTGGCAGCTCCGTTTATTGGCGGCTCCGTTTATTGGCGGCCCCTGTTTATTGGCGGCCCCTGTTTATTGGCGGCTCCGTTTATTGGCGGCTCCGTTTATTGGCGGCTCCGTTTATTGGCGGCTCCGTTTATTGGCAGCTCTGTTTATTGGCGGCTCTGTTTATTGGCGGCTCTGTTTATTGGCGGCTCTGTTTATTGGCGGCTCTGTTTATTGGCGGCTCTGTTTATTGGCGGCTCCGTTAATTGGCGACTCCGTTCATTTTCAGCTCTGTTTATTGGCAGCTCCGTTTATTGGCCATGATTTTTGTTGTCTCAGTTCATTTGGTGGCTCCTTTCATTGGCGGCTCAGTTTATTGGTGGCTCCGTTTATTGGCAGCTCTGTTTATTGGCAGCTCCGTTTATTGGCAGCTCCGTTTATTGGCGGCTCCGTTTATTGGCGGTTCCGTTTATTGGCGGTTCCGTTTATTGGCGGTTCAGATTATTGGTGGTTCCGTTTATTGGCGGTTCCGTTTATTGGCGGTTCCGTTTATTGGCGGTTCCGTTTTTTGGCGGTTCAGTTTATTGGCGGTTCCGTTTATTGGCGGTTCCGTTTATTGGCGGTTCCGTTTATTGGCGGTTCCGTTTATTGGCGGCTCCGTTTATTGGCGGCTCCGTTTATTGGCGGCGCCGTTTATTGGCGGCGCCGTTTATTGGCGGCGCCGTTTATTGGCGGCGCCGTTTATTGGCGGTTCCGTTTATTGGCGGTTCCGTTTATTGGCGGTGCCGTTTATTGGCGGCTCTGTTTATTGGCAGTTCCATTTATTGGCAGCTCAGTTTCTTGGTGGCTCTGTTTATTGGATGCTCTGTTTATTGGCGGCTCTGTTTATTGGCGGCTCTGTTTATTGGCAGTTCCATTTATTGGCAGCTCTGTTTCTTGGTGGCTCTGTTTATTGGATGCTCTGTTTATTGGCGGCTCTGTTTATTGGCGGCTCTGTTTATTGGCGGCTCTGTTTATTGGCGGCTCTGTTTATTGGCGGCTCTGTTTATTGGCGGCTCCTCCTTTTATTGGCGGCTCCTCCTTTTATTGGCGGCTCCTCCTTTTATTGGCGGCTCCTCCTTTTATTGGCGGCTCCTGTTATTGGTGGCTGTTTATTGGTGGCTCAGTTTATTGGCGGATCAGTTTATTGGCGGCTCAGTTTCATTGCCAACTCCGTTCATTGCCGGCTCCATTGATTGGCGGCTCTGTTTATTGGATGCTCTGTTTATTGGCGGCTCTGTTTATTGGCGGCTCTGTTTATTGGCGGCTCTGTTTATTGGCAGCTCTGTTTATTGGCGGCTCCTCCTTTTATTGGCGGCTCCTCCTTTTATTGGCGGCTCCTCCTTTTATTGGCGGCTCCTCCTTTTATTGGCGGCTCCTCCTTTTATTGGCGGCTCTGTTCATTGGCGGCTCTGTTCATTGGCGGCTCTGTTCATTGGCGGCTCTGTTCATTGGTGGCTCTGTTCATTGGTGGCTCTGTTCATTGGTGGCTCTGTTCATTGGTGGCTCTGTTCATTGGTGGCTCTGTTCATTGGTGGCTCTGTTCATTGGTGGCTCCGTTTATTGGCTGTTCTGTTTATTGGCTGTTCTGTTTATTGGCTGTTCTGTTTATTGGCGCTTCTGTTTATTGGCGCTTCTGTTTATTGGCGCTTCTGTTTATTGGCACTTCTGTTTATTGGCGGTTCTGTTTATTGGCGCTTCTGTTTATTGGCGGTTCTGTTTATTGACGGTTCTGTTTATTGACGGTTCTGTTTATTGGCGGCTCCGTTTATTGGCGGCTCCGTTTATTGGCGGCTCCTCCTTTTATTGGTGGCTCCTCCTTTTATTGGCGGCTCCTCCTTTTATTGGCGGCTCCTCCTTTTATTGGCGGCTCCTCCTTTTATTGGCGGCTCTGTTCATTGGCGGCTCTGTTCATTGGCGGCTCTGTTCATTGGCGGCTCTGTTCATTGGCGGCTCTGTTCATTGGCGGCTCTGTTCATTGGCGGCTCTGTTCATTGGCAGTTCCGTTTATTGGCAGCTCCCTTTATTGGCGGCTCTGTTTATTGGCAGCTCCGTTTAATGGCGGCTCCGGTTAATGGCGCTGTTTATTGGCAGCTCTTCCCTTTATTGGCGGCTCCTCCTTTTATTGGCGGCTCCTCCTTTTATTGGCAGCTCCTCCTTTTTTTGGCGGCTCCTCCTTTTATTGGCGGCTCTGTTCATTGGCGGCTCTGTTCATTGGCGGCTCTGTTAATTGGCAGCTCTGTTTATTGGCGGCTCTGTTTATTGGCGGCTCTGTTTATTGGCGGCTCTGTTTATTGGCGGCTCCTTTTATTGGCGGCTCCGTTTATTGGCAGCTCCGTTTGTTGGCAGCTCCGTTTGTTGTCAGATCCGTTTATTGGAGGCTCTGTTCATTGGTGGCTCTGTTCATTGGCGGCTCTGTTCATTGGCGGCTCTGTTCATTGGTGGCTCTGTTCATTGGTGGCTCTGTTCATTGGCGGCGCTGTTTATTGGCGGCGCTGTTTATTGGTGGCGCTGTTTATTGGTGGCGCTGTTTATTGGTGGCGCTGTTTATTGGTGGCGCTGTTTATTGGTGGCGCTGTTTATTGGTGGCGCTGTTTATTGGTGGCGCTGTTTATTGGCGGCGCTGTTTATTGGCGGCGCTGTTTATTGGCGGCGCTGTTTATCGGTGGCACAGTTGATTGGTGGCTTCGTTTATTGGCAGTGCTGTTTATTGGCAGCTCCGTTCATTATCAACTCCGTTTATTGGCAGCTCCGTTCATTATCAACTCCGTTTATTGGCGGCTCCATTTATTGGTGGCTCCGTTCATTATCAACTCCGTTTATTGGCGGCTCCATTTATTGGTGGCTCCATTTATTGGCGGCTCCATTTATTGGCGGCTCCATTTATTGGCGGCTCCATTTATTGGCGGCTCAGTTTGTTGCCGGCTCAGTTGATTGGTGGCTCCTCCTTTTATTGGCGGCTCCTCCTTTTATTGGCGGCTCCTCCTTTTATTGGCGGCTCCTTTTATTGGCGGCTCCTTTTATTGGTGGCTCAGTTTATTGGCGGCTCAGTTTATTGGCGGCTCAGTTTATTGGCGGCTCAGTTTATTGGCGGCTCCGTTTCATTGGCGGCTCCGTTTCATTGGCAACTCTGTTCATTGCCGGCTCCTTTTATTGGCGGCTCCTTTTATTGGCGCCTCCTTTTATTGGCGGCTCCGTTTATTGGCAGCTCCGTTTATTGGCGGCTCCGTTTATTGGCAGCTCTGTTTTTTGGACATGATTTTTATTGTTGTCTCTGTTAAGTTGATGGCTCCATTGATTGGCGGCTCCATTGATTGGCGGCTCCATTTATTGGCGGCTCCGTTTATTGGCGGCCCCTGTTTATTGGTGGCCCCTGTTTATTGGCGGCCCCTGTTTATTGGCGGCCCCTGTTTATTGGCGGCTCCGTTTATTGGCAGCTCTGTTTATTGGCAGCTCTGTTTATTGGCGGCTCCGTTTATTGGCAGCTCCGTTTATTGGCGGCTCCGTTTATTGGCAGCTCTGTTTTTTGGACATGATTTTTATTGTTGTCTCTGTTAAGTTGATGGCTCCATTGATTGGCGGCTCCATTGATTGGCGGCTCCATTTATTGGCGGCTCCGTTTATTGGCGGCCCCTGTTTATTGGCGGCCCCTGTTTATTGGCGGCCCCTGTTTATTGGCGGCCCCTGTTTATTGGCGGCTCTGTTTATTGGCAGCTCTGTTTATTGGCGGCTCCGTTCATTGGCAACTCCGTTCATTGTCAGCTCTGTTTATTGGCAGCTCCGTTTATTGGCCATGATTTTTATTGTTGTCTCCGTTCATTTGATGGCTCCTTTCATTGGCGGCTCCGTTTATTGGCGGCTCCGTTTATTGTCGGCTCCGTTTATTGGCGACTCCGTTTATTGGCCATGATTTTTATTGTTGTCTGTTCTTTGGTGGCTCCATTGATTGGTGGCTCCATTTATTGGCAGTGCTGTTTATACGCATCTCCGTACATTGGCAGCTCCGTTCATTGGCAGCTCCGTTTATTGGCGGCTCCGTTTATTGGCGGCCCCTGTTTATTGGCGGCTCCGTTTATTGGCGGCTCCGTTTATTGGCGGCTCTGTTTATTGGCGGCTCTGTTTATTGGCGGCTCTGTTTATTGGCGGCTCTGTTTATTGGCGGCTCTGTTTATTGGCGGCTCTGTTTATTGGCGGCTCTGTTTATTGGCGGCTCTGTTTATTGGCGGCTCTGTTTATTGGCGGCTCTGTTTATTGGCGGCTCTGTTTATTGGCGGCTCTGTTTATTGGCGGCTCTGTTTATTGGCGGCTCCGTTAATTGGCGACTCCGTTCATTTTCAGCTCTGTTTATTGGCAGCTCCGTTTATTGGCCATGATTTTTGTTGTCTCAGTTCATTTGGTGGCTCCTTTCATTGGCGGCTCAGTTTATTGGTGGCTCCGTTTATTGGCAGCTCTGTTTATTGGCGGCTCTGTTTATTGGCGGCTCCGTTTATTGGCGGTTCCGTTTATTGGCGGTTCCGTTTATTGGCGGTTCCGTTTATTGGCGGTTCCGTTTATTGGCGGTTCCGTTTATTGGCGGTTCCGTTTCTTGGCGGTTCCGTTTCTTGGCGGTTCCGTTTATTGGCGGTTCCGTTTATTGGCGGTTCCGTTTATTGGCGGCTCCGTTTATTGGCGGCTCCGTTTATTGGCGGCGCCGTTTATTGGCGGCGCCGTTTATTGGCGGCGCCGTTTATTGGCGGTGCCGTTTATTGGTGGCTTTGTTCATTGGCGGTACTGTTTATTGGCGGTACTGTTTATTGGCGGTACTGTTTATTGGTGGTACTGTTTATTGGTGGTACTGTTTATTGGCGGAACTGTTTATTGGCGGTACTGTTTATTGGCGGTACTGTTTATTGGCGGTGCGGTTTATTGGCGGTGCTGTTTATTGGCGGTGCTGTTTATTGGCGGTGCTGTTTATTGGCGGTGCTGTTTATTGGCGGTGCTGTTTATTGGCGGCGCTGTTTATTGGCGGCGCTGTTTATTGGCGGCGCTGTTTATTTGCGGCTCCGTTTCATTGGCAACTCCGTTTATTGGCAGCTCCGTTCATTATCAACTCCGTTTATTGGCGGCTCCGTTTATTGGTGGCTCTGTTTATTGGCAGCTCTGTTTATTGGCGGCTCCTCCTTTTATTGGTGGCTCCTCCTTTTATTGGCGGCTCCTCCTTTTATTGGCGGCTCCTCCTTTTATTGGCGGCTCCTCCTTTTATTGGCGGCTCCTTTTATTGGCGGCTCCTTTTATTGGCGGCTCCTTTTATTGGTGGCTCCTTTTATTGGTGGCTCCTTTTATTGGTGGCTCAGTTTATTGGCGGCTCAGTTTATTGGCGGCTCAGTTTATTGGCGGCTCAGTTTATTGGCGGCTCAGTTTATTGGCGGCTCAGTTTATTGGCGGCTCCGTTTCATTGGCAACTCTGTTCATTGCCGGCTCCCTTGATTGGCGGCTCCCTTGATTGGCGGCTCCCTTGATTGGCGGCTCCCTTGATTGGCGGCTCCTTTTATTGGCGGCTCCTTTTATTGGCGGCTCCTTTTATTGGCGGCTCCTTTTATTGGCGGCTCCGTTTATTGGCAGCTCCGTTTATTGGCGGCTCCGTTTATTGGCAGCTCTGTTTTTTGGACATGATTTTTATTGTTGTCTCTGTTAAGTTGATGGCTCCATTGATTGGCGGCTCCATTTATTGGCGGCTCCGTTTATTGACGGCTCCGTTTATTGACGGCTCCGTTTATTGGCGGCCCCTGTTTATTGGCGGCCCCTGTTTATTGGCGGCCCCTGTTTATTGGCGGCCCCTGTTTATTGGCGGCCCCTGTTTATTGGCGGCCCCTGTTTATTGGCGGCCCCTGTTTATTGGCGGCCCCTGTTTATTGGCAGCTCTGTTTATTGGCGGCTCCGTTTATTGACGGCTCCGTTTATTGGCGGCCCCTGTTTATTGGCGGCCCCTGTTTATTGGCGGCCCCTGTTTATTGGCGGCCCCTGTTTATTGGCGGCCCCTGTTTATTGGCGGCCCCTGTTTATTGGCGGCCCCTGTTTATTGGCGGCCCCTGTTTATTGGCGGCCCCGTTTATTGGCAGCTCTGTTTATTGGCGGCTCTGTTTATTGGCAGCTCCGTTTATTGGCCATGATTTTTGTTGTCTCCGTTCATTTGGTGGCTCCTTTCATTGGTGGCTCAGTTTATTGGTGGCTCCGTTTATTGGCAGCTCTGTTTATTGGCAGCTCTGTTTATTGGCAGCTCTGTTTATTGGCAGCTCTGTTTATTGGCAGCTCCGTTTATTGGCAGCTCTGTTTATTGGCGGTTCCGTTTATTGGCGGTTCCGTTTATTGGCGGTTCCGTTTATTGGCGGTTCAGTTTATTGGCGGCTCTGTTTATTGGCGGCTCTGTTTATTGGCGGCTCTGTTTATTGGCGGCTCTGTTTATTGGCAGCTCTTCCTTTTATTGGCGGCTCCTCCTTTTATTTGCGGCTCCTCCTTTTATTTGCGGCTCCTCCTTTTATTTGCGGCTCCTCCTTTTATTTGCGGCTCCTCCTTTTATTTGCGGCTCCTCCTTTTATTGGCGGCTCCTCCTTTTATTGGCGGCTCTGTTCATTGGCGGCTCTGTTCATTGGCGGCTCTGTTCATTGGCGGCTCTGTTCATTGGCAGTTCCGTTTATTGGCTGCTCCCTTTATTGGCGGCTCTGTTTATTGGCAGCTCCGTTTAATGGCGGCTCCGGTTAATGGCGCTGTTTATTGGCAGCTCTTCCTTTTATTGGCGGCTCCTCCTTTTATTGGCGGCTCCTCCTTTTATTGGCGGCTCTGTTCATTGGCGGCTCTGTTCATTGGCGGCTCTGTTCATTGGCGGCTCTGTTCATTGGCGGCTCCGTTTATTGGCGGCTCCTTTTATTGGCGGCTCCTTTTATTGGCAGCTCCGTTTGTTGGCAGCTCCGTTTGTTGTCAGCTCCGTTTATTGGAGGCTCAGTTCATCGGTGGCTCTGTTCATTGGTGGCTCTGTTCATTGGTGGCTCTGTTCATTGGTGGCTCTGTTCATTGGTGGCTCTGTTCATTGGCGGCTCTGTTCATTGGCGGCTCTTTTTATTGGTGGCGCTGTTTATTGGTGGCGCTGTTTATTGGTGGCGCTGTTTATTGGTGGTGCTGTTTATTGGCGGCGCTGTTTATTGGCGGCGCTGTTTATCGGTGGCACAGTTGATTGGTGGCTTCGTTTATTGGCAGTGCTGTTTATTGGCAGCTCCGTTCATTATCAACTCCGTTTATTGGCAGCTCCGTTCATTATCAACTCCGTTGATTGGTGGCTCCTCCTTTTATTGGCTCCTCCTTTTATTGGCGGCTCCTTTTATTGGCGGCTCCTTTTATTGGCGGCTCCTTTTATTGGTGGCTCAGTTTATTGGCGGCTCAGTTTATTGGCGGCTCAGTTTATTGGCGGCTCAGTTTATTGGCGGCTCCGTTTATTGGCAGCTCTGTTTTTTGGACATGATTTTTATTGTTGTCTCTGTTAAGTTGATGGCTCCATTGATTGGTGGCTCCATTTATTGGCGGCTCCGTTTATTGACGGCTCCGTTTATTGGCGGCCCCTGTTTATTGGCGGCCCCTGTTTATTGGCGGCCCCTGTTTATTGGCAGCTCCGTTTATTGGCAGCTCTGTTTATTGGCAGCTCTGTTTATTGGCGGCTCCGTTCATTGGCGACTCCGTTCATTGTCAGCTCTGTTTATTGGCAGCTCCGTTTATTGGCCATGATTTTTATTGTTGTCTCCGTTCATTTGATGGCTCCTTTCATTGGCGGCTCCGTTTATTGGCGGCTCCGTTTATTGTCGGCTCCGTTTATTGGCGACTCCGTTTATTGGCCATGATTTTTATTGTTGTCTGTTCTTTGGTGGCTCCATTGATTGGTGGCTCCATTTATTGGCAGTGCTGTTTATACGCATCTCCGTTCATTGGCAGCTCCGTTTATTGGCGGCCCCTGTTTATTGGCGGCCCCTGTTTATTGGCGGCCCCTGTTTATTGGCGGCTCCGTTTATTGGCGGCTCCGTTTATTGGCAGCTCTGTTTATTGGCAGCTCTGTTTATTGGCGGCTCTGTTTATTGGCGGCTCTGTTTATTGGCGGCTCTGTTTATTGGCGGCTCTGTTTATTGGCGGCTCCGTTAATTGGCGACTCCGTTCATTTTCAGCTCTGTTTATTGGCAGCTCCGTTTATTGGCCATGATTTTTGTTGTCTCGGTTCATTTGGTGGCTCCTTTCATTGGCGGCTCAGTTTATTGGTGGCTCCGTTTATTGGCAGCTCTGTTTATTGGCAGCTCCGTTTATTGGCGGCTCCGTTTATTGGCGGTTCCGTTTATTGGCGGTTCAGTTTATTGGCGGTTCCGTTTATTGGCGGTTCCGTTTATTGGCGGTTCCGTTTATTGGCGGTTCCGTTTATTGGCGGTTCCGTTTATTGGCGGTTCCGTTTATTGGCGGTTCCGTTTATTGGCGGTTCCGTTTATTGGCGGCTCCGTTTATTGGCAGCTCAGTTTCTTGGTGGCTCTGTTTATTGGATGCTCTGTTTATTGGCGGCTCTGTTTATTGGCGGCTCTGTTTATTGGCGGCTCTGTTTATTGGCGGCTCTGTTTATTGGCGGCTCCTCCTTTTATTGGCGGCTCCTCCTTTTATTGGCGGCTCCTCCTTTTATTGGCGGCTCCTCCTTTTATTGGCGGCTCCTGTTATTGGTGGCTCAGTTTATTGGTGGCTCAGTTTATTGGCGGCTCAGTTTATTGGCGGCTCTGTTTATTGGCGGCTCTGTTTATTGGCGGCTCTGTTTATTGGCGGCTCTGTTTATTGGCGGCTCTGTTTATTGGCGGCTCTGTTTATTGGCGGCTCTGTTTATTGGCGGCTCTGTTTATTGGCGGCTCTGTTTATTGGCGGCTCTGTTTATTGGCAGCTCTTTTTATTGGCGGCTCCTCCTTTTATTGGCGGCTCCTCCTTTTATTGGCGGCTCCTCCTTTTATTGGCGGCTCCTCCTTTTATTGGCGGCTCCTCCTTTTATTGGCGGCTCTGTTCATTGGCGGCTCTGTTCATTGGCGGCTCTGTTCATTGGTGGCTCTGTTCATTGGTGGCTCTGTTCATTGGTGGCTCTGTTCATTGGTGGCTCTGTTCATTGGTGGCTCTGTTCATTGGTGGCTCTGTTCATTGGTGGCTCTGTTCATTGGTGGCTCTGTTCATTGGTGGCTCTGTTCATTGGTGGCTCTGTTCATTGGTGGCTCTGTTCATTGGTGGCTCTGTTCATTGGTGGCTCCGTTTATTGGCTGTTCTGTTTATTGGCTGTTCTGTTTATTGGCGCTTCTGTTTATTGGCGCTTCTGTTTATTGGCGCTTCTGTTTATTGGCGGCTCTGTTCATTGGCAGTTCTGTTTATTGGCAGCTCCCTTTATTGGCGGCTCTGTTTATTGGCAGCTCCGTTTAATGGCGGCTCCGGTTAATGGCGCTGTTTATTGGCAGCTCTTCCTTTTTTTGGCGGCTCCTCCTTTTATTGGCGGCTCCTCCTTTTATTGGCGGCTCTGTTCATTGGCGGCTCTGTTCATTGGCGGCTCTGTTCATTGGCGGCTCTGTTCATTGGCGGCTCTGTTCATTGGCGGCTCTGTTCATTGGCGGCTCTGTTCATTGGCGGCTCTCTTCATTGGCGGCTCTCTTCATTGGCGGCTCTCTTCATTGGCGGCTCTCTTCATTGGCGGCTCTGTTCATTGGCAGTTCCGTTTATTGGCACCTCCCTTTATTGGCGGCTCTGTTTATTGGCAGCTCCGTTTAATGGCGGCTCCGGTTAATGGCGCTGTTTATTGGCAGCTCTTCCTTTTATTGGCGGCTCCTCCTTTTATTGGCGGCTCCTCCTTTTTTTGGCGGCTCCTCCTTTTTTTGGCGGCTCCTCCTTTTATTGGCGGCTCTGTTCATTGGCGGCTCTGTTCATTGGCGGCTCTGTTAATTGGCGGCTCTGTTTATTGGCGGCTCTGTTTATTGGCGGCTCGTTTATTGGCGGCTCCTTTTATTGGCGGCTCCTTTTATTGGCAGCTCCGTTTGTTGGCAGCTCCGTTTGTTGTCAGATCCGTTTATTGGAGGCTCTGTTCATTGTTGGCTCTGTTCATTGTTGGCTCTGTTCATTGGTGGCTCTGTTCATTGGTGGCTCTGTTCATTGGTGGCTCTGTTCATTGGTGGCTCTGTTTATTGGTGGCGCTGTTTATTGGTGGCGCTGTTTATTGGTGGCGCTGTTTATTGGTGGCGCTGCTTATTGGTGGCGCTGTTTATTGGTGGCGCTGTTTATTGGCGGCGCTGTTTATTGGCGGCGCTGTTTATTGGCGGCGCTGTTTATTAGCGGCGCTGTTTATCGGTGGCACAGTTGATTGGTGGCTTCGTTTATTGGCAGTGCTGTTTATTGGCAGCTCCGTTCATTATCAACTCCGTTTATTGGCGGCTCCATTTATTGGCGGCTCCATTTATTGGCGGCTCCATTTATTGGCGGCTCAGTTTGTTGCCGGCTCAGTTGATTGGTGGCTCCTCCTTTTATTGGCGGCTCCTCCTTTTATTGGCGGCTCCTCCTTTTATTGGCGGCTCCTCCTTTTATTGGCTCCTCCTTTTATTGGCGGCTCCTTTTATTGGCGGCTCCTTTTATTGGTGGCTCAGTTTATTGGCGGCTCAGTTTATTGGCGGCTCAGTTTATTGGCGGCTCAGTTTATTGGCGGCTCAGTTTATTGGCGGCTCAGTTTATTGGCGGCTCCGTTTCATTGGCAACTCTGTTCATTGCCGGCTCCTTTTATTGGCGGCTCCTTTTATTGGCGCCTCCTTTTATTGGCGCCTCCGTTTATTGGCAGCTCCGTTTATTGGCAGCTCCGTTTATTGGCAGCTCCGTTTATTGGCGGCTCCGTTTATTGGCAGCTCCGTTTATTGGCAGCTCCGTTTATTGGCAGCTCCATTTATTGGCGGCTCCGTTTCATTGGCAACTCTGTTCATTGCCGGCTCCTTTTATTGGCGGCTCCTTTTATTGGCGCCTCCTTTTATTGGCGGCTCTGTTTATTGGCAGCTCCGTTTATTGGCGGCTCCGTTTATTGGCGGTTCAGTTTATTGGCGGTTCAGTTTATTGGCGGTTCCGTTTATTGGCGGTTCCGTTTATTGGCGGTTCCGTTTATTGGCGGTTCCGTTTATTGGCGGTTCCGTTTATTGGCGGTTCCGTTTATTGGCGGTTCCGTTTATTGGCGGCTCCGTTTATTGGCAGCTCAGTTTCTTGGTGGCTCTGTTTATTGGATGCTCTGTTTATTGGCGGCTCTGTTTATTGGCGGCTCTGTTTATTGGCAGTTCCATTTATTGGCAGCTCAGTTTCTTGGTGGCTCTGTTTATTGGATGCTCTGTTTATTGGCGGCTCTGTTTATTGGCGGCTCTGTTTATTGGCGGCTCTGTTTATTGGCGGCTCTGTTTATTGGCGGCTCTGTTTATTGGCGGCTCTGTTTATTGGCGGCTCTGTTTATTGGCGGCTCCTCCTTTTATTGGCGGCTCCTCCTTTTATTGGCGGCTCCTCCTTTTATTGGCGGCTCCTGTTATTGGTGGCTCAGTTTATTGGTGGCTCAGTTTATTGGCGGCTCAGTTTATTGGCGGCTCTGTTTATTGGCGGCTCTGTTTATTGGCGGCTCTGTTTATTGGCGGCTCTGTTTATTGGCGGCTCTGTTTATTGGCGGCTCTGTTTATTGACGGCTCTGTTTATTGGCAGCTCTTTTTATTGGCGGCTCCTCCTTTTATTGGCGGCTCCTCCTTTTATTGGCGGCTCCTCCTTTTATTGGCGGCTCCTCCTTTTATTGGCGGCTCCTCCTTTTATTGGCGGCTCTGTTCATTGGCGGCTCTGTTCATTGGTGGCTCTGTTCATTGGTGGCTCTGTTCATTGGTGGCTCTGTTCATTGGTGGCTCTGTTCATTGGTGGCTCTGTTCATTGGCGGCTCCATTTATTGGCAGCTCAGTTTCTTGGTGGCTCTGTTTATTGGATGCTCTGTTTATTGGCGGCTCTGTTTATTGGCGGCTCTGTTTATTGGCAGTTCCATTTATTGGCAGCTCAGTTTCTTGGTGGCTCTGTTTCTTGGTGGCTCTGTTTATTGGCGGCTCTGTTTATTGGCGGCTCTGTTTATTGGCGGCTCTGTTTATTGGCGGCTCTGTTTATTGGCGGCTCTGTTTATTGGCGGCGCTGTTTATTGGCGGCTCCTCCTTTTATTGGCGGCTCCTCCTTTTATTGGCGGCTCCTCCTTTTATTGGCGGCTCCTCCTTTTATTGGCGGCTCCTCCTTTTATTGGCGGCTCAGTTTATTGGTGGCTCAGTTTATTGGCGGCTCAGTTTATTGGCGGCTCTGTTTATTGGCGGCTCTGTTTATTGGCGGCTCTGTTTATTGGCGGCTCTGTTTATTGGCGGCTCTGTTTATTGGCGGCTCTGTTTATTGGCGGCTCTGTTTATTGGCGGCTCTGTTTATTGACGGCTCTGTTTATTGGCAGCTCTTTTTATTGGCGGCTCCTCCTTTTATTGGCGGCTCCTCCTTTTATTGGCGGCTCCTCCTTTTATTGGCGGCTCCTCCTTTTATTGGCGGCTCCTCCTTTTATTGGCGGCTCCTCCTTTTATTGGCGGCTCTGTTCATTGGCGGCTCTGTTCATTGGTGGCTCTGTTCATTGGTGGCTCTGTTCATTGGTGGCTCTGTTCATTGGTGGCTCTGTTCATTGGTGGCTCTGTTCATTGGTGGCTCTGTTCATTGGTGGCTCTGTTCATTGGTGGCTCTGTTCATTGGCTGTTCTGTTTATTGGCTGTTCTGTTCATTGGCGCTTCTGTTTATTGGCGCTTCTGTTCATTGGCGGCTCTGTTCATTGGCAGTTCTGTTTATTGGCAGCTCCCTTTATTGGCGGCTCTGTTTATTGGCAGCTCCGTTTAATGGCGGCTCCGGTTAATGGCGCTGTTTATTGGCAGCTCTTCCTTTTTTTGGCGGCTCCTCCTTTTATTGGCGGCTCCTCCTTTTATTGGCGGCTCTGTTCATTGGCGGCTCTGTTCATTGGCGGCTCTGTTCATTGGCGGCTCTGTTCATTGGCGGCTCTCTTCATTGGCGGCTCTGTTCATTGGCGGCTCTGTTCATTGGCAGTTCCGTTTATTGGCAGCTCCCTTTATTGGCGGCTCTGTTTATTGGCAGCTCCGTTTAATGGCGGCTCCGGTTAATGGCGCTGTTTATTGGCAGCTCTTCCTTTTATTGGCGGCTCCTCCTTTTATTGGCGGCTCCTCCTTTTATTGGCGGCTCCTCCTTTTTTTGGCGGCTCCTCCTTTTTTTGGCGGCTCCTCCTTTTATTGGCGGCTCTGTTCATTGGCGGCTCTGTTCATTGGCGGCTCTGTTCATTGGCGGCTCTGTTCATTGGCGGCTCTGTTCATTGGCGGCTCTCTTCATTGGCGGCTCTGTTCATTGGCGGCTCTGTTCATTGGCAGTTCCGTTTATTGGCAGCTCCCTTTATTGGCGGCTCTGTTTATTGGCAGCTCCGTTTAATGGCGGCTCCGGTTAATGGCGCTGTTTATTGGCAGCTCTTCCTTTTATTGGCGGCTCCTCCTTTTATTGGCGGCTCCTCCTTTTATTGGCGGCTCCTCCTTTTTTTGGCGGCTCCTCCTTTTTTTGGCGGCTCCTCCTTTTATTGGCGGCTCTGTTCATTGGCGGCTCTGTTCATTGGCGGCTCTGTTAATTGGCGGCTCTGTTTATTGGCGGCTCTGTTTATTGGCGGCTCTGTTTATTGGCGGCTCGTTTATTGGCGGCTCCTTTTATTGGCGGCTCCTTTTATTGGCAGCTCCGTTTGTTGGCAGCTCCGTTTGTTGTCAGATCCGTTTATTGGAGGCTCTGTTCATTGTTGGCTCTGTTCATTGTTGGCTCTGTTCATTGGTGGCTCTGTTCATTGGTGGCTCTGTTCATTGGTGGCTCTGTTCATTGGTGGCTCTGTTTATTGGTGGCGCTGTTTATTGGTGGCGCTGTTTATTGGTGGCGCTGCTTATTGGTGGCGCTGTTTATTGGTGGCGCTGTTTATTGGCGGCGCTGTTTATTAGCGGCGCTGTTTATCGGTGGCACAGTTGATTGGTGGCTTCGTTTATTGGCAGTGCTGTTTATTGGCAGCTCCGTTCATTATCAACTCCGTTTATTGGCAGCTCCGTTCATTATCAACTCCGTTTATTGGCGGCTCCATTTATTGGCGGCTCCATTTATTGGCGGCTCCATTTATTGGCGGCTCAGTTTGTTGCCGGCTCAGTTGATTGGTGGCTCCTCCTTTTATTGGCGGCTCCTCCTTTTATTGGCGGCTCCTCCTTTTATTGGCGGCTCCTCCTTTTATTGGCGGCTCCTTTTATTGGCGGCTCCTTTTATTGGTGGCTCCTTTTATTGGTGGCTCAGTTTATTGGCGGCTCAGTTTATTGGCGGCTCAGTTTATTGGCGGCTCAGTTTATTGGCGGCTCCGTTTCGTTGGCAACTCTGTTCATTGCCGGCTCCTTTTATTGGCGGCTCCTTTTATTGGCGCCTCCTTTTATTGGCGGCTCCGTTTATTGGCAGCTCCGTTTATTGGCAGCTCCGTTTATTGGCAGCTCCGTTTATTGGCGGCTCCGTTTATTGGCAGCTCCGTTTATTGGCAGCTCCGTTTATTGGCAGCTCCATTTATTGGCGGCTCCATTTATTGACGGCTCCGTTTATTGGCGGCCCCTGTTTATTGGCGGCCCCTGTTTATTGGCGGCCCCTGTTTATTGGCAGCTCCATTTATTGGCGGCTCCATTTATTGACGGCTCCGTTTATTGGCGGCCCCTGTTTATTGGCGGCCCCTGTTTATTGGCGGCCCCTGTTTATTGGCGGCCCCTGTTTATTGGCAGCTCTGTTTATTGGCGGCTCCGTTCATTGGCGACTCCGTTCATTGTCAGCTCTGTTTATTGGCAGCTCCGTTTATTGGCCATGATTTTTATTGTTGTCTCCGTTCATTTGATGGCTCCTTTCATTGGCGGCTCCGTTTATTGGCGGCTCCGTTTATTGTCGGCTCCGTTTATTGGCGACTCCGTTTATTGGCCATGATTTTTATTGTTGTCTGTTCTTTGGTGGCTCCATTGATTGGTGGCTCCATTTATTGGCAGTGCTGTTTATACGCATCTCCGTTCATTGGCAGCTCCGTTTATTGGCGGCTCCGTTTATTGGCGGCCCCTGTTTATTGGCGGCCCCGTTTATTGGCGGCTCCGTTTATTGGCAGCTCTGTTTATTGGCAGCTCTGTTTATTGGCGGCTCTGTTTATTGGCGACTCCGTTCATTTTCAGCTCTGTTTATTGGCAGCTCCGTTTATTGGCCATGATTTTTGTTGTCTCAGTTCATTTGGTGGCTCCTTTTATTGGTGGCTCAGTTTATTGGTGGCTCAGTTTATTGGCGGCTCAGTTTGTTGGCGGCTCAGTTTATTGGCGGCTCAGTTTATTGGCGGCTCAGTTTATTGGCGGCTCCGTTTATTGGCGGCTCCGTTTCATTGGCAACTCTGTTCATTGCCGGCTCCTTTTATTGGCGGCTCCTTTTATTGGCGGCTCCTTTTATTGGCGGCTCCGTTTATTGGCAGCTCCGTTTATTGGCGGCTCCGTTTATTGGCAGCTCTGTTTTTTGGACATGATTTTTATTGTTGTCTCTGTTAAGTTGATGGCTCCATTGATTGGCGGCTCCGTTTATTGGCGGCTCCGTTTATTGACGGCTCCGTTTATTGACGGCTCCGTTTATTGGCGGCCCCTGTTTATTGGCGGCCCCTGTTTATTGGCGGCCCCTGTTTATTGGCGGCTCCGTTTATTGGCAGCTCTGTTTATTGGCAGCTCTGTTTATTGGCGGCTCCGTTCATTGTCAGCTCTGTTTATTGGCAGCTCCGTTTATTGGCCATGATTTTTGTTGTCTCCGTTCATTTGGTGGCTCCTTTCATTGGTGGCTCAGTTTATTGGTGGCTCAGTTTATTGGTGGCTCAGTTTATTGGCAGCTCTGTTTATTGGCAGCTCTGTTTATTGGCAGCTCTGTTTATTGGCAGCTCCGTTTATTGGCGGTTCCGTTTATTGGCGGTTCCGTTTATTGGCGGTTCCGTTTATTGGCGGTTCCGTTTATTGGCGGCTCCGTTTATTGGCGGCTCTGTTTATTGGCGGCTCTGTTTATTGGCGGCTCTGTTTATTGGCGGCTCTGTTTATTGGCGGCTCTGTTTATTGGCAGCTCTTCCTTTTATTGGCGGCTCCTCCTTTTATTTGCGGCTCCTCCTTTTATTTGCGGCTCCTCCTTTTATTGGCGGCTCCTCCTTTTATTGGTGGCTCTGTTCATTGGCGGCTCTGTTCATTGGTGGCTCTGTTCATTGGCGGCTCTGTTCATTGGCAGTTCCGTTTATTGGCTGCTCCCTTTATTGGCGGCTCTGTTTATTGGCAGCTCCGTTTAATGGCGGCTCCGGTTAATGGCGCTGTTTATTGGCAGCTCTTCCTTTTATTGGCGGCTCCTCCTTTTATTGGCGGCTCCTCCTTTTATTGGCGGCTCCTCCTTTTATTGGCGGCTCCTCCTTTTATTGGCGGCTCTGTTCATTGGCGGCTCTGTTCATTGGCGGCTCTGTTAATTGGCGGCTCTGTTTATTGGCGGCTCTGTTTATTGGCGGCTCCTTTTATTGGCGGCTCCTTTTATTGGCGGCTCCTTTTATTGGCGGCTCCGTTTGTTGGCAGCTCCGTTTGTTGTCAGCTCCGTTTATTGGAGGCTCTGTTCATTGGTGGCTCTGTTCATTGGTGGCTCTGTTCATTGGTGGCTCTGTTCATTGGTGGCTCTGTTCATTGGTGGCTCTGTTCATTGGTGGCTCTGTTCATTGGTGGCTCTGTTCATTGGTGGCTCTGTTGATTGGTGGCTCTGTTGATTGGTGGCTCTGTTGATTGGTGGCTCTGTTGATTGGTGGCTCCGTTTATTGGCGGTGCTTTTTATTGGTGGTGCTTTTTATTGGCGGCTCCGATCATTGAAGGCTCCATTGATTGGCGGCTCCTTTTATTGGCGGCTCCTTTTATTGGCGGCTCCGTTTATTGGCGGCTCCGTTTATTGGCGGCTCCTTTTATTGGCGGCTCCTTTTATTGGCGGCTCCGTTTATTGGCGGCTCCGTTTATTGGCGGCCCCATTTATTGGCTGCCCCGTTTATTGGCTGCCCCGTTTATTGGCAGCTCTGTTTATTGGTGGCTCCGTTAATTGGCAATGATTTTTATTTTTGGCTCTGTTCATTTGGTTGCTCCGTTTATTGGCGGTGCCGTTTATTGGCGGTGCCGTGTTTTGGCGGTGCCGTTAACTGGCGGTGCCATTTATTGGCCATGATTTTTATTGTCTGTTCATTTGGTGGCACTTTTCATTGCCGGCCCCGTTTATTGCCGGCTCCGTTTATTGCCGGCTCTGTTTATTGGCGGCTCTGTTTATTGGCGGCTCTGTTTATTGGCGGCTCTGTTTATTGGCGGCTCTGTTTATTGGCGGCTCTGTTTATTGGCGGCTCCGTTTATTGGCGGCTCCGTTTATTGGCGGCTCCGTTTATTGGCGGCTCCGTTTATTGGCGGCTCTGTTTATTGGCGGCTCTGTTTATTGGCGGCTCTGTTTATTGGCGGCTCTGTTTATTGGCGGCTCTGTTTATTGGCGGCTCTGTTTATTGGCGGCTCTGTTTATTGGCGGCTCTGTTTATTGGCGGTTTCGTTTATTGGCGGCTCTGTTCATTGGCGGCTCTGTTCATTGGCGGCTCTGTTCATTGGCGGCTCTGTTCATTGGCGGCTCTGTTCATTGGCGGCTCTGTTCATTGGCGGCTCTGTTCATTGGCGGCTCTGTTCATTGGCGGCTCTGTTCATTGGCGGCTCGGTTTATTGGCAGTGCTGTTTATTGGCAGTGCTGTTTATTGGCCACTCCGTTTATTGGCCACTCCGTTTATTGGCGGCTCCGTTTATTGGCGGTGCTGTTTATTGGCGGTGCTGTTTATTGGCGGTGCTGTTTATTGGCGGTGCTGTTTATTGGCGGTGCTGTTTATTGGCGGTGCTGTTTATTGGCGGTGCTGTTTATTGGCGACGCCGGTTATTGGCCATGATTTTTATTGTGGTCTCTGTTTATTTGGTGGCTCCTTTCATTGGCGGCTCTGTTTATTGGCTGTTCAGTTTATTGGTTGCACTGTTCATTGGTGGCTCAGTTTATTGGTGGCTCCATTTATTGGCAGTGCTGTTTATTGGCAGCTCCGTTCATTGGCAGCTCCGTTCATTGGCAGCTCCGTTCATTGGCAGCTCCGTTCATTGGCAGCTCCTTTTATTGGCTGTTCCTTTTATTGGCTGTTCCTTTTATTGGCTGTTCCTTTTGTTGGCTGTTCCTTTTATTGGCTGTTCCTTTTGTTGGCTGTTCCTTTTATTGGCTGTTCTGTTTATTGGCTGTTCTGTTTATTGGCTGTTCTGTTTATTGGCTGTTCTGTGTTTATTGACTGTTCTGTTTATTGGCTGTTCCGTTTATTGGCTGTTCCGTTTATTGGCTGTTCCGTTTATTGACTGTTCCGTTTATTGACTGTTCCGTTTATTGACTGTTCCGTTTATTGACTGTTCCGTTTATTGGCGCTTCCGTTTATTGGCTGTTCAGTTTTAGTGGCACCGTTCTTTGGCGGCTCCGTTGATTGGTGGCTCAATTCATTGGGGCTCCATTCATTGGCAACTCCGTTTATTGGCAGCTTTGTTTATTAGCTGCTCCGTTTATTGGTGGTGCCGTTTATTGGCGGTTCCGTTTATTGGCCATGATTTTTATTGTTGTCTGTTCATTTGGTGGCACCTTTTATTGCCGGCTCCGTTTATTGGGGGCTCCGTTTATTGGCGGCTCCGTTTATTGGCGGCTCCGTTTATTGGCGGCTCCGTTTATTGGCGGCACCGTTTATTGGCGGCACCGTTTATTGGCGGCACCGTTTATTGGCGGCACCGTTTATTGGCGGCACCGTTTATTGGCTGTTCTTTTTATTGACTGTTCTGTTTATTGGCTGCTCTGTTTATTGGCTGTTCTGTTTATTGACTGTTCTGTTTATTGACTGTTCTGTTTATTGACTGTTCTGTTTATTGACTGTTCTGTGTTTATTGACTGTTCTGTGTTTATTGACTGTTCTGTTTATTGACTGTTCTGTTTATTGGCTGTTCTGTTTATTGGCTGTTCTGTTTATTGGCTGTTCTGTTTATTGGCTGTTCTGTTTATTGGCTGTTCTGTTTATTGGCTGTTCTGTTTATTGGCTGTTCTGTTTATTGGCTGTTCTGTTTATTGGCTGTTCTGTTTATTGGCTGTTCCGTTTATTGGCGCTTCCGTTTATTGGCGCTTCCGTTTATTGGCTGTTCAGTTTTAGTGGCACCGTTCTTTGGCGGCTCCGTTGATTGGTGGCTCCATTCATTGGGGGCTCCATTCATTGGCAACTCCGTTTATTGGCAGCTTCGTTTATTAGCTGCTCGTTTATTGGCGGTGCCGTTTATTGGCGGTTCCCTTTATTGGCCATGATTTTTATTGTCTGTTCATTTGGTGGCACCTTTTATTGCCGGCTCCGTTTATTGCCGGCTCCGTTTATTGGGGCTCCGTTTATTGGGGGCTCCGTTTATTGGCGGTTCTGTTTATTGGCGGTTCTGTTTATTGGCGGTTCTGTTTATTGGCGGTTCTGTTTACTGGCGGCTCCGTTTATTGGCGGCACCGTTTATTGGCGGCACCGTTTATTGGCTGCTCCGTTTATTGGCGGTTCCGTTTATTTGCAGAGCTGTTTATTGACCATTCCGTTTATTGGCGGTGCCCTCTATTGGCGGTTCCGTTTATTGGCCATGATTTTTATTGTTGTCTGTTCATTTGGTGGCACCTTTCATTGCCGCCTCCGTTTATTGGTGGCTCCGTTGACTGGCAGCTCTGTTCATTGGTGGCTCTGTTCATTGGTGGCTCTGTTGATTGGTGGCTCTGTTGATTGGTGGCTCTGTTGATTGGTGGCTCCCTTGATTGGTGGCTCCCTTGATTGGTGGCTCCCTTGATTGGTGGCTCCCTTGATTGGTGGCTCCCTTGATTGGTGGCTCCCTTGATTGGTGGCTCCCTTGATTGGTGGCTCCCTTGATTGGTGGCTCCGTTTATTGGTGGCTCCGTTTATTGGCAATGCAGTTTATTGGCAGTGCTGTTTATTGGCAGTGCTGTTTATTGGCAGTGCTGTTTATTGGCAGTGCTGTTTATTGGCAGTTCTGTTTATTGGCAGTGCTGTTTATTGGCAGTGCTGTTTATTGGCAGTGCTGTTTATTGGCTGCTCCGTTTATTGGCTGCTCCGTTTATTGGCTGCTCCGTTTATTGGCTGCTCCGTTTATTGGCTGCTCCGTTAATTGGCCATGATTTTTATTTTTGGCTCTGTTCATTTGGTGGCTCCTTTCATTGGCGGCTCAGTTTATTGGCTGTTCCGTTTATTGGTGGCACCGTTCATTGGTGGCACCGTTCATTGGCGGCTCCGTTTATTGGTGGCTCCGTTTATTGGCGGCTTTGTTTATTGGCGGCTCTGTTTATTGGCAGCTCTGTTTATTGGCGGCTTTGTTTATTGGCGGCGCTGTTTATTGGCGGCGCTGTTCATTGGCAGCTCCGTTTATTGGTGGCGCTGTTCATTGGCAGCTCCGTTTATTGGCGGCGCTGTTTATTGGCGGCGCTGTTTATTGGCGGCGCTGTTTATTGGCGGCGCTGTTCATTGGCGGCTCCAATTATTGGTGGCTCCAATTATTGGTGGCTCAGTTCATTGGCTGTACAGTTTATTGGTTGCACCGTTCATTGGTGGCTCCATTGATTGGTGGCTCCGTTTATTGGTGGCTCAATTTGTTGGCAGCTCCGTTCATTGGCAGCTCCGTTCATTGGCAGCTCCGTTCATTGGCAGCTCCGTTCATTGGCAGCTCCGTTCATTGGCAGCTCCGTTCATTGGCAGCTCCGTTCATTGGTAGCTCCGTTCATTGGCAGCTCCGTTCATTGGCGGCTCCGTTTATTGGTGGCTCAGTTCATTGGCTGTTCAGTTTATTTGTGGCTCCGTTTATTGGTGGCACCGTTTATTGGTGGGTCCGTTTATTGGCGGGTCCGTTTATTGGTGGGTCTGTTTATTGGCGGTGCTGTTTATTGGCGGTGCTGTTTATTGGCGGTGCTGTTTATTGGCGGTGCTGTTTATTGGCGGTGCTGTTTATTGGCGGTGCTGTTTATTTGCGGCTCCATTCATTGTCTGCCCCGTTTATTGGCGGATCCGTTTATTGGCAGCTCTGCTCATTGGCGGCTCTTTTCATTGGCGGCTCTGTTCATTGGCGGCTCTGCTCATTGGCGGCTCTGTTCATTGGCGGCTCTGTTCATTGGCGGCTCTGTTCATTGGCGGCTCTGTTCATTGGCGGCTCCGTTTATTGGCGGCTCCGTTTATTGGCGGCTCCGTTTATTGGCGGCTCCGTTTATTGGCGGCTCCGTTTATTGGCGGTGCTGTTTATTGGCGGTGCTGTTTATTGGCGGTGCTGTTTATTGGCGGTGCTGTTTATTGCCGGTGCTGTTTATTGGAGGTTCCGTTCATTGGCGACGCCGTTTATTGGCCATGATTTTTATTGTTGTCTCTGTTCATTTGGTGGCTCCTTTCATTGGCGGCTCCGTTTATTGGCTGTTCAGTTTATTGGTTGCACCGTTCATTGGTGGCTCCATTGATTGGTGGCTCCGTTTATTGGCAGTGCTTTTTATTCGCAGCTCTGTTCATTGGCGGCTCTGTTCATTGGCGGCTCTGTTCATTGGCGGCTCTGTTCATTGGCGGCTCTGTTCATTGGCGGCTCTGTTCATTGGCGGCTCTGTTCATTGGCGGCTCTGTTCATTGGCGGCTCTGTTCATTGGCGGCTCTGTTCATTGGCGGCTCTATTTATTGGCGGCGCTGTTTATTGGCAGTGTTGTTTATTGGCGGTGCTGTTTATTGGTGGTGCTGTTTATTGGCGGTGCTGTTTATTGGCGGTGCTGTTTATTGGCAGTGCTGTTTATTGGCGGTGCTGTTTATTTGCGGCTCCATTCATTGTCTGCTCCGTTTACTGTCGGCTCCATTTATTGGCGGATCCGTTTATTGGCGGATCCGTTTATTGGCAGCACTGCTCATTGGCGGCTCTGCTCATTGGCGGCTCTGCTCATTGGCGGCTCTGCTCATTGGCGGCTCTGCTCATTGGCGGCTCTGCTCATTGGCGGCTCTTTTCATTGGCGGCTCTGTTCATTGGCGGCTCTGTTTATTGGCGGCTCTGTTTATTGGCGGCTCTGTTTATTGGCTGTTCCAGTTATTGGCTGTTCTGTTTATTGGCTGTTCTGTTTATTGGCTGTTCTGTTTATTGGCGCTTCTGTTTATTGGCGCTTCTGTTTATTGGCGCTTCTGTTTACTGGCGCTTCTGTTTACTGGCGCTTCTGTTTACTGGCGCTTCTGTTTACTGGCGCTTCTGTTTATTGGCGGTGCTGTTTATTGGCGGTGCTGTTTATTGGCAGTGCTGTTTAATGGCAGTGCTGTTTATTGGCGGTGCTGTTTATTTGCGGCTCCATTCATTGTCTGCTCCGTTTACTGTCGGCTCCATTTATTGGCGGATCCGTTTATTGGCGGATCCGTTTATTGGCAGCTCTGCTCATTGGCGGCTCTGCTCATTGGCGGCTCTGCTCATTGGCGGCTCTGCTCATTGGCGGCTCTGCTCATTGGCGGCTCTTTTCATTGGCGGCTCTGTTCATTGGCGGCTCTGCTCATTGGCGGCTCTGTTTATTGGCGGCTCCGTTTATTGGCTGCCCGGTTTATTGGCAGCTCTGTTTATTGGTGGCTCCGTTAATTGGCCATAATTTTCATTTTTGGCTCTGTTAATTTGGTCGCTCCTTTTATTGGCGGCTCAGTTTATTGGCGGCTCAGTTTATTGGTGGCTCCATTTATTGGCGGCTCCGTTTATTGGCGGCTCCGTTTATTGGCGGCTCCGTTTATTGGCGGCTCTGTTCATTGGTGGCTCTGTTCATTGGTGGCTCTGTTCATTGGTGGCTCTGTTCATTGGTGGCTCTGTTCATTGGTGGCTCTTTTCATTGGTGGCTCTTTTTATTGGTGGCTCTGTTTATTGGCGGCGCTGTTTATTGGCGGCGCTGTTTATTGGCGGCGCTGTTTATTGGTGGCGCTGTTTATTGGTGGCGCTGTTTATTGGTGGCGCTGTTTATTGGCGGCGCTGTTTATTGGCGGCGCTGTTTATTGGCGGCGCTGTTTATTGGCGGCGCTGTTTATTGGCGGCGCTGTTTATTGGCGGCGCTGTTTATTGGCGGCGCTGTTTATTGGCGGATCCGTTTATTGGCAGCTCTGCTCATTAGCGGCTCTGTTCATTGGCGGCTCTGTTCATTGGCAGCTCTGTTTATTGGTGGCTCCGTTAATTGGCCATGATTTTTATTTTTGGCTCCGTACATTTGGTGGCTCCTTTTATTGGCAGCTCCGCTTATTGGCGGTTCCGTTTATTGGTGGCACCGTTCATTGGTGGCTCAGTTGATTGGTGGCTCCGTTTATTGGCAGCGCTGTTTATTGGCAGCTCCGTTTATTGGCAGCTCCGTTTATTGGCGGCTCCGTTTATTGGCAGGTCTGTTTATTGGCGGCTCTGTTTATTGGCGGCTCTGTTTATTGGCGGCTCCTCCTTTTATTGGCGGCTCCTCCTTTTATTGGCGGCTCCTCCTTTTATTGGTGGCTCCTCCTTTTATTGGCGGCTCCTCTTTTTATTGGCGGCTCCTCCTTTTATTGGCTCCAACTATTATTGGCTCCTCCTTTTATTGGGTCCTCCTTTTATTGGCTCCTCCTTTTATTGGCTCCTCCTTTTATTGGCTCCTCCTTTTATTGGCTCCTCTGTTCACTGGCGGCTCCGTTCATTGGCGGCTCCGTTCATTGGCGGCTCTGTTCATTGGCGGCTCTGTTCATTGGCGGCTCGGTTAATTGGCCATGATTTTTATTTTTGGCTCCGTACATTTGGTGGCTCCTTTTATTGGCAGCTCCGCTTATTGGCAGCTCCGCTTATTGGCGGTTCCGTTTATTGGCGGTTCCGTTTATTGGCGGTTCCGTTTATTGGTGGCTCAGTTGATTGGTGGCTCAGTTGATTGGTGGCTCCGTTTATTGGCAGCGCTGTTTATTGGCAGCTCCGTTTATTGGCGGCTCTGTTTATTGACGGTTCTGTTTATTGACGGTTCTGTTTATTGACGGTTCTGTTTATTGATGGTTCTGTTTATTGATGGTTCTGTTTATTGACGGTTCCGTTTATTGACGGTTCCGTTTATTGACGGTTCCGTTTATTGGCGGCTCAGTTTATTGGCGGCTCCGTTTATTGGCGGCTCCATTTATTGGCGGCTCCTCTTTTTATTGGCGGCTCCTCTTTTTATTGGCGGCTCCTCCTATTATTGGCTCCTACTTTTATTGGTTCCTCCTTTTATTGGCTCCTCCTTTTATTGGCGGCTCTGTTCATTGGCGGCTCAGTTTATTGGCGGCTCCGTTTAATGGCGGCTCCGTTTATTGGCGGCTCCGTTTATTGGCGGCTCCGTTTATTGGCGGCTCCGTTTATTGGCGGCTCCGTTTATTGGCGGCTCCGTTTATTGGCGGCTCCGTTTATTGGCGGCTCTGTTTATTGGGGGCTCTGTTTATTGGGGGCTCTGTTTATTGGGGGCTCTGTTTATTGGGGGCTCTGTTTATTGGCAGCTCTGTTTATTGGCAGCTCTGTTTATTGGCATCTCCGTTTATTGGCCATGATTTTTATTGTTGTCTCCGTTCATTTGGTGGCTCCATTGATTGGTGGCTCCATTTATTGGCAGTGCTGTTTATACGCATCTCCGTTCATTGGCGGCTCCGTTCATTGGCGGCTCTGTTCATTGGCGGCTCTGTTCATTGGCGGCTCTGTTCATTGGCGGCTCTGTTCATTGGCGGCTCTGTTCATTGGCAGCTCCGTTCATTGGCGGCTCCGTTCATTGGCGGCTCCGTTTATTGGCGGCTCCGTTTATTGGCGGTCCTGTTTTTTGACGGTTCCGTTTATTTGCGGTTCCGTTTATTTGCGGCTCTGTTCATTGGCGGCTCTGTTCATTGGCGACGCCGGTTATTGGCCATAATTTTTATTGTTGTCTCTGTTCATTTGGCGGCTCCGTTTATTGGCTGTTCAGTTTATTGGTTGCACCGTTCATTGGTAGCTCCCTTTATTGGCGGCTCCGTTTATTAGCGGCTGTTTATTGGCGGCTCTATTTATTGGCGGCTCTGTTCATTGGCGGCTCTGTTCATTGGCGGCTCTGTTCATTGGCGGCTCTGTTCATTGGCGGCGCTGTTTATTGGCGGCGCTGTTTATTGGCGGCGCTGTTTATTGGCGGCGCTGTTTATTGGCGGCGCTGTTTATTGGCGGTGCTGTTTATTGGCGGCGCTGTTTATTGGTAGTGCTGTTTATTGGCGCCGCTGTTTATTGGCGGTGCTGTTTATTGGCGGCTCCGTTTATTGGCGGCTCTGATTATTGGCTGCTCTGATTATTGGCTGCTCTGATTATTGGCAGCTCTGTTTATAGGTGGCTCAGTTAATTGGCCATGATTTTTATTTTTGGCTCTGTACATTTGGTGGCTCCGTTGATTGGTGGCTCCGTTGATTGGTGGCTCCATTGATTGGTGGCTCCGTTCATTGGTGGCACCGTTCATTGGTGGCTCTGTTGATTGGTGGCTCCGTTTATTGGCGGTGCCTATTATTGGTGGTGCTTTTTATTGGCGGCTCCGATCATAGAAGGCTCCATTGATTGGCGGCTCCGTTTATTGGCGGCTCCGTTTATTGGCGGCTCCGTTTATTGGCGGCTCTGTTTATTGGCGGCTCTGTTTATTGGCGGCTCCGTTTATTGGCGGCTCCATTTATTGGCGGCTCCGTTCATTGTCAGCTCTGTTTATTGGCGGCTCAGTTGATTGGTGGCTCCTCCTTTTATTGGCGGCTCCTCCTTTTATTGGCGGCTCCTTTTATTGGCGGCTCCTTTTATTGGTGGCTCAGTTTATTGGCGGCTCAGTTTATTGGCGGCTCAGTTTATTGGCGGCTCCGTTTCATTGGCAACTCTGTTCATTGCCGGCTCCTTTTATTGGCGGCTCCTTTTATTGGCGCCTCCTTTTATTGGCGGCTCCGTTTATTGGCGCCTCCTTTTATTGGCGGCTCCATTGATTGGCGGCTCCATTTATTGGCGGCTCCGTTTATTGACGGCTCCGTTTATTGGCGGCCCCTGTTTATTGGCGGCCCCTGTTTATTGGCGGCTCCGTTCATTGGCGACTCCGTTCATTGTCAGCTCTGTTTATTGGCAGCTCCGTTTATTGGCCATGATTTTTATTGTTGTCTCCGTTCATTTGATGGCTCCTTTCATTGGCGGCTCCGTTTATTGGCGGCTCCGTTTATTGTCGGCTCCGTTTATTGGCGACTCCGTTTATTGGCCATGATTTTTATTGTTGTCTGTTCTTTGGTGGCTCCATTGATTGGTGGCTCCATTTATTGGCAGTGCTGTTTATACGCATCTCCGTTCATTGGCAGCTCCGTTTATTGGCAGCTCCGTTTATTGGCGGCTCCGTTTATTGGCGGCCCCTGTTTATTGGCGGCCCCTGTTTATTGGCGGCTCCGTTTATTGGCGGCTCCGTTTATTGGCAGCTCTGTTTATTGGCGGCTCCGTTTATTGGCAGCTCTGTTTATTGGCAGCTCTGTTTATTGGCGGCTCTGTTTATTGGCGGCTCTGTTTATTGGCGGCTCTGTTTATTGGCGGCTCTGTTTATTGGCGGCTCTGTTTATTGGCGGCTCTGTTTATTGGCGGCTCTGTTTATTGGCGGCTCTGTTTATTGGCGGTTCCGTTTATTGGCGGTTCAGATTATTGGTGGTTCCGTTTATTGGCGGTTCTGTTTATTGGCGGTTCTGTTTATTGGCGGTTCCGTTTATTGGCGGTTCCGTTTATTGGCGGTTCCGTTTATTGGCGGTTCCGTTTATTGGCGGTTCCGTTTATTGGCGGTTCCGTTTATTGGCGGTTCCGTTTATTGGCGGCTCCGTTTATTGGCGGCTCCGTTTATTGGCGGCGCCGTTTATTGGCGGCGCCGTTTATTGGCGGTTCCGTTTATTGGCGGTTCCGTTTATTGGCGGTGCCGTTTATTGGCGGCTCTGTTGATTGGCGGCTCTGTTTATTGGCAGTTCCATTTATTGGCAGCTCAGTTTCTTGGTGGCTCTGTTTATTGGATGCTCTGTTTATTGGCGGCTCTGTTTATTGGCGGCTCTGTTTATTGGCGGCTCTGTTTATTGGCAGTTCCATTTATTGGCAGCTCAGTTTCTTGGTGGCTCTGTTTATTGGATGCTCTGTTTATTGGCGGCTCTGTTTATTGGCGGCTCTGTTTATTGGCGGCTCTGTTTATTGGCGGCTCTGTTTATTGGCGGCTCCTCCTTTTATTGGCGGCTCCTCCTTTTATTGGCGGCTCCTCCTTTTATTGGCGGCTCCTCCTTTTATTGGCGGCTCCTCCTTTTATTGGCGGCTCCTGTTATTGGTGGCTGTTTATTGGTGGCTCAGTTTATTGGCGGCTCAGTTTATTGGCGGCTCAGTTTCATTGCCAACTCCGTTCATTGCCGGCTCTGTTTATTGGCGGCTCTGTTTATTGGCGGCTCTGTTTATTGGCGGCTCTGTTTATTGGCGGCTCTGTTTATTGGCGGCTCTGTTTATTGGCAGCTCTGTTTATTGGCGGCTCCTCCTTTTATTGGCGGCTCCTCCTTTTATTGGCGGCTCCTCCTTTTATTGGCGGCTCCTCCTTTTATTGGCGGCTCCTCCTTTTATTGGCGGCTCTGTTCATTGGCGGCTCTGTTCATTGGTGGCTCTGTTCATTGGTGGCTCTGTTCATTGGTGGCTCTGTTCATTGGTGGCTCTGTTCATTGGTGGCTCTGTTCATTGGTGGCTCTGTTCATTGGTGGCTCTGTTCATTGGTGGCTCTGTTCATTGGTGGCTCTGTTCATTGGCGGCTCCGTTTATTGGCGGCTCTGTTTATTGGCGGCTCTGTTTATTGGCGGCTCTGTTTATTGGCGGCTCTGTTTATTGGCGGCTCTGTTTATTGGCGGCTCCGTTAATTGGCGACTCCGTTCATTTTCAGCTCTGTTTATTGGCAGCTCCGTTTATTGGCCATGATTTTTGTTGTCTCAGTTCATTTGGTGGCTCCTTTCATTGGCGGCTCAGTTTATTGGTGGCTCCGTTTATTGGCAGCTCTGTTTATTGGCAGCTCCGTTTATTGGCGGCTCCGTTTATTGGCGGTTCAGATTATTGGTGGTTCCGTTTATTGGCGGTTCTGTTTATTGGCGGTTCTGTTTATTGGCGGTTCCGTTTATTGGCGGTTCCGTTTATTGGCGGTTCCGTTTATTGGCGGTTCCGTTTATTGGCGGTTCCGTTTATTGGCGGCTCCGTTTATTGGCGGCTCCGTTTATTGGCGGCGCCGTTTATTGGCGGCGCCGTTTATTGGCGGTGCCGTTTATTGGCGGTTCCGTTTATTGGCGGTGCCGTTTATTGGCGGCTCTGTTTATTGGCGGCTCTGTTTATTGGCAGTTCCATTTATTGGCAGCTCAGTTTCTTGGTGGCTCTGTTTATTGGATGCTCTGTTTATTGGCGGCTCTGTTTATTGGCGGCTCTGTTTATTGGCGGCTCTGTTTATTGGCAGTTCCATTTATTGGCAGCTCAGTTTCTTGGTGGCTCTGTTTATTGGATGCTCTGTTTATTGGCGGCTCTGTTTATTGGCGGCTCTGTTTATTGGCGGCTCTGTTTATTGGCGGCTCTGTTTATTGGCGGCTCCTCCTTTTATTGGCGGCTCCTCCTTTTATTGGCGGCTCCTCCTTTTATTGGCGGCTCCTCCTTTTATTGGCGGCTCCTGTTATTGGTGGCTGTTTATTGGTGGCTCTGTTCATTGGTGGCTCTGTTCATTGGCGGCTCCGTTTATTGGCGGCTCTGTTTATTGGCGCTTCTGTTTATTGGCGCTTCTGTTCATTGGCGGCTCTGTTCATTGGCAGTTCTGTTTATTGGCAGCTCCCTTTATTGGCGGCTCTGTTTATTGGCAGCTCCGTTTAATGGCGGCTCCGGTTAATGGCGCTGTTTATTGGCAGCTCTTCCTTTTTTTGGCGGCTCCTCCTTTTATTGGCGGCTCCTCCTTTTATTGGCGGCTCTGTTCATTGGCGGCTCTGTTCATTGGCGGCTCTGTTCATTGGCGGCTCTGTTCATTGGCGGCTCTGTTCATTGGCGGCTCTGTTCATTGGCGGCTCTCTTCATTGGCGGCTCTGTTCATTGGCGGCTCTGTTCATTGGCAGTCCTGTTTATTGGCAGCTCCCTTTATTGGCGGCTCTGTTTATTGGCAGCTCCGTTTAATGGCGGCTCCGGTTAATGGCGCTGTTTATTGGCAGCTCTTCCTTTTATTGGCGGCTCCTCCTTTTATTGGCGGCTCCTCCTTTTATTGGCGGCTCCTCCTTTTTTTGGCGGCTCCTCCTTTTTTTGGCGGCTCCTCCTTTTATTGGCGGCTCTGTTCATTGGCGGCTCTGTTCATTGGCGGCTCTGTTAATTGGCGGCTCTGTTTATTGGCGGCTCTGTTTATTGGCGGCTCTGTTTATTGGCGGCTCGTTTATTGGCGGCTCCTTTTATTGGCGGCTCCTTTTATTGGCAGCTCCGTTTGTTGGCAGCTCCGTTTGTTGTCAGATCCGTTTATTGGAGGCTCTGTTCATTGTTGGCTCTGTTCATTGTTGGCTCTGTTCATTGGTGGCTCTGTTCATTGGTGGCTCTGTTCATTGGTGGCTCTGTTCATTGGTGGCTCTGTTTATTGGTGGCGCTGTTTATTGGTGGCGCTGTTTATTGGTGGCGCTGCTTATTGGTGGCGCTGTTTATTGGTGGCGCTGTTTATTGGCGGCGCTGTTTATTAGCGGCGCTGTTTATCGGTGGCACAGTTGATTGGTGGCTTCGTTTATTGGCAGTGCTGTTTATTGGCAGCTCCGTTCATTATCAACTCCGTTTATTGGCAGCTCCGTTCATTATCAACTCCGTTTATTGGCGGCTCCATTTATTGGCGGCTCCATTTATTGGCGGCTCAGTTTGTTGCCGGCTCAGTTGATTGGTGGCTCCTCCTTTTATTGGCGGCTCCTCCTTTTATTGGCGGCTCCTCCTTTTATTGGCGGCTCCTCCTTTTATTGGCGGCTCCTTTTATTGGCGGCTCCTTTTATTGGTGGCTCCTTTTATTGGTGGCTCAGTTTATTGGCGGCTCAGTTTATTGGCGGCTCAGTTTATTGGCGGCTCAGTTTATTGGCGGCTCAGTTTATTGGCGGCTCCGTTTCATTGGCAACTCTGTTCATTGCCGGCTCCTTTTATTGGCGGCTCCTTTTATTGGCGCCTCCTTTTATTGGCGGCTCCGTTTATTGGCAGCTCCGTTTATTGGCAGCTCCGTTTATTGGCAGCTCCGTTTATTGGCGGCTCCGTTTATTGGCAGCTCCGTTTATTGGCAGCTCCGTTTATTGGCAGCTCCATTTATTGGCGGCTCCATTTATTGACGGCTCCGTTTATTGGCGGCCCCTGTTTATTGGCGGCCCCTGTTTATTGGCGGCTCTGTTTATTGGCGGCTCTGTTTATTGGCTGTTCCAGTTAATGGCTGTTCTGTTTATTGGCTGTTCTGTTTATTGGCTGTTCTGTTTATTGGCGCTTCTGTTTATTGGCGCTTCTGTTTACTGGCGCTTCTGTTTACTGGCGCTTCTGTTTACTGGCGCTTCTGTTTATTGGCGGTGCTGTTTATTGGCGGTGCTGTTTATTGGCAGTGCTGTTTAATGGCAGTGCTGTTTATTGGCGGTGCTGTTTATTTGCGGCTCCATTCATTGTCTGCTCCATTTACTGTCGGCTCCATTTATTGGCGGATCCGTTTATTGGCGGATCCGTTTATTGGCAGCTCTGCTCATTGGCGGCTCTGCTCATTGGCGGCTCTGCTCATTGGCGGCTCTGCTCATTGGCGGCTCTGCTCATTGGCGGCTCTTTTCATTGGCGGCTCTGTTCATTGGCGGCTCTGTTTATTGGCGGCTCCGTTTATTGGCTGCCCGGTTTATTGGCAGCTCTGTTTATTGGTGGCTCCGTTAATTGGCCATAATTTTCATTTTTGGCTCTGTTAATTTGGTCGCTCCTTTTATTGGCGGCTCAGTTTATTGGTGGCTCCGTTTATTGGCGGCTCCGTTTATTGGCGGCTCCGTTTATTGGCGGCTCCGTTTATTGGCGGCTCTGTTCATTGGTGGCTCTGTTCATTGGTGGCTCTGTTCATTGGTGGCTCTGTTCATTGGTGGCTCTGTTCATTGGTGGCTCTGTTCATTGGTGGCTCTGTTCATTGGTGGCTCTTTTTATTGGCGGCTCTGTTTATTGTCGGCGCTGTTTATTGGCGGCGCTGTTTATTGGCGGCGCTGTTTATTGGTGGCGCTGTTTATTGGTGGCGCTGTTTATTGGTGGCGCTGTTTATTGGTGGCGCTGTTTATTGGTGGCGCTGTTTATTGGTGGCGCTGTTTATTGGTGGCGCTGTTTATTGGTGGCGCTGTTTATTGGTGGCGCTGTTTATTGGTGGCGCTGTTTATTGGTGGCGCTGTTTATTGGCGGCGCTGTTTATTGGCGGCGCTGTTTATTGGCGGCGCTGTTTATTGGCGGCGCTGTTTATTGGCGGCGCTGTTTATTGGCGGATCCGTTTATTGGCAGCTCTGCTCATTGGCGGCTCTGCTCATTGGCGGCTCTGTTCATTGGCAGCTCTGTTTATTGGTGGCTCCGTTAATTGGCCATGATTTTTATTTTTGGCTCCGTACATTTGGTGGCTCCTTTTATTGGCAGCTCCGCTTATTGGCGGTTCCGTTTATTGGTGGCACCGTTCATTGGTGGCTCAGTTGATTGGTGGCTCCGTTTATTGGCAGCGCTGTTTATTGGCAGCTCCGTTTATTGGCAGCTCCGTTTATTGGCGGCTCCGTTTATTGGCAGGTCTGTTTATTGGCGGCTCTGTTTATTGGCGGCTCTGTTTATTGGCGGCTCCTCCTTTTATTGGCGGCTCCTCCTTTTATTGGCGGCTCCTCCTTTTATTGGTGGCTCCTCCTTTTATTGGCGGCTCCTCTTTTTATTGGCGGCTCCTCCTTTTATTGGCTCCAACTATTATTGGCTCCTCCTTTTATTGGGTCCTCCTTTTATTGGCTCCTCCTTTTATTGGCTCCTCCTTTTATTGGCTCCTCCTTTTATTGGCTCCTCTGTTCACTGGCGGCTCCGTTCATTGGCGGCTCCGTTCATTGGCGGCTCTGTTCATTGGCGGCTCTGTTCATTGGCGGCTCGGTTAATTGGCCATGATTTTTATTTTTGGCTCCGTACATTTGGTGGCTCCTTTTATTGGCAGCTCCGCTTATTGGCGGTTCCGTTTATTGGCGGTTCCGTTTATTGGCGGTTCCGTTTATTGGTGGCTCAGTTGATTGGTGGCTCAGTTGATTGGTGGCTCCGTTTATTGGCAGCGCTGTTTATTGGCAGCTCCGTTTATTGGCGGCTCTGTTTATTGACGGTTCTGTTTATTGACGGTTCTGTTTATTGACGGTTCTGTTTATTGACGGTTCTGTTTATTGATGGTTCTGTTTATTGACGGTTCCGTTTATTGACGGTTCCGTTTATTGGCGGCTCCGTTTATTGGCGGCTCCGTTTATTGGCGGCTCCTCCATTTATTGGCGGCTCCTCTTTTTATTGGCGGCTCCTCTTTTTATTGGCGGCTCCTCCTATTATTGGCTCCTACTTTTATTGGTTCCTCCTTTTATAGGCTCCTCCTTTTATTGGCGGCTCTGTTCATTGGCGGCTCCGTTTATTGGCGGCTCCGTTTATTGGCGGCTCCGTTTATTGGCGGCTCCGTTTATTGGCGGCTCCGTTTATTGGCGGCTCCGTTTATTGGCGGCTCCGTTTATTGGCGGCTCCGTTTATTGGCGGCTCCGTTTATTGGCGGCTCTGTTTATTGGGGGCTCTGTTTATTGGGGGCTCTGTTTATTGGCAGCTCTGTTTATTGGCAGCTCTGTTTATTGGCATCTCCGTTTATTGGCCATGATTTTTATTGTTGTCTCCGTTCATTTGGTGGCTCCATTGATTGGTGGCTCCATTTATTGGCAGTGCTGTTTATACGCATCTCCGTTCATTGGCGGCTCCGTTCATTGGCGGCTCTGTTCATTGGCGGCTCTGTTCATTGGCGGCTCTGTTCATTGGCGGCTCTGTTCATTGGCGGCTCTGTTCATTGGCGGCTCCGTTCATTGGCGGCTCCGTTTATTGGCGGCTCCGTTTATTGGCGGTCCTGTTTTTTGACGGTTCCGTTTATTTGCGGTTCCGTTTATTTGCGGCTCTGTTCATTGGCGGCTCTGTTCATTGGCGACGCCGGTTATTGGCCATAATTTTTATTGTTGTCTCTGTTCATTTGGCGGCTCCGTTTATTGGCTGTTCAGTTTATTGGTTGCACCGTTCATTGGTGGCTCCCTTTATTGGCGGCTCCGTTTATTAGCGGCTCTGTTTATTGGCGGCTCTGTTTATTGGCGGCTCTGTTCATTGGCGGCTCTGTTCATTGGCGGCTCTGTTCATTGGCGGCTCTGTTCATTGGCGGCGCTGTTTATTGGCGGCGCTGTTTATTGGCGGCGCTGTTTATTGGCGGCGCTGTTTATTGGCGGCGCTGTTTATTGGCAGTGCTGTTTATTGGCGCCGCTGTTTATTGGCGCCGCTGTTTATTGGCGGTGCTGTTTATTGGCGGCTCCGTTTATTGGTGGCTCTGATTATTGGCTGCTCTGATTATTGGCTGCTCTGATTATTGGCAGCTCTGTTTATAGGTGGCTCAGTTAATTGGCCATGATTTTTATTTTTGGCTCTGTACATTTGGTGGCTCCGTTGATTGGTGGCTCCGTTGATTGGTGGCTCCATTGATTGGTGGCTCCGTTCATTGGTGGCACCGTTCATTGGTGGCTCTGTTGATTGGTGGCTCCGTTTATTGGCGGTGCCTATTATTGGTGGTGCTTTTTATTGGCGGCTCCGATCATAGAAGGCTCCATTGATTGGCGGCTCCGTTTATTGGCGGCTCCGTTTATTGGCGGCTCCGTTTATTGGCGGCTCTGTTTATTGGCGGCTCCGTTTATTGGCGGCTCCATTTATTGGCGGCTCCGTTCATTGTCAGCTCTGTTTATTGGCGGCTCAGTTGATTGGTGGCTCCTCCTTTTATTGGCGGCTCCTCCTTTTATTGGCGGCTCCTCCTTTTATTGGCGGCTCCTCCTTTTATTGGCGGCTCCTTTTATTGGCGGCTCCTTTTATTGGCGGCTCCTTTTATTGGCGGCTCCTTTTATTGGTGGCTCAGTTTATTGGCGGCTCAGTTTATTGGCGGCTCAGTTTATTGGCGGCTCCGTTTCATTGGCAACTCTGTTCATTGCCGGCTCCTTTTATTGGCGGCTCCTTTTATTGGCGCCTCCTTTTATTGGCGGCTCCGTTTATTGGCGCCTCCTTTTATTGGCGGCTCCATTGATTGGCGGCTCCATTTATTGGCGGCTCCGTTTATTGACGGCTCCGTTTATTGGCGGCCCCTGTTTATTGGCGGCCCCTGTTTATTGGCGGCTCCGTTCATTGGCGACTCCGTTCATTGTCAGCTCTGTTTATTGGCAGCTCCGTTTATTGGCCATGATTTTTATTGTTGTCTCCGTTCATTTGATGGCTCCTTTCATTGGCGGCTCCGTTTATTGGCGGCTCCGTTTATTGTCGGCTCCGTTTATTGGCGACTCCGTTTATTGGCCATGATTTTTATTGTTGTCTGTTCTTTGGTGGCTCCATTGATTGGTGGCTCCATTTATTGGCAGTGCTGTTTATACGCATCTCCGTTCATTGGCAGCTCCGTTTATTGGCGGCTCCGTTTATTGGCGGCCCCTGTTTATTGGCGGCCCCTGTTTATTGGCGGCTCCGTTTATTGGCGGCTCCGTTTATTGGCGGCTCCGTTTATTGGCGGCTCCGTTTATTGGCAGCTCTGTTTATTGGCGGCTCTGTTTATTGGCGGCTCTGTTTATTGGCGGCTCTGTTTATTGGCGGCTCTGTTTATTGGCGGCTCTGTTTATTGGCGGCTCTGTTTATTGGCGGCTCTGTTTATTGGCGGCTCTGTTTATTGGCGGCTCTGTTTATTGGCGGCTCTGTTTATTGGCGGCTCCGTTAATTGGCGACTCCGTTCATTTTCAGCTCTGTTTATTGGCAGCTCCGTTTATTGGCCATGATTTTTGTTGTCTCAGTTCATTTGGTGGCTCCTTTCATTGGCGGCTCAGTTTATTGGTGGCTCCGTTTATTGGCAGCTCTGTTTATTGGCAGCTCCGTTTATTGGCGGCTCCGTTTATTGGCGGTTCCGTTTATTGGCGGTTCCGTTTATTGGCGGTTCAGATTATTGGTGGTTCTGTTTATTGGCGGTTCTGTTTATTGGCGGTTCCGTTTATTGGCGGTTCCGTTTATTGGCGGTTCTGTTTATTGGCGGTTCCGTTTATTGGCGGTTCCGTTTATTGGCGGTTCCGTTTATTGGCGGCTCCGTTTATTGGCGGCTCCGTTTATTGGCGGCGCCGTTTATTGGCGGCGCCGTTTATTGGCGGTTCCGTTTATTGGCGGTTCCGTTTATTGGCGGTGCCGTTTATTGGCGGCTCTGTTTATTGGCGGCTCTGTTTATTGGCAGTTCCATTTATTGGCAGCTCAGTTTCTTGGTGGCTCTGTTTATTGGATGCTCTGTTTATTGGCGGCTCTGTTTATTGGCGGCTCTGTTTATTGGCGGCTCTGTTTATTGGCAGTTCCATTTATTGGCAGCTCAGTTTCTTGGTGGCTCTGTTTATTGGATGCTCTGTTTATTGGCGGCTCTGTTTATTGGCGGCTCTGTTTATTGGCGGCTCTGTTTATTGGCGGCTCTGTTTATTGGCGGCTCCTCCTTTTATTGGCGGCTCCTCCTTTTATTGGCGGCTCCTCCTTTTATTGGCGGCTCCTCCTTTTATTGGCGGCTCCTGTTATTGGTGGCTGTTTATTGGTGGCTCAGTTTATTGGCGGCTCAGTTTATTGGCGGCTCAGTTTCATTGCCAACTCCGTTCATTGCCGGCTCCGTTGATTGGCGGCTCTGTTTATTGGATGCTCTGTTTATTGGCGGCTCTGTTTATTGGCGGCTCTGTTTATTGGCGGCTCTGTTTATTGGCAGCTCTGTTTATTGGCGGCTCCTCCTTTTATTGGCGGCTCCTCCTTTTATTGGCGGCTCCTCCTTTTATTGGCGGCTCTGTTCATTGGCGGCTCTGTTCATTGGTGGCTCTGTTCATTGGTGGCTCTGTTCATTGGTGGCTCTGTTCATTGGTGGCTCTGTTCATTGGTGGCTCTGTTCATTGGTGGCTCTGTTCATTGGTGGCTCCGTTTATTGGCTGTTCTGTTTATTGGCTGTTCTGTTTATTGGCGCTTCTGTTTATTGGCGCTTCTGTTTATTGGCGCTTCTGTTTATTGGCGCTTCTGTTTATTGGCGGTTCTGTTTATTGGCGGTTCTGTTTATTGACGGTTGTGTTTATTGACGGTTCTGTTTATTGACGGTTCTGTTTATTGACGGTTCTGTTTATTGACGGTTCTGTTTATTGGCGGCTCCGTTTATTGGCGGCTCCTCCTTTTATTGGTGGCTCCTCCTTTTATTGGCGGCTCCTCCTTTTATTGGCGGCTCCTCCTTTTATTGGCGGCTCTGTTCATTGGCGGCTCTGTTCATTGGCGGCTCTGTTCATTGGCGGCTCTGTTCATTGGCGGCTCTGTTCATTGGCGGCTCTGTTCATTGGCGGCTCTGTTCATTGGCGGCTCTGTTCATTGGCGGCTCTGTTCATTGGCGGCTCTGTTCATTGGCGGCTCTGTTCATTGGCAGCTCTGTTTATTGGCAGCTCCCTTTATTGGCGGCTCTGTTTATTGGCAGCTCCGTTTAATGGCGGCTCCGGTTAACGGCGCTGTTTATTGGCAGCTCTTCCTTTTATTGGCGGCTCCTCCTTTTATTGGCGGCTCCTCCTTTTATTGGCGGCTCCTCCTTTTATTGGCGGCTCCTCCTTTTATTGGCGGCTCCTCCTTTTATTGGCGGCTCTGTTCATTGGCGGCTCTGTTCATTGGCGGCTCTGTTCATTGGCGGCTCTGTTCATTGGCGGCTCTGTTCATTGGCGGCTCTGTTCATTGGCGGCTCTGTTCATTGGCAGTTCCGTTTATTGGCAGCTCCCTTTATTGGCGGCTCTGTTTATTGGCAGCTCCGTTTAATGGCGGCTCCGGTTAATGGCGCTGTTTATTGGCAGCTCTTCCTTTTATTGGCGGCTCCTCCTTTTATTGGCGGCTCCTCCTTTTATTGGCAGCTCCTCCTTTTTTTGGCGGCTCCTCCTTTTATTGGCGGCTCTGTTCATTGGCGGCTCTGTTTATTGGCGGCTCTGTTTATTGGCGGCTCCTTTTATTGGCGGCTCCTTTTATTGGCGGCTCCGTTTATTGGCAGCTCCGTTTGTTGGCAGCTCCGTTTGTTGTCAGATCCGTTTATTGGAGGCTCTGTTCATTGGTGGCTCTGTTCATTGGTGGCTCTGTTCATTGGTGGCTCTGTTCATTGGTGGCTCTGTTCATTGGTGGCTCTGTTCATTGGTGGCTCTGTTCATTGGCGGCGCTGTTTATTGGCGGCGCTGTTTATTGGTGGCGCTGTTTATTGGTGGCGCTGTTTATTGGTGGCGCTGTTTATTGGTGGCGCTGTTTATTGGTGGCGCTGTTTATTGGCGGCGCTGTTTATTGGCGGCGCTGTTTATTAGCGGCGCTGTTTATTGGCGGCGCTGTTTATCGGTGGCACAGTTGATTGGTGGCTTCGTTTATTGGCAGTGCTGTTTATTGGCAGCTCCGTTCATTATCAACTCCGTTTATTGGCAGCTCCGTTCATTATCAACTCCGTTTATTGGCGGCTCCATTTATTGGTGGCTCCATTTATTGGCGGCTCCATTTATTGGCGGCTCCATTTATTGGCGGCTCCATTTATTGGCGGCTCAGTTTGTTGCCGGCTCAGTTGATTGGTGGCTCCTCCTTTTATTGGCGGCTCCTCCTTTTATTGGCGGCTCCTCCTTTTATTGGCGGCTCCTCCTTTTATTGGCGGCTCCTTTTATTGGCGGCTCCTTTTATTGGTGGCTCCTTTTATTGGTGGCTCAGTTTATTGGCGGCTCAGTTTATTGGCGGCTCAGTTTATTGGCGGCTCAGTTTATTGGCGGCTCAGTTTATTGGCGGCTCCGTTTCATTGCCGGCTCCTTTTATTGGCGGCTCCTTTTATTGGCGCCTCCTTTTATTGGCGGCTCCGTTTATTGGCAGCTCCGTTTATTGGCGGCTCCGTTTATTGGCAGCTCTGTTTTTTGGACATGATTTTTATTGTTGTCTCTGTTAAGTTGATGGCTCCATTGATTGGCGGCTCCATTGATTGGCGGCTCCATTTATTGGCGGCTCCGTTTATTGGCGGCCCCTGTTTATTGGCGGCCCCTGTTTATTGGCGGCCCCTGTTTATTGGCGGCCCCTGTTTATTGGCAGCTCTGTTTATTGGCAGCTCTGTTTATTGGCAGCTCTGTTTATTGGCGGCTCCGTTCATTGGCAACTCCGTTCATTGTCAGCTCTGTTTATTGGCAGCTCCGTTTATTGGCCATGATTTTTATTGTTGTCTCCGTTCATTTGATGGCTCCTTTCATTGGCGGCTCCGTTTATTGTCGGCTCCGTTTATTGGCGACTCCGTTTATTGGCCATGATTTTTATTGTTGTCTGTTCTTTGGTGGCTCCATTGATTGGTGGCTCCATTTATTGGCAGTGCTGTTTATACGCATCTCCGTTCATTGGCAGCTCCGTTCATTGGCAGCTCCGTTTATTGGCGGCTCCGTTTATTGGCGGCCCCTGTTTATTGGCGGCTCCGTTTATTGGCGGCTCCGTTTATTGGCAGCTCTGTTTATTGGCGGCTCTGTTTATTGGCGGCTCTGTTTATTGGCGGCTCTGTTTATTGGCGGCTCTGTTTATTGGCGGCTCTGTTTATTGGCGGCTCTGTTTATTGGCGGCTCTGTTTATTGGCGGCTCTGTTTATTGGCGGCTCTGTTTATTGGCGGCTCTGTTTATTGGCGGCTCTGTTTATTGGCGGCTCCGTTAATTGGCGACTCCGTTCATTTTCAGCTCTGTTTATTGGCAGCTCTGTTTTTTGGACATGATTTTTATTGTTGTCTCTGTTAAGTTGATGGCTCCATTGATTGGCGGCTCCATTTATTGGCGGCTCCGTTTATTGACGGCTCCGTTTATTGACGGCTCCGTTTATTGACGGCTCCGTTTATTGGCGGCCCCTGTTTATTGGCGGCCCCTGTTTATTGGCGGCCCCTGTTTATTGGCGGCCCCTGTTTATTGGCGGCCCCTGTTTATTGGCGGCCCCTGTTTATTGGCGGCCCCGTTTATTGGCAGCTCTGTTCATTGTCAGCTCTGTTTATTGGCAGCTCCGTTTATTGGCCATGATTTTTGTTGTCTCCGTTCATTTGGTGGCTCCTTTCATTGGTGGCTCAGTTTATTGGTGGCTCCGTTTATTGGCAGCTCTGTTTATTGGCAGCTCTGTTTATTGGCAGCTCTGTTTATTGGCAGCTCTGTTTATTGGCAGCTCTGTTTATTGGCAGCTCTGTTTATTGGCAGCTCTGTTTATTGGCAGCTCTGTTTATTGGCAGCTCTGTTTATTGGCAACTCCGTTCATTGTCAGCTCTGTTTATTGGCAGCTCCGTTTATTGGCCATGATTTTTATTGTTGTCTCCGTTCATTTGATGGCTCCTTTCATTGGCGGCTCCGTTTATTGGTGGCTCCTCCTTTTATTTGCGGCTCCTCCTTTTATTTGCGGCTCCTCCTTTTATTGGCGGCTCCTCCTTTTATTGGCGGCTCCTCCTTTTATTGGCGGCTCCTCCTTTTATTGGCGGCTCTGTTCATTGGCGGCTCTGTTCATTGGCGGCTCTGTTCATTGGCGGCTCTGTTCATTGGCAGTTCCGTTTATTGGCTGCTCCCTTTATTGGCGGCTCTGTTTATTGGCAGCTCCGTTTAATGGCGGCTCCGGTTAATGGCGCTGTTTATTGGCAGCTCTTCCTTTTATTGGCGGCTCCTCCTTTTATTGGCGGCTCCTCCTTTTATTGGCGGCTCTGTTCATTGGCGGCTCTGTTCATTGGCGGCTCTGTTCATTGGCGGCTCCGTTTATTGGCGGCTCCTTTTATTGGCGGCTCCTTTTATTGGCAGCTCCGTTTGTTGGCAGCTCCGTTTGTTGTCAGCTCCGTTTATTGGAGGCTCTGTTCATTGGTGGCTCTGTTCATTGGTGGCTCTGTTCATTGGTGGCTCTGTTCATTGGTGGCTCTGTTCATTGGTGGCTCTGTTCATTGGCGGCTCTTTTTATTGGTGGCGCAGTTTATTGGTGGCGCAGTTTATTGGTGGCGCAGTTTATTGGTGGCGCTGTTTATTGGTGGCGCTGTTTATTGGTGGCGCTGTTTATTGGCGGCGCTGTTTATTAGCGGCGCTGTTTATTGGCGGCGCTGTTTATTGGCAGCTCCGTTCATTATCAACTCCGTTTATTGGCAGCTCCGTTCATTATCAACTCCGTTGATTGGTGGCTCCTCCTTTTATTGGCGGCTCCTTTTATTGGCGGCTCCTTTTATTGGCGGCTCCTTTTATTGGCGGCTCCTTTTATTGGCGGCTCCTTTTATTGGTGGCTCAGTTTATTGGCGGCTCAGTTTATTGGCGGCTCAGTTTATTGGCGGCTCTGTTTATTGGCAGCTCCGTTTATTGGCGGCTCCGTTTATTGGCAGCTCTGTTTTTTGGACATGATTTTTATTGTTGTCTCTGTTAAGTTGATGGCTCCATTGATTGGCGGCTCCATTTATTGGCGGCTCCGTTTATTGACGGCTCCGTTTATTGGCGGCCCCTGTTTATTGGCGGCCCCTGTTTATTGGCGGCCCCTGTTTATTGGCAGCTCCGTTTATTGGCAGCTCTGTTTATTGGCAGCTCTGTTTATTGGCGGCTCCATTCATTGGCGACTCCGTTCATTGTCAGCTCTGTTTATTGGCAGCTCCGTTTATTGGCCATGATTTTTATTGTTGTCTCCGTTCATTTGATGGCTCCTTTCATTGGCGGCTCCGTTTATTGGCGGCTCCGTTTATTGTCGGCTCCGTTTATTGGCGACTCCGTTTATTGGCCATGATTTTTATTGTTGTCTGTTCTTTGGTGGCTCCATTGATTGGTGGCTCCATTTATTGGCAGTGCTGTTTATACGCATCTCCGTTCATTGGCAGCTCCGTTTATTGGCGGCTCCGTTTATTGGCGGCCCCTGTTTATTGGCGGCCCCTGTTTATTGGCGGCTCCGTTTATTGGCGGCTCCGTTTATTGGCGGCTCCGTTTATTGGCGGCTCCGTTTATTGGCAGCTCTGTTTATTGGCAGCTCTGTTTATTGGCGGCTCTGTTTATTGGCGGCTCTGTTTATTGGCGGCTCTGTTTATTGGCGGCTCTGTTTATTGGCGGCTCCGTTAATTGGCGACTCCGTTCATTTTCAGCTCTGTTTATTGGCAGCTCCGTTTATTGGCCATGATTTTTGTTGTCTCAGTTCATTTGGTGGCTCCTTTCATTGGCGGCTCAGTTTATTGGTGGCTCCGTTTATTGGCAGCTCTGTTTATTGGCAGCTCCGTTTATTGGCGGCTCCGTTTATTGGCGGCTCCGTTTATTGGCGGTTCAGTTTATTGGCGGTTCAGTTTATTGGCGGTTCCGTTTATTGGCGGTTCCGTTTATTGGCGGTTCCGTTTATTGGCGGTTCCGTTTATTGGCGGTTCCGTTTATTGGCGGTTCCGTTTATTGGCGGCTCCGTTTATTGGCGGCTCTGTTTATTGGCAGTTCCATTTATTGGCAGCTCAGTTTCTTGGTGGCTCTGTTTATTGGATGCTCTGTTTATTGGCGGCTCTGTTTATTGGCGGCTCTGTTTATTGGCAGCTCAGTTTCTTGGTGGCTCTGTTTATTGGATGCTCTGTTTATTGGCGGCTCTGTTTATTGGCGGCTCTGTTTATTGGCGGCTCTGTTTATTGGCGGCTCTGTTTATTGGCGGCTCCTCCTTTTATTGGCGGCTCCTCCTTTTATTGGCGGCTCCTCCTTTTATTGGCGGCTCCTCCTTTTATTGGCGGCTCCTGTTATTGGTGGCTCAGTTTATTGGTGGCTCAGTTTATTGGTGGCTCAGTTTATTGGCGGCTCAGTTTATTGGCGGCTCTGTTTATTGGCGGCTCTGTTTATTGGCGGCTCTGTTTATTGGCGGCTCTGTTTATTGGCGGCTCTGTTTATTGACGGCTCTGTTTATTGGCAGCTCTTTTTATTGGCGGCTCCTCCTTTTATTGGCGGCTCCTCCTTTTATTGGCGGCTCCTCCTTTTATTGGCGGCTCCTCCTTTTATTGGCGGCTCCTCCTTTTATTGGCGGCTCCTCCTTTTATTGGCGGCTCTGTTCATTGGCGGCTCTGTTCATTGGTGGCTCTGTTCATTGGTGGCTCTGTTCATTGGTGGCTCTGTTCATTGGTGGCTCTGTTCATTGGTGGCTCTGTTCATTGGTGGCTCTGTTCATTGGTGGCTCTGTTCATTGGTGGCTCCGTTTATTGGCGCTTCTGTTTATTGGCGCTTCTGTTCATTGGCGGCTCTGTTTATTGGCAGCTCCCTTTATTGGCGGCTCTGTTTATTGGCAGCTCCGTTTAATGGCGGCTCCGGTTAATGGCGCTGTTTATTGGCAGCTCTTCCTTTTTTTGGCGGCTCCTCCTTTTATTGGCGGCTCCTCCTTTTATTGGCGGCTCTGTTCATTGGCGGCTCTGTTCATTGGCGGCTCTGTTCATTGGCGGCTCTGTTCATTGGCGGCTCTGTTCATTGGCGGCTCTCTTCATTGGCGGCTCTGTTCATTGGCGGCTCTGTTCATTGGCAGTTCCGTTTATTGGCAGCTCCCTTTATTGGCGGCTCTGTTTATTGGCAGCTCCGTTTAATGGCGGCTCCGGTTAATGGCGCTGTTTATTGGCAGCTCTTCCTTTTATTGGCGGCTCCTCCTTTTATTGGCGGCTCCTCCTTTTTTTGGCGGCTCCTCCTTTTTTTGGCGGCTCCTCCTTTTATTGGCGGCTCTGTTCATTGGCGGCTCTGTTCATTGGCGGCTCTGTTAATTGGCGGCTCTGTTTATTGGCGGCTCTGTTTATTGGCGGCTCTGTTTATTGGCGGCTCCTTTTATTGGCGGCTCCTTTTATTGGCAGCTCCGTTTGTTGGCAGCTCCGTTTGTTGTCAGATCCGTTTATTGGAGGCTCTGTTCATTGTTGGCTCTGTTCATTGTTGGCTCTGTTCATTGGTGGCTCTGTTCATTGGTGGCTCTGTTCATTGGTGGCTCTGTTCATTGGTGGCTCTGTTCATTGGCGGCGCTGTTTATTGGTGGCGCTGTTTATTGGTGGCGCTGTTTATTGGTGGCGCTGTTTATTGGTGGCGCTGTTTATTGGCGGCGCTGTTTATTGGCGGCGCTGTTTATTAGCGGCGCTGTTTATCGGTGGCACAGTTGATTGGTGGCTTCGTTTATTGGCAGTGCTGTTTATTGGCAGCTCCGTTCATTATCAACTCCGTTTATTGGCAGCTCCGTTCATTATCAACTCCGTTTATTGGCGGCTCCATTTATTGGCGGCTCCATTTATTGGCGGCTCCATTTATTGGCGGCTCAGTTTGTTGCCGGCTCAGTTGATTGGTGGCTCCTCCTTTTATTGGCGGCTCCTCCTTTTATTGGCGGCTCCTCCTTTTATTGGCGGCTCCTTTTATTGGCGCCTCCTTTTATTGGCGGCTCCGTTTATTGGCAGCTCCGTTTATTGGCGGCTCCGTTTATTGGCAGCTCCGTTTATTGGCGGCTCCGTTTATTGGCGGCTCCGTTTATTGGCAGCTCCGTTTATTGGCAGCTCCATTTATTGGCGGCTCCATTTATTGGCGGCTCCATTTATTGACGGCTCCGTTTATTGGCGGCCCCTGTTTATTGGCGGCCCCTGTTTATTGGCGGCCCCTGTTTATTGGCAGCTCTGTTTATTGGCGGCTCCGTTCATTGGCGACTCCGTTCATTGTCAGCTCTGTTTATTGGCAGCTCCGTTTATTGGCCATGATTTTTATTGTTGTCTCCGTTCATTTGATGGCTCCTTTCATTGGCGGCTCCGTTTATTGGCGGCTCCGTTTATTGTCGGCTCCGTTTATTGGCGACTCCGTTTATTGGCCATGATTTTTATTGTTGTCTGTTCTTTGGTGGCTCCATTGATTGGTGGCTCCATTTATTGGCAGTGCTGTTTATACGCATCTCCGTTCATTGGCAGCTCCGTTTATTGGCGGCTCCGTTTATTGGCGGCCCCTGTTTATTGGCGGCTCCGTTTATTGGCGGCTCCGTTTATTGGCGGCTCCGTTTATTGGCAGCTCTGTTTATTGGCAGCTCTGTTTATTGGCGGCTCTGTTTATTGGCGGCTCTGTTTATTGGCGGCTCCGTTAATTGGCGACTCCGTTCATTTTCAGCTCTGTTTATTGGCAGCTCCGTTTATTGGCCATGATTTTTGTTGTCTCAGTTCATTTGGTGGCTCCTTTTATTGGTGGCTCAGTTTATTGGCGGCTCCGTTCATTGGCGGCTCTGTTCATTGGCGGCTCTGTTCATTGGCGGCTCGGTTAATTGGCCATGATTTTTATTTTTGGCTCCGTACATTTGGTGGCTCCTTTTATTGGCAGCTCCGCTTATTGGCGGTTCCGTTTATTGGCGGTTCCGTTTATTGGCGGTTCCGTTTATTGGTGGCTCAGTTGATTGGTGGCTCAGTTGATTGGTGGCTCCGTTTATTGGCAGCGCTGTTTATTGGCAGCTCCGTTTATTGGCGGCTCTGTTTATTGACGGTTCTGTTTATTGACGGTTCTGTTTATTGACGGTTCTGTTTATTGATGGTTCTGTTTATTGACGGTTCCGTTTATTGACGGTTCCGTTTATTGACGGTTCCGTTTATTGGCGGCTCCGTTTATTGGCGGCTCCGTTTATTGGCGGCTCCTCCATTTATTGGCGGCTCCTCTTTTTATTGGCGGCTCCTCTTTTTATTGGCGGCTCCTCCTATTATTGGCTCCTACTTTTATTGGTTCCTCCTTTTATAGGCTCCTCCTTTTATTGGCGGCTCTGTTCATTGGCGGCTCCGTTTATTGGCGGCTCCGTTTATTGGCGGCTCCGTTTATTGGCGGCTCCGTTTATTGGCGGCTCCGTTTATTGGCGGCTCCGTTTATTGGCGGCTCCGTTTATTGGCGGCTCCGTTTATTGGCGGCTCCGTTTATTGGCGGCTCCGTTTATTGGCGGCTCCGTTTATTGGCGGCTCTGTTTATTGGGGGCTCTGTTTATTGGCAGCTCTGTTTATTGGCAGCTCTGTTTATTGGCATCTCCGTTTATTGGCCATGATTTTTATTGTTGTCTCCGTTCATTTGGTGGCTCCATTGATTGGTGGCTCCATTTATTGGCAGTGCTGTTTATACGCATCTCCGTTCATTGGCGGCTCCGTTCATTGGCGGCTCTGTTCATTGGCGGCTCTGTTCATTGGCGGCTCTGTTCATTGGCGGCTCTGTTCATTGGCGGCTCTGTTCATTGGCGGCTCCGTTCATTGGCGGCTCCGTTTATTGGCGGCTCCGTTTATTGGCGGTCCTGTTTTTTGACGGTTCCGTTTATTTGCGGTTCCGTTTATTTGCGGCTCTGTTCATTGGCGGCTCTGTTCATTGGCGACGCCGGTTATTGGCCATAATTTTTATTGTTGTCTCTGTTCATTTGGCGGCTCCGTTTATTGGCTGTTCAGTTTATTGGTTGCACCGTTCATTGGTGGCTCCCTTTATTGGCGGCTCCGTTTATTAGCGGCTCTGTTTATTGGCGGCTCTGTTTATTGGCGGCTCTGTTTATTGGCGGCTCTGTTCATTGGCGGCTCTGTTCATTGGCGGCTCTGTTCATTGGCGGCTCTGTTCATTGGCGGCGCTGTTTATTGGCGGCGCTGTTTATTGGCGGCGCTGTTTATTGGCGGCGCTGTTTATTGGCGGCGCTGTTTATTGGCGGCGCTGTTTATTGGCGGCGCTGTTTATTGGCAGTGCTGTTTATTGGCGCCGCTGTTTATTGGCGCCGCTGTTTATTGGCGGTGCTGTTTATTGGCGGCTCCGTTTATTGGCGGCTCTGATTATTGGCTGCTCTGATTATTGGCTGCTCTGATTATTGGCAGCTCTGTTTATAGGTGGCTCAGTTAATTGGCCATGATTTTTATTTTTGGCTCTGTACATTTGGTGGCTCCGTTGATTGGTGGCTCCGTTGATTGGTGGCTCCATTGATTGGTGGCTCCGTTCATTGGTGGCACCGTTCATTGGTGGCTCTGTTGATTGGTGGCTCCGTTTATTGGCGGTGCCTATTATTGGTGGTGCTTTTTATTGGCGGCTCCGATCATAGAAGGCTCCATTGATTGGCGGCTCCGTTTATTGGCGGCTCCGTTTATTGGCGGCTCCGTTTATTGGCGGCTCTGTTTATTGGCGGCTCTGTTTATTGGCGGCTCCGTTTATTGGCGGCTCCATTTATTGGCGGCTCCGTTCATTGTCAGCTCTGTTTATTGGCGGCTCAGTTGATTGGTGGCTCCTCCTTTTATTGGCGGCTCCTCCTTTTATTGGCGGCTCCTCCTTTTATTGGCGGCTCCTTTTATTGGCGGCTCCTTTTATTGGCGGCTCCTTTTATTGGTGGCTCAGTTTATTGGCGGCTCAGTTTATTGGCGGCTCAGTTTATTGGCGGCTCCGTTTCATTGGCAACTCTGTTCATTGCCGGCTCCTTTTATTGGCGGCTCCTTTTATTGGCGCCTCCTTTTATTGGCGGCTCCGTTTATTGGCGCCTCCTTTTATTGGCGGCTCCATTGATTGGCGGCTCCATTTATTGGCGGCTCCGTTTATTGACGGCTCCGTTTATTGGCGGCCCCTGTTTATTGGCGGCCCCTGTTTATTGGCGGCTCCGTTCATTGGCGACTCCGTTCATTGTCAGCTCTGTTTATTGGCAGCTCCGTTTATTGGCCATGATTTTTATTGTTGTCTCCGTTCATTTGATGGCTCCTTTCATTGGCGGCTCCGTTTATTGGCGGCTCCGTTTATTGTCGGCTCCGTTTATTGGCGACTCCGTTTATTGGCCATGATTTTTATTGTTGTCTGTTCTTTGGTGGCTCCATTGATTGGTGGCTCCATTTATTGGCAGTGCTGTTTATACGCATCTCCGTTCATTGGCAGCTCCGTTTATTGGCGGCTCCGTTTATTGGCGGCCCCTGTTTATTGGCGGCCCCTGTTTATTGGCGGCTCCGTTTATTGGCGGCTCCGTTTATTGGCGGCTCCGTTTATTGGCGGCTCCGTTTATTGGCAGCTCTGTTTATTGGCGGCTCTGTTTATTGGCGGCTCTGTTTATTGGCGGCTCTGATTGGCGGCTCTGTTTATTGGCGGCTGCGGCTCCGTTTATTGGCAGCTCTGTTTATTGGCGGCTCTGTTTATTGGCGGCTCTGTTTATTGGCGGCTCTGTTTATTGGCGGCTCTGTTTATTGGCGGCTCTGTTTATTGGCGGCTCTGTTTATTGGCGGCTCCGTTAATTGGCGACTCCGTTCATTTTCAGCTCTGTTTATTGGCAGCTCCGTTTATTGGCCATGATTTTTGTTGTCTCAGTTCATTTGGTGGCTCCTTTCATTGGCGGCTCAGTTTATTGGTGGCTCCGTTTATTGGCAGCTCTGTTTATTGGCAGCTCCGTTTATTGGCGGCTCCGTTTATTGGCGGTTCCGTTTATTGGCGGTTCCGTTTATTGGCGGTTCAGATTATTGGTGGTTCTGTTTATTGGCGGTTCTGTTTATTGGCGGTTCCGTTTATTGGCGGTTCCGTTTATTGGCGGTTCTGTTTATTGGCGGTTCCGTTTATTGGCGGTTCCGTTTATTGGCGGTTCCGTTTATTGGCGGCTCCGTTTATTGGCGGCTCCGTTTATTGGCGGCGCCGTTTATTGGCGGCGCCGTTTATTGGCGGTTCCGTTTATTGGCGGTTCCGTTTATTGGCGGTGCCGTTTATTGGCGGCTCTGTTTATTGGCGGCTCTGTTTATTGGCAGTTCCATTTATTGGCAGCTCAGTTTCTTGGTGGCTCTGTTTATTGGATGCTCTGTTTATTGGCGGCTCTGTTTATTGGCGGCTCTGTTTATTGGCGGCTCTGTTTATTGGCAGTTCCATTTATTGGCAGCTCAGTTTCTTGGTGGCTCTGTTTATTGGATGCTCTGTTTATTGGCGGCTCTGTTTATTGGCGGCTCTGTTTATTGGCGGCTCTGTTTATTGGCGGCTCTGTTTATTGGCGGCTCCTCCTTTTATTGGCGGCTCCTCCTTTTATTGGCGGCTCCTCCTTTTATTGGCGGCTCCTCCTTTTATTGGCGGCTCCTGTTATTGGTGGCTGTTTATTGGTGGCTCAGTTTATTGGCGGCTCAGTTTATTGGCGGCTCAGTTTCATTGCCAACTCCGTTCATTGCCGGCTCCGTTGATTGGCGGCTCTGTTTATTGGATGCTCTGTTTATTGGCGGCTCTGTTTATTGGCGGCTCTGTTTATTGGCGGCTCTGTTTATTGGCAGCTCTGTTTATTGGCGGCTCCTCCTTTTATTGGCGGCTCCTCCTTTTATTGGCGGCTCCTCCTTTTATTGGCGGCTCTGTTCATTGGCGGCTCTGTTCATTGGTGGCTCTGTTCATTGGTGGCTCTGTTCATTGGTGGCTCTGTTCATTGGTGGCTCTGTTCATTGGTGGCTCTGTTCATTGGTGGCTCTGTTCATTGGTGGCTCCGTTTATGGGCTGTTCTGTTTATTGGCTGTTCTGTTTATTGGCGCTTCTGTTTATTGGCGCTTCTGTTTATTGGCGCTTCTGTTTATTGGCGCTTCTGTTTATTGGCGGTTCTGTTTATTGGCGGTTCTGTTTATTGACGGTTGTGTTTATTGACGGTTCTGTTTATTGACGGTTCTGTTTATTGACGGTTCTGTTTATTGACGGTTCTGTTTATTGGCGGCTCCGTTTATTGGCGGCTCCTCCTTTTATTGGTGGCTCCTCCTTTTATTGGCGGCTCCTCCTTTTATTGGCGGCTCCTCCTTTTATTGGCGGCTCTGTTCATTGGCGGCTCTGTTCATTGGCGGCTCTGTTCATTGGCGGCTCTGTTCATTGGCGGCTCTGTTCATTGGCGGCTCTGTTCATTGGCGGCTCTGTTCATTGGCGGCTCTGTTCATTGGCGGCTCTGTTCATTGGCGGCTCTGTTCATTGGCGGCTCTGTTCATTGGCGGCTCTGTTCATTGGCAGCTCTGTTTATTGGCAGCTCCCTTTATTGGCGGCTCTGTTTATTGGCAGCTCCGTTTAATGGCGGCTCCGGTTAACGGCGCTGTTTATTGGCAGCTCTTCCTTTTATTGGCGGCTCCTCCTTTTATTGGCGGCTCCTCCTTTTATTGGCGGCTCCTCCTTTTATTGGCGGCTCCTCCTTTTATTGGCGGCTCCTCCTTTTATTGGCGGCTCTGTTCATTGGCGGCTCTGTTCATTGGCGGCTCTGTTCATTGGCGGCTCTGTTCATTGGCGGCTCTGTTCATTGGCGGCTCTGTTCATTGGCGGCTCTGTTCATTGGCAGTTCCGTTTATTGGCAGCTCCCTTTATTGGCGGCTCTGTTTATTGGCAGCTCCGTTTAATGGCGGCTCCGGTTAATGGCGCTGTTTATTGGCAGCTCTTCCTTTTATTGGCGGCTCCTCCTTTTATTGGCGGCTCCTCCTTTTATTGGCAGCTCCTCCTTTTTTTGGCGGCTCCTCCTTTTATTGGCGGCTCTGTTCATTGGCGGCTCTGTTTATTGGCGGCTCTGTTTATTGGCGGCTCCTTTTATTGGCGGCTCCTTTTATTGGCGGCTCCGTTTATTGGCAGCTCCGTTTGTTGGCAGCTCCGTTTGTTGTCAGATCCGTTTATTGGAGGCTCTGTTCATTGGTGGCTCTGTTCATTGGTGGCTCTGTTCATTGGTGGCTCTGTTCATTGGTGGCTCTGTTCATTGGTGGCTCTGTTCATTGGTGGCTCTGTTCATTGGCGGCGCTGTTTATTGGCGGCGCTGTTTATTGGTGGCGCTGTTTATTGGTGGCGCTGTTTATTGGTGGCGCTGTTTATTGGTGGCGCTGTTTATTGGTGGCGCTGTTTATTGGCGGCGCTGTTTATTGGCGGCGCTGTTTATTAGCGGCGCTGTTTATTGGCGGCGCTGTTTATCGGTGGCACAGTTGATTGGTGGCTTCGTTTATTGGCAGTGCTGTTTATTGGCAGCTCCGTTCATTATCAACTCCGTTTATTGGCAGCTCCGTTCATTATCAACTCCGTTTATTGGCGGCTCCATTTATTGGTGGCTCCATTTATTGGCGGCTCCATTTATTGGCGGCTCCATTTATTGGCGGCTCCATTTATTGGCGGCTCAGTTTGTTGCCGGCTCAGTTGATTGGTGGCTCCTCCTTTTATTGGCGGCTCCTCCTTTTATTGGCGGCTCCTCCTTTTATTGGCGGCTCCTCCTTTTATTGGCGGCTCCTTTTATTGGTGGCTCCTTTTATTGGTGGCTCCTTTTATTGGTGGCTCCTTTTATTGGCGGCTCAGTTTATTGGCGGCTCAGTTTATTGGCGGCTCAGTTTATTGGCGGCTCAGTTTATTGGCGGCTCAGTTTATTGGCGGCTCAGTTTATTGGCGGCTCCGTTTCATTGCCGGCTCCTTTTATTGGCGGCTCCTTTTATTGGCGCCTCCTTTTATTGGCGGCTCCGTTTATTGGCAGCTCCGTTTATTGGCGGCTCCGTTTATTGGCAGCTCTGTTTTTTGGACATGATTTTTATTGTTGTCTCTGTTAAGTTGATGGCTCCATTGATTGGCGGCTCCATTGATTGGCGGCTCCATTTATTGGCGGCCCCTGTTTATTGGCGGCCCCTGTTTATTGGCGGCCCCTGTTTATTGGCGGCCCCTGTTTATTGGCGGCCCCTGTTTATTGGCAGCTCTGTTTATTGGCAGCTCTGTTTATTGGCAGCTCTGTTTATTGGCAGCTCTGTTTATTGGCGGCTCCGTTCATTGGCAACTCCGTTCATTGTCAGCTCTGTTTATTGGCAGCTCCGTTTATTGGCCATGATTTTTATTGTTGTCTCCGTTCATTTGATGGCTCCTTTCATTGGCAGCTCCGTTTATTGTCGGCTCCGTTTATTGGCGACTCCGTTTATTGGCCATGATTTTTATTGTTGTCTGTTCTTTGGTGGCTCCATTGATTGGTGGCTCCATTTATTGGCAGTGCTGTTTATACGCATCTCCGTTCATTGGCAGCTCCGTTCATTGGCAGCTCCGTTTATTGGCGGCTCCGTTTATTGGCGGCCCCTGTTTATTGGCGGCTCCGTTTATTGGCGGCTCCGTTTATTGGCGGCTCCGTTTATTGGCAGCTCTGTTTATTGGCGGCTCTGTTTATTGGCGGCTCTGTTTATTGGCGGCTCTGTTTATTGGCGGCTCTGTTTATTGGCGGCTCTGTTTATTGGCGGCTCTGTTTATTGGCGGCTCTGTTTATTGGCGGCTCTGTTTATTGGCGGCTCTGTTTATTGGCGGCTCTGTTTATTGGCGGCTCTGTTTATTGGCGGCTCTGTTTATTGGCGGCTCCGTTAATTGGCGACTCCGTTCATTTTCAGCTCTGTTTATTGGCAGCTCCGTTTATTGGCCATGATTTTTGTTGTCTCAGTTCATTTGGTGGCTCCTTTCATTGGCGGCTCAGTTTATTGGCAGCTCTGTTTTTTGGACATGATTTTTATTGTTGTCTCTGTTAAGTTGATGGCTCCATTGATTGGCGGCTCCATTTATTGGCGGCTCCGTTTATTGACGGCTCCGTTTATTGACGGCTCCGTTTATTGACGGCTCCGTTTATTGGCGGCCCCTGTTTATTGGCGGCCCCTGTTTATTGGCGGCCCCTGTTTATTGGCGGCCCCTGTTTATTGGCGGCCCCTGTTTATTGGCGGCCCCTGTTTATTGGCGGCCCCGTTTATTGGCAGCTCTGTTTATTGGCGGCTCCGTTCATTGTCAGCTCTGTTTATTGGCAGCTCCGTTTATTGGCCATGATTTTTGTTGTCTCCGTTCATTTGGTGGCTCCTTTCATTGGTGGCTCAGTTTATTGGTGGCTCCGTTTATTGGCAGCTCTGTTTATTGGCAGCTCTGTTTATTGGCAGCTCTGTTTATTGGCAGCTCTGTTTATTGGCAGCTCTGTTTATTGGCAGCTCTGTTTATTGGCAGCTCTGTTTATTGGCAGCTCTGTTTATTGGCAACTCCGTTCATTGTCAGCTCTGTTTATTGGCAGCTCCGTTTATTGGCCATGATTTTTATTGTTGTCTCCGTTCATTTGATGGCTCCTTTCATTGGCGGCTCCGTTTATTGGCGGCTCCTCCTTTTATTTGCGGCTCCTCCTTTTATTTGCGGCTCCTCCTTTTATTGGCGGCTCCTCCTTTTATTGGCGGCTCCTCCTTTTATTGGCGGCTCCTCCTTTTATTGGCGGCTCTGTTCATTGGCGGCTCTGTTCATTGGCGGCTCTGTTCATTGGCGGCTCTGTTCATTGGCGGCTCTGTTCATTGGCAGTTCCGTTTATTGGCTGCTCCCTTTATTGGCGGCTCTGTTTATTGGCAGCTCCGTTTAATGGCGGCTCCGGTTAATGGCGCTGTTTATTGGCAGCTCTTCCTTTTATTGGCGGCTCCTCCTTTTATTGGCGGCTCCTCCTTTTATTGGCGGCTCTGTTCATTGGCGGCTCTGTTCATTGGCGGCTCTGTTCATTGGCGGCTCCGTTTATTGGCGGCTCCTTTTATTGGCGGCTCCTTTTATTGGCAGCTCCGTTTGTTGGCAGCTCCGTTTGTTGTCAGCTCCGTTTATTGGAGGCTCTGTTCATTGGTGGCTCTGTTCATTGGTGGCTCTGTTCATTGGTGGCTCTGTTCATTGGTGGCTCTGTTCATTGGCGGCTCTTTTTATTGGTGGCGCAGTTTATTGGTGGCGCAGTTTATTGGTGGCGCTGTTTATTGGTGGCGCTGTTTATTGGTGGCGCTGTTTATTGGTGGCGCTGTTTATTGGCGGCGCTGTTTATTAGCGGCGCTGTTTATTGGCGGCGCTGTTTATTGGCAGCTCCGTTCATTATCAACTCCGTTTATTGGCAGCTCCGTTCATTATCAACTCCGTTGATTGGTGGCTCCTCCTTTTATTGGCGGCTCCTTTTATTGGCGGCTCCTTTTATTGGCGGCTCCTTTTATTGGCGGCTCCTTTTATTGGCGGCTCCTTTTATTGGTGGCTCAGTTTATTGGCGGCTCAGTTTATTGGCGGCTCAGTTTATTGGCGGCTCAGTTTATTGGCGGCTCCGTTTCATTGGCAACTCTGTTCATTGCCGGCTCCTTTTATTGGCGGCTCCTTTTATTGGCGCCTCCTTTTATTGGCGGCTCTGTTTATTGGCAGCTCCGTTTATTGGCGGCTCCGTTTATTGGCAGCTCTGTTTTTTGGACATGATTTTTATTGTTGTCTCTGTTAAGTTGATGGCTCCATTGATTGGCGGCTCCATTTATTGGCGGCTCCGTTTATTGACGGCTCCGTTTATTGGCGGCCCCTGTTTATTGGCGGCCCCTGTTTATTGGCGGCCCCTGTTTATTGGCAGCTCCGTTTATTGGCAGCTCTGTTTATTGGCAGCTCTGTTTATTGGCGGCTCCATTCATTGGCGACTCCGTTCATTGTCAGCTCTGTTTATTGGCAGCTCCGTTTATTGGCCATGATTTTTATTGTTGTCTCCGTTCATTTGATGGCTCCTTTCATTGGCGGCTCCGTTTATTGGCGGCTCCGTTTATTGTCGGCTCCGTTTATTGGCGACTCCGTTTATTGGCCATGATTTTTATTGTTGTCTGTTCTTTGGTGGCTCCATTGATTGGTGGCTCCATTTATTGGCAGTGCTGTTTATACGCATCTCCGTTCATTGGCAGCTCCGTTTATTGGCGGCTCCGTTTATTGGCGGCCCCTGTTTATTGGCGGCCCCTGTTTATTGGCGGCTCCGTTTATTGGCGGCTCCGTTTATTGGCGGCTCCGTTTATTGGCAGCTCTGTTTATTGGCAGCTCTGTTTATTGGCGGCTCTGTTTATTGGCGGCTCTGTTTATTGGCGGCTCTGTTTATTGGCGGCTCTGTTTATTGGCGGCTCCGTTAATTGGCGACTCCGTTCATTTTCAGCTCTGTTTATTGGCAGCTCCGTTTATTGGCCATGATTTTTGTTGTCTCAGTTCATTTGGTGGCTCCTTTCATTGGCGGCTCAGTTTATTGGTGGCTCCGTTTATTGGCAGCTCTGTTTATTGGCAGCTCCGTTTATTGGCGGCTCCGTTTATTGGCGGCTCCGTTTATTGGCGGTTCAGTTTATTGGCGGTTCAGTTTATTGGCGGTTCCGTTTATTGGCGGTTCCGTTTATTGGCGGTTCCGTTTATTGGCGGTTCCGTTTATTGGCGGTTCCGTTTATTGGCGGTTCCGTTTATTGGCGGCTCCGTTTATTGGCGGCTCTGTTTATTGGCAGTTCCATTTATTGGCAGCTCAGTTTCTTGGTGGCTCTGTTTATTGGATGCTCTGTTTATTGGCGGCTCTGTTTATTGGCGGCTCTGTTTATTGGCAGCTCAGTTTCTTGGTGGCTCTGTTTATTGGATGCTCTGTTTATTGGCGGCTCTGTTTATTGGCGGCTCTGTTTATTGGCGGCTCTGTTTATTGGCGGCTCTGTTTATTGGCGGCTCTGTTTATTGGCGGCTCTGTTTATTGGCGGCTCTGTTTATTGGCGGCTCCTCCTTTTATTGGCGGCTCCTCCTTTTATTGGCGGCTCCTCCTTTTATTGGCGGCTCCTCCTTTTATTGGCGGCTCCTGTTATTGGTGGCTCAGTTTATTGGTGGCTCAGTTTATTGGTGGCTCAGTTTATTGGCGGCTCAGTTTATTGGCGGCTCTGTTTATTGGCGGCTCTGTTTATTGGCGGCTCTGTTTATTGGCGGCTCTGTTTATTGGCGGCTCTGTTTATTGACGGCTCTGTTTATTGGCAGCTCTTTTTATTGGCGGCTCCTCCTTTTATTGGCGGCTCCTCCTTTTATTGGCGGCTCCTCCTTTTATTGGCGGCTCCTCCTTTTATTGGCGGCTCCTCCTTTTATTGGCGGCTCCTCCTTTTATTGGCGGCTCTGTTCATTGGTGGCTCTGTTCATTGGTGGCTCTGTTCATTGGTGGCTCTGTTCATTGGTGGCTCTGTTCATTGGTGGCTCTGTTCATTGGTGGCTCTGTTCATTGGTGGCTCTGTTCATTGGTGGCTCTGTTCATTGGTGGCTCCGTTTATTGGCGCTTCTGTTTATTGGCGCTTCTGTTCATTGGCGGCTCTGTTTATTGGCAGCTCCCTTTATTGGCGGCTCTGTTTATTGGCAGCTCCGTTTAATGGCGGCTCCGGTTAATGGCGCTGTTTATTGGCAGCTCTTCCTTTTTTTGGCGGCTCCTCCTTTTATTGGCGGCTCCTCCTTTTATTGGCGGCTCTGTTCATTGGCGGCTCTGTTCATTGGCGGCTCTGTTCATTGGCGGCTCTGTTCATTGGCGGCTCTGTTCATTGGCGGCTCTCTTCATTGGCGGCTCTGTTCATTGGCGGCTCTGTTCATTGGCAGTTCCGTTTATTGGCAGCTCCCTTTATTGGCGGCTCTGTTTATTGGCAGCTCCGTTTAATGGCGGCTCCGGTTAATGGCGCTGTTTATTGGCAGCTCTTCCTTTTATTGGCGGCTCCTCCTTTTATTGGCGGCTCCTCCTTTTTTTGGCGGCTCCTCCTTTTTTTGGCGGCTCCTCCTTTTATTGGCGGCTCTGTTCATTGGCGGCTCTGTTCATTGGCGGCTCTGTTAATTGGCGGCTCTGTTTATTGGCGGCTCTGTTTATTGGCGGCTCTGTTTATTGGCGGCTCCTTTTATTGGCGGCTCCTTTTATTGGCAGCTCCGTTTGTTGGCAGCTCCGTTTGTTGTCAGATCCGTTTATTGGAGGCTCTGTTCATTGTTGGCTCTGTTCATTGTTGGCTCTGTTCATTGGTGGCTCTGTTCATTGGTGGCTCTGTTCATTGGTGGCTCTGTTCATTGGTGGCTCTGTTCATTGGCGGCGCTGTTTATTGGTGGCGCTGTTTATTGGTGGCGCTGTTTATTGGTGGCGCTGTTTATTGGTGGCGCTGTTTATTGGCGGCGCTGTTTATTGGCGGCGCTGTTTATTAGCGGCGCTGTTTATCGGTGGCACAGTTGATTGGTGGCTTCGTTTATTGGCAGTGCTGTTTATTGGCAGCTCCGTTCATTATCAACTCCGTTTATTGGCAGCTCCGTTCATTATCAACTCCGTTTATTGGCGGCTCCATTTATTGGCGGCTCCATTTATTGGCGGCTCCATTTATTGGCGGCTCAGTTTGTTGCCGGCTCAGTTGATTGGTGGCTCCTCCTTTTATTGGCGGCTCCTCCTTTTATTGGCGGCTCCTCCTTTTATTGGCGGCTCCTTTTATTGGCGCCTCCTTTTATTGGCGGCTCCGTTTATTGGCAGCTCCGTTTATTGGCGGCTCCGTTTATTGGCAGCTCCGTTTATTGGCGGCTCCGTTTATTGGCGGCTCCGTTTATTGGCAGCTCCGTTTATTGGCAGCTCCATTTATTGGCGGCTCCATTTATTGGCGGCTCCATTTATTGACGGCTCCGTTTATTGGCGGCCCCTGTTTATTGGCGGCCCCTGTTTATTGGCGGCCCCTGTTTATTGGCAGCTCTGTTTATTGGCGGCTCCGTTCATTGGCGACTCCGTTCATTGTCAGCTCTGTTTATTGGCAGCTCCGTTTATTGGCCATGATTTTTATTGTTGTCTCCGTTCATTTGATGGCTCCTTTCATTGGCGGCTCCGTTTATTGGCGGCTCCGTTTATTGTCGGCTCCGTTTATTGGCGACTCCGTTTATTGGCCATGATTTTTATTGTTGTCTGTTCTTTGGTGGCTCCATTGATTGGTGGCTCCATTTATTGGCAGTGCTGTTTATACGCATCTCCGTTCATTGGCAGCTCCGTTTATTGGCGGCTCCGTTTATTGGCGGCCCCTGTTTATTGGCGGCTCCGTTTATTGGCGGCTCCGTTTATTGGCGGCTCCGTTTATTGGCAGCTCTGTTTATTGGCAGCTCTGTTTATTGGCGGCTCTGTTTATTGGCGGCTCTGTTTATTGGCGGCTCTGTTTATTGGCGGCTCCGTTAATTGGCGACTCCGTTCATTTTCAGCTCTGTTTATTGGCAGCTCCGTTTATTGGCCATGATTTTTGTTGTCTCAGTTCATTTGGTGGCTCCTTTTATTGGTGGCTCAGTTTATTGGTGGCTCAGTCTATTGGCGGCTTAGTTTGTTGGCGGCTCAGTTTATTGGCGGCTCAGTTTATTGGCGGCTCCGTTTATTGGCGGCTCCGTTTCATTGGCGGCTCCGTTTCATTGGCAGCTCCGTTTCATTGGCAACTCTGTTCATTGCCGGCTCCCTTGATTGGCGGCTCCTTTTATTGGCGGCTCCTTTTATTGGCGGCTCCTTTTATTGGCGGCTCCGTTTATTGGCAGCTCCGTTTATTGGCGGCTCTGTTTATTGGCAGCTCTGTTTTTTGGACATGATTTTTATTGTTGTCTCTGTTAAGTTGATGGCTCCATTGATTGGCGGCTCCATTGATTGGCGGCTCCGTTTATTGGCGGCTCCGTTTATTGACGGCTCCGTTTATTGGCGGCCCCTGTTTATTGGCGGCCCCTGTTTATTGGCGGCCCCTGTTTATTGGCGGCCCCTGTTTATTGGCGGCTCTGTTTATTGGCAGCTCTGTTTATTGGCAGCTCTGTTTATTGGCGGCTCCGTTCATTGTCAGCTCTGTTTATTGGCAGCTCCGTTTATTGGCCATGATTTTTGTTGTCTCCGTTCATTTGGTGGCTCCTTTCATTGGTGGCTCAGTTTATTGGTGGCTCAGTTTATTGGCAGCTCTGTTTATTGGCAGCTCTGTTTATTGGCAGCTCTGTTTATTGGCAGCTCTGTTTATTGGCAGCTCTGTTTATTGGCAGCTCTGTTTATTGGCAGCTCTGTTTATTGGCAGCTCCGTTGATTGGTGGCTCCATTGATTGGTGGCTCCGTTCATTGGTGGCACCGTTCATTGGTGGCTCTGTTGATTGGTGGCTCCGTTTATTGGCGGTGCCTATTATTGGTGGTGCTTTTTATTGGCGGCTCCGATCATAGAAGGCTCCATTGATTGGCGGCTCCGTTTATTGGCGGCTCCGTTTATTGGCGGCTCCGTTTATTGGCGGCTCTGTTTATTGGCGGCTCCGTTTATTGGCGGCTCCATTTATTGGCGGCTCCGTTCATTGTCAGCTCTGTTTATTGGCGGCTCAGTTGATTGGTGGCTCCTCCTTTTATTGGCGGCTCCTCCTTTTATTGGCGGCTCCTCCTTTTATTGGCGGCTCCTTTTATTGGCGGCTCCTTTTATTGGTGGCTCAGTTTATTGGCGGCTCAGTTTATTGGCGGCTCAGTTTATTGGCGGCTCCGTTTCATTGGCAACTCTGTTCATTGCCGGCTCCTTTTATTGGCGGCTCCTTTTATTGGCGCCTCCTTTTATTGGCGGCTCCGTTTATTGGCGCCTCCTTTTATTGGCGGCTCCATTGATTGGCGGCTCCATTTATTGGCGGCTCCGTTTATTGACGGCTCCGTTTATTGGCGGCCCCTGTTTATTGGCGGCCCCTGTTTATTGGCGGCTCCGTTCATTGGCGACTCCGTTCATTGTCAGCTCTGTTTATTGGCAGCTCCGTTTATTGGCCATGATTTTTATTGTTGTCTCCGTTCATTTAATGGCTCCTTTCATTGGCGGCTCAGTTTATTGGCGGCTCCGTTTATTGTCGGCTCCGTTTATTGTCGGCTCCGTTTATTGGCGACTCCGTTTATTGGCCATGATTTTTATTGTTGTCTGTTCTTTGGTGGCTCCATTGATTGGTGGCTCCATTTATTGGCAGTGCTGTTTATACGCATCTCTGTTCATTGGCAGCTCCGTTTATTGGCGGCTCCGTTTATTGGCGGCCCCTGTTTATTGGCGGCCCCTGTTTATTGGCGGCTCCGTTTATTGGCGGCTCCGTTTATTGGCGGCTCCGTTTATTGGCGGCTCCGTTTATTGGCAGCTCTGTTTATTGGCGGCTCTGTTTATTGGCGGCTCTGTTTATTGGCGGCTCTGTTTATTGGCGGCTCTGTTTATTGGCGGCTCTGTTTATTGGCGGCTCCGTTAATTGGCGACTCCGTTCATTTTCAGCTCTGTTTATTGGCAGCTCCGTTTATTGGCCATGATTTTTGTTGTCTCAGTTCATTTGGTGGCTCCTTTCATTGGCGGCTCAGTTTATTGGTGGCTCCGTTTATTGGCAGCTCTGTTTATTGGCAGCTCCGTTTATTGGCAGCTCCGTTTATTGGCGGCTCCGTTTATTGGCGGTTCCGTTTATTGGCGGTTCCGTTTATTGGCGGTTCAGATTATTGGTGGTTCCGTTTATTGGCGGTTCCGTTTATTGGCGGTTCCGTTTATTGGCGGTTCCGTTTTTTGGCGGTTCAGTTTATTGGCGGTTCCGTTTATTGGCGGTTCCGTTTATTGGCGGTTCCGTTTATTGGCGGTTCCGTTTATTGGCGGCTCCGTTTATTGGCGGCTCCGTTTATTGGCGGCGCCGTTTATTGGCGGCGCCGTTTATTGGCGGCGCCGTTTATTGGCGGCGCCGTTTATTGGCGGTTCCGTTTATTGGCGGTTCCGTTTATTGGCGGTGCCGTTTATTGGCGGCTCTGTTTATTGGCAGTTCCATTTATTGGCAGCTCAGTTTCTTGGTGGCTCTGTTTATTGGATGCTCTGTTTATTGGCGGCTCTGTTTATTGGCGGCTCTGTTTATTGGCAGTTCCATTTATTGGCAGCTCTGTTTCTTGGTGGCTCTGTTTATTGGATGCTCTGTTTATTGGCGGCTCTGTTTATTGGCGGCTCTGTTTATTGGCGGCTCTGTTTATTGGCGGCTCTGTTTATTGGCGGCTCTGTTTATTGGCGGCTCCTCCTTTTATTGGCGGCTCCTCCTTTTATTGGCGGCTCCTCCTTTTATTGGCGGCTCCTGTTATTGGTGGCTGTTTATTGGTGGCTCAGTTTATTGGCGGATCAGTTTATTGGCGGCTCAGTTTCATTGCCAACTCCGTTCATTGCCGGCTCCATTGATTGGCGGCTCTGTTTATTGGATGCTCTGTTTATTGGCGGCTCTGTTTATTGGCGGCTCTGTTTATTGGCGGCTCTGTTTATTGGCAGCTCTGTTTATTGGCGGCTCCTCCTTTTATTGGCGGCTCCTCCTTTTATTGGCGGCTCCTCCTTTTATTGGCGGCTCCTCCTTTTATTGGCGGCTCCTCCTTTTATTGGCGGCTCTGTTCATTGGCGGCTCTGTTCATTGGCGGCTCTGTTCATTGGCGGCTCTGTTCATTGGTGGCTCTGTTCATTGGTGGCTCTGTTCATTGGTGGCTCTGTTCATTGGTGGCTCTGTTCATTGGTGGCTCTGTTCATTGGTGGCTCTGTTCATTGGTGGCTCCGTTTATTGGCTGTTCTGTTTATTGGCTGTTCTGTTTATTGGCTGTTCTGTTTATTGGCGCTTCTGTTTATTGGCGCTTCTGTTTATTGGCGCTTCTGTTTATTGGCGCTTCTGTTTATTGGCGGTTCTGTTTATTGGCGCTTCTGTTTATTGGCGGTTCTGTTTATTGACGGTTCTGTTTATTGACGGTTCTGTTTATTGGCGGCTCCGTTTATTGGCGGCTCCGTTTATTGGCGGCTCCTCCTTTTATTGGTGGCTCCTCCTTTTATTGGCGGCTCCTCCTTTTATTGGCGGCTCCTCCTTTTATTGGCGGCTCCTCCTTTTATTGGCGGCTCTGTTCATTGGCGGCTCTGTTCATTGGCGGCTCTGTTCATTGGCGGCTCTGTTCATTGGCGGCTCTGTTCATTGGCGGCTCTGTTCATTGGCGGCTCTGTTCATTGGCAGTTCCGTTTATTGGCAGCTCCCTTTATTGGCGGCTCTGTTTATTGGCAGCTCCGTTTAATGGCGGCTCCGGTTAATGGCGCTGTTTATTGGCAGCTCTTCCCTTTATTGGCGGCTCCTCCTTTTATTGGCGGCTCCTCCTTTTATTGGCAGCTCCTCCTTTTTTTGGCGGCTCCTCCTTTTATTGGCGGCTCTGTTCATTGGCGGCTCTGTTCATTGGCGGCTCTGTTAATTGGCAGCTCTGTTTATTGGCGGCTCTGTTTATTGGCGGCTCTGTTTATTGGCGGCTCTGTTTATTGGCGGCTCCTTTTATTGGCGGCTCCGTTTATTGGCAGCTCCGTTTGTTGGCAGCTCCGTTTGTTGTCAGATCCGTTTATTGGAGGCTCTGTTCATTGGTGGCTCTGTTCATTGGCGGCTCTGTTCATTGGCGGCTCTGTTCATTGGTGGCTCTGTTCATTGGTGGCTCTGTTCATTGGCGGCGCTGTTTATTGGCGGCGCTGTTTATTGGTGGCGCTGTTTATTGGTGGCGCTGTTTATTGGTGGCGCTGTTTATTGGTGGCGCTGTTTATTGGTGGCGCTGTTTATTGGTGGCGCTGTTTATTGGTGGCGCTGTTTATTGGCGGCGCTGTTTATTGGCGGCGCTGTTTATTGGCGGCGCTGTTTATCGGTGGCACAGTTGATTGGTGGCTTCGTTTATTGGCAGTGCTGTTTATTGGCAGCTCCGTTCATTATCAACTCCGTTTATTGGCAGCTCCGTTCATTATCAACTCCGTTTATTGGCGGCTCCATTTATTGGTGGCTCCGTTCATTATCAACTCCGTTTATTGGCGGCTCCATTTATTGGTGGCTCCATTTATTGGCGGCTCCATTTATTGGCGGCTCCATTTATTGGCGGCTCCATTTATTGGCGGCTCAGTTTGTTGCCGGCTCAGTTGATTGGTGGCTCCTCCTTTTATTGGCGGCTCCTCCTTTTATTGGCGGCTCCTCCTTTTATTGGCGGCTCCTTTTATTGGCGGCTCCTTTTATTGGTGGCTCAGTTTATTGGCGGCTCAGTTTATTGGCGGCTCAGTTTATTGGCGGCTCAGTTTATTGGCGGCTCCGTTTCATTGGCGGCTCCGTTTCATTGGCAACTCTGTTCATTGCCGGCTCCTTTTATTGGCGGCTCCTTTTATTGGCGCCTCCTTTTATTGGCGGCTCCGTTTATTGGCAGCTCCGTTTATTGGCGGCTCCGTTTATTGGCAGCTCTGTTTTTTGGACATGATTTTTATTGTTGTCTCTGTTAAGTTGATGGCTCCATTGATTGGCGGCTCCATTGATTGGCGGCTCCATTTATTGGCGGCTCCGTTTATTGGCGGCCCCTGTTTATTGGTGGCCCCTGTTTATTGGCGGCCCCTGTTTATTGGCGGCCCCTGTTTATTGGCGGCTCCGTTTATTGGCAGCTCTGTTTATTGGCAGCTCTGTTTATTGGCGGCTCCGTTTATTGGCAGCTCCGTTTATTGGCGGCTCCGTTTATTGGCAGCTCTGTTTTTTGGACATGATTTTTATTGTTGTCTCTGTTAAGTTGATGGCTCCATTGATTGGCGGCTCCATTGATTGGCGGCTCCATTTATTGGCGGCTCCGTTTATTGGCGGCCCCTGTTTATTGGCGGCCCCTGTTTATTGGCGGCCCCTGTTTATTGGCGGCCCCTGTTTATTGGCGGCTCTGTTTATTGGCAGCTCTGTTTATTGGCGGCTCCGTTCATTGGCAACTCCGTTCATTGTCAGCTCTGTTTATTGGCAGCTCCGTTTATTGGCCATGATTTTTATTGTTGTCTCCGTTCATTTGATGGCTCCTTTCATTGGCGGCTCCGTTTATTGGCGGCTCCGTTTATTGTCGGCTCCGTTTATTGGCGACTCCGTTTATTGGCCATGATTTTTATTGTTGTCTGTTCTTTGGTGGCTCCATTGATTGGTGGCTCCATTTATTGGCAGTGCTGTTTATACGCATCTCCGTACATTGGCAGCTCCGTTCATTGGCAGCTCCGTTTATTGGCGGCTCCGTTTATTGGCGGCCCCTGTTTATTGGCGGCTCCGTTTATTGGCGGCTCCGTTTATTGGCGGCTCTGTTTATTGGCGGCTCTGTTTATTGGCGGCTCTGTTTATTGGCGGCTCTGTTTATTGGCGGCTCTGTTTATTGGCGGCTCTGTTTATTGGCGGCTCTGTTTATTGGCGGCTCTGTTTATTGGCGGCTCTGTTTATTGGCGGCTCTGTTTATTGGCGGCTCTGTTTATTGGCGGCTCTGTTTATTGGCGGCTCTGTTTATTGGCGGCTCCGTTAATTGGCGACTCCGTTCATTTTCAGCTCTGTTTATTGGCAGCTCCGTTTATTGGCCATGATTTTTGTTGTCTCAGTTCATTTGGTGGCTCCTTTCATTGGCGGCTCAGTTTATTGGTGGCTCCGTTTATTGGCAGCTCTGTTTATTGGCGGCTCTGTTTATTGGCGGCTCTGTTTATTGGCGGCTCCGTTTATTGGCGGTTCCGTTTATTGGCGGTTCCGTTTATTGGCGGTTCCGTTTATTGGCGGTTCCGTTTATTGGCGGTTCCGTTTATTGGCGGTTCCGTTTCTTGGCGGTTCCGTTTCTTGGCGGTTCCGTTTATTGGCGGTTCCGTTTATTGGCGGTTCCGTTTATTGGCGGCTCCGTTTATTGGCGGCTCCGTTTATTGGCGGCGCCGTTTATTGGCGGCGCCGTTTATTGGCGGCGCCGTTTATTGGCGGTGCCGTTTATTGGTGGCTTTGTTCATTGGCGGTACTGTTTATTGGCGGTACTGTTTATTGGCGGTACTGTTTATTGGTGGTACTGTTTATTGGTGGTACTGTTTATTGGCGGAACTGTTTATTGGCGGTACTGTTTATTGGCGGTACTGTTTATTGGCGGTGCGGTTTATTGGCGGTGCTGTTTATTGGCGGTGCTGTTTATTGGCGGTGCTGTTTATTGGCGGTGCTGTTTATTGGCGGTGCTGTTTATTGGCGGCGCTGTTTATTGGCGGCGCTGTTTATTGGCGGCGCTGTTTATTTGCGGCTCCGTTTCATTGGCAACTCCGTTTATTGGCAGCTCCGTTCATTATCAACTCCGTTTATTGGCGGCTCCGTTTATTGGTGGCTCTGTTTATTGGCAGCTCTGTTTATTGGCGGCTCCTCCTTTTATTGGTGGCTCCTCCTTTTATTGGCGGCTCCTCCTTTTATTGGCGGCTCCTCCTTTTATTGGCGGCTCCTCCTTTTATTGGCGGCTCCTTTTATTGGCGGCTCCTTTTATTGGCGGCTCCTTTTATTGGTGGCTCCTTTTATTGGTGGCTCCTTTTATTGGTGGCTCAGTTTATTGGCGGCTCAGTTTATTGGCGGCTCAGTTTATTGGCGGCTCAGTTTATTGGCGGCTCAGTTTATTGGCGGCTCAGTTTATTGGCGGCTCCGTTTCATTGGCAACTCTGTTCATTGCCGGCTCCCTTGATTGGCGGCTCCCTTGATTGGCGGCTCCCTTGATTGGCGGCTCCCTTGATTGGCGGCTCCTTTTATTGGCGGCTCCTTTTATTGGCGGCTCCTTTTATTGGCGGCTCCTTTTATTGGCGGCTCCGTTTATTGGCAGCTCCGTTTATTGGCGGCTCCGTTTATTGGCAGCTCTGTTTTTTGGACATGATTTTTATTGTTGTCTCTGTTAAGTTGATGGCTCCATTGATTGGCGGCTCCATTTATTGGCGGCTCCGTTTATTGACGGCTCCGTTTATTGACGGCTCCGTTTATTGGCGGCCCCTGTTTATTGGCGGCCCCTGTTTATTGGCGGCCCCTGTTTATTGGCGGCCCCTGTTTATTGGCGGCCCCTGTTTATTGGCGGCCCCTGTTTATTGGCGGCCCCTGTTTATTGGCGGCCCCTGTTTATTGGCAGCTCTGTTTATTGGCGGCTCCGTTTATTGACGGCTCCGTTTATTGGCGGCCCCTGTTTATTGGCGGCCCCTGTTTATTGGCGGCCCCTGTTTATTGGCGGCCCCTGTTTATTGGCGGCCCCTGTTTATTGGCGGCCCCTGTTTATTGGCGGCCCCTGTTTATTGGCGGCCCCTGTTTATTGGCGGCCCCGTTTATTGGCAGCTCTGTTTATTGGCGGCTCTGTTTATTGGCAGCTCCGTTTATTGGCCATGATTTTTGTTGTCTCCGTTCATTTGGTGGCTCCTTTCATTGGTGGCTCAGTTTATTGGTGGCTCCGTTTATTGGCAGCTCTGTTTATTGGCAGCTCTGTTTATTGGCAGCTCTGTTTATTGGCAGCTCTGTTTATTGGCAGCTCCGTTTATTGGCAGCTCTGTTTATTGGCGGTTCCGTTTATTGGCGGTTCCGTTTATTGGCGGTTCCGTTTATTGGCGGTTCAGTTTATTGGCGGCTCTGTTTATTGGCGGCTCTGTTTATTGGCGGCTCTGTTTATTGGCGGCTCTGTTTATTGGCAGCTCTTCCTTTTATTGGCGGCTCCTCCTTTTATTTGCGGCTCCTCCTTTTATTTGCGGCTCCTCCTTTTATTTGCGGCTCCTCCTTTTATTTGCGGCTCCTCCTTTTATTTGCGGCTCCTCCTTTTATTGGCGGCTCCTCCTTTTATTGGCGGCTCTGTTCATTGGCGGCTCTGTTCATTGGCGGCTCTGTTCATTGGCGGCTCTGTTCATTGGCAGTTCCGTTTATTGGCTGCTCCCTTTATTGGCGGCTCTGTTTATTGGCAGCTCCGTTTAATGGCGGCTCCGGTTAATGGCGCTGTTTATTGGCAGCTCTTCCTTTTATTGGCGGCTCCTCCTTTTATTGGCGGCTCCTCCTTTTATTGGCGGCTCTGTTCATTGGCGGCTCTGTTCATTGGCGGCTCTGTTCATTGGCGGCTCTGTTCATTGGCGGCTCCGTTTATTGGCGGCTCCTTTTATTGGCGGCTCCTTTTATTGGCAGCTCCGTTTGTTGGCAGCTCCGTTTGTTGTCAGCTCCGTTTATTGGAGGCTCAGTTCATCGGTGGCTCTGTTCATTGGTGGCTCTGTTCATTGGTGGCTCTGTTCATTGGTGGCTCTGTTCATTGGTGGCTCTGTTCATTGGCGGCTCTGTTCATTGGCGGCTCTTTTTATTGGTGGCGCTGTTTATTGGTGGCGCTGTTTATTGGTGGCGCTGTTTATTGGTGGTGCTGTTTATTGGCGGCGCTGTTTATTGGCGGCGCTGTTTATCGGTGGCACAGTTGATTGGTGGCTTCGTTTATTGGCAGTGCTGTTTATTGGCAGCTCCGTTCATTATCAACTCCGTTTATTGGCAGCTCCGTTCATTATCAACTCCGTTGATTGGTGGCTCCTCCTTTTATTGGCTCCTCCTTTTATTGGCGGCTCCTTTTATTGGCGGCTCCTTTTATTGGCGGCTCCTTTTATTGGTGGCTCAGTTTATTGGCGGCTCAGTTTATTGGCGGCTCAGTTTATTGGCGGCTCAGTTTATTGGCGGCTCCGTTTATTGGCAGCTCTGTTTTTTGGACATGATTTTTATTGTTGTCTCTGTTAAGTTGATGGCTCCATTGATTGGTGGCTCCATTTATTGGCGGCTCCGTTTATTGACGGCTCCGTTTATTGGCGGCCCCTGTTTATTGGCGGCCCCTGTTTATTGGCGGCCCCTGTTTATTGGCAGCTCCGTTTATTGGCAGCTCTGTTTATTGGCAGCTCTGTTTATTGGCGGCTCCGTTCATTGGCGACTCCGTTCATTGTCAGCTCTGTTTATTGGCAGCTCCGTTTATTGGCCATGATTTTTATTGTTGTCTCCGTTCATTTGATGGCTCCTTTCATTGGCGGCTCCGTTTATTGGCGGCTCCGTTTATTGTCGGCTCCGTTTATTGGCGACTCCGTTTATTGGCCATGATTTTTATTGTTGTCTGTTCTTTGGTGGCTCCATTGATTGGTGGCTCCATTTATTGGCAGTGCTGTTTATACGCATCTCCGTTCATTGGCAGCTCCGTTTATTGGCGGCCCCTGTTTATTGGCGGCCCCTGTTTATTGGCGGCCCCTGTTTATTGGCGGCTCCGTTTATTGGCGGCTCCGTTTATTGGCAGCTCTGTTTATTGGCAGCTCTGTTTATTGGCGGCTCTGTTTATTGGCGGCTCTGTTTATTGGCGGCTCTGTTTATTGGCGGCTCTGTTTATTGGCGGCTCCGTTAATTGGCGACTCCGTTCATTTTCAGCTCTGTTTATTGGCAGCTCCGTTTATTGGCCATGATTTTTGTTGTCTCGGTTCATTTGGTGGCTCCTTTCATTGGCGGCTCAGTTTATTGGTGGCTCCGTTTATTGGCAGCTCTGTTTATTGGCAGCTCCGTTTATTGGCGGCTCCGTTTATTGGCGGTTCCGTTTATTGGCGGTTCAGTTTATTGGCGGTTCCGTTTATTGGCGGTTCCGTTTATTGGCGGTTCCGTTTATTGGCGGTTCCGTTTATTGGCGGTTCCGTTTATTGGCGGTTCCGTTTATTGGCGGTTCCGTTTATTGGCGGCTCCGTTTATTGGCAGCTCAGTTTCTTGGTGGCTCTGTTTATTGGATGCTCTGTTTATTGGCGGCTCTGTTTATTGGCGGCTCTGTTTATTGGCGGCTCTGTTTATTGGCGGCTCTGTTTATTGGCGGCTCCTCCTTTTATTGGCGGCTCCTCCTTTTATTGGCGGCTCCTCCTTTTATTGGCGGCTCCTCCTTTTATTGGCGGCTCCTGTTATTGGTGGCTCAGTTTATTGGTGGCTCAGTTTATTGGCGGCTCAGTTTATTGGCGGCTCTGTTTATTGGCGGCTCTGTTTATTGGCGGCTCTGTTTATTGGCGGCTCTGTTTATTGGCGGCTCTGTTTATTGGCGGCTCTGTTTATTGGCGGCTCTGTTTATTGGCGGCTCTGTTTATTGGCGGCTCTGTTTATTGGCGGCTCTGTTTATTGGCAGCTCTTTTTATTGGCGGCTCCTCCTTTTATTGGCGGCTCCTCCTTTTATTGGCGGCTCCTCCTTTTATTGGCGGCTCCTCCTTTTATTGGCGGCTCCTCCTTTTATTGGCGGCTCTGTTCATTGGCGGCTCTGTTCATTGGCGGCTCTGTTCATTGGTGGCTCTGTTCATTGGTGGCTCTGTTCATTGGTGGCTCTGTTCATTGGTGGCTCTGTTCATTGGTGGCTCTGTTCATTGGTGGCTCTGTTCATTGGTGGCTCTGTTCATTGGTGGCTCTGTTCATTGGTGGCTCTGTTCATTGGTGGCTCTGTTCATTGGTGGCTCTGTTCATTGGTGGCTCCGTTTATTGGCTGTTCTGTTTATTGGCTGTTCTGTTTATTGGCGCTTCTGTTTATTGGCGCTTCTGTTTATTGGCGCTTCTGTTTATTGGCGGCTCTGTTCATTGGCAGTTCTGTTTATTGGCAGCTCCCTTTATTGGCGGCTCTGTTTATTGGCAGCTCCGTTTAATGGCGGCTCCGGTTAATGGCGCTGTTTATTGGCAGCTCTTCCTTTTTTTGGCGGCTCCTCCTTTTATTGGCGGCTCCTCCTTTTATTGGCGGCTCTGTTCATTGGCGGCTCTGTTCATTGGCGGCTCTGTTCATTGGCGGCTCTGTTCATTGGCGGCTCTGTTCATTGGCGGCTCTGTTCATTGGCGGCTCTGTTCATTGGCGGCTCTCTTCATTGGCGGCTCTCTTCATTGGCGGCTCTCTTCATTGGCGGCTCTCTTCATTGGCGGCTCTGTTCATTGGCAGTTCCGTTTATTGGCACCTCCCTTTATTGGCGGCTCTGTTTATTGGCAGCTCCGTTTAATGGCGGCTCCGGTTAATGGCGCTGTTTATTGGCAGCTCTTCCTTTTATTGGCGGCTCCTCCTTTTATTGGCGGCTCCTCCTTTTTTTGGCGGCTCCTCCTTTTTTTGGCGGCTCCTCCTTTTATTGGCGGCTCTGTTCATTGGCGGCTCTGTTCATTGGCGGCTCTGTTAATTGGCGGCTCTGTTTATTGGCGGCTCTGTTTATTGGCGGCTCGTTTATTGGCGGCTCCTTTTATTGGCGGCTCCTTTTATTGGCAGCTCCGTTTGTTGGCAGCTCCGTTTGTTGTCAGATCCGTTTATTGGAGGCTCTGTTCATTGTTGGCTCTGTTCATTGTTGGCTCTGTTCATTGGTGGCTCTGTTCATTGGTGGCTCTGTTCATTGGTGGCTCTGTTCATTGGTGGCTCTGTTTATTGGTGGCGCTGTTTATTGGTGGCGCTGTTTATTGGTGGCGCTGTTTATTGGTGGCGCTGCTTATTGGTGGCGCTGTTTATTGGTGGCGCTGTTTATTGGCGGCGCTGTTTATTGGCGGCGCTGTTTATTGGCGGCGCTGTTTATTAGCGGCGCTGTTTATCGGTGGCACAGTTGATTGGTGGCTTCGTTTATTGGCAGTGCTGTTTATTGGCAGCTCCGTTCATTATCAACTCCGTTTATTGGCGGCTCCATTTATTGGCGGCTCCATTTATTGGCGGCTCCATTTATTGGCGGCTCAGTTTGTTGCCGGCTCAGTTGATTGGTGGCTCCTCCTTTTATTGGCGGCTCCTCCTTTTATTGGCGGCTCCTCCTTTTATTGGCGGCTCCTCCTTTTATTGGCTCCTCCTTTTATTGGCGGCTCCTTTTATTGGCGGCTCCTTTTATTGGTGGCTCAGTTTATTGGCGGCTCAGTTTATTGGCGGCTCAGTTTATTGGCGGCTCAGTTTATTGGCGGCTCAGTTTATTGGCGGCTCAGTTTATTGGCGGCTCCGTTTCATTGGCAACTCTGTTCATTGCCGGCTCCTTTTATTGGCGGCTCCTTTTATTGGCGCCTCCTTTTATTGGCGCCTCCGTTTATTGGCAGCTCCGTTTATTGGCAGCTCCGTTTATTGGCAGCTCCGTTTATTGGCGGCTCCGTTTATTGGCAGCTCCGTTTATTGGCAGCTCCGTTTATTGGCAGCTCCATTTATTGGCGGCTCCGTTTCATTGGCAACTCTGTTCATTGCCGGCTCCTTTTATTGGCGGCTCCTTTTATTGGCGCCTCCTTTTATTGGCGGCTCTGTTTATTGGCAGCTCCGTTTATTGGCGGCTCCGTTTATTGGCGGTTCAGTTTATTGGCGGTTCAGTTTATTGGCAGTTCCGTTTATTGGCGGTTCCGTTTATTGGCGGTTCCGTTTATTGGCGGTTCCGTTTATTGGCGGTTCCGTTTATTGGCGGTTCCGTTTATTGGCGGTTCCGTTTATTGGCGGCTCCGTTTATTGGCAGCTCAGTTTCTTGGTGGCTCTGTTTATTGGATGCTCTGTTTATTGGCGGCTCTGTTTATTGGCGGCTCTGTTTATTGGCAGTTCCATTTATTGGCAGCTCAGTTTCTTGGTGGCTCTGTTTATTGGATGCTCTGTTTATTGGCGGCTCTGTTTATTGGCGGCTCTGTTTATTGGCGGCTCTGTTTATTGGCGGCTCTGTTTATTGGCGGCTCTGTTTATTGGCGGCTCTGTTTATTGGCGGCTCTGTTTATTGGCGGCTCCTCCTTTTATTGGCGGCTCCTCCTTTTATTGGCGGCTCCTCCTTTTATTGGCGGCTCCTGTTATTGGTGGCTCAGTTTATTGGTGGCTCAGTTTATTGGCGGCTCAGTTTATTGGCGGCTCTGTTTATTGGCGGCTCTGTTTATTGGCGGCTCTGTTTATTGGCGGCTCTGTTTATTGGCGGCTCTGTTTATTGGCGGCTCTGTTTATTGACGGCTCTGTTTATTGGCAGCTCTTTTTATTGGCGGCTCCTCCTTTTATTGGCGGCTCCTCCTTTTATTGGCGGCTCCTCCTTTTATTGGCGGCTCCTCCTTTTATTGGCGGCTCCTCCTTTTATTGGCGGCTCTGTTCATTGGCGGCTCTGTTCATTGGTGGCTCTGTTCATTGGTGGCTCTGTTCATTGGTGGCTCTGTTCATTGGTGGCTCTGTTCATTGGTGGCTCTGTTCATTGGTGGCTCTGTTCATTGGCGGCTCCATTTATTGGCAGCTCAGTTTCTTGGTGGCTCTGTTTATTGGATGCTCTGTTTATTGGCGGCTCTGTTTATTGGCGGCTCTGTTTATTGGCAGTTCCATTTATTGGCAGCTCAGTTTCTTGGTGGCTCTGTTTCTTGGTGGCTCTGTTTATTGGCGGCTCTGTTTATTGGCGGCTCTGTTTATTGGCGGCTCTGTTTATTGGCGGCTCTGTTTATTGGCGGCTCTGTTTATTGGCGGCGCTGTTTATTGGCGGCTCCTCCTTTTATTGGCGGCTCCTCCTTTTATTGGCGGCTCCTCCTTTTATTGGCGGCTCCTCCTTTTATTGGCGGCTCCTCCTTTTATTGGCGGCTCAGTTTATTGGTGGCTCAGTTTATTGGCGGCTCAGTTTATTGGCGGCTCTGTTTATTGGCGGCTCTGTTTATTGGCGGCTCTGTTTATTGGCGGCTCTGTTTATTGGCGGCTCTGTTTATTGGCGGCTCTGTTTATTGGCGGCTCTGTTTATTGGCGGCTCTGTTTATTGACGGCTCTGTTTATTGGCAGCTCTTTTTATTGGCGGCTCCTCCTTTTATTGGCGGCTCCTCCTTTTATTGGCGGCTCCTCCTTTTATTGGCGGCTCCTCCTTTTATTGGCGGCTCCTCCTTTTATTGGCGGCTCCTCCTTTTATTGGCGGCTCTGTTCATTGGCGGCTCTGTTCATTGGTGGCTCTGTTCATTGGTGGCTCTGTTCATTGGTGGCTCTGTTCATTGGTGGCTCTGTTCATTGGTGGCTCTGTTCATTGGTGGCTCTGTTCATTGGTGGCTCTGTTCATTGGTGGCTCTGTTCATTGGCTGTTCTGTTTATTGGCTGTTCTGTTCATTGGCGCTTCTGTTTATTGGCGCTTCTGTTCATTGGCGGCTCTGTTCATTGGCAGTTCTGTTTATTGGCAGCTCCCTTTATTGGCGGCTCTGTTTATTGGCAGCTCCGTTTAATGGCGGCTCCGGTTAATGGCGCTGTTTATTGGCAGCTCTTCCTTTTTTTGGCGGCTCCTCCTTTTATTGGCGGCTCCTCCTTTTATTGGCGGCTCTGTTCATTGGCGGCTCTGTTCATTGGCGGCTCTGTTCATTGGCGGCTCTGTTCATTGGCGGCTCTCTTCATTGGCGGCTCTGTTCATTGGCGGCTCTGTTCATTGGCAGTTCCGTTTATTGGCAGCTCCCTTTATTGGCGGCTCTGTTTATTGGCAGCTCCGTTTAATGGCGGCTCCGGTTAATGGCGCTGTTTATTGGCAGCTCTTCCTTTTATTGGCGGCTCCTCCTTTTATTGGCGGCTCCTCCTTTTATTGGCGGCTCCTCCTTTTTTTGGCGGCTCCTCCTTTTTTTGGCGGCTCCTCCTTTTATTGGCGGCTCTGTTCATTGGCGGCTCTGTTCATTGGCGGCTCTGTTCATTGGCGGCTCTGTTCATTGGCGGCTCTGTTCATTGGCGGCTCTCTTCATTGGCGGCTCTGTTCATTGGCGGCTCTGTTCATTGGCAGTTCCGTTTATTGGCAGCTCCCTTTATTGGCGGCTCTGTTTATTGGCAGCTCCGTTTAATGGCGGCTCCGGTTAATGGCGCTGTTTATTGGCAGCTCTTCCTTTTATTGGCGGCTCCTCCTTTTATTGGCGGCTCCTCCTTTTATTGGCGGCTCCTCCTTTTTTTGGCGGCTCCTCCTTTTTTTGGCGGCTCCTCCTTTTATTGGCGGCTCTGTTCATTGGCGGCTCTGTTCATTGGCGGCTCTGTTAATTGGCGGCTCTGTTTATTGGCGGCTCTGTTTATTGGCGGCTCTGTTTATTGGCGGCTCGTTTATTGGCGGCTCCTTTTATTGGCGGCTCCTTTTATTGGCAGCTCCGTTTGTTGGCAGCTCCGTTTGTTGTCAGATCCGTTTATTGGAGGCTCTGTTCATTGTTGGCTCTGTTCATTGTTGGCTCTGTTCATTGGTGGCTCTGTTCATTGGTGGCTCTGTTCATTGGTGGCTCTGTTCATTGGTGGCTCTGTTTATTGGTGGCGCTGTTTATTGGTGGCGCTGTTTATTGGTGGCGCTGCTTATTGGTGGCGCTGTTTATTGGTGGCGCTGTTTATTGGCGGCGCTGTTTATTAGCGGCGCTGTTTATCGGTGGCACAGTTGATTGGTGGCTTCGTTTATTGGCAGTGCTGTTTATTGGCAGCTCCGTTCATTATCAACTCCGTTTATTGGCAGCTCCGTTCATTATCAACTCCGTTTATTGGCGGCTCCATTTATTGGCGGCTCCATTTATTGGCGGCTCCATTTATTGGCGGCTCAGTTTGTTGCCGGCTCAGTTGATTGGTGGCTCCTCCTTTTATTGGCGGCTCCTCCTTTTATTGGCGGCTCCTCCTTTTATTGGCGGCTCCTCCTTTTATTGGCGGCTCCTTTTATTGGCGGCTCCTTTTATTGGTGGCTCCTTTTATTGGTGGCTCAGTTTATTGGCGGCTCAGTTTATTGGCGGCTCAGTTTATTGGCGGCTCAGTTTATTGGCGGCTCCGTTTCGTTGGCAACTCTGTTCATTGCCGGCTCCTTTTATTGGCGGCTCCTTTTATTGGCGCCTCCTTTTATTGGCGGCTCCGTTTATTGGCAGCTCCGTTTATTGGCAGCTCCGTTTATTGGCAGCTCCGTTTATTGGCGGCTCCGTTTATTGGCAGCTCCGTTTATTGGCAGCTCCGTTTATTGGCAGCTCCATTTATTGGCGGCTCCATTTATTGACGGCTCCGTTTATTGGCGGCCCCTGTTTATTGGCGGCCCCTGTTTATTGGCGGCCCCTGTTTATTGGCAGCTCCATTTATTGGCGGCTCCATTTATTGACGGCTCCGTTTATTGGCGGCCCCTGTTTATTGGCGGCCCCTGTTTATTGGCGGCCCCTGTTTATTGGCGGCCCCTGTTTATTGGCAGCTCTGTTTATTGGCGGCTCCGTTCATTGGCGACTCCGTTCATTGTCAGCTCTGTTTATTGGCAGCTCCGTTTATTGGCCATGATTTTTATTGTTGTCTCCGTTCATTTGATGGCTCCTTTCATTGGCGGCTCCGTTTATTGGCGGCTCCGTTTATTGTCGGCTCCGTTTATTGGCGACTCCGTTTATTGGCCATGATTTTTATTGTTGTCTGTTCTTTGGTGGCTCCATTGATTGGTGGCTCCATTTATTGGCAGTGCTGTTTATACGCATCTCCGTTCATTGGCAGCTCCGTTTATTGGCGGCTCCGTTTATTGGCGGCCCCTGTTTATTGGCGGCCCCGTTTATTGGCGGCTCCGTTTATTGGCAGCTCTGTTTATTGGCAGCTCTGTTTATTGGCGGCTCTGTTTATTGGCGACTCCGTTCATTTTCAGCTCTGTTTATTGGCAGCTCCGTTTATTGGCCATGATTTTTGTTGTCTCAGTTCATTTGGTGGCTCCTTTTATTGGTGGCTCAGTTTATTGGTGGCTCAGTTTATTGGCGGCTCAGTTTGTTGGCGGCTCAGTTTATTGGCGGCTCAGTTTATTGGCGGCTCAGTTTATTGGCGGCTCCGTTTATTGGCGGCTCCGTTTCATTGGCAACTCTGTTCATTGCCGGCTCCTTTTATTGGCGGCTCCTTTTATTGGCGGCTCCTTTTATTGGCGGCTCCGTTTATTGGCAGCTCCGTTTATTGGCGGCTCCGTTTATTGGCAGCTCTGTTTTTTGGACATGATTTTTATTGTTGTCTCTGTTAAGTTGATGGCTCCATTGATTGGCGGCTCCGTTTATTGGCGGCTCCGTTTATTGACGGCTCCGTTTATTGACGGCTCCGTTTATTGGCGGCCCCTGTTTATTGGCGGCCCCTGTTTATTGGCGGCCCCTGTTTATTGGCGGCTCCGTTTATTGGCAGCTCTGTTTATTGGCAGCTCTGTTTATTGGCGGCTCCGTTCATTGTCAGCTCTGTTTATTGGCAGCTCCGTTTATTGGCCATGATTTTTGTTGTCTCCGTTCATTTGGTGGCTCCTTTCATTGGTGGCTCAGTTTATTGGTGGCTCAGTTTATTGGTGGCTCAGTTTATTGGCAGCTCTGTTTATTGGCAGCTCTGTTTATTGGCAGCTCTGTTTATTGGCAGCTCCGTTTATTGGCGGTTCCGTTTATTGGCGGTTCCGTTTATTGGCGGTTCCGTTTATTGGCGGTTCCGTTTATTGGCGGCTCCGTTTATTGGCGGCTCTGTTTATTGGCGGCTCTGTTTATTGGCGGCTCTGTTTATTGGCGGCTCTGTTTATTGGCGGCTCTGTTTATTGGCAGCTCTTCCTTTTATTGGCGGCTCCTCCTTTTATTTGCGGCTCCTCCTTTTATTTGCGGCTCCTCCTTTTATTGGCGGCTCCTCCTTTTATTGGTGGCTCTGTTCATTGGCGGCTCTGTTCATTGGTGGCTCTGTTCATTGGCGGCTCTGTTCATTGGCAGTTCCGTTTATTGGCTGCTCCCTTTATTGGCGGCTCTGTTTATTGGCAGCTCCGTTTAATGGCGGCTCCGGTTAATGGCGCTGTTTATTGGCAGCTCTTCCTTTTATTGGCGGCTCCTCCTTTTATTGGCGGCTCCTCCTTTTATTGGCGGCTCCTCCTTTTATTGGCGGCTCCTCCTTTTATTGGCGGCTCTGTTCATTGGCGGCTCTGTTCATTGGCGGCTCTGTTAATTGGCGGCTCTGTTTATTGGCGGCTCTGTTTATTGGCGGCTCCTTTTATTGGCGGCTCCTTTTATTGGCGGCTCCTTTTATTGGCGGCTCCGTTTGTTGGCAGCTCCGTTTGTTGTCAGCTCCGTTTATTGGAGGCTCTGTTCATTGGTGGCTCTGTTCATTGGTGGCTCTGTTCATTGGTGGCTCTGTTCATTGGTGGCTCTGTTCATTGGTGGCTCTGTTCATTGGTGGCTCTGTTCATTGGTGGCTCTGTTCATTGGTGGCTCTGTTGATTGGTGGCTCTGTTGATTGGTGGCTCTGTTGATTGGTGGCTCTGTTGATTGGTGGCTCCGTTTATTGGCGGTGCTTTTTATTGGTGGTGCTTTTTATTGGCGGCTCCGATCATTGAAGGCTCCATTGATTGGCGGCTCCTTTTATTGGCGGCTCCTTTTATTGGCGGCTCCGTTTATTGGCGGCTCCGTTTATTGGCGGCTCCTTTTATTGGCGGCTCCTTTTATTGGCGGCTCCGTTTATTGGCGGCTCCGTTTATTGGCGGCCCCATTTATTGGCTGCCCCGTTTATTGGCTGCCCCGTTTATTGGCAGCTCTGTTTATTGGTGGCTCCGTTAATTGGCAATGATTTTTATTTTTGGCTCTGTTCATTTGGTTGCTCCGTTTATTGGCGGTGCCGTTTATTGGCGGTGCCGTGTTTTGGCGGTGCCGTTAACTGGCGGTGCCATTTATTGGCCATGATTTTTATTGTCTGTTCATTTGGTGGCACTTTTCATTGCCGGCCCCGTTTATTGCCGGCTCCGTTTATTGCCGGCTCTGTTTATTGGCGGCTCTGTTTATTGGCGGCTCTGTTTATTGGCGGCTCTGTTTATTGGCGGCTCTGTTTATTGGCGGCTCTGTTTATTGGCGGCTCCGTTTATTGGCGGCTCCGTTTATTGGCGGCTCCGTTTATTGGCGGCTCCGTTTATTGGCGGCTCTGTTTATTGGCGGCTCTGTTTATTGGCGGCTCTGTTTATTGGCGGCTCTGTTTATTGGCGGCTCTGTTTATTGGCGGCTCTGTTTATTGGCGGCTCTGTTTATTGGCGGCTCTGTTTATTGGCGGTTTCGTTTATTGGCGGCTCTGTTCATTGGCGGCTCTGTTCATTGGCGGCTCTGTTCATTGGCGGCTCTGTTCATTGGCGGCTCTGTTCATTGGCGGCTCTGTTCATTGGCGGCTCTGTTCATTGGCGGCTCTGTTCATTGGCGGCTCTGTTCATTGGCGGCTCGGTTTATTGGCAGTGCTGTTTATTGGCAGTGCTGTTTATTGGCCACTCCGTTTATTGGCCACTCCGTTTATTGGCGGCTCCGTTTATTGGCGGTGCTGTTTATTGGCGGTGCTGTTTATTGGCGGTGCTGTTTATTGGCGGTGCTGTTTATTGGCGGTGCTGTTTATTGGCGGTGCTGTTTATTGGCGGTGCTGTTTATTGGCGACGCCGGTTATTGGCCATGATTTTTATTGTGGTCTCTGTTTATTTGGTGGCTCCTTTCATTGGCGGCTCTGTTTATTGGCTGTTCAGTTTATTGGTTGCACTGTTCATTGGTGGCTCAGTTTATTGGTGGCTCCATTTATTGGCAGTGCTGTTTATTGGCAGCTCCGTTCATTGGCAGCTCCGTTCATTGGCAGCTCCGTTCATTGGCAGCTCCGTTCATTGGCAGCTCCTTTTATTGGCTGTTCCTTTTATTGGCTGTTCCTTTTATTGGCTGTTCCTTTTGTTGGCTGTTCCTTTTATTGGCTGTTCCTTTTGTTGGCTGTTCCTTTTATTGGCTGTTCTGTTTATTGGCTGTTCTGTTTATTGGCTGTTCTGTTTATTGGCTGTTCTGTGTTTATTGACTGTTCTGTTTATTGGCTGTTCCGTTTATTGGCTGTTCCGTTTATTGGCTGTTCCGTTTATTGACTGTTCCGTTTATTGACTGTTCCGTTTATTGACTGTTCCGTTTATTGACTGTTCCGTTTATTGGCGCTTCCGTTTATTGGCTGTTCAGTTTTAGTGGCACCGTTCTTTGGCGGCTCCGTTGATTGGTGGCTCAATTCATTGGGGCTCCATTCATTGGCAACTCCGTTTATTGGCAGCTTTGTTTATTAGCTGCTCCGTTTATTGGTGGTGCCGTTTATTGGCGGTTCCGTTTATTGGCCATGATTTTTATTGTTGTCTGTTCATTTGGTGGCACCTTTTATTGCCGGCTCCGTTTATTGGGGGCTCCGTTTATTGGCGGCTCCGTTTATTGGCGGCTCCGTTTATTGGCGGCTCCGTTTATTGGCGGCACCGTTTATTGGCGGCACCGTTTATTGGCGGCACCGTTTATTGGCGGCACCGTTTATTGGCGGCACCGTTTATTGGCTGTTCTTTTTATTGACTGTTCTGTTTATTGGCTGCTCTGTTTATTGGCTGTTCTGTTTATTGACTGTTCTGTTTATTGACTGTTCTGTTTATTGACTGTTCTGTTTATTGACTGTTCTGTGTTTATTGACTGTTCTGTGTTTATTGACTGTTCTGTTTATTGACTGTTCTGTTTATTGGCTGTTCTGTTTATTGGCTGTTCTGTTTATTGGCTGTTCTGTTTATTGGCTGTTCTGTTTATTGGCTGTTCTGTTTATTGGCTGTTCTGTTTATTGGCTGTTCTGTTTATTGGCTGTTCTGTTTATTGGCTGTTCTGTTTATTGGCTGTTCTGTTTATTGGCTGTTCCGTTTATTGGCGCTTCCGTTTATTGGCGCTTCCGTTTATTGGCTGTTCAGTTTTAGTGGCACCGTTCTTTGGCGGCTCCGTTGATTGGTGGCTCCATTCATTGGGGGCTCCATTCATTGGCAACTCCGTTTATTGGCAGCTTCGTTTATTAGCTGCTCGTTTATTGGCGGTGCCGTTTATTGGCGGTTCCCTTTATTGGCCATGATTTTTATTGTCTGTTCATTTGGTGGCACCTTTTATTGCCGGCTCCGTTTATTGCCGGCTCCGTTTATTGGGGCTCCGTTTATTGGGGGCTCCGTTTATTGGCGGTTCTGTTTATTGGCGGTTCTGTTTATTGGCGGTTCTGTTTATTGGCGGTTCTGTTTACTGGCGGCTCCGTTTATTGGCGGCACCGTTTATTGGCGGCACCGTTTATTGGCTGCTCCGTTTATTGGCGGTTCCGTTTATTTGCAGAGCTGTTTATTGACCATTCCGTTTATTGGCGGTGCCCTCTATTGGCGGTTCCGTTTATTGGCCATGATTTTTATTGTTGTCTGTTCATTTGGTGGCACCTTTCATTGCCGCCTCCGTTTATTGGTGGCTCCGTTGACTGGCAGCTCTGTTCATTGGTGGCTCTGTTCATTGGTGGCTCTGTTGATTGGTGGCTCTGTTGATTGGTGGCTCTGTTGATTGGTGGCTCCCTTGATTGGTGGCTCCCTTGATTGGTGGCTCCCTTGATTGGTGGCTCCCTTGATTGGTGGCTCCCTTGATTGGTGGCTCCCTTGATTGGTGGCTCCCTTGATTGGTGGCTCCCTTGATTGGTGGCTCCGTTTATTGGTGGCTCCGTTTATTGGCAATGCAGTTTATTGGCAGTGCTGTTTATTGGCAGTGCTGTTTATTGGCAGTGCTGTTTATTGGCAGTGCTGTTTATTGGCAGTTCTGTTTATTGGCAGTGCTGTTTATTGGCAGTGCTGTTTATTGGCAGTGCTGTTTATTGGCTGCTCCGTTTATTGGCTGCTCCGTTTATTGGCTGCTCCGTTTATTGGCTGCTCCGTTTATTGGCTGCTCCGTTAATTGGCCATGATTTTTATTTTTGGCTCTGTTCATTTGGTGGCTCCTTTCATTGGCGGCTCAGTTTATTGGCTGTTCCGTTTATTGGTGGCACCGTTCATTGGTGGCACCGTTCATTGGCGGCTCCGTTTATTGGTGGCTCCGTTTATTGGCGGCTTTGTTTATTGGCGGCTCTGTTTATTGGCAGCTCTGTTTATTGGCGGCTTTGTTTATTGGCGGCGCTGTTTATTGGCGGCGCTGTTCATTGGCAGCTCCGTTTATTGGTGGCGCTGTTCATTGGCAGCTCCGTTTATTGGCGGCGCTGTTTATTGGCGGCGCTGTTTATTGGCGGCGCTGTTTATTGGCGGCGCTGTTCATTGGCGGCTCCAATTATTGGTGGCTCCAATTATTGGTGGCTCAGTTCATTGGCTGTACAGTTTATTGGTTGCACCGTTCATTGGTGGCTCCATTGATTGGTGGCTCCGTTTATTGGTGGCTCAATTTGTTGGCAGCTCCGTTCATTGGCAGCTCCGTTCATTGGCAGCTCCGTTCATTGGCAGCTCCGTTCATTGGCAGCTCCGTTCATTGGCAGCTCCGTTCATTGGCAGCTCCGTTCATTGGTAGCTCCGTTCATTGGCAGCTCCGTTCATTGGCGGCTCCGTTTATTGGTGGCTCAGTTCATTGGCTGTTCAGTTTATTTGTGGCTCCGTTTATTGGTGGCACCGTTTATTGGTGGGTCCGTTTATTGGCGGGTCCGTTTATTGGCGGGTCTGTTTATTGGCGGTGCTGTTTATTGGCGGTGCTGTTTATTGGCGGTGCTGTTTATTGGCGGTGCTGTTTATTGGCGGTGCTGTTTATTGGCGGTGCTGTTTATTTGCGGCTCCATTCATTGTCTGCCCCGTTTATTGGCGGATCCGTTTATTGGCAGCTCTGCTCATTGGCGGCTCTTTTCATTGGCGGCTCTGTTCATTGGCGGCTCTGCTCATTGGCGGCTCTGTTCATTGGCGGCTCTGTTCATTGGCGGCTCTGTTCATTGGCGGCTCTGTTCATTGGCGGCTCCGTTTATTGGCGGCTCCGTTTATTGGCGGCTCCGTTTATTGGCGGCTCCGTTTATTGGCGGCTCCGTTTATTGGCGGTGCTGTTTATTGGCGGTGCTGTTTATTGGCGGTGCTGTTTATTGGCGGTGCTGTTTATTGCCGGTGCTGTTTATTGGAGGTTCCGTTCATTGGCGACGCCGTTTATTGGCCATGATTTTTATTGTTGTCTCTGTTCATTTGGTGGCTCCTTTCATTGGCGGCTCCGTTTATTGGCTGTTCAGTTTATTGGTTGCACCGTTCATTGGTGGCTCCATTGATTGGTGGCTCCGTTTATTGGCAGTGCTTTTTATTCGCAGCTCTGTTCATTGGCGGCTCTGTTCATTGGCGGCTCTGTTCATTGGCGGCTCTGTTCATTGGCGGCTCTGTTCATTGGCGGCTCTGTTCATTGGCGGCTCTGTTCATTGGCGGCTCTGTTCATTGGCGGCTCTGTTCATTGGCGGCTCTGTTCATTGGCGGCTCTATTTATTGGCGGCGCTGTTTATTGGCAGTGTTGTTTATTGGCGGTGCTGTTTATTGGTGGTGCTGTTTATTGGCGGTGCTGTTTATTGGCGGTGCTGTTTATTGGCAGTGCTGTTTATTGGCGGTGCTGTTTATTTGCGGCTCCATTCATTGTCTGCTCCGTTTACTGTCGGCTCCATTTATTGGCGGATCCGTTTATTGGCGGATCCGTTTATTGGCAGCACTGCTCATTGGCGGCTCTGCTCATTGGCGGCTCTGCTCATTGGCGGCTCTGCTCATTGGCGGCTCTGCTCATTGGCGGCTCTGCTCATTGGCGGCTCTTTTCATTGGCGGCTCTGTTCATTGGCGGCTCTGTTTATTGGCGGCTCTGTTTATTGGCGGCTCTGTTTATTGGCTGTTCCAGTTATTGGCTGTTCTGTTTATTGGCTGTTCTGTTTATTGGCTGTTCTGTTTATTGGCGCTTCTGTTTATTGGCGCTTCTGTTTATTGGCGCTTCTGTTTACTGGCGCTTCTGTTTACTGGCGCTTCTGTTTACTGGCGCTTCTGTTTACTGGCGCTTCTGTTTATTGGCGGTGCTGTTTATTGGCGGTGCTGTTTATTGGCAGTGCTGTTTAATGGCAGTGCTGTTTATTGGCGGTGCTGTTTATTTGCGGCTCCATTCATTGTCTGCTCCGTTTACTGTCGGCTCCATTTATTGGCGGATCCGTTTATTGGCGGATCCGTTTATTGGCAGCTCTGCTCATTGGCGGCTCTGCTCATTGGCGGCTCTGCTCATTGGCGGCTCTGCTCATTGGCGGCTCTGCTCATTGGCGGCTCTTTTCATTGGCGGCTCTGTTCATTGGCGGCTCTGCTCATTGGCGGCTCTGTTTATTGGCGGCTCCGTTTATTGGCTGCCCGGTTTATTGGCAGCTCTGTTTATTGGTGGCTCCGTTAATTGGCCATAATTTTCATTTTTGGCTCTGTTAATTTGGTCGCTCCTTTTATTGGCGGCTCAGTTTATTGGCGGCTCAGTTTATTGGTGGCTCCATTTATTGGCGGCTCCGTTTATTGGCGGCTCCGTTTATTGGCGGCTCCGTTTATTGGCGGCTCTGTTCATTGGTGGCTCTGTTCATTGGTGGCTCTGTTCATTGGTGGCTCTGTTCATTGGTGGCTCTGTTCATTGGTGGCTCTTTTCATTGGTGGCTCTTTTTATTGGTGGCTCTGTTTATTGGCGGCGCTGTTTATTGGCGGCGCTGTTTATTGGCGGCGCTGTTTATTGGTGGCGCTGTTTATTGGTGGCGCTGTTTATTGGTGGCGCTGTTTATTGGCGGCGCTGTTTATTGGCGGCGCTGTTTATTGGCGGCGCTGTTTATTGGCGGCGCTGTTTATTGGCGGCGCTGTTTATTGGCGGCGCTGTTTATTGGCGGCGCTGTTTATTGGCGGATCCGTTTATTGGCAGCTCTGCTCATTAGCGGCTCTGTTCATTGGCGGCTCTGTTCATTGGCAGCTCTGTTTATTGGTGGCTCCGTTAATTGGCCATGATTTTTATTTTTGGCTCCGTACATTTGGTGGCTCCTTTTATTGGCAGCTCCGCTTATTGGCGGTTCCGTTTATTGGTGGCACCGTTCATTGGTGGCTCAGTTGATTGGTGGCTCCGTTTATTGGCAGCGCTGTTTATTGGCAGCTCCGTTTATTGGCAGCTCCGTTTATTGGCGGCTCCGTTTATTGGCAGGTCTGTTTATTGGCGGCTCTGTTTATTGGCGGCTCTGTTTATTGGCGGCTCCTCCTTTTATTGGCGGCTCCTCCTTTTATTGGCGGCTCCTCCTTTTATTGGTGGCTCCTCCTTTTATTGGCGGCTCCTCTTTTTATTGGCGGCTCCTCCTTTTATTGGCTCCAACTATTATTGGCTCCTCCTTTTATTGGGTCCTCCTTTTATTGGCTCCTCCTTTTATTGGCTCCTCCTTTTATTGGCTCCTCCTTTTATTGGCTCCTCTGTTCACTGGCGGCTCCGTTCATTGGCGGCTCCGTTCATTGGCGGCTCTGTTCATTGGCGGCTCTGTTCATTGGCGGCTCGGTTAATTGGCCATGATTTTTATTTTTGGCTCCGTACATTTGGTGGCTCCTTTTATTGGCAGCTCCGCTTATTGGCAGCTCCGCTTATTGGCGGTTCCGTTTATTGGCGGTTCCGTTTATTGGCGGTTCCGTTTATTGGTGGCTCAGTTGATTGGTGGCTCAGTTGATTGGTGGCTCCGTTTATTGGCAGCGCTGTTTATTGGCAGCTCCGTTTATTGGCGGCTCTGTTTATTGACGGTTCTGTTTATTGACGGTTCTGTTTATTGACGGTTCTGTTTATTGATGGTTCTGTTTATTGATGGTTCTGTTTATTGACGGTTCCGTTTATTGACGGTTCCGTTTATTGACGGTTCCGTTTATTGGCGGCTCAGTTTATTGGCGGCTCCGTTTATTGGCGGCTCCATTTATTGGCGGCTCCTCTTTTTATTGGCGGCTCCTCTTTTTATTGGCGGCTCCTCCTATTATTGGCTCCTACTTTTATTGGTTCCTCCTTTTATTGGCTCCTCCTTTTATTGGCGGCTCTGTTCATTGGCGGCTCAGTTTATTGGCGGCTCCGTTTAATGGCGGCTCCGTTTATTGGCGGCTCCGTTTATTGGCGGCTCCGTTTATTGGCGGCTCCGTTTATTGGCGGCTCCGTTTATTGGCGGCTCCGTTTATTGGCGGCTCCGTTTATTGGCGGCTCTGTTTATTGGGGGCTCTGTTTATTGGGGGCTCTGTTTATTGGGGGCTCTGTTTATTGGGGGCTCTGTTTATTGGCAGCTCTGTTTATTGGCAGCTCTGTTTATTGGCATCTCCGTTTATTGGCCATGATTTTTATTGTTGTCTCCGTTCATTTGGTGGCTCCATTGATTGGTGGCTCCATTTATTGGCAGTGCTGTTTATACGCATCTCCGTTCATTGGCGGCTCCGTTCATTGGCGGCTCTGTTCATTGGCGGCTCTGTTCATTGGCGGCTCTGTTCATTGGCGGCTCTGTTCATTGGCGGCTCTGTTCATTGGCAGCTCCGTTCATTGGCGGCTCCGTTCATTGGCGGCTCCGTTTATTGGCGGCTCCGTTTATTGGCGGTCCTGTTTTTTGACGGTTCCGTTTATTTGCGGTTCCGTTTATTTGCGGCTCTGTTCATTGGCGGCTCTGTTCATTGGCGACGCCGGTTATTGGCCATAATTTTTATTGTTGTCTCTGTTCATTTGGCGGCTCCGTTTATTGGCTGTTCAGTTTATTGGTTGCACCGTTCATTGGTAGCTCCCTTTATTGGCGGCTCCGTTTATTAGCGGCTGTTTATTGGCGGCTCTATTTATTGGCGGCTCTGTTCATTGGCGGCTCTGTTCATTGGCGGCTCTGTTCATTGGCGGCTCTGTTCATTGGCGGCGCTGTTTATTGGCGGCGCTGTTTATTGGCGGCGCTGTTTATTGGCGGCGCTGTTTATTGGCGGCGCTGTTTATTGGCGGTGCTGTTTATTGGCGGCGCTGTTTATTGGTAGTGCTGTTTATTGGCGCCGCTGTTTATTGGCGGTGCTGTTTATTGGCGGCTCCGTTTATTGGCGGCTCTGATTATTGGCTGCTCTGATTATTGGCTGCTCTGATTATTGGCAGCTCTGTTTATAGGTGGCTCAGTTAATTGGCCATGATTTTTATTTTTGGCTCTGTACATTTGGTGGCTCCGTTGATTGGTGGCTCCGTTGATTGGTGGCTCCATTGATTGGTGGCTCCGTTCATTGGTGGCACCGTTCATTGGTGGCTCTGTTGATTGGTGGCTCCGTTTATTGGCGGTGCCTATTATTGGTGGTGCTTTTTATTGGCGGCTCCGATCATAGAAGGCTCCATTGATTGGCGGCTCCGTTTATTGGCGGCTCCGTTTATTGGCGGCTCCGTTTATTGGCGGCTCTGTTTATTGGCGGCTCTGTTTATTGGCGGCTCCGTTTATTGGCGGCTCCATTTATTGGCGGCTCCGTTCATTGTCAGCTCTGTTTATTGGCGGCTCAGTTGATTGGTGGCTCCTCCTTTTATTGGCGGCTCCTCCTTTTATTGGCGGCTCCTTTTATTGGCGGCTCCTTTTATTGGTGGCTCAGTTTATTGGCGGCTCAGTTTATTGGCGGCTCAGTTTATTGGCGGCTCCGTTTCATTGGCAACTCTGTTCATTGCCGGCTCCTTTTATTGGCGGCTCCTTTTATTGGCGCCTCCTTTTATTGGCGGCTCCGTTTATTGGCGCCTCCTTTTATTGGCGGCTCCATTGATTGGCGGCTCCATTTATTGGCGGCTCCGTTTATTGACGGCTCCGTTTATTGGCGGCCCCTGTTTATTGGCGGCCCCTGTTTATTGGCGGCTCCGTTCATTGGCGACTCCGTTCATTGTCAGCTCTGTTTATTGGCAGCTCCGTTTATTGGCCATGATTTTTATTGTTGTCTCCGTTCATTTGATGGCTCCTTTCATTGGCGGCTCCGTTTATTGGCGGCTCCGTTTATTGTCGGCTCCGTTTATTGGCGACTCCGTTTATTGGCCATGATTTTTATTGTTGTCTGTTCTTTGGTGGCTCCATTGATTGGTGGCTCCATTTATTGGCAGTGCTGTTTATACGCATCTCCGTTCATTGGCAGCTCCGTTTATTGGCAGCTCCGTTTATTGGCGGCTCCGTTTATTGGCGGCCCCTGTTTATTGGCGGCCCCTGTTTATTGGCGGCTCCGTTTATTGGCGGCTCCGTTTATTGGCAGCTCTGTTTATTGGCGGCTCCGTTTATTGGCAGCTCTGTTTATTGGCAGCTCTGTTTATTGGCGGCTCTGTTTATTGGCGGCTCTGTTTATTGGCGGCTCTGTTTATTGGCGGCTCTGTTTATTGGCGGCTCTGTTTATTGGCGGCTCTGTTTATTGGCGGCTCTGTTTATTGGCGGCTCTGTTTATTGGCGGTTCCGTTTATTGGCGGTTCAGATTATTGGTGGTTCCGTTTATTGGCGGTTCTGTTTATTGGCGGTTCTGTTTATTGGCGGTTCCGTTTATTGGCGGTTCCGTTTATTGGCGGTTCCGTTTATTGGCGGTTCCGTTTATTGGCGGTTCCGTTTATTGGCGGTTCCGTTTATTGGCGGTTCCGTTTATTGGCGGCTCCGTTTATTGGCGGCTCCGTTTATTGGCGGCGCCGTTTATTGGCGGCGCCGTTTATTGGCGGTTCCGTTTATTGGCGGTTCCGTTTATTGGCGGTGCCGTTTATTGGCGGCTCTGTTGATTGGCGGCTCTGTTTATTGGCAGTTCCATTTATTGGCAGCTCAGTTTCTTGGTGGCTCTGTTTATTGGATGCTCTGTTTATTGGCGGCTCTGTTTATTGGCGGCTCTGTTTATTGGCGGCTCTGTTTATTGGCAGTTCCATTTATTGGCAGCTCAGTTTCTTGGTGGCTCTGTTTATTGGATGCTCTGTTTATTGGCGGCTCTGTTTATTGGCGGCTCTGTTTATTGGCGGCTCTGTTTATTGGCGGCTCTGTTTATTGGCGGCTCCTCCTTTTATTGGCGGCTCCTCCTTTTATTGGCGGCTCCTCCTTTTATTGGCGGCTCCTCCTTTTATTGGCGGCTCCTCCTTTTATTGGCGGCTCCTGTTATTGGTGGCTGTTTATTGGTGGCTCAGTTTATTGGCGGCTCAGTTTATTGGCGGCTCAGTTTCATTGCCAACTCCGTTCATTGCCGGCTCTGTTTATTGGCGGCTCTGTTTATTGGCGGCTCTGTTTATTGGCGGCTCTGTTTATTGGCGGCTCTGTTTATTGGCGGCTCTGTTTATTGGCAGCTCTGTTTATTGGCGGCTCCTCCTTTTATTGGCGGCTCCTCCTTTTATTGGCGGCTCCTCCTTTTATTGGCGGCTCCTCCTTTTATTGGCGGCTCCTCCTTTTATTGGCGGCTCTGTTCATTGGCGGCTCTGTTCATTGGTGGCTCTGTTCATTGGTGGCTCTGTTCATTGGTGGCTCTGTTCATTGGTGGCTCTGTTCATTGGTGGCTCTGTTCATTGGTGGCTCTGTTCATTGGTGGCTCTGTTCATTGGTGGCTCTGTTCATTGGTGGCTCTGTTCATTGGCGGCTCCGTTTATTGGCGGCTCTGTTTATTGGCGGCTCTGTTTATTGGCGGCTCTGTTTATTGGCGGCTCTGTTTATTGGCGGCTCTGTTTATTGGCGGCTCCGTTAATTGGCGACTCCGTTCATTTTCAGCTCTGTTTATTGGCAGCTCCGTTTATTGGCCATGATTTTTGTTGTCTCAGTTCATTTGGTGGCTCCTTTCATTGGCGGCTCAGTTTATTGGTGGCTCCGTTTATTGGCAGCTCTGTTTATTGGCAGCTCCGTTTATTGGCGGCTCCGTTTATTGGCGGTTCAGATTATTGGTGGTTCCGTTTATTGGCGGTTCTGTTTATTGGCGGTTCTGTTTATTGGCGGTTCCGTTTATTGGCGGTTCCGTTTATTGGCGGTTCCGTTTATTGGCGGTTCCGTTTATTGGCGGTTCCGTTTATTGGCGGCTCCGTTTATTGGCGGCTCCGTTTATTGGCGGCGCCGTTTATTGGCGGCGCCGTTTATTGGCGGTGCCGTTTATTGGCGGTTCCGTTTATTGGCGGTGCCGTTTATTGGCGGCTCTGTTTATTGGCGGCTCTGTTTATTGGCAGTTCCATTTATTGGCAGCTCAGTTTCTTGGTGGCTCTGTTTATTGGATGCTCTGTTTATTGGCGGCTCTGTTTATTGGCGGCTCTGTTTATTGGCGGCTCTGTTTATTGGCAGTTCCATTTATTGGCAGCTCAGTTTCTTGGTGGCTCTGTTTATTGGATGCTCTGTTTATTGGCGGCTCTGTTTATTGGCGGCTCTGTTTATTGGCGGCTCTGTTTATTGGCGGCTCTGTTTATTGGCGGCTCCTCCTTTTATTGGCGGCTCCTCCTTTTATTGGCGGCTCCTCCTTTTATTGGCGGCTCCTCCTTTTATTGGCGGCTCCTGTTATTGGTGGCTGTTTATTGGTGGCTCTGTTCATTGGTGGCTCTGTTCATTGGCGGCTCCGTTTATTGGCGGCTCTGTTTATTGGCGCTTCTGTTTATTGGCGCTTCTGTTCATTGGCGGCTCTGTTCATTGGCAGTTCTGTTTATTGGCAGCTCCCTTTATTGGCGGCTCTGTTTATTGGCAGCTCCGTTTAATGGCGGCTCCGGTTAATGGCGCTGTTTATTGGCAGCTCTTCCTTTTTTTGGCGGCTCCTCCTTTTATTGGCGGCTCCTCCTTTTATTGGCGGCTCTGTTCATTGGCGGCTCTGTTCATTGGCGGCTCTGTTCATTGGCGGCTCTGTTCATTGGCGGCTCTGTTCATTGGCGGCTCTGTTCATTGGCGGCTCTCTTCATTGGCGGCTCTGTTCATTGGCGGCTCTGTTCATTGGCAGTTCCGTTTATTGGCAGCTCCCTTTATTGGCGGCTCTGTTTATTGGCAGCTCCGTTTAATGGCGGCTCCGGTTAATGGCGCTGTTTATTGGCAGCTCTTCCTTTTATTGGCGGCTCCTCCTTTTATTGGCGGCTCCTCCTTTTATTGGCGGCTCCTCCTTTTTTTGGCGGCTCCTCCTTTTTTTGGCGGCTCCTCCTTTTATTGGCGGCTCTGTTCATTGGCGGCTCTGTTCATTGGCGGCTCTGTTAATTGGCGGCTCTGTTTATTGGCGGCTCTGTTTATTGGCGGCTCTGTTTATTGGCGGCTCGTTTATTGGCGGCTCCTTTTATTGGCGGCTCCTTTTATTGGCAGCTCCGTTTGTTGGCAGCTCCGTTTGTTGTCAGATCCGTTTATTGGAGGCTCTGTTCATTGTTGGCTCTGTTCATTGTTGGCTCTGTTCATTGGTGGCTCTGTTCATTGGTGGCTCTGTTCATTGGTGGCTCTGTTCATTGGTGGCTCTGTTTATTGGTGGCGCTGTTTATTGGTGGCGCTGTTTATTGGTGGCGCTGCTTATTGGTGGCGCTGTTTATTGGTGGCGCTGTTTATTGGCGGCGCTGTTTATTAGCGGCGCTGTTTATCGGTGGCACAGTTGATTGGTGGCTTCGTTTATTGGCAGTGCTGTTTATTGGCAGCTCCGTTCATTATCAACTCCGTTTATTGGCAGCTCCGTTCATTATCAACTCCGTTTATTGGCGGCTCCATTTATTGGCGGCTCCATTTATTGGCGGCTCAGTTTGTTGCCGGCTCAGTTGATTGGTGGCTCCTCCTTTTATTGGCGGCTCCTCCTTTTATTGGCGGCTCCTCCTTTTATTGGCGGCTCCTCCTTTTATTGGCGGCTCCTTTTATTGGCGGCTCCTTTTATTGGTGGCTCCTTTTATTGGTGGCTCAGTTTATTGGCGGCTCAGTTTATTGGTGGCTCAGTTTATTGGCGGCTCAGTTTATTGGCGGCTCAGTTTATTGGCGGCTCCGTTTCATTGGCAACTCTGTTCATTGCCGGCTCCTTTTATTGGCGGCTCCTTTTATTGGCGCCTCCTTTTATTGGCGGCTCCGTTTATTGGCAGCTCCGTTTATTGGCAGCTCCGTTTATTGGCAGCTCCGTTTATTGGCGGCTCCGTTTATTGGCAGCTCCGTTTATTGGCAGCTCCGTTTATTGGCAGCTCCATTTATTGGCGGCTCCATTTATTGACGGCTCCGTTTATTGGCGGCCCCTGTTTATTGGCGGCCCCTGTTTATTGGCGGCTCTGTTTATTGGCGGCTCTGTTTATTGGCTGTTCCAGTTAATGGCTGTTCTGTTTATTGGCTGTTCTGTTTATTGGCTGTTCTGTTTATTGGCGCTTCTGTTTATTGGCGCTTCTGTTTACTGGCGCTTCTGTTTACTGGCGCTTCTGTTTACTGGCGCTTCTGTTTATTGGCGGTGCTGTTTATTGGCGGTGCTGTTTATTGGCAGTGCTGTTTAATGGCAGTGCTGTTTATTGGCGGTGCTGTTTATTTGCGGCTCCATTCATTGTCTGCTCCATTTACTGTCGGCTCCATTTATTGGCGGATCCGTTTATTGGCGGATCCGTTTATTGGCAGCTCTGCTCATTGGCGGCTCTGCTCATTGGCGGCTCTGCTCATTGGCGGCTCTGCTCATTGGCGGCTCTGCTCATTGGCGGCTCTTTTCATTGGCGGCTCTGTTCATTGGCGGCTCTGTTTATTGGCGGCTCCGTTTATTGGCTGCCCGGTTTATTGGCAGCTCTGTTTATTGGTGGCTCCGTTAATTGGCCATAATTTTCATTTTTGGCTCTGTTAATTTGGTCGCTCCTTTTATTGGCGGCTCAGTTTATTGGTGGCTCCGTTTATTGGCGGCTCCGTTTATTGGCGGCTCCGTTTATTGGCGGCTCCGTTTATTGGCGGCTCTGTTCATTGGTGGCTCTGTTCATTGGTGGCTCTGTTCATTGGTGGCTCTGTTCATTGGTGGCTCTGTTCATTGGTGGCTCTGTTCATTGGTGGCTCTGTTCATTGGTGGCTCTTTTTATTGGCGGCTCTGTTTATTGTCGGCGCTGTTTATTGGCGGCGCTGTTTATTGGCGGCGCTGTTTATTGGTGGCGCTGTTTATTGGTGGCGCTGTTTATTGGTGGCGCTGTTTATTGGTGGCGCTGTTTATTGGTGGCGCTGTTTATTGGTGGCGCTGTTTATTGGTGGCGCTGTTTATTGGTGGCGCTGTTTATTGGTGGCGCTGTTTATTGGTGGCGCTGTTTATTGGTGGCGCTGTTTATTGGCGGCGCTGTTTATTGGCGGCGCTGTTTATTGGCGGCGCTGTTTATTGGCGGCGCTGTTTATTGGCGGCGCTGTTTATTGGCGGCGCTGTTTATTGGCGGATCCGTTTATTGGCAGCTCTGCTCATTGGCGGCTCTGCTCATTGGCGGCTCTGTTCATTGGCAGCTCTGTTTATTGGTGGCTCCGTTAATTGGCCATGATTTTTATTTTTGGCTCCGTACATTTGGTGGCTCCTTTTATTGGCAGCTCCGCTTATTGGCGGTTCCGTTTATTGGTGGCACCGTTCATTGGTGGCTCAGTTGATTGGTGGCTCCGTTTATTGGCAGCGCTGTTTATTGGCAGCTCCGTTTATTGGCAGCTCCGTTTATTGGCGGCTCCGTTTATTGGCAGGTCTGTTTATTGGCGGCTCTGTTTATTGGCGGCTCTGTTTATTGGCGGCTCCTCCTTTTATTGGCGGCTCCTCCTTTTATTGGCGGCTCCTCCTTTTATTGGTGGCTCCTCCTTTTATTGGCGGCTCCTCTTTTTATTGGCGGCTCCTCCTTTTATTGGCTCCAACTATTATTGGCTCCTCCTTTTATTGGGTCCTCCTTTTATTGGCTCCTCCTTTTATTGGCTCCTCCTTTTATTGGCTCCTCCTTTTATTGGCTCCTCTGTTCACTGGCGGCTCCGTTCATTGGCGGCTCCGTTCATTGGCGGCTCTGTTCATTGGCGGCTCTGTTCATTGGCGGCTCGGTTAATTGGCCATGATTTTTATTTTTGGCTCCGTACATTTGGTGGCTCCTTTTATTGGCAGCTCCGCTTATTGGCGGTTCCGTTTATTGGCGGTTCCGTTTATTGGCGGTTCCGTTTATTGGTGGCTCAGTTGATTGGTGGCTCAGTTGATTGGTGGCTCCGTTTATTGGCAGCGCTGTTTATTGGCAGCTCCGTTTATTGGCGGCTCTGTTTATTGACGGTTCTGTTTATTGACGGTTCTGTTTATTGACGGTTCTGTTTATTGACGGTTCTGTTTATTGATGGTTCTGTTTATTGACGGTTCCGTTTATTGACGGTTCCGTTTATTGGCGGCTCCGTTTATTGGCGGCTCCGTTTATTGGCGGCTCCTCCATTTATTGGCGGCTCCTCTTTTTATTGGCGGCTCCTCTTTTTATTGGCGGCTCCTCCTATTATTGGCTCCTACTTTTATTGGTTCCTCCTTTTATAGGCTCCTCCTTTTATTGGCGGCTCTGTTCATTGGCGGCTCCGTTTATTGGCGGCTCCGTTTATTGGCGGCTCCGTTTATTGGCGGCTCCGTTTATTGGCGGCTCCGTTTATTGGCGGCTCCGTTTATTGGCGGCTCCGTTTATTGGCGGCTCCGTTTATTGGCGGCTCCGTTTATTGGCGGCTCCGTTTATTGGCGGCTCTGTTTATTGGGGGCTCTGTTTATTGGGGGCTCTGTTTATTGGCAGCTCTGTTTATTGGCAGCTCTGTTTATTGGCATCTCCGTTTATTGGCCATGATTTTTATTGTTGTCTCCGTTCATTTGGTGGCTCCATTGATTGGTGGCTCCATTTATTGGCAGTGCTGTTTATACGCATCTCCGTTCATTGGCGGCTCCGTTCATTGGCGGCTCTGTTCATTGGCGGCTCTGTTCATTGGCGGCTCTGTTCATTGGCGGCTCTGTTCATTGGCGGCTCTGTTCATTGGCGGCTCCGTTCATTGGCGGCTCCGTTTATTGGCGGCTCCGTTTATTGGCGGTCCTGTTTTTTGACGGTTCCGTTTATTTGCGGTTCCGTTTATTTGCGGCTCTGTTCATTGGCGGCTCTGTTCATTGGCGACGCCGGTTATTGGCCATAATTTTTATTGTTGTCTCTGTTCATTTGGCGGCTCCGTTTATTGGCTGTTCAGTTTATTGGTTGCACCGTTCATTGGTGGCTCCCTTTATTGGCGGCTCCGTTTATTAGCGGCTCTGTTTATTGGCGGCTCTGTTTATTGGCGGCTCTGTTCATTGGCGGCTCTGTTCATTGGCGGCTCTGTTCATTGGCGGCTCTGTTCATTGGCGGCGCTGTTTATTGGCGGCGCTGTTTATTGGCGGCGCTGTTTATTGGCGGCGCTGTTTATTGGCGGCGCTGTTTATTGGCAGTGCTGTTTATTGGCGCCGCTGTTTATTGGCGCCGCTGTTTATTGGCGGTGCTGTTTATTGGCGGCTCCGTTTATTGGTGGCTCTGATTATTGGCTGCTCTGATTATTGGCTGCTCTGATTATTGGCAGCTCTGTTTATAGGTGGCTCAGTTAATTGGCCATGATTTTTATTTTTGGCTCTGTACATTTGGTGGCTCCGTTGATTGGTGGCTCCGTTGATTGGTGGCTCCATTGATTGGTGGCTCCGTTCATTGGTGGCACCGTTCATTGGTGGCTCTGTTGATTGGTGGCTCCGTTTATTGGCGGTGCCTATTATTGGTGGTGCTTTTTATTGGCGGCTCCGATCATAGAAGGCTCCATTGATTGGCGGCTCCGTTTATTGGCGGCTCCGTTTATTGGCGGCTCCGTTTATTGGCGGCTCTGTTTATTGGCGGCTCCGTTTATTGGCGGCTCCATTTATTGGCGGCTCCGTTCATTGTCAGCTCTGTTTATTGGCGGCTCAGTTGATTGGTGGCTCCTCCTTTTATTGGCGGCTCCTCCTTTTATTGGCGGCTCCTCCTTTTATTGGCGGCTCCTCCTTTTATTGGCGGCTCCTTTTATTGGCGGCTCCTTTTATTGGCGGCTCCTTTTATTGGCGGCTCCTTTTATTGGTGGCTCAGTTTATTGGCGGCTCAGTTTATTGGCGGCTCAGTTTATTGGCGGCTCCGTTTCATTGGCAACTCTGTTCATTGCCGGCTCCTTTTATTGGCGGCTCCTTTTATTGGCGCCTCCTTTTATTGGCGGCTCCGTTTATTGGCGCCTCCTTTTATTGGCGGCTCCATTGATTGGCGGCTCCATTTATTGGCGGCTCCGTTTATTGACGGCTCCGTTTATTGGCGGCCCCTGTTTATTGGCGGCCCCTGTTTATTGGCGGCTCCGTTCATTGGCGACTCCGTTCATTGTCAGCTCTGTTTATTGGCAGCTCCGTTTATTGGCCATGATTTTTATTGTTGTCTCCGTTCATTTGATGGCTCCTTTCATTGGCGGCTCCGTTTATTGGCGGCTCCGTTTATTGTCGGCTCCGTTTATTGGCGACTCCGTTTATTGGCCATGATTTTTATTGTTGTCTGTTCTTTGGTGGCTCCATTGATTGGTGGCTCCATTTATTGGCAGTGCTGTTTATACGCATCTCCGTTCATTGGCAGCTCCGTTTATTGGCGGCTCCGTTTATTGGCGGCCCCTGTTTATTGGCGGCCCCTGTTTATTGGCGGCTCCGTTTATTGGCGGCTCCGTTTATTGGCGGCTCCGTTTATTGGCGGCTCCGTTTATTGGCAGCTCTGTTTATTGGCGGCTCTGTTTATTGGCGGCTCTGTTTATTGGCGGCTCTGTTTATTGGCGGCTCTGTTTATTGGCGGCTCTGTTTATTGGCGGCTCTGTTTATTGGCGGCTCTGTTTATTGGCGGCTCTGTTTATTGGCGGCTCTGTTTATTGGCGGCTCTGTTTATTGGCGGCTCCGTTAATTGGCGACTCCGTTCATTTTCAGCTCTGTTTATTGGCAGCTCCGTTTATTGGCCATGATTTTTGTTGTCTCAGTTCATTTGGTGGCTCCTTTCATTGGCGGCTCAGTTTATTGGTGGCTCCGTTTATTGGCAGCTCTGTTTATTGGCAGCTCCGTTTATTGGCGGCTCCGTTTATTGGCGGTTCCGTTTATTGGCGGTTCCGTTTATTGGCGGTTCAGATTATTGGTGGTTCTGTTTATTGGCGGTTCTGTTTATTGGCGGTTCCGTTTATTGGCGGTTCCGTTTATTGGCGGTTCTGTTTATTGGCGGTTCCGTTTATTGGCGGTTCCGTTTATTGGCGGTTCCGTTTATTGGCGGCTCCGTTTATTGGCGGCTCCGTTTATTGGCGGCGCCGTTTATTGGCGGCGCCGTTTATTGGCGGTTCCGTTTATTGGCTGTTCCGTTTATTGGCGGTGCCGTTTATTGGCGGCTCTGTTTATTGGCGGCTCTGTTTATTGGCAGTTCCATTTATTGGCAGCTCAGTTTCTTGGTGGCTCTGTTTATTGGATGCTCTGTTTATTGGCGGCTCTGTTTATTGGCGGCTCTGTTTATTGGCGGCTCTGTTTATTGGCAGTTCCATTTATTGGCAGCTCAGTTTCTTGGTGGCTCTGTTTATTGGATGCTCTGTTTATTGGCGGCTCTGTTTATTGGCGGCTCTGTTTATTGGCGGCTCTGTTTATTGGCGGCTCTGTTTATTGGCGGCTCCTCCTTTTATTGGCGGCTCCTCCTTTTATTGGCGGCTCCTCCTTTTATTGGCGGCTCCTCCTTTTATTGGCGGCTCCTCCTTTTATTGGCGGCTCCTGTTATTGGTGGCTGTTTATTGGTGGCTCAGTTTATTGGCGGCTCAGTTTATTGGCGGCTCAGTTTCATTGCCAACTCCGTTCATTGCCGGCTCCGTTGATTGGCGGCTCTGTTTATTGGATGCTCTGTTTATTGGCGGCTCTGTTTATTGGCGGCTCTGTTTATTGGCGGCTCTGTTTATTGGCAGCTCTGTTTATTGGCGGCTCCTCCTTTTATTGGCGGCTCCTCCTTTTATTGGCGGCTCCTCCTTTTATTGGCGGCTCTGTTCATTGGCGGCTCTGTTCATTGGTGGCTCTGTTCATTGGTGGCTCTGTTCATTGGTGGCTCTGTTCATTGGTGGCTCTGTTCATTGGTGGCTCTGTTCATTGGTGGCTCTGTTCATTGGTGGCTCCGTTTATTGGCTGTTCTGTTTATTGGCTGTTCTGTTTATTGGCGCTTCTGTTTATTGGCGCTTCTGTTTATTGGCGCTTCTGTTTATTGGCGCTTCTGTTTATTGGCGGTTCTGTTTATTGGCGGTTCTGTTTATTGACGGTTGTGTTTATTGACGGTTCTGTTTATTGACGGTTCTGTTTATTGACGGTTCTGTTTATTGACGGTTCTGTTTATTGGCGGCTCCGTTTATTGGCGGCTCCTCCTTTTATTGGTGGCTCCTCCTTTTATTGGCGGCTCCTCCTTTTATTGGCGGCTCCTCCTTTTATTGGCGGCTCTGTTCATTGGCGGCTCTGTTCATTGGCGGCTCTGTTCATTGGCGGCTCTGTTCATTGGCGGCTCTGTTCATTGGCGGCTCTGTTCATTGGCGGCTCTGTTCATTGGCGGCTCTGTTCATTGGCGGCTCTGTTCATTGGCGGCTCTGTTCATTGGCGGCTCTGTTCATTGGCAGCTCTGTTTATTGGCAGCTCCCTTTATTGGCGGCTCTGTTTATTGGCAGCTCCGTTTAATGGCGGCTCCGGTTAACGGCGCTGTTTATTGGCAGCTCTTCCTTTTATTGGCGGCTCCTCCTTTTATTGGCGGCTCCTCCTTTTATTGGCGGCTCCTCCTTTTATTGGCGGCTCCTCCTTTTATTGGCGGCTCCTCCTTTTATTGGCGGCTCTGTTCATTGGCGGCTCTGTTCATTGGCGGCTCTGTTCATTGGCGGCTCTGTTCATTGGCGGCTCTGTTCATTGGCGGCTCTGTTCATTGGCGGCTCTGTTCATTGGCAGTTCCGTTTATTGGCAGCTCCCTTTATTGGCGGCTCTGTTTATTGGCAGCTCCGTTTAATGGCGGCTCCGGTTAATGGCGCTGTTTATTGGCAGCTCTTCCTTTTATTGGCGGCTCCTCCTTTTATTGGCGGCTCCTCCTTTTATTGGCAGCTCCTCCTTTTTTTGGCGGCTCCTCCTTTTATTGGCGGCTCTGTTCATTGGCGGCTCTGTTTATTGGCGGCTCTGTTTATTGGCGGCTCCTTTTATTGGCGGCTCCTTTTATTGGCGGCTCCGTTTATTGGCAGCTCCGTTTGTTGGCAGCTCCGTTTGTTGTCAGATCCGTTTATTGGAGGCTCTGTTCATTGGTGGCTCTGTTCATTGGTGGCTCTGTTCATTGGTGGCTCTGTTCATTGGTGGCTCTGTTCATTGGTGGCTCTGTTCATTGGTGGCTCTGTTCATTGGCGGCGCTGTTTATTGGCGGCGCTGTTTATTGGTGGCGCTGTTTATTGGTGGCGCTGTTTATTGGTGGCGCTGTTTATTGGTGGCGCTGTTTATTGGTGGCGCTGTTTATTGGTGGCGCTGTTTATTGGTGGCGCTGTTTATTGGCGGCGCTGTTTATTGGCGGCGCTGTTTATTAGCGGCGCTGTTTATTGGCGGCGCTGTTTATCGGTGGCACAGTTGATTGGTGGCTTCGTTTATTGGCAGTGCTGTTTATTGGCAGCTCCGTTCATTATCAACTCCGTTTATTGGCAGCTCCGTTCATTATCAACTCCGTTTATTGGCGGCTCCATTTATTGGTGGCTCCATTTATTGGCGGCTCCATTTATTGGCGGCTCCATTTATTGGCGGCTCCATTTATTGGCGGCTCAGTTTGTTGCCGGCTCAGTTGATTGGTGGCTCCTCCTTTTATTGGCGGCTCCTCCTTTTATTGGCGGCTCCTCCTTTTATTGGCGGCTCCTCCTTTTATTGGCGGCTCCTTTTATTGGCGGCTCCTTTTATTGGTGGCTCCTTTTATTGGTGGCTCAGTTTATTGGCGGCTCAGTTTATTGGCGGCTCAGTTTATTGGCGGCTCAGTTTATTGGCGGCTCAGTTTATTGGCGGCTCCGTTTCATTGCCGGCTCCTTTTATTGGCGGCTCCTTTTATTGGCGCCTCCTTTTATTGGCGGCTCCGTTTATTGGCAGCTCCGTTTATTGGCGGCTCCGTTTATTGGCAGCTCTGTTTTTTGGACATGATTTTTATTGTTGTCTCTGTTAAGTTGATGGCTCCATTGATTGGCGGCTCCATTGATTGGCGGCTCCATTTATTGGCGGCTCCGTTTATTGGCGGCCCCTGTTTATTGGCGGCCCCTGTTTATTGGCGGCCCCTGTTTATTGGCGGCCCCTGTTTATTGGCAGCTCTGTTTATTGGCAGCTCTGTTTATTGGCAGCTCTGTTTATTGGCGGCTCCGTTCATTGGCAACTCCGTTCATTGTCAGCTCTGTTTATTGGCAGCTCCGTTTATTGGCCATGATTTTTATTGTTGTCTCCGTTCATTTGATGGCTCCTTTCATTGGCGGCTCCGTTTATTGTCGGCTCCGTTTATTGGCGACTCCGTTTATTGGCCATGATTTTTATTGTTGTCTGTTCTTTGGTGGCTCCATTGATTGGTGGCTCCATTTATTGGCAGTGCTGTTTATACGCATCTCCGTTCATTGGCAGCTCCGTTCATTGGCAGCTCCGTTTATTGGCGGCTCCGTTTATTGGCGGCCCCTGTTTATTGGCGGCTCCGTTTATTGGCGGCTCCGTTTATTGGCAGCTCTGTTTATTGGCGGCTCTGTTTATTGGCGGCTCTGTTTATTGGCGGCTCTGTTTATTGGCGGCTCTGTTTATTGGCGGCTCTGTTTATTGGCGGCTCTGTTTATTGGCGGCTCTGTTTATTGGCGGCTCTGTTTATTGGCGGCTCTGTTTATTGGCGGCTCTGTTTATTGGCGGCTCTGTTTATTGGCGGCTCCGTTAATTGGCGACTCCGTTCATTTTCAGCTCTGTTTATTGGCAGCTCCGTTTATTGGCCATGATTTTTGTTGTCTCAGTTCATTTGGTGGCTCCTTTCATTGGCGGCTCAGTTTATTGGCAGCTCTGTTTTTTGGACATGATTTTTATTGTTGTCTCTGTTAAGTTGATGGCTCCATTGATTGGCGGCTCCATTTATTGGCGGCTCCGTTTATTGACGGCTCCGTTTATTGACGGCTCCGTTTATTGACGGCTCCGTTTATTGGCGGCCCCTGTTTATTGGCGGCCCCTGTTTATTGGCGGCCCCTGTTTATTGGCGGCCCCTGTTTATTGGCGGCCCCTGTTTATTGGCGGCCCCTGTTTATTGGCGGCCCCGTTTATTGGCAGCTCTGTTCATTGTCAGCTCTGTTTATTGGCAGCTCCGTTTATTGGCCATGATTTTTGTTGTCTCCGTTCATTTGGTGGCTCCTTTCATTGGTGGCTCAGTTTATTGGTGGCTCCGTTTATTGGCAGCTCTGTTTATTGGCAGCTCTGTTTATTGGCAGCTCTGTTTATTGGCAGCTCTGTTTATTGGCAGCTCTGTTTATTGGCAGCTCTGTTTATTGGCAGCTCTGTTTATTGGCAGCTCTGTTTATTGGCAGCTCTGTTTATTGGCAACTCCGTTCATTGTCAGCTCTGTTTATTGGCAGCTCCGTTTATTGGCCATGATTTTTATTGTTGTCTCCGTTCATTTGATGGCTCCTTTCATTGGCGGCTCCGTTTATTGGTGGCTCCTCCTTTTATTTGCGGCTCCTCCTTTTATTTGCGGCTCCTCCTTTTATTGGCGGCTCCTCCTTTTATTGGCGGCTCCTCCTTTTATTGGCGGCTCCTCCTTTTATTGGCGGCTCTGTTCATTGGCGGCTCTGTTCATTGGCGGCTCTGTTCATTGGCGGCTCTGTTCATTGGCAGTTCCGTTTATTGGCTGCTCCCTTTATTGGCGGCTCTGTTTATTGGCAGCTCCGTTTAATGGCGGCTCCGGTTAATGGCGCTGTTTATTGGCAGCTCTTCCTTTTATTGGCGGCTCCTCCTTTTATTGGCGGCTCCTCCTTTTATTGGCGGCTCTGTTCATTGGCGGCTCTGTTCATTGGCGGCTCTGTTCATTGGCGGCTCCGTTTATTGGCGGCTCCTTTTATTGGCGGCTCCTTTTATTGGCAGCTCCGTTTGTTGGCAGCTCCGTTTGTTGTCAGCTCCGTTTATTGGAGGCTCTGTTCATTGGTGGCTCTGTTCATTGGTGGCTCTGTTCATTGGTGGCTCTGTTCATTGGTGGCTCTGTTCATTGGTGGCTCTGTTCATTGGCGGCTCTTTTTATTGGTGGCGCAGTTTATTGGTGGCGCAGTTTATTGGTGGCGCAGTTTATTGGTGGCGCTGTTTATTGGTGGCGCTGTTTATTGGTGGCGCTGTTTATTGGCGGCGCTGTTTATTAGCGGCGCTGTTTATTGGCGGCGCTGTTTATTGGCAGCTCCGTTCATTATCAACTCCGTTTATTGGCAGCTCCGTTCATTATCAACTCCGTTGATTGGTGGCTCCTCCTTTTATTGGCGGCTCCTTTTATTGGCGGCTCCTTTTATTGGCGGCTCCTTTTATTGGCGGCTCCTTTTATTGGCGGCTCCTTTTATTGGTGGCTCAGTTTATTGGCGGCTCAGTTTATTGGCGGCTCAGTTTATTGGCGGCTCAGTTTATTGGCGGCTCCGTTTCATTGGCAACTCTGTTCATTGCCGGCTCCTTTTATTGGCGGCTCCTTTTATTGGCGCCTCCTTTTATTGGCGGCTCTGTTTATTGGCAGCTCCGTTTATTGGCGGCTCCGTTTATTGGCAGCTCTGTTTTTTGGACATGATTTTTATTGTTGTCTCTGTTAAGTTGATGGCTCCATTGATTGGCGGCTCCATTTATTGGCGGCTCCGTTTATTGACGGCTCCGTTTATTGGCGGCCCCTGTTTATTGGCGGCCCCTGTTTATTGGCGGCCCCTGTTTATTGGCAGCTCCGTTTATTGGCAGCTCTGTTTATTGGCAGCTCTGTTTATTGGCGGCTCCATTCATTGGCGACTCCGTTCATTGTCAGCTCTGTTTATTGGCAGCTCCGTTTATTGGCCATGATTTTTATTGTTGTCTCCGTTCATTTGATGGCTCCTTTCATTGGCGGCTCCGTTTATTGGCGGCTCCGTTTATTGTCGGCTCCGTTTATTGGCGACTCCGTTTATTGGCCATGATTTTTATTGTTGTCTGTTCTTTGGTGGCTCCATTGATTGGTGGCTCCATTTATTGGCAGTGCTGTTTATACGCATCTCCGTTCATTGGCAGCTCCGTTTATTGGCGGCTCCGTTTATTGGCGGCCCCTGTTTATTGGCGGCCCCTGTTTATTGGCGGCTCCGTTTATTGGCGGCTCCGTTTATTGGCGGCTCCGTTTATTGGCGGCTCCGTTTATTGGCAGCTCTGTTTATTGGCAGCTCTGTTTATTGGCGGCTCTGTTTATTGGCGGCTCTGTTTATTGGCGGCTCTGTTTATTGGCGGCTCTGTTTATTGGCGGCTCCGTTAATTGGCGACTCCGTTCATTTTCAGCTCTGTTTATTGGCAGCTCCGTTTATTGGCCATGATTTTTGTTGTCTCAGTTCATTTGGTGGCTCCTTTCATTGGCGGCTCAGTTTATTGGTGGCTCCGTTTATTGGCAGCTCTGTTTATTGGCAGCTCCGTTTATTGGCGGCTCCGTTTATTGGCGGCTCCGTTTATTGGCGGTTCAGTTTATTGGCGGTTCAGTTTATTGGCGGTTCCGTTTATTGGCGGTTCCGTTTATTGGCGGTTCCGTTTATTGGCGGTTCCGTTTATTGGCGGTTCCGTTTATTGGCGGTTCCGTTTATTGGCGGCTCCGTTTATTGGCGGCTCTGTTTATTGGCAGTTCCATTTATTGGCAGCTCAGTTTCTTGGTGGCTCTGTTTATTGGATGCTCTGTTTATTGGCGGCTCTGTTTATTGGCGGCTCTGTTTATTGGCAGCTCAGTTTCTTGGTGGCTCTGTTTATTGGATGCTCTGTTTATTGGCGGCTCTGTTTATTGGCGGCTCTGTTTATTGGCGGCTCTGTTTATTGGCGGCTCTGTTTATTGGCGGCTCCTCCTTTTATTGGCGGCTCCTCCTTTTATTGGCGGCTCCTCCTTTTATTGGCGGCTCCTCCTTTTATTGGCGGCTCCTGTTATTGGTGGCTCAGTTTATTGGTGGCTCAGTTTATTGGTGGCTCAGTTTATTGGCGGCTCAGTTTATTGGCGGCTCTGTTTATTGGCGGCTCTGTTTATTGGCGGCTCTGTTTATTGGCGGCTCTGTTTATTGGCGGCTCTGTTTATTGACGGCTCTGTTTATTGGCAGCTCTTTTTATTGGCGGCTCCTCCTTTTATTGGCGGCTCCTCCTTTTATTGGCGGCTCCTCCTTTTATTGGCGGCTCCTCCTTTTATTGGCGGCTCCTCCTTTTATTGGCGGCTCCTCCTTTTATTGGCGGCTCTGTTCATTGGCGGCTCTGTTCATTGGTGGCTCTGTTCATTGGTGGCTCTGTTCATTGGTGGCTCTGTTCATTGGTGGCTCTGTTCATTGGTGGCTCTGTTCATTGGTGGCTCTGTTCATTGGTGGCTCTGTTCATTGGTGGCTCCGTTTATTGGCGCTTCTGTTTATTGGCGCTTCTGTTCATTGGCGGCTCTGTTTATTGGCAGCTCCCTTTATTGGCGGCTCTGTTTATTGGCAGCTCCGTTTAATGGCGGCTCCGGTTAATGGCGCTGTTTATTGGCAGCTCTTCCTTTTTTTGGCGGCTCCTCCTTTTATTGGCGGCTCCTCCTTTTATTGGCGGCTCTGTTCATTGGCGGCTCTGTTCATTGGCGGCTCTGTTCATTGGCGGCTCTGTTCATTGGCGGCTCTGTTCATTGGCGGCTCTCTTCATTGGCGGCTCTGTTCATTGGCGGCTCTGTTCATTGGCAGTTCCGTTTATTGGCAGCTCCCTTTATTGGCGGCTCTGTTTATTGGCAGCTCCGTTTAATGGCGGCTCCGGTTAATGGCGCTGTTTATTGGCAGCTCTTCCTTTTATTGGCGGCTCCTCCTTTTATTGGCGGCTCCTCCTTTTTTTGGCGGCTCCTCCTTTTTTTGGCGGCTCCTCCTTTTATTGGCGGCTCTGTTCATTGGCGGCTCTGTTCATTGGCGGCTCTGTTAATTGGCGGCTCTGTTTATTGGCGGCTCTGTTTATTGGCGGCTCTGTTTATTGGCGGCTCCTTTTATTGGCGGCTCCTTTTATTGGCAGCTCCGTTTGTTGGCAGCTCCGTTTGTTGTCAGATCCGTTTATTGGAGGCTCTGTTCATTGTTGGCTCTGTTCATTGTTGGCTCTGTTCATTGGTGGCTCTGTTCATTGGTGGCTCTGTTCATTGGTGGCTCTGTTCATTGGTGGCTCTGTTCATTGGCGGCGCTGTTTATTGGTGGCGCTGTTTATTGGTGGCGCTGTTTATTGGTGGCGCTGTTTATTGGTGGCGCTGTTTATTGGCGGCGCTGTTTATTGGCGGCGCTGTTTATTAGCGGCGCTGTTTATCGGTGGCACAGTTGATTGGTGGCTTCGTTTATTGGCAGTGCTGTTTATTGGCAGCTCCGTTCATTATCAACTCCGTTTATTGGCAGCTCCGTTCATTATCAACTCCGTTTATTGGCGGCTCCATTTATTGGCGGCTCCATTTATTGGCGGCTCCATTTATTGGCGGCTCAGTTTGTTGCCGGCTCAGTTGATTGGTGGCTCCTCCTTTTATTGGCGGCTCCTCCTTTTATTGGCGGCTCCTCCTTTTATTGGCGGCTCCTTTTATTGGCGCCTCCTTTTATTGGCGGCTCCGTTTATTGGCAGCTCCGTTTATTGGCGGCTCCGTTTATTGGCAGCTCCGTTTATTGGCGGCTCCGTTTATTGGCGGCTCCGTTTATTGGCAGCTCCGTTTATTGGCAGCTCCATTTATTGGCGGCTCCATTTATTGGCGGCTCCATTTATTGACGGCTCCGTTTATTGGCGGCCCCTGTTTATTGGCGGCCCCTGTTTATTGGCGGCCCCTGTTTATTGGCAGCTCTGTTTATTGGCGGCTCCGTTCATTGGCGACTCCGTTCATTGTCAGCTCTGTTTATTGGCAGCTCCGTTTATTGGCCATGATTTTTATTGTTGTCTCCGTTCATTTGATGGCTCCTTTCATTGGCGGCTCCGTTTATTGGCGGCTCCGTTTATTGTCGGCTCCGTTTATTGGCGACTCCGTTTATTGGCCATGATTTTTATTGTTGTCTGTTCTTTGGTGGCTCCATTGATTGGTGGCTCCATTTATTGGCAGTGCTGTTTATACGCATCTCCGTTCATTGGCAGCTCCGTTTATTGGCGGCTCCGTTTATTGGCGGCCCCTGTTTATTGGCGGCTCCGTTTATTGGCGGCTCCGTTTATTGGCGGCTCCGTTTATTGGCAGCTCTGTTTATTGGCAGCTCTGTTTATTGGCGGCTCTGTTTATTGGCGGCTCTGTTTATTGGCGGCTCCGTTAATTGGCGACTCCGTTCATTTTCAGCTCTGTTTATTGGCAGCTCCGTTTATTGGCCATGATTTTTGTTGTCTCAGTTCATTTGGTGGCTCCTTTTATTGGTGGCTCAGTTTATTGGCGGCTCCGTTCATTGGCGGCTCTGTTCATTGGCGGCTCTGTTCATTGGCGGCTCGGTTAATTGGCCATGATTTTTATTTTTGGCTCCGTACATTTGGTGGCTCCTTTTATTGGCAGCTCCGCTTATTGGCGGTTCCGTTTATTGGCGGTTCCGTTTATTGGCGGTTCCGTTTATTGGTGGCTCAGTTGATTGGTGGCTCAGTTGATTGGTGGCTCCGTTTATTGGCAGCGCTGTTTATTGGCAGCTCCGTTTATTGGCGGCTCTGTTTATTGACGGTTCTGTTTATTGACGGTTCTGTTTATTGACGGTTCTGTTTATTGATGGTTCTGTTTATTGACGGTTCCGTTTATTGACGGTTCCGTTTATTGACGGTTCCGTTTATTGGCGGCTCCGTTTATTGGCGGCTCCGTTTATTGGCGGCTCCTCCATTTATTGGCGGCTCCTCTTTTTATTGGCGGCTCCTCTTTTTATTGGCGGCTCCTCCTATTATTGGCTCCTACTTTTATTGGTTCCTCCTTTTATAGGCTCCTCCTTTTATTGGCGGCTCTGTTCATTGGCGGCTCCGTTTATTGGCGGCTCCGTTTATTGGCGGCTCCGTTTATTGGCGGCTCCGTTTATTGGCGGCTCCGTTTATTGGCGGCTCCGTTTATTGGCGGCTCCGTTTATTGGCGGCTCCGTTTATTGGCGGCTCCGTTTATTGGCGGCTCCGTTTATTGGCGGCTCCGTTTATTGGCGGCTCTGTTTATTGGGGGCTCTGTTTATTGGCAGCTCTGTTTATTGGCAGCTCTGTTTATTGGCATCTCCGTTTATTGGCCATGATTTTTATTGTTGTCTCCGTTCATTTGGTGGCTCCATTGATTGGTGGCTCCATTTATTGGCAGTGCTGTTTATACGCATCTCCGTTCATTGGCGGCTCCGTTCATTGGCGGCTCTGTTCATTGGCGGCTCTGTTCATTGGCGGCTCTGTTCATTGGCGGCTCTGTTCATTGGCGGCTCTGTTCATTGGCGGCTCCGTTCATTGGCGGCTCCGTTTATTGGCGGCTCCGTTTATTGGCGGTCCTGTTTTTTGACGGTTCCGTTTATTTGCGGTTCCGTTTATTTGCGGCTCTGTTCATTGGCGGCTCTGTTCATTGGCGACGCCGGTTATTGGCCATAATTTTTATTGTTGTCTCTGTTCATTTGGCGGCTCCGTTTATTGGCTGTTCAGTTTATTGGTTGCACCGTTCATTGGTGGCTCCCTTTATTGGCGGCTCCGTTTATTAGCGGCTCTGTTTATTGGCGGCTCTGTTTATTGGCGGCTCTGTTTATTGGCGGCTCTGTTCATTGGCGGCTCTGTTCATTGGCGGCTCTGTTCATTGGCGGCTCTGTTCATTGGCGGCGCTGTTTATTGGCGGCGCTGTTTATTGGCGGCGCTGTTTATTGGCGGCGCTGTTTATTGGCGGCGCTGTTTATTGGCGGCGCTGTTTATTGGCGGCGCTGTTTATTGGCAGTGCTGTTTATTGGCGCCGCTGTTTATTGGCGCCGCTGTTTATTGGCGGTGCTGTTTATTGGCGGCTCCGTTTATTGGCGGCTCTGATTATTGGCTGCTCTGATTATTGGCTGCTCTGATTATTGGCAGCTCTGTTTATAGGTGGCTCAGTTAATTGGCCATGATTTTTATTTTTGGCTCTGTACATTTGGTGGCTCCGTTGATTGGTGGCTCCGTTGATTGGTGGCTCCATTGATTGGTGGCTCCGTTCATTGGTGGCACCGTTCATTGGTGGCTCTGTTGATTGGTGGCTCCGTTTATTGGCGGTGCCTATTATTGGTGGTGCTTTTTATTGGCGGCTCCGATCATAGAAGGCTCCATTGATTGGCGGCTCCGTTTATTGGCGGCTCCGTTTATTGGCGGCTCCGTTTATTGGCGGCTCTGTTTATTGGCGGCTCTGTTTATTGGCGGCTCCGTTTATTGGCGGCTCCATTTATTGGCGGCTCCGTTCATTGTCAGCTCTGTTTATTGGCGGCTCAGTTGATTGGTGGCTCCTCCTTTTATTGGCGGCTCCTCCTTTTATTGGCGGCTCCTCCTTTTATTGGCGGCTCCTTTTATTGGCGGCTCCTTTTATTGGCGGCTCCTTTTATTGGTGGCTCAGTTTATTGGCGGCTCAGTTTATTGGCGGCTCAGTTTATTGGCGGCTCCGTTTCATTGGCAACTCTGTTCATTGCCGGCTCCTTTTATTGGCGGCTCCTTTTATTGGCGCCTCCTTTTATTGGCGGCTCCGTTTATTGGCGCCTCCTTTTATTGGCGGCTCCATTGATTGGCGGCTCCATTTATTGGCGGCTCCGTTTATTGACGGCTCCGTTTATTGGCGGCCCCTGTTTATTGGCGGCCCCTGTTTATTGGCGGCTCCGTTCATTGGCGACTCCGTTCATTGTCAGCTCTGTTTATTGGCAGCTCCGTTTATTGGCCATGATTTTTATTGTTGTCTCCGTTCATTTGATGGCTCCTTTCATTGGCGGCTCCGTTTATTGGCGGCTCCGTTTATTGTCGGCTCCGTTTATTGGCGACTCCGTTTATTGGCCATGATTTTTATTGTTGTCTGTTCTTTGGTGGCTCCATTGATTGGTGGCTCCATTTATTGGCAGTGCTGTTTATACGCATCTCCGTTCATTGGCAGCTCCGTTTATTGGCGGCTCCGTTTATTGGCGGCCCCTGTTTATTGGCGGCCCCTGTTTATTGGCGGCTCCGTTTATTGGCGGCTCCGTTTATTGGCGGCTCCGTTTATTGGCGGCTCCGTTTATTGGCAGCTCTGTTTATTGGCGGCTCTGTTTATTGGCGGCTCTGTTTATTGGCGGCTCTGATTGGCGGCTCTGTTTATTGGCGGCTGCGGCTCCGTTTATTGGCAGCTCTGTTTATTGGCGGCTCTGTTTATTGGCGGCTCTGTTTATTGGCGGCTCTGTTTATTGGCGGCTCTGTTTATTGGCGGCTCTGTTTATTGGCGGCTCTGTTTATTGGCGGCTCCGTTAATTGGCGACTCCGTTCATTTTCAGCTCTGTTTATTGGCAGCTCCGTTTATTGGCCATGATTTTTGTTGTCTCAGTTCATTTGGTGGCTCCTTTCATTGGCGGCTCAGTTTATTGGTGGCTCCGTTTATTGGCAGCTCTGTTTATTGGCAGCTCCGTTTATTGGCGGCTCCGTTTATTGGCGGTTCCGTTTATTGGCGGTTCCGTTTATTGGCGGTTCAGATTATTGGTGGTTCTGTTTATTGGCGGTTCTGTTTATTGGCGGTTCCGTTTATTGGCGGTTCCGTTTATTGGCGGTTCTGTTTATTGGCGGTTCCGTTTATTGGCGGTTCCGTTTATTGGCGGTTCCGTTTATTGGCGGCTCCGTTTATTGGCGGCTCCGTTTATTGGCGGCGCCGTTTATTGGCGGCGCCGTTTATTGGCGGTTCCGTTTATTGGCGGTTCCGTTTATTGGCGGTGCCGTTTATTGGCGGCTCTGTTTATTGGCGGCTCTGTTTATTGGCAGTTCCATTTATTGGCAGCTCAGTTTCTTGGTGGCTCTGTTTATTGGATGCTCTGTTTATTGGCGGCTCTGTTTATTGGCGGCTCTGTTTATTGGCGGCTCTGTTTATTGGCAGTTCCATTTATTGGCAGCTCAGTTTCTTGGTGGCTCTGTTTATTGGATGCTCTGTTTATTGGCGGCTCTGTTTATTGGCGGCTCTGTTTATTGGCGGCTCTGTTTATTGGCGGCTCTGTTTATTGGCGGCTCCTCCTTTTATTGGCGGCTCCTCCTTTTATTGGCGGCTCCTCCTTTTATTGGCGGCTCCTGTTATTGGTGGCTGTTTATTGGTGGCTCAGTTTATTGGCGGCTCAGTTTATTGGCGGCTCAGTTTCATTGCCAACTCCGTTCATTGCCGGCTCCGTTGATTGGCGGCTCTGTTTATTGGATGCTCTGTTTATTGGCGGCTCTGTTTATTGGCGGCTCTGTTTATTGGCGGCTCTGTTTATTGGCAGCTCTGTTTATTGGCGGCTCCTCCTTTTATTGGCGGCTCCTCCTTTTATTGGCGGCTCCTCCTTTTATTGGCGGCTCTGTTCATTGGCGGCTCTGTTCATTGGTGGCTCTGTTCATTGGTGGCTCTGTTCATTGGTGGCTCTGTTCATTGGTGGCTCTGTTCATTGGTGGCTCTGTTCATTGGTGGCTCTGTTCATTGGTGGCTCCGTTTATTGGCTGTTCTGTTTATTGGCTGTTCTGTTTATTGGCGCTTCTGTTTATTGGCGCTTCTGTTTATTGGCGCTTCTGTTTATTGGCGCTTCTGTTTATTGGCGGTTCTGTTTATTGGCGGTTCTGTTTATTGACGGTTGTGTTTATTGACGGTTCTGTTTATTGACGGTTCTGTTTATTGACGGTTCTGTTTATTGACGGTTCTGTTTATTGGCGGCTCCGTTTATTGGCGGCTCCTCCTTTTATTGGTGGCTCCTCCTTTTATTGGCGGCTCCTCCTTTTATTGGCGGCTCCTCCTTTTATTGGCGGCTCTGTTCATTGGCGGCTCTGTTCATTGGCGGCTCTGTTCATTGGCGGCTCTGTTCATTGGCGGCTCTGTTCATTGGCGGCTCTGTTCATTGGCGGCTCTGTTCATTGGCGGCTCTGTTCATTGGCGGCTCTGTTCATTGGCGGCTCTGTTCATTGGCGGCTCTGTTCATTGGCGGCTCTGTTCATTGGCAGCTCTGTTTATTGGCAGCTCCCTTTATTGGCGGCTCTGTTTATTGGCAGCTCCGTTTAATGGCGGCTCCGGTTAACGGCGCTGTTTATTGGCAGCTCTTCCTTTTATTGGCGGCTCCTCCTTTTATTGGCGGCTCCTCCTTTTATTGGCGGCTCCTCCTTTTATTGGCGGCTCCTCCTTTTATTGGCGGCTCCTCCTTTTATTGGCGGCTCTGTTCATTGGCGGCTCTGTTCATTGGCGGCTCTGTTCATTGGCGGCTCTGTTCATTGGCGGCTCTGTTCATTGGCGGCTCTGTTCATTGGCGGCTCTGTTCATTGGCAGTTCCGTTTATTGGCAGCTCCCTTTATTGGCGGCTCTGTTTATTGGCAGCTCCGTTTAATGGCGGCTCCGGTTAATGGCGCTGTTTATTGGCAGCTCTTCCTTTTATTGGCGGCTCCTCCTTTTATTGGCGGCTCCTCCTTTTATTGGCAGCTCCTCCTTTTTTTGGCGGCTCCTCCTTTTATTGGCGGCTCTGTTCATTGGCGGCTCTGTTTATTGGCGGCTCTGTTTATTGGCGGCTCCTTTTATTGGCGGCTCCTTTTATTGGCGGCTCCGTTTATTGGCAGCTCCGTTTGTTGGCAGCTCCGTTTGTTGTCAGATCCGTTTATTGGAGGCTCTGTTCATTGGTGGCTCTGTTCATTGGTGGCTCTGTTCATTGGTGGCTCTGTTCATTGGTGGCTCTGTTCATTGGTGGCTCTGTTCATTGGTGGCTCTGTTCATTGGCGGCGCTGTTTATTGGCGGCGCTGTTTATTGGTGGCGCTGTTTATTGGTGGCGCTGTTTATTGGTGGCGCTGTTTATTGGTGGCGCTGTTTATTGGTGGCGCTGTTTATTGGCGGCGCTGTTTATTGGCGGCGCTGTTTATTAGCGGCGCTGTTTATTGGCGGCGCTGTTTATCGGTGGCACAGTTGATTGGTGGCTTCGTTTATTGGCAGTGCTGTTTATTGGCAGCTCCGTTCATTATCAACTCCGTTTATTGGCAGCTCCGTTCATTATCAACTCCGTTTATTGGCGGCTCCATTTATTGGTGGCTCCATTTATTGGCGGCTCCATTTATTGGCGGCTCCATTTATTGGCGGCTCCATTTATTGGCGGCTCAGTTTGTTGCCGGCTCAGTTGATTGGTGGCTCCTCCTTTTATTGGCGGCTCCTCCTTTTATTGGCGGCTCCTCCTTTTATTGGCGGCTCCTCCTTTTATTGGCGGCTCCTTTTATTGGTGGCTCCTTTTATTGGTGGCTCCTTTTATTGGTGGCTCCTTTTATTGGCGGCTCAGTTTATTGGCGGCTCAGTTTATTGGCGGCTCAGTTTATTGGCGGCTCAGTTTATTGGCGGCTCAGTTTATTGGCGGCTCAGTTTATTGGCGGCTCCGTTTCATTGCCGGCTCCTTTTATTGGCGGCTCCTTTTATTGGCGCCTCCTTTTATTGGCGGCTCCGTTTATTGGCAGCTCCGTTTATTGGCGGCTCCGTTTATTGGCAGCTCTGTTTTTTGGACATGATTTTTATTGTTGTCTCTGTTAAGTTGATGGCTCCATTGATTGGCGGCTCCATTGATTGGCGGCTCCATTTATTGGCGGCCCCTGTTTATTGGCGGCCCCTGTTTATTGGCGGCCCCTGTTTATTGGCGGCCCCTGTTTATTGGCGGCCCCTGTTTATTGGCAGCTCTGTTTATTGGCAGCTCTGTTTATTGGCAGCTCTGTTTATTGGCAGCTCTGTTTATTGGCGGCTCCGTTCATTGGCAACTCCGTTCATTGTCAGCTCTGTTTATTGGCAGCTCCGTTTATTGGCCATGATTTTTATTGTTGTCTCCGTTCATTTGATGGCTCCTTTCATTGGCAGCTCCGTTTATTGTCGGCTCCGTTTATTGGCGACTCCGTTTATTGGCCATGATTTTTATTGTTGTCTGTTCTTTGGTGGCTCCATTGATTGGTGGCTCCATTTATTGGCAGTGCTGTTTATACGCATCTCCGTTCATTGGCAGCTCCGTTCATTGGCAGCTCCGTTTATTGGCGGCTCCGTTTATTGGCGGCCCCTGTTTATTGGCGGCTCCGTTTATTGGCGGCTCCGTTTATTGGCGGCTCCGTTTATTGGCAGCTCTGTTTATTGGCGGCTCTGTTTATTGGCGGCTCTGTTTATTGGCGGCTCTGTTTATTGGCGGCTCTGTTTATTGGCGGCTCTGTTTATTGGCGGCTCTGTTTATTGGCGGCTCTGTTTATTGGCGGCTCTGTTTATTGGCGGCTCTGTTTATTGGCGGCTCTGTTTATTGGCGGCTCTGTTTATTGGCGGCTCTGTTTATTGGCGGCTCCGTTAATTGGCGACTCCGTTCATTTTCAGCTCTGTTTATTGGCAGCTCCGTTTATTGGCCATGATTTTTGTTGTCTCAGTTCATTTGGTGGCTCCTTTCATTGGCGGCTCAGTTTATTGGCAGCTCTGTTTTTTGGACATGATTTTTATTGTTGTCTCTGTTAAGTTGATGGCTCCATTGATTGGCGGCTCCATTTATTGGCGGCTCCGTTTATTGACGGCTCCGTTTATTGACGGCTCCGTTTATTGACGGCTCCGTTTATTGGCGGCCCCTGTTTATTGGCGGCCCCTGTTTATTGGCGGCCCCTGTTTATTGGCGGCCCCTGTTTATTGGCGGCCCCTGTTTATTGGCGGCCCCTGTTTATTGGCGGCCCCGTTTATTGGCAGCTCTGTTTATTGGCGGCTCCGTTCATTGTCAGCTCTGTTTATTGGCAGCTCCGTTTATTGGCCATGATTTTTGTTGTCTCCGTTCATTTGGTGGCTCCTTTCATTGGTGGCTCAGTTTATTGGTGGCTCCGTTTATTGGCAGCTCTGTTTATTGGCAGCTCTGTTTATTGGCAGCTCTGTTTATTGGCAGCTCTGTTTATTGGCAGCTCTGTTTATTGGCAGCTCTGTTTATTGGCAGCTCTGTTTATTGGCAGCTCTGTTTATTGGCAACTCCGTTCATTGTCAGCTCTGTTTATTGGCAGCTCCGTTTATTGGCCATGATTTTTATTGTTGTCTCCGTTCATTTGATGGCTCCTTTCATTGGCGGCTCCGTTTATTGGCGGCTCCTCCTTTTATTTGCGGCTCCTCCTTTTATTTGCGGCTCCTCCTTTTATTGGCGGCTCCTCCTTTTATTGGCGGCTCCTCCTTTTATTGGCGGCTCCTCCTTTTATTGGCGGCTCTGTTCATTGGCGGCTCTGTTCATTGGCGGCTCTGTTCATTGGCGGCTCTGTTCATTGGCGGCTCTGTTCATTGGCAGTTCCGTTTATTGGCTGCTCCCTTTATTGGCGGCTCTGTTTATTGGCAGCTCCGTTTAATGGCGGCTCCGGTTAATGGCGCTGTTTATTGGCAGCTCTTCCTTTTATTGGCGGCTCCTCCTTTTATTGGCGGCTCCTCCTTTTATTGGCGGCTCTGTTCATTGGCGGCTCTGTTCATTGGCGGCTCTGTTCATTGGCGGCTCCGTTTATTGGCGGCTCCTTTTATTGGCGGCTCCTTTTATTGGCAGCTCCGTTTGTTGGCAGCTCCGTTTGTTGTCAGCTCCGTTTATTGGAGGCTCTGTTCATTGGTGGCTCTGTTCATTGGTGGCTCTGTTCATTGGTGGCTCTGTTCATTGGTGGCTCTGTTCATTGGCGGCTCTTTTTATTGGTGGCGCAGTTTATTGGTGGCGCAGTTTATTGGTGGCGCTGTTTATTGGTGGCGCTGTTTATTGGTGGCGCTGTTTATTGGTGGCGCTGTTTATTGGCGGCGCTGTTTATTAGCGGCGCTGTTTATTGGCGGCGCTGTTTATTGGCAGCTCCGTTCATTATCAACTCCGTTTATTGGCAGCTCCGTTCATTATCAACTCCGTTGATTGGTGGCTCCTCCTTTTATTGGCGGCTCCTTTTATTGGCGGCTCCTTTTATTGGCGGCTCCTTTTATTGGCGGCTCCTTTTATTGGCGGCTCCTTTTATTGGTGGCTCAGTTTATTGGCGGCTCAGTTTATTGGCGGCTCAGTTTATTGGCGGCTCAGTTTATTGGCGGCTCCGTTTCATTGGCAACTCTGTTCATTGCCGGCTCCTTTTATTGGCGGCTCCTTTTATTGGCGCCTCCTTTTATTGGCGGCTCTGTTTATTGGCAGCTCCGTTTATTGGCGGCTCCGTTTATTGGCAGCTCTGTTTTTTGGACATGATTTTTATTGTTGTCTCTGTTAAGTTGATGGCTCCATTGATTGGCGGCTCCATTTATTGGCGGCTCCGTTTATTGACGGCTCCGTTTATTGGCGGCCCCTGTTTATTGGCGGCCCCTGTTTATTGGCGGCCCCTGTTTATTGGCAGCTCCGTTTATTGGCAGCTCTGTTTATTGGCAGCTCTGTTTATTGGCGGCTCCATTCATTGGCGACTCCGTTCATTGTCAGCTCTGTTTATTGGCAGCTCCGTTTATTGGCCATGATTTTTATTGTTGTCTCCGTTCATTTGATGGCTCCTTTCATTGGCGGCTCCGTTTATTGGCGGCTCCGTTTATTGTCGGCTCCGTTTATTGGCGACTCCGTTTATTGGCCATGATTTTTATTGTTGTCTGTTCTTTGGTGGCTCCATTGATTGGTGGCTCCATTTATTGGCAGTGCTGTTTATACGCATCTCCGTTCATTGGCAGCTCCGTTTATTGGCGGCTCCGTTTATTGGCGGCCCCTGTTTATTGGCGGCCCCTGTTTATTGGCGGCTCCGTTTATTGGCGGCTCCGTTTATTGGCGGCTCCGTTTATTGGCAGCTCTGTTTATTGGCAGCTCTGTTTATTGGCGGCTCTGTTTATTGGCGGCTCTGTTTATTGGCGGCTCTGTTTATTGGCGGCTCTGTTTATTGGCGGCTCCGTTAATTGGCGACTCCGTTCATTTTCAGCTCTGTTTATTGGCAGCTCCGTTTATTGGCCATGATTTTTGTTGTCTCAGTTCATTTGGTGGCTCCTTTCATTGGCGGCTCAGTTTATTGGTGGCTCCGTTTATTGGCAGCTCTGTTTATTGGCAGCTCCGTTTATTGGCGGCTCCGTTTATTGGCGGCTCCGTTTATTGGCGGTTCAGTTTATTGGCGGTTCAGTTTATTGGCGGTTCCGTTTATTGGCGGTTCCGTTTATTGGCGGTTCCGTTTATTGGCGGTTCCGTTTATTGGCGGTTCCGTTTATTGGCGGTTCCGTTTATTGGCGGCTCCGTTTATTGGCGGCTCTGTTTATTGGCAGTTCCATTTATTGGCAGCTCAGTTTCTTGGTGGCTCTGTTTATTGGATGCTCTGTTTATTGGCGGCTCTGTTTATTGGCGGCTCTGTTTATTGGCAGCTCAGTTTCTTGGTGGCTCTGTTTATTGGATGCTCTGTTTATTGGCGGCTCTGTTTATTGGCGGCTCTGTTTATTGGCGGCTCTGTTTATTGGCGGCTCTGTTTATTGGCGGCTCTGTTTATTGGCGGCTCTGTTTATTGGCGGCTCTGTTTATTGGCGGCTCCTCCTTTTATTGGCGGCTCCTCCTTTTATTGGCGGCTCCTCCTTTTATTGGCGGCTCCTCCTTTTATTGGCGGCTCCTGTTATTGGTGGCTCAGTTTATTGGTGGCTCAGTTTATTGGTGGCTCAGTTTATTGGCGGCTCAGTTTATTGGCGGCTCTGTTTATTGGCGGCTCTGTTTATTGGCGGCTCTGTTTATTGGCGGCTCTGTTTATTGGCGGCTCTGTTTATTGACGGCTCTGTTTATTGGCAGCTCTTTTTATTGGCGGCTCCTCCTTTTATTGGCGGCTCCTCCTTTTATTGGCGGCTCCTCCTTTTATTGGCGGCTCCTCCTTTTATTGGCGGCTCCTCCTTTTATTGGCGGCTCCTCCTTTTATTGGCGGCTCTGTTCATTGGTGGCTCTGTTCATTGGTGGCTCTGTTCATTGGTGGCTCTGTTCATTGGTGGCTCTGTTCATTGGTGGCTCTGTTCATTGGTGGCTCTGTTCATTGGTGGCTCTGTTCATTGGTGGCTCTGTTCATTGGTGGCTCCGTTTATTGGCGCTTCTGTTTATTGGCGCTTCTGTTCATTGGCGGCTCTGTTTATTGGCAGCTCCCTTTATTGGCGGCTCTGTTTATTGGCAGCTCCGTTTAATGGCGGCTCCGGTTAATGGCGCTGTTTATTGGCAGCTCTTCCTTTTTTTGGCGGCTCCTCCTTTTATTGGCGGCTCCTCCTTTTATTGGCGGCTCTGTTCATTGGCGGCTCTGTTCATTGGCGGCTCTGTTCATTGGCGGCTCTGTTCATTGGCGGCTCTGTTCATTGGCGGCTCTCTTCATTGGCGGCTCTGTTCATTGGCGGCTCTGTTCATTGGCAGTTCCGTTTATTGGCAGCTCCCTTTATTGGCGGCTCTGTTTATTGGCAGCTCCGTTTAATGGCGGCTCCGGTTAATGGCGCTGTTTATTGGCAGCTCTTCCTTTTATTGGCGGCTCCTCCTTTTATTGGCGGCTCCTCCTTTTTTTGGCGGCTCCTCCTTTTTTTGGCGGCTCCTCCTTTTATTGGCGGCTCTGTTCATTGGCGGCTCTGTTCATTGGCGGCTCTGTTAATTGGCGGCTCTGTTTATTGGCGGCTCTGTTTATTGGCGGCTCTGTTTATTGGCGGCTCCTTTTATTGGCGGCTCCTTTTATTGGCAGCTCCGTTTGTTGGCAGCTCCGTTTGTTGTCAGATCCGTTTATTGGAGGCTCTGTTCATTGTTGGCTCTGTTCATTGTTGGCTCTGTTCATTGGTGGCTCTGTTCATTGGTGGCTCTGTTCATTGGTGGCTCTGTTCATTGGTGGCTCTGTTCATTGGCGGCGCTGTTTATTGGTGGCGCTGTTTATTGGTGGCGCTGTTTATTGGTGGCGCTGTTTATTGGTGGCGCTGTTTATTGGCGGCGCTGTTTATTGGCGGCGCTGTTTATTAGCGGCGCTGTTTATCGGTGGCACAGTTGATTGGTGGCTTCGTTTATTGGCAGTGCTGTTTATTGGCAGCTCCGTTCATTATCAACTCCGTTTATTGGCAGCTCCGTTCATTATCAACTCCGTTTATTGGCGGCTCCATTTATTGGCGGCTCCATTTATTGGCGGCTCCATTTATTGGCGGCTCAGTTTGTTGCCGGCTCAGTTGATTGGTGGCTCCTCCTTTTATTGGCGGCTCCTCCTTTTATTGGCGGCTCCTCCTTTTATTGGCGGCTCCTTTTATTGGCGCCTCCTTTTATTGGCGGCTCCGTTTATTGGCAGCTCCGTTTATTGGCGGCTCCGTTTATTGGCAGCTCCGTTTATTGGCGGCTCCGTTTATTGGCGGCTCCGTTTATTGGCAGCTCCGTTTATTGGCAGCTCCATTTATTGGCGGCTCCATTTATTGGCGGCTCCATTTATTGACGGCTCCGTTTATTGGCGGCCCCTGTTTATTGGCGGCCCCTGTTTATTGGCGGCCCCTGTTTATTGGCAGCTCTGTTTATTGGCGGCTCCGTTCATTGGCGACTCCGTTCATTGTCAGCTCTGTTTATTGGCAGCTCCGTTTATTGGCCATGATTTTTATTGTTGTCTCCGTTCATTTGATGGCTCCTTTCATTGGCGGCTCCGTTTATTGGCGGCTCCGTTTATTGTCGGCTCCGTTTATTGGCGACTCCGTTTATTGGCCATGATTTTTATTGTTGTCTGTTCTTTGGTGGCTCCATTGATTGGTGGCTCCATTTATTGGCAGTGCTGTTTATACGCATCTCCGTTCATTGGCAGCTCCGTTTATTGGCGGCTCCGTTTATTGGCGGCCCCTGTTTATTGGCGGCTCCGTTTATTGGCGGCTCCGTTTATTGGCGGCTCCGTTTATTGGCAGCTCTGTTTATTGGCAGCTCTGTTTATTGGCGGCTCTGTTTATTGGCGGCTCTGTTTATTGGCGGCTCTGTTTATTGGCGGCTCCGTTAATTGGCGACTCCGTTCATTTTCAGCTCTGTTTATTGGCAGCTCCGTTTATTGGCCATGATTTTTGTTGTCTCAGTTCATTTGGTGGCTCCTTTTATTGGTGGCTCAGTTTATTGGTGGCTCAGTCTATTGGCGGCTTAGTTTGTTGGCGGCTCAGTTTATTGGCGGCTCAGTTTATTGGCGGCTCCGTTTATTGGCGGCTCCGTTTCATTGGCGGCTCCGTTTCATTGGCAGCTCCGTTTCATTGGCAACTCTGTTCATTGCCGGCTCCCTTGATTGGCGGCTCCTTTTATTGGCGGCTCCTTTTATTGGCGGCTCCTTTTATTGGCGGCTCCGTTTATTGGCAGCTCCGTTTATTGGCGGCTCTGTTTATTGGCAGCTCTGTTTTTTGGACATGATTTTTATTGTTGTCTCTGTTAAGTTGATGGCTCCATTGATTGGCGGCTCCATTGATTGGCGGCTCCGTTTATTGGCGGCTCCGTTTATTGACGGCTCCGTTTATTGGCGGCCCCTGTTTATTGGCGGCCCCTGTTTATTGGCGGCCCCTGTTTATTGGCGGCCCCTGTTTATTGGCGGCTCTGTTTATTGGCAGCTCTGTTTATTGGCAGCTCTGTTTATTGGCGGCTCCGTTCATTGTCAGCTCTGTTTATTGGCAGCTCCGTTTATTGGCCATGATTTTTGTTGTCTCCGTTCATTTGGTGGCTCCTTTCATTGGTGGCTCAGTTTATTGGTGGCTCAGTTTATTGGCAGCTCTGTTTATTGGCAGCTCTGTTTATTGGCAGCTCTGTTTATTGGCAGCTCTGTTTATTGGCAGCTCTGTTTATTGGCAGCTCTGTTTATTGGCAGCTCTGTTTATTGGCAGCTCCGTTGATTGGTGGCTCCATTGATTGGTGGCTCCGTTCATTGGTGGCACCGTTCATTGGTGGCTCTGTTGATTGGTGGCTCCGTTTATTGGCGGTGCCTATTATTGGTGGTGCTTTTTATTGGCGGCTCCGATCATAGAAGGCTCCATTGATTGGCGGCTCCGTTTATTGGCGGCTCCGTTTATTGGCGGCTCCGTTTATTGGCGGCTCTGTTTATTGGCGGCTCCGTTTATTGGCGGCTCCATTTATTGGCGGCTCCGTTCATTGTCAGCTCTGTTTATTGGCGGCTCAGTTGATTGGTGGCTCCTCCTTTTATTGGCGGCTCCTCCTTTTATTGGCGGCTCCTCCTTTTATTGGCGGCTCCTTTTATTGGCGGCTCCTTTTATTGGTGGCTCAGTTTATTGGCGGCTCAGTTTATTGGCGGCTCAGTTTATTGGCGGCTCCGTTTCATTGGCAACTCTGTTCATTGCCGGCTCCTTTTATTGGCGGCTCCTTTTATTGGCGCCTCCTTTTATTGGCGGCTCCGTTTATTGGCGCCTCCTTTTATTGGCGGCTCCATTGATTGGCGGCTCCATTTATTGGCGGCTCCGTTTATTGACGGCTCCGTTTATTGGCGGCCCCTGTTTATTGGCGGCCCCTGTTTATTGGCGGCTCCGTTCATTGGCGACTCCGTTCATTGTCAGCTCTGTTTATTGGCAGCTCCGTTTATTGGCCATGATTTTTATTGTTGTCTCCGTTCATTTAATGGCTCCTTTCATTGGCGGCTCAGTTTATTGGCGGCTCCGTTTATTGTCGGCTCCGTTTATTGTCGGCTCCGTTTATTGGCGACTCCGTTTATTGGCCATGATTTTTATTGTTGTCTGTTCTTTGGTGGCTCCATTGATTGGTGGCTCCATTTATTGGCAGTGCTGTTTATACGCATCTCTGTTCATTGGCAGCTCCGTTTATTGGCGGCTCCGTTTATTGGCGGCCCCTGTTTATTGGCGGCCCCTGTTTATTGGCGGCTCCGTTTATTGGCGGCTCCGTTTATTGGCGGCTCCGTTTATTGGCGGCTCCGTTTATTGGCAGCTCTGTTTATTGGCGGCTCTGTTTATTGGCGGCTCTGTTTATTGGCGGCTCTGTTTATTGGCGGCTCTGTTTATTGGCGGCTCTGTTTATTGGCGGCTCCGTTAATTGGCGACTCCGTTCATTTTCAGCTCTGTTTATTGGCAGCTCCGTTTATTGGCCATGATTTTTGTTGTCTCAGTTCATTTGGTGGCTCCTTTCATTGGCGGCTCAGTTTATTGGTGGCTCCGTTTATTGGCAGCTCTGTTTATTGGCAGCTCCGTTTATTGGCAGCTCCGTTTATTGGCGGCTCCGTTTATTGGCGGTTCCGTTTATTGGCGGTTCCGTTTATTGGCGGTTCAGATTATTGGTGGTTCCGTTTATTGGCGGTTCCGTTTATTGGCGGTTCCGTTTATTGGCGGTTCCGTTTTTTGGCGGTTCAGTTTATTGGCGGTTCCGTTTATTGGCGGTTCCGTTTATTGGCGGTTCCGTTTATTGGCGGTTCCGTTTATTGGCGGCTCCGTTTATTGGCGGCTCCGTTTATTGGCGGCGCCGTTTATTGGCGGCGCCGTTTATTGGCGGCGCCGTTTATTGGCGGCGCCGTTTATTGGCGGTTCCGTTTATTGGCGGTTCCGTTTATTGGCGGTGCCGTTTATTGGCGGCTCTGTTTATTGGCAGTTCCATTTATTGGCAGCTCAGTTTCTTGGTGGCTCTGTTTATTGGATGCTCTGTTTATTGGCGGCTCTGTTTATTGGCGGCTCTGTTTATTGGCAGTTCCATTTATTGGCAGCTCTGTTTCTTGGTGGCTCTGTTTATTGGATGCTCTGTTTATTGGCGGCTCTGTTTATTGGCGGCTCTGTTTATTGGCGGCTCTGTTTATTGGCGGCTCTGTTTATTGGCGGCTCTGTTTATTGGCGGCTCCTCCTTTTATTGGCGGCTCCTCCTTTTATTGGCGGCTCCTCCTTTTATTGGCGGCTCCTCCTTTTATTGGCGGCTCCTGTTATTGGTGGCTGTTTATTGGTGGCTCAGTTTATTGGCGGATCAGTTTATTGGCGGCTCAGTTTCATTGCCAACTCCGTTCATTGCCGGCTCCATTGATTGGCGGCTCTGTTTATTGGATGCTCTGTTTATTGGCGGCTCTGTTTATTGGCGGCTCTGTTTATTGGCGGCTCTGTTTATTGGCAGCTCTGTTTATTGGCGGCTCCTCCTTTTATTGGCGGCTCCTCCTTTTATTGGCGGCTCCTCCTTTTATTGGCGGCTCCTCCTTTTATTGGCGGCTCCTCCTTTTATTGGCGGCTCTGTTCATTGGCGGCTCTGTTCATTGGCGGCTCTGTTCATTGGCGGCTCTGTTCATTGGTGGCTCTGTTCATTGGTGGCTCTGTTCATTGGTGGCTCTGTTCATTGGTGGCTCTGTTCATTGGTGGCTCTGTTCATTGGTGGCTCTGTTCATTGGTGGCTCCGTTTATTGGCTGTTCTGTTTATTGGCTGTTCTGTTTATTGGCTGTTCTGTTTATTGGCGCTTCTGTTTATTGGCGCTTCTGTTTATTGGCGCTTCTGTTTATTGGCGCTTCTGTTTATTGGCGGTTCTGTTTATTGGCGCTTCTGTTTATTGGCGGTTCTGTTTATTGACGGTTCTGTTTATTGACGGTTCTGTTTATTGGCGGCTCCGTTTATTGGCGGCTCCTCCTTTTATTGGTGGCTCCTCCTTTTATTGGCGGCTCCTCCTTTTATTGGCGGCTCCTCCTTTTATTGGCGGCTCCTCCTTTTATTGGCGGCTCTGTTCATTGGCGGCTCTGTTCATTGGCGGCTCTGTTCATTGGCGGCTCTGTTCATTGGCGGCTCTGTTCATTGGCGGCTCTGTTCATTGGCGGCTCTGTTCATTGGCAGTTCCGTTTATTGGCAGCTCCCTTTATTGGCGGCTCTGTTTATTGGCAGCTCCGTTTAATGGCGGCTCCGGTTAATGGCGCTGTTTATTGGCAGCTCTTCCCTTTATTGGCGGCTCCTCCTTTTATTGGCGGCTCCTCCTTTTATTGGCAGCTCCTCCTTTTTTTGGCGGCTCCTCCTTTTATTGGCGGCTCTGTTCATTGGCGGCTCTGTTCATTGGCGGCTCTGTTAATTGGCAGCTCTGTTTATTGGCGGCTCTGTTTATTGGCGGCTCTGTTTATTGGCGGCTCTGTTTATTGGCGGCTCCTTTTATTGGCGGCTCCGTTTATTGGCAGCTCCGTTTGTTGGCAGCTCCGTTTGTTGTCAGATCCGTTTATTGGAGGCTCTGTTCATTGGTGGCTCTGTTCATTGGCGGCTCTGTTCATTGGCGGCTCTGTTCATTGGTGGCTCTGTTCATTGGTGGCTCTGTTCATTGGCGGCGCTGTTTATTGGCGGCGCTGTTTATTGGTGGCGCTGTTTATTGGTGGCGCTGTTTATTGGTGGCGCTGTTTATTGGTGGCGCTGTTTATTGGTGGCGCTGTTTATTGGTGGCGCTGTTTATTGGCGGCGCTGTTTATTGGCGGCGCTGTTTATTGGCGGCGCTGTTTATCGGTGGCACAGTTGATTGGTGGCTTCGTTTATTGGCAGTGCTGTTTATTGGCAGCTCCGTTCATTATCAACTCCGTTTATTGGCAGCTCCGTTCATTATCAACTCCGTTTATTGGCGGCTCCATTTATTGGTGGCTCCGTTCATTATCAACTCCGTTTATTGGCGGCTCCATTTATTGGTGGCTCCATTTATTGGCGGCTCCATTTATTGGCGGCTCCATTTATTGGCGGCTCCATTTATTGGCGGCTCAGTTTGTTGCCGGCTCAGTTGATTGGTGGCTCCTCCTTTTATTGGCGGCTCCTCCTTTTATTGGCGGCTCCTCCTTTTATTGGCGGCTCCTTTTATTGGCGGCTCCTTTTATTGGTGGCTCAGTTTATTGGCGGCTCAGTTTATTGGCGGCTCAGTTTATTGGCGGCTCAGTTTATTGGCGGCTCCGTTTCATTGGCGGCTCCGTTTCATTGGCAACTCTGTTCATTGCCGGCTCCTTTTATTGGCGGCTCCTTTTATTGGCGCCTCCTTTTATTGGCGGCTCCGTTTATTGGCAGCTCCGTTTATTGGCGGCTCCGTTTATTGGCAGCTCTGTTTTTTGGACATGATTTTTATTGTTGTCTCTGTTAAGTTGATGGCTCCATTGATTGGCGGCTCCATTGATTGGCGGCTCCATTTATTGGCGGCTCCGTTTATTGGCGGCCCCTGTTTATTGGTGGCCCCTGTTTATTGGCGGCCCCTGTTTATTGGCGGCCCCTGTTTATTGGCGGCTCCGTTTATTGGCAGCTCTGTTTATTGGCAGCTCTGTTTATTGGCGGCTCCGTTTATTGGCAGCTCCGTTTATTGGCGGCTCCGTTTATTGGCAGCTCTGTTTTTTGGACATGATTTTTATTGTTGTCTCTGTTAAGTTGATGGCTCCATTGATTGGCGGCTCCATTGATTGGCGGCTCCATTTATTGGCGGCTCCGTTTATTGGCGGCCCCTGTTTATTGGCGGCCCCTGTTTATTGGCGGCCCCTGTTTATTGGCGGCCCCTGTTTATTGGCGGCTCTGTTTATTGGCAGCTCTGTTTATTGGCGGCTCCGTTCATTGGCAACTCCGTTCATTGTCAGCTCTGTTTATTGGCAGCTCCGTTTATTGGCCATGATTTTTATTGTTGTCTCCGTTCATTTGATGGCTCCTTTCATTGGCGGCTCCGTTTATTGGCGGCTCCGTTTATTGTCGGCTCCGTTTATTGGCGACTCCGTTTATTGGCCATGATTTTTATTGTTGTCTGTTCTTTGGTGGCTCCATTGATTGGTGGCTCCATTTATTGGCAGTGCTGTTTATACGCATCTCCGTACATTGGCAGCTCCGTTCATTGGCAGCTCCGTTTATTGGCGGCTCCGTTTATTGGCGGCCCCTGTTTATTGGCGGCTCCGTTTATTGGCGGCTCCGTTTATTGGCGGCTCTGTTTATTGGCGGCTCTGTTTATTGGCGGCTCTGTTTATTGGCGGCTCTGTTTATTGGCGGCTCTGTTTATTGGCGGCTCTGTTTATTGGCGGCTCTGTTTATTGGCGGCTCTGTTTATTGGCGGCTCTGTTTATTGGCGGCTCTGTTTATTGGCGGCTCTGTTTATTGGCGGCTCTGTTTATTGGCGGCTCTGTTTATTGGCGGCTCCGTTAATTGGCGACTCCGTTCATTTTCAGCTCTGTTTATTGGCAGCTCCGTTTATTGGCCATGATTTTTGTTGTCTCAGTTCATTTGGTGGCTCCTTTCATTGGCGGCTCAGTTTATTGGTGGCTCCGTTTATTGGCAGCTCTGTTTATTGGCGGCTCTGTTTATTGGCGGCTCCGTTTATTGGCGGTTCCGTTTATTGGCGGTTCCGTTTATTGGCGGTTCCGTTTATTGGCGGTTCCGTTTATTGGCGGTTCCGTTTATTGGCGGTTCCGTTTCTTGGCGGTTCCGTTTCTTGGCGGTTCCGTTTATTGGCGGTTCCGTTTATTGGCGGTTCCGTTTATTGGCGGCTCCGTTTATTGGCGGCTCCGTTTATTGGCGGCGCCGTTTATTGGCGGCGCCGTTTATTGGCGGCGCCGTTTATTGGCGGTGCCGTTTATTGGTGGCTTTGTTCATTGGCGGTACTGTTTATTGGCGGTACTGTTTATTGGCGGTACTGTTTATTGGTGGTACTGTTTATTGGTGGTACTGTTTATTGGCGGAACTGTTTATTGGCGGTACTGTTTATTGGCGGTACTGTTTATTGGCGGTGCGGTTTATTGGCGGTGCTGTTTATTGGCGGTGCTGTTTATTGGCGGTGCTGTTTATTGGCGGTGCTGTTTATTGGCGGTGCTGTTTATTGGCGGCGCTGTTTATTGGCGGCGCTGTTTATTGGCGGCGCTGTTTATTTGCGGCTCCGTTTCATTGGCAACTCCGTTTATTGGCAGCTCCGTTCATTATCAACTCCGTTTATTGGCGGCTCCGTTTATTGGTGGCTCTGTTTATTGGCAGCTCTGTTTATTGGCGGCTCCTCCTTTTATTGGTGGCTCCTCCTTTTATTGGCGGCTCCTCCTTTTATTGGCGGCTCCTCCTTTTATTGGCGGCTCCTCCTTTTATTGGCGGCTCCTTTTATTGGCGGCTCCTTTTATTGGCGGCTCCTTTTATTGGTGGCTCCTTTTATTGGTGGCTCCTTTTATTGGTGGCTCAGTTTATTGGCGGCTCAGTTTATTGGCGGCTCAGTTTATTGGCGGCTCAGTTTATTGGCGGCTCAGTTTATTGGCGGCTCAGTTTATTGGCGGCTCCGTTTATTGGCGGCTCCGTTTCATTGGCAACTCTGTTCATTGCCGGCTCCCTTGATTGGCGGCTCCCTTGATTGGCGGCTCCCTTGATTGGCGGCTCCTTTTATTGGCGGCTCCTTTTATTGGCGGCTCCTTTTATTGGCGGCTCCTTTTATTGGCGGCTCCGTTTATTGGCAGCTCCGTTTATTGGCGGCTCCGTTTATTGGCAGCTCTGTTTTTTGGACATGATTTTTATTGTTGTCTCTGTTAAGTTGATGGCTCCATTGATTGGCGGCTCCATTTATTGGCGGCTCCGTTTATTGACGGCTCCGTTTATTGACGGCTCCGTTTATTGGCGGCCCCTGTTTATTGGCGGCCCCTGTTTATTGGCGGCCCCTGTTTATTGGCGGCCCCTGTTTATTGGCGGCCCCTGTTTATTGGCGGCCCCTGTTTATTGGCGGCCCCTGTTTATTGGCAGCTCTGTTTATTGGCGGCTCCGTTTATTGACGGCTCCGTTTATTGGCGGCCCCTGTTTATTGGCGGCCCCTGTTTATTGGCGGCCCCTGTTTATTGGCGGCCCCTGTTTATTGGCGGCCCCTGTTTATTGGCGGCCCCTGTTTATTGGCGGCCCCTGTTTATTGGCGGCCCCTGTTTATTGGCGGCCCCGTTTATTGGCAGCTCTGTTTATTGGCGGCTCTGTTTATTGGCAGCTCCGTTTATTGGCCATGATTTTTGTTGTCTCCGTTCATTTGGTGGCTCCTTTCATTGGTGGCTCAGTTTATTGGTGGCTCCGTTTATTGGCAGCTCTGTTTATTGGCAGCTCTGTTTATTGGCAGCTCTGTTTATTGGCAGCTCTGTTTATTGGCAGCTCCGTTTATTGGCAGCTCTGTTTATTGGCGGTTCCGTTTATTGGCGGTTCCGTTTATTGGCGGTTCCGTTTATTGGCGGTTCAGTTTATTGGCGGCTCTGTTTATTGGCGGCTCTGTTTATTGGCGGCTCTGTTTATTGGCGGCTCTGTTTATTGGCAGCTCTTCCTTTTATTGGCGGCTCCTCCTTTTATTTGCGGCTCCTCCTTTTATTTGCGGCTCCTCCTTTTATTTGCGGCTCCTCCTTTTATTTGCGGCTCCTCCTTTTATTTGCGGCTCCTCCTTTTATTGGCGGCTCCTCCTTTTATTGGCGGCTCTGTTCATTGGCGGCTCTGTTCATTGGCGGCTCTGTTCATTGGCGGCTCTGTTCATTGGCAGTTCCGTTTATTGGCTGCTCCCTTTATTGGCGGCTCTGTTTATTGGCAGCTCCGTTTAATGGCGGCTCCGGTTAATGGCGCTGTTTATTGGCAGCTCTTCCTTTTATTGGCGGCTCCTCCTTTTATTGGCGGCTCCTCCTTTTATTGGCGGCTCTGTTCATTGGCGGCTCTGTTCATTGGCGGCTCTGTTCATTGGCGGCTCTGTTCATTGGCGGCTCCGTTTATTGGCGGCTCCTTTTATTGGCGGCTCCTTTTATTGGCAGCTCCGTTTGTTGGCAGCTCCGTTTGTTGTCAGCTCCGTTTATTGGAGGCTCAGTTCATCGGTGGCTCTGTTCATTGGTGGCTCTGTTCATTGGTGGCTCTGTTCATTGGTGGCTCTGTTCATTGGTGGCTCTGTTCATTGGCGGCTCTGTTCATTGGCGGCTCTTTTTATTGGTGGCGCTGTTTATTGGTGGCGCTGTTTATTGGTGGCGCTGTTTATTGGTGGTGCTGTTTATTGGCGGCGCTGTTTATTGGCGGCGCTGTTTATCGGTGGCACAGTTGATTGGTGGCTTCGTTTATTGGCAGTGCTGTTTATTGGCAGCTCCGTTCATTATCAACTCCGTTTATTGGCAGCTCCGTTCATTATCAACTCCGTTGATTGGTGGCTCCTCCTTTTATTGGCTCCTCCTTTTATTGGCGGCTCCTTTTATTGGCGGCTCCTTTTATTGGCGGCTCCTTTTATTGGTGGCTCAGTTTATTGGCGGCTCAGTTTATTGGCGGCTCAGTTTATTGGCGGCTCAGTTTATTGGCGGCTCCGTTTATTGGCAGCTCTGTTTTTTGGACATGATTTTTATTGTTGTCTCTGTTAAGTTGATGGCTCCATTGATTGGTGGCTCCATTTATTGGCGGCTCCGTTTATTGACGGCTCCGTTTATTGGCGGCCCCTGTTTATTGGCGGCCCCTGTTTATTGGCGGCCCCTGTTTATTGGCAGCTCCGTTTATTGGCAGCTCTGTTTATTGGCAGCTCTGTTTATTGGCGGCTCCGTTCATTGGCGACTCCGTTCATTGTCAGCTCTGTTTATTGGCAGCTCCGTTTATTGGCCATGATTTTTATTGTTGTCTCCGTTCATTTGATGGCTCCTTTCATTGGCGGCTCCGTTTATTGGCGGCTCCGTTTATTGTCGGCTCCGTTTATTGGCGACTCCGTTTATTGGCCATGATTTTTATTGTTGTCTGTTCTTTGGTGGCTCCATTGATTGGTGGCTCCATTTATTGGCAGTGCTGTTTATACGCATCTCCGTTCATTGGCAGCTCCGTTTATTGGCGGCCCCTGTTTATTGGCGGCCCCTGTTTATTGGCGGCCCCTGTTTATTGGCGGCCCCTGTTTATTGGCGGCTCCGTTTATTGGCGGCTCCGTTTATTGGCAGCTCTGTTTATTGGCAGCTCTGTTTATTGGCGGCTCTGTTTATTGGCGGCTCTGTTTATTGGCGGCTCTGTTTATTGGCGGCTCTGTTTATTGGCGGCTCCGTTAATTGGCGACTCCGTTCATTTTCAGCTCTGTTTATTGGCAGCTCCGTTTATTGGCCATGATTTTTGTTGTCTCGGTTCATTTGGTGGCTCCTTTCATTGGCGGCTCAGTTTATTGGTGGCTCCGTTTATTGGCAGCTCTGTTTATTGGCAGCTCCGTTTATTGGCGGCTCCGTTTATTGGCGGTTCCGTTTATTGGCGGTTCAGTTTATTGGCGGTTCCGTTTATTGGCGGTTCCGTTTATTGGCGGTTCCGTTTATTGGCGGTTCCGTTTATTGGCGGTTCCGTTTATTGGCGGTTCCGTTTATTGGCGGTTCCGTTTATTGGCGGTTCCGTTTATTGGCGGCTCCGTTTATTGGCAGCTCAGTTTCTTGGTGGCTCTGTTTATTGGATGCTCTGTTTATTGGCGGCTCTGTTTATTGGCGGCTCTGTTTATTGGCGGCTCTGTTTATTGGCGGCTCTGTTTATTGGCGGCTCTGTTTATTGGCGGCTCCTCCTTTTATTGGCGGCTCCTCCTTTTATTGGCGGCTCCTCCTTTTATTGGCGGCTCCTCCTTTTATTGGCGGCTCCTGTTATTGGTGGCTCAGTTTATTGGTGGCTCAGTTTATTGGCGGCTCAGTTTATTGGCGGCTCTGTTTATTGGCGGCTCTGTTTATTGGCGGCTCTGTTTATTGGCGGCTCTGTTTATTGGCGGCTCTGTTTATTGGCGGCTCTGTTTATTGGCGGCTCTGTTTATTGGCGGCTCTGTTTATTGGCGGCTCTGTTTATTGGCAGCTCTTTTTATTGGCGGCTCCTCCTTTTATTGGCGGCTCCTCCTTTTATTGGCGGCTCCTCCTTTTATTGGCGGCTCCTCCTTTTATTGGCGGCTCCTCCTTTTATTGGCGGCTCTGTTCATTGGCGGCTCTGTTCATTGGCGGCTCTGTTCATTGGTGGCTCTGTTCATTGGTGGCTCTGTTCATTGGTGGCTCTGTTCATTGGTGGCTCTGTTCATTGGTGGCTCTGTTCATTGGTGGCTCTGTTCATTGGTGGCTCTGTTCATTGGTGGCTCTGTTCATTGGTGGCTCTGTTCATTGGTGGCTCTGTTCATTGGTGGCTCTGTTCATTGGTGGCTCTGTTCATTGGTGGCTCCGTTTATTGGCTGTTCTGTTTATTGGCTGTTCTGTTTATTGGCGCTTCTGTTTATTGGCGCTTCTGTTTATTGGCGCTTCTGTTTATTGGCGGCTCTGTTCATTGGCAGTTCTGTTTATTGGCAGCTCCCTTTATTGGCGGCTCTGTTTATTGGCAGCTCCGTTTAATGGCGGCTCCGGTTAATGGCGCTGTTTATTGGCAGCTCTTCCTTTTTTTGGCGGCTCCTCCTTTTATTGGCGGCTCCTCCTTTTATTGGCGGCTCTGTTCATTGGCGGCTCTGTTCATTGGCGGCTCTGTTCATTGGCGGCTCTGTTCATTGGCGGCTCTGTTCATTGGCGGCTCTGTTCATTGGCGGCTCTGTTCATTGGCGGCTCTCTTCATTGGCGGCTCTCTTCATTGGCGGCTCTCTTCATTGGCGGCTCTCTTCATTGGCGGCTCTGTTCATTGGCAGTTCCGTTTATTGGCACCTCCCTTTATTGGCGGCTCTGTTTATTGGCAGCTCCGTTTAATGGCGGCTCCGGTTAATGGCGCTGTTTATTGGCAGCTCTTCCTTTTATTGGCGGCTCCTCCTTTTATTGGCGGCTCCTCCTTTTTTTGGCGGCTCCTCCTTTTTTTGGCGGCTCCTCCTTTTATTGGCGGCTCTGTTCATTGGCGGCTCTGTTCATTGGCGGCTCTGTTAATTGGCGGCTCTGTTTATTGGCGGCTCTGTTTATTGGCGGCTCGTTTATTGGCGGCTCCTTTTATTGGCGGCTCCTTTTATTGGCAGCTCCGTTTGTTGGCAGCTCCGTTTGTTGTCAGATCCGTTTATTGGAGGCTCTGTTCATTGTTGGCTCTGTTCATTGTTGGCTCTGTTCATTGGTGGCTCTGTTCATTGGTGGCTCTGTTCATTGGTGGCTCTGTTCATTGGTGGCTCTGTTTATTGGTGGCGCTGTTTATTGGTGGCGCTGTTTATTGGTGGCGCTGTTTATTGGTGGCGCTGCTTATTGGTGGCGCTGTTTATTGGTGGCGCTGTTTATTGGCGGCGCTGTTTATTGGCGGCGCTGTTTATTGGCGGCGCTGTTTATTAGCGGCGCTGTTTATCGGTGGCACAGTTGATTGGTGGCTTCGTTTATTGGCAGTGCTGTTTATTGGCAGCTCCGTTCATTATCAACTCCGTTTATTGGCAGCTCCGTTCATTATCAACTCCGTTTATTGGCGGCTCCATTTATTGGCGGCTCCATTTATTGGCGGCTCCATTTATTGGCGGCTCAGTTTGTTGCCGGCTCAGTTGATTGGTGGCTCCTCCTTTTATTGGCGGCTCCTCCTTTTATTGGCGGCTCCTCCTTTTATTGGCGGCTCCTCCTTTTATTGGCTCCTCCTTTTATTGGCGGCTCCTTTTATTGGCGGCTCCTTTTATTGGTGGCTCAGTTTATTGGCGGCTCAGTTTATTGGCGGCTCAGTTTATTGGCGGCTCAGTTTATTGGCGGCTCAGTTTATTGGCGGCTCAGTTTATTGGCGGCTCCGTTTCATTGGCAACTCTGTTCATTGCCGGCTCCTTTTATTGGCGGCTCCTTTTATTGGCGCCTCCTTTTATTGGCGCCTCCGTTTATTGGCAGCTCCGTTTATTGGCAGCTCCGTTTATTGGCAGCTCCGTTTATTGGCGGCTCCGTTTATTGGCAGCTCCGTTTATTGGCAGCTCCGTTTATTGGCAGCTCCATTTATTGGCGGCTCCGTTTCATTGGCAACTCTGTTCATTGCCGGCTCCTTTTATTGGCGGCTCCTTTTATTGGCGCCTCCTTTTATTGGCGGCTCTGTTTATTGGCAGCTCCGTTTATTGGCGGCTCCGTTTATTGGCGGTTCAGTTTATTGGCGGTTCAGTTTATTGGCGGTTCCGTTTATTGGCGGTTCCGTTTATTGGCGGTTCCGTTTATTGGCGGTTCCGTTTATTGGCGGTTCCGTTTATTGGCGGTTCCGTTTATTGGCGGTTCCGTTTATTGGCGGCTCCGTTTATTGGCAGCTCAGTTTCTTGGTGGCTCTGTTTATTGGATGCTCTGTTTATTGGCGGCTCTGTTTATTGGCGGCTCTGTTTATTGGCAGTTCCATTTATTGGCAGCTCAGTTTCTTGGTGGCTCTGTTTATTGGATGCTCTGTTTATTGGCGGCTCTGTTTATTGGCGGCTCTGTTTATTGGCGGCTCTGTTTATTGGCGGCTCTGTTTATTGGCGGCTCTGTTTATTGGCGGCTCTGTTTATTGGCGGCTCTGTTTATTGGCGGCTCCTCCTTTTATTGGCGGCTCCTCCTTTTATTGGCGGCTCCTCCTTTTATTGGCGGCTCCTGTTATTGGTGGCTCAGTTTATTGGTGGCTCAGTTTATTGGCGGCTCAGTTTATTGGCGGCTCTGTTTATTGGCGGCTCTGTTTATTGGCGGCTCTGTTTATTGGCGGCTCTGTTTATTGGCGGCTCTGTTTATTGGCGGCTCTGTTTATTGACGGCTCTGTTTATTGGCAGCTCTTTTTATTGGCGGCTCCTCCTTTTATTGGCGGCTCCTCCTTTTATTGGCGGCTCCTCCTTTTATTGGCGGCTCCTCCTTTTATTGGCGGCTCCTCCTTTTATTGGCGGCTCTGTTCATTGGCGGCTCTGTTCATTGGTGGCTCTGTTCATTGGTGGCTCTGTTCATTGGTGGCTCTGTTCATTGGTGGCTCTGTTCATTGGTGGCTCTGTTCATTGGTGGCTCTGTTCATTGGCGGCTCCATTTATTGGCAGCTCAGTTTCTTGGTGGCTCTGTTTATTGGATGCTCTGTTTATTGGCGGCTCTGTTTATTGGCGGCTCTGTTTATTGGCAGTTCCATTTATTGGCAGCTCAGTTTCTTGGTGGCTCTGTTTCTTGGTGGCTCTGTTTATTGGCGGCTCTGTTTATTGGCGGCTCTGTTTATTGGCGGCTCTGTTTATTGGCGGCTCTGTTTATTGGCGGCTCTGTTTATTGGCGGCGCTGTTTATTGGCGGCTCCTCCTTTTATTGGCGGCTCCTCCTTTTATTGGCGGCTCCTCCTTTTATTGGCGGCTCCTCCTTTTATTGGCGGCTCCTCCTTTTATTGGCGGCTCAGTTTATTGGTGGCTCAGTTTATTGGCGGCTCAGTTTATTGGCGGCTCTGTTTATTGGCGGCTCTGTTTATTGGCGGCTCTGTTTATTGGCGGCTCTGTTTATTGGCGGCTCTGTTTATTGGCGGCTCTGTTTATTGGCGGCTCTGTTTATTGACGGCTCTGTTTATTGGCAGCTCTTTTTATTGGCGGCTCCTCCTTTTATTGGCGGCTCCTCCTTTTATTGGCGGCTCCTCCTTTTATTGGCGGCTCCTCCTTTTATTGGCGGCTCCTCCTTTTATTGGCGGCTCCTCCTTTTATTGGCGGCTCTGTTCATTGGCGGCTCTGTTCATTGGTGGCTCTGTTCATTGGTGGCTCTGTTCATTGGTGGCTCTGTTCATTGGTGGCTCTGTTCATTGGTGGCTCTGTTCATTGGTGGCTCTGTTCATTGGTGGCTCTGTTCATTGGTGGCTCTGTTCATTGGTGGCTCTGTTCATTGGCTGTTCTGTTTATTGGCTGTTCTGTTCATTGGCGCTTCTGTTTATTGGCGCTTCTGTTCATTGGCGGCTCTGTTCATTGGCAGTTCTGTTTATTGGCAGCTCCCTTTATTGGCGGCTCTGTTTATTGGCAGCTCCGTTTAATGGCGGCTCCGGTTAATGGCGCTGTTTATTGGCAGCTCTTCCTTTTTTTGGCGGCTCCTCCTTTTATTGGCGGCTCCTCCTTTTATTGGCGGCTCTGTTCATTGGCGGCTCTGTTCATTGGCGGCTCTGTTCATTGGCGGCTCTGTTCATTGGCGGCTCTGTTCATTGGCGGCTCTGTTCATTGGCGGCTCTCTTCATTGGCGGCTCTGTTCATTGGCGGCTCTGTTCATTGGCAGTTCCGTTTATTGGCAGCTCCCTTTATTGGCGGCTCTGTTTATTGGCAGCTCCGTTTAATGGCGGCTCCGGTTAATGGCGCTGTTTATTGGCAGCTCTTCCTTTTATTGGCGGCTCCTCCTTTTATTGGCGGCTCCTCCTTTTATTGGCGGCTCCTCCTTTTTTTGGCGGCTCCTCCTTTTTTTGGCGGCTCCTCCTTTTATTGGCGGCTCTGTTCATTGGCGGCTCTGTTCATTGGCGGCTCTGTTAATTGGCGGCTCTGTTTATTGGCGGCTCTGTTTATTGGCGGCTCTGTTTATTGGCGGCTCGTTTATTGGCGGCTCCTTTTATTGGCGGCTCCTTTTATTGGCAGCTCCGTTTGTTGGCAGCTCCGTTTGTTGTCAGATCCGTTTATTGGAGGCTCTGTTCATTGTTGGCTCTGTTCATTGTTGGCTCTGTTCATTGGTGGCTCTGTTCATTGGTGGCTCTGTTCATTGGTGGCTCTGTTCATTGGTGGCTCTGTTTATTGGTGGCGCTGTTTATTGGTGGCGCTGTTTATTGGTGGCGCTGCTTATTGGTGGCGCTGTTTATTGGTGGCGCTGTTTATTGGCGGCGCTGTTTATTAGCGGCGCTGTTTATCGGTGGCACAGTTGATTGGTGGCTTCGTTTATTGGCAGTGCTGTTTATTGGCAGCTCCGTTCATTATCAACTCCGTTTATTGGCAGCTCCGTTCATTATCAACTCCGTTTATTGGCGGCTCCATTTATTGGCGGCTCCATTTATTGGCGGCTCCATTTATTGGCGGCTCAGTTTGTTGCCGGCTCAGTTGATTGGTGGCTCCTCCTTTTATTGGCGGCTCCTCCTTTTATTGGCGGCTCCTCCTTTTATTGGCGGCTCCTCCTTTTATTGGCGGCTCCTTTTATTGGCGGCTCCTTTTATTGGTGGCTCCTTTTATTGGTGGCTCAGTTTATTGGCGGCTCAGTTTATTGGCGGCTCAGTTTATTGGCGGCTCAGTTTATTGGCGGCTCCGTTTCGTTGGCAACTCTGTTCATTGCCGGCTCCTTTTATTGGCGGCTCCTTTTATTGGCGCCTCCTTTTATTGGCGGCTCCGTTTATTGGCAGCTCCGTTTATTGGCAGCTCCGTTTATTGGCAGCTCCGTTTATTGGCGGCTCCGTTTATTGGCAGCTCCGTTTATTGGCAGCTCCGTTTATTGGCAGCTCCATTTATTGGCGGCTCCATTTATTGACGGCTCCGTTTATTGGCGGCCCCTGTTTATTGGCGGCCCCTGTTTATTGGCGGCCCCTGTTTATTGGCAGCTCCATTTATTGGCGGCTCCATTTATTGACGGCTCCGTTTATTGGCGGCCCCTGTTTATTGGCGGCCCCTGTTTATTGGCGGCCCCTGTTTATTGGCGGCCCCTGTTTATTGGCAGCTCTGTTTATTGGCGGCTCCGTTCATTGGCGACTCCGTTCATTGTCAGCTCTGTTTATTGGCAGCTCCGTTTATTGGCCATGATTTTTATTGTTGTCTCCGTTCATTTGATGGCTCCTTTCATTGGCGGCTCCGTTTATTGGCGGCTCCGTTTATTGTCGGCTCCGTTTATTGGCGACTCCGTTTATTGGCCATGATTTTTATTGTTGTCTGTTCTTTGGTGGCTCCATTGATTGGTGGCTCCATTTATTGGCAGTGCTGTTTATACGCATCTCCGTTCATTGGCAGCTCCGTTTATTGGCGGCTCCGTTTATTGGCGGCCCCTGTTTATTGGCGGCCCCGTTTATTGGCGGCTCCGTTTATTGGCAGCTCTGTTTATTGGCAGCTCTGTTTATTGGCGGCTCTGTTTATTGGCGACTCCGTTCATTTTCAGCTCTGTTTATTGGCAGCTCCGTTTATTGGCCATGATTTTTGTTGTCTCAGTTCATTTGGTGGCTCCTTTTATTGGTGGCTCAGTTTATTGGTGGCTCAGTTTATTGGCGGCTCAGTTTGTTGGCGGCTCAGTTTATTGGCGGCTCAGTTTATTGGCGGCTCAGTTTATTGGCGGCTCCGTTTATTGGCGGCTCCGTTTCATTGGCAACTCTGTTCATTGCCGGCTCCTTTTATTGGCGGCTCCTTTTATTGGCGGCTCCTTTTATTGGCGGCTCCGTTTATTGGCAGCTCCGTTTATTGGCGGCTCCGTTTATTGGCAGCTCTGTTTTTTGGACATGATTTTTATTGTTGTCTCTGTTAAGTTGATGGCTCCATTGATTGGCGGCTCCGTTTATTGGCGGCTCCGTTTATTGACGGCTCCGTTTATTGACGGCTCCGTTTATTGGCGGCCCCTGTTTATTGGCGGCCCCTGTTTATTGGCGGCCCCTGTTTATTGGCGGCTCCGTTTATTGGCAGCTCTGTTTATTGGCAGCTCTGTTTATTGGCGGCTCCGTTCATTGTCAGCTCTGTTTATTGGCAGCTCCGTTTATTGGCCATGATTTTTGTTGTCTCCGTTCATTTGGTGGCTCCTTTCATTGGTGGCTCAGTTTATTGGTGGCTCAGTTTATTGGTGGCTCAGTTTATTGGCAGCTCTGTTTATTGGCAGCTCTGTTTATTGGCAGCTCTGTTTATTGGCAGCTCCGTTTATTGGCGGTTCCGTTTATTGGCGGTTCCGTTTATTGGCGGTTCCGTTTATTGGCGGTTCCGTTTATTGGCGGCTCCGTTTATTGGCGGCTCTGTTTATTGGCGGCTCTGTTTATTGGCGGCTCTGTTTATTGGCGGCTCTGTTTATTGGCGGCTCTGTTTATTGGCAGCTCTTCCTTTTATTGGCGGCTCCTCCTTTTATTTGCGGCTCCTCCTTTTATTTGCGGCTCCTCCTTTTATTGGCGGCTCCTCCTTTTATTGGTGGCTCTGTTCATTGGCGGCTCTGTTCATTGGTGGCTCTGTTCATTGGCGGCTCTGTTCATTGGCAGTTCCGTTTATTGGCTGCTCCCTTTATTGGCGGCTCTGTTTATTGGCAGCTCCGTTTAATGGCGGCTCCGGTTAATGGCGCTGTTTATTGGCAGCTCTTCCTTTTATTGGCGGCTCCTCCTTTTATTGGCGGCTCCTCCTTTTATTGGCGGCTCCTCCTTTTATTGGCGGCTCCTCCTTTTATTGGCGGCTCTGTTCATTGGCGGCTCTGTTCATTGGCGGCTCTGTTAATTGGCGGCTCTGTTTATTGGCGGCTCTGTTTATTGGCGGCTCCTTTTATTGGCGGCTCCTTTTATTGGCGGCTCCTTTTATTGGCGGCTCCGTTTGTTGGCAGCTCCGTTTGTTGTCAGCTCCGTTTATTGGAGGCTCTGTTCATTGGTGGCTCTGTTCATTGGTGGCTCTGTTCATTGGTGGCTCTGTTCATTGGTGGCTCTGTTCATTGGTGGCTCTGTTCATTGGTGGCTCTGTTCATTGGTGGCTCTGTTCATTGGTGGCTCTGTTGATTGGTGGCTCTGTTGATTGGTGGCTCTGTTGATTGGTGGCTCTGTTGATTGGTGGCTCCGTTTATTGGCGGTGCTTTTTATTGGTGGTGCTTTTTATTGGCGGCTCCGATCATTGAAGGCTCCATTGATTGGCGGCTCCTTTTATTGGCGGCTCCTTTTATTGGCGGCTCCGTTTATTGGCGGCTCCGTTTATTGGCGGCTCCTTTTATTGGCGGCTCCTTTTATTGGCGGCTCCGTTTATTGGCGGCTCCGTTTATTGGCGGCCCCATTTATTGGCTGCCCCGTTTATTGGCTGCCCCGTTTATTGGCAGCTCTGTTTATTGGTGGCTCCGTTAATTGGCAATGATTTTTATTTTTGGCTCTGTTCATTTGGTTGCTCCGTTTATTGGCGGTGCCGTTTATTGGCGGTGCCGTGTTTTGGCGGTGCCGTTAACTGGCGGTGCCATTTATTGGCCATGATTTTTATTGTCTGTTCATTTGGTGGCACTTTTCATTGCCGGCCCCGTTTATTGCCGGCTCCGTTTATTGCCGGCTCTGTTTATTGGCGGCTCTGTTTATTGGCGGCTCTGTTTATTGGCGGCTCTGTTTATTGGCGGCTCTGTTTATTGGCGGCTCTGTTTATTGGCGGCTCCGTTTATTGGCGGCTCCGTTTATTGGCGGCTCCGTTTATTGGCGGCTCCGTTTATTGGCGGCTCTGTTTATTGGCGGCTCTGTTTATTGGCGGCTCTGTTTATTGGCGGCTCTGTTTATTGGCGGCTCTGTTTATTGGCGGCTCTGTTTATTGGCGGCTCTGTTTATTGGCGGCTCTGTTTATTGGCGGTTTCGTTTATTGGCGGCTCTGTTCATTGGCGGCTCTGTTCATTGGCGGCTCTGTTCATTGGCGGCTCTGTTCATTGGCGGCTCTGTTCATTGGCGGCTCTGTTCATTGGCGGCTCTGTTCATTGGCGGCTCTGTTCATTGGCGGCTCGGTTTATTGGCAGTGCTGTTTATTGGCAGTGCTGTTTATTGGCCACTCCGTTTATTGGCCACTCCGTTTATTGGCGGCTCCGTTTATTGGCGGTGCTGTTTATTGGCGGTGCTGTTTATTGGCGGTGCTGTTTATTGGCGGTGCTGTTTATTGGCGGTGCTGTTTATTGGCGGTGCTGTTTATTGGCGGTGCTGTTTATTGGCGACGCCGGTTATTGGCCATGATTTTTATTGTGGTCTCTGTTTATTTGGTGGCTCCTTTCATTGGCGGCTCTGTTTATTGGCTGTTCAGTTTATTGGTTGCACTGTTCATTGGTGGCTCAGTTTATTGGTGGCTCCATTTATTGGCAGTGCTGTTTATTGGCAGCTCCGTTCATTGGCAGCTCCGTTCATTGGCAGCTCCGTTCATTGGCAGCTCCGTTCATTGGCAGCTCCTTTTATTGGCTGTTCCTTTTATTGGCTGTTCCTTTTATTGGCTGTTCCTTTTGTTGGCTGTTCCTTTTATTGGCTGTTCCTTTTGTTGGCTGTTCCTTTTATTGGCTGTTCTGTTTATTGGCTGTTCTGTTTATTGGCTGTTCTGTTTATTGGCTGTTCTGTGTTTATTGACTGTTCTGTTTATTGGCTGTTCCGTTTATTGGCTGTTCCGTTTATTGGCTGTTCCGTTTATTGACTGTTCCGTTTATTGACTGTTCCGTTTATTGACTGTTCCGTTTATTGACTGTTCCGTTTATTGGCGCTTCCGTTTATTGGCTGTTCAGTTTTAGTGGCACCGTTCTTTGGCGGCTCCGTTGATTGGTGGCTCAATTCATTGGGGCTCCATTCATTGGCAACTCCGTTTATTGGCAGCTTTGTTTATTAGCTGCTCCGTTTATTGGTGGTGCCGTTTATTGGCGGTTCCGTTTATTGGCCATGATTTTTATTGTTGTCTGTTCATTTGGTGGCACCTTTTATTGCCGGCTCCGTTTATTGGGGGCTCCGTTTATTGGCGGCTCCGTTTATTGGCGGCTCCGTTTATTGGCGGCTCCGTTTATTGGCGGCACCGTTTATTGGCGGCACCGTTTATTGGCGGCACCGTTTATTGGCGGCACCGTTTATTGGCGGCACCGTTTATTGGCTGTTCTTTTTATTGACTGTTCTGTTTATTGGCTGCTCTGTTTATTGGCTGTTCTGTTTATTGACTGTTCTGTTTATTGACTGTTCTGTTTATTGACTGTTCTGTTTATTGACTGTTCTGTGTTTATTGACTGTTCTGTGTTTATTGACTGTTCTGTTTATTGACTGTTCTGTTTATTGGCTGTTCTGTTTATTGGCTGTTCTGTTTATTGGCTGTTCTGTTTATTGGCTGTTCTGTTTATTGGCTGTTCTGTTTATTGGCTGTTCTGTTTATTGGCTGTTCTGTTTATTGGCTGTTCTGTTTATTGGCTGTTCTGTTTATTGGCTGTTCCGTTTATTGGCGCTTCCGTTTATTGGCGCTTCCGTTTATTGGCTGTTCAGTTTTAGTGGCACCGTTCTTTGGCGGCTCCGTTGATTGGTGGCTCCATTCATTGGGGGCTCCATTCATTGGCAACTCCGTTTATTGGCAGCTTCGTTTATTAGCTGCTCGTTTATTGGCGGTGCCGTTTATTGGCGGTTCCCTTTATTGGCCATGATTTTTATTGTCTGTTCATTTGGTGGCACCTTTTATTGCCGGCTCCGTTTATTGCCGGCTCCGTTTATTGGGGCTCCGTTTATTGGGGGCTCCGTTTATTGGCGGTTCTGTTTATTGGCGGTTCTGTTTATTGGCGGTTCTGTTTATTGGCGGTTCTGTTTACTGGCGGCTCCGTTTATTGGCGGCACCGTTTATTGGCGGCACCGTTTATTGGCTGCTCCGTTTATTGGCGGTTCCGTTTATTTGCAGAGCTGTTTATTGACCATTCCGTTTATTGGCGGTGCCCTCTATTGGCGGTTCCGTTTATTGGCCATGATTTTTATTGTTGTCTGTTCATTTGGTGGCACCTTTCATTGCCGCCTCCGTTTATTGGTGGCTCCGTTGACTGGCAGCTCTGTTCATTGGTGGCTCTGTTCATTGGTGGCTCTGTTGATTGGTGGCTCTGTTGATTGGTGGCTCTGTTGATTGGTGGCTCCCTTGATTGGTGGCTCCCTTGATTGGTGGCTCCCTTGATTGGTGGCTCCCTTGATTGGTGGCTCCCTTGATTGGTGGCTCCCTTGATTGGTGGCTCCCTTGATTGGTGGCTCCCTTGATTGGTGGCTCCGTTTATTGGTGGCTCCGTTTATTGGCAATGCAGTTTATTGGCAGTGCTGTTTATTGGCAGTGCTGTTTATTGGCAGTGCTGTTTATTGGCAGTGCTGTTTATTGGCAGTTCTGTTTATTGGCAGTGCTGTTTATTGGCAGTGCTGTTTATTGGCAGTGCTGTTTATTGGCTGCTCCGTTTATTGGCTGCTCCGTTTATTGGCTGCTCCGTTTATTGGCTGCTCCGTTTATTGGCTGCTCCGTTAATTGGCCATGATTTTTATTTTTGGCTCTGTTCATTTGGTGGCTCCTTTCATTGGCGGCTCAGTTTATTGGCTGTTCCGTTTATTGGTGGCACCGTTCATTGGTGGCACCGTTCATTGGCGGCTCCGTTTATTGGTGGCTCCGTTTATTGGCGGCTTTGTTTATTGGCGGCTCTGTTTATTGGCAGCTCTGTTTATTGGCGGCTTTGTTTATTGGCGGCGCTGTTTATTGGCGGCGCTGTTCATTGGCAGCTCCGTTTATTGGTGGCGCTGTTCATTGGCAGCTCCGTTTATTGGCGGCGCTGTTTATTGGCGGCGCTGTTTATTGGCGGCGCTGTTTATTGGCGGCGCTGTTCATTGGCGGCTCCAATTATTGGTGGCTCCAATTATTGGTGGCTCAGTTCATTGGCTGTACAGTTTATTGGTTGCACCGTTCATTGGTGGCTCCATTGATTGGTGGCTCCGTTTATTGGTGGCTCAATTTGTTGGCAGCTCCGTTCATTGGCAGCTCCGTTCATTGGCAGCTCCGTTCATTGGCAGCTCCGTTCATTGGCAGCTCCGTTCATTGGCAGCTCCGTTCATTGGCAGCTCCGTTCATTGGTAGCTCCGTTCATTGGCAGCTCCGTTCATTGGCGGCTCCGTTTATTGGTGGCTCAGTTCATTGGCTGTTCAGTTTATTGGTGGCTCCGTTTATTGGTGGCACCGTTTATTGGTGGGTCCGTTTATTGGCGGGTCCGTTTATTGGCGGGTCTGTTTATTGGCGGTGCTGTTTATTGGCGGTGCTGTTTATTGGCGGTGCTGTTTATTGGCGGTGCTGTTTATTGGCGGTGCTGTTTATTGGCGGTGCTGTTTATTTGCGGCTCCATTCATTGTCTGCCCCGTTTATTGGCGGATCCGTTTATTGGCAGCTCTGCTCATTGGCGGCTCTTTTCATTGGCGGCTCTGTTCATTGGCGGCTCTGCTCATTGGCGGCTCTGTTCATTGGCGGCTCTGTTCATTGGCGGCTCTGTTCATTGGCGGCTCTGTTCATTGGCGGCTCCGTTTATTGGCGGCTCCGTTTATTGGCGGCTCCGTTTATTGGCGGCTCCGTTTATTGGCGGCTCCGTTTATTGGCGGTGCTGTTTATTGGCGGTGCTGTTTATTGGCGGTGCTGTTTATTGGCGGTGCTGTTTATTGCCGGTGCTGTTTATTGGAGGTTCCGTTCATTGGCGACGCCGTTTATTGGCCATGATTTTTATTGTTGTCTCTGTTCATTTGGTGGCTCCTTTCATTGGCGGCTCCGTTTATTGGCTGTTCAGTTTATTGGTTGCACCGTTCATTGGTGGCTCCATTGATTGGTGGCTCCGTTTATTGGCAGTGCTTTTTATTCGCAGCTCTGTTCATTGGCGGCTCTGTTCATTGGCGGCTCTGTTCATTGGCGGCTCTGTTCATTGGCGGCTCTGTTCATTGGCGGCTCTGTTCATTGGCGGCTCTGTTCATTGGCGGCTCTGTTCATTGGCGGCTCTGTTCATTGGCGGCTCTGTTCATTGGCGGCTCTATTTATTGGCGGCGCTGTTTATTGGCAGTGTTGTTTATTGGCGGTGCTGTTTATTGGTGGTGCTGTTTATTGGCGGTGCTGTTTATTGGCGGTGCTGTTTATTGGCAGTGCTGTTTATTGGCGGTGCTGTTTATTTGCGGCTCCATTCATTGTCTGCTCCGTTTACTGTCGGCTCCATTTATTGGCGGATCCGTTTATTGGCGGATCCGTTTATTGGCAGCACTGCTCATTGGCGGCTCTGCTCATTGGCGGCTCTGCTCATTGGCGGCTCTGCTCATTGGCGGCTCTGCTCATTGGCGGCTCTGCTCATTGGCGGCTCTTTTCATTGGCGGCTCTGTTCATTGGCGGCTCTGTTTATTGGCGGCTCTGTTTATTGGCGGCTCTGTTTATTGGCTGTTCCAGTTATTGGCTGTTCTGTTTATTGGCTGTTCTGTTTATTGGCTGTTCTGTTTATTGGCGCTTCTGTTTATTGGCGCTTCTGTTTATTGGCGCTTCTGTTTACTGGCGCTTCTGTTTACTGGCGCTTCTGTTTACTGGCGCTTCTGTTTACTGGCGCTTCTGTTTATTGGCGGTGCTGTTTATTGGCGGTGCTGTTTATTGGCAGTGCTGTTTAATGGCAGTGCTGTTTATTGGCGGTGCTGTTTATTTGCGGCTCCATTCATTGTCTGCTCCGTTTACTGTCGGCTCCATTTATTGGCGGATCCGTTTATTGGCGGATCCGTTTATTGGCAGCTCTGCTCATTGGCGGCTCTGCTCATTGGCGGCTCTGCTCATTGGCGGCTCTGCTCATTGGCGGCTCTGCTCATTGGCGGCTCTTTTCATTGGCGGCTCTGTTCATTGGCGGCTCTGCTCATTGGCGGCTCTGTTTATTGGCGGCTCCGTTTATTGGCTGCCCGGTTTATTGGCAGCTCTGTTTATTGGTGGCTCCGTTAATTGGCCATAATTTTCATTTTTGGCTCTGTTAATTTGGTCGCTCCTTTTATTGGCGGCTCAGTTTATTGGCGGCTCAGTTTATTGGTGGCTCCATTTATTGGCGGCTCCGTTTATTGGCGGCTCCGTTTATTGGCGGCTCCGTTTATTGGCGGCTCTGTTCATTGGTGGCTCTGTTCATTGGTGGCTCTGTTCATTGGTGGCTCTGTTCATTGGTGGCTCTGTTCATTGGTGGCTCTTTTCATTGGTGGCTCTTTTTATTGGTGGCTCTGTTTATTGGCGGCGCTGTTTATTGGCGGCGCTGTTTATTGGCGGCGCTGTTTATTGGTGGCGCTGTTTATTGGTGGCGCTGTTTATTGGTGGCGCTGTTTATTGGCGGCGCTGTTTATTGGCGGCGCTGTTTATTGGCGGCGCTGTTTATTGGCGGCGCTGTTTATTGGCGGCGCTGTTTATTGGCGGCGCTGTTTATTGGCGGCGCTGTTTATTGGCGGATCCGTTTATTGGCAGCTCTGCTCATTAGCGGCTCTGTTCATTGGCGGCTCTGTTCATTGGCAGCTCTGTTTATTGGTGGCTCCGTTAATTGGCCATGATTTTTATTTTTGGCTCCGTACATTTGGTGGCTCCTTTTATTGGCAGCTCCGCTTATTGGCGGTTCCGTTTATTGGTGGCACCGTTCATTGGTGGCTCAGTTGATTGGTGGCTCCGTTTATTGGCAGCGCTGTTTATTGGCAGCTCCGTTTATTGGCAGCTCCGTTTATTGGCGGCTCCGTTTATTGGCAGGTCTGTTTATTGGCGGCTCTGTTTATTGGCGGCTCTGTTTATTGGCGGCTCCTCCTTTTATTGGCGGCTCCTCCTTTTATTGGCGGCTCCTCCTTTTATTGGTGGCTCCTCCTTTTATTGGCGGCTCCTCTTTTTATTGGCGGCTCCTCCTTTTATTGGCTCCAACTATTATTGGCTCCTCCTTTTATTGGGTCCTCCTTTTATTGGCTCCTCCTTTTATTGGCTCCTCCTTTTATTGGCTCCTCCTTTTATTGGCTCCTCTGTTCACTGGCGGCTCCGTTCATTGGCGGCTCCGTTCATTGGCGGCTCTGTTCATTGGCGGCTCTGTTCATTGGCGGCTCGGTTAATTGGCCATGATTTTTATTTTTGGCTCCGTACATTTGGTGGCTCCTTTTATTGGCAGCTCCGCTTATTGGCAGCTCCGCTTATTGGCGGTTCCGTTTATTGGCGGTTCCGTTTATTGGCGGTTCCGTTTATTGGTGGCTCAGTTGATTGGTGGCTCAGTTGATTGGTGGCTCCGTTTATTGGCAGCGCTGTTTATTGGCAGCTCCGTTTATTGGCGGCTCTGTTTATTGACGGTTCTGTTTATTGACGGTTCTGTTTATTGACGGTTCTGTTTATTGATGGTTCTGTTTATTGATGGTTCTGTTTATTGACGGTTCCGTTTATTGACGGTTCCGTTTATTGACGGTTCCGTTTATTGGCGGCTCAGTTTATTGGCGGCTCCGTTTATTGGCGGCTCCATTTATTGGCGGCTCCTCTTTTTATTGGCGGCTCCTCTTTTTATTGGCGGCTCCTCCTATTATTGGCTCCTACTTTTATTGGTTCCTCCTTTTATTGGCTCCTCCTTTTATTGGCGGCTCTGTTCATTGGCGGCTCAGTTTATTGGCGGCTCCGTTTAATGGCGGCTCCGTTTATTGGCGGCTCCGTTTATTGGCGGCTCCGTTTATTGGCGGCTCCGTTTATTGGCGGCTCCGTTTATTGGCGGCTCCGTTTATTGGCGGCTCCGTTTATTGGCGGCTCTGTTTATTGGGGGCTCTGTTTATTGGGGGCTCTGTTTATTGGGGGCTCTGTTTATTGGGGGCTCTGTTTATTGGCAGCTCTGTTTATTGGCAGCTCTGTTTATTGGCATCTCCGTTTATTGGCCATGATTTTTATTGTTGTCTCCGTTCATTTGGTGGCTCCATTGATTGGTGGCTCCATTTATTGGCAGTGCTGTTTATACGCATCTCCGTTCATTGGCGGCTCCGTTCATTGGCGGCTCTGTTCATTGGCGGCTCTGTTCATTGGCGGCTCTGTTCATTGGCGGCTCTGTTCATTGGCAGCTCCGTTCATTGGCGGCTCCGTTCATTGGCGGCTCCGTTTATTGGCGGCTCCGTTTATTGGCGGTCCTGTTTTTTGACGGTTCCGTTTATTTGCGGTTCCGTTTATTTGCGGCTCTGTTCATTGGCGGCTCTGTTCATTGGCGACGCCGGTTATTGGCCATAATTTTTATTGTTGTCTCTGTTCATTTGGCGGCTCCGTTTATTGGCTGTTCAGTTTATTGGTTGCACCGTTCATTGGTAGCTCCCTTTATTGGCGGCTCCGTTTATTAGCGGCTGTTTATTGGCGGCTCTATTTATTGGCGGCTCTGTTCATTGGCGGCTCTGTTCATTGGCGGCTCTGTTCATTGGCGGCTCTGTTCATTGGCGGCGCTGTTTATTGGCGGCGCTGTTTATTGGCGGCGCTGTTTATTGGCGGCGCTGTTTATTGGCGGCGCTGTTTATTGGCGGTGCTGTTTATTGGCGGCGCTGTTTATTGGTAGTGCTGTTTATTGGCGCCGCTGTTTATTGGCGGTGCTGTTTATTGGCGGCTCCGTTTATTGGCGGCTCTGATTATTGGCTGCTCTGATTATTGGCTGCTCTGATTATTGGCAGCTCTGTTTATAGGTGGCTCAGTTAATTGGCCATGATTTTTATTTTTGGCTCTGTACATTTGGTGGCTCCGTTGATTGGTGGCTCCGTTGATTGGTGGCTCCATTGATTGGTGGCTCCGTTCATTGGTGGCACCGTTCATTGGTGGCTCTGTTGATTGGTGGCTCCGTTTATTGGCGGTGCCTATTATTGGTGGTGCTTTTTATTGGCGGCTCCGATCATAGAAGGCTCCATTGATTGGCGGCTCCGTTTATTGGCGGCTCCGTTTATTGGCGGCTCCGTTTATTGGCGGCTCTGTTTATTGGCGGCTCTGTTTATTGGCGGCTCCGTTTATTGGCGGCTCCATTTATTGGCGGCTCCGTTCATTGTCAGCTCTGTTTATTGGCGGCTCAGTTGATTGGTGGCTCCTCCTTTTATTGGCGGCTCCTCCTTTTATTGGCGGCTCCTCCTTTTATTGGCGGCTCCTTTTATTGGCGGCTCCTTTTATTGGCGGCTCCTTTTATTGGTGGCTCAGTTTATTGGCGGCTCAGTTTATTGGCGGCTCAGTTTATTGGCGGCTCCGTTTCATTGGCAACTCTGTTCATTGCCGGCTCCTTTTATTGGCGGCTCCTTTTATTGGCGCCTCCTTTTATTGGCGGCTCCGTTTATTGGCGCCTCCTTTTATTGGCGGCTCCATTGATTGGCGGCTCCATTTATTGGCGGCTCCGTTTATTGACGGCTCCGTTTATTGGCGGCCCCTGTTTATTGGCGGCCCCTGTTTATTGGCGGCTCCGTTCATTGGCGACTCCGTTCATTGTCAGCTCTGTTTATTGGCAGCTCCGTTTATTGGCCATGATTTTTATTGTTGTCTCCGTTCATTTGATGGCTCCTTTCATTGGCGGCTCCGTTTATTGGCGGCTCCGTTTATTGTCGGCTCCGTTTATTGGCGACTCCGTTTATTGGCCATGATTTTTATTGTTGTCTGTTCTTTGGTGGCTCCATTGATTGGTGGCTCCATTTATTGGCAGTGCTGTTTATACGCATCTCCGTTCATTGGCAGCTCCGTTTATTGGCAGCTCCGTTTATTGGCGGCTCCGTTTATTGGCGGCCCCTGTTTATTGGCGGCCCCTGTTTATTGGCGGCTCCGTTTATTGGCGGCTCCGTTTATTGGCAGCTCTGTTTATTGGCGGCTCCGTTTATTGGCAGCTCTGTTTATTGGCAGCTCTGTTTATTGGCGGCTCTGTTTATTGGCGGCTCTGTTTATTGGCGGCTCTGTTTATTGGCGGCTCTGTTTATTGGCGGCTCTGTTTATTGGCGGCTCTGTTTATTGGCGGCTCTGTTTATTGGCGGCTCTGTTTATTGGCGGTTCCGTTTATTGGCGGTTCAGATTATTGGTGGTTCCGTTTATTGGCGGTTCTGTTTATTGGCGGTTCTGTTTATTGGCGGTTCCGTTTATTGGCGGTTCCGTTTATTGGCGGTTCCGTTTATTGGCGGTTCCGTTTATTGGCGGTTCCGTTTATTGGCGGTTCCGTTTATTGGCGGTTCCGTTTATTGGCGGCTCCGTTTATTGGCGGCTCCGTTTATTGGCGGCGCCGTTTATTGGCGGCGCCGTTTATTGGCGGTTCCGTTTATTGGCGGTTCCGTTTATTGGCGGTGCCGTTTATTGGCGGCTCTGTTGATTGGCGGCTCTGTTTATTGGCAGTTCCATTTATTGGCAGCTCAGTTTCTTGGTGGCTCTGTTTATTGGATGCTCTGTTTATTGGCGGCTCTGTTTATTGGCGGCTCTGTTTATTGGCGGCTCTGTTTATTGGCAGTTCCATTTATTGGCAGCTCAGTTTCTTGGTGGCTCTGTTTATTGGATGCTCTGTTTATTGGCGGCTCTGTTTATTGGCGGCTCTGTTTATTGGCGGCTCTGTTTATTGGCGGCTCTGTTTATTGGCGGCTCCTCCTTTTATTGGCGGCTCCTCCTTTTATTGGCGGCTCCTCCTTTTATTGGCGGCTCCTCCTTTTATTGGCGGCTCCTCCTTTTATTGGCGGCTCCTCCTTTTATTGGCGGCTCCTGTTATTGGTGGCTGTTTATTGGTGGCTCAGTTTATTGGCGGCTCAGTTTATTGGCGGCTCAGTTTCATTGCCGGCTCTGTTTATTGGCGGCTCTGTTTATTGGCGGCTCTGTTTATTGGCGGCTCTGTTTATTGGCGGCTCTGTTTATTGGCGGCTCTGTTTATTGGCAGCTCTGTTTATTGGCGGCTCCTCCTTTTATTGGCGGCTCCTCCTTTTATTGGCGGCTCCTCCTTTTATTGGCGGCTCCTCCTTTTATTGGCGGCTCCTCCTTTTATTGGCGGCTCTGTTCATTGGCGGCTCTGTTCATTGGTGGCTCTGTTCATTGGTGGCTCTGTTCATTGGTGGCTCTGTTCATTGGTGGCTCTGTTCATTGGTGGCTCTGTTCATTGGTGGCTCTGTTCATTGGTGGCTCTGTTCATTGGTGGCTCTGTTCATTGGTGGCTCTGTTCATTGGTGGCTCTGTTCATTGGTGGCTCTGTTCATTGGCGGCTCCGTTTATTGGCGGCTCTGTTTATTGGCGGCTCTGTTTATTGGCGGCTCTGTTTATTGGCGGCTCTGTTTATTGGCGGCTCTGTTTATTGGCGGCTCCGTTAATTGGCGACTCCGTTCATTTTCAGCTCTGTTTATTGGCAGCTCCGTTTATTGGCCATGATTTTTGTTGTCTCAGTTCATTTGGTGGCTCCTTTCATTGGCGGCTCAGTTTATTGGTGGCTCCGTTTATTGGCAGCTCTGTTTATTGGCAGCTCCGTTTATTGGCGGCTCCGTTTATTGGCGGTTCAGATTATTGGTGGTTCCGTTTATTGGCGGTTCTGTTTATTGGCGGTTCTGTTTATTGGCGGTTCCGTTTATTGGCGGTTCCGTTTATTGGCGGTTCCGTTTATTGGCGGTTCCGTTTATTGGCGGTTCCGTTTATTGGCGGCTCCGTTTATTGGCGGCTCCGTTTATTGGCGGCGCCGTTTATTGGCGGCGCCGTTTATTGGCGGTGCCGTTTATTGGCGGTTCCGTTTATTGGCGGTGCCGTTTATTGGCGGCTCTGTTTATTGGCGGCTCTGTTTATTGGCAGTTCCATTTATTGGCAGCTCAGTTTCTTGGTGGCTCTGTTTATTGGATGCTCTGTTTATTGGCGGCTCTGTTTATTGGCGGCTCTGTTTATTGGCGGCTCTGTTTATTGGCAGTTCCATTTATTGGCAGCTCAGTTTCTTGGTGGCTCTGTTTATTGGATGCTCTGTTTATTGGCGGCTCTGTTTATTGGCGGCTCTGTTTATTGGCGGCTCTGTTTATTGGCGGCTCTGTTTATTGGCGGCTCCTCCTTTTATTGGCGGCTCCTCCTTTTATTGGCGGCTCCTCCTTTTATTGGCGGCTCCTCCTTTTATTGGCGGCTCCTGTTATTGGTGGCTGTTTATTGGTGGCTCAGTTTATTGGCGGCTCAGTTTATTGGCGGCTCAGTTTCATTGCCAACTCCGTTCATTGCCGGCTCTGTTTATTGGCGGCTCTGTTTATTGGCGGCTCTGTTTATTGGCGGCTCTGTTTATTGGCGGCTCTGTTTATTGGCGGCTCTGTTTATTGGCAGCTCTGTTTATTGGCGGCTCCTCCTTTTATTGGCGGCTCCTCCTTTTATTGGCGGCTCCTCCTTTTTATTGGCGGCTCCTCCTTTTATTGGCGGCTCCTCCTTTTATTGGCGGCTCTGTTCATTGGCGGCTCTGTTCATTGGCGGCTCTGTTCATTGGCGGCTCTGTTCATTGGTGGCTCTGTTCATTGGTGGCTCTGTTCATTGGTGGCTCTGTTCATTGGTGGCTCTGTTCATTGGTGGCTCTGTTCATTGGTGGCTCTGTTCATTGGTGGCTCTGTTCATTGGTGGCTCCGTTTATTGGCTGTTCTGTTTATTGGCTGTTCTGTTTATTGGCTGTTCTGTTTATTGGCTGTTCTGTTTATTGGCGCTTCTGTTTATTGGCGCTTCTGTTTATTGGCGCTTCTGTTTATTGGCGCTTCTGTTTATTGGCGCTTCTGTTTATTGGCGGTTCTGTTTATTGACGGTTGTGTTTATTGACGGTTCTGTTTATTGACGGTTCTGTTTATTGACGGTTCTGTTTATTGGCGGCTCTGTTTATTGGCAGCTCTGTTTATTGGCAGCTCCGTTTAATGGCGGCTCCGGTTAATGGCGCTGTTTATTGGCAGCTCTTCCTTTTATTGGCGGCTCCTCCTTTTATTGGCGGCTCCTCCTTTTATTGGCGGCTCCTCCTTTTATTGGCGGCTCTGTTCATTGGCGGCTCTGTTCATTGGCGGCTCTGTTCATTGGCGGCTCTGTTCATTGGCGGCTCTGTTCATTGGCGGCTCTGTTCATTGGCAGTTCCGTTTATTGGCAGCTCCCTTTATTGGCGGCTCTGTTTATTGGCAGCTCCGTTTAATGGCGGCTCCGGTTAATGGCGCTGTTTATTGGCAGCTCTTCCTTTTATTGGCGGCTCCTCCTTTTATTGGCGGCTCCTCCTTTTATTGGCAGGTCCTCCTTTTTTTGGCGGCTCCTCCTTTTATTGGCGGCTCTGTTCATTGGCGGCTCTGTTCATTGGCGGCTCTGTTCATTGGCGGCTCTGTTAATTGGCAGCTCTGTTTATTGGCGGCTCTGTTTATTGGCGGCTCTGTTTATTGGCCGCTCTGTTTATTGGCGGCTCCTTTTATTGGCGGCTCCGTTTATTGGCAGCTCCGTTTGTTGGCAGCTCCGTTTGTTGTCAGATCCGTTTATTGGAGGCTCTGTTCATTGGTGTCTCTGTTCATTGGTGGCTCTGTTCATTGGTGGCTCTGTTCATTGGTGGCTCTGTTCATTGGTGGCTCTGTTCATTGGTGGCTCTGTTCATTGGCGGCGCTGTTTATTGGTGGCGCTGTTTATTGGTGGCGCTGTTTATTGGTGGCGCTGTTTATTGGTGGCGCTGTTTATTGGTGGCGCTGTTTATTGGTGGCGCTGTTTATTGGCGGCGCTGTTTATTAGCGGCGCTGTTTATTGGCGGCGCTGTTTATCGGTGGCACAGTTGATTGGTGGCTTCGTTTATTGGCAGTGCTGTTTATTGGCAGCTCCGTTCATTATCAACTCCGTTTATTGGCAGCTCCGTTCATTATCAACTCCGTTTATTGGCGGCTCCATTTATTGGTGGCTCCATTTATTGGCGGCTCCATTTATTGGCGGCTCCATTTATTGGCGGCTCCATTTATTGGCGGCTCCATTTATTGGCGGCTCAGTTTGTTGCCGGCTCAGTTGATTGGTGGCTCCTCCTTTTATTGGCGGCTCCTCCTTTTATTGGCGGCTCCTCCTTTTATTGGCGGCTCCTCCTTTTATTGGCGGCTCCTTTTATTGGCGGCTCCTTTTATTGGCGGCTCCTTTTATTGGCGGCTCCTTTTATTGGCGGCTCCTTTTATTGGCGGCTCCTTTTATTGGTGGCTCAGTTTATTGGCGGCTCAGTTTATTGGCGGCTCAGTTTATTGGCGGCTCAGTTTATTGGCGGCTCAGTTTATTGGCGGCTCAGTTTATTGGCGGCTCAGTTTATTGGCGGCTCAGTTTATTGGCGGCTCCGTTTCATTGGCAACTCTGTTCATTGCCGGCTCCTTTTATTGGCGGCTCCTTTTATTGGCGCCTCCTTTTATTGGCGGCTCCGTTTATTGGCAGCTCCGTTTATTGGCGGCTCCGTTTATTGGCAGCTCTGTTTTTTGGACATGATTTTTATTGTTGTCTCTGTTAAGTTGATGGCTCCATTGATTGGCGGCTCCATTGATTGGCGGCTCCATTGATTGGCGACTCCATTTATTGGCGGCTCCGTTTATTGGCGGCCCCTGTTTATTGGCGGCCCCTGTTTATTGGCGGCCCCTGTTTATTGGCGGCCCCTGTTTATTGGCGGCCCCTGTTTATTGGCGGCCCCTGTTTATTGGCGGCCCCTGTTTATTGGCGGCTCCGTTTATTGGCAGCTCTGTTTATTGGCGGCTCCGTTCATTGGCAACTCCGTTCATTGTCAGCTCTGTTTATTGGCAGCTCCGTTTATTGGCCATGATTTTTATTGTTGTCTCCGTTCATTTGATGGCTCCTTTCATTGGCGGCTCCGTTTATTGTCGGCTCCGTTTATTGGCGACTCCGTTTATTGGCCATGATTTTTATTGTTGTCTGTTCTTTGGTGGCTCCATTGATTGGTGGCTCCATTTATTGGCAGTGCTGTTTATACGCATCTCCGTTCATTGGCAGCTCCGTTCATTGGCAGCTCCGTTTATTGGCGGCTCCGTTTATTGGCGGCCCCTGTTTATTGGCGGCTCCGTTTATTGGCGGCTCCGTTTATTGGCAGCTCTGTTTATTGGCGGCTCTGTTTATTGGCGGCTCTGTTTATTGGCGGCTCTGTTTATTGGCGGCTCTGTTTATTGGCGGCTCTGTTTATTGGCGGCTCTGTTTATTGGCGGCTCTGTTTATTGGTGGCTCTGTTTATTGGCGGCTCTGTTTATTGGCGGCTCTGTTTATTGGCGGCTCTGTTTATTGGCGGCTCTGTTTATTGGCGGCTCCGTTAATTGGCGACTCCGTTCATTTTCAGCTCTGTTTATTGGCAGCTCCGTTTATTGGCCATGATTTTTGTTGTCTCAGTTCATTTGGTGGCTCCTTTCATTGGCGGCTCAGTTTATTGGTGGCTCCGTTTATTGGCAGCTCTGTTTTTTGGCAGCTCCGTTTTTTGGCGGCTCCGTTTATTGGCGGTTCCGTTTATTGGCGGTTCCGTTTATTGGCGGTTCCGTTTCTTGGCGGTTCCGTTTCTTGGCGGTTCCGTTTCTTGGCGGTTCCGTTTATTGGCGGTTCCGTTTATTGGCGGTTCCGTTTATTGGCGGCTCCGTTTATTGGCGGCTCTGTTTATTGGCGTCGCCGTTTATTGGCGTCGCCGTTTATTGGCGGCGCCGTTTATTGGCGGTGCCGTTTATTGGCGGTGCCGTTCATTGGTGGCTTTGTTCATTGGCGGTACTGTTTATTGGTGGTACTGTTTATTGGTGGTACTGTTTATTGGCGGTACTGTTTATTGGCGGTACTGTTTATTGGCGGTGCGGTTTATTGGCGGTGCTGTTTATTGGCGGTGCTGTTTATTGGCGGCGCTGTTTATTGGCGGCGCTGTTTATTGGCGGCGCTGTTTATTGGCGGCGCTGTTTATTGGCGGCTCCGTTTCATTGGCAACTCCGATTATTGGCAGCTCCGTTCATTATCAACTCCGTTTATTGGCGGCTCCGTTTATTGGTGGCTCTGTTTATTGGCAGCTCTGTTTATTGGCGGCTCCTCCTTTTATTGGTGGCTCCTCCTTTTATTGGCGGCTCCTCCTTTTATTGGCGGCTCTGTTTATTGGCAGCTCCGTTTATTGGCGGCTCCGTTTATTGGCAGCTCTGTTTTTTGGACATGATTTTTATTGTTGTCTCTGTTAAGTTGATGGCTCCATTGATTGGCGGCTCCATTTATTGGCGGCTCCGTTTATTGACGGCTCCGTTTATTGACGGCTCCGTTTATTGACGGCTCCGTTTATTGACGGCTCCGTTTATTGGCGGCCCCTGTTTATTGGCGGCCCCTGTTTATTGGCGGCCCCTGTTTATTGGCGGCCCCTGTTTATTGGCGGCCCCTGTTTATTGGCGGCCCCTGTTTATTGGCGGCCCCTGTTTATTGGCGGCCCCTGTTTATTGGCGGCCCCTGTTTATTGGCGGCCCCTGTTTATTGGCGGCCCCTGTTTATTGGCGGCCCCTGTTTATTGGCGGCCCCGTTTATTGGCAGCTCTGTTTATTGGCGGCTCCGTTCATTGTCAGCTCTGTTTATTGGCAGCTCCGTTTATTGGCCATGATTTTTGTTGTCTCCGTTCATTTGGTGGCTCCTTTCATTGGTGGCTCAGTTTATTGGTGGCTCCGTTTATTGGCAGCTCTGTTTATTGGCAGCTCTGTTTATTGGCAGCTCTGTTTATTGGCAGCTCTGTTTATTGGCAGCTCCGTTTATTGGCAGCTCCGTTTATTGGCGGCTCCGTTTATTGGCGGTTCCGTTTATTGGCGGTTCCGTTTATTGGCGGTTCCGTTTATTGGCGGTTCCGTTTATTGGCGGCTCTGTTTATTGGCGGCTCTGTTTATTGGCGGCTCTGTTTATTGGCGGCTCTGTTTATTGGCGGATCTGTTTATTGGCGGCTCTGTTTATTGGCAGCTCTTCCTTTTATTGGCGGCTCCTCCTTTTATTTGCGGCTCCTCCTTTTATTTGCGGCTCCTCCTTTTATTTGCGGCTCCTCCTTTTATTGGCGGCTCCTCCTTTTATTGGCGGCTCCTCCTTTTATTGGCGGCTCTGTTCATTGGCGGCTCTGTTCATTGGCGGCTCTGTTCATTGGCGGCTCTGTTCATTGGCGGCTCTGTTCATTGGCAGTTCCGTTTATTTTTTTTATTGGCGGCGCTGTTTATTGGCGGCGCTGTTTATTGGCGGCGCTGTTTATTGGCGGCTCCGTTTCATTGGCAACTCCGATTATTGGCAGCTCCGTTCATTATCAACTCCGTTTATTGGCGGCTCCGTTTATTGGTGGCTCTGTTTATTGGCAGCTCTGTTTATTGGCGGCTCCTCCTTTTATTGGTGGCTCCTCCTTTTATTGGCGGCTCCTCCTTTTATTGGCGGCTCCTTTTATTGGCGGCTCCTTTTATTGGCGGCTCCTTTTATTGGCGGCTCCTTTTATTGGCGGCTCCTTTTATTGGCGGCTCCTTTTATTGGTGGCTCAGTTTATTGGCGGCTCAGTTTGTTGGCGGCTCAGTTTATTGGCGGCTCAGTTTATTGGCGGCTCCGTTTATTGGCGGCTCCGTTTCATTGGCAACTCTGTTCATTGCCGGCTCCCTTGATTGGCGGCTCCTTTTATTGGCGGCTCCTTTTATTGGCGGCTCCTTTTATTGGCGGCTCCTTTTATTGGCGGCTCTGTTTATTGGCAGCTCCGTTTATTGGCGGCTCCGTTTATTGGCAGCTCTGTTTTTTGGACATGATTTTTATTGTTGTCTCTGTTAAGTTGATGGCTCCATTGATTGGCGGCTCCATTTATTGGCGGCTCCGTTTATTGACGGCTCCGTTTATTGACGGCTCCGTTTATTGACGGCTCCGTTTATTGACGGCTCCGTTTATTGGCGGCCCCTGTTTATTGGCGGCCCCTGTTTATTGGCGGCCCCTGTTTATTGGCGGCCCCTGTTTATTGGCGGCCCCTGTTTATTGGCGGCCCCTGTTTATTGGCGGCCCCTGTTTATTGGCGGCCCCTGTTTATTGGCGGCCCCTGTTTATTGGCGGCCCCTGTTTATTGGCGGCCCCTGTTTATTGGCGGCCCCTGTTTATTGGCGGCCCCGTTTATTGGCAGCTCTGTTTATTGGCGGCTCCGTTCATTGTCAGCTCTGTTTATTGGCAGCTCCGTTTATTGGCCATGATTTTTGTTGTCTCCGTTCATTTGGTGGCTCCTTTCATTGGTGGCTCAGTTTATTGGTGGCTCCGTTTATTGGCAGCTCTGTTTATTGGCAGCTCTGTTTATTGGCAGCTCTGTTTATTGGCAGCTCTGTTTATTGGCAGCTCCGTTTATTGGCAGCTCCGTTTATTGGCGGCTCCGTTTATTGGCGGTTCCGTTTATTGGCGGTTCCGTTTATTGGCGGTTCCGTTTATTGGCGGTTCCGTTTATTGGCGGCTCTGTTTATTGGCGGCTCTGTTTATTGGCGGCTCTGTTTATTGGCGGCTCTGTTTATTGGCGGATCTGTTTATTGGCGGCTCTGTTTATTGGCAGCTCTTCCTTTTATTGGCGGCTCCTCCTTTTATTTGCGGCTCCTCCTTTTATTTGCGGCTCCTCCTTTTATTTGCGGCTCCTCCTTTTATTGGCGGCTCCTCCTTTTATTGGCGGCTCCTCCTTTTATTGGCGGCTCTGTTCATTGGCGGCTCTGTTCATTGGCGGCTCTGTTCATTGGCGGCTCTGTTCATTGGCGGCTCTGTTCATTGGCAGTTCCGTTTATTGGCTGCTCCCTTTATTGGCGGCTCTGTTTATTGGCAGCTCCGTTTAATGGCGGCTCCGGTTAATGGCGCTGTTTATTGGCAGCTCTTCCTTTTATTGGCGGCTCCTCCTTTTATTGGCGGCTCCTCCTTTTATTGGCGGCTCTGTTCATTGGCGGCTCTGTTCATTGGCGGCTCTGTTCATTGGCGGCTCTGTTCATTGGCGGCTCCGTTTATTGGCGGCTCCTTTTATTGGCGGCTCCTTTTATTGGCAGCTCCGTTTGTTGGCAGCTCCGTTTGTTGTCAGCTCCGTTTATTGGAGGCTCTGTTCATTGGTGGCTCTGTTCATTGGTGGCTCTGTTCATTGGTGGCTCTGTTCATTGGTGGCTCTGTTCATTGGCGGCTCTTTTTATTGGTGGCGCAGTTTATTGGTGGCGCTGTTTATTGGTGGCGCTGTTTATTGGTGGCGCTGTTTATTGGTGGCGCTGTTTATTGGCGGCGCTGTTTATTAGCGGCGCTGTTTATTGGCGGCGCTGTTTATTGGCAGCTCCGTTCATTATCAACTCCGTTTATTGGCAGCTCCGTTCATTATCAACTCCGTTGATTGGTGGCTCCTCCTTTTATTGGCGGCTCCTTTTATTGGCGGCTCCTTTTATTGGCGGCTCCTTTTATTGGCGGCTCCTTTTATTGGCGGCTCCTTTTATTGGTGGCTCAGTTTATTGGCGGCTCAGTTTATTGGCGGCTCAGTTTATTGGCGGCTCAGTTTATTGGCGGCTCAGTTTATTGGCGGCTCAGTTTATTGGCGGCTCCGTTTCATTGGCAACTCTGTTCATTGCCGGCTCCCTTTATTGGCGGCTCCTTTTATTGGCGCCTCCTTTTATTGGCGGCTCTGTTTATTGGCAGCTCCGTTTATTGGCGGCTCCGTTTATTGGCAGCTCTGTTTTTTGGACATGATTTTTATTGTTGTCTCTGTTAAGTTGATGGCTCCATTGATTGGCGGCTCCATTTATTGGCGGCTCCGTTTATTGACGGCTCCGTTTATTGGCGGCCCCTGTTTATTGGCGGCCCCTGTTTATTGGCGGCTCCTCCTTTTATTGGCGGCTCCTCCTTTTATTGGCGGCTCCTCCTTTTATTGGCGGCTCCTGTTATTGGTGGCTCAGTTTATTGGCGGCTCAGTTTATTGGCGGCTCAGTTTATTGGCGGCTCTGTTTATTGGCGGCTCTGTTTATTGGTGGCTCTGTTTATTGGCGGCTCTGTTTATTGACGGCTCTGTTTATTGGCAGCTCTTTTTATTGGCGGCTCCTCCTTTTATTGGCGGCTCCTCCTTTTATTGGCGGCTCCTCCTTTTATTGGCGGCTCCTCCTTTTATTGGCGGCTCCTCCTTTTATTGGCGGCTCTGTTCATTGGCGGCTCTGTTCATTGGCGGCTCTGTTCATTGGCGGCTCTGTTCATTGGTGGCTCTGTTCATTGGTGGCTCTGTTCATTGGTAGCTCTGTTCATTGGTGGCTCTGTTCATTGGTGGCTCCGTTTATTGGCTGTTCTGTTTATTGGCTGTTCTGTTTATTGGCTGTTCTGTTTATTGGCTGTTCTGTTTATTGGCGCTTCTGTTCATTGGCGCTTCTGTTCATTGGCAGTTCTGTTTATTGGCAGCTCCCTTTATTGGCGGCTCTGTTTATTGGCAGCTCCGTTTAATGGCGGCTCCGGTTAATGGCGCTGTTTATTGGCAGCTCTTCCTTTTTTTGGCGGCTCCTCCTTTTATTGGCGGCTCCTCCTTTTATTGGCGGCTCTGTTCATTGGCGGCTCTGTTCATTGGCGGCTCTGTTCATTGGCGGCTCTGTTCATTGGCGGCTCTGTTCATTGGCGGCTCTCTTCATTGGCGGCTCTGTTCATTGGCGGCTCTGTTCATTGGCAGTTCCGTTTATTGGCAGCTCCCTTTATTGGCGGCTCTGTTTATTGGCAGCTCCGTTTAATGGCGGCTCCGGTTAATGGCGCTGTTTATTGGCAGCTCTTCCTTTTATTGGCGGCTCCTCCTTTTATTGGCGGCTCCTCCTTTTTTTGGCGGCTCCTCCTTTTTTTGGCGGCTCCTCCTTTTATTGGCGGCTCTGTTCATTGGCGGCTCTGTTCATTGGCGGCTCTGTTAATTGGCGGCTCTGTTTATTGGCGGCTCTGTTTATTGGCGGCTCTGTTTATTGGCGGCTCTGTTTATTGGCGGCTCCTTTTATTGGCGGCTCCTTTTATTGGCAGCTCCGTTTATTGGCAGCTCCGTTTGTTGGCAGCTCCGTTTGTTGGCAGCTCCGTTTGTTGTCAGATCCGTTTATTGGAGGCTCTGTTCATTGTTGGCTCTGTTCATTGTTGGCTCTGTTCATTGGTGGCTCTGTTCATTGGTGGCTCTGTTCATTGGTGGCTCTGTTCATTGGTGGCTCTGTTCATTGGCGGCGCTGTTTATTGGTGGCGCTGTTTATTGGTGGCGCTGTTTATTGGTGGCGCTGTTTATTGGTGGCGCTGTTTATTGGCGGCGCTGTTTATTGGCGGCGCTGTTTATTAGCGGCGCTGTTTATCGGTGGCACAGTTGATTGGTGGCTTCGTTTATTGGCAGTGCTGTTTATTGGCAGCTCCGTTCATTATCAACTCCGTTTATTGGCAGCTCCGTTCATTATCAACTCCGTTTATTGGCGGCTCCATTTATTGGCGGCTCCATTTATTGGCGGCTCCATTTATTGGCGGCTCCATTTATTGGCGGCTCCATTTATTGGCGGCTCAGTTTGTTGCCGGCTCAGTTTGTTGCCGGCTCAGTTGATTGGTGGCTCCTCCTTTTATTGGCGGCTCCTCCTTTTATTGGCGGCTCCTCCTTTTATTGGCGGCTCCTTTTATTGGCGCCTCCTTTTATTGGCGCCTCCTTTTATTGGCGCCTCCTTTTATTGGCGGCTCCGTTTATTGGCAGCTCCGTTTATTGGCGGCTCCGTTTATTGGCAGCTCCGTTTATTGGCGGCTCCGTTTATTGGCGGCTCCGTTTATTGGCGGCTCCGTTTATTGGCAGCTCCATTTATTGGCGGCTCCATTTATTGGCGGCTCCATTTATTGACGGCTCCGTTTATTGGCGGCCCCTGTTTATTGGCGGCCCCTGTTTATTGGCGGCCCCTGTTTATTGGCAGCTCTGTTTATTGGCGGCTCCGTTCATTGGCGACTCCGTTCATTGTCAGCTCTGTTTATTGGCAGCTCCGTTTATTGGCCATGATTTTTATTGTTGTCTCCGTTCATTTGATGGCTCCTTTCATTGGCGGCTCCGTTTATTGGCGGCTCCGTTTATTGTCGGCTCCGTTTATTGGCGACTCCGTTTATTGGCCATGATTTTTATTGTTGTCTGTTCTTTGGTGGCTCCATTGATTGGTGGCTCCATTTATTGGCAGTGCTGTTTATACGCATCTCCGTTCATTGGCAGCTCCGTTTATTGGCGGCACCGTTTATTGGCGGCACCGTTTATTGGCGGCACCGTTTATTGGCGGCCCCTGTTTATTGGCGGCTCCGTTTATTGGCAGCTCTGTTTATTGGCAGCTCTGTTTATTGGCGGCTCTGTTTATTGGCGGCTCTGTTTATTGGCGGCTCTGTTTATTGGCGGCTCTGTTTATTGGCGGCTCTGTTTATTGGCGGCTCCGTTAATTGGCGACTCCGTTCATTTTCAGCTCTGTTTATTGGCAGCTCCGTTTATTGGCCATGATTTTTGTTGTCTCAGTTCATTTGGTGGCTCCTTTTATTGGTGGCTCAGTTTATTGGTGGCTCAGTTTATTGGCGGCTCAGTTTGTTGGCGGCTCAGTTTATTGGCGGCTCAGTTTATTGGCGGCTCCGTTTATTGGCGGCTCCGTTTCATTGGCGGCTCCGTTTCATTGGCAGCTCCGTTTCATTGGCAACTCTGTTCATTGCCGGCTCCCTTGATTGGCGGCTCCTTTTATTGGCGGCTCCTTTTATTGGCGGCTCCGTTTATTGGCAGCTCCGTTTATTGGCGGCTCCGTTTATTGGCAGCTCTGTTTTTTGGACATGATTTTTATTGTTGTCTCTGTTAAGTTGATGGCTCCATTGATTGGCGGCTCCATTTATTGGCGGCTCCATTTATTGGCGGCTCCGTTTATTGACGGCTCCGTTTATTGACGGCTCCGTTTATTGGCGGCCCCTGTTTATTGGCGGCCCCTGTTTATTGGCGGCCCCTGTTTATTGGCGGCTCCGTTTATTGGCAGCTCTGTTTATTGGCAGCTCTGTTTATTGGCGGCTCCGTTCATTGTCAGCTCTGTTTATTGGCAGCTCCGTTTATTGGCCATGATTTTTGTTGTCTCCGTTCATTTGGTGGCTCCTTTCATTGGTGGCTCAGTTTATTGGTGGCTCAGTTTATTGGCAGCTCTGTTTATTGGCAGCTCTGTTTATTGGCAGCTCTGTTTATTGGCAGCTCTGTTTATTGGCAGCTCTGTTTATTGGCAGCTCCGTTGATTGGTGGCTCCATTGATTGGTGGCTCCGTTCATTGGTGGCACCGTTCATTGGTGGCTCTGTTGATTGGTGGCTCCGTTTATTGGCGGTGCCTATTATTGGTGGTGCTTTTTATTGGCGGCTCCGATCATAGAAGGCTCCATTGATTGGCGGCTCCGTTTATTGGCAGCTCCGTTTATTGGCGGCTCCGTTTATTGGCGGCTCCGTTTATTGGCGGCTCTGTTTATTGGCGGCTCCGTTTATTGGCGGCTCCATTTATTGGCGGCTCCGTTCATTGTCAGCTCTGTTTATTGGCGGCTCAGTTGATTGGTGGCTCCTCCTTTTATTGGCGGCTCCTCCTTTTATTGGCGGCTCCTCCTTTTATTGGCGGCTCCTCCTTTTATTGGCGGCTCCTTTTATTGGCGGCTCCTTTTATTGGTGGCTCAGTTTATTGGCGGCTCAGTTTATTGGCGGCTCAGTTTATTGGCGGCTCCGTTTCATTGGCAACTCTGTTCATTGCCGGCTCCTTTTATTGGCGGCTCCTTTTATTGGCGCCTCCTTTTATTGGCGGCTCCGTTTATTGGCGCCTCCTTTTATTGGCGGCTCCATTGATTGGCGGCTCCATTTATTGGCGGCTCCGTTTATTGACGGCTCCGTTTATTGGCGGCCCCTGTTTATTGGCGGCCCCTGTTTATTGGCGGCCCCTGTTTATTGGCGGCTCCGTTCATTGGCGACTCCGTTCATTGTCAGCTCTGTTTATTGGCAGCTCCGTTTATTGGCCATGATTTTTATTGTTGTCTCCGTTCATTTGATGGCTCCTTTCATTGGCGGCTCCGTTTATTGGCGGCTCCGTTTATTGTCGGCTCCGTTTATTGGCGACTCCGTTTATTGGCCATGATTTTTATTGTTGTCTGTTCTTTGGTGGCTCCATTGATTGGTGGCTCCATTTATTGGCAGTGCTGTTTATACGCATCTCTGTTCATTGGCAGCTCCGTTTATTGGCGGCTCCGTTTATTGGCGGCCCCTGTTTATTGGCGGCCCCTGTTTATTGGCGGCTCCGTTTATTGGCGGCTCCGTTTATTGGCGGCTCCGTTTATTGGCGGCTCCGTTTATTGGCAGCTCTGTTTATTGGCGGCTCTGTTTATTGGCGGCTCTGTTTATTGGCGGCTCTGTTTATTGGCGGCTCTGTTTATTGGCGGCTCTGTTTATTGGCGGCTCTGTTTATTGGCGGCTCTGTTTATTGGCAGCTCTGTTTATTGGCGGCTCTGTTTATTGGCGGCTCTGTTTATTGGCGGCTCCGTTAATTGGCGACTCCGTTCATTTTCAGCTCTGTTTATTGGCAGCTCCGTTTATTGGCCATGATTTTTGTTGTCTCAGTTCATTTGGTGGCTCCTTTCATTGGCGGCTCAGTTTATTGGTGGCTCCGTTTATTGGCAGCTCTGTTTATTGGCAGCTCCGTTTATTGGCGGCTCCGTTTATTGGCGGTTCCGTTTATTGGCGGTTCAGATTATTGGTGGTTCCGTTTATTGGCGGTTCCGTTTATTGGCGGTTCCGTTTATTGGCGGTTCCGTTTATTGGCGGTTCCGTTTATTGGCGGTTCCGTTTATTGGCGGTTCCGTTTATTGGCGGTTCCGTTTATTGGCGGCTCCGTTTATTGGCGGCTCCGTTTATTGGCGGCTCCGTTTATTGGCGGCGCCGTTTATTGGCGGCGCCGTTTATTGGCGGCGCCGTTTATTGGCGGCGCCGTTTATTGGCGGTTCCGTTTATTGGCGGTTCCGTTTATTGGCGGTTCCGTTTATTGGCGGTGCCGTTTATTGGCGGCTCTGTTTATTGGCAGTTCCATTTATTGGCAGCTCAGTTTCTTGGTGGCTCTGTTTATTGGATGCTCTGTTTATTGGCGGCTCTGTTTATTGGCGGCTCTGTTTATTGGCAGTTCCATTTATTGGCAGCTCAGTTTCTTGGTGGCTCTGTTTATTGGATGCTCTGTTTATTGGCGGCTCTGTTTATTGGCGGCTCTGTTTATTGGCGGCTCTGTTTATTGGCGGCTCTGTTTATTGGCGGCTCTGTTTATTGGCGGCTCTGTTTATTGGCGGCTCTGTTTATTGGCGGCTCTGTTTATTGGCGGCTCCTCCTTTTATTGGCGGCTCCTCCTTTTATTGGCGGCTCCTCCTTTTATTGGCGGCTCCTCCTTTTATTGGCGGCTCAGTTTATTGGCGGCTCAGTTTATTGGCTGCTCAGTTTCATTGCCAACTCCGTTCATTGCCGGCTCCATTGATTGGCGGCTCTGTTTATTGGATGCTCTGTTTATTGGCGGCTCTGTTTATTGGCGGCTCTGTTTATTGGCGGCTCTGTTTATTGGCAGCTCTGTTTATTGGCGGCTCCTCCTTTTATTGGCGGCTCCTCCTTTTATTGGCGGCTCCTCCTTTTATTGGCGGCTCCTCCTTTTATTGGCGGCTCCTCCTTTTATTGGCGGCTCTGTTCATTGGCGGCTCTGTTCATTGGTGGCTCTGTTCATTGGTGGCTCTGTTCATTGGTGGCTCTGTTCATTGGTGGCTCTGTTCATTGGTGGCTCTGTTCATTGGTGGCTCTGTTCATTGGTGGCTCCGTTTATTGGCTGTTCTGTTTATTGGCTGTTCTGTTTATTGGCTGTTCTGTTTATTGGCGCTTCTGTTTATTGGCGCTTCTGTTTATTGGCGCTTCTGTTTATTGGCGCTTCTGTTTATTGACGGTTCTGTTTATTGACGGTTCTGTTTATTGACGGTTCTGTTTATTGACGGTTCTGTTTATTGACGGCTCTGTTCATTGGCGGCTCTGTTCATTGGCGGCTCTGTTTATTGGCAGCTCCCTTTATTGGCGGCTCTGTTTATTGGCAGCTCCGTTTAATGGCGGCTCCGGTTAATGGCGCTGTTTATTGGCAGCTCTTCCTTTTATTGGCGGCTCCTCCTTTTATTGGCGGCTCCTCCTTTTATTGGCGGCTCCTCCTTTTATTGGCGGCTCCTCCTTTTATTGGCGGCTCCTCCTTTTATTGGCGGCTCTGTTCATTGGCGGCTCTGTTCATTGGCGGCTCTGTTCATTGGCGGCTCTGTTCATTGGCGGCTCTGTTAATTGGCGGCTCTGTTCATTGGCGGCTCTGTTCATTGGCAGTTCCGTTTATTGGCAGCTCCCTTTATTGGCGGCTCTGTTTATTGGCAGCTCCGTTTAATGGCGGCTCCGGTTAATGGCGCTGTTTATTGGCAGCTCTTCCCTTTATTGGCGGCTCCTCCTTTTATTGGCGGCTCCTCCTTTTATTGGCAGCTCCTCCTTTTTTTGGCGGCTCCTCCTTTTATTGGCGGCTCTGTTCATTGGCGGCTCTGTTCATTGGCGGCTCTGTTAATTGGCAGCTCTGTTTATTGGCGGCTCTGTTTATTGGCGGCTCTGTTTATTGGCGGCTCTGTTTATTGGCGGCTCTGTTTATTGGCGGCTCCTTTTATTGGCGGCTCCGTTTATTGGCAGCTCCGTTTGTTGGCAGCTCCGTTTGTTGTCAGATCCGTTTATTGGAGGCTCTGTTCATTGGTGGCTCTGTTCATTGGCGGCTCTGTTCATTGGTGGCTCTGTTCATTGGTGGCTCTGTTCATTGGTGGCTCTGTTCATTGGTGGCGCTGTTTATTGGCGGCGCTGTTTATTGGTGGCGCTGTTTATTGGTGGCGCTGTTTATTGGCGGCGCTGTTTATTGGTGGCGCTGTTTATTGGTGGCGCTGTTTATTGGTGGCGCTGTTTATTGGCGGCGCTGTTTATTGGCGGCGCTGTTTATTGGCGGCGCTGTTTATCGGTGGCACAGTTGATTGGTGGCTTCGTTTATTGGCAGTGCTGTTTATTGGCAGCTCCGTTCATTATCAACTCCGTTTATTGGCAGCTCCGTTCATTATCAACTCCGTTTATTGGCGGCTCCATTTATTGGTGGCTCCGTTCATTATCAACTCCGTTTATTGGCGGCTCCATTTATTGGTGGCTCCATTTATTGGCGGCTCCATTTATTGGCGGCTCCATTTATTGGCGGCTCCATTTATTGGCGGCTCCATTTATTGGCGGCTCAGTTTGTTGCCGGCTCAGTTGATTGGTGGCTCCTCCTTTTATTGGCGGCTCCTCCTTTTATTGGCGGCTCCTCCTTTTATTGGCGGCTCCTTTTATTGGCGGCTCCTTTTATTGGCGGCTCCTTTTATTGGCGGCTCCTTTTATTGGCGGCTCAGTTTATTGGCGGCTCAGTTTATTGGCGGCTCAGTTTATTGGCGGCTCAGTTTATTGGCGGCTCCGTTTCATTGGCGGCTCCGTTTCATTGGCAACTCTGTTCATTGCCGGCTCCTTTTATTGGCGGCTCCTTTTATTGGCGCCTCCTTTTATTGGCGGCTCCGTTTATTGGCAGCTCCGTTTATTGGCGGCTCCGTTTATTGGCAGCTCTGTTTTTTGGACATGATTTTTATTGTTGTCTCTGTTAAGTTGATGGCTCCATTGATTGGCGGCTCCATTGATTGGCGGCTCCATTTATTGGCGGCTCCGTTTATTGGCGGCCCCTGTTTATTGGCGGCCCCTGTTTATTGGCGGCCCCTGTTTATTGGCGGCCCCTGTTTATTGGCGGCTCCGTTTATTGGCAGCTCTGTTTATTGGCAGCTCTGTTTATTGGCGGCTCCGTTTATTGGCAGCTCCGTTTATTGGCGGCTCCGTTTATTGGCAGCTCTGTTTTTTGGACATGATTTTTATTGTTGTCTCTGTTAAGTTGATGGCTCCATTGATTGGCGGCTCCATTGATTGGCGGCTCCATTTATTGGCGGCTCCGTTTATTGGCGGCCCCTGTTTATTGGCGGCCCCTGTTTATTGGCGGCCCCTGTTTATTGGCGGCCCCTGTTTATTGGCGGCTCTGTTTATTGGCGGCTCTGTTTATTGGCGGCTCCGTTCATTGGCATCTCCGTTCATTGTCAGCTGTTTATTGGCAGCTCCGTTTATTGGCCATGATTTTTATTGTTGTCTCCGTTCATTTGATGGCTCCTTTCATTGGCGGCTCCGTTTATTGGCGGCTCCGTTTATTGTCGGCTCCGTTTATTGGCGACTCCGTTTATTGGCCATGATTTTTATTGTTGTCTGTTCTTTGGTGGCTCCATTGATTGGTGGCTCCATTTATTGGCAGTGCTGTTTATACGCATCTCCGTTCATTGGCAGCTCCGTTCATTGGCAGCTCCGTTTATTGGCGGCTCCGTTTATTGGCGGCCCCTGTTTATTGGCGGCTCCGTTTATTGGCGGCTCCGTTTATTGGCAGCTCTGTTTATTGGCGGCTCTGTTTATTGGCGGCTCTGTTTATTGGCGGCTCTGTTTATTGGCGGCTCTGTTTATTGGCGGCTCTGTTTATTGGCGGCTCTGTTTATTGGCGGCTCTGTTTATTGGCGGCTCTGTTTATTGGCGGCTCTGTTTATTGGCGGCTCTGTTTATTGGCGGCTCTGTTTATTGGCGGCTCTGTTTATTGGCGGCTCTGTTTATTGGCGGCTCTGTTTATTGGCGGCTCTGTTTATTGGCGGCTCTGTTTATTGGCGGCTCTGTTTATTGGCGGCTCTGTTTATTGGCGGCTCTGTTTATTGGCGACTCCGTTCATTTTCAGCTCTGTTTATTGGCAGCTCCGTTTATTGGCCATGATTTTTGTTGTCTCAGTTCATTTGGTGGCTCCTTTCATTGGCGGCTCAGTTTATTGGTGGCTCCGTTTATTGGCAGCTCTGTTTATTGGCGGCTCCGTTTATTGGCGGTTCCGTTTATTGGCGGTTCCGTTTATTGGCGGTTCCGTTTATTGGCGGTTCCGTTTATTGGCGGTTCCGTTTCTTGGCGGTTCCGTTTCTTGGCGGTTCCGTTTCTTGGCGGTTCCGTTTCTTGGCGGTTCCGTTTATTGGCGGCTCCGTTTATTGGCGGCTCCGTTTATTGGCGGCGCCGTTTATTGGCGGCGCCGTTTATTGGCGGCGCCGTTTATTGGCGGCGCCGTTTATTGGCGGCGCCATTTATTGGTGGCTTTGTTCATTGGCGGTACTGTTTATTGGCGGTACTGTTTATTGGTGGTACTGTTTATTGGTGGTACTGTTTATTGGTGGTACTGTTTATTGGCGGAACTGTTTATTGGCGGTGCGGTTTATTGGCGGTGCGGTTTATTGGCGGTGCGGTTTATTGGCGGTGCTGTTTATTGGCGGTGCTGTTTATTGGCGGTGCTGTTTATTGGCGGTGCTGTTTATTGGCGGTGCTGTTTATTGGCGGCGCTGTTTATTGGCGGCGCTGTTTATTTGCGGCTCCGTTTCATTGGCAACTCCGTTTATTGGCAGCTCCGTTCATTATCAACTCCGTTTATTGGCGGCTCCGTTTATTGGTGGCTCTGTTTATTGGCAGCTGTTTATTGGCGGCTCCTCCTTTTATTGGTGGCTCCTCCTTTTATTGGCGGCTCCTCCTTTTATTGGCGGCTCCTCCTTTTATTGGCGGCTCCTCCTTTTATTGGCGGCTCCTCCTTTTATTGGCGGCTCCTCCTTTTATTGGCGGCTCCTTTTATTGGCGGCTCCTTTTATTGGCGGCTCCTTTTATTGGCGGCTCCTTTTATTGGCGGCTCCTTTTATTGGTGGCTCAGTTTATTGGTGGCTCAGTTTATTGGCGGCTCAGTTTATTGGCGGCTCAGTTTATTGGCGGCTCAGTTTATTGGCGGCTCAGTTTATTGGCGGCTCAGTTTATTGGCGGCTCAGTTTATTGGCGGCTCAGTTTATTGGCGGCTCCGTTTCATTGGCAACTCTGTTCATTGCCGGCTCCCTTGATTGGCGGCTCCCTTGATTGGCGGCTCCTTTTATTGGCGGCTCCTTTTATTGGCGGCTCCTTTTATTGGCGGCTCCGTTTATTGGCAGCTCCGTTTATTGGCGGCTCCTTTTATTGGCAGCTCTGTTTTTTGGACATGATTTTTATTGTTGTCTCTGTTAAGTTGATGGCTCCATTGATTGGCGGCTCCATTTATTGGCGGCTCCGTTTATTGACGGCTCCGTTTATTGACGGCTCCGTTTATTGGCGGCCCCTGTTTATTGGCGGCCCCTGTTTATTGGCGGCCCCTGTTTATTGGCGGCCCCTGTTTATTGGCGGCCCCTGTTTATTGGCGGCCCCGTTTATTGGCAGCTCTGTTTATTGGCGGCCCCTGTTTATTGACGGCTCCGTTTATTGGCGGCCCCTGTTTATTGGCGGCCCCTGTTTATTGGCGGCCCCTGTTTATTGGCGGCCCCTGTTTATTGGCGGCCCCTGTTTATTGGCGGCCCCTGTTTATTGGCGGCCCCGTTTATTGGCAGCTCTGTTTATTGGCGGCTCTGTTTATTGGCAGCTCCGTTTATTGGCCATGATTTTTGTTGTCTCCGTTCATTTGGTGGCTCCTTTCATTGGTGGCTCAGTTTATTGGTGGCTCCGTTTATTGGCAGCTCTGTTTATTGGCAGCTCTGTTTATTGGCAGCTCTGTTTATTGGCAGCTCCGTTTATTGGCAGCTCCGTTTATTGGCGGCTCCGTTTATTGGCGGTTCCGTTTATTGGCGGTTCCGTTTATTGGCGGTTCCGTTTATTGGCGGTTCCGTTTATTGGCGGTTCAGTTTATTGGCGGCTCTGTTTATTGGCGGCTCTGTTTATTGGCGGCTCTGTTTATTGGCGGCTCTGTTTATTGGCAGCTCTTCCTTTTATTGGCGGCTCCTCCTTTTATTTGCGGCTCCTCCTTTTATTTGCGGCTCCTCCTTTTATTTGCGGCTCCTCCTTTTATTTGCGGCTCCTCCTTTTATTGGCGGCTCCTCTTTTTATTGGCGGCTCCTCTTTTTATTGGCGGCTCCTCCTTTTATTGGCGGCTCCTCCTTTTATTGGCGGCTCCTCCTTTTATTGGCGGCTCTGTTCATTGGCGGCTCTGTTCATTGGCAGTTCCGTTTATTGGCTGCTCCCTTTATTGGCGGCTCTGTTTATTGGCAGCTCCGTTTAATGGCGGCTCCGGTTAATGGCGCTGTTTATTGGCAGCTCTTCCTTTTATTGGCGGCTCCTCCTTTTATTGGCGGCTCCTCCTTTTATTGGCGGCTCTGTTCATTGGCGGCTCTGTTCATTGGCGGCTCTGTTCATTGGCGGCTCCGTTTATTGGCGGCTCCTTTTATTGGCGGCTCCTTTTATTGGCAGCTCCGTTTGTTGGCAGCTCCGTTTGTTGTCAGCTCCGTTTATTGGAGGCTCTGTTCATTGGTGGCTCTGTTCATTGGTGGCTCTGTTCATTGGTGGCTCTGTTCATTGGTGGCTCTGTTCATTGGTGGCTCTGTTCATTGGCGGCTCTTTTTATTGGTGGCGCAGTTTATTGGTGGCGCTGTTTATTGGTGGCGCTGTTTATTGGTGGTGCTGTTTATTGGCGGCGCTGTTTATTGGCGGCGCTGTTTATCGGTGGCACAGTTGATTGGTGGCTTCGTTTATTGGCAGTGCTGTTTATTGGCAGCTCCGTTCATTATCAACTCCGTTTATTGGCAGCTCCGTTCATTATCAACTCCGTTGATTGGTGGCTCCTCCTTTTATTGGCGGCTCCTTTTATTGGCGGCTCCTTTTATTGGCGGCTCCTTTTATTGGTGGCTCAGTTTATTGGCGGCTCAGTTTATTGGCGGCTCAGTTTATTGGCGGCTCAGTTTATTGGCGGCTCAGTTTATTGGCGGCTCCGTTTATTGGCAGCTCTGTTTTTTGGACATGATTTTTATTGTTGTCTCTGTTAAGTTGATGGCTCCATTGATTGGCGGCTCCATTTATTGGCGGCTCCGTTTATTGACGGCTCCGTTTATTGGCGGCCCCTGTTTATTGGCGGCCCCTGTTTATTGGCGGCCCCTGTTTATTGGCAGCTCCGTTTATTGGCAGCTCTGTTTATTGGCAGCTCTGTTTATTGGCGGCTCCGTTCATTGGCGACTCCGTTCATTGTCAGCTCTGTTTATTGGCAGCTCCGTTTATTGGCCATGATTTTTATTGTTGTCTCCGTTCATTTGATGGCTCCTTTCATTGGCGGCTCCGTTTATTGGCGGCTCCGTTTATTGTCGGCTCCGTTTATTGGCGACTCCGTTTATTGGCCATGATTTTTATTGTTGTCTGTTCTTTGGTGGCTCCATTGATTGGTGGCTCCATTTATTGGCAGTGCTGTTTATACGCATCTCCGTTCATTGGCAGCTCCGTTTATTGGCGGCCCCTGTTTATTGGCGGCCCCTGTTTATTGGCGGCCCCTGTTTATTGGCGGCTCCGTTTATTGGCGGCTCCGTTTATTGGCAGCTCTGTTTATTGGCAGCTCTGTTTATTGGCGGCTCTGTTTATTGGCGGCTCTGTTTATTGGCGGCTCTGTTTATTGGCGGCTCTGTTTATTGGCGGCTCTGTTTATTGGCGGCTCTGTTTATTGGCGGCTCTGTTTATTGACGGCTCTGTTTATTGGCAGCTCTTTTTATTGGCGGCTCCTCCTTTTATTGGCGGCTCCTCCTTTTATTGGCGGCTCCTCCTTTTATTGGCGGCTCCTCCTTTTATTGGCGGCTCTGTTCATTGGCGGCTCTGTTCATTGGTGGCTCTGTTCATTGGTGGCTCTGTTCATTGGTGGCTCCTTTCATTGGCGGCTCAGTTTATTGGTGGCTCCGTTTATTGGCAGCTCTGTTTATTGGCAGCTCCGTTTATTGGCGGCTCCGTTTATTGGCGGCTCCGTTTATTGGCGGTTCCGTTTATTGGCGGTTCCGTTTATTGGCGGTTCCGTTTATTGGCGGTTCCGTTTATTGGCGGTTCCGTTTATTGGCGGTTCCGTTTATTGGCGGTTCCGTTTATTGGCGGTTCCGTTTATTGGCGGCTCCGTTTATTGGCAGCTCAGTTTCTTGGTGGCTCTGTTTATTGGATGCTCTGTTTATTGGCGGCTCTGTTTATTGGCGGCTCTGTTTATTGGCAGTTCCATTTATTGGCAGCTCAGTTTCTTGGTGGCTCTGTTTATTGGATGCTCTGTTTATTGGCGGCTCTGTTTATTGGCGGCTCTGTTTATTGGCGGCTCTGTTTATTGGCGGCTCTGTTTATTGGCGGCTCTGTTTATTGGCGGCTCTGTTTATTGGCGGCTCCTCCTTTTATTGGCGGCTCCTCCTTTTATTGGCGGCTCCTCCTTTTATTGGCGGCTCCTCCTTTTATTGGCGGCTCCTGTTATTGGTGGCTCAGTTTATTGGTGGCTCAGTTTATTGGCGGCTCAGTTTATTGGCGGCTCAGTTTATTGGCGGCTCTGTTTATTGGCGGCTCTGTTTATTGGCGGCTCTGTTTATTGGCGGCTCTGTTTATTGGCGGCTCTGTTTATTGGCGGCTCTGTTTATTGACGGCTCTGTTTATTGGCAGCTCTTTTTATTGGCGGCTCCTCCTTTTATTGGCGGCTCCTCCTTTTATTGGCGGCTCCTCCTTTTATTGGCGGCTCCTCCTTTTATTGGCGGCTCTGTTCATTGGCGGCTCTGTTCATTGGTGGCTCTGTTCATTGGTGGCTCTGTTCATTGGTGGCTCTGTTCATTGGTGGCTCCGTTTATTGGCTGTTCTGTTTATTGGCTGTTCTGTTTATTGGCTGTTCTGTTTATTGGCGCTTCTGTTTATTGGCGCTTCTGTTTATTGGCGCTTCTGTTTATTGGCGCTTCTGTTCATTGGCGGCTCTGTTCATTGGCAGTTCTGTTTATTGGCAGCTCCCTTTATTGGCGGCTCTGTTTATTGGCAGCTCCGTTTAATGGCGGCTCCGGTTAATGGCGCTGTTTATTGGCAGCTCTTCCTTTTTTTGGCGGCTCCTCCTTTTATTGGCGGCTCCTCCTTTTATTGGCGGCTCTGTTCATTGGCGGCTCTGTTCATTGGCGGCTCTGTTCATTGGCGGCTCTGTTCATTGGTGGCTCTGTTCATTGGTGGCTCTGTTCATTGGTGGCTCTGTTCATTGGTGGCTCTGTTCATTGGTGGCTCTGTTCATTGGTGGCTCTGTTCATTGGTGGCTCCGTTTATTGGCTGTTCTGTTTATTGGCTGTTCTGTTTATTGGCGCTTCTGTTTATTGGCGCTTCTGTTTATTGGCGCTTCTGTTTATTGGCGCTTCTGTTTATTGGCGCTTCTGTTCATTGGCGGCTCTGTTCATTGGCAGTTCTGTTTATTGGCAGCTCCCTTTATTGGCGGCTCTGTTTATTGGCAGCTCCGTTTAATGGCGGCTCCGGTTAATGGCGCTGTTTATTGGCAGCTCTTCCTTTTTTTGGCGGCTCCTCCTTTTATTGGCGGCTCCTCCTTTTATTGGCGGCTCTGTTCATTGGCGGCTCTGTTCATTGGCGGCTCTGTTCATTGGCGGCTCTGTTCATTGGCGGCTCTGTTCATTGGCGGCTCTGTTCATTGGCGGCTCTGTTCATTGGCGGCTCTGTTCATTGGCGGCTCTCTTCATTGGCGGCTCTGTTCATTGGCGGCTCTGTTCATTGGCAGTTCCGTTTATTGGCAGCTCCCTTTATTGGCGGCTCTGTTTATTGGCAGCTCCGTTTAATGGCGGCTCCGGTTAATGGCGCTGTTTATTGGCAGCTCTTCCTTTTATTGGCGGCTCCTCCTTTTATTGGCGGCTCCTCCTTTTATTGGCGGCTCCTCCTTTTTTTGGCGGCTCCTCCTTTTTTTGGCGGCTCCTCCTTTTATTGGCGGCTCTGTTCATTGGCGGCTCTGTTCATTGGCGGCTCTGTTAATTGGCGGCTCTGTTTATTGGCGGCTCTGTTTATTGGCGGCTCGTTTATTGGCGGCTCCTTTTATTGGCGGCTCCTTTTATTGGCAGCTCCGTTTGTTGGCAGCTCCGTTTGTTGTCAGATCCGTTTATTGGAGGCTCTGTTCATTGTTGGCTCTGTTCATTGTTGGCTCTGTTCATTGGTGGCTCTGTTCATTGGTGGCTCTGTTCATTGGTGGCTCTGTTCATTGGTGGCTCTGTTCATTGGTGGCTCTGTTTATTGGTGGCGCTGTTTATTGGTGGCGCTGTTTATTGGTGGCGCTGCTTATTGGTGGCGCTGTTTATTGGTGGCGCTGTTTATTGGCGGCGCTGTTTATTGGCGGCGCTGTTTATTAGCGGCGCTGTTTATCGGTGGCACAGTTGATTGGTGGCTTCGTTTATTGGCAGTGCTGTTTATTGGCAGCTCCGTTCATTATCAACTCCGTTTATTGGCAGCTCCGTTCATTATCAACTCCGTTTATTGGCGGCTCCATTTATTGGCGGCTCCATTTATTGGCGGCTCCATTTATTGGCGGCTCAGTTTGTTGCCGGCTCAGTTGATTGGTGGCTCCTCCTTTTATTGGCGGCTCATCCTTTTATTGGCGGCTCCTCCTTTTATTGGCGGCTCCTCCTTTTATTGGCGGCTCCTTTTATTGGCGGCTCCTTTTATTGGTGGCTCCTTTTATTGGTGGCTCAGTTTATTGGCGGCTCAGTTTATTGGCGGCTCAGTTTATTGGCGGCTCAGTTTATTGGCGGCTCAGTTTATTGGCGGCTCAGTTTATTGGCGGCTCCGTTTCATTGGCAACTCTGTTCATTGCCGGCTCCTTTTATTGGCGGCTCCTTTTATTGGCGCCTCCTTTTATTGGCGGCTCCGTTTATTGGCAGCTCCGTTTATTGGCAGCTCCGTTTATTGGCAGCTCCGTTTATTGGCGGCTCCGTTTATTGGCAGCTCCGTTTATTGGCAGCTCCGTTTATTGGCAGCTCCATTTATTGGCGGCTCCATTTATTGACGGCTCCGTTTATTGGCGGCCCCTGTTTATTGGCGGCCCCTGTTTATTGGCGGCCCCTGTTTATTGGCGGCCCCTGTTTATTGGCAGCTCCATTTATTGGCGGCTCCATTTATTGACGGCTCCATTTATTGACGGCTCCGTTTATTGGCGGCCCCTGTTTATTGGCGGCCCCTGTTTATTGGCGGCCCCTGTTTATTGGCGGCCCCTGTTTATTGGCAGCTCTGTTTATTGGCGGCTCCGTTCATTGGCGACTCCGTTCATTGTCAGCTCTGTTTATTGGCAGCTCCGTTTATTGGCCATGATTTTTATTGTTGTCTCCGTTCATTTGATGGCTCCTTTCATTGGCGGCTCCGTTTATTGGCGGCTGTTTATTGTCGGCTCCGTTTATTGGCGACTCCGTTTATTGGCCATGATTTTTATTGTTGTCTGTTCTTTGGTGGCTCCATTGATTGGTGGCTCCATTTATTGGCAGTGCTGTTTATACGCATCTCCGTTCATTGGCAGCTCCGTTTATTGGCGGCTCCGTTTATTGGCGGCCCCCGTTTATTGGCGGCCCCGTTTATTGGCGGCTCCGTTTATTGGCAGCTCTGTTTATTGGCAGCTCTGTTTATTGGCGGCTCTGTTTATTGGCGGCTCTGTTTATTGGCGGCTCTGTTTATTGGCGGCTCTGTTTATTGGCGGCTCCGTTAATTGGCGACTCCGTTCATTTTCAGCTCTGTTTATTGGCAGCTCCGTTTATTGGCCATGATTTTTGTTGTCTCAGTTCATTTGGTGGCTCCTTTTATTGGTGGCTCAGTTTATTGGTGGCTCAGTTTATTGGCGGCTCAGTTTGTTGGCGGCTCAGTTTATTGGCGGCTCAGTTTATTGGCGGCTCCGTTTATTGGCGGCTCCGTTTCATTGGCAACTCTGTTCATTGCCGGCTCCTTTTATTGGCGGCTCCTTTTATTGGCGGCTCCTTTTATTGGCGGCTCCTTTTATTGGCGGCTCCTTTTATTGGCGGCTCCGTTTATTGGCAGCTCCGTTTATTGGCGGCTCCGTTTATTGGCAGCTCTGTTTTTTGGACATGATTTTTATTGTTGTCTCTGTTAAGTTGATGGCTCCATTGATTGGCGGCTCCATTTATTGGCGGCTCCGTTTATTGACGGCTCCGTTTATTGACGGCTCCGTTTATTGGCGGCCCCTGTTTATTGGCGGCCCCTGTTTATTGGCGGCCCCTGTTTATTGGCGGCTCCGTTTATTGGCAGCTCTGTTTATTGGCAGCTCTGTTTATTGGCGGCTCCGTTCATTGTCAGCTCTGTTTATTGGCAGCTCCGTTTATTGGCCATGATTTTTGTTGTCTCCGTTCATTTGGTGGCTCCTTTCATTGGTGGCTCAGTTTATTGGTGGCTCAGTTTATTGGCAGCTCTGTTTATTGGCAGCTCTGTTTATTGGCAGCTCTGTTTATTGGCAGCTCTGTTTATTGGCAGCTCCGTTTATTGGCGGTTCCGTTTATTGGCGGTTCCGTTTATTGGCGGTTCCGTTTATTGGCGGTTCCGTTTATTGGCGGCTCTGTTTATTGGCGGCTCTGTTTATTGGCGGTCCCTGTTTATTGGCGGCTCTGTTTATTGGCGGCTCTGTTTATTGGCAGCTCTTCCTTTTATTGGCGGCTCCTCCTTTTATTTGCGGCTCCTCCTTTTATTTGCGGCTCCTCCTTTTATTGGCGGCTCCTCCTTTTATTGGCGGCTCTGTTCATTGGCGGCTCTGTTCATTGGTGGCTCTGTTCATTGGCGGCTCTGTTCATTGGCAGTTCCGTTTATTGGCTGCTCCCTTTATTGGCGGCTCTGTTTATTGGCAGCTCCGTTTAATGGCGGCTCCGGTTAATGGCGCTGTTTATTGGCAGCTCTTCCTTTTATTGGCGGCTCCTCCTTTTATTGGCGGCTCCTCCTTTTATTGGCGGCTCCTCCTTTTATTGGCGGCTCTGTTCATTGGCGGCTCTGTTCATTGGCGGCTCTGTTCATTGGCGGCTCTGTTAATTGGCGGCTCTGTTTATTGGCGGCTCTGTTTATTGGCGGCTCCTTTTATTGGCGGCTCCTTTTATTGGCGGCTCCTTTTATTGGCGGCTCCGTTTGTTGGCAGCTCCGTTTGTTGTCAGCTCCGTTTATTGGAGGCTCTGTTCATTGGTGGCTCTGTTCATTGGTGGCTCTGTTCATTGGTGGCTCTGTTCATTGGTGGCTCTGTTCATTGGTGGCTCTGTTCATTGGTGGCTCTGTTCATTGGTGGCTCTGTTCATTGGGGCGCAGTTTATTGGTGGCGCTGTTTATTGGTGGCGCTGTTTATTGGTGGCGCTGTTTATTGGTGGCGCTGTTTATTGGTGGCGCTGTTTATTGGCGGCGCTGTTTATTAGCGGCGCTGTTTATTGGCGGCGCTGTTTATCGGTGGCACAGTTGATTGGTGGCTTCGTTTATTGGCAGTGCTGTTTATTGGCAGCTCCGTTCATTATCAACTCCGTTTATTGGCAGCTCCGTTCATTATCAACTCCGTTTATTGGCAGCTCCATTTATTGGCGGCTCCATTTATTGGCGGCTCAGTTTGTTGCCGGCTCAGTTGATTGGTGGCTCCTCCTTTTATTGGCGGCTCCTCCTTTTATTGGCGGCTCCTCCTTTTATTGGCGGCTCCTCCTTTTATTGGCGGCTCCTCCTTTTATTGGCGGCTCCTCCTTTTATTGGCGGCTCCTCCTTTTATTGGCGGCTCCTTTTATTGGTGGCTCCTTTTATTGGTGGCTCCTTTTATTGGTGGCTCAGTTTATTGGTGGCTCAGTTTATTGGTGGCTCAGTTTATTGGCGGCTCAGTTTATTGGCAACTCTGTTCATTGCCGGCTCCTTTTATTGGTGGCTCCTTTTATTGGTGGCTCCTTTTATTGGCGGCTCCTTTTATTGGCGGCTCCTTTTATTGGCGGCTCAGTTTATTGGCGGCTCAGTTTATTGGCGGCTCAGTTTATTGGCGGCTCAGTTTATTGGCGGCTCAGTTTATTGGCGGCTCAGTTTATTGGCGGCTCAGTTTATTGGCGGCTCAGTTTATTGGCGGCTCAGTTTATTGGCGGCTCAGTTTATTGGCGGCTCCGTTTCATTGGCAACTCTGTTCATTGCAGGCTCCCTTGATTGGCGGCTCCTTTTATTGGCGGCTCCTTTTATTGGCGGCTCCTTTTATAGGCGGCTCCTTTTATTGGCGGCTCCGTTTATTGGCAGCTCCATTTATTGGCGGCTCCATTTATTGGCGGCTCCGTTTATTGACGGCTCCGTTTATTGACGGCCCCTGTTTATTGGCGGCCCCTGTTTATTGGCGGCTCTGTTTATTGGCGGCTCCGTTCATTGTCAGCTCTGTTTATTGGCAGCTCCGTTTATTGGCCATGATTTTTGTTGTCTCCGTTCATTTGGTGGCTCCTTTCATTGGCGGCTCAGTTTATTGGTGGCTCCGTTTATTGGCAGCTCTGTTTATTGGCAGCTCTGTTTATTGGCAGCTCTGTTTATTGGCGGTTCCGTTTATTGGCGGTTCCATTTATTGGCGGTTCAGTTTATTGGCGGTTCAGTTTATTGGTGGTGCCATTTATTGGCGGCTCCTTTTATTGGCGGCTCCTTTTATTGGCGGCTCCGTTTCTTGGCGGCTCCGTTTATTGGCGGCTCCGTTTATTGGCGACCTCGTTTATTGGCGGCTCCGTTTATTGGCGGTTCCGTTTATTGGCAGTTCCGTTTATTGGCGGTTCCGTTTATTGGCGGTTCCGTTTATTGGCGGTTCCCTTTATTGGCGGTTCCGTTTATTGGTGGTTCCGTTTATTGGTGGTTCCGTTTATTGGTGGTTCCGTTTATTGGCGGCTCCGTTTATTGGCGGTGCCGTTTATTGGTGGCTCTGTTCATTTGTGGCTCTGTTCATTGGCAGCTCCTTTTATTGGCGGTACTGTTTATTGGCGGTACTGTTTATTGGCAGTGCTGTTTATTGGCAGTGCTGTTTATTGGCAGTGCTGTTTATTGGCGGTGCTGTTTATTGGTGGTGCTGTGTATTGGCGGTGCTGTGTATTGGCGGTGCTGTGTATTGGTGGTGCTGTGTATTGGCGGCTCCGTTAATTGGCGGCTCTGTTCATTGGTGGCTCTGTTCATTGGTGGCTCCGTTCATTGGTGGCTCCGTTCATTGGCGGCTCTGTTGATTGGTGGCTCCGTTGATTGGTGGCTCCGTTGATTGGTGGCTCCATTCATTGGTGGCTCCGTTGATTGGTGGTTCCATTGATTGGTGGCTCCATTGATTGGTGGCTCCATTGATTGGTGGCACCGTTGATTGGTGGCACCGTTGATTGGTGGCACCGTTGATTGGTGGCTCTGTTCATTGGTGGCTCTGTTGATTGGCGGTGCTTTTTATTGGTGGTGCTTTTTATTGGCGGCTCCGATCATTGAAGGCTCCATTGATTGGCGGCTCCGTTTATTGGCGGCTCAGTTTATTGGCGGCTCAGTTTATTGGCGGCTCAGTTTATTGGCGGCTCCGTTTATTGGCGGATCTGTGTATTGGCCGTTCTGTTTATTGGCGGTTCTGTTTATTGGCGGTTCTGTTTATTGGCGGTTCTGTTTATTGGCGGTTCTGTTTATTGGCGGTTCTGTTTATTGGCGGTTCTGTTTATTGGCGGGTTTTTTTATTGGCGGTTCTGTTCATTGGCGGTTCTGTTCATTGGCGGTTCTGTTCATTGGGGGTTCTGTTTATTGGCGGTTCTGTTTATTGGCGGTTCTGTTTATTGGCGGTTCTGTTTATTGGCGGTTCTGTTTATTGGCGGTTCTGTTTATTGGCGGTTCTGTTTATTGGCAGTTCTGTTTATTGGCGGTTCTGTTTATTGGCGGTTCTGTTTATTGGCGGCTCCGTTTATTGGCTGCTCTGATTATTGGCGGCTCTGTTTATTGGTGGCTCCGTTAATTGCCCATGATTTAAATTTTTGGCTCTGTACATTTGACGGCTCCTTTCATTGGCGGCTCCGTTTATTGGCGGTTCAGTTTATCGGTGGCACAGTTGATTGGTGGCACAGTTGATTGGTGGCTCTGTTGATTGGTGGCTCCATTGATTGGTGGCTCCATTGATTGGTGGCTCCGTTGATTGGTGGCTCCGTTGATTGGTGGCTCTGTTGATTGGTGGCTCCGTTGATTGGTGGCTCCGTTGATTGGTGGCTCCGTTGATTGGCGGCTCCTCCTTTTATTGGCGGCTCCTCCTTTTATTGGCGGCTCCTCCTTTTATTGGCGGCTCCTCCTTTTATTGGCGGCTCTGTTCATTGGCGGCTCTGTTCATTGGTGGCTCTGTTCATTGGTGGCTCTGTTCATTGGTGGCTCTGTTCATTGGTGGCTCTGTTCATTGGTGGCTCTGTTCATTGGTGGCTCTGTTCATTGGTGGCTCTGTTCATTGGTGGCTCTGTTCATTGGTGGCTCCGTTTATTGGCTGTTCTGTTTATTGGCTGTTCTGTTTATTGGCTGTTCTGTTTATTGGCTGTTCTGTTTATTGGCGCTTCTGTTTATTGGCGCTTCTGTTTATTGGCGCTTCTGTTTATTGGCGCTTCTGTTTATTGGCGCTTCTGTTTATTGGCGGTTCTGTTTATTGACGGTTCTGTTTATTGACGGTTCTGTTTATTGACGGTTCTGTTTATTGACGGTTCTGTTTATTGACGGTTCTGTTTATTGACGGTTCTGTTTATTGACGGTTCTGTTTATTGACGGTTCTGTTTATTGGCGGCTCTGTTTATTGGCAGCTCTGTTTATTGGCAGCTCCGTTTAATGGCGGCTCCGGTTAATGGCGCTGTTTATTGGCAGCTCTTCCTTTTATTGGCGGCTCCTCCTTTTATTGGCGGCTCCTCCTTTTATTGGCGGCTCCTCCTTTTATTGGCGGCTCCTCCTTTTATTGGCGGCTCTGTTCATTGGCGGCTCTGTTCATTGGCGGCTCTGTTCATTGGCGGCTCTGTTCATTGGCGGCTCTGTTTATTGGCGGCTCTGTTCATTGGCGGCTCTGTTCATTGGCGGCTCTGTTCATTGGCGGCTCTGTTCATTGGCGGCTCTGTTCATTGGCGGCTCTGTTCATTGGCAGTTCCGTTTATTGGCAGCTCCCTTTATTGGCGGCTCTGTTTATTGGCAGCTCCGTTTAATGGCGGCTCCGGTTAATGGCGCTGTTTATTGGCAGCTCTTCCCTTTATTGGCGGCTCCTCCTTTTATTGGCGGCTCCTCCTTTTATTGGCAGCTCCTCCTTTTTTTGGCGGCTCCTCCTTTTATTGGCGGCTCTGTTCATTGGCGGCTCTGTTCATTGGCGGCTCTGTTAATTGGCAGCTCTGTTTATTGGCGGCTCTGTTTATTGGCGGCTCTGTTTATTGGCGGCTCTGTTTATTGGCGGCTCTGTTTATTGGCGGCTCCTTTTATTGGCGGCTCCGTTTATTGGCAGCTCCGTTTGTTGGCAGCTCCGTTTGTTGTCAGATCCGTTTATTGGAGGCTCTGTTCATTGGTGGCTCTGTTCATTGGCGGCTCTGTTCATTGGTGGCTCTGTTCATTGGTGGCTCTGTTCATTGGTGGCTCTGTTCATTGGCGGCGCTGTTTATTGGCGGCGCTGTTTATTGGTGGCGCTGTTTATTGGTGGCGCTGTTTATTGGTGGCGCTGTTTATTGGTGGCGCTGTTTATTGGTGGCGCTGTTTATTGGTGGCGCTGTTTATTGGCGGCGCTGTTTATTGGCGGCGCTGTTTATTGGCGGCGCTGTTTATCGGTGGCACAGTTGATTGGTGGCTTCGTTTATTGGCAGTGCTGTTTATTGGCAGCTCCGTTCATTATCAACTCCGTTTATTGGCAGCTCCGTTCATTATCAACTCCGTTTATTGGCGGCTCCATTTATTGGTGGCTCCGTTCATTATCAACTCCGTTTATTGGCGGCTCCATTTATTGGTGGCTCCATTTATTGGCGGCTCCATTTATTGGCGGCTCCATTTATTGGCGGCTCCATTTATTGGCGGCTCAGTTTGTTGCCGGCTCAGTTGATTGGTGGCTCCTCCTTTTATTGGCGGCTCCTCCTTTTATTGGCGGCTCCTCCTTTTATTGGCGGCTCCTTTTATTGGCGGCTCCTTTTATTGGCGGCTCCTTTTATTGGTGGCTCAGTTTATTGGCGGCTCAGTTTATTGGCGGCTCAGTTCATTGGCGGCTCAGTTTATTGGCGGCTCAGTTTATTGGCGGCTCAGTTTATTGGCGGCTCAGTTTATTGGCGGCTCAGTTTATTGGCGGCTCCGTTTCATTGGCAACTCTGTTCATTGCCGGCTCCTTTTATTGGCGGCTCCTTTTATTGGCGCCTCCTTTTATTGGCGGCTCCGTTTATTGGCAGCTCCGTTTATTGGCGGCTCCGTTTATTGGCAGCTCTGTTTTTTGGACATGATTTTTATTGTTGTCTCTGTTAAGTTGATGGCTCCATTGATTGGCGGCTCCATTGATTGGCGGCTCCATTTATTGGCGGCTCCGTTTATTGGCGGCCCCTGTTTATTGGCGGCCCCTGTTTATTGGCGGCCCCTGTTTATTGGCGGCCCCTGTTTATTGGCGGCTCCGTTTATTGGCAGCTCTGTTTATTGGCAGCTCTGTTTATTGGCGGCTCCGTTTATTGGCGGCTCCGTTTATTGGCGGCTCCGTTTATTGGCGGCTCTGTTTTTTGGACATGATTTTTATTGTTGTCTCTGTTAAGTTGATGGCTCCATTGATTGGCGGCTCCATTGATTGGCGGCTCCATTTATTGGCGGCTCCGTTTATTGGCGGCCCCTGTTTATTGGCGGCCCCTGTTTATTGGCGGCCCCTGTTTATTGGCGGCCCCTGTTTATTGGCGGCTCTGTTTATTGGCAGCTCTGTTTATTGGCAGCTCTGTTTATTGGCGGCTCCGTTCATTGGCAACTCCGTTCATTGTCAGCTCTGTTTATTGGCAGCTCCGTTTATTGGCCATGATTTTTATTGTTGTCTCCGTTCATTTGATGGCTCCTTTCATTGGCGGCTCCGTTTATTGGCGGCTCCGTTTATTGTCGGCTCCGTTTATTGGCGACTCCGTTTATTGGCCATGATTTTTATTGTTGTCTGTTCTTTGGTGGCTCCATTGATTGGTGGCTCCATTTATTGGCAGTGCTGTTTATACGCATCTCCGTTCATTGGCAGCTCCGTTCATTGGCAGCTCCGTTTATTGGCGGCTCCGTTTATTGGCGGCCCCTGTTTATTGGCGGCTCCGTTTATTGGCGGCTCCGTTTATTGGCAGCTCTGTTTATTGGCGGCTCTGTTTATTGGCGGCTCTGTTTATTGGCGGCTCTGTTTATTGGCTGCTCTGTTTATTGGCGGCTCTGTTTATTGGCGGCTCTGTTTATTGGCGGCTCTGTTTATTGGCGGCTCTGTTTATTGGCGGCTCTGTTTATTGGCGGCTCTGTTTATTGGCGGCTCCGTTAATTGGCGACTCCGTTCATTTTCAGCTCTGTTTATTGGCAGCTCCGTTTATTGGCCATGATTTTTGTTGTCTCAGTTCATTTGGTGGCTCCTTTCATTGGCGGCTCTGTTTATTGGTGGCTCCGTTTATTGGCAGCTCTGTTTATTGGCGGCTCTGTTTATTGGCGGCTCCGTTTATTGGCGGTTCCGTTTATTGGCGGCTCCGTTTATTGGCGGTTCCGTTTATTGGCGGTTCCGTTTATTGGCGGTTCCGTTTATTGGCGGTTCCGTTTATTGGCGGTTCCGTTTATTGGCGGTTCCGTTTATTGGCAGTTCCGTTTATTGGCGGTTCCGTTTATTGGCGGTTCCGTTTCTTGGCGGTTCCGTTTCTTGGCGGTTCCGTTTCTTGGCGGTTCCGTTTCTTGGCGGTTCCGTTTATTGGCGGCTCCGTTTATTGGCGGCTCCGTTTATTGGCGGCTCCGTTTATTGGCGGCTCCGTTTATTGGCGGCTCCGTTTATTGGCGGCGCCGTTTATTGGCGGCGCCGTTTATTGGCGGCGCCGTTTATTGGCGGTGCCGTTTATTGGTGGCTTTGTTCATTGGCGGTACTGTTTATTGGCGGTACTGTTTATTGGCGGTACTGTTTATTGGTGGTACTGTTTATTGGCGGTACTGTTTATTGGCGGTACTGTTTATTGGCGGTACTGTTTATTGGCGGTACTGTTTATTGGCGGTGCGGTTTATTGGCGGTGCGGTTTATTGGCGGTGCTGTTTATTGGCGGTGCTGTTTATTGGCGGTGCTGTTTATTGGCGGTGCTGTTTATTGGCGGCGCTGTTTATTGGCGGCGCTGTTTATTTGCGGCTCCGTTTCATTGGCAACTCCGTTTATTGGCAGCTCCGTTTATTGGTGGCTCTGTTTATTGGCAGCTCTGTTTATTGGCGGCTCCTCCTTTTATTGGCGGCTCCTCCTTTTATTGGCGGCTCCTCCTTTTATTGGCGGCTCCTCCTTTTATTGGCGGCTCCTCCTTTTATTGGCGGCTCCTCCTTTTATTGGCGGCTCCTTTTATTGGCGGCTCCTTTTATTGGCGGCTCCTTTTATTGGCGGCTCCTTTTATTGGCGGCTCCTTTTATTGGCGGCTCCTTTTATTGGCGGCTCCTTTTATTGGTGGCTCAGTTTATTGGTGGCTCAGTTTATTGGCGGCTCAGTTTATTGGCGGCTCAGTTTATTGGCGGCTCAGTTTATTGGCGGCTCAGTTTATTGGCGGCTCAGTTTATTGGCGGCTCAGTTTATTGGCGGCTCCGTTTATTGGCGGCTCCGTTTATTGGCGGCTCCGTTTCATTGGCAACTCTGTTCATTGCCGGCTCCCTTGATTGGCGGCTCCCTTGATTGGCGGCTCCTTTTATTGGCGGCTCCTTTTATTGGCGGCTCCTTTTATTGGCGGCTCCGTTTATTGGCAGCTCCGTTTATTGGCGGCTCCGTTTATTGGCAGCTCTGTTTTTTGGACATGATTTTTATTGTTGTCTCTGTTAAGTTGATGGCTCCATTGATTGGCGGCTCCATTTATTGGCGGCTCCGTTTATTGACGGCTCCGTTTATTGGCGGCCCCGTTTATTGGCGGCCCCTGTTTATTGGCGGCCCCTGTTTATTGGCGGCCCCTGTTTATTGGCGGCCCCTGTTTATTGGCGGCCCCTGTTTATTGGCGGCCCCGTTTATTGGCAGCTCTGTTTATTGGGGGCTCCGTTCATTGTCAGCTCTGTTTATTGGCAGCTCCGTTTATTGGCCATGATTTTTGTTGTCTCCGTTCATTTGGTGGCTCCTTTCATTGGTGGCTCAGTTTATTGGTGGCTCCGTTTATTGGCAGCTCTGTTTATTGGCAGCTCTGTTTATTGACAGCTCCGTTTATTGGCAGCTCCGTTTATTGGCGGCTCCGTTTATTGGCGGTTCCGTTTATTGGCGGTTCCGTTTATTGGCGGTTCTGTTTATTGGCGGTTCCGTTTATTGGCGGTTCAGTTTATTGGCGGCTCTGTTTATTGGCGGCTCTGTTTATTGGCGGCTCTGTTTATTGGCGGCTCTGTTTATTGGCAGCTCTTCCTTTTATTGGCGGCTCCTCCTTTTATTTGCGGCTCCTCCTTTTATTTGCGGCTCCTCCTTTTATTTGCGGCTCCTCCTTTTATTTGCGGCTCCTCCTTTTATTGGCGGCTCCTCCTTTTATTGGCGGCTCCTCCTTTTATTGGCGGCTCTGTTCATTGGCGGCTCTGTTCATTGGCGGCTCTGTTCATTGGCGGCTCTGTTCATTGGCAGTTCCGTTTATTGGCTGCTCCCTTTATTGGCGGCTCTGTTTATTGGCAGCTCCGTTTAATGGCGGCTCCGGTTAATGGCGCTGTTTATTGGCAGCTCTTCCTTTTATTGGCGGCTCCTCCTTTTATTGGCGGCTCCTCCTTTTATTGGCGGCTCTGTTCATTGGCGGCTCTGTTCATTGGCGGCTCTGTTCATTGGCGGCTCTGTTTATTGGCGGCTCCTTTTATTGGCGGCTCCTTTTATTGGCAGCTCCGTTTGTTGGCAGCTCCGTTTGTTGTCAGCTCCGTTTATTGGAGGCTCTGTTCATTGGTGGCTCTGTTCATTGGTGGCTCTGTTCATTGGTGGCTCTGTTCATTGGTGGCTCTGTTCATTGGCGGCTCTTTTTATTGGTGGCGCAGTTTATTGGTGGCGCTGTTTATTGGTGGCGCTGTTTATTGGTGGTGCTGTTTATTGGCGGCGCTGTTTATTAGCGGCGCTGTTTATTGGCGGCGCTGTTTATCGGTGGCACAGTTGATTGGTGGCTTCGTTTATTGGCAGTGCTGTTTATTGGCAGCTCCGTTCATTATCAACTCCGTTTATTGGCAGCTCCGTTCATTATCAACTCCGTTGATTGGTGGCTCCTCCTTTTATTGGTGGCTCCTTTTATTGGCGGCTCCTTTTATTGGCGGCTCCTTTTATTGGCTGCTCCTTTTATTGGTGGCTCAGTTTATTGGCGGCTCAGTTTATTGGCGGCTCAGTTTATTGGCGGCTCAGTTTATTGGCGGCTCCGTTTCATTGGCAACTCTGTTCATTGCCGGCTCCTTTTATTGGCGGCTCCTTTTATTGGCGCCTCCTTTTATTGGCGGCTCTGTTTATTGGCATCTCCCTTTATTGGCGGCTCCGTTTATTGGCAGCTCTGTTTTTTGGACATGATTTTTATTGTTGTCTCTGTTAAGTTGATGGCTCCATTGATTGGCGGCTCCATTTATTGGCGGCTCCGTTTATTGACGGCTCCGTTTATTGGCGGCCCCTGTTTATTGGCGGCCCCTGTTTATTGGCGGCCCCTGTTTATTGGCAGCTCCGTTTATTGGCAGCTCTGTTTATTGGCAGCTCTGTTTATTGGCGGCTCCGTTCATTGGCGACTCCGTTCATTGTCAGCTCTGTTTATTGGCAGCTCCGTTTATTGGCCATGATTTTTATTGTTGTCTCCGTTCATTTGATGGCTCCTTTCATTGGCGGCTCCGTTTATTGGCGGCTCCGTTTATTGTCGGCTCCGTTTATTGGCGACTCCGTTTATTGGCCATGATTTTTATTGTTGTCTGTTCTTTGGTGGCTCCATTGATTGGTGGCTCCATTTATTGGCAGTGCTGTTTATACGCATCTCCGTTCATTGGCAGCTCCGTTTATTGGCGGCTCCGTTTATTGGCGGCCCCTGTTTATTGGCGGCCCCTGTTTATTGGCGGCTCCGTTTATTGGCGGCTCCGTTTATTGGCGGCTCCGTTAATTGGCGGCTCCGTTTATTGGCAGCTCTGTTTATTGGCAGCTCTGTTTATTGGCGGCTCTGTTTATTGGCGGCTCTGTTTATTGGCGGCTCTGTTTATTGGCGGCTCTGTTTATTGGCAGCTCTGTTAATTGGCGACTCCGTTCATTTTCAGCTCTGTTTATTGGCAGCTCCGTTTATTGGCCATGATTTTTGTTGTCTCAGTTCATTTGGTGGCTCCTTTCATTGGCGGCTCAGTTTATTGGTGGCTCCGTTTATTGGCAGCTCTGTTTATTGGCAGCTCCGTTTATTGGCGGCTCCGTTTATTGGCGGTTCCGTTTATTGGCGGTTCAGTTTATTGGCAGCTCCGTTTATTGGCGGCTCCGTTTATTGGCGGTTCCGTTTATTGGCGGTTCAGTTTATTGGCGGTTCCGTTTATTGGCGGTTCCGTTTATTGGCGGTTCCGTTTATTGGCGGTTCCGTTTATTGGCGGTTCCGTTTATTGGCGGTTCCGTTTATTGGCGGTTCCGTTTATTGGCGGCTCCGTTTATTGGCGGCTCTGTTTATTGGCAGTTCCATTTATTGGCAGCTCAGTTTCTTGGTGGCTCTGTTTATTGGATGCTCTGTTTATTGGCGGCTCTGTTTATTGGCGGCTCTGTTTATTGGCAGTTCCATTTATTGGCAGCTCAGTTTCTTGGTGGCTCTGTTTTTTGGATGCTCTGTTTATTGGCGGCTCTGTTTATTGGCGGCTCTGTTTATTGGCGGCTCTGTTTATTGGCGTCTCTGTTTATTGGCGGCTCTGTTTATTGGCGGCTCTGTTTATTGGCGGCTCTGTTTATTGGCGGCTCCTCCTTTTATTGGCGGCTCCTCCTTTTATTGGCGGCTCCTCCTTTTATTGGCGGCTCCTCCTTTTATTGGCGGCTCCTGTTATTGGTGGCTCAGTTTATTGGTGGCTCAGTTTATTGGCGGCTCAGTTTATTGGCGGCTCTGTTTATTGGCGGCTCTGTTTATTGGCGGCTCTGTTTATTGGCGGCTCTGTTTATTGGCGGCTCTGTTTATTGACGGCTCTGTTTATTGGCAGCTCTTTTTATTGGCGGCTCCTCCTTTTATTGGCGGCTCCTCCTTTTATTGGCGGCTCCTCCTTTTATTGGCGGCTCCTCCTTTTATTGGCGGCTCTGTTCATTGGCGGCTCTGTTCATTGGTGGCTCTGTTCATTGGTGGCTCTGTTCATTGGTGGCTCTGTTCATTGGTGGCTCTGTTCATTGGTGGCTCTGTTCATTGGTGGCTCTGTTCATTGGTGGCTCCGTTTATTGGCTGTTCTGTTTATTGGCTGTTCTGTTTATTGGCTGTTCTGTTTATTGGCGCTTCTGTTTATTGGCGCTTCTGTTTATTGGCGCTTCTGTTCATTGGCGGCTCTGTTCATTGGCGGCTCCGTTTAATGGCGGCTCCGGTTAATGGCGCTGTTTATTGGCAGCTCTTCCTTTTTTTGGCGGCTCCTCCTTTTATTGGCGGCTCCTCCTTTTATTGGCGGCTCTGTTCATTGGCGGCTCTGTTCATTGGCGGCTCTGTTCATTGGCGGCTCTGTTCATTGGTGGCTCTGTTCATTGGCGGCTCTGTTCATTGGCGGCTCTCTTCATTGGCGGCTCTGTTCATTGGCGGCTCTGTTCATTGGCAGTTCCGTTTATTGGCAGCTCCCTTTATTGGCGGCTCTGTTTATTGGCAGCTCCGTTTAATGGCGGCTCCGGTTAATGGCGCTGTTTATTGGCAGCTCTTCCTTTTATTGGCGGCTCCTCCTTTTATTGGCGGCTCCTCCTTTTATTGGCGGCTCCTCCTTTTTTTGGCGGCTCCTCCTTTTTTTGGCGGCTCCTCCTTTTATTGGCGGCTCTGTTCATTGGCGGCTCTGTTCATTGGCGGCTCTGTTAATTGGCAGCTCTGTTTATTGGCGGCTCTGTTTATTGGCGGCTCGTTTATTGGCGGCTCCTTTTATTGGCGGCTCCTTTTATTGGCAGCTCCGTTTGTTGGCAGCTCCGTTTGTTGTCAGATCCGTTTATTGGAGGCTCTGTTCATTGTTGGCTCTGTTCATTGTTGGCTCTGTTCATTGGTGGCTCTGTTCATTGGTGGCTCTGTTCATTGGTGGCTCTGTTCATTGGTGGCTCTGTTTATTGGTGGCGCTGTTTATTGGTGGCGCTGTTTATTGGTGGCGCTGTTTATTGGTGGCGCTGTTTATTGGTGGCGCTGTTTATTGGCGGCGCTGTTTATTGGCGGCGCTGTTTATTAGCGGCGCTGTTTATCGGTGGCACAGTTGATTGGTGGCTTCGTTTATTGGCAGTGCTGTTTATTGGCAGCTCCGTTCATTATCAACTCCGTTTATTGGCAGCTCCGTTCATTATCAACTCCGTTTATTGGCGGCTCCATTTATTGGCGGCTCCATTTATTGGCGGCTCCATTTATTGGCGGCTCAGTTTGTTGCCGGCTCAGTTGATTGGTGGCTCCTCCTTTTATTGGCGGCTCCTCCTTTTATTGGCGGCTCCTCCTTTTATTGGCGGCTCCTCCTTTTATTGGCGGCTCCTTTTATTGGCGGCTCCTTTTATTGGTGGCTCCTTTTATTGGCGGCTCAGTTTATTGGCGGCTCAGTTTATTGGCGGCTCAGTTTATTGGCGGCTCAGTTTATTGGCGGCTCCGTTTCATTGGCAACTCTGTTCATTGCCGGCTCCTTTTATTGGCGGCTCCTTTTATTGGCGCCTCCTTTTATTGGCGGCTCCGTTTATTGGCAGCTCCGTTTATTGGCAGCTCCGTTTATTGGCAGCTCCGTTTATTGGCGGCTCCGTTTATTGGCAGCTCCGTTTATTGGCAGCTCCGTTTATTGGCAGCTCCATTTATTGGCGGCTCCATTTATTGACGGCTCCGTTTATTGGCGGCCCCTGTTTATTGGCGGCCCCTGTTTATTGGCGGCCCCTGTTTATTGGCAGCTCCATTTATTGGCGGCTCCATTTATTGACGGCTCCGTTTATTGGCGGCCCCTGTTTATTGGCGGCCCCTGTTTATTGGCAGCTCTGTTTATTGGCGGCTCCGTTCATTGGCGACTCCGTTCATTGTCAGCTCTGTTTATTGGCAGCTCCGTTTATTGGCCATGATTTTTATTGTTGTCTCCGTTCATTTGATGGCTCCTTTCATTGGCGGCTCCGTTTATTGGCGGCTCCGTTTATTGTCGGCTCCGTTTATTGGCGACTCCGTTTATTGGCCATGATTTTTATTGTTGTCTGTTCTTTGGTGGCTCCATTGATTGGTGGCTCCATTTATTGGCAGTGCTGTTTATACGCATCTCCGTTCATTGGCAGCTCCGTTTATTGGCGGCTCCGTTTATTGGCGGCCCCTGTTTATTGGCGGCTCCGTTTATTGGCGGCTCCGTTTATTGGCAGCTCTGTTTATTGGCGGCTCTGTTTATTGGCGGCTCTGTTTATTGGCGGCTCTGTTTATTGGCGGCTCTGTTTATTGGCGGCTCCGTTTATTGGCGACTCCGTTCATTTTCAGCTCTGTTTATTGGCAGCTCCGTTTATTGGCCATGATTTTTGTTGTCTCAGTTCATTTGGTGGCTCCTTTTATTGGTGGCTCAGTTTATTGGTGGCTCAGTTTATTGGCGGCTCAGTTTGTTGGCGGCTCAGTTTATTGGCGGCTCAGTTTATTGGCGGCTCCGTTTATTGGCGGCTCCGTTTATTGGCGGCTCCGTTTCATTGGCAACTCTGTTCATTGCCGGCTCCCTTGATTGGCGGCTCCTTTTATTGGCGGCTCCTTTTATTGGCGGCTCCGTTTATTGGCAGCTCCGTTTATTGGCGGCTCCGTTTATTTACAGCTCTGTTTTTTGGACATGATTTTTATTGTTGTCTCTGTTAAGTTGATGGCTCCATTGATTGGCGGCTCCATTTATTGGCGGCTCCGTTTATTGACGGCTCCGTTTATTGACGGCTCCGTTTATTGGCGGCCCCTGTTTATTGGCGGCCCCTGTTTATTGGCGGCTCCGTTTATTGGCAGCTCTGTTTATTGGCAGCTCTGTTTATTGGCGGCTCCGTTCATTGTCAGCTCTGTTTATTGGCAGCTCCGTTTATTGGCCATGATTTTTGTTGTCTCCGTTCATTTGGTGGCTCCTTTCATTGGTGGCTCAGTTTATTGGTGGCTCAGTTTATTGGCAGCTCTGTTTATTGGCAGCTCTGTTTATTGGCAGCTCTGTTTATTGGCAGCTCTGTTTATTGGCAGCTCCGTTTATTGGCGGTTCCGTTTATTGGCGGTTCCGTTTATTGGCGGTTCCGTTTATTGGCGGTTCCGTTTATTGGCGGTTCCGTTTATTGGCGGCTCTGTTTATTGGCGGCTCTGTTTATTGGCGGCTCTGTTTATTGGCGGCTCTGTTTATTGGCGGCTCTGTTTATTGGCAGCTCTTCCTTTTATTGGCGGCTCCTCCTTTTATTTGCGGCTCCTCCTTTTATTTGCGGCTCCTCCTTTTATTGGCGGCTCCTCCTTTTATTGGCGGCTCTGTTCATTGGCGGCTCTGTTCATTGGTGGCTCTGTTCATTGGCGGCTCTGTTCATTGGCAGTTCCGTTTATTGGCTGCTCCCTTTATTGGCGGCTCTGTTTATTGGCAGCTCCGTTTAATGGCGGCTCCGGTTAATGGCGCTGTTTATTGGCAGCTCTTCCTTTTATTGGCGGCTCCTCCTTTTATTGGCGGCTCCTCCTTTTATTGGCGGCTCCTCCTTTTATTGGCGGCTCTGTTCATTGGCGGCTCTGTTCATTGGCGGCTCTGTTCATTGGCGGCTCTGTTAATTGGCGGCTCTGTTTATTGGCGGCTCTGTTTATTGGCGGCTCCTTTTATTGGCGGCTCCTTTTATTGGCGGCTCCTTTTATTGGCGGCTCTGTTTGTTGGCAGCTCCGTTTGTTGTCAGCTCCGTTTATTGGAGGCTCTGTTCATTGGTGGCTCTGTTCATTGGTGGCTCTGTTCATTGGTGGCTCTGTTCATTGGTGGCTCTGTTCATTGGTGGCTCTGTTCATTGGTGGCTCTGTTCATTGGTGGCTCTGTTCATTGGGGCGCAGTTTATTGGTGGCGCAGTTTATTGGTGGTGCTGTTTATTGGTGGCGCTGTTTATTGGTGGCGCTGTTTATTGGTGGCGCTGTTTATTGGTGGCGCTGTTTATTGGCGGCGCTGTTTATTAGCGGCGCTGTTTATTGGCGTCGCTGTTTATCGGTGGCACAGTTGATTGGTGGCTTCGTTTATTGGCAGTGCTGTTTATTGGCAGCTCCGTTCATTATCAACTCCGTTTATTGGCAGCTCCGTTCATTATCAACTCCGTTTATTGGCAGCTCCATTTATTGGCGGCTCCATTTATTGGCGGCTCCATTTATTGGCGGCTCAGTTTGTTGCCGGCTCAGTTGATTGGTGGCTCCTCCTTTTATTGGCGGCTCCTCCTTTTATTGGCGGCTCCTCCTTTTATTGGCGGCTCCTCCTTTTATTGGCGGCTCCTCCTTTTATTGGCGGCTCCTCCTTTTATTGGCGGCTCCTTTTATTGGTGGCTCCTTTTATTGGTGGCTCAGTTTATTGGTGGCTCAGTTTATTGGTGGCTCAGTTTATTGGTGGCTCAGTTTATTGGTGGCTCAGTTTATTGGCGGCTCAGTTTATTGGCGGCTCCGTTTCATTGGCAACTCTGTTCATTGCCGGCTCCTTTTATTGGTGGCTCCTTTTATTGGTGGCTCCTTTTATTGGCGGCTCCTTTTATTGGCGGCTCCGTTTATTGGCGGCTCCGTTTATTGGCGGCTTCTTTTATTGGCGGCTCAGTTTATTGGCGGCTCAGTTTATTGGCGGCTCAGTTTATTGGCGGCTCAGTTTATTGGCGGCTCAGTTTATTGGCGGCTCAGTTTATTGGCGGCTCAGTTTATTGGCGGCTCCGTTTCATTGGCAACTCTGTTCATTGCAGGCTCCCTTGATTGGCGGCTCCTTTTATTGGCGGCTCCTTTTATTGGCGGCTCCGTTTATTGGCAGCTCCATTTATTGGCGGCTCCATTTATTGGCGGCTCCGTTTATTGACGGCTCCGTTTATTGACGGCCCCTGTTTATTGGCGGCCCCTGTTTATTGGCGGCTCCGTTTATTGGCAGCTCTGTTTATTGGCGGCTCTGTTTATTGGCGGCTCCGTTTCTTGGCGGCTCTGTTTATTGGCGGCTCCGTTCATTGTCAGCTCTGTTTATTGGCAGCTCCGTTTATTGGCCATGATTTTTGTTGTCTCCGTTCATTTGGTGGCTCCTTTCATTGGCGGCTCAGTTTATTGGTGGCTCCGTTTATTGGCAGCTCTGTTTATTGGCAGCTCTGTTTATTGGTGGCTCCGTTTATTGGCAGCTCTGTTTATTGGCAGCTCTGTTTATTGGCAGCTCTGTTTATTGGCGGTTCCGTTTATTGGCGGTTCCATTTATTGGCGGTTCCATTTATTGGCGGTTCAGTTTATTGGCGGTTCAGTTTATTGGCGGTTCAGTTTATTGGTGGTGCCATTTATTGGCGGCTCCTTTTATTGGCGGCTCCGTTTCTTGGCGGCTCCGTTTATTGGCGGCTCCGTTTATTGGTGACCTCATTTATTGGCAGCTCCGTTTATTGGCGGTTCCGTTTATTGGCGGTTCCGTTTATTGGCGGTTCCGTTTATTGGCGGTTCCGTTTATTGGCGGTTCCGTTTATTGGCGGTTCCGTTTATTGGCGGTTCCGTTTATTGGTGGTTCCGTTTATTGGCGGCTCCGTTTATTGGCGGTGCCGTTTATTGGTGGCTCTGTTCATTTGTGGCTCTGTTCATTGGCAGCTCCTTTTATTGGCGGTACTGTTTATTGGCGGTACTGTTTATTGGCAGTGCTGTTTATTGGCAGTGCTGTTTATTGGCGGTGCTGTTTATTGGTGGTGCTGTGTATTGGCGGTGCTGTGTATTGGCGGTGCTGTGTATTGGTGGTGCTGTGTATTGGCGGCTCCGTTAATTGGCGGCTCTGTTCATTGGTGGCTCTGTTCATTGGTGGCTCTGTTCATTGGTGGCTCCGTTCATTGGCGGCTCTGTTCATTGGTGGCTCTGTTGATTGGTGGCTCCGTTGATTGGTGGCTCCGTTGATTGGTGGCTCCATTCATTGGTGGCTCCGTTGATTGGTGGTTCCATTGATTGGTGGCTCCATTGATTGGTGGCTCCATTGATTGGTGGCTCCGTTGATTGGTGGCACCGTTGATTGGTGGCACCGTTGATTGGTGGCACCGTTGATTGGTGGCACCGTTGATTGGTGGCTCTGTTCATTGGTGGCTCTGTTGATTGGCGGTGCTTTTTATTGGTGGTGCTTTTTATTGGCGGCTCCGATCATTGAAGGCTCCATTGATTGGCGGCTCCGTTTATTGGCGGCTCAGTTTATTGGCGGCTCAGTTTATTGGCGGCTCCGTTTATTGGCGACTCTGTTTATTGGCGGATCTGTGTATTGGCGGTTCTGTTTATTGGCGGTTCTGTTTATTGGCGGTTCTGTTTATTGGCGGTTCTGTTTATTGGCGGTTCTGTTTATTGGCGGTTCTGTTTATTGGCGGTTCTGTTTATTGGCGGTTCTGTTTATTGGCGGTTCTGTTTATTGGCGGTTCTGTTTATTGGCGGTTCTGTTTATTGGCGGTTCTGTTTATTGGCGGTTCTGTTCATTGGCGGTTCTGTTCATTGGCGGTTCTGTTCATTGGCGGTTCTGTTTATTGGCGGTTCTGTTTATTGGCGGTTCTGTTTATTGGCGGTTCTGTTTATTGGCGGTTCTGTTTATTGGCGGTTCTGTTTATTGGCGGTTCTGTTTATTGGCGGTTCTGTTTATTGGCGGTTCTGTTTATTGGCGGTTCTGTTTATTGGCGGCTCCGTTTATTGGCTGCTCTGATTATTGGCGGCTCTGTTTATTGGTGGCTCCGTTAATTGCCCATGATTTAAATTTTTGGCTCTGTACATTTGACGGCTCCTTTCATTGGCGGCTCCGTTTATTGGCGGTTCAGTTTATCGGTGGCACAGTTGATTGGTGGCTCCGTTGATTGGTGGCTCTGTTGATTGGTGGCTCCGTTGATTGGTGGCTCCGTTGATTGGTGGCTCCGTTGATTGGTGGCTCCGTTGATTGGTGGCTCCGTTGATTGGTGGCTCCGTTGATTGGTGGCTCCGTTGATTGGTGGCTCCGTTGATTGGTGGCTCCGTTGATTGGTGGCACCGTTGATTGGCGGTGCCTTTTATTGGTGGTGCTTTTTATTGGCGGCTCCGATTATTGAAGGCTCTGTTTATTGGCGGCTCTGTTTATTGGCGGCTCTGTTCATTGGCGGTTCCGTTTATTGGCGGCTCCTCCTTTTATTGGCGGCTCCTCCTTTTATTGGCGGCTCCTCCTTTTATTGATTGGCTCCTCCTTTTATTGGCTCCTCCTTTTATTGGCGGCTCCTTTTATTGGCTCCTCCTTTTATTGGCTCCTCCTTTTATTGGCTCCTCTGTTCATTGGCGGCTCTGTTCATTGGCGGCTCTGTTCATTGGCTCCTCTGTTCATTGGCGGCTCTGTTCATTGGCGGCTCTGTTCATTGGCGGCTCTGTTCATTGGCGGCTCTGTTTATTGGCGGCTCTGTTTATTGGCGGCTCTGTTTATTGGCGGCTCCGTTTAATGGCGGCTCCGTTTAATGGCGGCTCCGTTTAATGGCGGCTCCGTTTAATGGCGGCTCCGTTTAATGGCGGCTCCGTTTAATGGCGGCTCCGTTTAATGGCGGCTCCGTTTAATGGCGGCTCCGTTTAATGGCGGCTCCGTTTAATGGCGGCTCCGTTTAATGGCGGCTCTGTTTAATGGCGGCTCAGTTCATTGGCGTCTCCTTTTATTGGTGGCTCTGTTCATTGGCAGTTCCGTTTATTGGCGGCTCCCTTTATTGGCGTCTCCTTTTATTGGCGGCTCCTTTTATTGGCGGCTCCCTTTATTGGCAGCTCAGTTTATTGGCAGCTCCGTTTAATGGCGGCTCCCTTTAATGGCGCTGTTTATTGGCGGTGCTGTTTATTGGCGGTGCTGTTTATTGGTGGTTCCGTTTTATGGCGTTTGTTAATTAGCAGTTTCTTTTATTTGCGGGTCAGTTTATTTGCAGTTATGTTTATTGCTGGCTCTGTTCATTGGCTGTTCTGTTTATTGGCGGCTCTGTTTATTGGCGGCTCTGTTTATTGGCGGCTCTGTTTATTGGCGGCTCTGTTTATTGGTGGCTCCGTTTATTGGCCATGATTTTTATTTTTGGCTTTGTTCATTTGGTGGCTCCTTTTATTGGCAGCTCCGCTTATTGGCGGTTCCGTTTATTGGTGGCACAGTTCATTGGTGGCTCCGTTGATTGGTGGCTCTGTTTATTGGCAGTGCTGTTTATTGGCAGCTCCGTTCATTGGCAACTCAGTTCATTGCTGGCATCTTTTATTGGCGGCTCCTTTTATTGGCGACCTCGGTTATTGGCGGCTCCGTTAATTGGCGGCTCCATTTATTGGCGGTTCCGTTTATTGGCGGCTCAGTTTATTGATGGCTCCGTTTATTGGGTGTTCCGTTTATTGACGGTTCCGTTTATTGACGGTTCCGTTTATTGACGGTTCCGTTTATTGACGGTTCCGTTTATTGACGGTTCCGTTTATTGACGGTTCTGTTTATTGGCAGTTCCGTTTATTGGCAGTTCCGTTTATTGGCAGTTCCGTTTATTGGCAGTTCCGTTTATTGGCAGTTCCGTTCATTGGTGGCTCTGTTCATTGGTGGCTCTGTTCATTGGCGGCTCTGTTCATTGGCGGCTCTGTTCATTGGCGGCTCTGTTCATTGGCGGCTCTGTTCATTGGCGGCTCCGTTTATTGGCGGCTCCGTTTATTGGCGGCTCCGTTTATTGGCGGCTCCGTTTATTGGCAGCTCCGTTTATTGGCAGCTCCGTTCATTGGCAACTCCGTTCATTGCCGACTCCCTTTATTGGCGGCTCCCTTTATTGGCGGCTCCCTTTATTGGCGGCTCCCTTTATTGGCGGCTCCGTTTATTGGTGGCTTCTTTTATTGGCGGCTCCTTTTATTGGCGGCTCCTTTTATTGGCGGCTCCTTTTATTGGCGGCTCCTTTTATTGGCGGCTCATTTTAATGGCGGCTCATTTTAATGGCGGCTCCGTTTAATGGTGGCTCTTTTTATTGGCAGCTCTTTTTATTGGCGGCTCTTTTTATTGGTGGCGCTGTTTATTGGTGGCTCCGTTTATTGGCAGCTCTGATTATTGGCGGCTCTTTTTATTGGTGGCTCCGTTAATTGGCCATGATTTTTATTTTTGGCTCTGTACATTTGGTGGCTCCTTTCATTGGCGGCTCCGTTTATTTGCGGCTCCGTTTATTGGCGGCTCCGGTTATTGGCGGTTCAGTTGATTGGTGGCTCCGTTGATTGGTGGCTCCATTGATTGGTGGCTCTGTTGATTGGTGGCTCTGTTGATTGGTGGCTCTGTTGATTGGTGGCTCTGTTGATTGGTGGCTCCGTTGATTGGTGGCTCCGTTGATTGGTGGCTCCGTTTATTGGTGGCTCCGTTTATTGGTGGCTCCGTTTATTGGTGGCTCCGTTGATTGGTGGCTCCGTTCATTGGTGGCTCTGTTGATTGGTGGCTCCGTTTATTGGCAGTGCTTTTTATTGGTCGCTCTGATCATTGAAGGCTCCATTGATTGGCGGCTCCGTTTATTGGCGGCTCCGTTTATTGGCGGCTCCGTTTATTGGTGGCTCAGTTTATTGGCGGCTCAGTTTATTGGCGGCTCCGTTTATTGGCAGCTCTGTTTATTGGCGGCTCTGTTTATTGGCAGCTCTGTTCATTGTCGGCTCTGTTTGTTGGCGGCTCTGTTTATTGGCGGCTCTGTTTATTGGCGGCTCTGTTTATTGGCGGCTCTGTTTATTGGCGGCTCTGTTTATTGGCGGCTCTGTTTATTGGCGGCTCTGTTTATTGGCGGCTCTGTTTATTGGCAGCTCTGTTTATTGGCAGCTCTGTTTATTGGCGGCTCCTCCTTTTATTGGTGGCTCCTCCTTTTAATGGTGGCTCCTCCTTTTAATGGTGGCTCCTCCTTTTAATGGTGGCTCCTCCTTTTATTGGCGGCGCTGTTTATTGGCGGTGCTGTTTATTGGCGGTGCTGTTTATTGGCGGCGCTGTTTATTGGCGGCGCTGTTTATTGGCGGCTCTGTTTATTGGCGGCTCTGTTTATTGGCAGTTCCGTTTATTGGCAGTTCCGTTTATTGGCAGTTCCGTTTATTGGCGGCTCTGTTCATTGGCGGCTCTGTTCATTGGCGGCTCTGTTCATTGGCGGCTCTGTTCATTGGCGGCTCTGTTCATTGGCGGCTCTGTTCATTGGCGGCTCTGTTCATTGGCGGCTCTGTTCATTGGCGGCTCTGTTCATTGGCGGTTCTGTTCATTGGCGGCATTTTTCATTGGTGGCGCCGTTTATTGGCGGTTCTGTTTATTGGTGGCACCGTTCATTGGTGGCTCAGTTGATTGGTGGCTCCATTTATTGGCAGTGCTGTTTATTGGCAGCTCTGTTTATTGGCGGCTCTGTTTATTGGCGGCTCTGTTTATTGGCGGCTCTGTTTATTGGCGGCTCTGTTTATTGGCAGCTCTGTTTATTGGCAGCTCTGTTTATTGGCGGCTCCTCCTTTTATTGGCGGCTCCTCCTTTTATTGGCGGCTCCTCCTTTTATTGGCGGCTCCTCCTTTTATTGGCGGCTCTGTTCATTGGCAGTTCCGTTTATTGGCGGCTCCCTTTATTGGCGTCTCCTTTTATTGGCGGCTCCCTTTATTGGCAGCTCCGTTTATTGGCAGCTCCGTTTAATGGCGGCTCCGTTTAATGGCGGCTCCGTTTAATGGCGCTGTTTATTGGCGGTGCTGTTTATTGGCGGTGCTGTTTATTGGCGGTGCTGTTTATTGGTGGTTCCGTTTTATGGCGTTTGTTAATTAGCAGTTTCTTTTATTTGCGGGTCAGTTTATTTGCAGTTATGTTTATTGCTGGCTCTGTTCATTGGCTGTTCTGTTTATTGGCGGCTCTGTTCATTGGCGGCTCTGTTTATTGGCGGCTCTGTTTATTGGTGGCTCCGTTTATTGGCCATGATTTTTATTTTTGGCTTTGTTCATTTGGTGGCTCCTTTTATTGGCAGCTCCGCTTATTGGCGGTTCCGTTCATTGGTGGCACAGTTCATTGGTGGCTCTGTTTATTGGCAGTGCTGTTTATTGGCAGCTCCGTTCATTGGCAGCTCCGTTCATTGGCAACTCAGTTCATTGCTGGCTCCTTTTATTGGCGGCTCCTTTTATTGGCGACCTCGGTTATTGGCGGCTCCGTTAATTGGCGGCTCCATTTATTGGCGGTTCCGTTTATTGGCGGCTCAGTTTATTGATGGCTCCGTTTATTGGGTGTTCCGTTTATTGACGGTTCCGTTTATTGACGGTTCCGTTTATTGACGGTTCTGTTTATTGGCAGTTCCGTTTATTGGCAGTTCCGTTTATTGGCAGTTCCGTTTATTGGCAGTTCCGTTTATTGGCAGTTCCGTTTATTGGCAGTTCCGTTTAATGGCAGTTCCGTTTATTGGCGGCTCTGTTCATTGGTGGCTCTGTTCATTGGTGGCTCTGTTCATTGGCGGCTCTGTTCATTGGCGGCTCTGTTCATTGGCGGCTCCGTTTATTGGCGGCTCCGTTTATTGGCGGCTCCGTTTATTGGCGGCTCCGTTTATTGGCGGCTCCGTTTATTGGCAGCTCCGTTTATTGGCAGCTCCGTTTATTGGCAGCTCTGTTCATTGGCAACTCCGTTCATTGCCGACTCCCTTTATTGGCGGCTCCCTTTATTGGCGGCTCCCTTTATTGGCGGCTTCTTTTATTGGCGGCTTCTTTTATTGGCGGCTCCTTTTATTGGCGGCTCCTTTTATTGGCGGCTCCTTTTAATGGCGGCTCCTTTTAATGGCGGCTCCGTTTAATGGTGGCTCTTTTTATTGGCGGCTCTTTTTATTGGCGGCTCTTTTTATTGGTGGCGCTGTTTATTGGTGGCTCCGTTTATTGGCAGCTCTGATTATTGGCAGCTCTGTTTATTGGTGGCTCCGTTAATTGGCCATGATTTTTATTTTTGGCTCTGTACATTTGGTGGCTCCTTTCATTGGCGGCTCCGTTTATTTGCGGCTCCGTTTATTGGCGGCTCCGGTTATTGGCGGTTCAGTTGATTGGTGGCTCCGTTGATTGGTGGCTCCATTGATTGGTGGCTCTGTTGATTGGTGGCTCTGTTGATTGGTGGCTCTGTTGATTGGTGGCTCCGTTGATTGGTGGCTCCGTTGATTGGTGGCTCCGTTGATTGGTGGCTCCGTTGATTGGTGGCTCCGTTGATTGGTGGCTCCGTTGATTGGTGGCTCCGTTGATTGGTGGCTCCGTTGATTGGTGGCTCCGTTGATTGGTGGCTCCGTTGATTGGTGGCTCTGTTGATTGGTGGCTCCGTTTATTGGCAGTGCTTTTTATTGGTCGCTCTGATCATTGAAGGCTCCATTGATTGGCGGCTCCGTTTATTGGCGGCTCCGTTTATTGGTGGCTCAGTTTATTGGCGGCTCAGTTTATTGGCGGCTCCGTTTATTGGCAGCTCTGTTTATTGGCGGCTCTGTTTATTGGCAGCTCTGTTCATTGTCGGCTCTGTTTATTGGCGGCTCTGTTTATTGGCGGCTCTGTTTATTGGCGGCTCTGTTTATTGGCGGCTCTGTTTATTGGCGGCTCTGTTTATTGGCGGCTCTGTTTATTGGCGGCTCTGTTTATTGGCAGCTCTGTTTATTGGCAGCTCTGTTTATTGGCGGCTCCTCCTTTTATTGGTGGCTCCTCCTTTTAATGGTGGCTCCTCCTTTTAATGGTGGCTCCTCCTTTTAATGGTGGCTCCTCCTTTTAATGGTGGCTCCTCCTTTTAATGGTGGCTCCTCCTTTTAATGGTGGCTCCTCCTTTTATTGGCGGCGCTGTTTATTGGCGGCGCTGTTTATTGGCGGCGCTGTTTATTGGCGGCGCTGTTTATTGGCGGCTCTGTTTATTGGCAGTTCCGTTTATTGGCGGCTCTGTTCATTGGCGGCTCTGTTCATTGGCGGCTCTGTTCATTGGTGGCTCTGTTCATTGGTGGCTCTGTTCATTGGTGGCTCTGTTCATTGGTGGCTCTGTTCATTGGCGGCTCTGTTCATTGGCGGCTCTGTTCATTGGCGGCTCTGTTCATTGGCGGCTCTGTTCATTGGCGGCTCTGTTCATTGGCGGCTCTGTTCATTGGCGGCTCTGTTCATTGGCGGTTCTGTTCATTGGCGGCATTTTTCATTGGTGGCGCCGTTTATTGGCGGTTCTGTTCATTGGTGGCACCGTTCATTGGTGGCTCAGTTGATTGGTGGCTCCATTTATTGGCAGTGCTGTTTATTGGCAGCTCTGTTTATTGGCGGCTCTGTTTATTGGCGGCTCTGTTTATTGGCGGCTCTGTTTATTGGCGGCTCTGTTTATTGGCGGCTCTGTTTATTGGCGGCTCTGTTTATTGGCGGCTCTGTTTATTGGCAGCTCTGTTTATTGGCAGCTCTGTTTATTGGCGGCTCCTCCTTTTATTGGCGGCTCCTCCTTTTATTGGCGGCTCCTCCTTTTATTGGCGGCTCCGTTTATTGGTGGCTCCTTTTATTGGCGGCTCCGTTTATTGGCGGTTCAGTTGATTGGTGTCTCCGTTGATTGGTGGCTCCATTGATTGGTGGCTCCGTTGATTGGTGGCTCCGTTGATTGGTGGCTCCGTTGATTGGTGGCACCGTTGGTTGGTGGCACCTTTCATTGGTGGCTCCGTTTATTGGCGGCTCCGTTTATTGGCGGCTCTGTTTATTGGCGGCTCTGTTCATTGTCAGCTCTGTTTATTGGCGGCTCTGTTTATTGGCGGCTCTGTTTATTGGCGGCTCTGTTTATTGGCGGCTCTGTTTATTGGCGGTTCCGTTTATTGGCAGTTCCGTTTATTGGCGGCTCAGTTTCTTGGCGGCTCAGTTTCTTGGCGGCTCAGTTTCTTGGCGGCTCAGTTTCTTGGCGGCTCAGTTTCTTGGCGGCTCTGTTTATTGGCGGATCCTCCGTTTATTGGCGGCTCCTCCGTTTATTGGCGGCTCCTCCGTTTATTGGCGGCTCCTCCGTTTATTGGCGGCTCCTCCTTTTATTGGCGGCTCCTCCTTTTATTGGCGGCTCCTCCTTTTATTGGCGGCTCCTCCTTTTATTGGCGGCTCCTCCTTTTATTGGCGGCTCCTCCTTTTATTGGCTCCTCCGTTTATTGGCTCCTCTGTTCATTGGCTCCTCTGTTCATTGGCTCCTCTGTTCATTGGCTCCTCTGTTCATTGGCGGCTCTGTTCATTGGTGGCTCTGTTCATTGGCGGCTCTGTTAATTGGCGGCTCTGTTAATTGGCGGCTCTGTTCATTGGCGGCTCTGTTCATTGGCGGCTCTGTTTATTGGCGGCTCCGTTTAATGGCGGCTCCGTTTAATGGCGGCTCCGTTTAATGGCGGCTCCGTTTAATGGCGGCTCCGTTTAATGGCGGCTCCGTTTAATGGCAGCTCCATTTAATGGCGGCTCCGTTTAATGGCGGCTCAGTTCATTGGCGGCTCTGGTTATTGGCGGCTCTGTTCATTGGCAGTTCCGTTTATTGGCGGCTCCCTTTATTGGCGTCTCCTTTTATTGGTGGCTCTGTTCATTGGCAGTTCCGTTTATTGGCGGCTCCCTTTATTGGCGTCTCCTTTTATTGGCGGCTCCCTTTATTGGCAGCTCCGTTTATTGGCTGCTCCGTTTATTGGCGGCTCAGTTCATTGGCTGTTCAGTTTATTGGTTGCACCGTTCATTGGTGGCTCCATTGATTGGCGGCTCTGTTCATTGGCGGCTCTGTTCATTGGCGGCTTTGTTTATTGGCGGCTTTGTTTATTGGCGGCTTTGTTTATTGGCGGCTCTGTTTATTGGTGGTGCTGTTTATTGGTGGTGCTGTTTATTGGTGGTGCTGTTTATTGGTGGTGCTGTTTATTGGTGGTGCTGTTTATTGGCGGTGCTGTTTATTGGCGGAGCTGTTTATTGGCGGCTCCGTTTATTGGCGGCTCTGTTTATTGGCGGCTCTGTTTATTGGCGGCTCTGTTTATTGGCGGCTCTGTTCATTGGCGGCTCTGTTCATTGGCGGCTCTGTTCATTGGCGGCTCTGTTCATTGGCGGCTCTGTTCATTGGCGACGTCGTTTATTGGCGACGCCGGTTATTGGCCATGATTTTTATTGTTGTCTCTGTTCATTTGGTGGCTCCTTTCATTGGCTGTTCCAGTTATTGGCTGTTCTGTTTATTGGCTGTTCTGTTTATTGGCTGTTCTGTTTATTGGCAGCTCCGTTTATTGGCAGCTCTGTTTATTGGCGCCTCCTTTCATTGCCGGCTGTTTATTGGCGGCTCCGTTTATTGGCGGCTCCGTTTATTGTCGGCTCCGTTTATTGTCGGCTCCATTTATTGGCGGCTCTGTTCATTGGTGGCTCTGTTATTGTTGGCTCTGTTCATTGGTGGCTCTGTTATTGTTGGCTCTGTTCATTGGTGGCTCTGTTCATTGGTGGCTCTGTTCATTGATGGCTCTGTTCATTGGCGGCTCTGTTCATTGGCGGTGCCATTTATTGGCGGTGCCGTTAATTGGTGGTGCTGTTTATTGGCAGTGCTGTTTATTGGCAGCTCCGTTTATTAGCCATGAGTTTTTATTGTTGTCTCCGTTCATTTGGTGGCTCCTTTCATTGGCGGCTCTGTTTATTGGCAGGTCCATTTATTGGCCATGATTTTTATTGTTGTCTCTACTCATTTGGTGGCTCCTTTCATTGGCGGCTCCGTTTATTGGCGGCTCAGTTCATTGGCTGTTCAGTTTATTGGTTGCACCGTTCATTGGTGGCTCCATTGATTGGTGGCTCCGTTTATTGGTGGCTCCATTTGTTGGCAGTGCTGTTTATTGGTGGCTCTGTTTATTGGCCATGATTTTTATTTTTGGCTTTGTTCATTTGGTGGCTCCTTTTATTGGCAGCTCTGCTTATTGGCGGTTCCGTTTATTGGTGGCACCGTTCATTGGTGGCTCCGTTGATTGGTGGCTCTGTTTATTGGCATTGCTGTTTATTGGCAGCTCCGTTTATTGGCAGCTCCGTTCATTGGCAACTCCGTTCATTGCCGGCTCCTTTTATTGGCGGCTCCTTTTATTGGCAACCTCGTTTATTGGCGGCTCTGTTCATTGGCGGCTCTGTTCATTGGCGGCTCTGTTCATTGGCGGCTCTGTTCATTGGCGGCTCTGTTCATTGGCGGCTCTGTTCATTGGCGGCTCTGTTCATTGGTGGCTCTGTTCATTGGCGGCTCTGTTCATTGGCGGCTCTGTTCATTGGCAGTTCCGTTTGTTGGCGGCTCCCTTTATTGGCGGCTCCTTTTATTGGCGGCTCCGTTTATTGGCGGCTCCGTTTATTGGCGGCTCCGTTTAATGGCGGCTCTGTTTAATAGCGGCTCCATTTAATGGCGGCTCTGTTTATTGGCGGCTCTGTTTATTGCCGGCTCGGTTTATTGGCTGCGCATTTGTTGGCGGTGCTGTTTATTGGCGGTGCTGTTTATTGGTGGTTCCGTTTTATGGCGTTTGTTAATTGGCAGTTTCTTTTATTTGCGGTTCAGTTTATTTTCAGTTATGTTTATTGCTGGCTCTGTTCATTGGCTGTTCTGTTTATTGGCGGCTGTTTATTGGCGGCTCTTTATTGGCGGCTCTGTTTATTGGCCATGATTTTTATTGTTGTCTCCGTTCATTTGGTGGCTCCTTTCATTGGCGGCTCCTTTCATTGGTGTCTCCGTTTATTGGCTATTCAGTTTATTGGTTACACCGTTCATTGGTGGCTCCATTGATTGGTGGCTCCGTTTATTGGCGGTTCCGTTTATTGGCGGTTCCGTTTATTGGCGTTTCAGTTTATTGGCGGCTCCGTTTATTGGCCATGATTTTTATTGTCTGTTCATTTGGTGGCACCTTTCATTGCCGGCTCCGTTTATTGGTGGCTCCGTTTATTGGTGGCTCCGTTCATTGGCAGCTCCGTTCATTGGCAACTCCATGCATTGCCGACTCCGTTTATTGGCGGCTCCATTTATTTGCGGCTCCGATTATTGATGGCTCCGTTTATTGATGGCTCCGTTTATTGGCGGTTCTGTTTATTGACGGTTCCGTTTATTGGCAGTTCCGTTTATTGGTGGCTCTTTTCATTGGTGGCTCTGTTCATTGGTGGCTCTGTTCATTGGCAGCTCCTTTTATTGGTGGTACTGTTTATTGGCGGTACTGTTTATTGGCGGTACTGTTTATTGGCGGTGCTGTGTATTGGCGGTGCTGTGTATTGGCAGTGCTGTGTATTGGCGGTGCTGTGTATTGGCGGTGCTGTGTATTGGCGGTGCTGTGTATTGGCGGTGCTGTGTATTGGTGGTGCTGTTTATTGGCGGTGCTGTTTATTGGCGGTGCTGTTTATTGGCGGTGCTGTTTATTGGCGGTGCTGTTTATTGGCGGTGCTGTTTATTGGCGGCGCTGTTTATTGGCGGCGCTGTTTATTTGCGGCGCTGTTTATTTGCGGCGCTGTTCATTGGCGGTGCCATTTATTGGCGGTGCCGTTAATTGGTGGTGCTGTTTATTGGCAGTGCTGTTTATTGGCAGCTCCGTTTATTAGCCATGAGTTTTTATTGTTGTCTCCGTTCATTTGGTGGCTCCTTTCATTGGCGGCTCTGTTTATTGGCAGGGCCATTTATTGGCCATGATTTTTATTGTTGTCTCTACTCATTTGGTGGCTCCTTTCATTGGCGGCTCCGTTTATTGGCGGCTCAGTTCATTGGCTGTTCAGTTTATTGGTTGCACCGGTCATTGGTGGCTCCATTGATTGGTGGCTCCGTTTATTGGTGGCTCCATTTGTTGGCAGTGCTGTTTATTGGTGGCTCTGTTTATTGGCCATGATTTTTATTTTTGGCTTTGTTCATTTGGTGGCTCCTTTTATTGGCAGCTCTGCTTATTGGCGGTTCCGTTTATTGGTGGCACCGTTCATTGGTGGCTCCGTTGATTGGTGGCTCTGTTTATTGGCATTGCTGTTTATTGGCAGCTCCGTTTATTGGCAGCTCCGTTTATTGGCAGCTCCGTTTATTGGCAGCTCCGTTTATTGGCAGCTCCGTTTATTGGCAGCTCCGTTCATTGGCAACTCCGTTCATTGCCGGCTCCTTTTATTGGCGGCTCCTTTTATTGGCAACCTCGTTTATTGGCGGCTCTGTTTATTGGCGGCTCCGTTTATTGCTTTCAACAAAAGGTATCCAGGAGTCACAACCCTGTTATCGTACTTTAGACTAACCACTATATGACTAACAAATTAAATTGTGAGTTAAATACAATTTATATGTAAACACCATTTAGACACTCATATATATGACATACAACCAAGGTAGGAAATTTTCCCATCAGTTGTCGTTCTGTACCACCACTATTACATCATTTGGGTTCTCCTTACCCAGGAGTTAGTATGAAGTCCGTCACAGTAGTTGAAAAGTGAGGACTGTATGAGTCAGGAGACTGTTGTTAGTTTTAGTATTATTACTGGGTGGTGTCAGTGTGGTGTTGGTATTTACAACTGAAAAAAAGCAGTGCAAGTGAAAATGAGTGAGGTGAGTAAAATTAGGTGGAACTGAGTAGAATGAATATTTTTAATGTTTTCTCTCAGACCCCCAAGTTTAAAAACAGGTGAATAGTGAAAAAAAAGTAGATTTAACATAATATCTACTCAGCAAGTGGTCGACATGTTTCTGCATGTAGATGGAAATGATCCTATGCGTTCATCAGGACCTAGATGTTGCTACTGCTGTATATTACTAAGTGAAAAGGAATAAACGGGAAAAATATCACCTTTTTATCAGGTGTTGATTCTCCACCACAATCTAAAATAGTCATATTGGTAAGGAAAGAAAAAAGAGAAACAGGCATATTTATCACAGAATGCACTCCTTAGTAGTGATATTCTTGTGGTCATGTACATATAATCTAATTGTCATGATAGCACTCACCCAATTCCTGTGGGGATGGCGCCTCACCTCACCTGTTTTGTTTTAAGGGGGGGTTCTACCCTGGAAATCCACATGGGACCTGGGTGCTAAATGGTTTGGGAAAGAAGGGTCCCAGTAGAAGTTGATACATTTACTTAAATTTATTATAGAAAAATCAAATCTCATAACAGGCAATGTCAATCAATCACAATGCATGGGCTATGTTATTTAGTATATAAAAGTGCCCCGAAAAGGGAGGGAAAGTGGGATAGCGTGATGCTGTGAGGGAAAGGACAGTGAGAGAGTAGAGTTGGTGACAAATCATCTATTGCAAAATTATTTCTGAATGCAATACGGTTTTGTGGCTTCAGATCTCTGAGCCAAAAAATAGGATTATAACATATCCCAACGGAATTAAACTGTTTCTGTTGACGCTGAGATATTCAGACTCGTGGGGGAGTGCCAACAGAACAAATTAAGAAAGTAGCCGTCGACGTTTCGACCCCACGCTACACTTGTAGGCGTAATTATAGCCTTACATCGGGGTCTTCATCAGGACAAGGTAGTCAGTACAGGGGCACTACAATCTCTGGAAGTATAAAACAATAAGGTGTAACTAACCGACAATTAATGTCAAACCTCACCTGGCTGCAGCTCAGGTAAATAAGGAGCACCGCTCTGTTTAGCAAAATACAATCATAAAAGCACTCAACCAATTCATATCAAGGCAACATAGACATGTAATATTCTTAAGTTTAAAAAGATAGAGAGGTGGTCTACTGAAGATATTACAAAATCACACATATATACATGTGAAGCAATTATTGTGTAACAATAGTTTTTTTTTAAACATATTACACAGGACTCGTTACAAGTTGTGACATATAGAATCTCTGCCATGCCAGCGGGATAACACAGTAAACTCGATATGGGCGTTTTCAGGTAGACAGGCCAGGTTTTTTATGTTTAGGAAGCCATGGGCGTTACAAAGTATTTTAAAGTATTTCGCTTGTTGAAAAAAATGTCACTCGCAGCCCTGTTCTGTTTTGCATGGTACTAAATACAAGCCGCTCGTGTCAACAAAGTGTCTGCCATGCCCACGAGATAGCAAAGTAAACTCGATATGGGCGTTTTCAGGCAGACAAACAAGGCATGTTATGTTTTAGGAAGCCATGGGCGGTACAAAGTATATTCAAATATGCCGCTTGTTGGAGAAAATGTCACTCCCAACCCTGTTCTATTCAGCATGGTACTAGATACATGCCGTTCGTGAAAGACGGCGTGCACAACAAGCAGAGTGTATTAAAGTATGCCGCTTGTTTAAGGAAAATGCAGTGCGGGATATCACTCGCAACCATTTTCTATTCCGCATGGAACCAAATGCCAATCGCTCGCGGAAAACGGCGAGCGCAACAAACAGACAGTGGGAAGAGAGAGCAGCACACCCTCCATCTGCTTACCTCTCCGTCGGTGTCTCCCAACGTCCCTCTGGGCTATTCTGGGGAGGCACCGAACGGAAGGGAAAACGGGTATTTCAGACGCGACCCAATGCGCAGTGATTTCTGGGAACAGTAGTTTCCATGAGTCGCGTTAATGAAAAGGGTGTATCAAGCATCTTAACTTTGCCTGCCCAATTTGTATTTACACCATTTTAAACATATTCTCGCTGCAAAGTGAAGAGGCTTATTCACTTTAATTAAAACAAGCAAAATTACGATCAGAAGGCTCAACTGTTTTTTTTAAATTGTTGTTTTAAATGCACATACAGTTTATGTATGTATCCTGGATGGTACAAGAGTGTAAATGTCTGGGGATATTTAACTTATATCCAATGTGTGTATCATAGATGGTGAAAGAGTGTAGATATTTTAAGGTATTTCATTTGTACACATTCATGTAAGGAAAGGCTACCCCACAGAGATCCAGTTTTCTGGTTAAACCATTTTGAACAAATTCTCGCTACTTAATGGGGACTTCCTCATTATAGTTAGAAACTAGCACCCAAGAGGTATTTTACGCGATGTGTGTATCATAGATGGCGAAAAAATCTTGATATTCTAGAGTGTTTTATTTACACACATTCATGTAAAAAAATGGCTTCCACATACAAATCCAATATCTATTAGAGTGACATCCAAGGTATGGGTTCGTTAAGACCTTCCTTGTCACTGTTCAACTTATAGACCCACTTCTGTTCAATTTTGAACAGAAATTTGCCTATGTCCGGACAGTAGTCTGGTATATTGGGTTGTTCCAGTATGGTCCATGTAAAATCATTGGGGCCATGTCCCTTTTCCGAAAAATGAGCTGTTAAGCGTGTTGCCTGTTTTCGGCAGCGGACAGTGCTTTTGTGTTCACCAATTCTAATTTTGGTTTTCCTGGTCGTCATGCCAACATATCTTTTAGGGCATGGACAGGTGATCATATATATGGTATTTTCACTATTACAATTGGTGAATTTACGTTGTTGCCATGGGCGCATGGTTCCTATGTCCACTGTAGTTGACTTGGATGTCTGGGGGCATGCAGAGCAATTGCCGCAAGGATGATGTCCTTGTACAGGCGGAAGGTCCCATAGAGTTCCAACTCGCCTAGATGGTTTGCTTTTTGGTCTAGTATGGACCAAATGATCCTTTATATTGGGTCCTCTCTTAAAGGCAAAAAGGGGGGGAGGTAGGGTGTCTCCACTTGTATTCAAAATGGACCAGTGCTTAGTTATAATTTTGCGGACCTGGTTAGATTTTATGTGGAAAGTATTCACAAATGTCATCCTTTTGGTTTTTTCTTTAGGGATACTAATGTCCAACAGGGCGTCCCTGTTGTTATTTGACGCCCTTTTCTTAGATTGACGGATAATCTTCGTGGGGTAATTCTTTTCCCGTAGGTGTTCGGACAATTTCTCCGAATGCCTCTCAAAGGCTTCCTTTGTTGAGCAATTCCTCTGAAGCCTGAGAAATTGCCCAAAGGGCAAATTCTCCCTTAAAGCTCTTGGATGACAACTCTCAAAATTGAGGAGCGCATTCCGTGCCATCGGCTTTTGATATAGTTCCGTTGTAAGCCCATCATTTGTTGCCGATATCAGAAGGTCCAAGAAGGGTAACTCTGTTTTGATGAATTCCACTGTGAATTGAAGAAATTCATTGCAACAGTTTAGCCAGTTATGAAATTCCAGCAGACTGGCCTCAGAGCCTCTCCACACAACAAAGATGTCATCTATGTATCGCTTCCAAACTCGAAGCGATACATAGTAAGGGTTGTCCTGGTTGGGCACCTTAGTCTGTTCCAGCACATGGACGTATAGGTTTGCTAGACTAGGTGCGAAGACACTACCCATACTAGTCCCAGAGATCTGGAGATAGGTAGTGTCTTCGAATTTAAAATAGTTTTCTTTCATAGCCAGCTCAGCTAGGTCCATGATGAAGGCAACCGGGGTTATGGATTGAAGATCCCTCTCTTGTAGTATGCTGCCCACAACCTCTAGAGTCTCTGTCTGAGGGATCGATGTATATAAGGACTCTACATCAAATGAGACAAGTAGATCCGTAGAGGTATTGAAGACTATACTGGGTAGTAGTCGTAGCATGTCTTTCGTATCTTTAAGATACGTTGGCATCTCTTTGACTATAGGGTTCAGGAAAAAGTCCACAAATGTGGATAATGGTTCCAAAACTGACCCTATGCCAGAGATGATTGGTCTCCCTGGAGGTGGTCTCTGTTGTTTGTGTACCTTTGGCAGGCAATAAAAGTAGGGCACCGATGGATGCGAGGTACATAGGTATTGACCCTCTTGAGGGGTGATCCACCCTTCTGTCGTTGCCTCCTCTACTAGTTGACTGATCTTAGTCCTCAACCTTTCTGTGGATCATCTTTCAAAGGTAAGTACGACTTCCGGTCTTGTAACTGCCTTAGACATTCCTGTCTGTAAGTCTCTGTGTCTAGGATGACGATTGCACCACCCTTGTCTTCAGGCTTTATTGTGATGGCTTCATTTGTTGTTAAAGCCTGCAGAGCTAATCTTTCTTTATTCGGTAGGTTGACAAAGGATCTGCGAGTTTTAGTGTTGAAAAGTAGATTGATATCGGTTTCCACCGCCTCCTCAAAAGTTTGGACTCGTGTGGGTAATCCGATGGTCGTTGGATTAAAAGTCGATGGTCTTTTCAAACCAGTGTTGATGACCGGTTCTGTATTCCCGTCAATGATCTGCTTGGCAAAGAAATAGTGAAGTCTAACCTTCCGGAAGAGTTTAGATAGTTCCACTTGTGTGTTAAATTGATCACCCTCATGTGTTGCTACAAAACCTAGTCCGCGGTTGAGAAGGTTTTCTTCATCCTGGGACAGGGAATAGGAGCTCAGATTAATCACGAGGCTGGTGGGTCGGTTGTTCCGTTCGTTCCCGCTCCGTCCTGTGGAATCCTTTTCCCGCTCCTCAGGTCCATCGTTGGTTGTTGTACCAGAGTTGTCCACCGGACCTGGGACCCTTGTCCCTGTCTTCTCCTGCCCCTGTTGGTCCTGGGGCCAAACCCGTTCATTGGCGGCTCCGTTCGTTGGCGGCTCAGTTCATTGGCGGCTGCGTTCATTGGCGGCTCTGTTCATTAGCGGCTCCGTTCATTGGCGGCTCTGTTCATTGGCGGCTCCGTTCATTGGCGGCTCCGTTCATTGGCGGCTCCGTTAATTGGCAGCTCGTTAATTGGCGGCTCGTTAATTGGCGGCTCTGCTCATTGGCGGCTCTGCTCATTGGCGGCTCTGCTCATTGGCGGCTCTGCTCATTGGCGGCTCTGTTCATTGGCGGCTCTGTTCATTGGCGGCTCTGTTCATTGGCGGCTCTGTTCATTGGCGGCTCTGTTCATTGGCGGCTCTGTTCATTGGCGGCTCTGTTCATTGGCGGCTCTGTTCATTGGCGGCTCTGTTTATTGGCGGCTCTGTTTATTGGCGGCTCTGTTTATTGGCGGCGCTGTTTATTGGCGGTGCTGTTTATTGGCGGTGCTGTTTATTGGGGGTGCTGTTTATTGGTGGCGCTGTTTATTGGCGGCGCTGTTTATTGGCGGTGCTGTTTATTGGCGGCTCCGTTTATTGGCGGCTCTGATTATTGGCTGCTCTGATTATTGGCTGCTCTGTTTATTGGTGGCTCAGTTAATTGGCCATGATTTTTATTTTTGGCTCTGTACATTTGGTGGCTCCGTTGATTTGTGGCTCCGTTGATTGGTGGCTCCGTTGATTGGTGGCTCCGTTCATTGGTGGCACCGTTCATTGGTGGCTCCGTTTATTGGCGGTGCCTATTATTGGTGGTGCTTTTTATTGGCGGCTCCGATCATAGAAGGCTCCATTGATTGGCGGCTCCGTTTATTGGCGGCTCTGTTTATTGGCGGCTCCGTTTATTGGCGGCTCCATTTATTGGCGGCTCCGTTCATTGTCAGCTCTGTTTATTGGCGGCTCCGTTTATTGGCGGCTCTGTTTATTGGCGGCTCCGTTTATTGGCGGCTCCATTTATTGGCGGCTCCGTTCATTGTCAGCTCTGTTTATTGGCGGCTCTGTTTATTGGCGGCTCTGTTTATTGGCGGTGCCGTTTATTGGCGGCGCCATTTATTGGCGGCGCCATTTATTGGCGGCTCTGTTTATTGGCGGCTCCGTTTATTGGCGGCTCCGTTTATTGGCGGCTCCGTTTATTGGTGGCTCCGTTTATTGGTGGCTCCGTTTATTGGCGGCTCCATTTATTGGCGGCTCTGATTATTGGCAGCTCTGTTTATTGGTGGCTCGGTTAATTGGCCATGATTTTTATTTTTGGCTCCGTACATTTGGTGGCTCCTTTTATTGGCAGCTCCGCTTATTGGCGGTTCCGTTTATTGGTGGCACCGTTCATTGGTGGCTCAGTTGATTGGTGGCTCAGTTGATTGGTGGCTCCGTTTATTGGCAGCTCCGTTTATTGGCAGCTCCGTTTATTGGCAGCTCCGTTTATTGGCGGCTCCGTTTATTGGCGGCTCCGTTTATTGGCGGCTCCGTTTATTGGCGGCTCCGTTTATTGGCGGCTCCGTTTATTGGCGGCTCTGTTTATTGGCTGCTCTGTTTATTGGGGTTCCGTTTATTGGCGGTTCCGTTCATTGGCATCTCCGTTTATTGGCGGCTCTGTTTATTGGGGTTCCGTTTATTGGCGGCTCCGTTTATTGGCGGCTCTGTTTATTGGCGGCTCTGTTTATTGGCGGCTCTGTTTATTGGGGTTCCGTTTATTGGCGGCTCCGTTTATTGGCCATAATTTTTATTGTTGTCCATTGGTGGCTCCATTGATTATTGGCTCCATTTATTGGCAGTGCTGTTTATAGGCATCTCCGTTCATTGGCAGCTCCGTTCATTGGCGGCTCCGTTTATTGGCAGCTCTGTTTATTGGCGGCTCTGTTTATTGGCAGCTCTGTTTATTGGCGGCTCTGTTTATTGGCGGCTCTGTTTATTGGCGGCTCTGTTTATTGGCGGCTCTGTTTATTGGCGGCTCTGTTTATTGGCAGTTCCGTTTATTGGCAGTTCCGTTTATTGGCGGCTCTGTTCATTGGCGGCTCTGTTATTGGTGGCTCTGTTCATTGGTGGCTCTGTTATTGGTGGCTCTGCTCATTGGTGGCTCTGTTCATTGGTGGCTCTGTTCATTGGCGGCTCTGTTCATTGGCGGCTCTGTTCATTGGCGGCTCTGTTCATTGGCAGCTCTGTTCATTGGCGGCTCTGTTCATTGGCGGCTCTGTTCATTGGCGGCTCTGTTCATTGGCGGCTCTGTTCATTGGCGGCTCTGTTCATTGGCGGCTCTGTTCATTGGCGGCTCTGTTCATTGGCGGCTCTGTTCATTGGCGGCTCTGTTCATTGGCGGCTCTGTTCATTGGCGGCTCTGTTCATTGGCGGCTCTGTTCATTGGCGGAATTTTTCATTGGTTGCTCTGTTCATTGGCGGAATTTTTCATTGGTTGCTCCGTTAATTGGCGGTTCTGTTTATTGGTGGCACCGTTCATTGGTGGCTCAGTTGATTGGTGGCTCCATTTATTGGCAGTGCTGTTTATTGGCAGCTCTGTTTATTGGCGGCTCTGTTTATTGGCGGCTCTGTTTATTGGCGGCTCCTCCTTTTATTGGCGGCTCCTCCTTTTATTGGCGGCTCCTCCTTTTATTGGCGGCTCCTTTTATTGGCGGCTCCTTTTATTGGCGGCTCTGATTATTGGTGGCTCTGTTTATTGGTGGCTCCGTTAATTGGCCATGATTTTTACTTTTGGCTCTGTACATTTGGTGGCTCCTTTCATTGGCGGCTCTGTTTATTGGCGGCTCTGTTTATTGGCGGCTCCGTTTATTGGCGGCTCCGTTTATTGGCGGTTCAGTTGATTGGTGTCTCCGTTGATTGGTGTCTCCGTTGATTGGTGTCTCCGTTGATTGGTGTCTCCGTTGATTGGTGTCTCCATTGATTGGTGGCTCCATTGATTGGTGGCTCCGTTGATTGGTGGCTCCGTTGATTGGTGGCTCCGTTGATTGGTGGCTCCGTTGATTGGTGGCTCCGTTGATTGGTGGCTCCGTTGATTGGTGGCTCCGTTGATTGGTGGCTCCGTTGATTGGTGGCTCCGTTGATTGGTGGCACCGTTGGTTGGTGGCACCTTTCATTGGTGGCTCCGTTTATTGGTGGCTCCGTTTATTGGCGGCTCCGTTTATTGGCGGCTCTGTTCATTGTCAGCTCTGTTCATTGGCGGCTCTGTTTATTGGCGGCTCTGTTTATTGGCGGTTCCGTTTATTGGCAGTTCTGTTTATTGGCGGCTCAGTTTCTTGGCGGCTCAGTTTCTTGGCGGCTCAGTTTCTTGGCGGCTCTGTTTATTGGCGGCTCCTCCGTTTATTGGCGGCTCCTCCGTTTATTGGCGGCTCCTCCGTTTATTGGCAGCTCCTCCGTTTATTGGCGGCTCCTCCGTTTATTGGCGGCTCCTCCGTTTATTGGCGGCTCCTCCGTTTATTGGCGGCTCCTCCTTTTAATGGTGGCTCCTCCTTTTAATGGTGGCTCCTCCTTTTAATGGTGGCTCCTCCTTTTAATGGTGGCTCCTCCTTTTATTGGCGGCTCTGTTTATTGGCGGCTCTGTTTATTGGCGGCTCTGTTTATTGGCGGCTCTGTTTATTGGCGGCGCTGTTTATTGGCGGCGCTGTTTATTGGCGGCGCTGTTTATTGGCGGCGCTGTTGATTGGTGGCTCCGTTGATTGGTGGCTCCGTTTATTGGCAGTGCTGTTTATTGGCAGCTCCGTTCATTATCAACTCCGTTTATTGGCGGCTCCGTTTATTGGCGGCTCCGTTTATTTTGCGGCTCAGTTTGTTGCCGGCTCCGTTTGTTTATTGGCGCTTCTGTTTATTGGCGCTTCTGTTTATTGGCGCTTCTGTTTATTGACGGTTCCGTTTATTGACGGTTCTGTTTATTGACGGTTCCGTTTATTGACGGTTCCGTTTATTGACGGTTCCGTTTATTGACGGTTCCGTTTATTGACGGCTCCGTTTATTGGCGGCTCCGTTTATTGGCGGCTCCGTTTATTGGCTGTTCTGTTTTTTGGCTGTTCTGTTTATTGGCTGTTCTGTTTATTGGCTGTTCTGTTTATTGGCTGTTCTGTTTATTGGCTGTTCTGTTTATTGGCGCTTCAGTTTATTGGCGCTTCAGTTTATTGGCGGCTCTGTTCATTGGCGGCTCTGTTCATTGGCGGCTCTTTTCATTGGCGGCTCTTTTCATTGGCGGCTCTGTTCATTGGTGGCTCTGTTCATTGGTGGCTCTGTTCATTGGTGGCTCTGTTCATTGGCGGCTCCGATTATTGGCGGCTCTGTTTATTGGCAGCTCTGTTTATTGGCGGCTCTGTTTATTGGCGGCTCTGTTCATTGGCGGCTCTGTTCATTGGTGGCTCTGTTCATTGGTGGCTCTGTTCATTGGCGGCTCTGTTCATTGGTGGCTCCTTTTATTGGCGGTGCTGTTTATTGGCGGTGCTGTTTGTTGGCGGTGCTGTTGGCGGTGCTGTTTATTGGCGGTGCTGTTTATTGGCGGCTCCGTTTATTGGTGGCTCCGTTTATTGGCGGCTCCGTTTATTGGCTGTTCTGTTTATTGGCGCTTCTGTTTATTGGCGCTTCTGTTTATTGACGGTTCCGTTTATTGGCGGTTCCGTTTATTGGCGGCTCTGTTCATTGGTGGCTCTGTTCATTGGTGGCTCTGTTCATTGGTGGCTCTGTTATTGGTGGCTCTGTTATTGGTGGCTCTGTTCATTGGTGGCTCTGTTATTGGTGGCTCTGTTATTGGTGGCTCTGTTATTGGTGGCTCTGTTATTGGTGGCTCTGTTATTGGTGGCTCTGTTCATTGGCGGCTCTGCTCATTGGCGGCTCTGCTCATTGGCGGCTCTGTTCATTGGCGGCTCTGTTCATTGGTGGCTCTGTTCATTGGTGGCTCTGTTCATTGGTGGCTCTGTTCATTGGTGGCTCTGTTCATTGGCGGCTCTGTTCATTGGCGGCTCTGTTCATTGGCGGCTCTGTTCATTGGCGGCTCTGTTCATTGGCGGCTCTGTTCATTGGCGGCTCTGTTCATTGGCGGCTCTGTTCATTGGCGGCTCTGTTCATTGGCGGCTCTGTTCATTGGCGGCTCTGTTCATTGGCGGCTCTGTTCATTGGCGGTTCTGTTCATTGGCGGTTCTGTTCATTGGCGGCTCTGTTCATTGGCGGAATTTTTCATTGGTTGCTCCGTTAATTGGCGGTTCTGTTTATTGGTGGCACCGTTCATTGGTGGCTCAGTTGATTGGTGGCTCCATTTATTGGCAGTGCTGTTTATTGGCAGCTCTGTTTATTGGCGGCTCTGTTTATTGGCGGCTCTGTTTATTGGCGGCTCCTCCTTTTATTGGCGGCTCCTCCTTTTATTGGCGGCTCCTTTTATTGGCGGCTCCTTTTATTGGCGGCTCCTTTTATTGGCGGCTCCTTTTATTGGCGGCTCTGATTATTGGTGGCTCTGTTTATTGGTGGCTCCGTTAATTGGCCATGATTTTTACTTTTGGCTCTGTACATTTGGTGGCTCCTTTCATTGGCGGCTCTGTTTATTGGCGGCTCTGTTTATTGGCGGCTCCGTTTATTGGCGGCTCCGTTTATTGGCGGCTCCGTTTATTGGCGGTTCAGTTGATTGGTGTCTCCGTTGATTGGTGGCTCCATTGATTGGTGGCTCCATTGATTGGTGGCTCCGTTGATTGGTGGCTCCGTTGATTGGTGGCTCCGTTGATTGGTGGCTCCGTTGATTGGTGGCTCCGTTGATTGGTGGCACCGTTGGTTGGTGGCACCTTTCATTGGTGGCTCCGTTTATTGGTGGCTCCGTTTATTGGCGGCTCCGTTTATTGGCGGCTCTGTTCATTGTCAGCTCTGTTCATTGGCGGCTCTGTTTATTGGCGGCTCTGTTTATTGGCGGTTCCGTTTATTGGCAGTTCCGTTTATTGGCGGCTCAGTTTCTTGGCGGCTCAGTTTCTTGGCGGCTCAGTTTCTTGGCGGCTCAGTTTCTTGGCGGCTCCTCCGTTTATTGGCGGCTCCTCCGTTTATTGGCGGCTCCTCCGTTTATTGGCGGCTCCTCCGTTTATTGGCGGCTCCTCCGTTTATTGGCGGCTCCTCCGTTTATTGGCGGCTCCTCCTTTTATTGGTGGCTCCTCCTTTTATTGGTGGCTCCTCCTTTTATTGGTGGCTCCTCCTTTTAATGGTGGCTCCTCCTTTTAATGGTGGCTCCTCCTTTTAATGGTGGCTCCTCCTTTTATTGGCGGCTCTGTTTATTGGCGGCTCTGTTTATTGGCGGCTCTGTTTATTGGCGGCTCTGTTTATTGGCGGCGCTGTTTATTGGCGGCGCTGTTTATTGGCGGCGCTGTTGATTGGTGGCTCCGTTGATTGGTGGCTCCGTTTATTGGCAGTGCTGTTTATTGGCAGCTCCGTTCATTATCAACTCCGTTTATTGGCGGCTCCGTTTATTGGCGGCTCCGTTTATTTTGCGGCTCAGTTTGTTGCCGGCTCCGTTTGTTTATTGGCGCTTCTGTTTATTGGCGCTTCTGTTTATTGGCGCTTCTGTTTATTGGCGCTTCTGTTTATTGACGGTTCCGTTTATTGACGGTTCCGTTTATTGACGGTTCCGTTTATTGACGGTTCCGTTTATTGACGGTTCCGTTTATTGACGGCTCCGTTTATTGGCGGCTCCGTTTATTGGCTGTTCTGTTTTTTGGCTGTTCTGTTTATTGGCTGTTCTGTTTATTGGCTGTTCTGTTTATTGGCTGTTCTGTTTATTGGCTGTTCTGTTTATTGGCGCTTCAGTTTATTGGCGGCTCTGTTCATTGGCGGCTCTGTTCATTGGCGGCTCTTTTCATTGGCGGCTCTGTTCATTGGTGGCTCTGTTCATTGGTGGCTCTGTTCATTGGTGGCTCTGTTCATTGGCGGCTCCAATTATTGGCGGCTCTGTTTATTGGCAGCTCTGTTTATTGGCGGCTCTGTTCATTGGTGGCTCTGTTCATTGGTGGCTCTGTTCATTGGCGGCTCTGTTCATTGGTGGCTCCTTTTATTGGCGGTGCTGTTTATTGGCGGTGCTGTTTGTTGGCGGTGCTGTTGGCGGTGCTGTTTATTGGCGGTGCTGTTTATTGGCGGTGCTGTTTATTGGCGGCTCCGTTTATTGGCGGCTCCGTTTATTGGCGGCTCCGTTTATTGGCTGTTCTGTTTATTGGCGCTTCTGTTTATTGGCGCTTCTGTTTATTGACGGTTCCGTTTATTGGCGGTTCCGTTTATTGGCGGCTCTGTTCATTGGTGGCTCTGTTCATTGGTGGCTCTGTTCATTGGTGGCTCTGTTATTGGTGGCTCTGTTCATTGGTGGCTCTGTTCATTGGTGGCTCTGTTATTGGTGGCTCTGTTATTGGTGGCTCTGTTCATTGGTGGCTCTGTTCATTGGCGGCTCTGTTCATTGGCGGCTCTGTTCATTGGCAGCTCTGCTCATTGGCGGCTCTGTTCATTGGTGGCTCTGTTTATTGGGGTTCCGTTTATTGGTGGCTCTGTTCATTGGCGGCTCTGTTCATTGGCGGCTCTGTTCATTGGCGGCTCTGTTCATTGGCGGCTCTGTTCATTGGCGGCTCTGTTCATTGGCGACGCCGTTCATTGGCGACGCCGTTTATTGGCGACTCCGTTTATTGGCCATAATTTTTATTGTTGTCCATTGGTGGCTCCATTGATTGGTGGCTCCATTTATTGGCAGTGCTGTTTATAGGCATCTCCGTTTATTGGCAGCTCCGTTCATTGGCGGCTCTGTTCATTGGCGGCTCTGTTCATTGGTGGCTCTGTTCATTGGCGGCCCTGTTCATTGGCGGCTCTGTTCATTGGCGGCTCTGTTCATTGGCGGCTCTGTTCATTGGTGGCTCTGTTCATTGGCGGCTCTGTTCATTGGCGGCTCTGTTAATTGGTGGCTCTGCTCATTGGCGGCTCTGCTCATTGGCGGCTCTGCTCATTGGCGGCTCTGCTCATTGGCGGCTCTGCTCATTGGCGGCTCTGCTCATTGGCGGCTCTGCTCATTGGCGGCTCTGTTCATTGGCGGCTCTGCTCATTGGCGGCTCTGCTCATTGGCGGCTCTGCTCATTGGCGGCTCTGCTCATTGGCGGCTCTGCTCATTGGCGGCTCCGTTTATTGGCGGCTCCGTTTATTGGCGGCTCCGTTTATTGGCGGCTCCGTTTATTAGCTGCTCTGATTATTGGCAGCTCTGTTTATTGGTGGCTCCGTTAATTGGCCATGGTTTTTATTTTTGGCTCCGTACATTTGGTGGCTCCTTTTATTGGCAGCTCCGCTTATTGGCGTCTCCGTTTATTGGCGGCTCTGTTCATTGGCGGCTCCGTTTATTGGCGGCTCCGTTTATTGGCGTCTCCGTTTATTGGCGGCTCCGTTTATTGGCTCCTCCTTTTATTGGCTCCTCCTTTTTATTGGCTCCTCCTTTTTATTGGCTCCTCCTTTTATTGGCTCCTCTGTTCATTTGCGGCTCTGTTCATTGGCGGCTCTGTTCATTGGCGGCTCTGTTCATTGGCGGCTCTGTTCATTGGCGGCTCTGTTCATTGGCGGCTCTGTTCATTGGCGGCTCAGTGTATTGGCGGCTCAGTGTATTGGCGGCTCAGTTTATTGGCGGCTCAGTTTATTGGCGGCTCAGTTTATTGGCGGCTCAGTTTATTGGCGGTTCCGTTTATTGGCGGTTCCGTTTATTGGCGGTTCCGTTTATTGGCGGTTCCGTTTATTGGCGGTTCCGTTTATTGGCGGCTCCGTTTATTGGCGGCTCCGTTTATTGGCGGCTCCGTTTATTGGCTGTTCTGTTTTTTGGCTTTTCTGTTTATTGGCTGTTCTGTTTATTGGCTGTTCTGTTTATTGGCTGTTCTGTTTATTGGCTGTTCTGTTTATTGGCTGTTCTGTTTATTGGCGCTTCAGTTTATTGGCGCTTCAGTTTATTGGCGGCTCTGTTCATTGGCGGCTCTTTTCATTGGCGGCTCTGTTCATTGGCGGCTCTGTTCATTGGTGGCTCTGTTCATTGGTGGCTCTGTTCATTGGCGGCTCTGCTCATTGGCGGCTCTGCTCATTGGCGGCTCTGCTCATTGGTGGCTCTGCTCATTGGCGGCTCTGTTTATTGGCGGCTCTGTTTATTGGCGGTGCTGTTTATTGGCGGTGCTGTTTATTGGCGGTGCTGTTTATTGGCGGATCCGTTCATTGGCGGCGCCGTTTATTGGCGACACCGGTTATTGGCCATGATTTTTATTGTTGTCTCTGTTCATTTGGTGGCTCCTTTCATTGGCGGCTCCGTTTATTGGCTGTTCAGTTTATTGGTTGCACCATTCATTGGTGGCTCCATTGATTGGTGGCTCCGTTTATTGGCAGTGCTGTTTATTGGCGGCTCCGTTTATTGGCGGCTCCGTTCATTGGCGGCTCCGTTTATTGGCTGTTCAGTTTATTGGTTGCACCATTCATTGGTGGCTCCATTGATTGGTGGCTCCGTTTATTGGCAGTGCTGTTTATTGGCGGCTCCGTTTATTGGCGGCTCCGTTCATTGGCGGCTCCGTTCATTGGCAGCTCTGTTCATTGGCGGCTCTGTTCATTGGCGGCTCTGTTCATTGTCGGCTCTGTTCATTGTCGGCTCTGTTCATTGGCGGCTCTGTTTATTGGCGGTGCTGTTTATTGGCGGTGCTGTTTATTGGCGGTGCTGTTTATTGGCGGATCCGTTCATTGGCGGCTCCGTTCATTGGCGGCGCCGTTTATTGGCGACACCGGTTATTGGCCATGATTTTTATTGTTGTCTCTGTTCATTTGGTGGCTCCTTTCATTGGCGGCTCCGTTTATTGGCTGTTCAGTTTATTGGTTGCACCATTCATTGGTGGCTCCATTGATTGGTGGCTCCGTTTATTGGCAGTGCTTTTTATTCGCAGCTCTGTTCATTGGCGGTTCTGTTCATTGGCGGCTCTGTTCATTGGCGGCTCTGTTCATTGGTGGCTCTGTTCATTGGCGGCTCTGTTCATTGGCGGCTCTGTTTATTGGCGGCTCTGTTTATTGGCGGCTCTGTTTATTGGCGGCTCTGTTTATTGGCGGCGCTGTTTATTGGCGGCGCTGTTTATTGGCGGTGCTGTTTATTGGCGGTGCCGTTTATTGGCGGCGCCGTTTATTGGTGGCTCCGTTTATTGGTGGCTCCGTTTATTGGTGGCTCCGTTTATTGGTGGCTCCGTTTATTGGCGGCTCCGTTTATTGGCGGCTCCGTTTATTGGTGGCTCCGTTTATTGGTGGCTCCGTTTATTGGTGGCTCCGTTTATTGGTGGCTCCGTTTATTGGCGGCTCTGATTATTTGCAGCTCTGTTTATTGGTGGCTCGGTTAATTGGCCATGATTTTTATTTTTGGCTCCGTACATTTGGTGGCTCCTTTTATTGGCAGCTCCGCTTATTGGCGGTTCCGTTTATTGGTGGCACCGTTCATTGGTGGCACCGTTCATTGGTGGCACCGTTGATTGGTGGCTCAGTTGATTGGTGGCTCCGTTTATTGGCAGCGCTGTTTATTGGCAGCTCCATTTATTGGCGGCTCCGTTTATTGGCGGCTCCATTTATTGGCGGCTCCGTTTATTGGCGGCTCCGTTTATTGGTGGCTCCGTTTATTGGCGGCTCCGTTTATTGGCGGCTCCGTTTATTGGCGGCTCTGTTTATTGGCTGCTCTGTTTATTGGGGTTCCGTTTATTGGCGGTTCCGTTCATTGGCATCTCCGTTTATTGGCGGCTCTGTTTATTGGGGTTCCGTTTATTGGCGGCTCCGTTTATTGGTGGCTCTGTTCATTGGCGGCTCTGTTCATTGGCGGCTCTGTTCATTGGCGGCTCTGTTCATTGGCGGCTCTGTTCATTGGCGGCTCTGTTCATTGGCGGCTCTGTTCATTGGCGACGCCGTTCATTGGCGACGCCGTTCATTGGCGACGACGTTTATTGGCGACTCCTTTTATTGGCCATAATTTTTATTGTTGTCCATTGGTGGCTCCATTGATTGTTGGCTCCATTTATTGGCAGTGCTGTTTATAGGCATCTCCGTTTATTGGCAGCTCCGTTCATTGGCGGCTCTGTTCATTGGCGGCTCTGTTCATTGGCGGCTCTGTTCATTGGCGGCTCTGTTCATTGGCGGCTCTGTTCATTGGCGGCTCTGTTAATTGGCGGCTCTGCTCATTGGCGGCTCTGCTCATTGGCGGCTCTGCTCATTGGCGGCTCTGCTCATTGGCGGCTCTGCTCATTGGCGGCTCTGCTCATTGGCGGCTCTGCTCATTGGCGGCTCTGCTCATTGGCGGCTCTGCTCATTGGCGGCTCTGCTCATTGGCGGCTCTGCTCATTGGCGGCTCTGCTCATTGGCGGCTCTGCTCATTGGCGGCTCTGCTCATTGGCGGCTCTGCTCATTGGCGGCTCTGCTCATTGGCGGCTCCGTTTATTGGCGGCTCCGTTTATTAGCTGCTCTGATTATTGGCAGCTCTGTTTATTGGTGGCTCCGTTAATTGGCCATGATTTTTATTTTTGGCTCCGTACATTTGGTGGCTCCTTTTATTGGCAGCTCCGCTTATTGGCGTCTCCGTTTATTGGCGTCTCTGTTCATTGGCGGCTCCGTTTATTGGCGGCTCCGTTTATTGGCGTCTCCGTTTATTGGCGGCTCCGTTTATTGGCTCCTCCTTTTATTGGCTCCTCCTTTTTATTGGCTCCTCCTTTTTATTGGCTCCTCCTTTTTATTGGCGGCTCTGTTCATTGGCGGCTCAGTTTATTGGCGGCTCAGTTTATTGGCGGCTCTGTTCATTGGCGGCTCTGTTTATTGGCGGCTCAGTGTATTGGCGGCTCAGTGTATTGGCGGCTCAGTTTATTGGCGGCTCAGTTTATTGGCGGCTCAGTTTATTGGCGGCTCAGTTTATTGGCGGCTCAGTTTATTGGCGGCTCAGTTTATTGGCAGTTCCGTTTATTGGCGGTTCCGTTTATTGGTGGTTCCGTTTATTGGCGGTTCCGTTTATTGGCGGTTCCGTTTATTGGCGGTTCCGTTTATTGGCGGTTCCGTTTATTGGCGGTTCCGTTTATTGGCGGTTCCGTTTATTGGCGGTTCCGTTTATTGGCGGTTCCGTTTATTGGCGGCTCCGTTTATTGGCGGCTCCGTTTATTGGCGGCTCCGTTTATTGGCGGCTCCGTTTATTGGCAGCTCTGTTCATTGGCAACTCCCTTTATTGGCGGCTCCCTTTATTGGCGGCTCCCTTTATTGGCGGCTCCGTTTATTGGCGGCTTCTTTTATTGGCGGCTCCTTTTATTAGTGGCTCCGTTTATTGGCAGCTCCGTTTAATGGCGGCTCCGTTTAATGGTGGCTCTTTTTATTGGCAGCTCTTTTTATTGGCGGCTCTTTTTATTGGTGGTGCTGTTTATTGGTGGCTCTGTTTATTGGCAGCTCTGATTATTGGCAGCTCTGTTTATTGGTGGCTCCGTTAATTGGCCATGATTTTTATTTTTGGCTCTGTACATTTGGTGGCTCCTTTCATTGGCGGCTCCGTTTATTGGCGGCTCCGTTTATTGGCGGCTCCGTTTATTGGCGGTTCAGTTGATTGGTGGCTCCGTTGATTGGTGGCTCCGTTGATTGGTGGCTCTGTTGATTGGTGGCTCTGTTGATTGGTGGCTCTGTTGATTGGTGGCTCTGTTGATTGGTGGCTCTGTTGATTGGTGGCTCCGTTGATTGGTGGCTCCGTTGATTGTTGGCTCCGTTGATTGGTGGCTCCGTTCATTGGTGGCTCCGTTCATTGGTGGCTCTGTTGATTGGTGGCTCCGTTTATTGGCAGTGCTTTTTATTGGTCGCTCCGATCATTGAAGGCTCCATTGATTGGCGGCTCCGTTGATTGGCGGCTCCGTTTATTGGCGGCTCTGTTTATTGGCGGCTCCGTTTATTGGCGGCTCAGTTTATTGGCGGCTCAGTTTATTGGCAGCTCTGTTTATTGGCGGCTCTGTTTATTGGCAGCTCTGTTCATTGTCAGCTCTGTTTATTGGCGGCTCTGTTTATTGGCGGCTCTGTTTATTGGCGGCTCTGTTTATTGGCGGCTCTGTTTATTGGCGGCTCTGTTTATTGGCGGCTCTGTTTATTGGCAGTTCCGTTTATTGGCAGTTCCGTTTATTGGCAGTTCCGTTTATTGGCGGCTCTGTTCATTGGCGGCTCTGTTCATTGGCGGCTCTGTTCATTGGCGGCTCTGTTCATTGGTGGCTCTGTTCATTGGTGGCTCTGTTCATTGGCGGCTCTGTTCATTGGCGGCTCTGTTCATTGGCGGCTCTGTTCATTGGCGGCTCTGTTCATTGGCGGCTCTGTTCATTGGCGGCTCTGTTCATTGGCGGCTCTGTTCATTGGCGGCTCTGTTCATTGGCGGCTCTGTTCATTGGCGGTTCTGTTCATTGGCGGCATTTTTCATTGGTGGCTCCGTTTATTGGCGGTTCTGTTTATTGGTGGCACCGTTCATTGGTGGCTCAGTTGATTGGTGGGTCCATTTATTGGCAGTGCTGTTTATTGGCAGCTCTGTTTATTGGCGGCTCTGTTTATTGGCAGCTCTGTTTATTGGCAGCTCTGTTTATTGGCGGCTCCTCCTTTTATTGGGGCTCCTCCTTTTATTGGCGGCTCCTCCTTTTATTGGCGGCTCCTCCTTTTATTGGCGGCTCCTTTTATTGGCGGCTCCTTTTATTGGCGGCTCTGATTATTGGCGGCTCTGTTTATTGGTGGCTCCGTTAATTGGCCATGATTTTTACTTTTGGCTCTGTACATTTGGTGGCTCCTTTCATTGGCGGCTCCGTTTATTGGTGGCTCCATTTATTGGCGGCTCCGTTTATTGGCGGTTCAGTTGATTGGTGTCTCCGTTGATTGGTGTCTCCGTTGATTGGTGGCTCCATTGATTGGTGGCTCCGTTGATTGGTGGCTCCGTTGATTGGTGGCACCGTTGGTTGGTGGCACCTTTCATTGGTGGCTCCGTTTATTGGCGGCTCTGTTCATTGTCAGCTCTGTTTATTGGCGGCTCTGTTTATTGGCGGCTCTGTTTATTGGCGGCTCTGTTTATTGGCAGTTCCGTTTATTGGCGGCTCAGTTTCTTGGCGGCTCAGTTTCTTGACGGCTCAGTTTCTTGGCGGCTCTGTTTATTGGCGGATCCTCCGTTTATTGGCGGCTCCTCCGTTTATTGGCGGCTCCTCCGTTTATTGGCGGCTCCTCCGTTTATTGGCGGCTCCTCCGTTTATTGGCGGCTCCTCCGTTTATTGGCGGCTCCTCCTTTTATTGGCGGCTCCTCCTTTTATTGGCGGCTCCTCCTTTTATTGGTGGCTCCTCCTTTTATTGGTGGCTCCTCCTTTTATTGGTGGCTCCTCCTTTTAATGGTGGCTCCTCCTTTTAATGGTGGCTCCTCCTTTTATTGGTGGCTCTGTTCATTGGCGGCTCTGTTTATTGGCGGCGCTGTTTATTGGCGGCGCTGTTTATTGGCGGCGCTGTTTATTGGCGGCGCTGTTTATTGGCGGCGCTGTTTATTGGCGGCGCTGTTGATTGGTGGCTCCGTTGATTGGTGGCTCCGTTTATTGGCAGTGCTTTTTATTGGCAGCTCCGTTCATTATCAACTCCGTTTATTGGCGGCTCCGTTTATTGGCGGCTCTGTTTATTGGCGGCTCCGTTTATTGGTGGCTCCGTTTATTGGCAGCTCCGTTTATTGGCGGCTCTGTTTATTGGCAGCTCCGTTCATTATCAACTCCTCCTTTTAATGGTGGCTCCTCCTTTTAATGGTGGCTCCTCCTTTTAATGGTGGCTCCTCCTTTTAATGGTGGCTCCTCCTTTTATTGGTGGCTCTGTTTATTGGCGGCGCTGTTTATTGGCGGCGCTGTTTATTGGCGGCGCTGTTTATTGGCGGCGCTGTTGATTGGTGGCTCCGTTGATTGGTGGCTCCGTTTATTGGCAGTGCTTTTTATTGGCAGCTCCGTTCATTATCAACTCCGTTTATTGGCGGCTCCGTTTATTGGCGGCTCTGTTTATTGGCGGCTCCGTTTATTGGTGGCTCCGTTTATTGGCAGCTCCGTTTATTGGTGGCTCTGTTTATTGGCGGCTCTGTTTATTGGCGGCGCTGTTTATTGGCGGCGCTGTTTATTGGCGGCGCTGTTGATTGGCGGCTCCGTTTATTGGCGGCTCCGTTTATTGGTGGCTCCGTTTATTGGCAGCTCCGTTTATTGGCGGCTCTGTTTATTGGAGGCTCTGTTTATTGGCGGCTCTGTTCATTGGCGGTTCTGTTTATTGGCGGCTCCTCCTTTTATTGGCGGCTCCTCCTTTTATTGGCGGCTCCTCCTTTTATTGGCTCCTCCTTTTATTGGCTCCTCCTTTTATTGGCTCCTCCTTTTATTGGCTCCTCCTTTTATTGGCTCCTCCTTTTATTGGCTCCTCTGTTCATTGGCTCCTCTGTTCATTGGCTCCTCTGTTCATTGGCTCCTCTGTTCATTGGCTCCTCTGTTCATTGGCGGCTCTGTTCATTGGCGGCTCTGTTCATTGGCGGCTCTGTTCATTGGCGGCTCTGTTCATTGGCGGCTCTGTTTATTGGCGGCTCTGTTTATTGGCGGCTCTGTTTAATGGCGGCTCTGTTTAATGGCGGCTCCGTTTAATGGCGGCTCCGTTTAATGGCGGCTCCGTTTATTGGCGGCTCTGTTCATTGGCGGCTCTGTTCATTGGCGGCTCTGTTCATTGGCGGCTCCGTTTATTGGCGGCTCCCTTTATTGGCGTCTCCTTTTATTGGTGGCTCTGTTCATTGGCAGTTCCGTTTATTGGCGGCTCCCTTTATTGGCGTCTCCTTTTATTGGCGGCTCCCTTTATTGGCAGCTCCGTTTATTGGCGGCTCCGTTTAATGGCGGCTCCGTTTAATGGCGCTGTTTATTGGCGGTGCTGTTTATTGGCGGTGCTGTTTATTGGTGGTGCTGTTTATTGGCGGTGCTGTTTATTGGTGGTTCCGTTTTATGGCGTTTGTTAATTAGCAGTTTCTTTTATTTGCGGGTCAGTTTATTTGCAGTTATGTTTATTGCTGGCTCTGTTCATTGGCTGTTCCGTTTATTGGCGGCTCTGTTTATTGGCGGCTCTGTTTATTGGCGGCTCTGTTTATTGGCGGCTCTGTTTATTGGCGGCTCTGTTTATTGGCGGCTCTGTTTATTGGCGGCTCTGTTTATTGGCGGCTCTGTTTATTGGTGGCTCCGTTTATTGGCGGCTCAGTTTATTGGCCATGATTTTTATTTTTGGCTTTGTTCATTTGGTGGCTCCTTTTATTGGCAGCTCCGCTTATTGGCGGTTCCGTTTATTGGTGGCACAGTTCATTGGTGGCTCCGTTGATTGGTGGCTCTGTTTATTGGCAGTGCTGTTTATTGGCAGCTCCGTTCATTGGCAACTCAGTTCATTGCTGGCTCCTTTTATTGGCGGCTCCTTTTATTGGCGACCTCGGTTATTGGCGGCTCCGTTAATTGGCGGCTCCATTTATTGGTGGTTCCGTTTATTGGCAGCTCTGTTCATTGGCAACTCCGTTCATTGCCGACTCCCTTTATTGGCGGCTCCCTTTATTGGCGGCTCCGTTTATTGGCGGCTTCTTTTATTGGCGGCTCCTTTTATTGGCGGCTCCTTTTATTAGTGGCTCCGTTTATTGGCAGCTCCGTTTAATGGCGGCTCCGTTTAATGGTGGCTCTTTTTATTGGCAGCTCTTTTTATTGGCGGCTCTTTTTATTGGTGGTGCTGTTTATTGGTGGCTCCGTTTATTGGCAGCTCTGATTATTGGCAGCTCTGTTTATTGGTGGCTCCGTTAATTGGCCATGATTTTTATTTTTGGCTCTGTACATTTGGTGGCTCCTTTCATTGGCGGCTCCGTTTATTTGCGGCTCCGTTTATTGGCGGCTCCGGTTATTGGCGGTTCAGTTGATTGGTGGCTCCGTTGATTGGTGGCTCCATTGATTGGTGGCTCTGTTGATTGGTGGCTCCGTTGATTGGTGGCTCCGTTGATTGGTGGCTCCGTTGATTGGTGGCTCCATTCATTGGTGGCTCTGTTGATTGGTGGCTCCGTTGATTGGTGGCTCCGTTCATTGGTGGCTCTGTTGATTGGTGGCTCCGTTTATTGGCAGTGCTTTTTATTGGTCGCTCCGATCATTGAAGGCTCCATTGATTGGCGGCTCCGTTTATTGGCGGCTCCATTTATTGGCGGCTCAGTTTATTGGTGGCTCAGTTTATTGGTGGCTCAGTTTATTGGCGGCTCCGTTTATTGGCAGCTCTGTTTATTGGCGGCTCTGTTTATTGGCAGCTCTGTTCATTGTCAGCTCTGTTTATTGGCGGCTCTGTTTATTGGCGGCTCTGTTAATTGGCGGCTCTGTTTATTGGCGGCTCTGTTTATTGGCGGCTCTGTTAATTGGCAGTTCCGTTTATTGGCGGCTCTGTTCATTGGCGGCTCTGTTATTGGTGGCTCTGTTCATTGGTGGCTCTGTTATTGGTGGCTCTGCTCATTGGTGGCTCTGCTCATTGGTGGCTCTGTTCATTGGCGGCTCTGTTCAATGGCGGCTCTGTTCATTGGCGGCTCTGTTCATTGGCGGTTCTGTTCATTGGCGGAATTTTTCATTGGTGGCTCCGTTTATTGGCAGTTGTTTATTGGTGGCACCGTTCATTGGTGGCTCAGTTGATTGGTGGCTCCATTTATTGGCAGTGCTGTTTATTGGCAGCTCTGTTTATTGGCGGCTCTGTTTATTGGCGGCTCTGTTTATTGGCGGCTCCTCCTTTTATTGGCGGCTCCTCCTTTTATTGGCGGCTCCTCCTTTTATTGGCGGCTCCTTTTATTGGCGGCTCCTTTTATTGGCGGCTCCGTTTATTGGTGGCTCCGTTTATTGGCAGCTCCGTTTATTGGCGGCTCTGTTTATTGGCAGCTCCGTTCATTATCAACTCCTCCTTTTAATGGTGGCTCCTCCTTTTAATGGTGGCTCCTCCTTTTAATGGTGGCTCCTCCTTTTAATGGTGGCTCCTCCTTTTATTGGTGGCTCCTCCTTTTATTGGTGGCTCTGTTTATTGGCGGCGCTGTTTATTGGCGGCGCTGTTTATTGGCGGCGCTGTTGATTGGTGGCTCCGTTGATTGGTGGCTCCGTTTATTGGCAGTGCTTTTTATTGGCAGCTCCGTTCATTATCAACTCCGTTTATTGGCGGCTCCGTTTATTGGCGGCTCTGTTTATTGGCGGCTCCGTTTATTGGTGGCTCCGTTTATTGGCAGCTCCGTTTATTGGTGGCTCTGTTTATTGGCGGCTCTGTTTATTGGCGGCGCTGTTTATTGGCGGCGCTGTTTATTGGCGGCGCTGTTTATTGGCGGCGCTGTTGATTGGTGGCTCCGTTGATTGGTGGCTCCGTTTATTGGCAGTGCTTTTTATTGGCAGCTCCGTTCATTATCAACTCCGTTTATTGGCGGCTCCGTTTATTGGCGGCTCCGTTTATTGGCGGCTCCGTTTATTGGTGGCTCCGTTTATTGGCAGCTCCGTTTATTGGCGGCTCTGTTTATTGGAGGCTCTGTTTATTGGCGGCTCTGTTCATTGGCGGTTCTGTTTATTGGCGGCTCCTCCTTTTATTGGCGGCTCCTCCTTTTATTGGCGGCTCCTCCTTTTATTGGCTCCTCCTTTTATTGGCTCCTCCTTTTATTGGCTCCTCCTTTTATTGGCTCCTCCTTTTATTGGCTCCTCCTTTTATTGGCTCCTCCTTTTATTGGCTCCTCTGTTCATTGGCTCCTCTGTTCATTGGCTCCTCTGTTCATTGGCTCCTCTGTTCATTGGCGGCTCTGTTCATTGGCGGCTCTGTTCATTGGCGGCTCTGTTCATTGGCGGCTCTGTTTATTGGCGGCTCTGTTTATTGGCGGCTCTGTTTAATGGCGGCTCTGTTTAATGGCGGCTCCGTTTAATGGCGGCTCCGTTTAATGGCGGCTCCGTTTAATGGCGGCTCCGTTTAATGGCGGCTCCGTTTAATGGCGGCTCCGTTTATTGGCGGCTCCGTTTATTGGCGGCTCTGTTCATTGGCGGCTCTGTTCATTGGCGGCTCTGTTCATTGGCGGCTCTGTTCATTGGCGGCTCTGTTCATTGGCGGCTCCGTTTATTGGCGGCTCCCTTTATTGGCGTCTCCTTTTATTGGTGGCTCTGTTCATTGGCAGTTCCGTTTATTGGCGGCTCCCTTTATTGGCGTCTCCTTTTATTGGCGGCTCCCTTTATTGGCAGCTCCGTTTATTGGCGGCTCCGTTTAATGGCGGCTCCGTTTAATGGCGCTGTTTATTGGCGGTGCTGTTTATTGGCGGTGCTGTTTATTGGTGGTGCTGTTTATTGGCGGTGCTGTTTATTGGTGGTTCCGTTTTATGGCGTTTGTTAATTAGCAGTTTCTTTTATTTGCGGGTCAGTTTATTTGCAGTTATGTTTATTGCTGGCTCTGTTCATTGGCTGTTCCGTTTATTGGCGGCTCTGTTTATTGGCGGCTCTGTTTATTGGCGGCTCTGTTTATTGGCGGCTCTGTTTATTGGCGGCTCTGTTTATTGGCGGCTCTGTTTATTGGCGGCTCTGTTTATTGGCGGCTCTGTTTATTGGCGGCTCTGTTTATTGGCGGCTCTGTTTATTGGTGGCTCCGTTTATTGGCGGCTCAGTTTATTGGCCATGATTTTTATTTTTGGCTTTGTTCATTTGGTGGCTCCTTTTATTGGCAGCTCCGCTTATTGGCGGTTCCGTTTATTGGTGGCACAGTTCATTGGTGGCTCCGTTGATTGGTGGCTCTGTTTATTGGCAGTGCTGTTTATTGGCAGCTCCGTTCATTGGCAACTCAGTTCATTGCTGGCTCCTTTTATTGGCGGCTCCTTTTATTGGCGACCTCGGTTATTGGCGGCTCCGTTAATTGGCGGCTCCATTTATTGGTGGTTCCGTTTATTGGCAGCTCTGTTCATTGGCAACTCCGTTCATTGCCGACTCCCTTTATTGGCGGCTCCCTTTATTGGCGGCTCCCTTTATTGGCGGCTCCGTTTATTGGCGGCTTCTTTTATTGGCGGCTCCTTTTATTGGCGGCTCCTTTTATTGGCAGCTCCGTTTAATGGCGGCTCCGTTTAATGGTGGCTCTTTTTATTGGCAGCTCTTTTTATTGGCGGCTCTTTTTATTGGTGGTGCTGTTTATTGGTGGCTCCGTTTATTGGCAGCTCTGATTATTGGCAGCTCTGTTTATTGGTGGCTCCGTTAATTGGCCATGATTTTTATTTTTGGCTCTGTACATTTGGTGGCTCCTTTCATTGGCGGCTCCGTTTATTTGCGGCTCCGTTTATTGGCGGCTCCGGTTATTGGCGGTTCAGTTGATTGGTGGCTCCGTTGATTGGTGGCTCCATTGATTGGTGGCTCTGTTGATTGGTGGCTCCGTTGATTGGTGGCTCCGTTGATTGGTGGCTCCGTTGATTGGTGGCTCCATTCATTGGTGGCTCTGTTGATTGGTGGCTCCGTTGATTGGTGGCTCCGTTCATTGGTGGCTCTGTTGATTGGTGGCTCCGTTTATTGGCAGTGCTTTTTATTGGTCGCTCCGATCATTGAAGGCTCCATTGATTGGCGGCTCCGTTTATTGGCGGCTCCATTTATTGGCGGCTCAGTTTATTGGTGGCTCAGTTTATTGGCGGCTCAGTTTATTGGCGGCTCCGTTTATTGGCAGCTCTGTTTATTGGCGGCTCTGTTTATTGGCAGCTCTGTTCATTGTCAGCTCTGTTTATTGGCGGCTCTGTTTATTGGCGGCTCTGTTTATTGGCGGCTCTGTTTATTGGCGGCTCTGTTAATTGGCAGTTCCGTTTATTGGCAGTTCCGTTTATTGGCGGCTCTGTTCATTGGCGGCTCTGTTATTGGTGGCTCTGTTCATTGGTGGCTCTGTTATTGGTGGCTCTGCTCATTGGTGGCTCTGTTCATTGGCGGCTCTGTTCAATGGCGGCTCTGTTCATTGGCGGCTCTGTTCATTGGCGGTTCTGTTCATTGGCGGAATTTTTCATTGGTGGCTCCGTTTATTGGCGGTTGTTTATTGGTGGCACCGTTCATTGGTGGCTCAGTTGATTGGTGGCTCCATTTATTGGCAGTGCTGTTTATTGGCAGCTCTGTTTATTGGCGGCTCTGTTTATTGGCGGCTCTGTTTATTGGCGGCTCCTCCTTTTATTGGCGGCTCCTCCTTTTATTGGCGGCTCCTTTTATTGGCGGCTCCTTTTATTGGCGGCTCTGATTATTGGTGGCTCTGTTTATTGGTGGCTCCGTTAATTGGCCATGATTTTTACTTTTGGCTCTGTACATTTGGTGGCTCCTTTCATTGGCGGCTCTGTTTATTGGCGGCTCCGTTTATTGGCGGCTCCGTTTATTGGCGGCTCCGTTTATTGGCGGCTCCGTTTATTGGCGGTTCAGTTGATTGGTGTCTCCGTTGATTGGTGGCTCCATTGATTGGTGGCTCCATTGATTGGTGGCTCCGTTGATTGGTGGCTCCGTTGATTGGTGGCTCCGTTGATTGGTGGCTCCGTTGATTGGTGGCTCCGTTGATTGGTGGCTCCGTTGATTGGTGGCTCCGTTGATTGGTGGCTCCGTTGATTGGTGGCACCGTTGGTTGGTGGCACCTTTCATTGGTGGCTCCGTTTATTGGCGGCTCCGTTTATTGGCGGCTCCGTTTATTGGCGGCTCCGTTCATTGTCAGCTCTGTTTATTGGCGGCTCTGTTTATTGGCGGCTCTGTTTATTGGCGGTTCCGTTTATTGGCAGTTCCGTTTATTGGCGGCTCAGTTTCTTGGCGGCTCAGTTTCTTGGCGGCTCAGTTTCTTGGCGGCTCTGTTTATTGGTGGCTCCTCCGTTTATTGGCGGCTCCTCTGTTTATTGGCGGCTCCTCCGTTTATTGGCGGCTCCTCCGTTTATTGGCGTCTCCTCCGTTTATTGGCGGCTCCTCCGTTTATTGGCGGCTCCTCCGTTTATTGGCGGCTCCTCCGTTTATTGGCGGCTCCTCCGTTTATTGGCGGCTCCTCCGTTTATTGGCGGCTCCTCCTTTTATTGGCGGCTCCTCCTTTTATTGGTGGCTCCTCCTTTTATTGGTGGCTCCTCCTTTTAATGGTGGCTCCTCCTTTTAATGGTGGCTCCTCCTTTTATTGGTGGCTCCGTTGATTGGTGGCTCCGTTTATTGGCAGTGCTGTTTATTGGCAGCTCCGTTCATTATCAACTCCGTTTATTGGCGGCTCCGTTTATTGGCGGCGCTGTTTATTGGCGGCGCTGTTTATTGGCGGCGCTGTTTATTGGCGCCGCTGTTTATTGGCGCCGCTGTTTATTGGCGCCGCTGTTTATTGGCGCCGCTGTTTATTGGCGGCTCTGTTCATTGGCGGCTCTGTTCATTGGCGGCTCTATTCATTGGCGGCTCTGTTCATTGGCGGCTCTATTCATTGGCGGCTCTGTTCATTGGCGGCTCTATTTATTGGTGGTTCCGTTTATTGGCGGTTCCGTTTATTGGCGCTTCCGTTTATTGGCGGTTCCGTTTATTGGCGGTTACGTTTATTGGCGGTTCCATTTAATGGTGGTTCCGTTTATTGGCGGTTCCGTTTATTGGCGGTTCCGTTTATTGGCGGATCCGTTTATTGGCGGCTCCGTTTTTTGGCCATGATTTTTATTTTTGGCTCTGTACATTTGGTGGCTCCTTTCATTGGCGGCTCCGTTTATTTGCGGCTCCGTTTATTGGCGGCTCCGGTTATTGGCGGTTCAGTTGATTGGTGGCTCCGTTGATTGGTGGCTCCGTTTATTGGTGGCTCCGTTTATTGGCAGCTCCGTTTATTGGTGGCTCTGTTTATTGGCGGCTCTGTTTATTGGCGGCGCTGTTTATTGGCGGCGCTGTTTATTGGCGGCGCTGTTTATTGGCGGCGCTGTTGATTGGTGGCTCCGTTGATTGGTGGCTCCGTTTATTGGCAGTGCTTTTTATTGGCAGCTCCGTTCATTATCAACTCCGTTTATTGGCGGCTCCGTTTATTGGCGGCTCCGTTTATTGGCGGCTCCGTTTATTGGTGGCTCCGTTTATTGGCAGCTCCGTTTATTGGCGGCTCTGTTTATTGGAGGCTCTGTTTATTGGCGGCTCTGTTCATTGGCGGTTCTGTTTATTGGCGGCTCCTCCTTTTATTGGCGGCTCCTCCTTTTATTGGCGGCTCCTCCTTTTATTGGCTCCTCCTTTTATTGGCTCCTCCTTTTATTGGCTCCTCCTTTTATTGGCTCCTCCTTTTATTGGCTCCTCCTTTTATTGGCTCCTCCTTTTATTGGCTCCTCTGTTCATTGGCTCCTCTGTTCATTGGCTCCTCTGTTCATTGGCTCCTCTGTTCATTGGCGGCTCTGTTCATTGGCGGCTCTGTTCATTGGCGGCTCTGTTCATTGGCGGCTCTGTTTATTGGCGGCTCTGTTTATTGGCGGCTCTGTTTAATGGCGGCTCTGTTTAATGGCGGCTCCGTTTAATGGCGGCTCCGTTTAATGGCGGCTCCGTTTAATGGCGGCTCCGTTTAATGGCGGCTCCGTTTAATGGCGGCTCCGTTTATTGGCGGCTCCGTTTATTGGCGGCTCTGTTCATTGGCGGCTCTGTTCATTGGCGGCTCTGTTCATTGGCGGCTCTGTTCATTGGCGGCTCTGTTCATTGGCGGCTCCGTTTATTGGCGGCTCCCTTTATTGGCGTCTCCTTTTATTGGTGGCTCTGTTCATTGGCAGTTCCGTTTATTGGCGGCTCCCTTTATTGGCGTCTCCTTTTATTGGCGGCTCCCTTTATTGGCAGCTCCGTTTATTGGCGGCTCCGTTTAATGGCGGCTCCGTTTAATGGCGCTGTTTATTGGCGGTGCTGTTTATTGGCGGTGCTGTTTATTGGTGGTGCTGTTTATTGGCGGTGCTGTTTATTGGTGGTTCCGTTTTATGGCGTTTGTTAATTAGCAGTTTCTTTTATTTGCGGGTCAGTTTATTTGCAGTTATGTTTATTGCTGGCTCTGTTCATTGGCTGTTCCGTTTATTGGCGGCTCTGTTTATTGGCGGCTCTGTTTATTGGCGGCTCTGTTTATTGGCGGCTCTGTTTATTGGCGGCTCTGTTTATTGGCGGCTCTGTTTATTGGCGGCTCTGTTTATTGGCGGCTCTGTTTATTGGCGGCTCTGTTTATTGGCGGCTCTGTTTATTGGTGGCTCCGTTTATTGGCGGCTCAGTTTATTGGCCATGATTTTTATTTTTGGCTTTGTTCATTTGGTGGCTCCTTTTATTGGCAGCTCCGCTTATTGGCGGTTCCGTTTATTGGTGGCACAGTTCATTGGTGGCTCCGTTGATTGGTGGCTCTGTTTATTGGCAGTGCTGTTTATTGGCAGCTCCGTTCATTGGCAACTCAGTTCATTGCTGGCTCCTTTTATTGGCGGCTCCTTTTATTGGCGACCTCGGTTATTGGCGGCTCCGTTAATTGGCGGCTCCATTTATTGGTGGTTCCGTTTATTGGCAGCTCTGTTCATTGGCAACTCCGTTCATTGCCGACTCCCTTTATTGGCGGCTCCCTTTATTGGCGGCTCCCTTTATTGGCGGCTCCGTTTATTGGCGGCTTCTTTTATTGGCGGCTCCTTTTATTGGCGGCTCCTTTTATTGGCAGCTCCGTTTAATGGCGGCTCCGTTTAATGGTGGCTCTTTTTATTGGCAGCTCTTTTTATTGGCGGCTCTTTTTATTGGTGGTGCTGTTTATTGGTGGCTCCGTTTATTGGCAGCTCTGATTATTGGCAGCTCTGTTTATTGGTGGCTCCGTTAATTGGCCATGATTTTTATTTTTGGCTCTGTACATTTGGTGGCTCCTTTCATTGGCGGCTCCGTTTATTTGCGGCTCCGTTTATTGGCGGCTCCGGTTATTGGCGGTTCAGTTGATTGGTGGCTCCGTTGATTGGTGGCTCCATTGATTGGTGGCTCTGTTGATTGGTGGCTCCGTTGATTGGTGGCTCCGTTGATTGGTGGCTCCGTTGATTGGTGGCTCCATTCATTGGTGGCTCTGTTGATTGGTGGCTCCGTTGATTGGTGGCTCCGTTCATTGGTGGCTCTGTTGATTGGTGGCTCCGTTTATTGGCAGTGCTTTTTATTGGTCGCTCCGATCATTGAAGGCTCCATTGATTGGCGGCTCCGTTTATTGGCGGCTCCATTTATTGGCGGCTCAGTTTATTGGTGGCTCAGTTTATTGGCGGCTCAGTTTATTGGCGGCTCCGTTTATTGGCAGCTCTGTTTATTGGCGGCTCTGTTTATTGGCAGCTCTGTTCATTGTCAGCTCTGTTTATTGGCGGCTCTGTTTATTGGCGGCTCTGTTTATTGGCGGCTCTGTTTATTGGCGGCTCTGTTAATTGGCAGTTCCGTTTATTGGCAGTTCCGTTTATTGGCGGCTCTGTTCATTGGCGGCTCTGTTATTGGTGGCTCTGTTCATTGGTGGCTCTGTTATTGGTGGCTCTGCTCATTGGTGGCTCTGTTCATTGGCGGCTCTGTTCAATGGCGGCTCTGTTCATTGGCGGCTCTGTTCATTGGCGGTTCTGTTCATTGGCGGAATTTTTCATTGGTGGCTCCGTTTATTGGCGGTTGTTTATTGGTGGCACCGTTCATTGGTGGCTCAGTTGATTGGTGGCTCCATTTATTGGCAGTGCTGTTTATTGGCAGCTCTGTTTATTGGCGGCTCTGTTTATTGGCGGCTCTGTTTATTGGCGGCTCCTCCTTTTATTGGCGGCTCCTCCTTTTATTGGCGGCTCCTTTTATTGGCGGCTCCTTTTATTGGCGGCTCTGATTATTGGTGGCTCTGTTTATTGGTGGCTCCGTTAATTGGCCATGATTTTTACTTTTGGCTCTGTACATTTGGTGGCTCCTTTCATTGGCGGCTCTGTTTATTGGCGGCTCCGTTTATTGGCGGCTCCGTTTATTGGCGGCTCCGTTTATTGGCGGCTCCGTTTATTGGCGGTTCAGTTGATTGGTGTCTCCGTTGATTGGTGGCTCCATTGATTGGTGGCTCCATTGATTGGTGGCTCCGTTGATTGGTGGCTCCGTTGATTGGTGGCTCCGTTGATTGGTGGCTCCGTTGATTGGTGGCTCCGTTGATTGGTGGCTCCGTTGATTGGTGGCTCCGTTGATTGGTGGCTCCGTTGATTGGTGGCTCCGTTGATTGGTGGCACCGTTGGTTGGTGGCACCTTTCATTGGTGGCTCCGTTTATTGGCGGCTCCGTTTATTGGCGGCTCCGTTTATTGGCGGCTCCGTTCATTGTCAGCTCTGTTTATTGGCGGCTCTGTTTATTGGCGGCTCTGTTTATTGGCGGTTCCGTTTATTGGCAGTTCCGTTTATTGGCGGCTCAGTTTCTTGGCGGCTCAGTTTCTTGGCGGCTCAGTTTCTTGGCGGCTCTGTTTATTGGTGGCTCCTCCGTTTATTGGCGGCTCCTCTGTTTATTGGCGGCTCCTCCGTTTATTGGCGGCTCCTCCGTTTATTGGCGTCTCCTCCGTTTATTGGCGGCTCCTCCGTTTATTGGCGGCTCCTCCGTTTATTGGCGGCTCCTCCGTTTATTGGCGGCTCCTCCGTTTATTGGCGGCTCCTCCGTTTATTGGCGGCTCCTCCTTTTATTGGCGGCTCCTCCTTTTATTGGTGGCTCCTCCTTTTATTGGTGGCTCCTCCTTTTAATGGTGGCTCCTCCTTTTAATGGTGGCTCCTCCTTTTATTGGTGGCTCCGTTGATTGGTGGCTCCGTTTATTGGCAGTGCTGTTTATTGGCAGCTCCGTTCATTATCAACTCCGTTTATTGGCGGCTCCGTTTATTGGCGGCGCTGTTTATTGGCGGCGCTGTTTATTGGCGGCGCTGTTTATTGGCGCCGCTGTTTATTGGCGCCGCTGTTTATTGGCGCCGCTGTTTATTGGCGCCGCTGTTTATTGGCGGCTCTGTTCATTGGCGGCTCTGTTCATTGGCGGCTCTATTCATTGGCGGCTCTGTTCATTGGCGGCTCTATTCATTGGCGGCTCTGTTCATTGGCGGCTCTATTTATTGGTGGTTCCGTTTATTGGCGGTTCCGTTTATTGGCGCTTCCGTTTATTGGCGGTTCCGTTTATTGGCGGTTACGTTTATTGGCGGTTCCATTTAATGGTGGTTCCGTTTATTGGCGGTTCCGTTTATTGGCGGTTCCGTTTATTGGCGGATCCGTTTATTGGCGGCTCCGTTTTTTGGCCATGATTTTTATTGTCTCTGTTCATTTGATGGCTCCGTTTATTGGCGGCTCCGTTTATTGGCGGCTCTGATTATTGGCGGCTCTGTTTATTGGTGGCACCGTTCATTGGGGGCTCCGTTGATTGGTGGCTCTGTTTATTGGCAGTGCTGTTTATTGGCATCTCCGTTCATTGGCAGCTCCGTTCATTGCCGGCTCCGTTCATTGCCGGCTCCTTTTATTGGCGGCTCCTTTTATTGGCGCCCTCATTTATTGGCGGCTCTGTTTATTGGCGGCTCAGTTTATTGGCCATGATTGTTATTGTTGTCTCTGTTCATTTGGTGGCTCCTTTCATTGGCGGCTCCTTTCATTGGCGGCTCCTTTTATTGGCGGTTCCGTTTATTGGCGGTTCCGTTTATTGGCGGTTCCGTTTATTGGCGGCTCCGTTTATTGGCGGCTCCGTTTATTGGCGGCTCTGTTTATTGGCGGCTCCGTTTATTGGCGGTGCCGTTTATTGGCGGTGCCGTTTATTGGCGGCTCCGTTTATTGGCGGCTCCATTTATTTGCGGCTCCGATTATTGATGGCTCTGTTTATTGGCGGTTCTGTTTATTGGCGGTTCTGTTTATTGGCGGTTCTGTTTATTGGCGGTTCTGTTTATTGGCAGTTCTGTTTATTGGCAGTTCTGTTTATTGGCGGTTCTGTTTATTGGCGGTTCTGTTTATTGGCGGTTCTGTTTATTGGCGGTTCTGTTTATTGGCGGTTCTGTTTATTGGCGGTTCTGTTTATTGGCGGTTCTGTTTATTGGCGGTTCTGTTTATTGGCGGTTCTGTTTATTGGCAGTTCCGTTTATTGGTGGCTCTGTTCATTAGTGACTCTGTTCATTGGCAGCTCCTTTTATTGGCGGTACTGTTGATTGGCTGTACTGTTTATTGGCGGTGCTGTGTATTGGCGGTGCTGTGTATTGGCGGTGCTGTGTATTGGCGGCTCCTTTCATTGGCGGCTCTGTTCATTGGCGGTGCCATTTATTGGTGGTGCCGTTAATTGGTGGTGCTGTTTATTGGCAGTGCTGTTTATTGGCAGCTCCGTTTATTGGCCATGATTTTTATTGTTGTCTCTGTTCATTTGGCGGCTCCTTTTATTGGCGGCTCCGTTTATTGGCGGCTCCGTTTATTGGCGGCTCCGTTTATTGGCGGCTCCGTTTATTGGCTGTTCTGTTTATTGGCTGTTCTGTTTATTGGCGCTTCTGTTTATTGGCGCTTCTGTTTATTGGCGCTTCTGTTTATTGGCGGCTCTGTTCATTGGCGGCTCTGTTCATTGGTGGCTCTGTTCATTGGTGGCTCTGTTCATTGGCGGCTCTGTTTATTGGCGGCTCCGTTTATTTGCGGTTCCGTTTATTTGCGGTTCCGTTTATTGGTGTTTCCGTTCATTGGCAGGTCTGTTCATTGGCAGGTCTGTTCATTGGCGGCTCTGTTCATTGGCGGTTCTGTTTATTGGTGGCACCGTTCATTGGTGGCTCAGTTGATTGGTGGCTCCGTTTATTGGCAGCTCTGTTCATTGGCAACTCAGTTTATTGGCAACTCCGTTTATTGGCGGCTCAGTTTATTGGCGGCTCAGTTTATTGGCAGCTCTGTTTATTGGCGGCTCTGTTTATTGGCGGCTCTGTTTATTGGCAGCTCCTCCTTTTATTGGCGGCTCCTCCTTTTATTGGCGGCTCCTCCTTTTATTGGCGGCTCTGTTCATTGGCGGCTCTGTTCATTGGCGGCTCCGTTCATTGGCGGCTCCGTTCATTGGCGGCTCTGTTTATTGGCGGCTCCGTTTATTGGCTGCCCGGTTTATTGGCAGCTCTGTTTATTGGTGGCTCCGTTAATTGGCCATAATTTTCATTTTTGGCTCTGTTAATTTGGTCGCTCCTTTTATTGGCGGCTCAGTTTATTGGCGGCTCAGTTTATTGGCGGCTCCATTTATTGGCGGCTCCGTTTATTGGCGGCTCCGTTTATTGGCGGCTCTGTTCATTGGTGGCTCTGTTCATTGGTGGCTCTGTTCATTGGTGGCTCTGTTCATTGGTGGCTCTGTTCATTGGTGGCTCTGTTCATTGGTGGCTCTGTTCATTGGTGGCTCTTTTTATTGGCGGCTCTTTTTGTTGGCGGTGCTGTTTATTGGCGGCGCTGTTTATTGGTGGCGCTGTTTATTGGTGGCGCTGTTTATTGGTGGCGCTGTTTATTGGCGGCGCTGTTTATTGGCGGCGCTGTTTATTGGCGGCGCTGTTTATTGGTGGCGCTGTTTATTGGCGGCGCTGTTTATTGGCGGCGCTGTTTATTGGCGGCGCTGTTTATTGGCGGCGCTGTTTATTGGCGGCGCTGTTTATTGGCGGCGCTGTTTATTGGCGGCGCTGTTTATTGGCGGCGCTGTTTATTGGCGCCGCTGTTTATTGGCGGCTCTGTTTATTGGCGGCTCTGTTCATTGGCGGCTCTATTCATTGGCGGCTCTGTTCATTGGCGGCTCTATTCATTGGTGGTTCCGTTTATTGGTGGCTCCCTTTATTGATGGCGGCTCCGTTTATTGGCGGCTCCGTTTATTGGCGGCTCCGTTTATTGGCGGCTCCGTTTATTGGCGGCTCCGTTTATTGGCGGCTCCGTTTAATGGCGGGTCTGTTTAATGGCAACTCTGTTTAATGGCGACTCTGTTCATTGGCGGCTCTGTTTATTGGCGGCTCTGTTCATTGGCGGCTCTGTTCATTGGCGGCTCTGTTCATTGGCAGCTCATTTAATGGCGCCTCCGTTTAATGGCTCTGTTCATTGGCGGCTCTTTTTATTGGCGGCGCTGTTTATTGGCGGTGCTGTTTATTGGTGGTGCTATTTATTGGCGGTGCTGTTTATTGGCGGCTCTGTTTATTGGTGGTGCTGTTTATTGGCAGCGCTGTTTATTGGCGGCGCTGTTTATTGGTGGCGCTGTTTATTGGCGGGGCTGTTTATTGGCGGGGCTGTTTATTGGCGGCTCTGTTTATTGGTGGCTCTGTTTATTGGTGGCTCCGTTTATTGGCCATGATTTTTATTTTTGGCTTTGTTCATTTGGTGGCTCCTTTTATTGGCAGCTCCGCTTATTGGCGGTTCCGTTTATTGGTGGCACCGTTCATTGGTTGCTCCGTTGATTGGTGGCTCTGTTTATTGGCAGTGCTGTTTATTGGAAGCTCCGTTCATTGGCAACTCCGTTCATTGCCGGCTCCTTTTATTGGCGGCTCCTTTTATTGGCGACCTCGGTTATTGGCGGCTCCGTTAATTGGCGGCTCCATTTATTGGCGGTTCCGTTTATTGGCGGCTCAGTTTATTGATGGCTCCGTTTATTGGGTGTTCCGTTAATTGACGGTTCCGTTTATTGACGGTTCCGTTTATTGACGGATCCGTTTATTGACGGTTCCGTTTATTGACGGTTCTGTTTGACGGTTCTGTTTATTGACGGTTCTGTTTATTGACGGTTCCGTTTATTGGCGGTTCCGTTTATTGGCAGTTCCGTTTATTGGCAGTTCCGTTTATTGGCAGTGCCGTTCATTGGTGGCTCTGTTCATTGGCGGCTCTGTTTATTGGCGGCTCTGTTCATTGGCGGCTCTGTTCATTGGCGGCTCTGTTCATTGGCGGCTCTGTTCATTGGCGGCTCTGTTTATTGGCGGCTCCTTTTATTGGCGGCTCCTCCTTTTATTGGCGGCTCCTCCTTTTATTGGCTCCTCCTTTTATTGGCGGCGCTGTTTATTGGCGGCTCCGTTTATTGGCGGCCCAGTTTATTGGCGGCTCAGTTTATTGGCGGCTCAGTTTATTGGCGGTTCAGTTTATTGGCGGTTCAGTTTATTGGCGGTTCAGTTTATTGGCGGCTCCGTTTATTGGCGGCTCCGTTTATTGGCAGTGCTGTTTATTGGTAGCTCCGTTCATTGGCAACTCGGTTCATTGCCGGCTCCCTTTATTGGTGGCTCCCTTTATTGGTGGCTCCTTTTATTGGTGGCTCCTTTTATTGGTGGCTCCTTTTATTGGTGGCTCTGTTTATTGGCGGCTCCTTTTATTGGTGGCTCCTTTTATTGGTGGCTCTGTTTATTGGCGGCTCCGTTTAATGGCGGCTCCGTTTAATGGCGGCTCCGTTTAATGGCGGCTCCGTTTAATGGCGGCTCCGTTTAATGGCGGCTCCGTTTAATGGCGGCTCCGTTTAATGGCGGCTCTTTTTATTGGTGGCACTGTTTATTGGCGGCTCTGATTATTGGCCGCTCTGATTATTGGCGGCTTTGTTTATTGGTGGCTCCGTTAATTGGCCATGATTTTTACATTTGGCTCTGTACATTTGGTGGCTCCTTTCATTGGCGGCTCCGTTTATTGGTGGCTCCGTTTATTGGTGGCTCCGTTTATTGGCGGTTCAGTTGATTGGTGGCTCCGTTGATTGGTGGCTCCATTGATTGGTGGCTCCGTTGATTGGTGGCTCCGTTGATTGGTGGCTCCATTGATTGGTGGCACCTTTTATTGGTGGCTCTGTTGATTGGTGGCACCGTTCATTGGTGGCTCTGTTGATTGGTGGCTCCGTTTATTGGCGGTGCTTTTTATTGGTCGCTCCGATCATTGAAGGCTCCGTTGATTGGCGGCTCAGTTTATTGGCGGCTCAGTTTATTGGCGGCTCCGTTTATTGGCGGCTCCGTTTATTGGCGGCTCCGTTTATTGGCTCCTCCTTTTATTGGCTCCTCCTTTTTATTGGCTCCTCCTTTTATTGGCTCCTCCTTTTATTGGCTCCTCTGTTCATTGGCGGCTCTGTTCATTGGCGGCTCTGTTCATTGGCGGCTCTGTTCATTGGCGGCTCTGTTCATTGGCGGCTCTGTTCATTGGCGGCTCTGTTCATTGGCGGCTCTGTTTATTGGCGGCTCTGTTTATTGGCGGCTCAGTTTATTGGCGGCTCAGTTTATTGGCGGCTCAGTTTATTGGCGGTTCCGTTTATTGGCGGTTCCGTTTATTGGCGGTTCCGTTTATTGGCGGTTCCGTTTATTGGCGGTTCCGTTTATTGGCGGTTCCGTTTATTGGCGGTTCCGTTTATTGGCGGTTCCGTTTATTGGCGGTTCCGTTTATTGGCGGTTCCGTTTATTGGCGGCTCCGTTTATTGGCGGCTCCGTTTATTGGCGGCTCCGTTTATTGGCGGCTCCGTTTATTGGCGGCTCCGTTTATTGGCGGCTCCGTTTATTGGCAGCTCTGTTTATTGGCAGCTCTGTTCATTGCCGACTCCCTTTATTGGCGGCTCCCTTTATTGGCGCCTCCGTTTATTGGTGGCTTCTTTTATTGGCGGCTCCTTTTATTAGTGGCTCCGTTTATTGGCAGCTCCGTTTAATGGCGGCTCCGTTTAATGGTGGCTCTTTTTATTGGCAGCTCTTTTTATTGGCGGCTCTTTTTATTGGTGGCGCTGTTTATTGGTGGCTCCGTTTATTGGTGGCTCCGTTTATTGGTGGCTCCGTTTATTGGCAGCTCTGATTATTGGCAGCTCTGTTTATTGGTGGCTCCGTTAATTGGCCATGATTTTTATTTTTGGCTCTGTACATTTGGTGGCTCCTTTCATTGGCGGCTCCGTTTATTTGCGGCTCCGTTTATTGGCGGCTCCGGTTATTGGCGGTTCAGTTGATTGGTGGCTCCGTTGATTGGTGGCTCCATTGATTGGTGGCTCCATTGATTGGTGGCTCTGTTGATTGGTGGCTCCGTTGATTGGTGGCTCCGTTGATTGGTGGCTCCGTTGATTGGTGGCTCCGTTCATTGGTGGCTCCGTTCATTGGTGGCTCTGTTGATTGGTGGCTCCGTTGATTGGTGGCTCCGTTCATTGGTGGCTCTGTTGATTGGTGGCTCCGTTTATTGGCAGTGCTTTTTATTGGTCGCTCCGATCATTGAAGGCTCCATTGATTGGCGGCTCCGTTTATTGGCGGCTCCGTTTATTGGCGGCTCCGTTTATTGGCGGCTCCGTTTATTGGCGGCTCAGTTTATTGGCGGCTCAGTTTATTGGCGGCTCCGTTTATTGGCAGCTCTGTTTATTGGCGGCTCTGTTTATTGGCGGCTCTGTTTATTGGCAGCTCTGTTCATTGTCGGCTCTGTTTATTGGCGGCTCTGTTTATTGGCGGCTCTGTTTATTGGCGGCTCTGTTTATTGGCGGCTCTGTTAATTGGCAGTTCCGTTTATTGGCAGTTCCGTTTATTGGCGGCTCTGTTCATTGGCGGCTCTGTTATTGGTGGCTCTGTTCATTGGTGGCTCTGTTATTGGTGGCTCTGCTCATTGGTGGCTCTGTTCATTGGCGGCTCTGTTCATTGGCGGCTCTGTTCATTGGTGGCTCTGTTCATTGGCGGCTCTGTTCATTGGCGGCTCTGTTCATTGGCGGCTCTGTTCATTGGTGGCTCTGTTCATTGGCGGCTCTGTTCATTGGCGGCTCTGTTCATTGGCGGCTCTGTTCATTGGCGGCTCTGTTCATTGGCGTCTCTGTTCATTGGCGGCTCTGTTCAATGGCGGCTCTGTTCATTGGCGGCTCTGTTCATTGGCGGTTCTGTTCATTGGCGGAATTTTTCATTGGTGGCTCCGTTTATTGGCGGTTCTGTTTATTGGTGGCACCGTTCATTGGTGGCTCAGTTGATTGGTGGCTCCATTTATTGGCAGTGCTGTTTATTGGCGGCTCTGTTTATTGGCGGCTCTGTTTATTGGCGGCTCTGTTTATTGGCGGCTCTGTTTATTGGCGGCTCCTCCTTTTATTGGCGGCTCCTCCTTTTATTGGCGGCTCCTCCTTTTATTGGCGGCTCCTCCTTTTATTGGCGGCTCCTTTTATTGGCGGCTCCTTTTATTGGCGGCTCTGATTATTGGTGGCTCTGTTTATTGGTGGCTCCGTTAATTGGCCATGATTTTTACTTTTGGCTCTGTACATTTGGTGGCTCCTTTCATTGGCGGCTCCGTTTATTGGCGGCTCCGTTTATTGGCGGCTCGTTTATTGGCGGCTCCGTTTATTGGCGGCTCCGTTTATTGGCGGTTCAGTTGATTGGTGTCTCCGTTGATTGGTGGCTCCATTGATTGGTGGCTCCGTTGATTGGTGGCTCCGTTGATTGGTGGCTCCGTTGATTGGTGGCTCCGTTGATTGGTGGCTCCGTTGATTGGTGGCTCCGTTGATTGGTGGCTCCGTTGATTGGTGGCTCCGTTGATTGGTGGCTCCGTTGATTGGTGGCTCCGTTGATTGGTGGCACCGTTGGTTGGTGGCACCTTTCATTGGTGGCTCCGTTTATTGGCGGCTCCGTTTATTGGCGGCTCTGTTTATTGGCGGCTCTGTTTATTGGCGGCTCTGTTTATTGGCGGTTCCGTTTATTGGCAGTTCCGTTTATTGGCGGCTCAGTTTCTTGGCGGCTCAGTTTCTTGGCGGCTCAGTTTCTTGGCGGCTCTGTTTATTGGCGGCTCCTCCGTTTATTGGCGGCTCCTCCGTTTATTGGCGGCTCCTCCGTTTATTGGCGGCTCCTCCGTTTATTGGCGGCTCCTCCGTTTATTGGCGGCTCCTCCGTTTATTGGCGGCTCCTCCGTTTATTGGCGGCTCCTCCTTTTATTGGCGGCTCCTCCTTTTATTGGTGGCTCCTCCTTTTAATGGTGGCTCCTCCTTTTAATGGTGGCTCCTCCTTTTAATGGTGGCTCTGTTTATTGGCGGCTCTGTTTATTGGCGGCGCTGTTTATTGGCGGCGCTGTTTATTGGCGGCGCTGTTTATTGGCGGCGCTGTTTATTGGCGGCGCTGTTGATTGGTGGCTCCGTTGATTGGTGGCTCCGTTTATTGGCAGTGCTGTTTATTGGCAGCTCCGTTCATTATCAACTCCGTTTATTGGCGGCTCCGTTTATTGGCGGCTCCGTTTATTGGCGGCTCCGTTTATTGGCGGCTCAGTTTGTTGCCGGCTCCGTTTGTTTATTGGCGCTTCTGTTTATTGGCGCTTCTGTTTATTGGCGCTTCTGTTTATTGGCGCTTCTGTTTATTGACGGTTCCGTTTATTGACGGTTCCGTTTATTGACGGTTCCGTTTATTGACGGTTCCGTTTATTGACGGTTCCGTTTATTGGCGGCTCCGTTTATTGGCGGCTCCGTTTTTTGGCGGCTCCGTTTTTTGGCGGCTCTGTTCATTGGCGGCTCTGTTCATTAACGGCTCCTTTTATTGGCGGTGTAGGAAGGTGGATATCTGACTATGGTTACCCCCAAACTTTTTGCCTGGTGTTTAGCTGGTTTTTGACTTAGTTGGCCTGGGATCCTGCTATTCAGGGCCCCAGGCTGATTGCTCTCTCCTTAAAATGGACTCCATGTACCTTAGGTGCATAACACAATTGGAATTGGTTCACCTTATAGGCCCCTGTAACAGTGTACCATAGGTACCCAGGGCATAGGTGTAGCCAAGGCCTGCCAGGGGCTGCAGCATGTATTGTGCCACCCCTGGCCTGGCCTCCATATTTGACACAACTGGCTGATCACTCAGCTGGGGTAAGTTGGTGTAATCACCTCTTACTTAGGTACAGTATGCCTGTGCCTAACCCTAAACTGGACACATATGTTCCTATCAGCCACTCCTATGGAAGGCCTCATCAATCCTGGAGGCAGAGTGCTTGGAAATATGTGAGATGGTGCTCTAGCATGAGCTGAGCCTGTCTGCAGCTGTCGGGAACCACTCCCTAAGCTGTTCCGGGATATTGCCATACCATATACTCTTAAGTGCATTATAATCCCCGCGGTTATATGCTATCTTTGGTTTGGCTTTATCAAAACATGTCGAGTAAGGTGTCATACGAATTGGAATACTATCCCCTCGCCAATTCTGGCGACGGGGATAGCATTCCACCCTTCTAGAGGGACACGACATGTGTGTAGCCTTAACCCCGGTTAAAGTTAAACAGAGCCTCAGCATCACAAAATGGATGCTGCCACCACAGACACATGTCTGACCTCCTGCTGCTGGGAGTCCTTCCAGCGAGGAGGGCCTGGACAAAGGGTTTCCTGCCTGGGGAGGTGCGAGCACCACCCCAGACAGGGTTTTGTGTATTGGGTAGGACAGGGCTGAATAGATTGAGACATGCCTGGGGCACACAAGGTGTCCCTGTGCATAAGCCAGCCCAAACCGGTTCTGGGGCTTTCCAGCCCCAGTCCTGGCAAGGAGCTGGACAAAGGAAAGGGGGTGTAACCGCCCCCCTTCCTGGTTCCTCCCAGAGGAGGGACCTAGTAGGTGATCCACCCCCTAGATTGGGAATAAGAGGGGGAGCAGTGCCATTGCACAGCAGATCATCCCGAAATCAACTTACAACTAAGAAGAAGACTGGACTTCGACATTCTGCTGCACAGAAGACTGAAGAAGAATCTCCCTTGTGGCCAAGGAGTGACCACCCTGTGAACACAGGTACCAACCAGCACCTCGACGTCTGCTTTGCCGCCGCCTCCCGCCGGAGACCGAGCCCAGAGCCCGACAAGAACCAGACTCCCAGACCTCTCAGAGCCCGATCCACAGTCCCTGCGAAGAAGGGACCCGTGGAGGCACCGAGTGACGTGGGACCGGACCTCTTGAAAGACACTCGAAAAGCTGACTGCGCAGCTTCTGAGGCATCCTCGACGTTGTGCTTTGGGGATTGAGAACCCCCACTACCGAGCCGCCCTTGCACCGAAGATCAGCCCTCCAGCATCTCCACGATCTGCGTGGGGCCCTTTTGCATTGTGCCACTCGACGCGCCATCCCGGCCACTAGCCACGTGGTCAGCGGCCATCTTGGCGACGAACCCGAAGATTTAAACAGCAGGTCTGGTTGCTCCAGACCTACCCAAGCTCCTGTAAAAAGGAGCACCCGCTCTGACCTTGCTGGTCCGAGTGAACAGCATCTTTCAACTTCTGCGTGGCTTGCATTTGCCAAGGCCTGTTTGCTCCGATCAGGTCGCCGACACCGCCAACAGCGAGAAGCCTACGTGGGACAGCTCGTGACCGACTCCTGGACGTCCTCGACCCCGGGTATCCACGTGGCTGCAGAAAGAAGCTACCCGACAACGCCTGTTTGCACCCGACATCGCCTGGTTCCAATCTGGTTCCACGGTAGTCACTGGCTAGTGACTTTGAACATTGTCCCCTCTGCTTTCAGGTCTTCACATCTTCAGATCCACCCTTGGATCCACCGGAACTCTTCTCATCGAGCCGCCTGCAGCATCTTCAGCTCCAAGCACCATCGACCAGCGTGACGAAACCCGACACAACTTCGACCCTGTGCACCCGCTTCCTGTGGGTGAGGTAACTCAGCTCCGCCGGTGCTCCTGCACTGGTACACATCCCAAGGGCCTGTGTTTTAAGTTTCAGCTCCGTAGGTCACTCGGAAGGTTCCTAACTTTCTAACTTTGTGCTTTTTACGCACCATAGACTTTGTATTGCAAAGTGCGTGCACTTTGAACACTGCACCCGAGTCCCGTGGGCCTTTCCCGACTTAGTTAACTCCAGTCTCGAATAGCTCCAGCGATTCCCAAGGCCCTAGGCCTCTTCACTTTCCTATTGGTATCTCTTATACCACTTTCTTAGTATATGGTTTAGGTGGCCCCTAGGGCTCATCCATATTGTGCAACTTTTGTGTATTTTAAACTGTCTTGTGATTTAACGCTTGTGCTTCTGTGCTCATAAAGAGTCCAGGGGATTTTATAGTTAATAAATCAACATATATTTTCAATATATATCTGTGTGGTGTCCCTTTCATTTGGTATTCAAGGGGGTTGTGTATGGTATAACAGCTGGCTTCACATGCCTTTCAGAGTTTAGCCTAAGACTGCTTTGTCCACGTTACCACTAGGATAACTGGTCTACAAGGTTGAATTACAACCATCATCATAAGGGTTGCTTGGCATGGTACAAAGTGATCACTAGAACTAGTGAGCATTATATACCAGGCCAACTTCTCACAGGCGGCTCCTTTTATTGGCGGTGCTGTTTGTTGGCGGTGCTGTTGGCGGTGCTGTTTATTGGTGGTGCTGTTTATTGGCGGCTCCGTTTATTGGCGGCTCCGTTTATTGGCTGTTCTGTTTTTTGGCTGTTCTGTTTATTGGCTGTTCTGTTTATTGGCTGTTCTGTTTATTGGCTGTTCTGTTTATTGGCTGTTCTGTTTATTGGCGCTTCAGTTTATTGGCGCTTCAGTTTATTGGCGGCTCTGTTCATTGGCGGCTCTGTTCATTGGCGGCTCTGTTCATTGGCGGCTCTGTTCATTGGTGGCTCTGTTCATTGGTGGCTCTGTTCATTGGTGGCTCTGTTCATTGGCGGCTCTGCTCATTGGCGGCTCTGCTCATTGGCGGCTCTGCTCATTGGCGGCTCTGCTCATTGGCGGCTCTGTTTATTGGCGGCTCTGTTTATTGGCGGTGCTGTTTATTGGCGGTGCTGTTTATTGGCGGTGCTGTTTATTGGCGGTGCTGTTTATTGGCGGATCCGTTCATTGGCGGCGCCGTTTATTGGCGACACCGGTTATTGGCCATGATTTTTATTGTTGTCTCTGTTCATTTGGTGGCTCCTTTCATTGGCGACTCCGTTTATTGGCTGTTCAGTTTATTGGTTGCACCATTCATTGGTGGCTCCATTGATTGGTGGCTCCGTTTATTGGCAGTGCTGTTTATTGGCGGCTCCGTTTATTGGCGGCTCCGTTCATTGGCGGCTCCGTTTATTGGCTGTTCAGTTTATTGGTTGCACCATTCATTGGTGGCTCCATTGATTGGTGGCTCCGTTTATTGGCAGTGCTGTTTATTGGCGGCTCCGTTTATTGGCGGCTCCGTTCATTGGCGGCTCCGTTCATTGGCAGCTCTGTTCATTGGCAACTCCGTTCATTGCCGACTCCCTTTATTGGCGGCTCCCTTTATTGGCAGCTCCGTTCATTATCAACTCCGTTTATTGGCGGCTCCGTTTATTGGCGGCTCCGTTTATTGGCAGCTCAGTTTGTTGCCGGCTCCGTTTGTTTATTGGCGCTTCTGTTTATTGGCGCTTCTGTTTATTGGCGCTTCTGTTTATTGACGGTTCCGTTTATTGACGGTTCCGTTTATTGACGGTTCCGTTTATTGACGGTTCCGTTTATTGACGGTTCCGTTTATTGACGGTTCCGTTTATTGACGGTTCCGTTTATTGGCGGCTCCGTTTATTGGCGGCTCCGTTTTTTGGCGGCTCTGTTCATTGGCGGCTCTGTTCATTAACGGCTCCTTTTATTGGCGGCTCCTTTTATTGGCGGTGCTGTTTGTTGGCGGTGCTGTTGGCGGTGCTGTTTATTGGCGGTGCTGTTTATTGGCGGCTCCGTTTATTGGCGGCTCCGTTTATTGGCTGTTCTGTTTTTTGGCTGTTCTGTTTATTGGCTCTTCTGTTTATTGGCTCTTCTGTTTATTGGCTGTTCTGTTTATTGGCGCTTCAGTTTATTGGCGCTTCAGTTTATTGGCGGCTCTGTTCATTGGCGGCTCTTTTCATTGGCGGCTCTTTTCATTGGCGGCTCTGTTCATTGGTGGCTCTGTTCATTGGTGGCTCTGTTCATTGGCGGCTCTGCTCATTGGCGGCTCGGCTCATTGGCGGCTCTGCTCATTGGCGGCTCTGCTCATTGGCGGCTCTGTTTATTGGCGGTGCTGTTTATTGGCGGTGCTGTTTATTGGCGGTGCTGTTTATTGGCGGTGCTGTTTATTGGCGGATCCGTTCATTGGCGGCGCCGTTTATTGGCGACACCGGTTATTGGCCATGATTTTTATTGTTGTCTCTGTTCATTTGGTGGCTCCTTTCATTGGCGGCTCCGTTTATTGGCTGTTCAGTTTATTGGTTGCACCATTCATTGGTGGCTCCATTGATTGGTGGCTCCGTTTATTGGCAGTGCTGTTTATTGGCGGCTCCGTTTATTGGCGGCTCCGTTCATTGGCGGCTCCGTTTATTGGCTGTTCAGTTTATTGGTTGCACCATTAATTGGTGGCTCCATTGATTGGTGGCTCCGTTTATTGGCAGTGCTGTTTATTGGCGGCTCCGTTTATTGGCGGCTCCGTTCATTGGCGGCTCCGTTCATTGGCGGCTCCGTTCATTGGCAGCTCTGTTCATTGGCGGCTCTGTTCATTGTCGGCTCTGTTCATTGTCGGCTCTGTTCATTGTCGGCTCTGTTCATTGGCGGCTCTGTTTATTGGCGGTGCTGTTTATTGGCGGTGCTGTTTATTGGCGGTGCTGTTTATTGGCGGATCCGTTCATTGGCGGCTCCGTTCATTGGCGGCGCCGTTTATTGGCGACACCGGTTATTGGCCATGATTTTTATTGTTGTCTCTGTTCATTTGGTGGCTCCTTTCATTGGCGGCTCCGTTTATTGGCTGTTCAGTTTATTGGTTGCACCATTCATTGGTGGCTCCATTGATTGGTGGCTCCGTTTATTGGCAGTGCTTTTTATTCGCAGCTCTGTTCATTGGCGGTTCTGTTCATTGGCGGCTCTGTTCATTGGCGGCTCTGTTCATTGGTGGCTCTGTTCATTGGCGGCTCTGTTCATTGGCGGCTCTGTTTATTGGCGGCTCTGTTTATTGGCGGCTCTGTTTATTGGCGGCGCTGTTTATTGGCGGCGCTGTTTATTGGCGGCGCTGTTTATTGGCGGTGCCGTTTATTGGCGGTGCCGTTTATTGGCGGCGCCGTTTATTGGCGGCTCCGTTTATTGGCGGCTCCGTTTATTGGCGGCTCCGTTTATTGGCGGCTCCGTTTATTGGCGGCTCCGTTTATTGGTGGCTCCGTTTATTGGTGGCTCCGTTTATTGGCGGCTCCGTTTATTGGCGGCTCTGATTATTGGCAGCTCTGTTTATTGGTGGCTCGGTTAATTGGCCATGATTTTTATTTTTGGCTCCGTACATTTGGTGGCTCCTTTTATTGGCAGCTCCGCTTATTGGCGGTTCCGTTTATTGGTGGCACCGTTCATTGGTGGCACCGTTCATTGGTGGCACCGTTGATTGGTGGCTCAGTTGATTGGTGGCTCCGTTTATTGGCATCGCTGTTTATTGGCAGCTCCATTTATTGGCGGCTCCGTTTATTGGCGGCTCCATTTATTGGCGGCTCCGTTTATTGGCGGCTCCGTTTATTGGCGGCTCCGTTTATTGGCGGCTCCGTTTATTGGCGGCTCCGTTTATTGGCGGCTCTGTTTATTGGCTGCTCTGTTTATTGGGGTTCCGTTTATTGGCGGTTCCGTTCATTGGCATCTCCGTTTATTGGCGGCTCTGTTTATTGGGGTTCCGTTTATTGGCGGCTCCGTTTATTGGCGGCTCCGTTTATTGGCGGCTCCGTTTATTGGCGGCTCCGTTTATTGGCGGCTCTGTTTATTGGGGTTCCGTTTATTGGCGGCTCTGTTTATTGGCGGCTCTGTTCATTGGCGGCTCTGTTCATTGGTGGCTCTGTTCATTGGCGGCTCTGTTCATTGGCGGCTCTGTTTATTGGCGGCTCTGTTTATTGGCGGCTCTGTTTATTGGCGGCGCTGTTTATTGGCGGCGCTGTTTATTGGCGGTGCCGTTTATTGGCGGTGCCGTTTATTGGCGGTGCCGTTTATTGGCGGCTCCGTTTATTGGCGGCTCCGTTTATTGGCGGCTCCGTTTATTGGTGGCTCCGTTTATTGGTGGCTCCGTTTATTGGCGGCTCCGTTTATTGGCGGCTCTGATTATTGGCAGCTCTGTTTATTGGTGGCTCGGTTAATTGGCCATGATTTTTATTTTTGGCTCCGTACATTTGGTGGCTCCTTTTATTGGCAGCTCCGCTTATTGGCGGTTCCGTTTATTGGTGGCACCGTTCATTGGTGGCACCGTTCATTGGTGGCACCGTTGATTGGTGGCTCAGTTGATTGGTGGCTCCGTTTATTGGCAGCGCTGTTTATTGGCAGCTCCATTTATTGGCGGCTCCATTTATTGGCGGCTCCGTTTATTGGCGGCTCCGTTTATTGGCGGCTCCGTTTATTGGCGGCTCCGTTTATTGGCGGCTCCGTTTATTGGCGGCTCTGTTTATTGGCTGCTCTGTTTATTGGGGTTCCGTTTATTGGCGGTTCCGTTCATTGGCATCTCCGTTTATTGGCGGCTCTGTTTATTGGGGTTCCGTTTATTGGCGGCTCCGTTTATTGGCGGCTCCGTTTATTGGCGGCTCCGTTTATTGGCGGCTCCGTTTATTGGCGGCTCTGTTTATTGGGGTTCCGTTTATTGGCGGCTCTGTTCATTGGCGGCTCTGTTCATTGGCGGCTCTGTTCATTGGCGGCTCTGTTCATTGGCGGCTCTGTTCATTGGCGACGCCGTTCATTGGCGACGCCGTTTATTGGCGACTCCGTTTATTGGCCATAATTTTTATTGTTGTCCATTGGTGGCTCCATTGATTGGTGGCTCCATTTATTGGCAGTGCTGTTTATAGGCATCTCCGTTTATTGGCAGCTCCGTTCATTGGCGGCTCTGTTCATTGGCGGCTCCGTTCATTGGCGGCTCTGTTCATTGGCGGCTCTGTTCATTGGCGGCTCTGTTCATTGGCGGCTCTGTTCATTGGCGGCTCTGTTCATTGGCGGCTCTGTTCATTGGCGGCTCTGTTCATTGGCGGCTCTGTTCATCGGCTCTGTTCATTGGCGGCTCTGTTCATTGGCGGCTCTGCTCATTGGCGGCTCTGCTCATTGGCGGCTCTGCTCATTGGCGGCTCTGCTCATTGGCGGCTCTGCTCATTGGCGGCTCTGCTCATTGGCGGCTCTGTTCATTGGCGGCTCTGTTCATTGGCGGCTCTGCTCATTGGCGGCTCTGCTCATTGGCGGCTCTGCTCATTGGCGGCTCTGCTCATTGGCGGCTCTGCTCATTGGCGGCTCTGCTCATTGGCGGCTCTGCTCATTGGCGGCTCTGCTCATTGGCGGCTCCGTTTATTGGCGGCTCCGTTTATTAGCTGCTCTGATTATTGGCAGCTCTGTTTATTGGTGGCTCCGTTAATTGGCCATGATTTTTATTTTTGGCTCCGTACATTTGGTGGCTCCTTTTATTGGCAGCTCCGCTTATTGGCGGTTCCGTTTATTGGTGGCACCGTTCATTGGTGGCTCAGTTGATTGGTGGCTCCGTTTATTGGCAGCGCTGTTTATTGGCAGCTCCGTTCATTGGCAACTCCGTTTATTGGCGGCTCCGTTTATTGGCGGCTCCGTTTATTGGCAGGTCTGTTTATTGGCGGCTCTGTTTATTGGCGGCTCCTCCTTTTATTGGCGGCTCCTCCTTTTATTGGCGGCTCCTCCTTTTATTGGTGGCTCCTCCTTTTATTGGCGGCTCCTCTTTTTATTGGCGGCTCCTCCTTTTATTGGCTCCAACTATTATTGGCTCCTCCTTTTATTGGCTCCTCCTTTAATTGGCTCCTCCTTTTATTGGCTCCTCCTATTATTGGCTCCTCTGTTCACTGGCGGCTCTGTTCATTGGCGGCTCCGTTCATTGGCAGCTCCGTTCATTGGCGGCTCTGTTAATTGGCGGCTCTGTTAATTGGCGGCTCTGTTCATTGGCGGCTCTGTTCATTGGCGGCTCTGTTCATTGGCGGCTCTGTTCATTGGTGGCTCTGTTCATTGGCGGCTCTGTTTATTGGCGGCTCTGTTCATTGGCGGCTCTGTTCATTGGCGGCTCTGTTCATTGGCGGCTCTGTTCATTGGCGGCTCTGTTCATTGGTGGCTCTGTTTATTGGCGGCTCCGTTTATTGGCGGCTCCGTTTATTGGCGGCTCCGTTTATTGGCGGCTCCGTTTATTGGCGGCTCCGTTTTTTGACGGTTCCGTTTATTTGCGGTTCCGTTTATTTGCGGTTCCGTTTATTTGCGGCTCTGTTCATTGGCGGCTCTGTTCATTGGCGACGCCGGTTATTGGCGACGCCGGTTATTGGCCATGATTTTTATTGTTGTCTCTGTTCATTTGGCGGCTCCGTTTATTGGCTGTTCAGTTTATTGGTTGCACCGTTTATTGGCGGCTCTGTTTATTGGCGGCTCTGTTTATTGGTGGCTCTGTTTATTGGCGGCTCTGTTTATTGGCGGCTCTGTTTATTGGCGGCTCTGTTCATTGGCGGCTCTGTTCATTGGCGGCTCTGTTCATTGGCGGCGCTGTTCATTGGCGGCGCTGTTCATTGGCGGCGCTGTTTATTGGCGGCGCTGTTTATTGGCGGCGCTGTTTATTGGCGGTGCTGTTCATTGGCGGCTCTGTTTATTGGCGGCTCTGTTTATTGGCGGCTCTGTTTATTGGCAGTTCCATTTATTGGCGGCTCAGTTTCTTGGCGGCTCAGTTTCTTGGCGGCTCAGTTTCTTGGCGGCTCAGTTTCTTGGCGGCTCTGTTTCTTGGCGGCTCTGTTTCTTGGCGGCTCTGTTTCTTGGCGGCTCTGTTTATTGGCGGCGCCCTTTATTGGCGGCGCCGTTTATTGGTGGCTCCGTTTATTGGCCATGATTTTTATTTTTGGCTCCGTACATTTGGTGGCTCCTTTTATTGGCAGCTCCGCTTATTGGCGGTTCCGTTTATTGGTGGCACCGTTCATTGGTGGCTCAGTTGATTGGTGGCTCCGTTTATTGGCAGCGCTGTTTATTGGCAGCGCTGTTTATTGGCAGCTCCGTTCATTGGCAACTCCGTTCATTGGCAACTCCGTTTATTGGCGGCTCCGTTTATTGGCAGCTCCGTTTATTGGCGGTTCTGTTTATTGGCGGCTCTGTTTATTGGCGGCTCTGTTTATTGGCGGCTCCTCCGTTTATTGGCGGCTCCTCCGTTTATTGGCGGCTCCTCCTTTTATTGGCGGCTCCTCCTTTTATTGGCGGCTCCTCTTTTTATTGGCGGCTCCTCCTTTTATTGGCTCCTCCTTTTATTGGCTCCTCCTTTTATTGGCTCCTCCTTTTATTGGCTCCTCCTTTTATTGGCGGCTCTGTTCCTTGGCGGCTCTGTTCCTTGGCGGCTCTGTTCCTTGGCGGCTCTGTTCACTGGCGGCTCCGTTTATTGGCGGCTCCGTTTATTGGCGGCTCCGTTTATTGGCGGCTCCGTTTATTGGCGGCTCCGTTTATTGGCGGCTCCGTTCATTGGCGGCTCCGTTCATTGGCGCCTCTGTTCATTGGCGCCTCTGTTCATTGGCGCCTCTGTTCATTGGTGCCTCTGTTCATTGGCGCCTCTGTTCATTGGCGCCTCTGTTCATTGGCGCCTCTGTTCATTGGCGCCTCTGTTCATTGGCGCCTCTGTTCATTGGCGCCTCTGTTCATTGGCGGCTCCGTTCATTGACGGCTCCGCTCATTGGCGGCTCTGCTCATTGGCGGCTCTGCTCATTGGCGGCTCTGCTCATTGGCGGCTCTGTTTATTGGCGGCTCTGTTTATTGGCGGCTCTGTTTATTGGCGGCTCTGTTTATTGGCGGCTCTGTTTATTGGCGGCTCCTCCGTTTATTGTCGGCTCCTCCTTTTATTGTCGGCTCCTCCTTTTATTGGCGGCTCCTCCTTTTATTGGTAGCTCCTCCTTTTATTGGCTCCTCCATTTATTGGCTCCTCCTTTTATTGGCTCCTCCTTTTATTGGCTCCTCCTTTTATTGGCTCCTCCTTTTATTGGCTCCTCCTTTTATTGGCGGCTCTGTTCCTTGGCGGCTCTGTTCACTGGCGGCTCTGTTCACTGGCGGCTCCGTTTATTGGCGGCTCCGTTTATTGGCGGCTCCGTTTATTGGCGGCTCCGTTTATTGGCGGCTCCGTTTATAGGCGCCTCTGTTCATTGGCGCCTCTGTTCATTGGCGCCTCTGTTCATTGGCGCCTCTGTTCATTGGCGCCTCTGTTCATTGGCGCCTCTGTTCATTGGCGCCTCTGTTCATTGGCGCCTCTGTTCATTGGCGGCTCTGTTCATTGGCGGCTCTGTTCATTGGCGGCTCCGTTCATTGGCGGCTCCGTTCATTGGCGGCTCCGTTCATTGGCGGCTCCGTTCGTTGGCGACTCCGCTCATTGACGGCTCCGCTCATTGGCGGCTCTGCTCATTGGTGGCTCTGCTCATTGGTGGCTCTGCTCATTGGCGGCTCTGTTTATTGGCGGCTCTGTTTATTGGCGGCTCTGTTTATTGGCGGCGCTGTTTATTGGCGGTGCTGTTTATTGGCGGTGCTGTTTATTGGCGGTGCTGTTTATTGGCGGATCCGTTCATTGGCGGCGCCGTTTATTGGCGACACCGGTTATTGGCCATGATTTTTATTGTTGTCTCTGTTCATTTGGTGGCTCCTTTCATTGGCGGCTCCGTTTATTGGCTGTTCAGTTTATTGGTTGCACCATTCATTGGTGGCTCCATTGATTGGTGGCTCCGTTTATTGGCAGTGCTGTTTATTGGCGGCTCCGTTTATTGGCGGCTCCGTTCATTGGCGGCTCCGTTCATTGGCAGCTCTGTTCATTGGCGGCTCTGTTCATTGTCGGCTCTGTTTATTGTCGGCTCTGTTCATTGGCGGCTCTGTTTATTGGCGGTGCTGTTTATTGGCGGTGCTGTTTATTGGCGGTGCTGTTTATTGGTGGTGCTGTTTATTGGCGGTGCTGTTTATTGGCGGTGCTGTTTATTGGCGGATCCGTTCATTGGCGGCTCCGTTCATTGGCGGCGCCGTTTATTGGCGACACCGGTTATTGGCCATGATTTTTATTGTTGTCTCTGTTCATTTGGTGGCTCCTTTCATTGGCGGCTCCGTTTATTGGCTGTTCAGTTTATTGGTTGCACCATTCATTGGTGGCTCCATTGATTGGTGGCTCCGTTTATTGGCAGTGCTGTTTATTGGCGGCTCCGTTTATTGGCGGCTCCGTTCATTGGCGGCTCCGTTCATTGGCAGCTCTGTTCATTGGCGGCTCTGTTCATTGTCGGCTCTGTTTATTGTCGGCTCTGTTCATTGGCGGCTCTGTTTATTGGCGGTGCTGTTTATTGGCGGTGCTGTTTATTGGTGGTGCTGTTTATTGGCGGTGCTGTTTATTGGCGGTGCTGTTTATTGGTGGCTCCGTTTATTGGTGGCTCCGTTTATTGGCGGCTACGTTTATTGGCGGCTACGTTTATTAGCTGCTCTGATTATTGGCAGCTCTGTTTATTGGTGGCTCGGTTAATTGGCCATGATTTTTATTTTTGGCTCCGTACATTTGGTGGCTCCTTTTATTGGCAGCTCCGCTTATTGGCGGTTCCGTTTATTGGTGGCACCGTTCATTGGTGGCTCAGTTGATTGGTGGCTCAGTTGATTGGTGGCTCCGTTTATTGGCAGCGCTGTTTATTGGCAGCTCCGTTTATTGGCGGCTCTGTTTATTGGCGGCTCCGTTTATTGGCGGCTCCGTTTATTGGCGGCTCCGTTTATTGGCGGCTCCGTTTATTGGCGACTCTGTTTATTGGCGGCTCTGTTTATTGGCGGCTCTGTTTATTGGCGGCTCTGTTTATTGGCGGCTCTGTTTATTTTTTATTTTTTTTTATTTTTGAAAACCTTTATTGTGCACAAAGTCAGTACATATACGGGCCTACAACCGTCCGGCCGGCCACGAACTCTTACGAAGCACTAGTGCATACAATATGGTGTCAGGGTAACGCAGCAGAGCAATAGGTGAGAAGTAAGGCATAGATCAAGAAGCACTACAGTACCCGGGCACAGGAGCAATGTAGGTTAATTTTGAACTTTTACGCAACTATTAAGGTCAGTGCATATTACTCCGCACATAAGCTAATAAAAGATAAAGAGGAAGAACAAGGTCCATGTAGGTGGGACTCGCCGAGAAACAACAGCACCAAACAGTTCGAATCATAACATGCAAGTCCCGACCAGAGGAGGGTCACAAACGAGTCATGCCACCAGAAAGCTATCTCAACACCCCCTAAACAATTGTGCCACCACCCATCCCCCAATACGCCTAACACAGACCAAAGAAAAAGGAAAAAACATAAAAAGAACAAAGAAAGGCACCATAGAAAAAAACCCTCGAATCAAATAGTAACCCCCCACCCTACACACATGCAGAGGCTATGGCCTGCCCCCCCCCCCCCTAGCAGAGTGTCTGTCGCCCCAAAAAACCCCAAATATAGCGAGAAAAGAGAAAGGAGGAAGAAGAAAAAGCAAAGGGGAAAGTGAAAGTAAAAGATTATCCTTTGACAGGGGGAGTGGGAACGGAGACCCATCCCTAGACTCCCACAAGAGCGAAACCGGGAGGAGGACCAGTCATATGTGCATGCGGACTCCGCCGGCCTAAGAAACATTCCCGCCCCAACAACAATACAAGCAAAGCTACAACAGTAGATCAGTCAGGGCGAGTCAATAAACAGTCCGTAAGAATCAGGTCTAAAACAGTAACCACCATGTCTCCACCCATCCGCCCGGTAATTTAACCATAAAAAGTCTCCTAGCCCTGGCCCGTTCTGGGACACGGCCCCTCACCCCTTCTACGTGATAGTCCAGTGCGGTCCAGGAAGACGATGGAAAATGGCCGCCCTAGGGAGGGGGGCGGTGCGTAGACAAAGAAGAAATGGCGTCCGCTCCCAGGATACAGTTGTCCCTCGGTAGTAGTTCCCACTGGCGTATCCGGGCCCACAAAGTCACAAAGCAGAGCAATCCAAGGTCTTGGCAATAATGCAAGGGAAGAACCTGGAAGGTAGTCCACAGGTAGCCAACTTTTCCGCGTCGCAGGCAGTAGTGCATAGTTGAGCTCGGAGCGAGGGGGAAACACTGTAGCGACGACCGAGCTGTAAGATGGCAACAATCCGCTACCTTCCACTGATGCAGCAACTGTAACCTCCACTGTATCCCTTCGAAGAAACGTTGTGGCAGTAGGCTGTGACAGCTCCTGTCTGGAGCCCTGTGAGAGACAAGTTCCCCGCTTCTGCCTGCATACTTGGGCGCAAGCATCAAACCGCACCCCCAGTTCGGTACAAGTGACCTTCATCGCCGTTGCCAACTCACCCAGGGCCGCCAGCACATCCCCAAGGGTGAAGTCAGGCTGAAGTGCCCCCGTTTCCAGATGTTCATGGGGAGAACGCGTCCCGGCCCCCTCAGGATCGATGCGCTCGCTTTTTCGTGGGGAGCCTGCATAGGTTTCCGCTGCAAGGCGAGCCACCGGCATCGCCATCTTGTCTTTTCCCCAACGAGGTGATGTGGGGTGGGGAACGGGGGAAATCACGGGGCGCGATGCTGCTACCGGAGCAATCCCCGGGCATGCGATAGACCGCCCGGTCCAGGGGCAGTGCTTGCGGGCCCGTAGCAAAGCAATGAGGCAAGCAGCGTCCGATGGGGGTTGCAATCAGCGGCCAGAGGGACGAGGAGAGCAGAACAGAAACATGGCGGCCGGGAACAAAGGACTCGCCGGGAGACACGACTCCCCCCTGTCACCACACTGCCCGGAGCGTACACTGCATCCACCAGCGGCAGGCAGCGCCGAGGCCGCGCTCCTGCGAGGAAGCGCCGTCCAGTCGTGCCACCCCCGCAGCGGATCGGCTGTGATGTTGCGTGGGGTCTGGGCGCGTTGCAGTGCGAGCTGGTCCCGGGCCGGGGCAAATCGGCCAGTAGCTGACGATTCCGGGCGATTGGAGAGGTCGGCGGAACACCGGTGGCAACAGCTCCGTTTCCCGCACCTTTCAGAACAGAAGCTGGTAAGCGGGGCTAGCAGGATTATGGTGCGGGACTCCGGGGCCGGCGGAGCCGAAGGCTGCGCGTCCGATCAGGTCGCCATCTTGGCTCCTCCTTCCGGCGGCTCTGTTTATTGGCTGCTCTGTTTATTGGCAGCTCCGTTTATTGGCGGCTCCGTTTATTGGCGGCTCCTCCTTTTATTGGCGGCTCCTCCATTTATTGGCGGCTCCTCCATTTATTGGCGGCTCCTCTTTTTATTGGCGGCTCCTCTTTTTATTGGCGGCTCCTCCTATTATTGGCTCCTTCTTTTATTGGCTCCTCCTTTTATTGGCGGCTCTGTTCATTGGCGGCTCCGTTTATTGGCGGCTCCGTTTATTGGCGGCTCCGTTTATTGGCGGCTCCGTTTATTGGTGGCTCCGTTTATTGGCGGCTCCGTTTATTGGCGGCTCCGTTTATTGGCGGCTCAGTTTATTGGCGGCTCCGTTTATTGGCGGCTCTGTTTATTGGGGGCTCTGTTTATTGGCAGCTCTGTTTATTGGCATCTCCGTTTATTGGCCATGATTTTTATTGTTGTCTCCGTTCATTTGGTGGCTCCATTGAATGGTGGCTCCATTTATTGGCAGTGCTGTTTATACGAATCTCCGTTCATTGGCGGCTCCGTTCATTGGCGGCTCTGTTCATTGGCGGCTCTGTTCATTGGCAGCTCTGTTCATTGGCGGCTCCGTTCATTGGCGGCTCCGTTTATTGGCGGCTCCGTTTATTGGCGGCTCCGTTTATTGGCGGTCCTGTTTTTTGACGGTTCCGTTTATTTGCGGCTCTGTTCATTGGCGGCTCTGTTCATTGGCGACGCCGGTTATTGGCCATGATTTTTATTGTTGTCTCTGTTCATTTGGTGGCTCCTTTCATTGGCGGCTCCGTTTATTGGCTGTTCAGTTTATTGGTTGCACCATTCATTGGTGGCTCCATTGATTGGTGGCTCCGTTTATTGGCAGTGCTGTTTATTGGCGGCTCCGTTTATTGGCGGCTCCGTTCATTGGCGGCTCCGTTCATTGGCAGCTCTGTTCATTGGCGCCTCTGTTCATTGGCGCCTCTGTTCATTGGTGCCTCTGTTCATTGGCGCCTCTGTTCATTGGCGCCTCTGTTCATTGGCGCCTCTGTTCATTGGCGCCTCTGTTCATTGGCGCCTCTGTTCATTGGCGCCTCTGTTCATTGGCGGCTCCGTTCATTGACGGCTCCGCTCATTGGCGGCTCTGCTCATTGGCGGCTCTGCTCATTGGCGGCTCTGCTCATTGGCGGCTCTGTTTATTGGCGGCTCTGTTTATTGGCGGCTCTGTTTATTGGCGGCTCTGTTTATTGGCGGCTCTGTTTATTGGCGGCTCCTCCGTTTATTGTCGGCTCCTCCTTTTATTGTCGGCTCCTCCTTTTATTGGCGGCTCCTCCTTTTATTGGTAGCTCCTCCTTTTATTGGCTCCTCCATTTATTGGCTCCTCCTTTTATTGGCTCCTCCTTTTATTGGCTCCTCCTTTTATTGGCTCCTCCTTTTATTGGCTCCTCCTTTTATTGGCGGCTCTGTTCCTTGGCGGCTCTGTTCACTGGCGGCTCTGTTCACTGGCGGCTCCGTTTATTGGCGGCTCCGTTTATTGGCGGCTCCGTTTATTGGCGGCTCCGTTTATTGGCGGCTCCGTTTATAGGCGCCTCTGTTCATTGGCGCCTCTGTTCATTGGCGCCTCTGTTCATTGGCGCCTCTGTTCATTGGCGCCTCTGTTCATTGGCGCCTCTGTTCATTGGCGCCTCTGTTCATTGGCGGCTCTGTTCATTGGCGGCTCTGTTCATTGGCGGCTCCGTTCATTGGCGGCTCCGTTCATTGGCGGCTCCGTTCATTGGCGGCTCCGTTCGTTGGCGACTCCGCTCATTGACGGCTCCGCTCATTGGCGGCTCTGCTCATTGGTGGCTCTGCTCATTGGTGGCTCTGCTCATTGGCGGCTCTGTTTATTGGCGGCTCTGTTTATTGGCGGCTCTGTTTATTGGCGGCGCTGTTTATTGGCGGTGCTGTTTATTGGCGGTGCTGTTTATTGGCGGTGCTGTTTATTGGCGGATCCGTTCATTGGCGGCGCCGTTTATTGGCGACACCGGTTATTGGCCATGATTTTTATTGTTGTCTCTGTTCATTTGGTGGCTCCTTTCATTGGCGGCTCCGTTTATTGGCTGTTCAGTTTATTGGTTGCACCATTCATTGGTGGCTCCATTGATTGGTGGCTCCGTTTATTGGCAGTGCTGTTTATTGGCGGCTCCGTTTATTGGCGGCTCCGTTCATTGGCGGCTCCGTTCATTGGCAGCTCTGTTCATTGGCGGCTCTGTTCATTGTCGGCTCTGTTTATTGTCGGCTCTGTTCATTGGCGGCTCTGTTTATTGGCGGTGCTGTTTATTGGCGGTGCTGTTTATTGGCGGTGCTGTTTATTGGTGGTGCTGTTTATTGGCGGTGCTGTTTATTGGCGGTGCTGTTTATTGGCGGATCCGTTCATTGGCGGCTCCGTTCATTGGCGGCGCCGTTTATTGGCGACACCGGTTATTGGCCATGATTTTTATTGTTGTCTCTGTTCATTTGGTGGCTCCTTTCATTGGCGGCTCCGTTTATTGGCTGTTCAGTTTATTGGTTGCACCATTCATTGGTGGCTCCATTGATTGGTGGCTCCGTTTATTGGCAGTGCTGTTTATTGGCGGCTCCGTTTATTGGCGGCTCCGTTCATTGGCGGCTCCGTTCATTGGCAGCTCTGTTCATTGGCGGCTCTGTTCATTGTCGGCTCTGTTTATTGTCGGCTCTGTTCATTGGCGGCTCTGTTTATTGGCGGTGCTGTTTATTGGCGGTGCTGTTTATTGGCGGTGCTGTTTATTGGTGGTGCTGTTTATTGGCGGTGCTGTTTATTGGCGGTGCTGTTTATTGGTGGCTCCGTTTATTGGTGGCTCCGTTTATTGGCGGCTACGTTTATTGGCGGCTACGTTTATTAGCTGCTCTGATTATTGGCAGCTCTGTTTATTGGTGGCTCGGTTAATTGGCCATGATTTTTATTTTTGGCTCCGTACATTTGGTGGCTCCTTTTATTGGCAGCTCCGCTTATTGGCGGTTCCGTTTATTGGTGGCACCGTTCATTGGTGGCTCAGTTGATTGGTGGCTCAGTTGATTGGTGGCTCCGTTTATTGGCAGCGCTGTTTATTGGCAGCTCCGTTTATTGGCGGCTCTGTTTATTGGCGGCTCCGTTTATTGGCGGCTCCGTTTATTGGCGGCTCCGTTTATTGGCGGCTCCGTTTATTGGCGACTCTGTTTATTGGCGGCTCTGTTTATTGGCGGCTCTGTTTATTGGCGGCTCTGTTTATTGGCGGCTCTGTTTATTTTTTATTTTTTTTTATTTTTGAAAACCTTTATTGTGCACAAAGTCAGTACATATACGGGCCTACAACCGTCCGGCCGGCCACGAACTCTTACGAAGCACTAGTGCATACAATATGGTGTCAGGGTAACGCAGCAGAGCAATAGGTGAGAAGTAAGGCATAGATCAAGAAGCACTACAGTACCCGGGCACAGGAGCAATGTAGGTTAATTTTGAACTTTTACGCAACTATTAAGGTCAGTGCATATTACTCCGCACATAAGCTAATAAAAGATAAAGAGGAAGAACAAGGTCCATGTAGGTGGGACTCGCCGAGAAACAACAGCACCAAACAGTTCGAATCATAACATGCAAGTCCCGACCAGAGGAGGGTCACAAACGAGTCATGCCACCAGAAAGCTATCTCAACACCCCCTAAACAATTGTGCCACCACCCATCCCCCAATACGCCTAACACAGACCAAAGAAAAAGGAAAAAACATAAAAAGAACAAAGAAAGGCACCATAGAAAAAAACCCTCGAATCAAATAGTAACCCCCCACCCTACACACATGCAGAGGCTATGGCCTGCCCCCCCCCCCCCTAGCAGAGTGTCTGTCGCCCCAAAAAACCCCAAATATAGCGAGAAAAGAGAAAGGAGGAAGAAGAAAAAGCAAAGGGGAAAGTGAAAGTAAAAGATTATCCTTTGACAGGGGGAGTGGGAACGGAGACCCATCCCTAGACTCCCACAAGAGCGAAACCGGGAGGAGGACCAGTCATATGTGCATGCGGACTCCGCCGGCCTAAGAAACATTCCCGCCCCAACAACAATACAAGCAAAGCTACAACAGTAGATCAGTCAGGGCGAGTCAATAAACAGTCCGTAAGAATCAGGTCTAAAACAGTAACCACCATGTCTCCACCCATCCGCCCGGTAATTTAACCATAAAAAGTCTCCTAGCCCTGGCCCGTTCTGGGACACGGCCCCTCACCCCTTCTACGTGATAGTCCAGTGCGGTCCAGGAAGACGATGGAAAATGGCCGCCCTAGGGAGGGGGGCGGTGCGTAGACAAAGAAGAAATGGCGTCCGCTCCCAGGATACAGTTGTCCCTCGGTAGTAGTTCCCACTGGCGTATCCGGGCCCACAAAGTCACAAAGCAGAGCAATCCAAGGTCTTGGCAATAATGCAAGGGAAGAACCTGGAAGGTAGTCCACAGGTAGCCAACTTTTCCGCGTCGCAGGCAGTAGTGCATAGTTGAGCTCGGAGCGAGGGGGAAACACTGTAGCGACGACCGAGCTGTAAGATGGCAACAATCCGCTACCTTCCACTGATGCAGCAACTGTAACCTCCACTGTATCCCTTCGAAGAAACGTTGTGGCAGTAGGCTGTGACAGCTCCTGTCTGGAGCCCTGTGAGAGACAAGTTCCCCGCTTCTGCCTGCATACTTGGGCGCAAGCATCAAACCGCACCCCCAGTTCGGTACAAGTGACCTTCATCGCCGTTGCCAACTCACCCAGGGCCGCCAGCACATCCCCAAGGGTGAAGTCAGGCTGAAGTGCCCCCGTTTCCAGATGTTCATGGGGAGAACGCGTCCCGGCCCCCTCAGGATCGATGCGCTCGCTTTTTCGTGGGGAGCCTGCATAGGTTTCCGCTGCAAGGCGAGCCACCGGCATCGCCATCTTGTCTTTTCCCCAACGAGGTGATGTGGGGTGGGGAACGGGGGAAATCACGGGGCGCGATGCTGCTACCGGAGCAATCCCCGGGCATGCGATAGACCGCCCGGTCCAGGGGCAGTGCTTGCGGGCCCGTAGCAAAGCAATGAGGCAAGCAGCGTCCGATGGGGGTTGCAATCAGCGGCCAGAGGGACGAGGAGAGCAGAACAGAAACATGGCGGCCGGGAACGAAGGACTCGCCGGGAGACACGACTCCCCCCTGTCACCACACTGCCCGGAGCGTACACTGCATCCACCAGCGGCAGGCAGCGCCGAGGCCGCGCTCCTGCGAGGAAGCGCCGTCCAGTCGTGCCACCCCCGCAGCGGATCGGCTGTGATGTTGCGTGGGGTCTGGGCGCGTTGCAGTGCGAGCTGGTCCCGGGCCGGGGCAAATCGGCCAGTAGCTGACGATTCCGGGCGATTGGAGAGGTCGGCGGAACACCGGTGGCAACAGCTCCGTTTCCCGCACCTTTCAGAACAGAAGCTGGTAAGCGGGGCTAGCAGGATTATGGTGCGGGACTCCGGGGCCGGCGGAGCCGAAGGCTGCGCGTCCGATCAGGTCGCCATCTTGGCTCCTCCTTCCGGCGGCTCTGTTTATTGGCTGCTCTGTTTATTGGCAGCTCCGTTTATTGGCGGCTCCGTTTATTGGCGGCTCCTCCTTTTATTGGCGGCTCCTCCATTTATTGGCGGCTCCTCCATTTATTGGCGGCTCCTCTTTTTATTGGCGGCTCCTCTTTTTATTGGCGGCTCCTCCTATTATTGGCTCCTTCTTTTATTGGCTCCTCCTTTTATTGGCGGCTCTGTTCATTGGCGGCTCCGTTTATTGGCGGCTCCGTTTATTGGCGGCTCCGTTTATTGGCGGCTCCGTTTATTGGTGGCTCCGTTTATTGGCGGCTCCGTTTATTGGCGGCTCCGTTTATTGGCGGCTCAGTTTATTGGCGGCTCCGTTTATTGGCGGCTCTGTTTATTGGGGGCTCTGTTTATTGGCAGCTCTGTTTATTGGCATCTCCGTTTATTGGCCATGATTTTTATTGTTGTCTCCGTTCATTTGGTGGCTCCATTGAATGGTGGCTCCATTTATTGGCAGTGCTGTTTATACGAATCTCCGTTCATTGGCGGCTCCGTTCATTGGCGGCTCTGTTCATTGGCGGCTCTGTTCATTGGCAGCTCTGTTCATTGGCGGCTCCGTTCATTGGCGGCTCCGTTTATTGGCGGCTCCGTTTATTGGCGGCTCCGTTTATTGGCGGTCCTGTTTTTTGACGGTTCCGTTTATTTGCGGCTCTGTTCATTGGCGGCTCTGTTCATTGGCGACGCCGGTTATTGGCCATGATTTTTATTGTTGTCTCTGTTCATTTGGTGGCTCCTTTCATTGGCGGCTCCGTTTATTGGCTGTTCAGTTTATTGGTTGCACCATTCATTGGTGGCTCCATTGATTGGTGGCTCCGTTTATTGGCAGTGCTGTTTATTGGCGGCTCCGTTTATTGGCGGCTCCGTTCATTGGCGGCTCCGTTCATTGGCAGCTCTGTTCATTGGCGGCTCTGTTCATTGTCGGCTCTGTTTATTGTCGGCTCTGTTCATTGGCGGCTCTGTTTATTGGCGGTGCTGTTTATTGGCGGTGCTGTTTATTGGCGGTGCTGTTTATTGGCGGTGCTGTTTATTGGTGGTGCTGTTTATTGGCGGTGCTGTTTATTGGCGGTGCTGTTTATTGGCGGATCCGTTCATTGGCGGCTCCGTTCATTGGCGGCGCCGTTTATTGGCGACACCGGTTATTGGCCATGATTTTTATTGTTGTCTCTGTTCATTTGGTGGCTCCTTTCATTGGCGGCTCCGTTTATTGGCTGTTCAGTTTATTGGTTGCACCATTCATTGGTGGCTCCATTGATTGGTGGCTCCGTTTATTGGCAGTGCTTTTTATTCGCAGCTCTGTTCATTGGCGGTTCTGTTCATTGGCGGCTCTGTTCATTGGCGGCTCTGTTCATTGGTGGCTCTGTTCATTGGCGGCTCTGTTCATTGGCGGCTCTGTTTATTGGCGGCTCTGTTTATTGGCGGTGCTGTTTATTGGCGGTGCAGTTTATTGGCGGCTCTGTTTATTGGCGGCTCTGTTTATTGGTGGCTCTGTTTATTGGTGGCTCCGTTTATTGGTGGCTCCGTTTATTGGTGGCTCCGTTTATTGGTGGCTCCGTTTATTGGCGGCTCCGTTTATTGGCGGCTACGTTTATTAGCTGCTCTGATTATTGGCAGCTCTGTTTATTGGTGGCTCGGTTAATTGGCCATGATTTTTATTTTTGGCTCCGTACATTTGGTGGCTCCTTTTATTGGCAGCTCCGCTTATTGGCGGTTCCGTTTATTGGTGGCACCGTTCATTGGTGGCTCAGTTGATTGGTGGCTCAGTTGATTGGTGGCTCCGTTTATTGGCAGCGCTGTTTATTGGCAGCTCCGTTTATTGGCGGCTCTGTTTATTGGCGGCTCCGTTTATTGGCGGCTCCGTTTATTGGCGGCTCCGTTTATTGGCGGCTCCGTTTATTGGCGGCTCTGTTTATTGGCGGCTCTGTTTATTGGCGGCTCTGTTTATTGGCGGCTCTGTTTATTTTTTATTTTTTTTTATTTTTGAAAACCTTTATTGTGCACAAAGTCAGTACATATACGGGCCTACAACCGTCCGGCCGGCCACGAACTCTTACGAAGCACTAGTGCATACAATATGGTGTCAGGGTAACGCAGCAGAGCAATAGGTGAGAAGTAAGGCATAGATCAAGAAGCACTACAGTACCCGGGCACAGGAGCAATGTAGGTTAATTTTGAACTTTTACGCAACTATTAAGGTCAGTACATATTACTCCGCACATAAGCTAATAAAAGATAAAGAGGAAGAACGAGGTCCATGTAGGTGGGACTCGCCGAGAAACAACAGCACCAAACAGTTCGAATCATAACATGCAAGTCCCGACCAGAGGAGGGTCACAAACGAGTCATGCCACCAGAAAGCTATCTCAACACCCCCTAAACAATTGTGCCACCACCCATCCCCCAATACGCCTAACACAGACCAAAGAAAAAGGAAAAAACATAAAAAGAACAAAGAAAGGCACCATAGAAAAAAACCCTCGAATCAAATAGTAACCCCCCACCCTACACACATGCAGAGGCTATGGCCTGCCCCCCCCCCCCTAGCAGAGTGTCTGTCGCCCCAAAAAACCCCAAATATAGCGAGAAAAGAGAAAGGAGGAAGAAGAAAAAGCAAAGGGGAAAGTGAAAGTAATAGATTATCCTTTGACAGGGGGAGTGGGAACGGAGACCCATCCCTAGACTCCCACAAGAGCGAAACCGGGAGGAGGACCAGTCATATGTGCATGCGGACTCCGCCGGCCTAAGAAACATTCCCGCCCCAACAACAATACAAGCAAAGCTACAACAGTAGATCAGTCAGGGCGAGTCAATAAACAGTCCGTAAGAATCAGGTCTAAAACAGTAACCACCATGTCTCCACCCATCCGCCCGGTAATTTAACCATAAAAAGTCTCCTAGCCCTGGCCCGTTCTGGGACACGGCCCCTCACCCCTTCTACGTGATAGTCCAGTGCGGTCCAGGAAGACGATGGAAAATGGCCGCCCTAGGGAGGGGGGCGGTGCGTAGACAAAGAAGAAATGGCGTCCGCTCCCAGGATACAGTTGTCCCTCGGTAGTAGTTCCCACTGGCGTATCCGGGCCCACAAAGTCACAAAGCAGAGCAATCCAAGGTCTTGGCAATAATGCAAGGGAAGAACCTGGAAGGTAGTCCACAGGTAGCCAACTTTTCCGCGTCGCAGGCAGTAGTGCATAGTTGAGCTCGGAGCGAGGGGGAAACACTGTAGCGACGACCGAGCTGTAAGATGGCAACAATCCGCTACCTTCCACTGATGCAGCAACTGTAACCTCCACTGTATCCCTTCGAAGAAACGTTGTGGCAGTAGGCTGTGACAGCTCCTGTCTGGAGCCCTGTGAGAGACAAGTTCCCCGCTTCTGCCTGCATACTTGGGCGCAAGCATCAAACCGCACCCCCAGTTCGGTACAAGTGACCTTCATCGCCGTTGCCAACTCACCCAGGGCCGCCAGCACATCCCCAAGGGTGAAGTCAGGCTGAAGTGCCCCCGTTTCCAGATGTTCATGGGGAGAACGCGTCCCGGCCCCCTCAGGATCGATGCGCTCGCTTTTTCGTGGGGAGCCTGCATAGGTTTCCGCTGCAAGGCGAGCCACCGGCATCGCCATCTTGTCTTTTCCCCAACGAGGTGATGTGGGGTGGGGAACGGGGGAAATCACGGGGCGCGATGCTGCTACCGGAGCAATCCCCGGGCATGCGATAGACCGCCCGGTCCAGGGGCAGTGCTTGCGGGCCCGTAGCAAAGCAATGAGGCAAGCAGCGTCCGATGGGGGTTGCAATCAGCGGCCAGAGGGACGAGGAGAGCAGAACAGAAACATGGCGGCCGGGAACAAAGGACTCGCCGGGAGACACGACTCCCCCCTGTCACCACACTGCCCGGAGCGTACACTGCATCCACCAGCGGCAGGCAGCGCCGAGGCCGCGCTCCTGCGAGGAAGCGCCGTCCAGTCGTGCCACCCCCGCAGCGGATCGGCTGTGATGTTGCGTGGGGTCTGGGCGCGTTGCAGTGCGAGCTGGTCCCGGGCCGGGGCAAATCGGCCAGTAGCTGACGATTCCGGGCGATTGGAGAGGTCGGCGGAACACCGGTGGCAACAGCTCCGTTTCCCGCACCTTTCAGAACAGAAGCTGGTAAGCGGGGCTAGCAGGATTATGGTGCGGGACTCCGGGGCCGGCGGAGCCGAAGGCTGCGCGTCCGATCAGGTCGCCATCTTGGCTCCTCCTTCCGGCGGCTCTGTTTATTGGCTGCTCTGTTTATTGGCAGCTCCGTTTATTGGCGGCTCCGTTTATTGGCGGCTCCTCCTTTTATTGGCGGCTCCTCCATTTATTGGCGGCTCCTCCATTTATTGGCGGCTCCTCTTTTTATTGGCGGCTCCTCTTTTTATTGGCGGCTCCTCCTATTATTGGCTCCTTCTTTTATTGGCTCCTCCTTTTATTGGCGGCTCTGTTCATTGGCGGCTCCGTTTATTGGCGGCTCCGTTTATTGGCGGCTCCGTTTATTGGCGGCTCCGTTTATTGGCGGCTCCGTTTATTGGTGGCTCCGTTTATTGGCGGCTCCGTTTATTGGCGGCTCCGTTTATTGGCGGCTCAGTTTATTGGCGGCTCCGTTTATTGGCGGCTCTGTTTATTGGGGGCTCTGTTTATTGGCAGCTCTGTTTATTGGCATCTCCGTTTATTGGCCATGATTTTTATTGTTGTCTCCGTTCATTTGGTGGCTCCATTGAATGGTGGCTCCATTTATTGGCAGTGCTGTTTATACGCATCTCCGTTCATTGGCGGCTCCGTTCATTGGCGGCTCTGTTCATTGGCGGCTCTGTTCATTGGCAGCTCTGTTCATTGGCGGCTCCGTTTATTGGCGGCTCCGTTTATTGGCGGCTCCGTTTATTGGCGGTCCTGTTTTTTGACGGTTCCGTTTATTTGCGGCTCTGTTCATTGGCGGCTCTGTTCATTGGCGACGCCGGTTATTGGCCATAATTTTTATTGTTGTCTCTGTTCATTTGGCGGCTCCGTTTATTGGCTGTTCAGTTTATTGGTTGCACCGTTCATTGGTGGCTCCCTTTATTGGCGGCTCCGTTTATTGGCGGCTCTGTTTATTGGCGGCTCTGTTTATTGGCGGCTATGTTTATTGGCGGCTCTGTTCATTGGCGGCTCTGTTCATTGGCGGCTCTGTTCATTGGCGGCTCTGTTCATTGGCGGCTCTGTTTATTGGCGGCTCTGTTTATTGGCGGCTCTGTTTATTGGCGGCTCTGTTTATTGGCGGCTCTGTTTATTGGCGGTGCTGTTTATTGGCGGTGCTGTTTATTGGTGGCGCTGTTTATTGGCGGTGCTGTTTATTGGCGGCTCCGTTTATTGGCGGCTCTGATTATTGGCTGCTCTGATTATTGGCTGCTCTGATTATTGGCTGCTCTGTTTATTGGTGGCTCAGTTAATTGGCCATGATTTTTATTTTTGGCTCTGTACATTTGGTGGCTCCGTTGATTGGTGGCTCCGTTGATTGGTGGCTCCGTTCATTGGTGGCTCCGTTCATTGGTGGCACAGTTCATTGGTGGCTCTGTTGATTGGTGGCTCCGTTTATTGGCGGTGCCTATTATTGGTGGTGCTTTTTATTGGCGGCTCCGATCATAGAAGGCTCCATTGATTGGCGGCTCCGTTTATTGGCGGCTCTGTTTATTGGCGGCTCCGTTTATTGGCGGCTCCATTTATTGGCGGCTCCGTTCATTGTCAGCTCTGTTTATTGGCGGCTCTGTTTATTGGCGGCTCTGTTTATTGGCGGCTCTGTTTATTGGCGGTGCCGTTTATTGGCGGCGCCGTTTATTGGCAGCTCCGTTTATTGGCGGCTCCGTTTATTGGCGGCTCCGTTTATTGGCGGCTCCGTTTATTGGTGGCTCCGTTTATTGGTGGCTCCGTTTATTGGCGGCTCCATTTATTGGCGGCTCTGATTATTGGCAGCTCTGTTTATTGGTGGCTCGGTTAATTGGCCATGATTTTTATTTTTGGCTCCGTACATTTGGTGGCTCCTTTTATTGGCAGCTCCGCTTATTGGCGGTTCCGTTTATTGGTGGCACCGTTCATTGGTGGCTCAGTTGATTGGTGGCTCAGTTGATTGGTGGCTCCGTTTATTGGCAGCTCCGTTTATTGGCAGCTCCATTTATTGGCGGCTCCGTTTATTGGCGGCTCCGTTTATTGGCGGCTCCGTTTATTGGCGGCTCTGTTTATTGGCTGCTCTGTTTATTGGGGTTCCGTTTATTGGCGGTTCCGTTCATTGGCATCTCCGTTTATTGGCGGCTCTGTTTATTGGGGTTCCGTTTATTGGCGGCTCCGTTTATTGGCGGCTCCGTTTATTGGCGGCTCTGTTTATTGGGGTTCCGTTTATTGGCGGCTCCGTTTATTGGCCATAATTTTTATTGTTGTCCATTGGTGGCTCCATTGATTATTGGCTCCATTTATTGGCAGTGCTGTTTATAGGCATCTCCGTTCATTGGCAGCTCCGTTCATTGGCGGCTCTGTTCATTGGCGGCTCTGTTCATTGGCGGCTCTGTTCATTGGCGGCGCTGTTCATTGGCGGCTCTGTTAATTGGCGGCTCTGTTCATTGGCGGCTCCGTTCATTGGCGGCTCCGCTCATTGACGGCTCCGCTCATTGGTGGCTCTGCTCATTGGTGGCTCTGCTCATTGGCGGCTCTGTTTATTGGCGGCTCTGTTTATTGGCGGTGCTGTTTATTGGCGGTGCTGTTTATTGGCGGTGCTGTTTATTGGCGGATCCGTTCATTGGTGGCGCCGTTTATTGGCGACACCGGTTATTGGCCATGATTTTTATTGTTGTCTCTGTTCATTTGGTGGCTCCTTTCATTGGCGGCTCCGTTTATTGGCTGTTCAGTTTATTGGTTGCACCATTCATTGGTGGCTCCATTGATTGGTGGCTCCGTTTATTGGCAGTGCTGTTTATTGGCGGCTCCGTTTATTGGCGGCTCCGTTCATTGGCGGCTCCGTTCATTGGCAGCTCTGTTCATTGGCGGCTCTGTTCATTGTCGGCTCTGTTTATTGTCGGCTCTGTTTATTGGCGGCTCTGTTTATTGGCGGTGCTGTTTATTGGCGGTGCTGTTTATTGGCGGTGCTGTTTATTGGCGGTGCTGTTTATTGGCGGATCCGTTCATTGGCGGCTCCGTTCATTGGCGGCGCCGTTTATTGGCGACACCGGTTATTGGCCATGATTTTTATTGTTGTCTCTGTTCATTTGGTGGCTCCTTTCATTGGCGGCTCCGTTTATTGGCTGTTCAGTTTATTGGTTGCACCATTCATTGGTGGCTCCATTGATTGGTGGCTCCGTTTATTGGCAGTGCTTTTTATTCGCAGCTCTGTTCATTGGCGGTTCTGTTCATTGGCGGCTCTGTTCATTGGCGGCTCTGTTCATTGGTGGCTCTGTTCATTGGCGGCTCTGTTCATTGGCGGCTCTTTTTATTGGCGGCTCTGTTTATTGGCGGCTCTGTTTATTGGCGGCTCTGTTTATTGGCGGCGCTGTTTATTGGCGGTGCTGTTTATTGGCGGCGCCGTTTATTGGCGGCTCCGTTTATTGGCGGCTCCGTTTATTGGCGGCTCCGTTTATTGGCGGCTCCGTTTATTGGCGGCTCCGTTTATTGGTGGCTCCGTTTATTGGTGGCTCCGTTTATTGGTGGCTCCGTTTATTGGTGGCTCCGTTTATTGGCGGCTCTGTTCATTGGCAGCTCTGTTCATTGGCGACGCCGGTTATTGGCCATAATTTTTATTGTTGTCTCTGTTCATTTGGCGGCTCCGTTTATTGGCTGTTCAGTTTATTGGTTGCACCGTTCATTGGTGGCTCCCTTTATTGGCGGCTCCGTTTATTAGCGGCTCTGTTTATTGGCGGCTCTGTTTATTGGCGGCTCTGTTTATTGGCGGCTCTGTTTATTGGCGGCTCTGTTCATTGGCGGCTCTGTTCATTGGCGGCTCTGTTCATTGGCGGCTCTGTTTATTGGCGGCGCTGTTTATTGGCGGCGCTGTTTATTGGCGGCGCTGTTTATTGGCGGCGCTGTTTATTGGCGGTGCTGTTTATTGGCGGCGCTGTTTATTGGCGGTGCTGTTTATTGGTGGCGCTGTTTATTGGCAGTGCTGTTTATTGGCGGCTCCGTTTATTGGCTGCTCTGATTATTGGCTGCTCTGATTATTGGCAGCTCTGTTTATTAGTGGCTCAGTTAATTGGCCATGATTTTTATTTTTGGCTCTGTACATTTGGTGGCTCCGTTGATTGGTGGCTCCGTTGATTGGTGGCTCCGTTGATTGGTGGCTCCGTTGATTGGTGGCTCCGTTGATTGGTGGCACCGTTGATTGGTGGCTCTGTTGATTGGTGGCTCCGTTTATTGGCGGTGCCTATTATTGGTGGTGCTTTTTATTGGCGGCTCCGATCATAGAAGGCTCCATTGATTGGCGGCTCCGTTTATTGGCGGCTCTGTTTATTGGCGGCTCCATTTATTGGAGGCTCCGTTCATTGTCAGCTCTGTTTATTGGCGGCTCTGTTTATTGGCGGCTCTGTTTATTGGCGGCTCTGTTTATTGGCGGCTCTGTTTATTGGCGGCTCTGTTTATTGGCAGTTCCATTTATTGGCAGCTCAGTTTCTTGGTGGCTCTGTTTATTGGATGCTCTGTTTATTGGCGGCTCTGTTTATTGGCGGCTCTGTTTATTGGCGGCTCTGTTTATTGGCGGCTCTGTTTATTGGCAGCTCTGTTTATTGGCGGCTCTGTTTATTGGCGGCTCTGTTTATTGGCAGCTCTTCCTTTTATTGGCGGCTCCTCCTTTTATTGGCGGCTCCTCCTTTTATTGGCGGCTCCTCCTTTTATTGGCGGCTCTGTTCATTGGCGGCTCTGTTCATTGGCGGCTCTGTTCATTGGCGGCTCTGTTCATTGGTGGCTCTGTTCATTGGTGGCTCCGTTTATTGGCTGTTCTGTTTATTGGCTGTTCTGTTTATTGGCTGTTCTGTTTATTGGCGGTTCTGTTTATTGGCGCTTCTGTTTATTGGCGCTTCTGTTTATTGGCGCTTCTGTTTATTGGCGCTTCTGTTTATTGGCGCTTCTGTTTATTGGCGCTTCTGTTTATTGGCGCTTCTGTTTATTGACGGTTCTGTTTATTGACGGTTCTGTTTATTGACGGTTCTGTTTATTGACGGTTCCGTTTATTGACGGTTCCGTTTATTGACGGTTCCGTTTATTGACGGTTCCGTTTATTGGCGGCTCCGTTTATTGGCGGCTCCTCCTTTTATTGGTGGCTCCTCCTTTTATTGGCGGCTCCTCCTTTTATTGGCGGCTCCTCCTTTTATTGGCGGCTCCTCCTTTTATTGGCGGCTCTGTTCATTGGCGGCTCTGTTCATTGGCGGCTCTGTTCATTGGCGGCTCTGTTCATTGGCGGCTCTGTTCATTGGCGGCTCTGTTCATTGGCGGCTCTGTTCATTGGCGGCTCTGTTCATTGGCGGCTCTGTTCATTGGCGGCTCTGTTCATTGGCGGCTCCGTTTATTGGCAGCTCCCTTTATTGGCGGCTCTGTTTATTGGCAGCTCCGTTTAATGGCGGCTCAGGTTAATGACGCTGTTTATTGGCAGCTCTTCCTTTTATTGGCGGCTCCTCCTTTTATTGGCGGCTCCTCCTTTTATTGGCGGCTCTGTTCATTGGCGGCTCTGTTCATTGGCGGCTCTGTTCATTGGCGGCTCTGTTCATTGGCGGCTCTGTTCATTGGCGGCTCTGTTCATTGGCGGCTCTGTTCATTGGCGGCTCTGTTCATTGACGGCTCTGTTCATTGGCAGTTCCGTTTATTGGCGGCTCTGTTTATTGGCAGCTCCGTTTAATGGCGGCTCCGGTTAATGGCGCTGTTTATTGGCAGCTCTTCCTTTTATTGGCGGCTCCTCCTTTTATTGGCGGCTCCTCCTTTTATTGGCGGCTCCTCCTTTTATTGGCGGCTCTGTTCATTGGCGGCTCTGTTCATTGGTGGCTCTGTTAATTGGCGGCTCTGTTTATTGGCGGCTCTGTTTATTGGCGGCTCTGTTTATTGGCGGCTCTGTTTATTGGCGGCTCTTTTTATTGGTGGCGCTGTTTATTGGTGGCGCTGTTTATTGGTGGCGCTGTTTATTGGTGGGGCTGTTTATTGGCGGCGCTGTTTATTGGCGGCGCTGTTTATTAGCGGCGCTGTTTATTGGCGGCGCTGTTTATCGGTGGCACAGTTGATTGGTGGCTTCGTTTATTGATAGTGCTGTTTATTGGCAGCTCCGTTCATTATCAACTCCGTTTATTGGCGGCTCCATTTATTGGCGGCTCCATTTATTGGCGGCTCAGTTTGTTGCCGGCTCAGTTGATTGGTGGCTCCTCCTTTTATTGGCGGCTCCTCCTTTTATTGGCGGCTCCTTTTATTGGCGGCTCCTTTTATTGGTGGCTCAGTTTATTGGCGGCTCAGTTTATTGGCGGCTCAGTTTATTGGCGGCTCAGTTTATTGGCGGCTCCGTTTCATTGGCAACTCTGTTCATTGCCGGCTCCTTTTATTGGCGGCTCCTTTTATTGGCGCCTCCTTTTATTGGCGGCTCCGTTTATTGGCAGCTCCGTTTATTGGCGGCTCCGTTTATTGGCAGCTCTGTTTTTTGGACATGATTTTTATTGTTGTCTCTGTTAAGTTGATGGCTCCATTGATTGGCGGCTCCATTTATTGGCGGCTCCGTTTATTGACGGCTCCGTTTATTGGCGGCCCCTGTTTATTGGCGGCCCCTGTTTATTGGCGGCCCCTGTTTATTGGCGGCCCCTGTTTATTGGCGGCCCCTGTTTATTGGCGGCCCCTGTTTATTGGCGGCTTCGTTTATTGGCAGCTCTGTTTATTGGCAGCTCTGTTTATTGGCGGCTCCGTTCATTGGCGACTCCGTTCATTGTCAGCTCTGTTTATTGGCAGCTCCGTTTATTGGCCATGATTTTTATTGTTGTCTCCGTTCATTTGATGGCTCCTTTCATTGGCGGCTCCGTTTATTGGCGGCTCCGTTTATTGTCGGCTCCGTTTATTGGCGACTCCGTTTATTGGCCATGATTTTTATTGTTGTCTGTTCTTTGGTGGCTCCATTGATTGGTGGCTCCATTTATTGGCAGTGCTGTTTATACGCATCTCCGTTCATTGGCAGCTCCGTTTATTGGCGGCTCCATTTATTGGCGGCCCCTGTTTATTGGCGGCTCCGTTTATTGGCGGCTCCGTTTATTGGCGGCTCTGTTTATTGGCAGCTCTGTTTATTGGCAGCTCTGTTTATTGGCAGCTCTGTTTATTGGCGGCTCTGTTTATTGGCTGCTCTGTTTATTGGCTGCTCTGTTTATTGGCGGCTCTGTTTATTGGCGGCTCTGTTTATTGGCGGCTCTGTTTATTGGCGGCTCTGTTTATTGGCGGCTCTGTTTATTGGCGGCTCTGTTTATTGGCGGCTCTGTTTATTGGCGGCTCCGTTAATTGGCGACTCCGTTCATTTTCAGCTCTGTTTATTGGCAGGTCCGTTTATTGGCCATGATTTTTGTTGTCTCAGTTCATTTGGTGGCTCCTTTCATTGGCGGCTCAGTTTATTGGCGGCTCCGTTTATTGGCAGCTCTGTTTATTGGCAGCTCCGTTTATTGGCGGCTCCGTTTATTGGCGGTACTGTTTATTGGCGGTACTGTTTATTGGTGGTACTGTTTATTGGTGGTGCTGTTTATTGGTGGTGCTGTTTATTGGTGGTGCTGTTTATTGGCGGTGCTGTTTATTGGCGGTGCTGTTTATTGGCGGTGCTGTTTATTGGCGGTGCTGTTTATTGGCGGCGCTGTTTATTGGCGGCGCTGTTTATTTGCGGCTCCGTTTCATTGGCAACTCCGTTTATTGGCAGCTCCGTTCATTATCAACTCCGTTTATTGGCGGCTCCGTTTATTGGTGGCTCTGTTTATTGGCAGCTCTGTTTATTGGCGGCTCCTCCTTTTATTGGTGGCTCCTCCTTTTATTGGCGGCTCCTCCTTTTATTGGCGGCTCCTCCTTTTATTGGCGGCTCCTTTTATTGGCGGCTCCTTTTATTGGTGGCTCAGTTTGTTGGTGGCTCAGTTTGTTGGCGGCTCAGTTTATTGGCGGCTCAGTTTATTGGCGGCTCAGTTTATTGGCGGCTCCGTTTCATTGGCAACTCTGTTCATTGCCGGCTCCCTTGATTGGCGGCTCCTTTTATTGGCGGCTCCTTTTATTGGCGGCTCCTTTTATTGGCGGCTCCGTTTATTGGCAGCTCCGTTTATTGGCGGCTCCGTTTATTGGCAGCTCTGTTTTTTGGACATGATTTTTATTGTTGTCTCTGTTAAGTTGATGGCTCCATTGATTGGCGGCTCCATTTATTGGCGGCTCCGTTTATTGACGGCTCCGTTTATTGACGGCTCCGTTTATTGGCGGCCCCTGTTTATTGGCGGCCCCTGTTTATTGGCGGCCCCTGTTTATTGGCGGCCCCTGTTTATTGGCGGCTCCGTTTATTGGCAGCTCTGTTTATTGGCAGCTCTGTTTATTGGCGGCTCGGTTCATTGTCAGCTCTGTTTATTGGCAGCTCCTTTTATTGGCCATGATTTTTGTTGTCTCCGTTCATTTGGTGGCTCCTTTCATTGGAGGCTCAGTTTATTGGTGGCTCCGTTTATTGGCAGCTCTGTTTATTGGCAGCTCTGTTTATTGGCAGCTCTGTTTATTGGCAGCCCTGTTTATTGGCCATGATTTTTGTTGTCTCCGTTCATTTGGTGGCTCCTTTCATTGGCGGCTCAGTTTATTGGTGGCTCCGTTTATTGGCAGCTCTGTTTATTGGCGGCTCCGTTTATTGGCGGTTCCGTTTATTGGCGGCTCCGTTTATTGGCAGTTCCGTTTATTGGCGGTTCCGTTTATTGGCGGTTCCGTTTATTGGCGGTTCCGTTTATTGGCGGTTCCGTTTATCGGCGGCTCTGTTTATTGGCGGCTCTGTTTATTGGCGGCTCTGTTTATTGGCGGCTCTGTTTATTGGCGGCTCTGTTTATTGGCGGCTCTGTTTATTGGCGGCTCTGTTTATTGGCGGCTCTGTTTATTGGCGGCTCTGTTTATTGGCAGCTCTTCCTTTTATTGGCGGCTCCTCCTTTTATTTGCGGCTCCTCCTTTTATTGGCGGCTCCTCCTTTTATTGGCGGCTCTGTTCATTGGCGGCTCTGTTCATTGGCGGCTCTGTTCATTGGTGGCTCTGTTCATTGGTGGCTCTGTTCATTGGTGGCTCTGTTCATTGGTGGCTCAGTTTATTGGCTGTTCTGTTTATTGGCGCTTCTGTTTATTGGCGGCTCTGTTTATTGGCGCTTCTGTTTATTGGCGCTTCTGTTTATTGGCGCTTCTGTTTATTGGCGCTTCTGTTTATTGGCGCTTCTGTTTATTGACGGTTCTGTTTATTGACGGTTCTGTTTATTGACGGTTCTGTTTATTGACGGTTCTGTTTATTGACGGTTCTGTTTATTGACGGTTCTGTTTATTGACGGTTCCGTTTATTGACGGTTCCGTTTATTGACGGTTCCGTTTATTGGCGGCTCCGTTTATTGGCGGCTCCGTTTATTGGCGGCTCCTCCTTTTATTGGTGGCTCCTCCTTTTATTGGCGGCTCCTCCTTTTATTGGCGGCTCCTCCTTTTATTGGCGGCTCCTCCTTTTATTGGCGGCTCTGTTCATTGGCGGCTCTGTTCATTGGTGGCTCTGTTCATTGGTGGCTCTGTTCATTGGTGGCTCTGTTCATTGGTGGCTCTGTTCATTGGTGGCTCCGTTTATTGGCGCTTCTGTTTATTGGCGGCTCTGTTTATTGGCGGCTCTGTTTATTGGCGCTTCTGTTTATTGGCACTTCTGTTTATTGGCGCTTCTGTTTATTGGCGCTTCTGTTTATTGACGCTTCTGTTTATTGACGGTTCTGTTTATTGACGGTTCTGTTTATTGACGGTTCTGTTTATTGACGGTTCCGTTTATTGACGGTTCCGTTTATTGACGGTTCCGTTTATTGGCGGCTCCGTTTATTGGCGGCTCCTCCTTTTATTGGTGGCTCCTCCTTTTATTGGCGGCTCCTCCTTTTATTGGCGGCTCCTCCTTTTATTGGCGGCTCCTCCTTTTATTGGCGGCTCCTCCTTTTATTGGCGGCTCTGTTCATTGGCCGCTCTGTTCATTGGCCGCTCTGTTCATTGGCGGCTCTGTTCATTGGCGGCTCTGTTCATTGGCAGTTCCGTTTATTGGCTGCTCCCTTTATTGGCGGCTCTGTTTATTGGCAGCTCCGTTTAATGGCGGCTCCGGTTAATGGCGCTGTTTATTGGCAGCGCTTCCTTTTATTGGCGGCTCCTCCTTTTATTGGCGGCTCCTCCTTTTATTGGCGGCTCTGTTCATTGGCGGCTCTGTTCATTGGCGGCTCTGTTCATTGGCGGCTCTGTTCATTGGCGGCTCTGTTCATTGGCGGCTCTGTTCATTGGCGACTCTGTTCATTGGCGGCTCTGTTCATTGGCGGCTCCGTTAATTGGCAGTTCCGTTTATTGGCAGCTCCCTTTATTGGCGGCTCTGTTTATTGGCAGCTCCGTTTAATGGCGGCTCCGGTTAATGACGCTGTTTATTGGCAGCTCTTCCTTTTATTGGCGGCTCCTCCTTTTATTGGCGGCTCCTCCTTTTATTGGCGGCTCTGTTCATTGGCGGCTCTGTTCATTGGCGGCTCTGTTCATTGGCGGCTCTGTTCATTGGCGGCTCTGTTCATTGGCGGCTCTGTTCATTGGCGGCTCTGTTCATTGGCGGCTCTGTTCATTGGCGGCTCTGTTCATTGGCGGCTCTGTTCATTGGCGGCTCTGTTCATTGACGGCTCTGTTCATTGGCAGTTCCGTTTATTGGCGGCTCTGTTTATTGGCAGCTCCGTTTAATGGCGGCTCCGGTTAATGGCGGCTCCGGTTAATGGCGCTGTTTATTGGCAGCTCTTCCTTTTATTGGCGGCTCCTCCTTTTATTGGCGGCTCCTCCTTTTATTGGCGGCTCCTCCTTTTATTGGCGGCTCTGTTCATTGGCGGCTCTGTTCATTGGTGGCTCTGTTAATTGGCGGCTCTGTTTATTGGCGGCTCTGTTTATTGGCGGCTCTGTTTATTGGCGGCTCTGTTTATTGGCGGCTCTTTTTATTGGTGGCGCTGTTTATTGGTGGCGCTGTTTATTGGTGGCGCTGTTTATTGGTGGGGCTGTTTATTGGCGGCGCTGTTTATTGGCGGCGCTGTTTATTAGCGGCGCTGTTTATTGGCGGCGCTGTTTATCGGTGGCACAGTTGATTGGTGGCTTCGTTTATTGATAGTGCTGTTTATTGGCAGCTCCGTTCATTATCAACTCCGTTTATTGGCGGCTCCATTTATTGGCGGCTCCATTTATTGGCGGCTCAGTTTGTTGCCGGCTCAGTTGATTGGTGGCTCCTCCTTTTATTGGCGGCTCCTCCTTTTATTGGCGGCTCCTTTTATTGGCGGCTCCTTTTATTGGTGGCTCAGTTTATTGGCGGCTCAGTTTATTGGCGGCTCAGTTTATTGGCGGCTCCGTTTCATTGGCAACTCTGTTCATTGCCGGCTCCTTTTATTGGCGGCTCCTTTTATTGGCGCCTCCTTTTATTGGCGGCTCCGTTTATTGGCAGCTCCGTTTATTGGCGGCTCCGTTTATTGGCGGCTTCGTTTATTGACGGCTCCGTTTATTGGCGGCCCCTGTTTATTGGCGGCCCCTGTTTATTGGCGGCCCCTGTTTATTGGCGGCCCCTGTTTATTGGCGGCCCCTGATTATTGGCGGCTTCGTTTATTGGCAGCTCTGTTTATTGGCAGCTCTGTTTATTGGCGGCTCCGTTCATTGGCGACTCCGTTCATTGTCAGCTCTGTTTATTGGCAGCTCCGTTTATTGGCCATGATTTTTATTGTTGTCTCCGTTCATTTGATGGCTCCTTTCATTGGCGGCTCCGTTTATTGGCGGCTCCGTTTATTGTCGGCTCCGTTTATTGGCGACTCCGTTTATTGGCCATGATTTTTATTGTTGTCTGTTCTTTGGTGGCTCCATTGATTGGTGGCTCCATTTATTGGCAGTGCTGTTTATACGCATCTCCGTTCATTGGCAGCTCCGTTTATTGGCGGCTCCATTTATTGGCGGCCCCTGTTTATTGGCGGCTCCGTTTATTGGCGGCTCCGTTTATTGGCGGCTCTGTTTATTGGCAGCTCTGTTTATTGGCAGCTCTGTTTATTGGCAGCTCTGTTTATTGGCGGCTCTGTTTATTGGCTGCTCTGTTTATTGGCTGCTCTGTTTATTGGCGGCTCTGTTTATTGGCGGCTCTGTTTATTGGCGGCTCCGTTAATTGGCGACTCCGTTCATTTTCAGCTCTGTTTATTGGCAGGTCCGTTTATTGGCCATGATTTTTGTTGTCTCAGTTCATTTGGTGGCTCCTTTCATTGGCGGCTCAGTTTATTGGCGGCTCCGTTTATTGGCAGCTCTGTTTATTGGCAGCTCCGTTTATTGGCGGCTCCGTTTATTGGCGGCTCCGTTTCATTGGCAACTCCGTTTATTGGCAGCTCCGTTCATTATCAACTCCGTTTATTGGCGGTACTGTTTATTGGTGGTACTGTTTATTGGTGGTGCTGTTTATTGGCGGTGCTGTTTATTGGCGGTGCTGTTTATTGGCGGCGCTGTTTATTGGCGGCGCTGTTTATTTGCGGCTCCGTTTCATTGGCAACTCCGTTTATTGGCAGCTCCGTTCATTATCAACTCCGTTTATTGGCGGCTCCGTTTATTGGTGGCTCTGTTTATTGGCAGCTCTGTTTATTGGCGGCTCCTCCTTTTATTGGTGGCTCCTCCTTTTATTGGCGGCTCCTCCTTTTATTGGCGGCTCCTCCTTTTATTGGCGGCTCCTCCTTTTATTGGCGGCTCCTTTTATTGGCGGCTCCTTTTATTGGTGGCTCAGTTTGTTGGTGGCTCAGTTTGTTGGCGGCTCAGTTTATTGGCGGCTCAGTTTATTGGCGGCTCAGTTTATTGGCGGCTCCGTTTCATTGGCAACTCTGTTCATTGCCGGCTCCCTTGATTGGCGGCTCCTTTTATTGGCGGCTCCTTTTATTGGCGGCTCCTTTTATTGGCGGCTCCGTTTATTGGCAGCTCCGTTTATTGGCGGCTCCGTTTATTGGCAGCTCTGTTTTTTGGACATGATTTTTATTGTTGTCTCTGTTAAGTTGATGGCTCCATTGATTGGCGGCTCCATTTATTGGCGGCTCCGTTTATTGACGGCTCCGTTTATTGACGGCTCCGTTTATTGGCGGCCCCTGTTTATTGGCGGCCCCTGTTTATTGGCGGCCCCTGTTTATTGGCGGCTCCGTTTATTGGCAGCTCTGTTTATTGGCAGCTCTGTTTATTGGCGGCTCGGTTCATTGTCAGCTCTGTTTATTGGCAGCTCCTTTTATTGGCCATGATTTTTGTTGTCTCCGTTCATTTGGTGGCTCCTTTCATTGGCGGCTCAGTTTATTGGTGGCTCCATTTATTGGCAGCTCTGTTTATTGGCAGCTCTGTTTATTGGCAGCTCTGTTTATTGGCAGCCCTGTTTATTGGCCATGATTTTTGTTGTCTCCGTTCATTTGGTGGCTCCTTTCATTGGCGGCTCAGTTTATTGGTGGCTCCGTTTATTGGCAGCTCTGTTTATTGGCGGCTCCGTTTATTGGCGGTTCCGTTTATTGGCGGTTCCGTTTATTGGCGGTTCCGTTTATTGGCGGTTCCATTTATTGGCGGTTCCGTTTATTGGCGGTTCCGTTTATTGGCGGTTCCGTTTATCGGCGGCTCTGTTTATTGGCGGCTCTGTTTATTGGCGGCTCTGTTTATTGGCGGCTCTGTTTATTGGCGGCTCTGTTTATTGGCGGCTCTGTTTATTGGCGGCTCTGTTTATTGGCAGCTCTTCCTTTTTTTGGCGGCTCCTCCTTTTATTTGCGGCTCCTCCTTTTATTGGCGGCTCCTCCTTTTATTGGCGGCTCTGTTCATTGGCGGCTCTGTTCATTGGCGGCTCTGTTCATTGGTGGCTCTGTTCATTGGTGGCTCTGTTCATTGGTGGCTCTGTTCATTGGTGGCTCAGTTTATTGGCTGTTCTGTTTATTGGCGCTTCTGTTTATTGGCGGCTCTGTTTATTGGCGCTTCTGTTTATTGGCGCTTCTGTTTATTGGCGCTTCTGTTTATTGGCGCTTCTGTTTATTGACGGTTCTGTTTATTGACGGTTCTGTTTATTGACGGTTCTGTTTATTGACGGTTCTGTTTATTGACGGTTCTGTTTATTGACGGTTCTGTTTATTGACGGTTCCGTTTATTGACGGTTCCGTTTATTGACGGTTCCGTTTATTGGCGGCTCCGTTTATTGGCGGCTCCGTTTATTGGCGGCTCCTCCTTTTATTGGTGGCTCCTCCTTTTATTGGCGGCTCCTCCTTTTATTGGCGGCTCCTCCTTTTATTGGCGGCTCCTCCTTTTATTGGCGGCTCTGTTCATTGGCGGCTCTGTTCATTGGCGGCTCTGTTCATTGGCGGCTCTGTTCATTGGCGGCTCTGTTCATTGGCGGCTCTGTTCATTGGCGGCTCTGTTCATTGGCGGCTCTGTTCATTGACGGCTCTGTTCATTGGCAGTTCCGTTTATTGGCGGCTCTGTTTATTGGCAGCTCCGTTTAATGGCGGCTCCGGTTAATGGCGGCTCCGGTTAATGGCGCTGTTTATTGGCAGCTCTTCCTTTTATTGGCGGCTCCTCCTTTTATTGGCGGCTCCTCCTTTTATTGGCGGCTCTGTTCATTGGCCGCTCTGTTCATTGGCCGCTCTGTTCATTGGCGGCTCTGTTCATTGGCGGCTCTGTTCATTGGCAGTTCCGTTTATTGGCTGCTCCCTTTATTGGCGGCTCTGTTTATTGGCAGCTCCGTTTAATGGCGGCTCCGGTTAATGGCGCTGTTTATTGGCAGCGCTTCCTTTTATTGGCGGCTCCTCCTTTTATTGGCGGCTCCTCCTTTTATTGGCGGCTCTGTTCATTGGCGGCTCTGTTCATTGGCGGCTCTGTTCATTGGCGGCTCTGTTAATTGGCGGCTCTGTTTATTGGCGGCTCTGTTTATTGGCGGCTCTGTTTATTGGCGGCTCTGTTTATTGGCGGCTCCTTTTATTGGCGGCTCCTTTTATTGGCAGCTCCGTTTGTTGGCAGCTCCGTTTGTTGTCATTTCCGTTTATTGGAGGCTCTGTTCATTGGTGGCTCTGTTCATTGGTGGCTCTGTTCATTGGTGGCTCTGTTCATTGGTGGCTCTGTTCATTGGCGGCTCTTTTTATTGGTGGCGCAGTTTATTGGTGGCGCTGTTTATTGGCGGCGCTGTTTATTGGCGGCGCTGTTTATTAGCGGCGCTGTTTATTGGCGGCGCTGTTTATTAGCGGCGCTGTTTATTGGCGGCGCTGTTTATCGGTGGCACAGTTGATTGGTGGCTTCGTTTATTGGCAGTGCTGTTTATTGGCAGCTCCGTTCATTATCAACTCCGTTTATTGGCAGCTCCGTTCATTATCAACTCCGTTTATTGGCGGCTCCATTTATTGGCGGCTCCATTTATTGGCGGCTCAGTTTGTTGCCGGCTCAGTTGATTGGTGGCTCCTCCTTTTATTGGCGGCTCCTCCTTTTATTGGCGGCTCCTCCTTTTATTGGCGGCTCCTTTTATTGGCGGCTCCTTTTATTGGTGGCTCAGTTTATTGGCGGCTCCGTTTATTGTCGGCTCCGTTTATTGGCGACTCCGTTTATTGGCCATGATTTTTATTGTTGTCTGTTCTTTGGTGGCTCCATTGATTGGTGGCTCCATTTATTGGCAGTGCTGTTTATACGCATCTCCGTTCATTGGCAGCTCCGTTTATTGGCGGCTCCGTTTATTGGCGGCCCCTGTTTATTGGCGGCTCCGTTTATTGGCGGCTCCGTTTATTGGCGGCTCCGTTTATTGGCAGCTCTGTTTATTGGCGGCTCTGTTTATTGGCGGCTCTGTTTATTGGCGGCTCTGTTTATTGGCGGCTCTGTTTATTGGCGGCTCTGTTTATTGGCGGCTCTGTTTATTGGCGGCTCTGTTTATTGGCAGCTCCGTTCATTTTCAGCTCTGTTTATTGGCAGCTCCGTTTATTGGCCATGATTTTTGTTGTCTCAGTTCATTTGGTGGCTCCTTTCATTGGCGGCTCAGTTTATTGGTGGCTCCGTTTATTGGCAGCTCTGTTTATTGGCAGCTCCGTTTATTGGCGGCTCCGTTTATTGGCGGTTCCGTTTATTGGCGGCTCCGTTTATTGGCGGTTCCGTTTATTGGCGGTTCCGTTTATTTGGCGGTTCCGTTTATTGGCGGTTCCGTTTATTGGCGGTTCCGTTTATTGGTGGTTCCGTTTATTGGCGGTTCTGTTTATTGGCGGTTCTGTTTATTGGCGGTTCTGTTTATTGGCGGTTCTGTTTATTGGCGGTTCCGTTTATTGGCGGTTCCGTTTATTGGCGGTTCCGTTCATTGGCGGCTCCGTTTATTGGCGGCTCCGTTTATTGGCGGCTCCGTTTATTGGCGGCTCCGTTTATTGGCGGCGCCGTTTATTGGCGGTTCCGTTTATTGGCGGTGCCGTTTATTGGCGGCTTTGTTCATTGGCGGTACTGTTTATTGGCGGTACTGTTTAGTGGTGGTACTGTTTATTGGCGGTGCTGTTTATTGGCGGTGCTGTTTATTGGCGGTGCTGTTTATTGGCGGTGCTGTTTATTGGCGGTGCTGTTTATTGGCGGTGCTGTTTATTGGCGGTGCTGTTTATTGGCGGCGCTGTTTATTGGCGGCGCTGATTATTTGCGGCTCCGTTTCATTGGCAACTCCGTTTATTGGCAGCTCCGTTCATTATCAACTCCGTTTATTGGCGGCTCCGTTTATTGGTGGCTCTGTTTATTGGCGGCTCCTCCTTTTATTGGTGGCTCCTCCTTTTATTGGCGGCTCCTCCTTTTATTGGCGGCTCCTCCTTTTATTGGCGGCTCCTCCTTTTATTGGCGGCTCCTTTTATTGGCGGCTCCTTTTATTGGCGGCTCCTTTTATTGGTGGCTCAGTTTATTGGTGGCTCAGTTTGTTGGCGGCTCAGTTTATTGGCGGCTCAGTTTATTGGCGGCTCAGTTTATTGGCGGCTCCGTTTCATTGGCAACTCTGTTCATTGCCGGCTCCCTTGATTGGCGGCTCCTTTTATTGGCGGCTCCTTTTATTGGCGGCTCCGTTTATTGGCAGCTCCGTTTATTGGCGGCTCCGTTTATTGGCAGCTCTGTTTTTTGGACATGATTTTTATTGTTGTCTCTGTTAAGTTGATGGCTCCATTGATTGGCGGCTCCATTTATTGGCGGCTCCGTTTATTGACGGCTCCGTTTATTGACGGCTCTGTTTATTGGCGGCCCCTGTTTATTGGCGGCCCCTGTTTATTGGCGGCCCCTGTTTATTGGCGGCTCCGTTTATTGGCAGCTCTGTTTATTGGCAGCTCTGTTTATTGGCTGCTCCGTTCATTGTCAGCTCTGTTTATTGGCAGCTCCGTTTATTGGCCATGATTTTTGTTGTCTCCGTTCATTTGGTGGCTCCTTTCATTGGCGGCTCAGTTTATTGGTGGCTCCGTTTATTGGCAGCTCTGTTTATTGACAGCTCTGTTTATTGGCAGCTCCGTTTATTGGCAGCTCCGTTTATTGGCGGCTCCGTTTATTGGCGGCTCCGTTTATTGGCGGTTCCGTTTATTGGCGGTTCCGTTTATTGGCGGTTCCGTTTATTGGCGGTTCCGTTTATTGGCGGTTCTGTTTATTGGCGGCTCTGTTTATTGGCGGCTCTGTTTATTGGCGGCTCTGTTTATTGGCGGCTCTGTTTATTGGCGGCTCTGTTTATTGGCGGCTCTGTTTATTGGCGGCTCTGTTTATTGGCGGCTCTGTTTATTGGCGGCTCTGTTTATTGGCAGCTCTTCCTTTTATTGGCGGCTCTGTTCATTGGCGGCTCTGTTCATTGGCGGCTCTGTTCATTGGCGGCTCTGTTTATTGGCGGCTCTGTTCATTGGCGGCTCTGTTAATTGGCGGCTCTGTTTATTGGCGGCTCTGTTTATTGGCGGCTCTGTTTATTGGCGGCTCTGTTTATTGGCGGCTCCTTTTATTGGCGGCTCCTTTTATTGGCAGCTCCGTTTGTTGGCAGCTCCGTTTGTTGTCAGCTCCGTTTATTGGAGGCTCTGTTCATTGGTGGCTCTGTTCATTGGTGGCTCTGTTCATTGGTGGCTCTGTTCATTGGTGGCTCTGTTCATTGGTGGCTCTGTTCATTGGTGGCTCTGTTCATTGGTGGCTCTGTTCATTGGCGGCTCTTTTTATTGGTGGCGCAGTTTATTGGTGGCGCTGTTTATTGGTGGCGCTGTTTATTGGTGGCGCTGTTTATTGGCGGCGCTGTTTATTGGCGGCGCTGTTTATTAGCGGCGCTGTTTATTGGCGGCGCTGTTTATCGGTGGCACAGTTGATTGGTGGCTTCGTTTATTGGCAGTGCTGTTTATTGGCAGCTCCGTTCATTATCAACTCCGTTTATTGGCAGCTCCGTTCATTATCAAATCCGTTTATTGGCGGCTCCATTTATTGGCGGCTCAGTTTGTTGCCGGCTCAGTTGATTGGTGGCTCCTCCTTTTATTGGCGGCTCCTCCTTTTATTGGCGGCTCCTCCTTTTATTGGCGGCTCCTCCGTTTAATGGCGGCTCCTTTTATTGGTGGCTCCTTTTATTGGCGGCTCCGTTTATTGGCGGCTCCGTTTATTGGCGGCTCCGTTTATTGGCGGCTCCTTTTATTGGCGGCTCCGTTTATTGGCGGCTCCGTTTATTGGTGGCTCCATTTATTGGCAGCTCTGTTTTTTGGACATGATTTTTATTGTTGTCTCTGTTAAGTTGATGGCTCCATTGATTGGCGGCTCCATTTATTGGCGGCTCCGTTTATTGACGGCTCCGTTTATTGGCGGCCCCTGTTTATTGGCGGCCCCTGTTTATTGGCGGCCCCTGTTTATTGGCGGCCCTTGTTTATTGGCGGCTCCGTTTATTGGCAGCTCTGTTTATTGGCAGCTCTGTTTATTGGCAGCTCTGTTTATTGGCGGCTCCGTTCATTGGCGACTCCGTTCATTGTCAGCTCTGTTTATTGGCAGCTCCGTTTATTGGCCATGATTTTTATTGTTGTCTCCGTTCATTTGGTGGCTCCTTTCATTGGCGGCTCCGTTTATTGGCGGCTCCGTTTATTGTCGGCTCCGTTTATTGGCGACTCCGTTTATTGGCCATGATTTTATTGTTGTCTGTTCTTTGGTGGCTCCATTGATTGGTGGCTCCATTTATTGGCAGTGCTGTTTATACGCATCTCCGTTCATTGGCAGCTCCGTTTATTGGCGGCTCTGTTTATTGGCGGCCCCTGTTTATTGGCGGCCTCGTTTATTGGCGGCCTCGTTTATTGGCGGCTCCGTTTATTGGCAGCTCTGTTTATTGGCAGCTCTGTTTATTGGCAGCTCTGTTTATTGACAGCTCTGTTTATTGGCGGCTCTGTTTATTGGCGGCTCTGTTTATTGGCGGCTCTGTTTATTGGCGGCTCTGTTTATTGGCGGCTCCGTTCATTGGCGACTCCGTTCATTTTCAGCTCTGTTTATTGGCAGCTCCGTTTATTGGCCATGATTTTTGTTGTCTCAGTTCATTTGGTGGCTCCTTTCATTGGCGGCTCAGTTTATTGGTGGCTCCGTTTATTGGCAGCTCTGTTTATTGGCGGCTCCGTTTATTGGCGGCTCCGTTTATTGGCGGTTCCGTTTATTGGCGGTTCAGTCTATTGGTGGTTCCGTTTATTGGTGGTTCCGTTTATTGGTGGTTCCGTTTATTGGCGGTTCCGTTTATTGGCGGTTCCGTTTATTGGCGGTTCCGTTTATTGGCGGTTCCGTTTATTGGCGGTTCAGTTTATTGGCGGTTCAGTTTATTGGCGGTTCAGTTTATTGGTGGTTCCGTTTATTGGCGGCTCCGTTTATTGGCGGCTCCGTTTATTGGCGGCTCCGTTTAATGGCGGCTCCGTTTAATGGCGGCTCCGTTTATTTGCGGCTCCGTTTAATGGCGGCTCCGTTTATTGGCGGCTCCGTTTATTGGCGGCTCCGTTTATTGGCGGTTCCGTTTATTGGCGGTGCCGTTTATTGGCGGTGCCGTTTATTGGCGGTGCCGTTTATTGGCGGTGCTGTGTATTGGAGGTGCTGTGTATTGGCGGTGCTGTGTATTGGCGATGCTGTGTATTGGCGGTGCTGTGTATTGGCGGTGCTGTGTATTGGCGGTGCTGTGTATTGGCGGTGCTGTGTATTGGCGGTGCTGTGTATTGGCGGTGCTGTTTATTGGCAGCTCCGTTTATTGGCAGCTCCGTTTATTGGCAGCTCCGTTCATTGGCGGCTCCGTTCATTGGTGGCTCCGTTCATTGGTGGCTCTGTTCATTGGTGGCTCTGTTCAATTGGGGCTCTGTTCATTGGGGGCTCTTTTTTATTGGTGGCGCTGTTTATTGGCGGCTCCTTTTATTGGCGGCTCCTTTTATTGGCAGCTCCGTTTGTTGGCAGCTCCGTTTGTTGTCAGCTCCGTTTATTGGAGGCTCTGTTCATTGGTGGCTCTGTTCATTGGTGGCTCTGTTCATTGGTGGCTCTGTTCATTGGCGGCTCTTTTTATTGGCGGCGCTGTTTATTGGTGGCGCTGTTTATTGGTGGCGCTGTTTATTGGTGGCGCTGTTTATTGGTGGCGCTGTTTATTAGCGGCGCTGTTTATTGGCGGCGCGGTTTATCGGTGGCACAGTTGATTGGTGGCTCCGTTTATTGGCAGTGCTGTTTATTGGCAGCTCCGTTCATTATCAACTCCGTTTATTGGCAGCTCCGTTCATTATCAATTCCGTTTATTGGCGGCTCCATTTATTGGCGGCTCCGTTTATTGGCGGCTCTGTTTATTGGCGGCTCTGTTTATTGGCGGCTCCTCCTTTTATTGGTGGCTCCTCCTTTTATTGGCGGCTCCTCCTTTTATTGGCGGCTCCTCCTTTTATTGGCGGCTCCTTTTATTGGCGGCTCCTCCTTTTATTGGCGGCTCCTCCTTTTATTGGCGGCTCCTTTTATTGGCGGCTCCTTTTATTGGCGGCTCCTTTTATTGGCGGCTCAGTTTATTGGCGGCTCAGTTTATTGGCGGCTCAGTTTATTGGCGGCTCAGTTTATTGGCGGCTGTTTATTGGCGGCTCCGTTTCATTGGCAACTCTGTTCATTGCCGGCTCCCTTGATTGGCGGCTCCGTTTATTGGCAGCTCCATTGATTGGCGGCTCCGTTTATTAGCGGCTCCGTTTATTGACGGCTCCGTTTATTGACGGCCCCTGTTTATTGGCGGCCCCTGTTTATTGGCGGCCCCTGTTTATTGGCGGCCCCTGTTTATTGGCGGCCCCTGTTTATTGGCGGCCCCTGTTTATTGGCAGCTCTGTTTATTGGCAGCTCCGTTTATTGGTTGTTCTGTTTATTGGCGCTTCTGTTTATTGGCGCTTCTGTTTATTGGCGCTTCAGTTTATTGACGGTTCCGTTTATTGACGGTTCCGTTTATTGACGGTTCCGTTTATTGACGGTTCCGTTTATTGACGGTTCCGTTTATTGGTGGCTCCGTTTATTGGTGGCTCCGTTTATTGGTGGCTCCGTTTATTGGTGGTTCCGTTTATTGGCTGTTCCGTTTATTGGCGGTTCCGTTTATTGGCGGTTCCGTTTATTGGCAGTTCCGTTTTTTGGCGGTTCCGTTTTTTGGCGGTTCCGATTTTTGGCGGTTCCGTATTTTGGCGGTGCCGTATTTTGGCGGTGCCGTTTATTGGCGGTGCTGTTTATTGGCGGTGACGTTTATTGGCGGTTCCGTTTATTGGCCATGATTTCTATTGTTGTCTGTTCATTTGGTGGCACCTTTCATTGCCGGCTCCGTTTATTGGCGGCTCCGTTGATTGGTGGCACTGTTGATTGGCGGCTCCATTTATTGGCGGCTCCGTTTATTGACGGCTCTGTTTATTGGCGGTTTCGTTTATTGGCGGTTCCGTTTATTGGCGGTTCCGTTTATTGGCGGCTCCGAACATTGGCAGCTCTGTTCATTGGCGGCTCTGTTCATTGGCGGCTCTGTTCATTGGCGGCGCTGTTCATTGGCGGCGCTGTTTATTGGCGGCGCTGTTTATTGGCGGCGCTGTTTATTGGCGGCGCTGTTTATTGGCGGCGCTGTTCATTGGCGGTGCTGTTTATTGGCGGTGCTGTTTATTGGCGGCGCTGTTTATCGGTGGCACAGTTGATTGGTGGCTCCGTTGATTGGTGGCTTGTTTATTGGCAGTGCTGTTTATTGGCAGCTCCGTTCATTATCAACTCCGTTTATTGGCGGCTCCGTTTATTGGCGCCTCTGTTTATTGGCGGCTCCTCCTTTTATTGGTGGCTCCTCCGTTTATTGGCAGCTCCTCCTTTTATTGGCGCCTCCTTTTATTGGCGCCTCCTTTTATTGGCGGCTCTGTTCATTGGCGGCTCTGTTCATTGGCGGCTCTGTTCATTGGCGGCTCTGTTTATTGGCGGCTCTGTTTATTGGCGGCTCTGTTTATTGGCGGCTCTGTTTATTGGCGGCTCTGTTTATTGGCGGCTCTGTTTATTGGCGGCTCTGTTTATTGGCGGCTCTGTTTATTGGCGGCTCTGTTCATTGGCGGCTCCTTTTATTGGCGCCTCCTTTTATTGGCAGTGCTGTTTGTTGGCGGTGCTGTTGGCGGTGCTGTTTATTGGCGGTGCTGTTTATTGGCAGCTCCGTTTATTGGCGGCTCCGTTTATTGGCTGTTCTGTTTTTTGGCTGTTCTGTTTATTGGTTGTTCTGTTTATTGGCGCTTCTGTTTATTGGCGCTTCTGTTTATTGGCGCTTCTGTTTATTGACTGTTCTGTTTATTGACGGTTCCGTTTATTGACGGTTCCGGTTATTGACGGTTCCGTTTATTGACGGTTCCGTTTATTGGCGGCTCCATTTATTGGCGGCTCCGTTTATTGGCGGCTCCGTTTTTTGGCGGCTCTGTTCATTAACGGCTCCTTTTATTGGCGGCTCCTTTTGTTGGCGGCTCCTTTTATTGGCGGTGCTGTTTGTTGGCGGTGCTGTTGGCGGTGCTGTTTATTGGCGGTGCTGTTTATTGGCGGCTCCGTTTATTGGCTGTTCTGTTTTTTGGCTGTTCTGTTTATTGGCTGTTCTGTTTATTGGCTGTTCTGTTTATTGGCTGTTCTGTTTATTGGCTGTTCTGTTTATTGGCGCTTCAGTTTATTGGCGGCTCTTTTCATTGGCGGCTCTGTTCATTGGTGGCTCTGTTCATTGGTGGCTCTGTTCATTGGCGGCTCTGTTCATTGGTGGCTCCTTTTATTGGCGGTGCTGTTTATTGGCGGTGCTGTTTGTTGGCGGTGCTGTTGGCAGTGCTGTTGGCGGTGCTGTTTATTGGCGGTGCTGTTTATTGGCGGCTCCGTTTATTGGCGGCTCCGTTTATTGGCTGTTCTGTTTATTGGCTGTTCTGTTTATTGGCTGTTCTGTTTATTGGCGCTTCTGTTTATTGGCGCTTCTGTTTATTGACGGTTCCGTTTATTGACGGTTCCGTTTATTGGCGCTTCTGTTTATTGGCGGCTCTGTTTATTGGCGGCTCCGTTTATTGGCGGTTCCGTTTATTGGCGGCTCTGTTCATTGGCGGCTCTGTTCATTGGTGGCTCTGTTCATTGGTGGCTCTGTTCATTGGTGGCTCTGTTATTGGTGGCTCTGTTATTGGTGGCTCTGTTATTGGTGGCTCTGTTATTGGTGGCTCTGTCATTGGTGGCTCTGTTATTGGTGGCTCTGTTATTGGTGGCTCTGTTCATTGGTGGCTCTGTTCATTGGTGGCTCTGTTCATTGGCGGCTCTGTTAATTGGCGGCTCTGTTCATTGGCGGCTCTGCTCATTGGTGGCTCTGTTCATTGGTGGCTCTGTTCATTGGTGGCTCTGTTCATTGGCGGCTCTGTTCCTTGGCAGCTCTGTTCCTTGGCAGCTCTGTTCATTGGCGGCTCTGTTCATTGGCGGCTCTGTTCATTGGCGGCTCTGTTCATTGGCGGCTCTGTTCATTGGTGGTTCCGTTTATTGATGGCTCCCTTTATTGATGGCGGCTCCGTTTATTGGCAGCTCCGTTTATTGGTGGCTCCGTTTATTGGCGGCTCCGTTTATTGGCGGCTCCGTTTAATGGCGGCTCCGTTTAATGGCGGCTCTGTTCATTGGCGGCTCTGTTCATTGGCGGCTCTGTTCATTGGCGGCTCTGTTCATTGGCAGCTCGTTTAATGGCGGCTCCGTTTAATGGCTCTGTTCATTGGCGGCTCTTTTTATTGGCGGCGCAGTTTATTGGCGGTGCTGTTTATTGGCGGTGCTATTTATTGGCGGTGCTGTTTATTGGCGGCTCTGTTTATTGGTGGTGCTGTTTATTGGCAGCGCTGTTTATTGGCGGCGCTGTTTATTGGCGGCGCTGTTTATTGGCGGGTCTGTTTATTGGCGGGGCTGTTTATTGGCGGGGCTGTTTATTGGCGGGGCTGTTTATTGGCGGCTCTGTTTATTGGCGGCTCTGTTTATTGGTGGCTCTGTTTATTGGTGGCTCCGTTTATTGGCCATGATTTTTATTTTTGGCTTTGTTCATTTGGTGGCTCCTTTTATTGGCAGCTCCGCTTATTGGCGGTTCCGTTTATTGGTGGCACCGTTCATTGGTTGCTCCGTTGATTGGTGGCTCTGTTTATTGGCAGTGCTGTTTATTGGAAGCTCCGTTCATTGGCAACTCCGTTCATTGCCGGCTCCCTTTATTGGCAGCTCCGCTTATTGGCGGCTCTGTTCATTGGTGGCTCTGTTCATTGGTGGCTCTGTTCATTGGTGGCTCTGTTCATTGGTGGCTCTGTTCATTGGTGGCTCTGTTCATTGGCGGCTCTTTTTATTGGCGGCGCTGTTTATTGGCGGCGCTGTTTATTGGCGGCGCTGTTTATTGGTGGTGCTGTTTATTGGTGGCGCTGTTTATTGGCGGCGCTGTTTATTGGCGGCGCTGTTTATTGGCGGCGCTGTTTATTGGCGGCGCTGTTTATTGGCGGCGCTGTTTATTGGCGGCGCTGTTTATTGGCGGCGCTGTTTATTGGTGGCGCTGTTTATTGGCGGCGCTGTTTATTGGCGGCGCTGTTTATTGGCGGGGCTGTTTATTGGCAGCTCCGTTCATTATCAACTCCGTTTATTGGCGGCTCCGTTTATTGGCGGCTCCGTTTATTGGCGGCTCCGTTTATTGGCGGCTCCGTTTGTTGGCGGCTCCGTTTGTTGGCGGCTCCGTTTATTGGCGGCTGTTTATTGGCGGCTCTGTTTATTGGCGGCTCTTTTTTTTTGGTGGCGCTGTTTATTGGCGGCTCTGTTTATTGGCGGCTCTGCTTATTGGCGGCTCTGTTTATTGGCGGCTCTGTTTATTGGTGGCTGTTTATTGGCGGCTCTGTTTATTGGCGGCTCTGTTTATTGGCGGCTCTGTTTAATGGCGGCTCTGTTTATTGGCGGCTCTGTTTATTGGCGGCTCTGTTTATTGGCGGCTCTGTTTATTGGCGGCTCTGTTTATTGGCAGCTCTGTTTATTGGCAGCTCTGTTTATTGGCAGCTCCGTTTATTGGCCATGATTTTTATTGTAGTCTCCGTTCATTTGGTGGCTCCTTTCATTGGCGGCTCCGTTTATTGGTGGCTCCGTTTATTGGCGGCTCCATTTATTGGCGGCTCCATTTATTGGCGGCTCCGTTTATTGGCGGCTCCGTTTATTGGTGGCTCTGTTCATTGGTGGCTCTGTTCATTGGTGGCTCTGTTATTGGTGGCTCTGTTATTGGTGGCTCTGTTATTGGTGGCTCTGTTATTGGTGGCTCTGTTCATTGGTGGCTCTGTTATTGGTGGCTCTGTTATTGGTGGCTCTGTTATTGGTGGCTCTGTTATTGGTGGCTCTGTTCATTGGCGGCTCTGTTCATTGGCGGCTCTGCTCATTGGTGGCTCTGTTCATTGGCGGCTCTGTTCATTGGCGGCTCTGTTCATTGGCGGCTCTTTTCATTGGCGGCTCTGTTCATTGGCGGCTCTGTTCATTAGCGGCTCTGTTCATTGGCGGCTCTGTTCATTGGTGGCTCTGTCCATTGGCGGCTCTGTCCATTGGCAGCTCCTTTTATTGGTGGCTCCTTTTATTGGCGGCTCTGTTTATTGGCGGCTCTGTTTATTGGCGGCTCTGTTTATTGGCGGCTCTGTTTATTGGCGGCTCTGTTTATTGGCGGCTCTGTTTATTGGCGGTTCCGTTTATTTGCGGTTCCGTTTATTGGCGGCTCTGTTCATTGGCGGCTCTGTTCATTGGCGGCTCTGTTCATTGGCGGTTCTGTTTATTGGTGCTACCGTTCATTGGTGGCTCAGTTGATTGGTGGCTCCGTTTATTGGCAGCTCTGTTCATTGGCAACTCAGTTTATTGGCAACTCCGTTTATTGGCGGCTCCGTTTATTGGCAGCTCTGTTTATTGGCGGCTCTGTTTATTGGCAGCTCCTCCTTTTATTGGCGGCTCCTCCTTTTATTGGCAGCTCCTCCTTTTATTGGCGGCTCTGTTCATTGGCGGCTCTGTTCATTGGCGGCTCTGTTCATTGGCGGCTCTGTTCATTGGCGGCTCTGTTCATTGGCGGCTCCGTTCATTGGCGGCTCCGTTCATTGGCGGCTCCGTTCATTGGCGGCTCTGTTTATTGGCGGCTCCGTTTATTGGCTGCCCGGTTTATTGGCAGCTCTGTTTATTGGTGGCTCCGTTAATTGGCCATAATTTTCATTTTTGGCTCTGTTAATTTGGTCGCTCCTTTTATTGGCGGCTCAGTTTATTGGCGGCTCAGTTTATTGGTGGCTCCATTTATTGGCGGCTCCGTTTATTGGCGGCTCCGTTTATTGGCGGCTCCGTTTATTGGCGGCTCTGTTCATTGGTGGCTCTGTTCATTGGTGGCTCTGTTCATTGGTGGCTCTGTTCATTGGTGGCTCTGTTCATTGGTGGCTCTTTTTATTGGCGGCTCTTTTTATTGGCGGCGCTGTTTATTGGCGGCGCTGTTTATTGGCGGCGCTGTTTATTGGTGGCGCTGTTTATTGGTGGCGCTGTTTATTGGTGGCGCTGTTTATTGGTGGCGCTGTTTATTGGCGGCGCTGTTTATTGGCGGCGCTGTTTATTGGCGGCGCTGTTTATTGGCGGCGCTGTTTATTGGCGGCGCTGTTTATTGGCGGGGCTGTTTATTGGCAGCTCCGTTCATTATCAACTCCGTTTATTGGCGGCTCTGTTTATTGGCGGCTCCGTTTATTGGCGGCTCCGTTTATTGGCGGCTCCGTTTGTTGGCGGCTCCGTTTATTGGCGGCTCCGTTTATTGGCGGCTCCGTTTATTGGCGACTCCGTTTATTGGCGGCGCTGTTTATTGGCGGCTCTGTTTATTGGCGGCTCTTTTTTTTTGGTGGCGCTGTTTATTGGCGGCTCTGTTTATTGGCGGCTCTGTTTATTGGCGGCGCTGTTTATTGGCGGTGCTGTTTATTGGTTGTCCTATTTATTGGCGGTGCTGTTTATTGGCGGCTCTGTTTATTGGTGGTGCTGTTTATTGGCAGCGCTGTTTATTGGCGGCGCTGTTTATTGGTGGCGCTGTTTATTGGCGGGGCTGTTTATTGGCGGGGCTGTTTATTGGCGGCTCTGTTTATTGGTGGCTCCGTTTATTGGCCATGATTTTTATTTTTGGCTTTGTTCATTTGGTGGCTCCTTTTATTGGCAGCTCCGCTTATTGGCGGTTCCGTTTATTGGTGGCACCGTTCATTGGTTGCTCCGTTGATTGGTGGCTCTGTTTATTGGCAGTGCTGTTTATTGGAAGCTCCGTTCATTGGCAACTCCGTTCATTGCCGGCTCCTTTTATTGACGGCTCCTTTTATTGGCGACCTCGGTTATGGGCGGCTCCATTTATTGGCGGCTCCATTTATTGGCGGCTCCGTTTATTGGCGGTTCCGTTTATTGGCGGTTCCGTTTATTGGCGGTTCCGTTTATTGGCGGCTCCGTTTATTGGCGGCTCCGTTTATTGGCGGTTCCGTTTATTGGTGGTTCCGTTTATTGGCGGTTCCGTTTATTGGCGGCTCTGTTCATTGGCGGCTCTGTTCATTGGCGGTACTGTTTAATGGCGGTTCCGTTTATTGGCGGTTCTGTTTATTGGCGGTTCCGTTTATTGGCGGTTCCGTTTATTGGCGGTTCTGTTTATTGGCGGCTCTGTTTATTGGCGGCTCTGTTTATTGGCGGCTCTGTTTATTGGCGGTTCTGTTTATTGGCGGTTCTGTTTATTGGCGGTTCCGTTTATTGGCGGTTCTGTTTATTGGCGGCTCTGTTTATTGGCGGCTCTGTTTATTGGCGGTTCTGTTTATTGGCGGTTCTGTTTATTGGCGGTTCCGTTTATTGGCGGTTCTGTTTATTGGCGGCTCTGTTCATTGGCGGCTCTGTTCATTGGCGGCTCTGTTCATTGGCGGCTCTGTTCATTGGCGGCTCTGTTCATTGGCGGCTCTGTTTATTGGCGGTGCTGTTTATTGGCGGTGCTGTTTATTGGCAGTGCTGCTTATTGGCGGTTCCCTTTTATGGCGTTTGTTAATTGGCAGTTTCTTTTATTTGCGGTTCAGTTTATTTGCAGTTATGTTTATTGCCGGCTCTGTTCATTGGCTGTTCCTTTTAATGGCTGTTCCAGTTATTGGCTGTTCCAGTTATTGGCTGTTCCAGTTATTGGCGGTTCCGTTTATTGGCAGTTCCGTTTATTGGCGGCTCCGTTTTTTGGCCATGATTTTTATTGTTGTCGCTGTTCATTTGATGGCTCCTTTCATTGACGGCTCCGTTTATTGGCGGTTCCGTTTATTGGCGGTTCCGTTTATTGGCTGTTCCGTTTATTGGCGGTTCCGTTTATTGGCGGTTCCGTTTTTTGGCGGTTCCGTTTTTTGGCGGTTCTGTTTTTTGGCGGTTCTGTTTTTTGGCGGTTCCGTTTTTTGGCGGTGCCGTTTATTGGCGGTGCCGTTTATTGGCGGTGCCGTTTATTGGCGGTGCCGTTAACTGGCGGTGCCGTTAACTGGCGGTGACGTTAACTGGCGGTGACGTTTATTGGCGGTTCCGTTTATTGGCCATGATTTCTATTGTTGTCTGTTCATTTGGTGGCACCTTTCATTGCCGGCTCCGTTGATTGGCGGCTCCGTTGATTGGTGGCACTGTTGATTGGCGGCTCCATTTATTGGTGGCTCCGTTTATTGACGGCTCTGTTTATTGGCGGTTTCGTTTATTGGCGGTTCCGTTTATTGGCGGTTCCGTTTATTGGCGGCTCCGAACATTGGCAGCTCTGTTCATTGGCGGCTCTGTTCATTGGCGGCTCTGTTCATTGGCGGCGCTGTTCATTGGCGGCGCTGTTCATTGGCGGCGCTGTTTATTGGCGGCGCTGTTTATTGGCGGCGCTGTTTATTGGCGGCGCTGTTTATTGGCGGCGCTGTTTATTGGCGGCGCTGTTCATTGGCGGTGCTGTTTATTGGCGGTGCTGTTTATTGGCGGCGCTGTTTATCGGTGGCACAGTTGATTGGTGGCTTGTTTATTGGCAGTGCTGTTTATTGGCAGCTCCGTTCATTATCAACTCCGTTTATTGGCGGCTCCGTTTATTGGCGCCTCTGTTTATTGGCGGCTGCTCCTTTTATTGGTGGCTCCTCCGTTTATTGGCAGCTCCTCCTTTTATTGGCGCCTCCTTTTATTGGCGCCTCCTTCTATTGGCGGCTCTGTTCATTGGCGGCTCTGTTCATTGGCGGCTCTGTTTATTGGCGGCTCTGTTTATTGGCGGCTCTGTTTATTGGCGGCTCTGTTTATTGGCGGCTCTGTTTATTGGCGGCTCTGTTTATTGGCGGCTCTGTTCATTGGCGGCTCTGTTCATTGGCGGTTCTGTTCATTGGCGGCTCCTTTTATTGGCGCCTCCTTTTATTGGCAGTGCTGTTTGTTGGCGGTGCTGTTGGCGGTGCTGTTTATTGGCGGTGCTGTTTATTGGCGGCTCCGTTTATTGGCGGCTCCGTTTATTGGCTGTTCTGTTTTTTGGCTGTTCTGTTTATTGGCTGTTCTGTTTATTGGTTGTTCTGTTTATTGGCGCTTCTGTTTATTGGCGCTTCTGTTTATTGGCGCTTCAGTTTATTGACGGTTCCGTTTATTGACGGTTCCGTTTATTGACGGTTCCGTTTATTGGTGGCTCCGTTTATTGGTGGCTCCGTTTATTGGTGGCTCCGTTTATTGGTGGTTCCGTTTATTGGCTGTTCTGTTTATTGGCAGTTCCGTTTATTGGCGGTTCCGTTTATTGGCAGTTCCGTTTTTTGGCGGTTCCGTTTTTTGGCGGTTCCGTTTTTGGCGGTTCCGTATTTTGGCGGTGCCGTTTATTGGCGGTGCCGTTTATTGGCGGTGCCGTTAACTGGCGGTGACGTTAACTGGCGGTGACGTTAACTGGCGGTGACGTTTATTGGCGGTTCCGTTTATTGGCCATGATTTCTATTGTTGTCTGTTCATTTGGTGGCACCTTTCATTGCCGGCTCCGTTTATTGGCGGCTCCGTTGATTGGTGGCACTGTTGATTGGCGGCTCCATTTATTGGCGGCTCCGTTTATTGACGGCTCTGTTTATTGGCGGTTTCGTTTATTGGCGGTTCCGTTTATTGGCGGTTCCGTTTATTGGCGGCTCCGAACATTGGCAGCTCTGTTCATTGGCGGCTCTGTTCATTGGCGGCTCTGTTCATTGGCAGCGCTGTTCATTGGCGGCGCTGTTTATTGGCGGCGCTGTTTATTGGCGGCGCTGTTTATTGGCGGCGCTGTTTATTGGCGGCTCTGTTTATTGGCGGCTCTGTTTATTGGCGGCTCTGTTTATCGGTGGCACAGTTGATTGGTGGCTCCGTTGATTGGTGGCTTGTTTATTGGCAGTGCTGTTTATTGGCAGCTCCGTTCATTATCAACTCCGTTTATTGGCGGCTCCGTTTATTGGCGCCTCCTTTTATTGGCGCCTCCTTTTATTGGCGGCTCTGTTCATTGGCGGCTCTGTTCATTGGCGGCTCTGTTTATTGGCGGCTCTGTTTATTGGCGGCTCTGTTTATTGGCGGCTCTGTTTATTGGCGGCTCTGTTTATTGGCGGCTCTGTTTATTGGCGGCTCTGTTTATTGGCGGCTCTGTTTATTGGCGGCTCTGTTCATTGGCGGCTCTGTTCATTGGCGGCTCCTTTTATTGGCGCCTCCTTTTATTGGCAGTGCTGTTTGTTGGCGGTGCTGTTGGCGGTGCTGTTTATTGGCGGTGCTGTTTATTGGCAGCTCCGTTTATTGGCGGCTCCGTTTATTGGCTGTTCTGTTTTTTGGCTGTTCTGTTTTTTGGCTGTTCTGTTTATTGGTTGTTCTGTTTATTGGCGCTTCTGTTTATTGGCGCTTCTGTTTATTGGCGCTTCAGTTTATTGACTGTTCCGTTTATTGATGGTTCCGTTTATTGACGGTTCCGTTTATTGACGGTTCCGTTTATTGACGGTTCCGTTTATTGGCGGCTCCGTTTATTGGCGGCTCCGTTTATTGGCGGCTCCGTTTATTGGCGGCTCCGTTTTTTGGCGGCTCTGTTCATTGGCGGATCTGTTCATTAACGGCTCCTTTTATTGGCGGCTCCTTTTATTGGCGGTGCTGTTTGTTGGCGGTGCTGTTGGCGGTGCTGTTTATTGGCGGTGCTGTTTATTGGCGGTGCTGTTTATTGGCGGCTCCGTTTATAGGCGGCTCCGTTTTTTGGCTGTTCAGTTTATTGGCTGTTCTGTTTATTGGCTGTTCTGTTTATTGGCTGTTCTGTTTATTGGCTGTTCTGTTTATTGGCTGTTCTGTTTATTGGCTGTTCTGTTTATTGGCGCTTCAGTTTATTGGCGGCTCTGTTCATTGGCGGCTCTGTTCATTGGCGGCTCTTTTCATTGGCGGCTCTGTTCATTGGTGGCTCTGTTCATTGGTGGCTCTGTTCATTGGCGGCTCTGTTCATTGGTGGCTCCTTTTATTGGCGGTGCTGTTTATTGGCGGTGCTGTTTGTTGGCGGTGCTGTTGGCGGTGCTGTTTATTGGTGGTGCTGTTTATTGGCGGTGCTGTTTATTGGCGGCTCCGTTTATTGGCGGCTCCGTTTATTGGCTGTTCTGTTTATTGGCTGTTCTGTTTATTGGCGCTTCTGTTTATTGGCGCTTCTGTTTATTGGCGCTTCTGTTTATTGGCGCTTCTGTTTATTGGCGCTTCTGTTTATTGACGGTTCCGTTTATTGGCGCTTCTGTTTATTGGCGGCTCTGTTTATTGGCGGCTCCGTTTATTGGCGGTTCCGTTTATTGGTGGCTCTGTTATTGGTGGCTCTGTTCATTGGTGGCTCTGTTATTGGTGGCTCTGTTATTGGTGGCTCTGTTATTGGTGGCTCTGTCATTGGTGGCTCTGTCATTGGTGGCTCTGTTATTGGTGGCTCTGTTCATTGGTGGCTCTGTTCATTGGTGGCTCTGTTCATTGGCGGCTCTGTTCATTGGCGGCTCTGTTCATTGGCGGCTCTGCTCATTGGCGGCTCTGTTCGTTGGTGGCTCTGTTCGTTGGTGGCTCTGTTCATTGGTGGCTCTGTTCATTGGTGGCTCTGTTCATTGCTGGCTCTGTTCATTGGCGGCTCTGTTCATTGGCGGCTCTGTTCATTGGCGGCTCTGTTCATTGGTGGCGCTGTTTATTGGCGGCTCTGTTTATTGGCGGCTCTGTTTATTGGCGGCTCTGTTCATTGGCGGCTCTGTTCATTGGCGGCTCTGTTTATTGATGGCTCCCTTTATTGATGGCGGCTCCGTTTATTGGCAGCTCCGTTTATTGGCGGCTCCGTTTATTGGCGGCTCCGTTTATTGGCGGCTCCGTTTAATGGCGGCTCCGTTTAATGGCGGCTCTGTTCATTGGCGGCTCTGTTCATTGGCGGCTCTGTTCATTGGCGGCTCTGTTCATTGGCGGCTCTGTTCATTGGCAGCTCGTTTAATGGCGGCTCCGTTTAATGGCTCTGTTCATTGGCGGCTCTTTTTATTGGCGGCGCAGTTTATTGGCGGTGCTGTTTATTGGCGGTGCTATTTATTGGCGGTGCTGTTTATTGGCGGCTCTGTTTATTGGTGGTGCTGTTTATTGGCAGCGCTGTTTATTGGCGGCGCTGTTTATTGGCGGCGCTGTTTATTGGCGGGGCTGTTTATTGGCGGGCTGTTTATTGGCGGCTCTGTTTATTGGTGGCTCTGTTTATTGGTGGCTCCGTTTATTGGCCATGATTTTTATTTTTGGCTTTGTTCATTTGGTGGCTCCTTTTATTGGCAGCTCCGCTTATTGGCGGTTCCGTTTATTGGTGGCACCGTTCATTGGTTGCTCCGTTGATTGGTTGCTCTGTTTATTGGCAGTGCTGTTTATTGGAAGCTCCGTTCATTGGCAACTCCGTTCATTGCCGGCTCCTTTTATTGGCAGCTCCGCTTATTGGCGGCTCTGTTCATTGGTGGCTCTGTTCATTGGTGGCTCTTTTTATTGGCGGCTCTTTTTATTGGCGGCGCTGTTTATTGGCGGCGCTGTTTATTGGCGGCGCTGTTTATTGGTGGCGCTGTTTATTGGCGGCGCTGTTTATTGGCGGCGCTGTTTATTGGCGGCGCTGTTTATTGGCGGCGCTGTTTATTGGTGGCGCTGTTTATTGGTGGCGCTGTTTATTGGTGGCGCTGTTTATTGGTGGCGCTGTTTATTGGCGGCGCTGTTTATTGGCGGCGCTGTTTATTGGCGGCGCTGTTTATTGGCGGCGCTGTTTATTGGCGGCGCTGTTTATTGGCGGCTCCGTTTGTTGGCGGCTCCGTTTGTTGGCGGCTCCGTTTATTGGCGGCTCCGTTTATTGGCGACTCTGTTTATTGGCGGCGCTGTTTATTGGCGGCTCTGTTTTTTGGCGGCTCTGTTTATTGGCGGCTCTTTTTTTTTGGTGGCGCTGTTTATTGGCGGCTCTGTTTATTGGCGGCTCTGTTTATTGGCGGCTCTGTTTATTGGCGGCTCTGTTTATTGGCGGCTCTGTTTATTGGTGGCTGTTTATTGGCGGCTCTGTTTATTGGCGGCTCTGTTTATTGGCGGCTCTGTTTATTGGCGGCTCTGTTTATTGGCGGCTCTGTTTATTGGCGGCTCTGTTTATTGGCGGCTCTGTTTATTGGCGGCTCTGTTTATTGGCGGCTCTGTTTATTGGCAGCTCTGTTTATTGGCAGCTCCGTTTATTGGCCATGATTTTTATTGTAGTCTCCGTTCATTTGGTGGCTCCTTTCATTGGCGGCTCCGTTTATTGGTGGCTCCGTTTATTGGCGGCTCCATTTATTGGCGGCTCCGTTTATTGGCGGCTCTGTTCATTGGTGGCTCTGTTCATTGGTGGCTCTGTTCATTGGTGGCTCTGTTCATTGGTGGCTCTGTTATTGGTGGCTCTGTTATTGGTGGCTCTGTTATTGGTGGCTCTGTTATTGGTGGCTCTGTTCATTGGTGGCTCTGTTATTGGTGGCTCTGTTATTGGTGGCTCTGTTATTGGTGGCTCTGTTATTGGTGGCTCTGTTCATTGGCGGCTCTGTTCATTGGCGGCTCTGCTCATTGGTGGCTCTGTTCATTGGCGGCTCTGTTCATTGGTGGCTCTGTTCATTGGCGGCTCTGTTCATTGGCGGCTCTGTTCATTGGCAGCTCTTTTCATTGGCGGCTCTGTTCATTGGCGGCTCTGTTCATTGGCGGCTCTGTTCATTGGCGGCTCTGTTCATTGGCGGCTCTGTTCATTGGCGGCTCTGTTCATTGGTGGCTCTGTCCATTGGCGGCTCCTTTTATTGGCGGCTCCTTTTATTGGCGGCTCTGTTTATTGGCGGCTCTGTTTATTGGCGGCTCTGTTTATTGGCGGCTCTGTTTATTGGCGGCTCTGTTTATTGGCGGCTCTGTTTATTGGCGGCTCTGTTTATTGGCGGCTCTGTTTATTGGCGGCTCTGTTTATTGGCGGTTCCGTTTATTGGCGGCTCTGTTCATTGGCGGCTCTGTTCATTGGCGGTTCTGTTTATTGGTGGTACCTTTCATTGGTGGCTCAGTTGATTGGTGGCTCCGTTTATTGGCAGCTCTGTTCATTGGCAACTCAGTTTATTGGCAACTCCGTTTATTGGCGGCTCCGTTTATTGGCAGCTCTGTTTATTGGCGGCTCTGTTTATTGGCGGCTCTGTTTATTGGCAGCTCCTCCTTTTATTGGCGGCTCCTCCTTTTATTGGCGGCTCCTCCTTTTATTGGCGGCTCCTCCTTTTATTGGCGGCTCCTCCTTTTATTGGCGGCTCCTCCTTTTATTGGCGGCTCTGTTCATTGGCGGCTCTGTTCATTGGCGGCTCCGTTCATTGGCGGCTCCGTTCATTGGCGGCTCTGTTTATTGGCGGCTCCGTTTATTGGCTGCCCGGTTTATTGGCAGCTCTGTTTATTGGTGGCTCCGTTAATTGGCCATAATTTTCATTTTTGGCTCTGTTAATTTGGTCGCTCCTTTTATTGGCGGCTCAGTTTATTGGCGGCTCAGTTTATTGGTGGCTCCATTTATTGGCGGCTCCGTTTATTGGCGGCTCCGTTTATTGGCGGCTCTGTTCATTGGTGGCTCTGTTGATTGGTGGCTCTGTTCATTGGTGGCTCTGTTCATTGGTGGCTCTGTTCATTGGTGGCTCTGTTCATTGGTGGCTCTGTTCATTGGTGGCTCTTTTTATTGGCGGCTCTTTTTATTGGCGGCGCTGTTTATTGGCGGCGCTGTTTATTGGCGGCGCTGTTTATTGGCGGCGCTGTTTATTGGTGGCGCTGTTTATTGGTGGCGCTGTTTATTGGTGGCGCTGTTTATTGGCGGCGCTGTTTATTGGCGGCGCTGTTTATTGGCGGCGCTGTTTATTGGCGGCGCTGTTTATTGGCGGCGCTGTTTATTGGCGGTGCTGTTTATTGGCGGCGCTGTTTATTGGCGGGGCTGTTTATTGGCAGCTCCGTTCATTATCAACTCCGTTTATTGGCGGCTCCGTTTATTGGCGGCTCCGTTTATTGGCGACTCCGTTTATTGGCGGCGCTGTTTATTGGTGGCTCTGTTTATTGGCGGCTCTTTTTTTTGGTGGCGCTGTTTATTGGCGGCTCTGTTTATTGGCGGCTCTGTTTATTGGCGGCTCTGTTTATTGGCGGCTCTGTTTATTGGTGGCTCCTTTCATTGGCGGCTCCTTTTATTGGCGGCTCCGTTTATTGTCGGCTCCGTTTATTGGCGACTCCGTTTATTGGCCATGATTTTTATTGTTGTCTGTTCTTTGGTGGCTCCATTGATTGGTGGCTCCATTTATTGGCAGTGCTGTTTATACGCATCTCCGTTCATTGGCAGCTCCGTTTATTGGCGGCTCCGTTTATTGGCGGCCCCTGTTTATTGGCGGCCTCGTTTATTGGCGGCTCCGTTTATTGGCAGCTCTGTTTATTGACAGCTCTGTTTATTGGCGGCTCTGTTTATTGGCGGCTCTGTTTATTGGCGGCTCTGTTTATTGGCTGTTCTGTTTTTTGGCTGTTCTGTTTATTGGCTGTTCTGTTTATTGGCTGTTCTGTTTATTGGCTGTTCTGTTTATTGGCTGTTCTGTTTATTGGCTGTTCTGTTTATTGGCTGTTCTGTTTATTGGCTGTTCTGTTTATTGGCGCTTCAGTTTATTGGCGGCTCTGTTCATTGGCGGCTCTGTTCATTGGCGGCTCTGTTCATTGGCGGCTCTGTTCATTGGCGGCTCTTTTCATTGGCGGCTCTGTTCATTGGTGGCTCTGTTCATTGGTGGCTCTGTTCATTGGTGGCTCTGTTCATTGGTGGCTCTGTTCATTGGCAGCTCCTTTTATTGGCGGCTCCAATTATTGGCGGCTCTGTTTATTGGCGGCTCCGTTCATTGGTGGCTCTGTTCATTGGCGGCTCTGTTCATTGGTGGCTCCTTTTATTGGCGGTGCTGTTTATTGGCGGTGCTGTTTGTTGGCGGTGCTGTTGGCGGTGCTGTTTATTGGCGGTGCTGTTTATTGGCGGTGCTGTTTATTGGCGGTGCTGTTTATTGGCGGCTCTGTTTATTGGCGGCTCTGTTTATTGGCGGCTCTGTTTATTGGCGGCTCTGTTTATTGGCGGCTCTGTTTATTGGCGGCTCCGTTCATTGGCGACTCCGTTCATTTTCAGCTCTGTTTATTGGCAGCTCCGTTTATTGGCCATGATTTTTGTTGTCTCAGTTCATTTGGTGGCTCCTTTCATTGGCAGCTCAGTTTATTGGTGGCTCCGTTTATTGGCAGCTCTGTTTATTGGCAGCTCTGTTTATTGGCGGCTCCGTTTATTGGCGGTTCCGTTTATTGGCGGTTCCGTTTATTGGCGGTTCAGTCTATTGGTGGTTCCGTTTATTGGCGGTTCCATTTATTGGCGGTTCCGTTTATTGGCGGTTCCGTTTATTGGCGGTTCCGTTTATTGGTGGTTCAGTTTATTGGCGGTTCAGTTTATTGGCGGTTCCGTTTATTGGCGGCTCCGTTTATTGGCGGCTCCGTTTATTGGCGGCTCCGTTTAATGGCGGCTCCGTTTAATGGCGGCTCTGTTTATGGGCGGCTCCGTTTATTGGCGGCTCCGTTTATTGGCGGCTCCGTTTATTGGCGGCTCCGTTTAATGGCGGCTCTGTTTATGGGCGGCTCCGTTTATTGGCGGCTCCGTTTATTGGTGGCGCTGTTTATTAGCGGCGCTGTTTATTGGCGGCGCAGTTTATCGGTGGCACAGTTGATTGGTGGCTCCGTTTATTGGCAGTGCTGTTTATTGGCAGCTCCGTTCATTATCAACTCCGTTTATTGGCAGCTCCGTTCATTATCAATTCCGTTTATTGGCGGCTCCATTTATTGGCGGCTCCGTTTATTGGCGGCTCTGTTTATTGGCGGCTCTGTTTATTGGCGGCTCCTCCTTTTATTGGTGGCTCCTCCTTTTATTGGCGGCTCCTCCTTTTATTGGCGGCTCCTCCTTTTATTGGCGGCTCCTCCTTTTATTGGCGGCTCGTTTTATTGGCGGCTCAGTTTATTGGCGGCTCAGTTTATTGGCGGCTCAGTTTATTGGCGGCTCAGTTTATTGGCGGCTCAGTTTATTGGCGGCTGTTTATTGGCGGCTCCGTTTCATTGGCAACTCTGTTCATTGCCGGCTCCCTTGATTGGCGGCTCTGTTTATTGGCAGCTCCATTGATTGGCGGCTCCGTTTATTGGCGGCTCCGTTTATTGACGGCTCCGTTTATTGACGGCCCCTGTTTATTGGCGGCCCCTGTTTATTGGCGGCCCCTGTTTATTGGCGGCCCCTGTTTATTGGCAGCTCTGTTTATTGGCAGCTCTGTTTATTGGCAGCTCCGTTTATTGGTTGTTCTGTTTATTGGCGCTTCTGTTTATTGGCGCTTCTGTTTATTGGCGCTTCAGTTTATTGACGGTTCCGTTTATTGACGGTTCCGTTTATTGACGGTTCCGTTTATTGGTGGCTCCGTTTATTGGTGGCTCCGTTTATTGGTGGCTCCGTTTATTGGTGGTTCCGTTTATTGGCTGTTCCGTTTATTGGCGGTTCCGTTTATTGGCGGTTCCGTTTATTGGCAGTTCCGTTTTTTGGCGGTTCCGATTTTTGGCTGTTCCGATTTTTGGCGGTTCCGTATTTTGGCGGTGCTGTTTATTGGCGGTGCCGTTTATTGGCGGTGCCGTTTATTGGCGGTGCCGTTTATTGGCGGTGACGTTAACTGGCGGTGACGTTAACTGGCGGTGACGTTAACTGGCGGTGACGTTAACTGGCGGTGACGTTTATTGGCGGTTCCGTTTATTGGCCATGATTTCTATTGTTGTCTGTTCATTTGGTGGCACCTTTCATTGCCGGCTCCGTTTATTGGCGGCTCCGTTGATTGGTGGCACTGTTGATTGGCGGCTCCATTTATTGGCGGCTCCGTTTATTGACGGCTCTGTTTATTGGCGGTTTCGTTTATTGGCGGTTCCGTTTATTGGCGGTTCCGTTTATTGGCGGCTCCGAACATTGGCAGCTCTGTTCATTGGCGGCTCTGTTCATTGGCGGCTCTGTTCATTGGCAGCGCTGTTCATTGGCGGTGCTGTTTATTGGCGGCGCTGTTTATTGGCGGCGCTGTTTATTGGCGGCGCTGTTTATTGGCGGCGCTGTTTATTGGCGGCGCTGTTTATTGGCAGCGCTGTTCGTTGGCGGTGCTGTTTATTGGCGGTGCTGTTTATTGGCGGCGCTGTTTATCGGTGGCACAGTTGATTGGTGGCTCCGTTGATTGGTGGCTTGTTTATTGGCAGTGCTGTTTATTGGCAGCTCCGTTCATTATCAACTCCGTTTATTGGCGGCTCCGTTTATTGGCGCCTCTGTTTATTGGCGGCTCCTCCTTTTATTGGTGGCTCCTCCGTTTATTGGCAGCTCCTCCTTTTATTGGCGCCTCCTTTTATTGGCGCCTCCTTTTATTGGCGGCTCTGTTCATTGGCGGCTCTGTTCATTGGCGGCTCTGTTTATTGGCGGCTCTGTTTATTGGCGGCTCTGTTTATTGGCGGCTCTGTTTATTGGCGGCTCTGTTTATTGGCGGCTCTGTTTATTGGCGGCTCTGTTTATTGGCGGCTCTGTTTATTGGCGGCTCTGTTCATTGGCGGCTCCTTTTATTGGCGCCTCCTTTTATTGGCAGTGCTGTTTGTTGGCGGTGCTGTTGGCGGTGCTGTTTATTGGCGGTGCTGTTTATTGGCGCTTCTGTTTATTGGCGCTTCTGTTTATTGGCGCTTCAGTTTATTGACTGTTCCGTTTATTGACGGTTCCGTTTATTGACGGTTCCGTTTATTGACGGTTCCGTTTATTGGCGGCTCCGTTTATTGGCGGCTCCGTTTATTGGCGGCTCCGTTTTTTGGCGGCTCTGTTCATTGGCGGCTCTGTTCATTAACGGCTCCTTTTATTGGCGGCTCCTTTTGTTGGCGGCTCCTTTTATTGGCGGTGCTGTTTGTTGGCGGTGCTGTTGGCGGTGCTGTTTATTGGCGGTGCTGTTTATTGGTGGCTCCGTTTATTGGCGGCTCCGTTTATTGGCTGTTCTGTTTATTGGCTGTTCTGTTTATTGGCTGTTCTGTTTATTGGCTGTTCTGTTTATTGGCTGTTCTGTTTATTGGCTGTTCTGTTTATTGGCTGTTCTGTTTATTGGCTGTTCTGTTTATTGGCGCTTCAGTTTATTGGCGGCTCTGTTCATTGGCGGCTCTGTTCATTGGCGGCTCTTTTCATTGGCGGCTCTGTTCATTGGTGGCTCTGTTCATTGGTGGCTCTGTTCATTGGTGGCTCTGTTCATTGGTGGCTCTGTTCATTGGTGGCTCTGTTCATTGGTGGCTCTGTTCATTGGCAGCTCCTTTTATTGGCGGCTCCTATTATTGGCGGCTCTGTTTATTGGCGGCTCCGTTCATTGGTGGCTCTGTTCATTGGCGGCTCTGTTCATTGGTGGCTCCTTTTATTGGCGGTGCTGTTTATTGGCGGTGCTGCTTGTTGGCGGTGCTGTTGGCGGTGCTGTTTATTGGCGGTGCTGTTTATTGGCGGTGCTGTTTATTGGCGGCTCCGTTTATTGGCGGCTCCGTTTATTGGCTGTTCTGTTTGTTGGCTGTTCTGTTTATTGGCGCTTCTGTTTATTGGCGCTTCTGTTTATTGGCGCTTCTGTTTATTGACGGTTCCGTTTATTGACGGTTCTGTTTATTGGCGCTTCTGTTTATTGGCGGCTCTGTTTATTGGCGGCTCCGTTTATTGGCGGTTCCGTTTATTGGCGGCTCTGTTCATTGGTGGCTCTGTTCATTGGTGGCTCTGTTATTGGTGGCTCTGTTATTGGTGGCTCTGTTATTGGTGGCTCTGTTAATTGGCGGCTCTGTTCATTGGCGGCTCTGCTCATTGGTGGCTCTGTTCATTGGTGGCTCTGTTCATTGGTGGCTCTGTTCATTGGTGGCTCTATTCATTGGCGGCTCTGTTCATTGGCGGCTCTGTTCATTGGCGGCTCTGTTCATTGGCGGCTCTGTTCATTGGCGGCTCTGTTCATTGGCGGCTCTGTTCATTGGCGGCTCTGTTCATTGGCGGCTCTGTTCATTGGTGGTTCCCTTTATTGGCGGCTCCGTTTATTGGCAGCTCCGTTTATTGGCGGCTCCGTTTATTGGCGGCTCCGTTTATTGGCGGCTCCGTTTAATGGCGGCTCCGTTTAATGGCGGCTCCGTTTAATGGCGGCTCTGTTCATTGGCGGCTCTGTTCATTGGCGGCTCTGTTCATTGGCGGCTCTGTTCATTGGCAGCTCGTTTAATGGCGGCTCCGTTTAATGGCTCTGTTCATTGGCGGCTCTTTTTATTGGCGGCGCAGTTTATTGGCAGTGCTGTTTATTGGCGGTGCTATTTATTGGCGGTGCTGTTTATTGGCGGCTCTGTTTATTGGTGGTGCTGTTTATTGGCAGCGCTGTTTATTGGCGGCGCTGTTTATTGGCGGGGCTGTTTATTGGCGGCTCTGTTTATTGGTGGCTCTGTTTATTGGTGGCTCCGTTTATTGGCCATGATTTTTATTTTTGGCTTTGTTCATTTGGTGGCTCCTTTTATTGGCAGCTCCGCTTATTGGCGGTTCCGTTTATTGGTGGCACCGTTCATTGGTTGCTCCGTTGATTAGTGGCTCTGTTTATTGGCAGTGCTGTTTATTGGAAGCTCCGTTCATTGGCAACTCCGTTCATTGCCGGCTCCTTTTATTGGCAGCTCCGCTTATTGGCGGCTCTGTTCATTGGCGGCTCTGTTCATTGGTGGCTCTGTTCATTGGTGGCTCTGTTCATTGGTGGCTCTGTTCATTGGTGGCTCTTTTTATTGGCGGCTCTTTTTATTGGCGGCGCTGTTTATTGGCGGCGCTGTTTATTGGCGGCGCTGTTTATTGGTGGTGCTGTTTATTGGTGGCGCTGTTTATTGGTGGCGCTGTTTATTGGCGGCGCTGTTTATTGGCGGCGCTGTTTATTGGCGGCGCTGTTTATTGGCGGCGCTGTTTATTGGCGGCGCTGTTTATTGGCGGCGCTGTTTATTGGCGGCGCTGTTTATTGGCGGGGCTGTTTATTGGCAGCTCCGTTCATTATCAACTCCGTTTATTGGCGGCTCCGTTTATTGGCGGCTCCGTTTATTGGCGGCTCCGTTTATTGGCGGCTCCGTTTGTTGGCGGCTCCGTTTGTTGGCGGCTCCGTTTGTTGGCGGCTCCGTTTGTTGGCGGCTCCGTTTATTGGCGGCTCCGTTTATTGGCGACTCCGTTTATTGGCGGCACTGTTTATTGGCGGCTCTGCTTATTGGCGGCTCTGTTTATTGGCGGCTCTGTTTATTGGTGGCTGTTTATTGGCGGCTCTGTTTATTGGCGGCTCTGTTTATTGGCGGCTCTGTTTATTGGCGGCTCTGTTTATTGGCGGCTCTGTTTATTGGCGGCTCTGTTTATTGGCGGCTCTGTTTATTGGCGGCTCTGTTTATTGGCGGCTCTGTTTATTGGCGGCTCTGTTTATTGGCAGCTCTGTTTATTGGCAGCTCCGTTTATTGGCCATGATTTTTATTGTAGTCTCCGTTCATTTGGTGGCTCCTTTCATTGGCGGCTCCGTTTATTGGTGGCTCCGTTTATTGGCGGCTCCATTTATTGGCGGCTCCGTTTATTGGCGGCTCTGTTCATTGGTGGCTCTGTTCATTGGTGGCTCTGTTCATTGGTGGCTCTGTTATTGGTGGCTCTGTTATTGGTGGCTCTGTTATTGGTGGCTCTGTTATTGGTGGCTCTGTTCATTGGTGGCTCTGTTATTGGTGGCTCTGTTATTGGTGGCTCTGTTATTGGTGGCTCTGTTATTGGTGGCTCTGTTCATTGGCAGCTCTGTTCATTGGCGGCTCTGCTCATTGGTGGCTCTGTTCATTGGCGGCTCTGTTCATTGGCGGCTCTGTTCATTGGCGGCTCTGTTCATTGGCGGCTCTTTTCATTGGCGGCTCTGTTCATTGGCGGCTCTGTTCATTGGCGGCTCTGTTCATTGGCGGCTCTGTTCATTGGCGGCTCTGTTCATTGGTGGCTCTGTCCATTGGCGGCTCTGTTCATTGGCAGCTCCTTTTATTGGCGGCTCCTTTTATTGGCGGCTCTGTTTATTGGCGGCTCCTTTTATTGGCGGCTCTGTTTATTGGCGGCTCTGTTTATTGGCAGCTCTGTTTATTGGCGGCTCTGTTTATTGGCGGCTCTGTTTATTGGCGGCTCTGTTTATTGGCGGTTCCGTTTATTTGCGGTTCCGTTTATTTGCGGTTCTGTTTATTGGCGGCTCTGTTCATTGGCGGCTCTGTTCATTGGCGGTTCTGTTTATTGGTGGTACCGTTCATTGGTGGCTCCGTTTATTGGCAGCTCTGTTCATTGGCAACTCAGTTTATTGGCAACTCCGTTTATTGGCGGCTCCGTTTATTGGCAGCTCTGTTTATTGGCGGCTCTGTTTATTGGCAGCTCCTCCTTTTATTGGCGGCTCCTCCTTTTATTGGCGGCTCCTCCTTTTATTGGCGGCTCTGTTCATTGGCGGCTCTGTTCATTGGCGGCTCTGTTCATTGGCGGCTCTGTTCATTGGCGGCTCTGTTCATTGGCGGCTCTGTTCATTGGCGGCTCTGTTCATTGGCGGCTCCGTTCATTGGCGGCTCTGTTTATTGGCGGCTCCGTTTATTGGCTGCCCGGTTTATTGGCAGCTCTGTTTATTGGTGGCTCCGTTAATTGGCCATAATTTTCATTTTTGGCTCTGTTAATTTGGTCGCTCCTTTTATTGGCGGCTCAGTTTATTGGCGGCTCAGTTTATTGGTGGCTCCATTTATTGGCGGCTCTGTTTATTGGCGGCTCCGTTTATTGGCGGCTCCGTTTATTGGCGGCTCTGTTCATTGGTGGCTCTGTTCATTGGTGGCTCTGTTCATTGGTGGCTCTGTTCATTGGTGGCTCTGTTCATTGGTGGCTCTGTTCATTGGTGGCTCTGTTCATTGGTGGCTCTTTTTATTGGCGGCTCTTTTTATTGGCGGCGCTGTTTATTGGCGGCGCTGTTTATTGGCAGCGCTGTTTATTGGTGGCGCTGTTTATTGGTGGTGCTGTTTATTGGCGGCGCTGTTTATTGGTGGCGCTGTTTATTGGCGGCGCTGTTTATTGGCGGCGCTGTTTATTGGCGGCGCTGTTTATTGGCGGGGCTGTTTATTGGCAGCTCCGTTCATTATCAACTCCGTTTATTGGCGGCTCCGTTTATTGGCGGCTCCGTTTATTGGCGGCTCCGTTTGTTGGCGGCTCCGTTTGTTGGCGGCTCCGTTTATTGGCGGCTCCGTTTATTGGCGACTCCGTTTATTGGCGGCGCTGTTTATTGGCGGCTCTGTTTATTGGCGGCTCTGTTTATTGGCGGCTCTTTTTTTTTGGTGGCGCTGTTTATTGGCGGCTCTGTTTATTGGCGGGTCTGTTTATTGGCGGCGCTGTTTATTGGCGGTGCTGTTTATTGGTGGTGCTATTTATTGGCGGTGCTGTTTATTGGCGGCTCTGTTTATTGGTGGTGCTGTTTATTGGCAGCGCTGTTTATTGGCGGCGCTGTTTATTGGTGGCGCTGTTTATTGGCGGGGCTGTTTATTGGCGGCTCTGTTTATTGGTGGCTCTGTTTATTGGTGGCTCCGTTTATTGGCCATGAGTTTTATTTTTGGCTTTGTTCATTTGGTGGCTCCTTTTATTGGCAGCTCCGCTTATTGGCGGTTCCGTTTATTGGTGGCACCGTTCATTGGTTGCTCCGTTGATTGGTGGCTCTGTTTATTGGCAGTGCTGTTTATTGGAAGCTCCGTTCATTGGCAACTCCGTTCATTGCCGGCTCCTTTTATTGGCGGCTCCTTTTATTGGCGACCTCGGTTATGGGCGGCTCCATTTATTGGCGGCTCCATTTATTGGCGGTTCCGTTTATTGGCGGTTCCGTTTATTGGCGGCTCCGTTTATTGGCGGCTCCGTTTATTGGCGGTTCCGTTTATTGGTGGTTCCGTTTATTGGCGGTTCCGTTTATTGGCGGCTCTGTTCATTGGCGGCTCTGTTCATTGGCGGTACTGTTTAATGGCGGTTCCGTTTATTGGCGGTTCTGTTTATTGGCGGTTCCGTTTATTGGCGGTTCCGTTTATTGGCGGTTCTGTTTATTGGCGGCTCTGTTTATTGGCGGCTCTGTTTATTGGCGGCTCTGTTTATTGGCGGTTCTGTTTATTGGCGGTTCTGTTTATTGGCGGTTCTGTTTATTGGCGGCTCTGTTTATTGGCGGCTCTGTTTATTGGCGGCTCTGTTTATTGGCGGTTCTGTTTATTGGCGGTTCTGTTTATTGGCGGTTCTGTTTATTGGCGGTTCCGTTTATTGGCGGCTCTGTTCATTGGCGGCTCTGTTCATTGGCGGCTCTGTTCATTGGCGGCTCTGTTCATTGGCGGCTCTGTTCATTGGCGGCTCTGTTCATTGGCGGCTCTGTTCATTGGCGGCTCTGTTCATTGGCGGCTCTGTTCATTGGCGGCTCTGTTCATTGGCGACTCTGTTTATTGGCGGTGCTGTTTATTGGCGGTGCTGTTTATTGGCAGTGCTGCTTATTGGCGGTTCCCTTTTATGGCGTTTGTTAATTGGCAGTTTCTTTTATTTGCGGTTCAGTTTATTTGCAGTTATGTTTATTGCCGGCTCTGTTCATTGGCTGTTCCTTTTATTGGCTGTTCCTTTTAATGGCTGTTCCAGTTATTGGCTGTTCCAGTTATTGGCTGTGTAGGAGAGTAGGGTCTGCAATCCTATGATCACCCAGATTTTTTGCTTTTGTTTCACTGGTTTACGACTTTCTCTGGCTGTGGGCCTGCTAATCAGACCCACAGCCTGGCTGTTCTCTTTCTAAATTACGATATGTACCCTAGGTGCATTTACCAATTGGTACTGGGCCACCTTATCAGACCCCGTAACGCAGGGCATAGGTGTACCCAGGGCCGCCAGGGGCTGAAGCATGTATTATGCCACCCCTGGCTGGCCTCCTAAATTTGACACAACTGGCTGCACGACAGCTGGGGCGAAGACGTGTAACCACCCTTCGCTTTAGGTATAGTAGCTCTATATCTAACCATACAATGGACACCCGAGTTCCTATCAGTCACTCCTATGGCAGGCCTTAACAATCCTGAAGGCAGAGTGCGTGGGCTCGTGTGAGCTAGGTTCAGGCCCGAGCCGAGCCCGGTTGCAGCTTGCGGAATCAAGACCCAATGGCTGTTCCATGATAACGCGTACCACATCGGTAACTTCGGTGTCGCGTTATCAAGACATGTCGAGTAAGGTGTCATACGAATCGGGATGCTGCCCTCTCACCAACCCTGGCGACGAGGTTAACATTCCACCCTTCTAGAGGGACACGACATGTACGTAACTGTGAACCCCGGTTAGAGTTAACGAAAGCCTCAGCTCCACAAAATGGATGCTGCCACCACAGACACGAGTCTGACCTCCTGCTGCTGGGAGTCCTTCCAGCGAGGAGCGCTTGGACAAAGGGTTTCCTGTCGAGGGCGCTGTTCGCACCGTCCCAGACAGGGTTTGTGTATTCTGGGTAGGTAGGGCTTTGGCGAGAAGGTGACTGCGGAGTGGCACCCCGGTGCTCACTACGCATCTGCCGGTTAGAACCAGTTCCAGGGGCGACAGCCCTGGCCTGGGGAAAGCCCGGCAGGGGAGAGGGGCGTAACTACCCCCCTTCCTGGTCCCACCCTTAGGGCAGGACCTAGTCATGTACCCACCCCTTTCTTTAGGATAAAGACCGGAGCGGGGACCCTTCCAAATTAGATCATCTTTGAATCAAGAACTACTTTCTACGAAAGGACACTCAAGACTCTTCTCAAGATTTCTCCCTTGTGACTAAGGAGTAGTCACCCTGCATCAGCAGGCACCATCTAAGAACTCTGCGGTTTGCTGCAAGTCCTTCCTCAAGGATCCGACGGCCCAGCTCGACGAGAACCGGCTTCCCTGGCACCTCTGACCTCTACCCACGTCATCAGCTCAGCTGTGATTTGTGGGTGCGACGAGACCTCGAGGGACCGGCCATCATCAGAACCTGCACGCTCTTAAAAACCAGCACGACCATCGAGGTAACTCTCTGGTGAGTGCTCTGGGGTCCGAGAAACCCCGACCCTGAGCCGCTCTAGCACCGAAGTGCAGTCTCCCAGCATCTCCACGATCTGCGTGGGGCCCTTCTGCTCGCTGCTCAGCACGTTGTCTGGTCACTCGCCGCTGGCTTGTGCCCTTCTGTGACGACATCCGAGAATCATCACTGCTGGTCTGGTTGCTCCAGACTGGCCCTTGCTTCCATCTTTGCGAGAAGCACCCCGGACCCTCCTGGTCCACTCAAGACGCCATCTTAGGCCCACCCCGTGGCCCTGAGATCTGCCAAGGCTTGTTGCCCCATCCTGGGCCCAGCGACGCCGACAGCATCATCCTTCGTGGGACAGCTCTCACCTCCACCGTGGTCGCCGACAACGCCTCCTGGTCCGCGAGACTGCAGAGCCTAGCGTCGCCCACTCACCTGGTCGAGGTGACGGCCAACCGGTGCCTTCCTGGTACCCTCTGACTACTGGCTAGTAGTACGAACTTGGTCCCCTCTGCTTTCAGGTTTCATCAAACTCCGATCCAGGCTTGGATCTCTACGAACTATTCAGCACTGGTCGCCGGCCAGCAACTCCTTTCTTCCGGCTCCTGGCTCGTCAGCGAAGACCCCGACGCCTGTAAGACTTGTGCAGCCGCAGCCCTCGTGGCTAGGTAACTCGGCATTTCGGTGCCTGCATAGCCTCCTTACTCTAGGGTCCCGAGTCCCTCGCTTCCGACTTGCCTGATCGGGTCCGCCCGAGACCTTAACCTTTCCGTGTCCTCGGACACTTGTTTTAAACTGTGCACTTGAAGTATTTGCTAAAAGAGATTTGGTTTGTGCTTAGTACCCTGTCCTCATAAAGAGTACAGGGCTGTTGTGATTCTTAATAAATATCCTGTTTATTTTCATAACACTTGTGTGGTGTCCTTTCACTGGGTATTCAAGGGGTACATGTGTGGTAAACAGCTGGCTTAACACGCCCTCTCGAGTCTTTAGCCTTAGACTGCTCGTATCCACGCTACTAGGATAGCTGGTCTATAGGTTGACTTACAACCAAACACCATAAGGGTCGTTGGAACGATACATAGCGGTCGCTAGAATAGCGAACGTTGCATATCGGGCCAACTTCTCACAGGCTGTTCCAGTTATTGGCGGTTCCGTTTATTGGCAGTTCCGTTTATTGGCGGCTCCGTTTTTTGGCCATGATTTTCATTGTTGTCGCTGTTCATTTGATGGCTCCTTTCATTGACGGCTCCGTTTATTGGCGGCTCCGTTTATTGGCGACTCCGTTTATTGGCGGTTCCGTTTATTGGCTGTTCCGTTTATTGGCGGTTCCGTTTATTGGCGGTTCCGTTTTTTGGCGGTTCCGTTTTTTGGCGGTTCTGTTTTTTGGCGGTTCTGTTTTTTGGCGGTTCCGTTTTTTGGCGGTGCCGTTTATTGGCGGTGCCGTTTATTGGCGGTGCCGTTAACTGGCGGTAACGTTAACTGGCGGTGACGTTAACTGGCGGTGACGTTTATTGGCGGTTCCGTTTATTGGCCATGATTTCTATTGTTGTCTGTTCATTTGGTGGCACCTTTCATTGCCGGCTCCGTTTATTGGCGGCTCCGTTGATTGGTGGCACTGTTGATTGGCGGCTTCATTTATTGGTGGCTCCGTTTATTGACGGCTCCGTTTATTGGCGGTTTCGTTTATTGGCGGTTCCGTTTATTGGCGGTTCCGTTTATTGGCGGCTCCGAACATTGGCAGCTCTGTTCATTGGCGGCTCTGTTCATTGGCGGCTCTGTTCATTGGCGGCGCTGTTCATTGGCGGCGCTGTTCATTGGCGGCGCTGTTTATTGGCGGCGCTGTTTATTGTTGGCGCTGTTTATTGGCGGCGCTGTTTATTGGCGGCGCTGTTCATTGGCGGCGCTGTTTATTGGCGGTGCTGTTTATTGGCGGCGCTGTTTATCGGTGGCACAGTTGATTGGTGGCTTGTTTATTGGCAGTGCTGTTTATTGGCAGCTCCGTTCATTATCAACTCCGTTTATTGGCGGCTCCGTTTATTGGCGCCTCTGTTTATTGGCGGCTCCTCCTTTTATTGGTGGCTCCTCCGTTTATTGGCAGCTCCTCCTTTTATTGGCGCCTCCTTTTATTGGCGCCTCCTTTTATTGGCGGCTCTGTTCATTGGCGGCTCTGTTCATTGGCGGCTCTGTTTATTGGCGGCTCTGTTTATTGGCGGCTCTGTTTATTGGCGGCTCTGTTTATTGGCGGCTCTGTTTATTGGCGGCTCTGTTTATTGGCGGCTCTGTTTATTGGCGGCTCTGTTCATTGGCGGCTCTGTTCATTGGCGGTTCTGTTCATTGGCGGCTCCTTTTATTGGCGCCTCCTTTTATTGGCAGTGCTGTTTGTTGGCGGTGCTGTTGGCTGTGCTGTTTATTGGCGGTGCTGTTTATTGGCGGCTCCGTTTATTGGCGGCTCCGTTTATTGGCTGTTCTGTTTTTTGGCTGTTCTGTTTATTGGCTGTTCTGTTTATTGGTTGTTCTGTTTATTGGCGCTTCTGTTTATTGGCGCTTCTGTTTATTGGCGCTTCAGTTTATTGACGGTTCCGTTTATTGACGGTTCCGTTTATTGACGGTTCCGTTTATTGACGGTTCTGTTTATTGACGGTTCCGTTTATTGGTGGCTCCGTTTATTGGTGGCTCCGTTTATTGGTGGTTCCGTTTATTGGTGGTTCCGTTTATTGGTGGTTCCGTTTATTGGCTGTTCCGTTTATTGGCGGTTCCGTTTATTGGCGGTTCCGTTTTTTGGCGGTTCCGTTTTTTGGCGGTTCCGTTTTTTGGCGGTTCTGTTTTTTGGCGGTTCCGATTTTTGGCGGTTCCATATTTTGGCGGTGCCGTTTATTGGCGGTGCCGTTTATTGGCGGTGCCGTTAACTGGCGGTGACGTTAACTGGCGGTGACGTTAACTGGCGGTGACGTTTATTGGCGGTTCCGTTTATTGGCCATGATTTCTATTGTTGTCTGTTCATTTGGTGGCACCTTTCATTGCCGGCTCCGTTTATTGGCGGCTCCGTTGATTGGTGGCACTGTTGATTGGCGGCTCCATTTATTGGCGGCTCCGTTTATTGACGGCTCTGTTTATTGGCGGTTTCGTTTATTGGCGGTTTCGTTTATTGGCGGTTCCGTTTATTGGCGGTTCCGTTTATTGGCGGCTCCGAACATTGGCAGCTCTGTTCATTGGCGGCTCTGTTCATTGGCGGCTCTGTTCATTGGCAGCGCTGTTCATTGGCGGCGCTGTTTATTGGCGGCGCTGTTTATTGGCGGCGCTGTTTATTGGCGGCGCTGTTTATTGGCGGCGCTGTTTATTGGCGGCGCTGTTCATTGGCGGTGCTGTTTATTGGCGGCGCTGTTTATCGGTGGCACAGTTGATTGGTGGCTCCGTTGATTGGTGGCTTGTTTATTGGCAGTGCTGTTTATTGGCAGCTCCGTTCATTATCAACTCCGTTTATTGGCGGCTCCGTTTATTGGCGCCTCTGTTTATTGGCGGCTCCTCCTTTTATTGGTGGCTCCTCCGTTTATTGGCAGCTCCTCCTTTTATTGGCGCCTCCTTTTATTGGCGCCTCCTTTTATTGGCGCCTCCTTTTATTGGCGGCTCTGTTCATTGGCGGCTCTGTTTATTGGCGGCTCTGTTTATTGGCGGCTCTGTTTATTGGCGGCTCTGTTTATTGGCGGCTCTGTTTATTGGCGGCTCTGTTTATTGGCGGCTCTGTTTATTGGCGGCTCTGTTCATTGGCGGCTCCTTTTATTGGCGCCTCCTTTTATTGGCAGTGCTGTTTGTTGGCGGTGCTGTTGGCGGTGCTGTTTATTGGCGGTGCTGTTTATTGGCAGCTCCGTTTATTGGCGGCTCCGTTTATTGGCTGTTCTGTTTTTTGGCTGTTCTGTTTATTGGTTGTTCTGTTTATTGGCGCTTCTGTTTATTGGCGCTTCAGTTTATTGACTGTTCCGTTTATTGACGGTTCCGTTTATTGACGGTTCCGTTTATTGACGGTTCCGTTTATTGACGGTTCCGTTTATTGGCGGCTCCGTTTATTGGCGGCTCCGTTTATTGGCGGCTCCGTTTTTTGGCGGCTCTGTTCATTGGCGGCTCTGTTCATTAACGGCTCCTTTTATTGGCGGCTCCTTTTATTGGCGGTGCTGTTTGTTGGCGGTGCTGTTGGCGGTGCTGTTTATTGGCGGCTCCGTTTATTGGCGGCTCCGTTTATTGGCGGCTCCGTTTATTGGCTGTTCTGTTTTTTGGCTGTTCTGTTTATTGGCTGTTCTGTTTATTGGCTGTTCTGTTTATTGGCTGTTCTGTTTATTGGCTGTTCTGTTTATTGGCGCTTCAGTTTATTGGCGGCTCTGTTCATTGGCGGCTCTGTTCATTGGCGGCTCTTTTCATTGGCGGCTCTGTTCATTGGTGGCTCTGTTCATTGGTGGCTCTGTTCATTGGTGGCTCTGTTCATTGGTGGCTCTGTTCATTGGTGGCTCTGTTCATTGGCAGCTCCTTTTATTGGCGGCTCCTTTTATTGGCGGCTCTGTTTATTGGCGGCTCCGTTCATTGGTGGCTCTGTTCATTGGCGGCTCTGTTCATTGGTGGCTCCTTTTATTGGCGGTGCTGTTTATTGGCGGTGCTGTTTGTTGGCGGTGCTGTTTATTGGCGGTGCTGTTTATTGGCGGTGCTGTTTATTGGCGGTGCTGTTTATTGGCGGCTCCGTTTATTGGCGGCTCCGTTTATTGGCTGTTCTGTTTATTGGCTGTTCTGTTTATTGGCGCTTCTGTTTATTGGCGCTTCTGTTTATTGGCGCTTCTGTTTATTGACGGTTCCGTTTATTGACGGTTCCGTTTATTGGCGCTTCTGTTTATTGGCGGCTCTGTTTATTGGCGGCTCCGTTTATTGGCGGTTCCGTTTATTGGCGGCTCTGTTCATTGGTGGCTCTGTTCATTGGTGGCTCTGTTCATTGGTGGCTCTGTTATTGGTGGCTCTGTTATTGGTGGCTCTGTTATTGGTGGCTCTGTTATTGGTGGCTCTGTCATTGGTGGCTCTGTTATTGGTGGCTCTGTTATTGGTGGCTCTGTTCATTGGTGGCTCTGTTCATTGGTGGCTCTGTTCATTGGCGGCTCTGTTCATTGGCGGCTCTGTTCATTGGCGGCTCTGTTCATTGGCGGCTCTGCTCATTGGTGGCTCTGTTCATTGGTGGCTCTGTTCATTGGTGGCTCTGTTCATTGCTGGCTCTGTTCATTGCTGGCTCTGTTCATTGCTGGCTCTGTTCATTGGCGGCTCTGTTCATTGGCGGCTCTGTTCATTGGCGGCTCTGTTCATTGGCGGCTCTGTTCATTGGCGGCTCCGTTTATTGGCGGCTTCGTTTATTGGCTGTTCTGTTTTTTGGCTGTTCTGTTTATTGGCTGTTCTGTTTATTGGTTGTTCTGTTTATTGGCGCTTCTGTTTATTGGCGCTTCTGTTTATTGGCGCTTCAGTTTATTGACGGTTCCGTTTATTGACGGTTCCGTTTATTGACGGTTCCGTTTATTGACGGTTCCGTTTATTGGTGGCTCCGTTTATTGGCGGCTCCGTTTATTGGTGGTTCCGTTTATTGGTGGTTCCGTTTATTGGCTGTTCCGTTTATTGGCGGTTCCGTTTATTGGCGGTTCCGTTTTTTGGCGGTTCCGTTTTTTGGCGGTTCCGTTTTTTGGCGGTTCTGTTTTTTGGCGGTTCCGATTTTTGGCGGTTCCGTATTTTGGCGGTGCCGTTTATTGGCGGTGCCGTTTATTGGCGGTGCCGTTAACTGGCGGTGACGTTAACTGGCGGTGACGTTAACTGGCGGTGACGTTTATTGGCGGTTCCGTTTATTGGCCATGATTTCTATTGTTGTCTGTTCATTTGGTGGCACCTTTCATTGCCGGCTCCGTTTATTGGCGGCTCCGTTGATTGGTGGCACTGTTGATTGGCGGCTCCATTTATTGGCGGCTCCGTTTATTGACGGCTCTGTTTATTGGCGGTTTCGTTTATTGGCGGTTTCGTTTATTGGCGGTTCCGTTTATTGGCGGTTCCGTTTATTGGCGGCTCCGAACATTGGCAGCTCTGTTCATTGGCGGCTCTGTTCATTGGCGGCTCTGTTCATTGGCAGCGCTGTTCATTGGCGGCGCTGTTTATTGGCGGCGCTGTTTATTGGCGGCGCTGTTTATTGGCGGCGCTGTTTATTGGCGGCGCTGTTTATTGGCGGCGCTGTTTATTGGCGGCGCTGTTCATTGGCGGTGCTGTTTATTGGCGGCGCTGTTTATCGGTGGCACAGTTGATTGGTGGCTCCGTTGATTGGTGGCTTGTTTATTGGCAGTGCTGTTTATTGGCAGCTCCGTTCATTATCAACTCCGTTTATTGGCGGCTCCGTTTATTGGCGCCTCTGTTTATTGGCGGCTCCTCCTTTTATTGGTGGCTCCTCCGTTTATTGGCAGCTCCTCCTTTTATTGGCGCCTCCTTTTATTGGCGCCTCCTTTTATTGGCGGCTCTGTTCATTGGCGGCTCTGTTCATTGGCGGCTCTGTTTATTGGCGGCTCTGTTTATTGGCGGCTCTGTTTATTGGCGGCTCTGTTTATTGGCGGCTCTGTTTATTGGCGGCTCTGTTTATTGGCGGCTCTGTTTATTGGCGGCTCTGTTCATTGGCGGCTCCTTTTATTGGCGCCTCCTTTTATTGGCAGTGCTGTTTGTTGGCGGTGCTGTTGGCGGTGCTGTTTATTGGCGGTGCTGTTTATTGGCAGCTCCGTTTATTGGCGGCTCCGTTTATTGGCTGTTCTGTTTTTTGGCTGTTCTGTTTATTGGTTGTTCTGTTTATTGGCGCTTCTGTTTATTGGCGCTTCAGTTTATTGACTGTTCCGTTTATTGACGGTTCCGTTTATTGACGGTTCCGTTTATTGACGGTTCCGTTTATTGACGGTTCCGTTTATTGGCGGCTCCGTTTATTGGCGGCTCCGTTTATTGGCGGCTCCGTTTTTTGGCGGCTCTGTTCATTGGCGGCTCTGTTCATTAACGGCTCCTTTTATTGGCGGCTCCTTTTATTGGCGGTGCTGTTTGTTGGCGGTGCTGTTGGCGGTGCTGTTTATTGGCGGTGCTGTTTATTGGCGGCTCCGTTTATTGGCGGCTCCGTTTATTGGCTGTTCTGTTTTTTGGCTGTTCTGTTTATTGGCTGTTCTGTTTATTGGCTGTTCTGTTTATTGGCTGTTCTGTTTATTGGCTGTTCTGTTTATTGGCTGTTCTGTTTATTGGCGCTTCAGTTTATTGGCGCTTCAGTTTATTGGCGGCTCTGTTCATTGGCGGCTCTGTTCATTGGCGGCTCTTTTCATTGGCGGCTCTGTTCATTGGTGGCTCTGTTCATTGGTGGCTCTGTTCATTGGTGGCTCTGTTCATTGGTGGCTCTGTTCATTGGCAGCTCCTTTTATTGGCGGCTCCTTTTATTGGCGGCTCTGTTTATTGGCGGCTCCGTTCATTGGTGGCTCTGTTCATTGGCGGCTCTGTTCATTGGTGGCTCCTTTTATTGGCGGTGCTGTTTATTGGCGGTGCTGTTTGTTGGCGGTGCTGTTGGCGGTGCTGTTTATTGGCGGTGCTGTTTATTGGCGGTGCTGTTTATTGGCGGCTCCGTTTATTGGCGGCTCCGTTTATTGGCTGTTCTGTTTATTGGCTGTTCTGTTTATTGGCGCTTCTGTTTATTGGCGCTTCTGTTTATTGGCGCTTCTATTTATTGACGGTTCCGTTTATTGACGGTTCCGTTTATTGGCGCTTCTGTTTATTGGCGGCTCTGTTTATTGGCGGCTCCGTTTATTGGCGGTTCCGTTTATTGGCGGCTCTGTTCATTGGTGGCTCTGTTCATTGGTGGCTCTGTTCATTGGTGGCTCTGTTATTGGTGGCTCTGTTATTGGTGGCTCTGTTATTGGTGGCTCTGTTATTGGTGGCTCTGTTATTGGTGGCTCTGTCATTGGTGGCTCTGTTATTGGTGGCTCTGTTATTGGTGGCTCTGTTCATTGGTGGCTCTGTTCATTGGTGGCTCTGTTCATTGGCGGCTCTGTTCATTGGCGGCTCTGTTCATTGGCGGCTCTGCTCATTGGTGGCTCTGTTCATTGGTGGCTCTGTTCATTGGTGGCTCTGTTCATTGCTGGCTCTGTTCATTGCTGGCTCTGTTCATTGCTGGCTCTGTTCATTGGCGGCTCTGTTCATTGGCGGCTCTGTTCATTGGCGGGGCTGTTTATTGGCAGCTCCGTTCATTATCAACTCCGTTTATTGGCGGCTCCGTTTATTGGCGGCTCCGTTTATTGGCGGCTCCGTTTATTGGCGGCTCTGTTCATTGGTGGCTCTGTTCATTGGTGGCTCTGTTCATTGGTGGCTCTGTTCATTGGTGGCTCTGTTATTGGTGGCTCTGTTATTGGTGGCTCTGTTATTGGTGGCTCTGTTCATTGGTGGCTCTGTTATTGGTGGCTCTGTTATTGGTGGCTCTGTTATTGGTGGCTCTGTTCATTGGCGGCTCTGTTCATTGGCGGCTCTGCTCATTGGCGGCTCTGTTCATTGGCGGCTCTGTTCATTGGCGGCTCTGTTCATTGGCGGCTCTGTTCATTGGCGGCTCTGTTCATTGGCGGCTCTGTTCATTGGCGGCTCTTTTCATTGGTGGCTCTGTCCATTGGCGGCTCTGTTCATTGGCAGCTCCTTTTATTGGCGGCTCCTTTTATTGGCGGCTCTGTTTATTGGCGGCTCTGTTTATTGGCGGCTCTGTTTATTGGCGGCTCTGTTTATTGGCGGCTCTGTTTATTGGCGGTTCCGTTTATTTGCGGTTCCGTTTATTTGCGGTTCCGTTTATTGGCGGCTCTGTTCATTGGCGGTTCTGTTTATTGGTGGTACCGTTCATTGGTGGCTCAGTTGATTGGTGGCTCCGTTTATTGGCAGCTCTGTTCATTGGCAACTCAGTTTATTGGCAACTCCGTTTATTGGCGGCTCCGTTTATTGGCAGCTCTGTTTATTGGCGGCTCTGTTTATTGGCGGCTCTGTTTATTGGCAGCTCCTCCGTTTATTGGCGGCTCCTCCTTTTATTGGCGGCTCCTCCTTTTATTGGCGGCTCCTCCTTTTATTGGCGGCTCTGTTCATTGGCGGCTCTGTTCATTGGCGGCTCTGTTCATTGGCGGCTCCGTTCATTGGCGGCTCCGTTCATTGGCGGCTCCGTTCATTGGCGGCTCCGTTCATTGGCGGCTCTGTTTATTGGCGGCTCCGTTTATTGGCTGCCCGGTTTATTGGCAGCTCTGTTTATTGGTGGCTCCGTTAATTGGCCATAATTTTCATTTTTGGCTCTGTTAATTTGGTCGCTCCTTTTATTGGCGGCTCAGTTTATTGGCGGCTCAGTTTATTGGTGGCTCCATTTATTGGCGGCTCCGTTTATTGGCGGCTCCGTTTATTGGCGGCTCTGTTCATTGGTGGCTCTGTTCATTGGTGGCTCTGTTCATTGGTGGCTCTGTTCATTGGTGGCTCTGTTCATTGGTGGCTCTGTTCATTGGTGGCTCTGTTCATTGGTGGCTCTGTTCATTGGTGGCTCTTTTTATTGGCGGCTCTTTTTATTGGCGGCGCTGTTTATTGGCGGCGCTGTTTATTGGCGGCGCTGTTTATTGGTGGCGCTGTTTATTGGTGGCGCTGTTTATTGGCGGCGCTGTTTATTGGCGGCGCTGTTTATTGGCGGCGCTGTTTATTGGCGGCGCTGTTTATTGGCGGCGCTGTTTATTGGCGGCGCTGTTTATTGGCGGCGCTGTTTATTGGCGGGGCTGTTTATTGGCAGCTCCGTTCATTATCAACTCCGTTTATTGGCGGCTCCGTTTATTGGCGGCTCCGTTTATTGGCGGCTCCGTTTGTTGGCGGCTCCGTTTATTGGCGGCTCCGTTTATTGGCGACTCCGTTTATTGGCGGCGCTGTTTATTGGCGGCTCTGTTTATTGGCGGCTCTTTTTTTTTGGTGGCGCTGTTTATTGGCGGCTCTGTTTATTGGCGGCTGTTTATTGGCGGCTCTGTTTATTGGCGGCTCTGTTTATTGGCGGCTCTGTTTATTGGCGGCTCTGTTTATTGGCGGCTCTGTTTATTGGTGGCTGTTTATTGGCGGCTCTGTTTATTGGCGGCTCTGTTTATTGGCGGCTCTGTTTATTGGCGGCTCTGTTTATTGGCGGCTCTGTTTATTGGCGGCTCTGTTTATTGGCGGCTCTGTTTATTGGCGGCTCTGTTTATTGGCGGCTCTGTTTATTGGCGGCTCTGTTTATTGGCGGCTCTGTTTATTGGCAGCTCCGTTTATTGGCCATGATTTTTATTGTAGTCTCCGTTCATTTGGTGCCTCCTTTCATTGGCGGCTCCGTTTATTGGTGGCTCCGTTTATTGGCGGCTCCATTTATTGGCGGCTCCGTTTATTGGCGGCTCTGTTCATTGGTGGCTCTGTTCATTGGTGGCTCTGTTCATTGGTGGCTCTGTTCATTGGTGGCTCTGTTATTGGTGGCTCTGTTATTGGTGGCTCTGTTATTGGTGGCTCTGTTATTGGTGGCTCTGTTATTGGTGGCTCTGTTATTGGTGGCGCAGTTTATTGGCGGCGCAGTTTATTGGCGGCGCAGTTTATTGGCGGCGCAGTTTATTGGCAGTTCAGTTTGTTGGCGGCTCCGTTTGTTGGCGGCTCCGTTTGTTGGCGGCTCCGTTTGTTGGCGGCTCCGTTTATTGGCGGCTCCGTTTATTGGCTGTTCCGTTTATTGCCGGCATCGTTTATTGGTGGCACTGTTTATTGGTGGCACTGTTTGCCACTTCCCAGGGCAACAAAGAGCATTTTCTTATGGCTCTCCCCTAACCAGGGCTTTAAGTGAGAACAAAAAACTGGGGGTGCTCTAAAAGGGGCGAGGCAAACCTCTTAAAGGGGTGTAGCCTATCCAAGTAGGGGCGTGCTCTAAATAAAGAAATGTATGGCCAGTGCACAGACCCGGCCCACTTAATGCCCTGTTCTTACTGATCTGTGTGCTCTAACTTTTCGCTAAAATGAACTTTATGCATTCATTTGACATAAATGACTAGCACATTTTACTCTGGCCACATCCCCGACTTTAAACTTGTCTTTAAGTGTCCTCCAGATGGTTGGTGGAAGCATGTTCCAGAAACAAAGCACACACCAGAAATGGGTATTGATTATATTTATACCAACAAGAATAACTCCTCAAAATTATTATCTTTTAAGTCAAACAGTGAAATCCCCCAGGTTGAGGAAAATGAGGAGTACAACATCTGCACGTCTATTATGCTGACTGACCTGCCTGTTGAGCAGTGTAGAATGTGGGGCATTTCTGAGGTGTTCTTACGTTTTGAAAGAGAGAGCTGGTAATTACTAAAATATGTTCAGAAATATCTTCCACCGTCATGCAGAAGCGACCATGGCATGCAAGGGGATTTTTTCCTGATCTCATGGGCCACTCTTTCTGCCAATGATATCATAGTAAGTCATGGTAACGACTCCTATATCTAAGCAGCATTAGTTGTTATCCTCCTAAGGAGCTAACCTGACTGTGTGCTGTGCCAATTGTATGAATGATGAATCTGTTGTGCTTAGATGCCTGATCGCAGAGTATTGTTCTTGGAAATCAATGGGCTTTCTTTGTTATTTCCTTGCACCTGCTCTGTTTTTGGATGTATCTAAGAACACCTGATGGCAGTGGTATATTACAGCCAGCACATCTGTGATTATTGTGCCCCAAGGTTAGAAAGATAGAGTGGATATTCTCCAGTGTGCTCTGTCAAAACACTGTGCCACCAACAATGCTACTAAGTATAGAAGATACCCTATAAGATATGGTTGACAGAGCACAACCCTATAAAGTCAAGGCACAGACTCCAGTGAGTCAAAAGTATTGCAAACAGTATTTGGAACAGAACAAGTTTAAAACAATAATGATTTTATCCTTAAAAATTCTTCAATGTTGACTCGGAGAACAGAGACAAGTACAGCCGACACGTTTTTCGTCTTTAGACGACTTTTTCAAGGCTAAGAGCAACAGTTTCCATCTGAGTCTGTGGTATATGGTCGTTTTCACAAGTAATTTCTCAAATTCTCGTGAAATGCCCAGGCTCTAGATGTGAGAAAAATGTCCTGTCATCCCATCAAATAAGAGTGCAGATTGTCAAATTCATAACAAGAGGACCCGTGGTCATGTGGCTCTCAAAAATCCAGCAATTATAGAAAGAGTGTATCCAGGAGCGGGAAGCTTCTTACTTTGTAAATGTATTGTATGTTCCCAAAGTGGCGCTGCAGTTTAATAAATTTAAAAACACGTGTTTCAGTGTTTGTATTCCAATAGTATTAAGGTAGAACACCCACGTCGTAATGAGGAAATTCTAGACAGTACCAGTGTAGAAGAACCCGTATCGCTAGAGAGCCGCTCTTGTATGAAATCCAGGGCTGGATTTCATACAAGAGCGGCTCTCTAGCAATATGCACAAAGGTCAGCGGCCTCAGTATCTAGCCTGGCAAGTCCAGCTGGAGCAAAATAAGTTTGGTGCAAGAAAAAAAAAAAGAAAACGGACTACCTCTGCGAGGCCCGAAAATAGAGCCCGACAGAGACCCGTTTCGAGGCCCCCTGAAAATAACTGCCGCTGCTCAGGCACGGACAGACCCGGCCCACTTAAAGCCCTGCTCCTAACCATGCTGGATAATGCTTGGCAGGAGACTTCTTGTCAGTGACTAGTTCTCCAGGGAAATTATTTGATTTGATCTGATTGTAGCCACAGGGACGTTTGGCTGCTCGTCATTACGAAGACTGGCAAGCGATGGAAATGGCAGGCAGGGTGTAGGAGAGTAGGGTATGCTTACTATGGTTACCTCCACTTGATACCAGGGGATAAAGCATGTTTTATCCCATGTCTGGGAAGCCTTTCAAAAATGGCACCACAGGTGTGCTACTGCAGCCTGGGTGAGGTGGTACTTTTAGCCCTTACTATGATATAGTATACCTATATCTACCCATCTATACAGACACATATATAAACCTATAAGTCACTCCTATGGGAGGCCATGACAATCCTGAAGGCAGAATGCTTGGTTTTATGTGAGAGGGTGTCCAAGCATAAGCTGAGCCCTTCTGCAGCTTTCTGAATCACTTCCTTTTAGCTGTTCTATGATCCAGCCATATATAACCTCGTGGTAAATGCTAACTTTGGAATGGCTGCATAAAAACATGTGTTTGGTGTCAAAAACTTTGGAATCCTACCCCCGCTCCCCCCCCAGTTCTGGTGGCGGGGCTAGAATTCCACCCTTCTAGAGGGAGAAGATATATACAGAAATATCTTCCACCGTCAGCATCACAAAATGGATGCTGCTGCCACAGACACGAGTTTGACCTCCTGCAGCTGGACGAAACCCTGGCAGGGGAGCCCTGGACAGTAGGCTTCCTGTCCAGGGAGGTGTAACCACATCCCCAGACAGGCTTTAGTGTATTGGGGCAGGGTGGGTGCATTCAGTGAATGCTTTTCAGACAGGACCTGGGGCACACAAGGTGTCCCTGTGCATACCCCAGTTCAAACTGGTTGCTGGGGCACTCAGCCCCAGCTCTGGCCCGAAACTGGACGAAGGGGAAGGGGTGTAACCACCCCCTCCCCAGGTTCTCCCATAGGTGGGACCTTAGAGTTAGCCCGACCCCTAAACTTGGTATAAGTATAGGAACCCAGTCCCTAGGACTTTAGATTACCCTGGACGAAACTCTGCAACATATATCCGAGAACTTCAACATTCTATTTCAACTAAAAGACTGAAGGATCACTCTTGGGGTCAAGGAGTGACTCCCCTATTCAAACAGGCACCAAAGGAGCATCTTGCCGGTCTGCATTTTCAAGGCTCCCATCGGATCCCGAAGTATCTGCGACACTGGACATGGACTTCCAGAACTCTCCGAGGCTGACACCAGATCCCAGCAAAACTGAGACCTGTAGCCATCACAAGAGACGTGGGACTGGAACTCCTGGACATGTGCACATTTGCTAGTGCATCTACTTCCCAAGCTTTCCCGAAGTTGTGCGTTGGACTACTTGTAGTCCAAGCCCTGAGTCCCATCTGCACCGAAGATTGTGGGCCTACACTCCACGAGTGTTCGGTGGGCCTGCTTCTAGCATTTCTGCTCGAGGGCCCTTCGCGATCCCTGGTCTGTCGACTGGTGGGTCCCCATGAAGGTAGCTCTTTTGTTTCTTGGGCTTCCCTGGTTGCTCCAGATGTGCCCTGACTCCGCGAAAAGGTGAGTCCCTCAGACCTTGCTGGTCTGCTCTGACCCCAATCTCTGCATTCTGCTTGGGTTGCTGTTGCCAAGGCTTGTTGCGTCCAATCCGGATACCGACGCTGCAGCACTCAACATCTGATTTGAGACCGCTTGAATACAGCTCCTGGTTGTTGTCGACGCCTCCTGGTCCTTGTGGCTGAAGAGTCCAGCTTCGCCTCCTGCACCTGAAATCACCCAACATCGGTGGGCATCCTCTCCTTACTGCCTCCCTAGTCACTGGCAAGTGACCCAGACTGTCCCCTCTGCTTTCAGGTTCTTCAGATCTTCGATCCACCCTTGGATCCACCAGGACACTTTCATCTGGTTGCCTGCAGCACTTCTTTGCAGCTCACCATAGGAAACGATGACGAAACCCGACACGGAAAGACACCTATGCACCCGGCTTCCGTGGGTGAGCTAACACGAGTACTTCAGTGCTCCCATGGGTCTTGACTCTCGAACTGTCCAGTACTGAAGGGATTTGTTCCTAGTCTACTCCTAAGTGTCCTTAAGCCCTAAAAATGTAATCGCAACTTTCTCCATAGAAGTCAATAGTGATTCGCGGCTGTGTTTAGACCCTGCACGCGTCCCCCGTGGGTCTCCTGTGTCCCTACCTTGGGTGGTTCCTGGTTGCCCCAGCAGTTCTACAGGCCATTTGCCTTGTTTCTATGTTCACAGCAGTACTTATACCACTTTATTAGCATATGGTTTGTGAAGCCCCTAGGGCAAAACGTATACTATGCTAATTTACTGTGTGCTATTTAAGTTAACTTTGTGTTCTTTTGCCTCTAGCCTCATAAAGAGACTAGAGGGATGTGTTTAGAATAAATACATATATATTTTACATATACCTATTGTGGTTCTCCTTTCATTTGGTCATTCATGAGATTATAGACTGGTAAAACAAGCTGCTTTACATTTCTTCAAGACTTAGCCTGAATGCTGCTCTCCACAGCTACCACTAGGATAGCTTTCTATAAAGGTTGTTTTTAACCCCTTCGAAGCTCATGACGAGCTCAGCTCGTCATGAGGTACACCTTTTGTGTGCTCATGACGAGCTGAGCTCGTCATGAGCACACCCATTAACATTATGGCCCAGCACAGCAGAGAAAAATTTACAGCATCCATGGTGTTAAACCTACCATCAATAAGGGTAGTTTGGACTGGTGTAAGATGCCCACTAGAATACTGGACAGCATATGCCAGGCCAACTTCTCACATAGGGCAGACGTAGAGAATACCAGATAATTTGCCATAATAAAGGGCATTGGATGTGATTTGCAAGAGAGGCAAAGAAGGGAAGCGAAAAGGGGAGAAGGTTAAAGGGGGAATGGCTGGAAGAGTCGAGAGAAGTAGGAGGAGTTAGAAAGCTGTGAGGCAACTGACCCCACAAGTAGAAGTGGACACTGACAGGACTTTTTTGCTATTGGATAATTTGTTTCATCTAACATTAGTTTACATTTTTGAATAACCAGACGTCTAAGATTGTACTCTATGGTTTGCTAGCAAAAGGTCCTCACTGTTTAAGTTATGGATCAGTTGTTAGAGTTGCATTCTTCGGGTTACGTTGCAAGTTATTTATACTCCCCTGTATTGGGTGTAACGCTTAATCAGTTGATGCTAATCTGTGAAATGCGAATAGAGAATTTGTGAAAACCTGAGTAATAGGGTGCAGTAATTCCTATTGGTGATGAAAGAATCTTAGTGGGGGCTTGATGGTAGTTGAACTTAAAGGTTTCTGAGTACCAGGAGGCAGAAATTGCCATTGCCATTGCTTACAGGACATCACTCACGTCCTAGATACTAGCTATCTCAGTGTTGTCCTTATGGTTTGCAGAGGGAGTTTGGATTTAAACATGAAACCTATTTGAGACATCTTTCTTTTACTGATTACAAATTTCCTATTGAAAGTACCAGGTTCAGTCTCACTACCCCCAGCAAGAGAGCTAGTTAGGGCTGTAATTGTGGGTGGTTATTTACATCAGATTATGGTTTCATGCTTCATAGCCCTTTGACTTTTCTGTCAGGATATGGTTCTCTAACAAACAGGCAGCAGCCGATTCAGGTAGCAGAGCAGCCATATGTGCTCTCCAGTTGAGTAAAGAAAGAGAACATTAACACCCTTCTTCCTCAAGAACATATTCGCGTATTCACTTGATGCCTCCACCTCACCAAGTGCATAAAAAGATCCCTTCGAGTTTAATCTCGGCACAATGTTATGTTAAATACTTTTGTATGGCGCAAGTACACCAAACGGTTTCATGGCGCTGGTAGGGCAGAAAGAAGGTGGCTGGAAACTAAGAATTAGATGTTATATGATTGGGCAAACAAACGAGTCTTGAGCAGTTTACTGAACTGTGCGTAAGAGGTAGTCGATCTCATCTCCACTGGGAGAGAGTTCCAGAATTGAGGGGCTAGGATAGAAAATCATAAGTCTCCATGCTTTTTACTTTTAAAAGGGGGAGTGGTCAGCAGGTTCAGATGAGAGGGAGGGGATATATCTTTGAATCCTGGACGAAATAAAGGCAGGGCTATTGTCGCTAAGAGCTTTAAAGATGGTGAAACCCAGTTTGAAAACACATCTTTTAGCCACGGGAAGTCAGTTCAAGTTTTTCATTATGGGTGTCACATGCTGCTATTTTGGTTGGTGATAAAGGAGTCTGCCAGCTTGGTTTTGAACCAGCTGAAGACATTTAAGTTGATAGGCAGGGATGCCACAATATAAGGAGTTAGCATAGTCTAGTCGTGAGAACACCAAGGCTTAGATAACCAAGGTCAAAGCTTCCATAGACAGAAATCTACTAATCTTCATTATTCTCCATAGTTGGAAGAAGCGTGCAGAAACTACTGAGCCTATTTTGGCGTTCATTGACCGATTGCTAAAAATCACAATGCCTAAGCTTTTAGCAGTCTGCAGGCTCCGGGGGTTGCCTAAAAAAAGTGGCCAAAAGTTGGAGTGCCATGGGCTGGCAGAGCCACCTGTAAGAATCAGCTCAGTTTTGTCCGGGTTCAACTTGAGTTGGTTGTGATTCATCCAATCACTTATAAAGATCATGGTAGATTGAAAGTGAATAACTGATGATGCTGATGGATTGATTTCAAACACCAATCGGAGGAAGTCAGCATAGTTGAATGTCCCAATCCTTTTTTCTTTCAAAGATTGAATTAAAGGGAGAAGATACAAATTGAAAAGGAGAGTGGAGAGAGAGGAGCCTTGAGGGACCCCACAGGTCAATTTCCTCTTGTTGAATGAAAAATTAGCCAACCGAACAGCTTAAAAGCGGCTACAAGGGAAGGAAGAAAGCCATCTCAACATCAAAACCTGGATCCCAGCATTTCTGACACGGTCAACAAAAATATTCTGATCGACCGTGTCAAAAGCTGCTAACAAATTCATGAGAACCAGGGCCTGGGTGATGCCGTTGTCGGCTCCTCTTCTTAGTTCGTCCAGAACAGTAAGTATAACAGATTCAGTAGAATTGTTGTTGTTGTGTCGATGTAGATACCGTATATAGATTTCTCGGTTCATGCCCTTATGTAGGTACAATTCACATTGCCCTTATTTAGGCATAGAAATCCAGCCTTTATTGAGGCATTGCTCATGCTGATCAAATACAGGCATGGTCAACTACATCCGTCTATCCACATCACAAGTTCTTGGTAAACCAGACTCTTAAGCCTTTAGGACTTCCCCTTGCTTGGATATTGATTGCTCCAATAACTCATTTATCATGCTTGAACATCTGTTCCTTAGGGGTTCATTCATAACGTTCTTATGTCCGACTTCTAAGTCAATACTGGCATTCCGAAACACCGTCAAGGTATAAATATACCTTCACTTGCCATGGCAAACCACGGTACGGTTCAGCTGCCTACTTGCACGACGTGGCTTGCCATGGCAAGTTCAGAAGGAAGGCAAGTCCCCAACTGACGCACTGACCAGACGCTGTCACCCTCCTCGCAGAGAATCCAGCTTCAGTGTTTCTGACTCCCCTTGCGGGATGTTGGAGATCGAGACTCGGAAAGAGATCCCAACCTAACTCATTCTAAGGTATGGAGCGGACTAGAACCTAGAGAAACTTTTTGGCAACTCTTGGCTAAACTAGACTATAGCTAAACAGCACCTACGTCTTCCCTCGTACTACACTTAGGTTGGGCACACTGGGGTAAAATTATTTTAGAAGCACCAGATGAGTATTTTAGCCTATGTTATTTATGTATGTATTTTTATGAATGTCATAGCTACAAGCCTTTTTATTGCAGTATTATTTTATCCTACTGCTAACGCTGTACGTATTATACTCTCATTCTTTCTCACGATTTTAGCAGCTCATATCTCTTGCATGAGAAATAAGCCTGTTCAATAAACCCTTGTTATTGAAACGCCTGTCTCCCTATTTCTGTGCAAAATCTGTAGAAACGAAGGATGCATGAAGCACTGAGTGAAACTGTTATCTATTATTTTCACGATTCTGAGACTGTTCCGATTCTAAAGGGAAACAAAGTTGTCATGTTTATGTGGTTGTCAAAAACGAATCCCTTCTTGTTCATTTGAGAAGTTTCTAGTGACCTCTGAGTTAGCTGGCACACACAAGTAATTAAGTTTAATGTACTCGATAGAGACATACTGACCCCAGTCCTATGTCCAAACTATAGTGTATATTATTCCAATGTGCAGAGCCTATCGGGGATATAGGAACTACACTACATGGGCAGGTCTTAAACCTGCCTGATGGGAGTCAAGGTCTGAGGATGTTCAATAAATGAGCTGAAGCAGTTAGCCACATATGCCTCAAGGACTTTACCCAAATAGGGCAACAAAGAAATGGGGCGATAATTACTCAGAATTGACAGACCCGCACCCGGTTTCTTCAAAATGGGTACGATTTCCGCACTTTTGAATATGTCATGGACAATACCATATTTAAGTGAGTTGTTAAGGAACGAAAGAGGGGGTTCAGGGCAAATGGAAAACGCTTTTCGAAGAATATGAGGGAGGATACAATCAGTAGGGGAACCAGAGTCAACCTTTTTGAGTAGATCAAGAAAGGTCTCCTTAGAGATCAAGGGAATTTGATCCATCTGATGTTTATTCTGACAAATGTTCAGGTCTGATATAGGAAGACTATGGGGGAATGCCGGCTTTATTGACTGTAATTTTCTCAAGAAAGAAGGAGTTAAGGGAGTCACAGAAAGTCTGAGAGGGAACTGGCTTTGGCATGATCCTGTCTGGTTTGGAGAGCTCATTCACAATAGAGAAGATTTCTTTAGGTTTATTAGATGAATTGAGAATTTTATTAGAGAAATAATCTTCCTTACTTCAAAGAATCTCCTTTTTATATTCTTTCTGGAGATCTACATAAATAGCCCTCTTGTCTGGGAGATAATGATGTCTCCAGCAGCGTTCGGCCTTTCTTCAAATAAGTTTCTTGTTTTTTAAATTAGTCAGAAAACCAAAGTTGAGTGTTATGGGGTCTTAAAATAGTGATTTTTTTTAGGAAGAGCAATGCTGTTACTAACCCGCTCGAGCCAAGTCTTGATGCTCTCTGCCTGGGTCTGAAACGCCTTCTGTGAAGGTGGAGCCATGTCAGTTAGCAGTTATCTAAATTGATCAGTGTTCATACTTCACCAATTTCTTGACGTCTATATTTGGTCAAGAGTATGACCTTTTATATGTGTTGCAACTGTAGGAAGGTGGATACCCGACTATGGTTACCCCCAACTTTTTGCCTGGTGTTTTGCTGGTTTTTCGACTTAGTTGACCTGGGACCCTGCTATTCAGGGCCCCAGGCCTACTGCTCTCTGTAAAATGGATTCCATGTACCTTAGGTGCATTTACTAATTGGTACTGGGCCACTTTATCAGACCCTGTAACTCAGGGCATAGGTGTACCCAGGGCCTACCAGGGGCTGCAGCATATATTATACCACCCCTGGCTGGCCATCTAAATCTGACACAACTGGCTGCACGACAGCTGGGACAAGGTGGTGTAATCACCCTTTGCTTTAGATATAGTATACCTATATCTAACCCTAAAATGGACACATGTATTCCTATCAGCCACTCCTATGGCAGGCCTTAGCAATCCTGAAGGCAGAGTGCTTGGAATTATGTGAGATCGTGCTCTGGCATGAGCTGAGCCCGTCTTCAGCTTGCGGAACCAAGTCCTAATAGCTGTTCTATGATAACGCGTACCATATACTCTTAAGTGCATTATAATCCTCGCGGTTATTTGCCAACTTTGGTATCGCTTTATCAAAACATGTCGAGTAAGGTGTCATACGAATTGGAATACTAACCCCTCGCCAATTCTGGCGACGGGGTTAGCATTCCACCCTTCTAGAGGGACACGACATGTAACTGTGAACCCCGGTTAAAGTTAACTCTAGCCTCAGCATCACAAAATTGATGCTGCCACCACAGACACAAGTCTGACCTCCTGCTGCTGGGAGTCCTTCCAGCGAGGAGAGCTTGGACAAAGGGTTTCCTGTCAGGGGCGGTGCTAGCACCATCCCAGACAGGGTTTTGTGTATCCCAGGTAGGCAGGGCTGAATAGGAAGGTGACTGCAAGTGGCACCCCGGTGCTCACTATGCATCTGCCGGCTTGAACCAGTTCCAGGGGCACACCAGCCCCTGAGCTGGGGAAAGTCCGGACAGGGGAGAGGGGTGTAACCACCCCCCTTCATGGTCCCACCCATGGGCAGGACCTAGTCGCGTACCAGCCCCTTTCTTTAGAATAAAGGTAGGAGTGGGGACCCTTCCAAATTAGATCATCTTTGAATCCTGAAACTACTTTCTACGAAAGGAACTCAAGACTTCTTCCTAAGATTTTTCCCTTGTGACTAAGGAGTAGTCACCCTGCAGCAGCAGGCACCAACTAAGTATCTTGCGGCTTGCTAAGACTTCCTTCCTCCAGGAACCAGACCGACCAGCACGACGAGACCCGGACTCCCTGCCCTCTCTGACCTCTACCTGCCTCTACAGCACAGCTGAGAACCGTGGGTGCGACGAGACCAGTGGACCCGGCGGCCATCAGAGCCAGCACGACACTGACCCAGCAAGACCGCCGAGGGACCCTCGAGTGGATGCATTGGGGTAAGGGAAGCCCCAACCCCAAGCAGCACAAGCTCCGAAGACCAGCCCCCCAGCATCCACCAGATCTGCGTGGGGCCCTTTTGCTTCTGTGTCGCTTGCCACGTTGTCCGGTCACTTGCCCGTTGGCTAGTGACCCTCTTGACGACGTCCTACGTTTGTTTCGCCGCTGGTCTAGCTCCTCTAGACTGGCACTAGTCTCCTCCTGAAGGGGACCTTCCTCGGACCCTCCTGGTCCATCCAAGACGCCATTTTGTGTCGCCACGTGGGCTTGCCGTAGCCAAGGCTTGTTGCCTCCTTCACCGGATCCAGCATCGCCAGCAGCAGACATCCGACGTGGGACAGCTCGCAGACCTCCAGCCTGGTCGACATCAGTGCCCCTGGTCCGTGCAGCAGCAGAATCCAGTGTCACCTCTTCGCCTTGCTGAGTGACCTCGTCCGGTGCCATCCTGGTGCCCACCTAATCACTGGCTAGTGATTCAGAACTTGGTCCCCTCTGCTTACAGGTACTCTTCTTCAGCTGATCCAGTCCTTGGATCAGCCCGGAACATCTCCACTGGTCGCCTGCCAGCAACTTCCACTTCAGGCTCCTGGTTCGTCAACGAGGATTCCCGACGACACTTGAACCCTATGCAGCCGCAGCCCCAGGGTTAGGTAAACCGAGTACCCCGGTGCTCCAGCGTAGACCAACTTTCTAAGTCTCTAGATCCACTTTCGTTTTTGACCTACCTAGTCGGGTTCGCCCGAGAACACTAACTTTTGCATTTACTAGTATCCATAGACTTTGTCCCGCATTACGCGTGAGAGTTCCCACTCTGCACACGGCGTTCCTAGACCTCCTGCTTCTAATCCAAGGGTTCAGCATTGTAGGCCTAGTGATTCCAAAGTCTTTGAGAGTAGTACTTACCTGCTAGTAATTTCGCATTCCACTTTTGTAGTATATGGTTTTCCATGCCCCTCGGGCATTTGCGTAAATTGTGCGACTTTCAGTATTTCTTTAAGAGCTTTGTATTGTGCTTAGCGCCCTGTCCTCATAAAGAGTCCAGGGCTGTTGTGTTATAAATAAATATCCTTTTATTTTCATAACTTGTGTGGTGTCCTTTCACTTGGTGTTCAAGGGGTATATGTGATGGTATAACAGCTGGCTTAACACGCCCTCTAGAGTTTAGCCTAAAGACTGCTCTTGTCCATGCTACTAGGATAGCTGGTCTATAAGGTTGACTTACAACCAATCATCAATAAGGGTCGTTTGGAATGATACACAGTGATCACTAGAATAGTGAGCACTACATATCAGGCCAACTTCTCACAGCAACCTTAACATGCTGGGTGCAATTCGTCCCAGTTAGAAGATCAGTCAGTTCAATCCTTTTACTCACTGCCCCTCTACCCGCTGCCACTTCCCACTTACTCCAAATCAATGCTACCGGTAGTAGTCCTAGTAGTCCTAGGGCTTACCTTATCAGGCACTCCCAGGGCTTTAAGTGGGCAAGGTCTCACCGGTGCTGATCACCAGCTGTTTTTTTAAAGGGGCATCGAAACGGGTCTCTATCAGGCTCTGTTTTGTGCCCTGGCACAGGCTGTCCTTTTTTTCCAGACTGCAGTGACAGCAGGCACACTGCTCACTTCTCACTAGTGGTGAAGGTATGGCATGACCTCATGACAGGTGAGCGTTGGGAAGGGGAATCCTTTAGAGAGTGTAATTTTCGCTCTGGATTTCCCTTCTCTTTTTGAAACTCAGGAGAAACAACATTGTGGTGGTGTCACCAGGGCTTTAATTGGAAGCTCTTTCAATATATTCTATACAAGCCATAGTTGCTGCTTATTTATCTTAGGCAACTAACAATCATTGACAAAGCCAATAGTCCTGACTTGTTGTAGGTATGATGTTACTTGTTAACACTGCTAGGCACAGATTTTTATTTTGTGTTTTTAAGCCACACCCTTAATTACATTGGCCTTTGAGAGACCCCCCCCCACAGTTTTTTCATCCCACTGAAAGCTCTGGGCACTCCTTGCTCTGATCATGGAGGAAGGGCAGCAGGCATGCGTAAGCAAAGTCCATGGAGGAGGCAGGAACAGAAGCACAGCTTCTCCGACAGGCTCGGGGGCTTTAACATGCATGTAAAGATTAGTCTTTCTAGTCTCTCCAAACCATGCTTTTTCTGAGATTGGGTCAATAAAATTAGTGCACGGAAGCTCTTCTATACTTTTGCACCCATTACACCACCATGTCAATCCGTGTCCGTCTGCCTTCTCCTTCGATACTGCAGCTGCGGTTCCACCAGCTTCACTCGCAGGCCCTACCACACCAGTGGGCGAACCTATCGGTAGCCCCACAGAGCACAGCTAGGAGGCAGACCGCTTAGTGCCAATATTGGCTCATACCCCAGACCGCTCCTCATCCAACTTTCCCAAATAACAGACACCACACCATGATTTGTTGGAGAAAGTTGTTGCAGCTTTATTAGCATGTACATTATGCCAACATGTTGAGTTATCTTACTGGTGATCCAAGAGCAGGCCGCCCCTCGCGACCAGCCCACCTGATGAGCCATAACCCCGTGGTTTTAACCGCGGGGGTGTTGTCAATTTTGGGGGAGGGTCTAAACGCCTCCCGCTCCGGGGAGCGGAGCGTTCCAGGCAACCCCCGGTTGCTCAGGTCCACAACCGCCCGAAGGACTAACGGGGCGCCGTCACTCCTCCAGGATCCCACCGTGGATCTCCCTGGGGATAATTTGCATCATGCCAGACCCCTCGCCACCATGATGGCGAAACACTTGTCGGTAACCTCTTGCGTCATAGCGGAGCCTTTCTTTGCTACAGTAGTGACTGGCAGAGATATTGTAACGATTGGAACTCATTTTTAAGAGGGGATAACTTCCATTCAATGGTCTTTTTTAATGGTTGTGTGTTGTACTATACTGCCGCAAGGCTGGACAAGATGTTCAATACAGTGTTAGCAATAAATGCCCAAGATGTGATCCAGAAGGGGACTAGGAACATGTTTTGGTCATGTGAGGTGGTGTCCTAAGTATGGGAAGATTAATATTTTCTGCCCATTACTATCAAGGTTGGCAAATTATTGAAACATCGTTAACTGCTTGTGCTCGGGCTAACATCCACACCTCCTATAGATAAAAAGTCATATTTCATTTTTATATCTACGCTGATAGCCCGAACTTTGATAACTAAGTATTTGAAAACTTATGTAAGCAGCATCTACAGAGTACATTAAGACAATGAAAAAATGTTGTAGAAAGTAATTTTGGTACCACACTCATTCAAATAACATACCATTTTACTGTAAGATATGGGCCAAATGAGCTTGCGTTATTAATTTTCATGTTGATTAAGGACTAATGTACTTTTTATGCCCCTGTACGTATCCAGTGGTAATTTTGGCAACTTTCATGAATGTTCTTGAACCCACTGTCACTTTGCTGCAAAGGGCTGGCTGGGAATGGAGTCCCAAAAGGTGAGCTGCAACTTTCGCCTTTTTGACGAAGGTGACCGCTGCTGATGATTTATACCCTTCGCGTCGGAAACGACACGTGCAGGAATTTGCCCAGGAACTTTGAGCTATGTTGCATCGCGAAACCTTATTAATCAAGATTAGGCTTTTATTCGCCTAGCAGTGGCAGAGGTAAGACCTGCATGAATATCATGGAATGCTATATTAATCACATAGACAGTCTATGGCATATTAAAAGTCCTTGTGGTGATGTACTTGTGATGTGGTAGGATAGATAAGCCCTTTTATTTTTTTTACAAAAACAGACATATGTACTGTTAATTTTGAATTAATTTTCACTGAAAAATTGCATATTTTTCCTGGATTTTTGCTCAATTCATTTTAGTATCAGTCCTTACCCCATACTTGGTTCCCAGAATATATTACTAGTAGCTCTCGACAGTTGGCTGCATTTCTCTGGAAGAGGTGATGTGTGGCGCAAAGCTAAAGCAAGTGAGTGGAAGGATTGCGATTGGGCCTATCGGAGGGAGGTGTGTGGCATTCAGTTTAAGAAAATTCAATCCCTAGATAGGCTTGATCTACATTAATAGATCATTGAAGGATTCCAGTCTGCTAATATCAGGCCATTCCCACTTTCCACTTGATTTAAATAATTCACTTTGTGAAATACTTGTTATCTTCATTGTGTACATCGGTTCCTAGATGGTAATCAGATGTTCAGAAAGTATGATGCTCTCAGAGTTTAAGCAACGTTACCAGAATGGTACACTACATGCAAGTGCTTCAGATTTTCAAGCTAATTTATATTTATGAAAGCATTTGTACCAATCCTATGGGATTTGTAGACTATATAAAAATGATGGCAGTGTTGGACTTCATGCTCTTTCTTTGTACACTTTTTACTAATCACCACAAAACTTCCTCAGCCAATGTAGGAAAAAGAATAGGTCTGCAAAAGTATTGTGAAGGTTCATATATTTATACATAGTCAGTCAGTCAGTCAAACATTTACTTTATTTGGTTAATCATAACCATAAAGCATACATATACAAAAAAGACTTCCATAAAAATAGTAACAAGTTAAAAGTTCATTTAAATAAAATGTGTCTTATTGTTCGTTGATTTAACCACTTTGTCTCAGGCCTTATCTATGGTCTGTTTCTGCTTTTTGAATCTCAGACTCTACAAAATTCATACATTTTACCCCACGGCAAGCTAAAATGTTTGAACCTCCTCCCAACCAGCTAATCACAGCTTGCCTGCAAGTGCGAATCTGTAGCATGTTAAAAATTGGTTTCAATAAAATTTTTCTCTTTTCTTTTAAGGGAACACATGTACACAGGAGATGGCACAGTGTCTCACTGTGATAATCACATAGTCTGCATCTTTGTCCCTGATATGCGGCCTTCCAAGATGGGATCAAGTCTTTGGAGGAGTGGTCACCCATTCTGAAGGCCATGTATTTTCTTTTTAAAGGTAGCCTAAAGTGCGCCGTGAGGTACAGTTGTGGTTTTAAAAATTTGTACGAATTTAGGATAGTCCATGCGTGTCGTCGTTTGGCCAGGGTCTTTTTATCTTCAACCAAAGAGAGGGCTTTTGTGTTTAGCTTGCAGATCTTTTTAAAGGCGGCTTCTTCTGGTGGGTTCTTCCAGATCCCCGCCATTTTGAGGGTTTCCAATGATGCTCGCAGGTCGTAGCCCCATGAATTAGGTTCCTGTTGGTCGTATTGTTTTTTGATTTCTCGCCAACATAAATTATTTAAGGATCCTGTCTCTGCCATTCTCAGTTTCCAGCACCACTTAACTAGTGCTGCTTTCCTTTGGTATATTTGATTTTGCAAACCAAATTCCAGCCTAATTTGTGCCGGGGCCGTTCCTTTGTGTAGAAGAAACACAGATTTATATATTTTTGTCTGTAGTGTATTTAAAATGTCTGATTCTTTTCCGTGCCATATTTCCAGTCCGTATGAGAGAGTGGGTAGAACTTGAGCTGCCATTACTTTTAGTAGGTGGTCGTATGAAGGGCATTGCAATTTCTTTTGGAGAACTTTGTACGCAAAGCTCAGTGATTGTGCTTTTGCCGTGATTATTCTTTTTTGAGTTGACAGTGACATGTTTTTGCTTATTGTGACCCCTAGATATTTATACGATTTTACTTCCTCTATGTGTTTGCCATTAGTGAACCACTTAAAGGAACTTTTACTGGCGCCCGCCAATCTCACCACTTTTGTTTTTTTGATGTTTAGTTCAAGGCCTTCTCTCTCAAAATAATCTGTTAATTCCACTATTGATCTTTGTAGGCCTATTGGTGTTTGACTTAGGATTACAATGTCGTCCGCATATTGGAGGAATTGAATGCTTTCGTTGGCCAATTTGGGCGGGTGTCCATTCACGTTCTTAAGTTGATCTTTCAAATCGGCCAAGTATATGTTTAAAAGGGTTGGGGAGTGCACGCAGCCCTGTTTAAGGCCGTTGGTTATTTTTTGTTCTGCCGATATTCTTCTTCCATCTCCCAATTTTACTTTTGCCCATGTTCCGCTGTATTGTGCCATTATTGTTTCCAATAATACTTTCGGAAGACCCAACTGTTCCAGTTTTTTCCATAGGCGACTTCTGGGCACTCGGTCGAAAGCGGATTTCAAGTCTATATAGCAGGCTATTAATCCGGTCTTCCTTTTCACTGCGCCTTCGATTAATAGTGACAGAGCGGACAGATTGGTTAAGCAGCCCATGCCTTCTCTGAAACCGGTTTGGAATATGGGTATTATTTTGTTGTCCTTTGTCCATTGTCGTAGAAGGGACAGAATACAAGATGAAAAGAGCTTTGCCTCCACGTCGATTAGAGCTATTAATCTGTAGTTCCCTGGTTCCATTCTACATCCACCTTTGTATATTGGATGGAAGATGTTTCCTTGCCAGGACGGTGGGATCTTTTTTTCTTTGTGAATGTAATTAAATAAAGGTGTTAGGTATGTTGCCCAGAAGTCGGTGTCATATTTGAATAAGGCGTTTGGAATTCCGTTCGGCCCAGCTGCTCCTTCCGCTTTTATTTTCTTTATTAGGCCAGTTAGCTGTTTGATTGTTGTCAGCGGCATTTGTTCATCTTTGTCGATATTGTCCTGTCCATCAATATTTCTTTGTCCAAGGACTAATTCTTTTTGTTCTATGCCGTTTTTTGAATTTTTGATTATTTCTCTTTTTGTTGGGAAACTCTGGATGTTATACAGGTTATCAATATAAGCGGCCCATGTTGTTTCACTTATTCCTATGTTCAATTGACCACCAGCTCCTTTTGAAAGTTTGTTTATTGTATTCCAGAATGCTCCGCTATGTGGCAATTTACTGGTCCTTAACAGCTCTTCCCAGATTTCCTCTGTGTGGGATTTTTTAGCTTTTCTGCACTCCTCTTTATATTCTTTCCTCATTTTTTGTAAGTCGTTGTTATCTACTTTTTTTCCTGCCTTGTTTTCTGCTGCCTTTTTTCTCTGTTTTTTCGCAATTTCCCTTTTCATATATCTTAGTTTAGTGTTATACCAAGGCTCTGTGTTTGCATTAGGACCAAGAGTTGCTGATGTGTTTATCGCAAATTTTCCCAGCACGAATTTATGTAAATTTTCCCATTTAGTTATGGGTGATTGATTTTCGATGGCCTTTGTCAATTTTTCGTGTTCCAAAACTGCGTTCATTATCTCCTTTTTTACTGGGCCCTTACTTTTAATTTTATTCAGTTTATATATTTCCGGTGTTACAGTCAGATATTCTAATTGTGTTTTCTCCTCAATCTTTTTCCTCATTATTGTCTCTTGTGGGGAGTGATCACTCTCTGGTCGGCTGTGAATCCCGAAGCGGTCTATGTTTTTTCTTAATTCCTTACTTATTAAGGTGAAGTCTATTGTAGAGTTCCTTTTGCCACTGGTGAAAGTGGTCTTGGTGGGTATGTCTCCTTCCGTATTACCATTTAGGATTGATAAGCCTAGAGGTTCCAGATCACTCCAAATTTTCTGGACGTTGTCCTTGGTTCGGTTGGTTTTTATTAGGTTACAATTGAAATCACCCGAGACAAATATCTCATGGCCTTGATAAGTTCTGTTTAGAGTTTTTATCAAATTTACTACTGTTTGGGCTTTTTTCCCTTTTGTGGCCTTGTCTGGGTGGATATATAGATTTATAATTAATAAGTTCCATCCGGGGTTTTTTTTGCTTACTTTAGACTCTACTTTGATCACTTGTATCCAGTTCTCCTCTGATTCTATCAGTTCAGTTTCCCAGTCTAGGTTGTTTGTGATGAAAATGGACAGGCCACCCCTTGGATGTCCGTATTTTGCTAGTTTTTCTGCCATTGTGTGATGTTCCTTGTATCCCAATATTTGCCTCGGGGTTATGTTCCAAGTTTCTTGGAGTAGTATTATTTCAAATTTGCTTAGGTATTCTATTGTCTCTTGGTCTTGGGACATTTCTTTAAAACCATGTACATTCCATGAGCAAATCTTTATTTTTGTTTCTGATTTTGCAAATTGATTGGTATTTTGTTTTTGTGTTCTTTCCGCCACTTTGGCTACATCAGGATCGATGGGTGTTTAATGCCTGTGCCAACCAAGACCAGTCTTTGTTTTCCTTCGAGCCCTGATATTGCTGATTTATTTTAGTGCTACTCAGGTCTTGTTCGGAGATTGATTTACTTCTTGCTCCCCTCAAGATTGTTTGTGATGTTTCTTTTATATTGTTCAGTTGAGAAATCTTGCTTTTTAATAGGGGGAACGGATATTTTGTTGCGGTGTGACGTTCTACAGTTATTCCCCATTCTGAGAAGTGTGACCTGGTTGAGTAAATGAGTTCTGCTATTTCTTTAGATGCCCAGGTGGTACTACTTATTTCTGAATTCATATTTTTGTGTCCTTGAATGAATTCTACAGCCTTCAGGTCACTTGTTGTGATTCCCCTTAATTTTGGTATCTCTTCGATTAGTCGCAGGATGTTTCCCCTGTTCAGCGTATCTGAATTCCCTTTTGTTTGAAATTCCGGTTTAAATAGTAGTTTACATTCTGTTACCATGCTTGCTGTTTCGGGGTATCGTGTTTGGAAAACTCTCCTTTTTCCCTCTGCTGGGTCAAGATGAATGTGAGGTATGTTGTCAAATTGGTGGACCGTAGTTATCTGGTCTACTCGAATGTGGTCTGCCATAGATGCTTCTTTTATGGAGGGCTTTTCACCTTGATTTATTTGTGTATTGCTTACATTTTGTATTGTCTTTTTATTTGGCTCAGGTTCATGAAGGTCTCTGCAAATTCTTCCTTTATTTCCTGCTGTAATTATCAGACCCATATTTGGTTCCTTCACTAGGTCTGCCTCCGTTTTATGGCTTTGATCTTTTACCATTCTTTCCTTAATTGAAGGAAGGTTTCCTCCCGCCAGCCAATTTAAACCTTTACGGGTCAAAGTTTCACGTTCCCTTTGTGACTTATTTTCATGTGTTTTTTGTTGTTCTATGGCCTCTCTTTGATTTGATTTTAGTATGTCGCTTTTGTCGTTAACTTTGTTTGTGCTTGATATTTCCTCATATTCCGGTTTTCTCTGTTCACTTGGCATTATTTTGATCTGGTCTGGTGATTGTGTTTGGTCTCCTACTTCGTCTGAAGTAATTCCTTTATTGCTTCCTTTGTTTCCTTCTTCGTTGATACTGGTATCTGTGATTTGATTTATTGAGGCCTCTTTTGTCTTTTGTTCAAAAATGGCAAAGAATTGTTTTGCCTGTTTATTTTTTATAGCATTTTTTCTTGCCTTCCTTGCCCGTTTCCGCTGTCTTTTGGTCAGGGGTTCTGACATGCCCGATGAACCCAATGTTTTGTTTTCTTCCGTACGTCGCTTTAGTGGTTTATTGTCATCTAAGTCATTTGAAGTTTTTACTACTTCTATGTTGTGAATAGTTCTATTTGTTTCAGTTTTTTCAGTTTTGCTGGCCTCTGTATTGGGGTTATCACTTTTGTTTGTTTTCTCACGGGTTGCCGCTAATATTTCTTTCAAAATGTCTGGTAATGAAACCAATTTATCTATTATTTCCTTGCAGACACAGTTTTGTTCTATTAGTTTCCCTTTCCTTTGTTTTTCTTCTTCCTTTTCTTTTACAAGGTATAATGAAATTTTTTCCAATTTTAGATTTATTCCCGATATATGTGATGCCATTAGATTCATCAGATCTACCTGCACATCGAGTTTGTTCGATTGGAAATTCAGCGCAGTGATTGATTGTTGTAAGCTTTTTAGGAGCACGTCCCCCCAGAGTATATGTTTTTCTTTTGTTTGTAGCGGCTGTGCCCCAGTTGATCTGGTTGGACTTTCTGAGGAAGAGATCGTTATATGCTGATCTTCTTTTGTTATGTTCTTTACTATATCGGAGACCTGGCTCTTATCGGTTGTCTAATTGGGCTTGATGTTAGGATTATTGGTGAGGAAGTTTGCTTCCTTGGCTTCCTTTTTTCTCCATTATCTTTCCTTTTATCGGTGTTTTCGAGTTTTTCCGATTTACTCAAATTTTCGAGACTCAGTTGCATTGGGTCGGCCTCCTTGTGTGTGTTTTCCTCAAGCATTCTCCGCAGTTCTGATTCTTCGAAGATGGAGAATGATTTGGACCACTCTATCTTTTGTGCGCTTTTCTGTAGATTTATTCAGGATCCCGACGTGCTCTGATTAAAGTTTGCTGGACTATTTTTGTTAATCTCGTTAGGGGTTAAATTTGATGTTAGCATTGTTTGATTGCAGGTTGCATGGACTTGTGCCGTGGTTTTGACCAGCCAATTCTTTATTGTTGATTTTTCTTTGAGATTGGGACTCATACTTTTTTCCGAGTCTTTTCTCATCTTGCGTTTTTTACTTGATGGCGTCGAGTGGATTACATTTTTCGGGTTATTTTGAGGTTTTGCACCCTCACCATTGCTTGATATTACCGCCCCTTGCTCTTTTGTGAACTGAAAGTTATACTTCACTTTGTCCCTCCCGAACTTGAAAAGCTCTGTCGTGGGGATATGTGCCTGATCATGTTGGTCGCTCCCGGTTGTCTCTTCTGAATTGCTTTTGTTCCCTTGTTCTTTTTTCCCCTTTGTGGCCAACCTTCTTTTTGCTTTCTGTGTTCGAGGCTGTCGAATTTTTCCTGACCTCATCTTCCAGCTACAAATTTTCAGGGATGTTTTTTCCTTCCGGCTCGTAATGTACACTCTTGTGTGTGATGGCATTTCTCTGGTCAAATGTGCGGATCTGCCTGAAAATGTGTGTTCGTCAGTACCAGCCTAGTGGACAAGTCCTTGCATAACCAGTTTTTCTATAGCTCGTCTTTACGTTTTTTACTTCTTTTGTAAGATCCTGCCTTCACAGTGCGGTGCTGTGCAGCGAGACATATTGCCAGTGCCACTGAGAATGTGCAGTGGTCCCAATTATGTGGCAGGGTTGACTAAATCATATGGCAAGGAACATCAAATTATGCACCATAATTTGTCATTAGTACCGTTTCAACATCCAAGCATGGCAATAAGCAACAGAAAGGTGAAAGCCTTTGCAAAGGGGTTCCACTGCACATAACAAGTCACTGCGTTTTTAGTAACTTTTGAACAGTGTGGGCTAGAAACTACATGTCTGTTTTGTAAAATCTGCAGGTTATTCAGCAGATGATGAGGGCTCTGCCTCGCTGTTGCGCTGCCTGCGCTGGTAAAACTCTTGACCTCTAGACACACTTGCTCGAATTGATTTAATAATTTGACAAGCATTGAAATAGGTGTGCAAAATTGCCATATTGCCCGCACTGCAACCATTTGAATTGATGTAATAATTCAACTGTTTTTTAATGTAAATACTGCACTATTATAATTTGCGTTATTTGCGTTTCTGTTGCACCTTTTAAAAATTAACCTGCCCTACCTTTTGCCACCTCCCCGGTCCACCACCGACACTAGGCTAGCTTGAGTGGAGGGAGGACGGCACTCGACCTTGCACACACACCGGAAGTGACTAGACTTCCGGGGCGTACAGGCAGATGCGCGCAGCGGGCACACCGATGGCGCGCCGAAGGTGCGCCAAAGGTGAGAACATCTGCGCCCGTCCGCGCCATAACCGGGCCCAGGGCCACCCCTCCTGTCAAAATTATAAATTACTCAAGGGAAACGCTACTAAGGGTAAATCCTGGTCCAAATGCCTGCATACAACCACACATCATGGCAAATTGGGCAGGACATTGGAGCTGCAGGTTCTGCAGGAAGAGTTTTGGTTTAAATGGACCTGCAAAAACTCTGGCACTCAAACAAACAAGAAGTCTACGCTGCGGACTCATCAATGTTAGGTCCATGTGTAAGCACACCCAACATATTTTCGACCTAATAGATGAAAAAGAGCTAGATTGCCTTTTCATGACAGAAACATGGCTGACACGTAATAGTAACCCGGATGTTTCAAACTCCCTCCCCCCGGGATTCCTAATATCCAGAGAGGATAGACCCGTTCAGAGGGGTGGAGGCATTGCAATTGTCCACCGCGACACCCTAGACTGCCAGACTTTCACTATCCCAGGTCTCAAAGCGGCAGACAGCATAGACTTCGCGTTAAAGGTGCATGACTCCTTTACTTTCACAGGTGCACTAATATATCGACCACCCAGGGCACATACAGGCTTCACGGAAAGCATTGGAGAAGCCGTGGGCAGCCTAGCCCTTAAATCAACCAACTTTACCATCCTAGGTGATGCGTATATTCATCTAGACTCCCCCTTAGACCAGGCCACAGTCTGTTTTACAGACACAATGAATGTCCTAGGCCTAAAAATACTTACCACTACCGCCACGCACAAGGCAGGACATGTACTTGATTTTATATGCACTAACCTAGAGACACTCATTGTTAAAACTCTACTAGTATTAACATGGACGGATCACAACTTTGTCCCTTTTGAACTCCCAGGGGGAGTCTACACCCGGGCCACAGTGGATAGGGAACAGCGTCCTCCCCAGGAGGAATTTTGTTAGAAAGATCTGATTGAACAGCCAGACTTTCTGACCAGAGCAGCAGCATCTAGACCCCCTCCGATGGCAGAGCCCGACAAAGACAGTCAGTCCTTCAGAAAATGGATTAATACACTTGGCTCAGGAGAGGGCTCGGCCACTCCTAGCCGGTGGCCCAGTAGGAAACAGAGACCCACTGCCCCCTGGTTCTTCCCACCCCTAAAAATTGAACAGAGGAAGGTTAGAGCTCTCGAGCGGATGTGGCGCCTCCACTATATAGATTCGGACCATGACAACTATAAAGCCGCCCGCCGCCTTTATCATGGGATGATTAAAACAGCCAAAAGAGAATACTACACAGAAGCTATTACTAAAAGCAACAACAAGCAGAAAGAAATTTGTAACATCGTGAACACCTTCACTAACCCCAAATCCATGCAAAGGGACATTCCCCCCTCCCAAAGTCTATGTGACACCATAGCAGACTTCTTCGATACAAAAATTCAAACGCTTATCAAAGATTTCCCCCAACTCCAATCCCAAGAGGAGAACCCGACAAACAGTGTCAACATAAAGATGAACACTCTGGCCCCCTTTCTACCTGTTAGCCAAGAGGAATCTCAGACTGAGATCCTAAAGCTCAAATCAGGCTCACTGTTTGACCCCTGCCCTCCACCTGTCCTTCATCCATTGATAGAGATCGCAAATCCTTTTATCAATAATATCATTAACTCGTCACTTAACCTAGGCTCAGTCCCTGAGGAATGGGAGCTCGCAGCAGTATAGCCCCTGCAGAAAAAGCCACTACCTGATCCTGCAATCCTCACAAACCTCCGCCCCATTTCCCTCCTTCCTACCGTTTGCAAACTGACTGAAAAGGCAGTTAACAAACAGCTCACCGTTTTTTTGGAGGCCAATAACACCTGGCACCCCAATCAAGCAGGCTTTAGAGCTCAGCACTCAACCGAATCGGCTTTAAGATTTACATCTGAAACTCTTCGAACTGCATTAGACCAGGGTAAGAAAGCATTCCTGGTTCTGCTGGACCTGTCTGCGGCTTTCGAAACGGTGTCACTTACCATCCTGATAAACCGGTTAGCCGCGGCAGGGATCGCCGGAAGTGTGTTGAGCTGGCTTAAAAGCTTCCTAGCAAATAGACAAGTGGTCATCTTAGGCCAATATAGGTCAGAAAAAAAACCTACTAGGAACAGGAGTGCCCCAGGGCTCCTGTCTGAGCCCGACGCTCTTTAATGTATACATGGCCCCCTTAATTGCCCTCCTGTCATCTTATGGCATAGATACCATATCTTACGCAGATGATACACAGCTCATTCTGGTCATGGAGGACAATACCGGTGAAGCTGAAATGAAACTCAAAAACTGCCTTAAAGCTACGTTCAAATGGATGGACATGAACCACCTTAAGTGTAACTCCGGCAAAACTGAGATTCTACCTTTTGGTAAAGGAAATCAATTCAATCCCGAATCCTGGTGGGCAGAGGATGCCATTGCCCCCCCCCCCCCAATACTGCCATCTCAGTCCGAAACCTAGGGATCAAATTCGACCCCTCCCTTAGTTTCAAACAGCAAGCAGTGGCTGTAGCAGGGACCTGCTTTGGCATTATGAAAGGGCTCAGAAAATTCTTCGATCTGATTCCCCTCTCAGCAAGGAAAATGGTCGCAGTAGCCCTTATAACCTCCTGCATCGACTACTGCAACAGCCTCTATGCAGGGACCAACAGAGAAATCTGCCACAAACTACAAATGGTGCAGCATGCCGCAGCCAGACTGGTGTTAGGATGGAAAAGGAGAACATCAGCCAGAGCAGCACTGAACATCCTGCACTGGCTGCCAATTCACAAACGGGAGATCTTTAAAATACTCCTGATCACCTACAAAGCCTTTAATGGGAAAGTACCCAGCTACATACAGAATATGTTCAAACATTACACCCCCTCACGATGTCTTAGATCCCAAACTGCCAACCTCCTCACCATTTCGAAGTTTAGACTCAAAACAAGAGGAGGGAAAGCTCTGGCAGTTCTAGGCGCTAAAGCTTGGAACACGCTCCCACCACACTTCCGCCTAATCCCCACTGAATCCATCTTTAGAAAGACCCTCAAAACTTGGATCTATACTCTATCCGAAACACAATGTATATTCCTAGTCTAAACTGTACCTATCCACCAGACGCCCGGTTTCAGGTTGTCTTCTAAAAGCGCAAAGATGCTCCCTGGAGTGTAGCCCGCGCTATACAAGAAACGTATTACATTACATTACATTGTGTCAAATTCATAATTGTGCAGAAAAAGCAGTGGCCGCACTATTGCATAATTCCAGTACTTTGCATATTGCTAATAATTCAGAAAGCTTACAATCCACCCACAGCATACCATTGCTTGTTTTGCTTGTTATTCTTATTTGAAACTTTTGATTGCTTAGATCCCATAGGCTTACCTTCCTTTTAAGTTCGAGCCTGAGCCAGCGCTCATGCACTGCTTTGCAAGACTTGTTGTAGTGGAATAGGGAAGCCCCTCACACTCTCCGCCCATATTTGCCATTGGCTCGTGTCATTGTACTTCCTAAATGCTGGCTCCTGATTCATAAATAGGCTTGTTCGTCCCTCCTTAGTACTGCCTCGTCTTCATTTGTCACCTCCCATGGCGACTGGCCCCATTTACTTCGGTTGTTACACGATACCTGTTATATAGTCGTTAAGCACTTTTTTTAATCTTGTTCCTCTTTCTGCAGGCAACCCGTGCCTTGCTTATATTCAGCCTGTGGTGCCTTCTTTATAACCCCGCCCGCCCTCTGTGCCTTCTTTACCCCCTCCTCCGTTGTCCATGCCTTCTTTACCCCATTCTCCCTCTCGCTGTCCGTGCCTTCTTTACTCCCCCCACCGTCCCTCCCGTCGTTCTGCCTTCTTTACCCCCACCCTCGCTCCCCCTCCCTCCAATTGTCGGTGGTGCGTACCTATTGGCTATGCCAATATTTTTTAAAATGTTATTTATATGTTTTTCTCACAAGTAACACTGTGCGTTTTCTACTGTCAGCCTACCTCGAATTAAAATTCTACTGTAAAAGCAAGCAACAGGAATGCGCCCTCTGGGAAATAGAACCAACATCTTATTCACAATGTGTTTTCTTTATTACAGAGTGGTAGATTCACAAAGTAGGGCATGTTGCCATTTTGTATGGCATTGATTCAGATAGTTGCCAGGTTCATTCAAATCAGAAAGACAGACGTGTCTGATGCGCAGTGGTGGTTGGCCATCAATGAAACTTTAGAGCTTAGGCTTTTTCAATGCTTTTCCAACAAAGTACTGAGAGCAGTGCACCCGCTGCCACCCTCTGCATCGAGCAAGGTTTGTCACCTAGTTACAGAAGAAAGCACAATCAGGCAGTACAAGGGAATTGAGCGACTTCGGTCAGATGACCTGTTTGTTAGGTCTCGCCTAGACGAAAGTAAAAGCGAAAGCTTTTGCTGTCTAGGGCGAGACAACTTATGTAATCACTTTTGGGGGAATGTGGACAGCAGACTGTCACGAGCTTCTCCTGCCGGAGGTTTGACCTCGTGAACGCGCACGCTTTCGTGTTGGTGAACAGGCACATGCACGCAGGCACACACACACTCGCGCAGGCAGGCATACACACACGCAGACACACACATACAGGCAAACTCACCCGCCACCCCCCCTCTCCCCCACCAGGCGCGCGCTCTTCAATGAATGCCTCGGGCCCAGGGCAGCAGCAGGACATGGGCGGAGTCCCTCTCGGGGGACTCGGTTTTTGGTTGGAGCCTCTCGGGCTCAGGGCAACAGCAGGGTCCCTCTCGGGGGGACTCGGACGCGGTTGGAGCCTCTCGGGGCTCAGGTTTTACAGCAGGGCATGAGCGGAGTCCCTCGCGGGGGACTCGGTTTTTGTTGAGGGCCTCCTGGACCTCTCGGGGCCGCGGCGGCAGGGCATGGGCGGAGTCCCGCTCGGGGGACTCTATCTTCGTTGAGGCCTCATGGGCCTCGGCACAAAAAGTCTCGGCCTGGAGGGGAGGGGCGGGCACCGGCAATGTACCCCGACGCCCCTCCTCTCTATTCGGGACTCACCGGGTCGGCTGGCGCTCGGCGGCGGGCCGGTCTCTCCTTCTCCAGCGGGGGCTCCCTCTTCTGCACGGGGGCCCCCCGCCATGGCTGACATGGCATCTCCGGTCTCCCTCACGACTCGGGAGACCGGAGGACAACAGGCAAAGCTTCCGCAAGGCAGTGGGAGCGGACACACCTCTTCCCGGCCCCGCCCACAACCAGGCGGCGGGCCGGACATCTGCTTCCGGTGTTTTGCTCGGGGCTGAGGCGCTTTACATCATGGTGAGCTCTACGCATTAGAAAGTCACACATTATTCACACTGCTTGTTTATCAAGCTACTAGATTTCTGTGCGATTATTTCATGATGGTGCATGGCTAAGAAACGCTTGTTTTAGGAGTTACAGCGTGTCAGGTGATTATTTCATTTCTTCATACACGCCAGGCACGCAAAGGCATGATTGTTGTAAATACTCGACATTCACGCGCTTCATTCACGTGCCGTGCAGTATATGAAAGGGAGTGCAGTGTATTTCTGTGGAGATGACAGTGCGCAGTATGAGGGCAAAGCATGTTTGTGGTGGAGGACGTGTGCGGTTGGCATTAAAGTACAGAATAAAAGGTGCCTTCCATCCAAGTACACATTAGTAATAAGCGAACACAAAGGAAGCGAGAAAAAAAGTTAAATGGGGGAAGGATGGCTCGCTGCGAGGTGGAGTGCAGATCAGGAGGTGGCAGGGCGTGCAGCAGCGGAAAAGCACACCTCAGATGTGCCGAATTTCTGAGCCTCGCCCCACCCCTTCCCAGCCAAGGGCGAGGATTGCTTGCTGTGGGTATGTCCTGCAGCGAAACAGGAGGATTCCTCTTACTGCTACATCAGAGGTGGGGGTGGGTTGAGGAGAGACCGGCGCAAACACCCTTGTACATTGCTCAAGAGGCCCCTTAGCGACAGGGGCAGAGGTGGGCTGCAGCGTGCATGCAGTAAGGCTCAAGTACCCTCGTTGTGCACTACTATCCGAGAGCCCTCCTGACGGCAAAGATCAGAAGTGGCTTGCAGTGGGCATGCAGAGAGTACCGCTAACCGAGCGGCTCCAGATTTTAAACGCGGCTTCAATGCGCTTAGAGGACCAAAAGCTCCAGGGAAGGGAGGCAGCGCGGTTTTACCTATGCCGGCAGCAGTCAAAGTGAGTAGGGAGCCGTCGATGGGGCCTTAATACCAAGGGAAAGTGCAAAGAGCTGAGCCCGTCTCCGGGACGTCTGGGCTCGCCCTGCCTACACCTCTCCAGCTGTGCGCACCAGTCCCGGTTTCAACTCTGACTCACGGCTATGGTGGGGTAGCGGGTGGGGGGGGGAGGGTGTGTATGGGAGGAGGGGAGTGGCGGGGTGAGGTGGGGGTTGTTAGATAGAGAGTCAGGACAGGGGCAGAAAGAACAGGGTCGTGGTGTATACGACACGAGGGAGATTTTAGTTAGAGAAATCAGGCGTGCAGCAGTATTGTTATTTCTAGGCACAAGGTGATTAAGTAATTTGCCCAGAATCACAGGATGTTGAGCAGACACTGAGACTTGAACCTGATTCCCCAGGTCTAAAGTTAGCAGCTCTGGCCTTAACGCCACATCCTCCACAAGTAATAGTCCACCTTCGTGACAATGCCTTCTTCAGCGATGTTGTGTTCTCCTAGTTTTCGTTTCCATTGTGAAGTATGATAACTTTGTGTGTACCCCCTAGCTTTCATCCCTGGGTCATTAAATTCTCCGGAGACTGCTTATCTCACTGCCATCTAAATAATTAACCTTTGCCGGATAGCGAGCAGAGCGCGATATTTGTAAGCTCAGAAACACTGTGTTAAACACATGCTCTCGGTGAGGCTTTTAATATTTATTTTTCAGGATCTTGTTTCAGTTAAAAAACCAGTTACAGTGTAGCTGTGAGGCTAATAGTGGTATTTAGTTTTAGAGCTGTGTGTGGATTTCCCAATTTTTTAGTCTTTAGCTTTATGGAGATTCTTTGCCTAGTCAAATCCCAAAGTTTATTGCATTTATTAGTGATGATGAATGTGTGTCAATTTTTTCACTATCCAGTTTTTTTTGCCAGTTAAGTCCAAAACGGAACATAGACAACAATTCCTGCTGTACGTTAGCTCTAGATGACCGTGTTTCAGTTTGTAAGCTTTTATTAGCTGACTCTTGTCAGGAATAAAAATAAAGGTCACGAAAGAAATACAGTTTGACAATGGCCCACCCCCAAATCATTTTTGTTTTAGAGTGGGTCAGTGTTCCATTACAGTATATAATGCATGCCTGAGAGATGAACACCCCTGTTCTTGATAACAAGAATTTGCAATGCAATAGGTCTCACATTTACATGAGTTTAAGCTGTCGGCATTGTGAATAACAATGCCTTTTATTTCTCTTTTAGAAACGGAAACAAAAATAAAAGGCATTGTCATTTACAATGTCAATAGCTCAAACTCACTTAAATGCGAGACCTATTGCATTGCAAATGCTTGTTGAAACAGGGATTTTCAAAGAACATGGCAGGTGGGCGCGGTATATAAACAAGCTTTAAAGACCAGCATTTGCATCACAATAGGTCTCGCATTCATGTAAGTTTAAACTATTGGCATTGTAAATGACAATGCCTTTTATTTGTTTTAAAAACCAAAACCTAAAACAAGGCATTTTCATTTACAATGCCGATAGCTCAAACTCACAAAAGTGCGAGACCTATTGCATTGCAAAGGTTTGTTTATTAACTGTGTTTTATACTGAAAAAATGAAAAAAGAGCGGGCCAAATGAGGCAAAGATATTTCATGAAGTTCAAAGCTTTGGAAAGAGACTTGCACTATGCTTCAGGAGGAAGAATGCTTCTGTGAGTTTCAATCACATATTAAGCAGAGTTAAACAATCGGCTCGTGTGAGAAGTTGGCCTGGTATATGATGTCCACTAATTAAAGTGGGCACCGTGCACCAGTCAAATCACCATAAGGGTTGTTTGAAGAGGTCAAAGATAACCTTCGAAAGCTATCCAAGTGGTAGCCTTGGAGAGCGGCCTTCAGGCTTAGTCTTGAAGGAATGTCAAGCAGCTTGCTTTACCAGAAAGCAACCATATTGTATTGGTTAAATGGAAGGCGGACCACATAGTAGTTCTAAAAATATGTATTTATTTTTATAACCCACTCTAAATACCTTACTGTATCTGCTACATCCATATCAACACAAAGCACACAATACTGTAGCACAGAAACAATTGTAAGTAGCATTAATATACAGTGGGCTCCCGGGGTAGACCAAACCATATACTAAAATAGTGGTATAAGAACCACAACTCGAGTCAAGACAGTGTCTAGAGCTTGTAGAATCGCTGGAACCCCAAGGAACCATCCAATATGAGCAAGGAGGGACCCCACGGCGGACGGGTGCAGTGTGAGAATACAACTGCGTGCTTAGTACAATTCAATGGAAGAGTCGCGGTTTTAAAGTTTAAGGACCCTTCCCAGTACATTACGAAGACACACTTTGGCTCATATGAGGTTCAAGAGCCACCCCACCCTTGGATACCATAGTACCAGAGTTACCTATCCTAGGGAAGCTGGGTGCATGCGGCTAAAGTGGTGTCGGAAATCGCTGTCAATCTCAATGGCGGACTTCAAGGAAATGCCACTGCGGGAAAGAAGAAATACGCCTGTTGGAATTCAAAGGTGGAATCTTGTCGAAGAGTACCTGAAAGCAGAGTGGGAAGAGACGGTGTCACTCAGGAGTGACCAGGGGCTCGGTAGATGAATGCCCACTGATGTCCGGTGCTTCAGGTGTGATGATGGAGACCTTGACTCTACAGCTGCATGGACCAGGAGATGTTGAAGACAACCAGGAGCTGGATACATGCTGCCCCATAAAGGATACCAAGTGCTGAGGGCTCGGTGTGTGGCGGGAGCACCAACAAGCCTTGGCAGTGGCAACCCATGAAGATGCTCAAAGAAGGTTACGGTCTGGCCCAGCAAAGACCAGGGGACTCACCACAGCAAGGGGAGTCATGACAGGCCTGGAGCAACCAGCTGAGTAAAAAAAAAGCAGTGTTTTCCCTCAAATGGACTCACAGGCCGCAGGTACAGAAGTCCGGAGGGGAGCTCTAGCAGTTTCACAAAGTAACAGCTTGCTGGGCACAGAGTCTGAGGAGTTTGAAGTCCTTCAAATAAAATGTACGCAGAGGTTGGGGTTATCAATAGCCCAATGCTCTTAGTTGGGAAATGCCAACAAGAATATGCATTTGCAAAAGTATGCGGTTCACAGGGCTCAGGTTATGCAGTCTCCATGAGGGATACTGGCTTCAGACTTGGTGAGAAGATTGCTCAACCTCAAGAAACATAGGAACCCGCCTTCAGAGTCTGCAGGAGCTCAGGAGCAGTAGACATGTCAGTTGTGTTACGGTACCTGATAATGTAGGGTAGTGACTCCTTCACCCCAGAGGATATAACTGCAGTTTTCCTTGATGCTCCACAGGTCCTGCACAGAGCCTTTATGGTGCATGGGCACAGACAATGCTTTGGACGGAAAGGGAGATGAAGTCGGGCCCAGTTGAAGTCTAGCGAAGTCTAGACGGTCAAAGATCAGTGGATTCTTGTTCAAAATCTTGTCCACATCTGATCTAGTGTCCTACTGCCAGGTTTTGTTCTTGTCCTACTGCCAGGTAAGCCCTTAAGTACCCATGGGAGACGGTTGGACAGATTCAGAGGACCCTCCCAGGGGAGGGCCAGGACAGTGGGGAGGATACTCTCCTGTCCTTTGTCCAGTTTAGAGCAGGAGCCAACGGCTCCCAGGACTGGTTTGAACTGGACTATGCACAGGGACACCAAGTGTGCCCCTCATGCAGATTTTCAGGCACTTTGGAAGTGCACCCACCCACCCCCAATACACTAAATCCTGTCTAAGAGGTGGTCACACCTCCCTGTGACAGGTTCCCTATTGTGCTGCCTTCCCCTGCTGGAGCTTGGCTCAGAAGCAGGAGGGCAGAATTGTCTCTCTGGTTGGCAGCAACCATTTTGTGCTGTCCGAGTCGAGAAGGTTGGTACCAGGAAGAACAGGGACCCCACAAAGCTCCCTTTAGAAGCGTGGAATCGTACCGCCCACACTGGTAACCAGTGTGGATAATGGTTTGTAGGTGTTTGATACCAAACACGACATGTTTTGTTGCAGCCGTTTTTGAATTAGCATTTTACGTGACCATATGATGCACCTCTACCTATTTGTCTGGCTGCCTCACCGACAACCCAGGAGAATGGTCTCCGAAGGCTGCAGGGGTGCTCTGTCAATGCAGACGCACCCTCTCACGTAAAAACCAGCACCTTGTCAAGGCATGCTAGAGGGGTGACTGATAGGTTTTAAGTGTGATGACCTATAGATATAGTAAACCTATATCTAAAGTAAGTGGTGCATGCACCATCCTTCACAGGCTTCCATGGCAGGCCGGTAGTTCCATTTTGAATGACCTCCCATGGGTAGGATAATACATGCTTCAGCCCATCGGAGGCCTCTGGGGTACCTATGACCTGGGTACATGTGTACCATATACTAGGGACTAAAAGGGTACCCCAGTATCCAATCTGGAGTTTACCTAAGTACATGACATAACATTTTAGGGAGAAAGCAAATCGACTGGGGTCCTGATTAGCAGGATCTCAGTCAGACTAGTCAAAAACAGTGTAACATCAAGCAAAAAGGGGTGTAACCATAAGAAGCAGATCCTACTTTCCTACAGCTCACGTCTGAGCTTCAACCGTAACATCTTTTATTTTTGGTTATGCAACATTGTAGCAAACGCGCTTTAAAGATGTAAGTCATGGTGTTTGCAGTTAAGGGTTCAACTCTCCCCCATTGTGAGAAGACTTGAGACAAGCAGACAAGCAGAGGTTTGCCCTTTACGTTATGCAGGGCCAAAAAGACACTACCTCACTCAGAGATTTAGGGTTGTCGAGTGAGGAGGAAGATAACGCTGCCAAAGAAGGAGATGGCTCAGACGTTGTGAAAGATATCATCGACGTAAAAAAAAACACACAGGAGGCTGTAAGAAAAATACAGACCGGTAACGCCCAAAAATATAATGGCTGTTGAGTCGAATACTGACGCTTGAAAACATAAGTCAGCCTTGGCACCAAAGATCTCGCCAACCACAGGCAAGACAAAGCACAAAGATACTGTCGAGTCACATCAGAAGGATGCAGCAGGTGGGAGAAGTGCTGACAACACTTTGACATCGAAGGATGATCAAAGTTCAGGAAAAAGGAAGACAGCAGCTTTGACCACAAAAGCCAAATCTTTGATGTCGAAAAAGAGAACACCACCTACTCTTGACACCAAAGAACAAGCACTTGAAATTGAGTGCAAAAAAAAGGCTCAAAGTAGAAATGGTGGCCATGCTACAAATATAAAATGATTTCGACGTCTCCTTACAGGCTTTCAGGATTCCATTGAAGCCTTTGACAGAAGAGTCAAGAGGGAAGGATACAGGAAAATTAGAGCTACCCCTCACACCTGAGCCTCAAGAAGGAGAACAAGATCTCTTCTATGAAGAAGTGGAGACAAAGGGGGCAGAGTCTATACCAAGACACCAAGGTATCTGAAGGCATCCTAGGCCAATGGCAGGATCTCTAAGCATATTAACCCAAGGAATCCATCAACACTGATGTGTTCAGGCACAGACACAAATATGGTGACAATCACATAGAGATGCTGCAACAAGATCACAGGCACAAACATGGTGACAATCACATACAGTCCAGAGTTTACCGCTGATCGTTCGCGTGGGAGCCCTGTGAGAGAGAGAGCAGCAGCAACAGCAGCAGCGGCGCCGGAGCTCAGGAGAAATCTACCGGAGAAACCTGGAAGAGTCCAAGCGGCAGCCCCCTCCCCGAAGCAGCGCAGTGAGGTACGGTGAGGTGCGGCGCTGCAATGGATTATTCCTCAAGAAACTGCCGAGAAAAACCGCGGAGCAAAGTCCGGAGCCGCTGAGCCCCTGAGTGACTATATGGCCCCCGGCTGCGGTTTTTGAGCTTTGAGCTCTTGAGCTCTGAATTCCGAGGAGACAGGCTGCCAGCCGCCACCTCTGGAACCCCCGAGTTGTGCCTGGCTGCCAGTTGCCCTCACACCCGCCCCCACCACCAGCAGCAAACAGCCAGCCATAGCACACTGAGAGCTGAGCGTGCCGTGAAGTGTGTGGGTGCAGGCGGAAAGTGGAGTGAGGCGGGGGGCTCTGTGGTGGAGCAAGGGTCCCTGTGGCTCGCCACGCACGCTCAGCCACGCACGCTCAGCCACGCACCTGTCTGCTCCAGAAGAGTCTCCTACAGCCGAAATTTCTGGATAGGTGTTGCACGCGGAGCCCCCATCTGGTCAAATTGCCAGTCTGGTCGCCCAATTACTGAGCCCATCTGGGAAGCGATATAAGCGCTGGTGAGCCCCTTTTTTAGGAAACATCTTGCAGGTTGGAAAGGGGTTCAGTAAGGGTTCCGTTTAATCCTACATATTGTCTGCAAAAGGCTGGATCAAGACAAAGTCAAAGACAAGATTTAGCACCATTAGGTCACACCATGAGGTCTGGTAAAGTGAGGCAGGCACCAGGGGACAAGATACTAGCCTCACGTGGTGCCCTCAAAAGTAAAAGACTGGAAAAACTGAATGCTAATAAGGCAAATAGTCCAATACAGAATCCACTAATTTCACCAATTGCCTCTCTCTTTGTAAAGTCAATGCAAAATAAAAACTCGTAATTTTCTCGATTCCAGTTTTTGAAAGACCCGGAGGCTGTTTTGTTCTCCTCAACGGAGGGAGTCATGGGCTTATCAACTCAGATTGCACCCAATACTATGACTTCCCCGGTGGAGCACGTGGTGGCCATGCCAAATGAAGCTTCTTCAGCACCAACAACAATAACAGCCCCAGGGAGACAAAGTACTCAATCTAGCGATACCTGTGATCCCTGTAAACATACTGAACAGTTGGATACTAAAGTAAATATAGAAAAAGTAACAGGTCTTTGGGGAAAAAAATGTGAAGTTATAACAGCAGCATTAGTACACACTACCCCTGAGGACAAACCAATGACATCATTAAAACTGCAGTCCCCAAAAATGCTAATAACTATCAATCCAAGCCCAGTTTTAACAGATTCTACAGTAAATCGCGATGACAAAGGCGCAGCTTTAATGGAATCGGTCTCTGATGAGTTGGCCCTCTTCAGTCCTAACACAAGCTGATCGATAGACAAAGGTGAATGGAAAGATGAGCCGGCTGAGTTCTTCCTAGGAAACGGGGAGTTAGAGGGGGTAGGAGCAACGGAGAGTTATAAAGAGGACAAGTTCCTGGCCAGTGAGCGCCTCATTGAACACCCACAGAGGCCAACGGGTCCCAGGGCGGTTTTATTGCCAACAGGTAATATAAACTATGAGGAACTCCTGTCTAAATCGCAAATGGATATGGCGTTTGTGAATCTAGTTGCCCCTCTTTTAAAAGCTTTGCAAACGTCAACAACAGCTTTGATAATGCAATCAGACAAGTTGGACATTTAAATCGACTTAATGAACATTATTGCGCCCAATATTGCAGGGATAAATACAAAGTTGGACAACTTGAATAGTCTAATAAATAGAGCACAAGTACATACTTATCAGTCACAATCATCCTGCTCCTGTGGCCCCGTCTTGGACAAATTGAGCTCTCTTCCTATCATCCTTGAACAGATTCTAACCTTAAATCAAAGATTGATTAATGCAGATCAGAAGTTGGACGGTCTGATTAGTCCTAAATCCGAAGAAAATTTACAGGATGATGAAAATACCCCAAATGCGTTAACCACCAATGAGGACAATATGGCCTTTAAGTCCAATATGAGTGAAGTCACCAATATAACAGCCGAGAAAGAGTCTAGAAATAATGAGACCTCAAAGCAAATGTTAACAAAGAGACAAAGGAAAAAAGAGAGGAAAGCTAGAAACAAGAAAAGTGAGGTAATTCCAAACTTGGGTAATGGAGTATATCCCATCTTTTCTAACCTGAAACAAAGTCCATTTAAAAATGCTGACACTAGCGGAAGTCATCCAGACATATTAGTAAGTAATGACATGTTGAATGGAGGAAAATCATTGTCTAAAAATGCACCTAAAATCCTTCGGCAATCAGGCACTGTGACCAAATCCTCACCCGTTGCAAAAACGCAGCAAACTGAGAAGGTTAGCACAAATCATTTGTCTACTCCAAATCCTTATAAAAAGTGCAATAAAATTGGTGATCATTGCATGCAGTCAGTAGTAATGCATAAGACCAAGCCCACTGAAGCCATTGTCCAAGGCTCGGATAATAATAACAAGGAGGGGCAATTGCACTCAAGTAGTATCATTTTGAAATCAATACCATCCAAACCACAGGTAGACGAACAACCGGCAGAAAAAAATACTGCTCCAGATAGTTTAATTAGCCCTGCTCAAATGTCAGCGTGTAGTGATGAAGGTCCAAAGGCAATTCTAGCTCCCTCTACAAAAACAATAACAGACCTGGCTATTCAAACTAGAATGGATCCACTTAACCGTGAACGTCAAGGACTGAACTCGGAGTTAAGTACCCCGACGCATAAATCATAAAAATTTTGTGTAATGAATCCAGATGTGGTTCAAGCAAAGATGGAATCTGGTATTTCGACACGGACACTCGATCCTAAATCTGGAATAGAGTTGCACAAAATAATTTGGTCTCCAGAGTATAAAACACAGGGGGCCCACGATATATTGAATAGGAGCAATATCCTGAAGTTGTTGGCTGAATTTGAGGACCTAAAAGAAATTAAAACAGCCGACCTTGAGCAGGTTCAATTTCTTAAAGGCCCTAATGACACATCAACTGATCAAACTTTGACAAACTGGAAATCAACAGAAATAGTTGAAGCAATTATGGGGAAATCTGATATTTTTCAATCTTGGGGTATTCAAATATCTCACCAAATTTCCCCACGCTACCCGCCGCCACTGAAGAGGTCGGGTGGAGTTCAACTTATCGGGAAAAATGACAATGCACATACAAATCAACCAAAGCCAGTATACTCAATTCTATTCAATGCAAAGGGTAGAAGTGAATCCCCACTAGCATGTGTTGAAACAAAATGGCGTTATGGGGAATCGCAAAATACTATGGATAACTGGAAATGGCTCCTTGGTATGTGAAATGCTAAATGGAAGGTCTGACAGTTCAAAGGTAAACCGAAACAAGATACTAATAGGGATATACACGTGTTATCTTAGAACATTGCAGGCGCATGAAGATTACTAGAAGGAGGATTACCATTGGCAGAATGGCGCAGATGTGACATAATTGCGCTACAGGAAACTTGGCTACGAGAAGAAATTGCCCTTGTTGGGTTTATACACCATAGTGTAGCTGCTGAAAAATGCAAGATCTATGGCCGTGCCATTGGTGGCCTTTCAGTATGTGTCAACATCCTTAAAAATTAACTCAGTACAACTACAATCACCAGATCCTAGTATTCAGTTAATCAAAACTAACAGATCAAAACGCCATTAATACCAAGTCAACAATTTTGGTTAATTATTATACGAAACCAAAAATTAAGGGGAAAAAGACAAAGAATGCAATATTGTGTAACGTTATTACTGACTTACGCACTATAGACTCACTATCCAACATTATAATACCTGGTGACTTCAACTCCAACCTGATCCTAATACTAGAAGAAGATGATAAACTAATCGCTGATAATGTCCATTGGGGTGTTCCTCAACAGATACAAGGTGGTACAGGAACACGGAAGGATCAACTAGCAATTCAATTAGTGACTGAATTAGAGTTTCTCGGTTTGCGTGTACTGAACGGGAGGTTTCCTGAAGACCAACCCCCCATTAAAACGTACTATGGTCCGCATTCTCAATCTACCTTGGACTTTACATTGGTTAGTCTTTCAATAATCCCTTTGGTAATCCGCTTTCAAATAGAGTTTACCCTATTGAGTGATCATGCTACACAGCACACCATATTTAACCTCAGCAAGGAAAGATTGCAACCGTCATATATACTAGAAGGTCATCTAAGTTCTGTCAACCTGAAACATATAAATTGGTCTAACTCAAATGAAAACGAGTGGTTTATTACAATGAAGGACACATTGAATGATATAAGGAATGCAGCAACAAATGCGATCCAAGCATGGTCTCTTTTCTTTAAATTAAAACAAAAAATGAAGCTACCTGTTATGAAAGCCAGCACTGACGGACCACAGAAAAAACACTCGAAAGAGCTACAAGATCTGCGAAGACTACTTCGAAAATCTCAAAAGAAGTTAGTCTGCTGACTGTGGTGCATGTCAATGGGCCACCTTTCGTGCGCAAAGAAACGTATATAAAAATAAGGTCTGGGAATTTAAAAGGATAACTAATGAGAGTTTTTGGTCCAAAATAATTTTCAGTTCAAAACTCCAGAACACTAATACATTTTGGCAAATCATAAATCAGCTAACAAGACCCTGTAACGCACTTACATCGAATGTCCAGGAATTGGAGTGGGCAATGTTTCTTGAGACAAAGTTTACATATACCTCGACAAAAACTCTTAAGTGGTGATCTTTGCCCAAAAAGCCAAAATAAAATGTGCTCCGTAGTAGAACAAGGAAGTCAACCTTCGACCAGCAATCCTTGCAACGTACTAAGTACCGAGCTTCAGAATAACTTATATACGACGGAAGAGATAATTAAAATAATCAAAAAAGCGAAATCTAATGGGGCGCCAGGCCCGAACGGCATCCCACAAGTGGTGTACAAATATGCACCACAATTTTGGGGACCTTGTCTGGTGGAACTGTTTGCAGATGTGCAAAATAGGAACCGAGTACCTGAAAGCTTGCAAGGATCCATATTTATGCCAATCCATAAAGGTGGTGAAAGATCAAATCCGAACAATTATCGTCTAATAGCATTGCAGGACGTTGAGGCAAAATATTTTGCATCGCTTCTTTTAAACGATTTGGTCACTTGGTCAGGTGAAAAGAGCTGATCCCCATTAATCAAACGGGGTTCAGAAAGGGGATCGGAATAACAGCAAATATCCTATTCCATCACTATGATTGCGGAGAAGTGCATGAGTAGCAAACAGGACCTTAACTTGTGTTTTATTGATCTTCAGGCCGCATGGGCCATACCGGAGGGTATTCTAAGGGGTTTGCTGCTATTATACTCTGATACTTGGTCCCAAGTAAAAATAGGGGATGGCACCGGCTGTCGAGAAAAGTCTTTACATTGACTGGTCTTAAACAGGGGTGTGTCCTTGCGCCTCATCTATTTAATCTCTATCTCTGATCTTTCCGGGAAACTGAATAATTGTTATAGCTCTACCATCTTGCAATAATCATGAATACATACGAGTATATAAAACACATGATAATAAAAAGATGCTGCGTATTCCTACAATGCCTCCCTAACTAGATGTACCTAAGGGTACCTAGCCTTTGTGTAGGGGTTAAGCCAAGAATCCTCATAGGATAAAGTTAACCTGGTTACCTGAAGTGAGAGATTGTGGGACCCCCGTCCAGGTCTCAGCTTGGACACCCCACGAGGGATGTTTAGATCACTGCAAGCTGTAGTTTCTGCATGCAGGAACCTCGGCGTCTTTGGTCTGTGTGTCGGCCGGTAGTCTCAATCTCCTCTGTCTATCTTAGCAAGATGTGATGTATATATACCTCTAGGCCTCCCCAGGGTCCTACCTTGCTGTATTACTGTGTCTGCCTAAGGATGACATCGGGCATGAACTTTACACCTAGATATTATACAGGAGATCGTGGTCCTGCTGTGCTTCCAAGAATCCTCATGCATAATGTATGAGACTTCGAACTAGGGAAAACCCGCTTTCTGAATGCAGTATCCTATCTAGGTAAAAGGTCAGTCACTGTAAACCGTTACAAGTGTAATGCAGGGAAGAAAATAGGTGAAGGGTTATGAGCTTCCTGATCCTATATCAGTGTACCTATATGAAATAAAACACCCATTCCTCTTCCCAATGGATGACATAGATACATTCTAAACGTACTACTAGGATGACTAGAAACTGGTACACAAGTAGTTAAAAAAACATCAATTTTTGGTTTTGGTAAAAAAAAATTGTTTAAACATTTTAAAAGATCTTAAAAAGAATTTCATTTTAAAAGTGAAATGGAAATTGTCACTCAAGCCATAGCTCTAATGTGCCCCTAGGTATAGCTCGAACTACTATAAGCATTTGAAAGCCATGCATGCTCATAAGAATGTCAATTTTGGTATGGAGTTCCAATTTTCAGTTTGTTTTTCAAAAGTGAAATTTCTCCCAGCACATGAGGGGCGAAATAAGTCAAATTATTATGTGCCCTGGCTGGTAGACGCAACATTCTCATTGCCTGCCACCACAGATTATGGTCCCTGTAACAGCTCGCAGAATGTCAGTTCAGCTCAGATGATCTTTTGTACTGTCCACAACTGATGCTGGGGCAGCCTGTGCACCATTCAAGGCCTGGGTGTCAGATTAGGAGCCAATGTCCATACCAACAGGAGCCAATACTACCTGTGGTGGCTCTAGAAATTTCGCCATCAATATCGGAACACGCCAGGGACACTGCAGAACATGGGCCGTTATCTGGTCCAGTAAAGCATCAACGTCTGGTTGCGCACATGATGGGAGTGTGAGACAGAGATCTAACGCGCATTCTTCTCCGCAAAACAGACATCGGAGGGCAGGTAAGATACAGTCCATCCAGACTGGTATAAATGAAAAGAACCAAGATGCACTTAGTTCTCTTAGGTGAGGTGTGCCTACATGTTGTACCATGCAATACCTGCTATTAGAAACCGAATCCGTGGCAGCCTTTCAAAATGGAGAGTATAAAGTTTAGTATAACTCCTAGGACCATTGGAAAGGTGCTTAATAGTCCAAAACCTATGGTCATAAATAGGTGGACAATGCCTTTGGTATCAGACATGTTAAAGATACGATTTACCATTTCTTCAAAATGGAAGGGGCAGTATGAGTGCCTGTTTCTCTGCCGAAGACCTTGCGATCTGGAGATCAAAAGTCTCTTTAGCGGCGGTTAAGGGCACGGATTTCTCTAAAAGCATGGCTTTCATTCTGCTCAAAGCATCAAACCTTATTAATGAAACATTTAGCAAAGGCCATAACGGTGCCTCCCTGACCGCATGTGTTGGTGGAAACAATACTTGCATACAGCAAGTAACCCTGGAACTGACGGTCACCAGATATGCGATGCCTGGAAGCATCCCACAGCAACCTTGATCATTCAGCATCAAGTAACTCCCATTCAAAAGTAGCCCGAACACTGGAGTGATCACGGCAGCTGGGGCACCCCTCAAGTGACGGGATAAGTTCGCTACAGAACCGTTACAGGCCCCATGAAGCATAATATCCTGGCATATGAGTGATCCCCCTAAGTGTTCTCGCAGTTTGTACCACTTAAAAACACTTCTTTCCCCAATCTGGCATCAAAATCTGTACAGTAATTCCCAAGATTCCTTGATGAATTCACTACCCATTTAATCATATCTGCCTGCCTGCTTTTGTCCAAGGCAATATAGAAATTGAAAAGTAGTGACCGGAGGAATTATGTGGCCATGGATTAACCATTCTGTGGATGGTTACTCTGCCACTGTAAAAGCTAATCTGTCCTGTTTTTCAATACACAGCATTGTATACTTTGCTCCCCTCTGTGCCACTTCTATCTGTTTTTCAGTTAGATTGTATGAAGAAAGCAGAGACGTGCTATTTATGAAACGCCAAGGCACATAGCCTGCACGAAAATATTGCAGCGTCCAGCTTAATAACAATCACATTTGCATTCTATTATGTGATGTAATATGGACACATCCTGTTCTGGTACATCAATAGCAAATGATACAATGTTGCCCAGTGAATATAAACTTGAGGTTAGTGTAGTTAACTGTTAGAAATGGGATCCCTGGCTGGCCAAAGTTAGTCAGAGACCACCACTCCTAAGTCAGGGCAAGGGAGTTACATGCCAAGATAACCCCTGCTCACCCTCTAGGTAACGTGGCGCGAGCAGCAAGGCTAAACTTGGAGGCTATGTAGGTTAAATGTTTGCGCGTACACCCAGCAACAACACCAAAGGCCCACCACAAAGGAAACTCCACACAAGGTTATATAAAAAAAATAGCCTTTGTATTATACCAAAACACATTAGATAAAACACACACTTTACCATGTGCCAACAGGCACGGGCAGAATTTACAGGGGATATGTAAAAGACAGGGCCACATGGACCACTGTCAGGAATCGACACTTTTAGAACTTAGCACTTGGTATATCACTTAGAACATAGAACATTTACATTTCCTGTAGCACACAACTAGTAACTACTGGTAAATGTTAAGTACCACCTACGCAACCCTAACCACCTTAGGAACAGGTCACGCAGGGAACCAGGACCTCACTAGCACCACCTGTACTAGCAAGATACCTGTAGGGGTATAAGCACATTACACATGATGCATCACAACACATTCAGAGGTGTAGGGAAGGAAAACACATGATGCAGAACCTACATTCAGCGGTGTAATAAAGAACACAATTGCGCCAAACTCACATAAGTCACCACCTGTGACTGTCCCTTTTCCAACTGGCCTTGTTGGGGCTAGGACGCCCTGTGTCCCAGTGTCAGGGGCCTAAACATAGCAGCTGCCCACGAAGTGCTGGGCAGCTGTTTAAGTAATGAGGGGGCCAATGTAGGACCCTTCCAGGCTCTGAAGAAACGACTGTCCCCTGAGCCTCTCTGGGCTCTGAACACAACAATGTGGGCTGCCACTGAGCCTCTCTGGGCTCCACAACAATAAATGTGCCCCCACAAGCCTCTCTGGGCTCGCCAAACAAGGAAATGCCGCCTGGAGCTCTCGTGGCTCTGAAGGAGAATGCCCCCAAAACGCTGCTTGAGCCTCTCGGCTCTCAACACTGTGGCGGGGAGCTTCGCAGGGCTCAACAAATATGCCCCTAGGAGCCTCGGGGCTCGCAACAGATTGCAACCTTGCCGGAGCCTCTCCGGCTCTGAAGTAGTGCCCCTGCCGTCGAAGTCCCGCTCGGGGGACTCGAGATAAGACTGTGCCTCCCTGAGACACTCAGGATCCCTCCCAGAGCTCCCCCCAGCCCGTGTCACTCACCGGGCTGTTCTCTCCGGGGACTCACTTCTCTCCCAGCGGCTTCACGAGAGCTCCCGCTCCTCAGTGGCTCTCTCCACACTTCTCCCTCTCTCTCCGGGGCTCTCCCTCGCTCTTGGGAGCCCCGGGGGGAGGGGGGGGGACCAGGCGCCAGCTCTCTTTCCACCGGAGCATGGGGTGGGCTCCCGTCCGCTTCCGGTTTCAGGCGGCACCACTTCTGGGTCGCGCTGCAGCCAATAGCAGCGCTGCACTGGGGGAATGGAGGCAGAACTTCCGGGTCGCCGTAGGCAGCGCGGCGGCCCGGCAGGATCTCCTGGGCTGCGGCGGTGATTTCAACACTGGGTGGGCTCCCATGTTAATTAAATATAAAGCGAGGTAGGCACTCGCTGTGGGGGCCAAAGAAATAACGGCAATGACCCTGGCGGGGTGGGCACCTGCCAGGGAACCTTAAAATGCAGCAATAAAGCGGGGCAAACGCCGGGTGGGCACCGGCTTTGAATGAAAAGCGCTCCCAAGCGGTTTAGGGGGAAAAGAAAGCGCTCCAAGCGCTAGGGGCTCAACCAAAGCGCTCCCAGGTGCTGGAAGCCAGCAAAAGTCCTTCAGGAATGCAGCAAGCATGGCGGGGCAAGGCTGGGCCCAGAGCCAGCTCACTGGGCCTCCAGGCATAGAGGCAATCCAAGTGGCGGTCCTCCTGCCCAGCAACAGCAGCAGCCCCCTCGGGCAGGATCCTGGAAGAAAACCACTTGCAAGGGGACACAGCCACTTTTTATACTAATAAATCCTTTGTCTGTGTGAAGGGTGGGGGAAGAACCAGTCGCAGCTGGTCTGGGAGCACCCTTGATGTGCTCAGCCCCTCACTCTATTCACTGGCAGGGCTAGGGGGCGGAGCCAGCATTGTGTGGGGAAAGCCCAGCCCTATTCAGGAACCAGGTGCACTCCTCCCCAGCCATCAGCATGCTAATCTCAGCACTCGCCACCGGGCAGACCCATCATGACTCATGGAGCCTGGCATCCCAGCCAGCTCCAGCCAATCACACGTCAGTACCAGTACCTTTACAGCACACGCACAGCCATGTCTAGAAGTGGCACTTCCACACTAGACACATACATGCCGCATACATCTTTTCGCAGCATTCAATCACACGAGTCCGCACATACCAGACTCGTCTGTACACCCCACGCATCAGGAACTACCAGGGACACATACATTCCCCATGCATTCCTATGGGAGGGCAGGCCAACCTTACTCCACGCGCTCAGAGTGCGCACGCACTTTCCACTGGGACACAGTGAAAGTGCGCAGAACCCAAAAATCAGGTCACCATTAAAAGCAAAAAGTTTAGGGGTGAACCTGCCAAAAGGGCCAAGTCCAACATTAACCCCTTGTCAACTACTGCTAAAGCTTTCTCTAGGTTTATACAACCTATTCTCGTAATCTCTCCACAGCCTCCTGTTGTGATATTTTCCAAATCTCATTATAGACAGCATAATAGAAACGTTTATGACGTCACTTCCTATGACCTAATAAAAAAATCCTGTAGGACCACATCCTCTGCAAGTAAGGATACGTGTTGTTTCACATGTGTAAGTGATGAGGTCTTTAACCAATCAAGGCATAACTTCCCAACACTGTATGATGTCACTACCCCTGGTGTTCTCTCTGTACATTGCATGGATCTGGCCTGTTGATACTAAAACCTTTGATTTTAACCATGAATCTTTCCTGACAGCTATTGGTGTCTGTGGGCCAAATCAACCATCCCTTCCTATTGGGGTCTGATCTATTGTATTGCAAGATGTCCTCTAGTGTAATTCCTCCTTGTTATGTTATGTTACCCTCTGTTTGTGATGGTTAGGGCATCCAAGCTGTATTCAAGTCTTTGTTCTTGGCTTGTCCAATTCAGGACGTTTGTTGCACTGTTTCATTCAAAAATATGATTGGCTGAGGAATAAGGCATGCTCTAAATAGCACTTCTGTTCATTGAACCTGCCAGTCTCTAGTACCCCAGACTGATTTTAAGTCTATAGTATCTCTCCAGAAGTTGAAACCTTGTTCAGACAGTTGGGCAATAAAGGAGGCAGAATAAATCTGTTTGGTGTATGTCAACATATTTTTCTGTGCTGGTGTTTGTGCAATCTTATAATATTATGAAGCTGGGGCTGATGTGTTAAACCCTGAAAATGTGGAAATTTCTGTGTCTTTACACTGCTTTTCGGTGGTGTTGGGCATTATTCCCATTGGTGGTATGTGCAAACATTTCTGGGATCAGCAGATTTATGCAGAAAATGATGACCATAATGTTGATAGTAATACATGGTTTAAAGTCTGATGTGTCTTCCAACATTTTATTATTAGAAAAAGAAGTAGATTTTTCTGAATCAGACAACATATTTACAGTTTAATAATCCCAATAATCGGAAAATGTACTGGAGGTAATGATATCACTCAAAGATATTTTAAGTAAATTGGGTATTTTTAAAAGTTCAGTCGGACCAAATGTATCGTAATCAACCTTGTCCCTCACCATACCATCAGGTATAAGAACTGCTGTAATGTTCACAGATGACAGGTCTCTTTTTTCATGACGTGATGATAGATGCGGTTTCAGAATCACATTCACTTTTTGTGTTGCACAGATTTCTCAAAGATAAGTTCCATTTATAAGAATACTAAAGACAGTTGCTAAGCCTATCCAGAAAAGAAAGAAAAGTATCCAGGTAATTACCCAGCCATCCACCCAAGGTGATTCCAGGTAAGTCTTTCTAAGAACGTTTAGAAAATCTTTAATTCACAGTTGTTGAGTTTTTGGGGCTGGCATAGTTTCAGGTTCACTTGGATCCTATTAAAAAGTATCAAAGTCAATGAAATAGTCAGATGCAGTTCGATCAATTTTCGGCATTTCCGCAGGTGTTGTGGAAACTGTAGCTTGCTTTTGTTGAGAAATGTTGATGTAGATAACTTAGTTTGTACGAATTGAAATTTGTTGTACATTCTTGTTTTAAATTTGAATTTCAGTGTCAAGAGGAAGAAGTTCCATGGCATTGTTGCATAGTCCATCATGCCGTGCAGGCGACTCTTCAAACGTGATGAGCCTTTCTGTTTGAAATTCTTGCTAAGTAGCGAGAGGAGGGTGTCTGTTACTACGGAGTCCAAGCGGCCTACTACTCCGTATCTGTCACATAGTGTGGTTTGATTAGGTCAATTGAGAAAAATCTTTTCTCCTTTTAACCGGCAAGAGGAGGCAGAAGTACAGTTCTTGTTCCTTCAACTGACAGGACAGGTACAGGCTTTCTGTATGATGGCCCAAATTCTTTTTGTCTGCAATTTTTTCTTTGACCAGATTCCCAAATTTAGGGATTCAGAAAGGTCTTGCTGCGACAGACTTGACTATCACAGTGGCGGCCGCTGTACTTGGACATTACTTTGCAGTGCCCTGGATTCATTTAGCTCCTATAAAACAGCCACACGTTTATGGATTTCAAAAGGTTTTTCATCAGCCACTGTGCCTTCACAATCCAGATCGGGTACCCACATTCTTGTCCCAAATAGGACCTCATAAGGAGTGACACCCCATAGAGAACTTCTTGGCATGTAATGCAATGCTCTTTGTACCCCATACAGATATTTTACCCAACTCACACTGAGCCTAATACTCTAGCTGTTAAAGACTGCTTTAAGTCCCGGTTTTTCCTCTCCACAACCGAATTTCCCTCTGCATAGTACGGGAGGAGTACTGCAATGCTACACCCAACCTTCCCATGGCTCCCTTGTAAGCTCTAGATCTAAATATGGGGTCACAGTCAGAATGTAATGTGGCAATTGCGTATGTCCCTATAAAGACTCGCAAATCTTTTATACAAGTTCGAGCGTCAGTCGAGCGCTGGGGCCACACCCATAGAAATCTAGAGTTTGAATCCACAGCAACCATGATATACCTGTAAGCACAATCTGTTTGTAAGGGACCGCAGTGGTCTAAATAAACACACACAAGTGGGTTGTCTGATATTAGCAATGGTGTCTGCAAAGTGTTATGGTGGAGCCTTTCATCTGCTGACAGATGTCGCATTTCAAGACATAATCCTTAGTTTGCTTTGTTAATCCTGGCCACCAGTAGCGCTGTTTCAGTAGAGAAACAGTTGCTCTAACTTCTGCCTGTGCAGAACCTATACCCTTATGTGCTGCTAGAATTAACCCTAACCTGTGATCCATATTTGTTATTACTCTATCCCTCACTCCAGGAATCTGAGCAAATGGAAAGTTGTTTGCATCTAACTTGTAGGAGTACTTGAGTGGAATTTTTTTTGGTACTGCCATATTATTGCGTGTAGCAACAATCGCAACCAAAAACTCACTGTCTATTCTTGTTTTTGAATGAGTGATTGCAGCTATGGTAGCCATACGTATAGCCCACTTTGAGATTTCGTCAGCCAATGAATTCCCTTCAATGTGAACACCATCACGTTGATGACTCAGTGTGTGTATCGCATGAGCCCTTGGTATTCATTCTTCAACTCCACTAACTGTTCCCATAGCTTTTTGTGCTTAAATGGGCCACCTTTTGCGTCTTTGAACCCATTTTTGCCCCCAGTGGTGTAGGTATTCATTGTATCACGGCACATAGTAAACGGAATCACACACAATTAGTGTGGGGAATTCTCTATCTGTGATTAACAGTGCTAGTAACAGGGCTTTTATTTCTGCCAGCTGCGTGGTGCAGCCTTCTAGAGACTGAGCTTTTGTGCAACTCTGATTAAATTTTCAATCCTGCATGAGTCCTTTGACGATAGCACATGCGGCGCTGTAATGCTGTTTACTTCCTATGGCCGGCAGAGCAGAACCATAAGTGTAAATTATATATTCGTACTGATCCAGAGGCGTTATTTTTTTATTTGGTCGAGGATATTCTTGTTCGTATTGCAGAAATGCTTGTGTCTTCAGACTTGGGTCATACCTGTATTCTATGATTGTTGCAGTGGGAGAATTAGCCCATTGTATCCATCTCGGATGTAATGCTTTTGCGTTGGGAACGCTTGACTTTGTTGCAGCCTCTAAGGCTGGAACCGGGGTTATGACAATTATTTGTTTCCCTTGAGCCAGTGCTCTTGCTCTTACTACAGCAGTCCGTTGATGTAAAATGTGATTTGTATGCTATTGGTACTGTTTCACCTTTGTTATATGTTAGGTAGGTGTATCCTGATTAACCCACAACTATGCGGTTCACTAAGATGCTTCCATTTACGCGTGTCTGTAAGTAGTTTGAAGCTGGTAGGGAACGAAGGATATCTGTGAGATTCTGTGTCCATTGTCTAAATGAAAAGTCAGGTTTCATTAAATCGTAGAATGGTTTTACTGTGTAATCCAAAATGTACGTTCTCCCACAGTTCAGGAATCCCAGGATTGATTCTAAACTTTTTAATGATTTTCTAAAAAGTCAGCTGCTGGGCTTTTTCCTTCACTTGAAAGCTCATATCCCAGAAAAATGACATTGAGGTGGGCTATGTTCGATTTTTTTAAAGTTGAATTTGTAACCCTCAGAGGCAAATCCTAAAATTATGGTATTTACTCTGTGCAAGTGTTCCTCTAGGTCATCATCGATTAGATAACTATCATCCACATAGGACAATGCCTTTTCATCCAAATTTTGAAGTAATTCAGTTAAGTATGGTTTTGTATTTTTTCAACACAATGTTATCCTTTAATGCAGCATAAGTGTTTAAATGTCTGTAATCCACAACTAAACAATATGAATGGTCTGGTTTTGATAGAAGAAACAAAGGGTTATTCATTTGAGAGGTGCTCGTTTCAATCACCCCTTGGTACTCCAGTTGATCTAAGATCTCCCTGACCTGTTTTTTACCTTCTTGCTTTATGGGCTACTGCCTTTGTGCAGTTGGAGTATTTTTTAATGGAATAATGTGAATATTTGAATCATCATCCCATCCACCATGGTTTTTGTGTAATGCCGGGGCCAAGGCTACCGCCCACTCCCATGCATGCGTATATTTTAGATATTTCGGAACAGGGTCGGAAAATGCTGGTAAAATTACTGTTTCTTCCCTAGGGCAGTCCATGTCAAATTCTTGTGGCCGATCTTGTTCAGCTAACAAAATGTCATAGACAAACATCCGGTTCTCCCAAAATAGCCTCTAACTTTCTTGGGCTTGTACCCCCTCCATTTGGACTGTTACATCATATAACTTATGTGGGACACTTATCCTTGTAACAGGGCTTTCCACCGTGATATAATCCTTCAAGTCTGCTGTCACCAGAAATTAATCAGGTTCTGGTGAGCTATTGTTACTTCAGCCGCACTGACGAGCATTGTCAGAGCCCATTCTCCGTTCATGAGTTGAGTCCTCAGAATTCTGGGCATGTCTGATCATTAGACCTGCAACCTTCTTCTTTTTGAACTCTGGCTTTTGTTTTGGGTTATCTTCTTGAGCGTGTTGCATGTGTCTGGGCTTTGTACACTCTTCTTGTCAATCTGACCATCCTTCCCTCTCCAAGCGTTTCGTTGAACCCTGAAAGGAATGAGAGGAACGTGCATCAGTATACTGATACCTGTCAAGTTTTCTAATACTCTCTCTATTCCTATGGTTGACCCCCTTTTGAGAAGACCTACCTCTGGATTGAGATCTGTTGTCTGTACCTTTTTGTTATTGTCCCACTTCTTCTTTGATGAAGCAGGTGTCTGCTTTAAGTTGTCCTTTTCGGGACTACCCATCAGTTGTGGTTTTAATGCTTGTCCACCCAAATGGTCCCGGCCTAATTCAGCATATGCAGTTTCAATTATTTTTGGTAGTTCCTGTTGTAAAGGACTGAAGTCCCTTAGGGGTTGGCGGATTGCCACTGATGCTGCCGCCTCCTTGATATTGGCTAATAGTATAGCTGTTAATTGCATAGTAAATTAGTAATTTCATCTCTAAGTTCAGAGCAGGTTATGCTCTGTGTTCATTTGGTATTTCTTATTACATCTTGTATTACAGCTTATGATGGGATACCATGTGTCCTTGTGTAGATGGCAGCAAAAACTGTACCCTAAGAGGTACAATCCTCTATTTGTGGTGTTATCCCCATGCACAAGCAGATTGTCAGCATTCTGTGTTTTTCTTAAGCGCTTGTATTCAGGAATACTGCTTCTAGTTGAGTTATTTTTTGAGCTACCCAGGATGGCATTTATTCACGTTTTGCTGGCATTTTACCCATTACTGTGTGTAAGCTTTGAGGTGTAATTTTAGTTGCTGTATTTTAAACTGGAGTTGTATTTGTTACCATTGCTGGCTGGACTGTAAGTGTCCTCATGATGAATTGCGTCCTGTTTCTGTAAAGGTTTATCAATTCTTTGTAAAGTATCAGTAAGTCTCCTCCTGGCATTGTTTCAATGTCAGGATGTGGTGTATTGGTTGCTAATATTGGCAATGTTGCTTCTGTAGTAGGGGATCTCTGTGTATAGTCATAATCTTGTGAATAGTCCCGCCCATGTGCGTGGACCCCGGCAATCAAAAATAATCTCTTAAGTTGTCAAAATAATGCAGAAACTGCAAAGACACTTACGAGAGAATTTAAAGACCAATAATGCAGCCTATATCCACAGGCTACACTGTCCAGTACTTCAACTAGAAATTCCACCAAAAAACACCACACACAACACAGCCTGCCAGTTTCTACCATAGAGAAACTTGCCTCCCCCAGTCAAAGACTCTGGAATGATAGAGAGGAAGGTAGGGACAGACAAGCCCCATAGGCTGCTATTATGTGGCTTAAATAGGATACTGTGCCTTTAAGAGAACTTTCCAGATCTTCTCCCAGTATCCCAGAATGCATAGCAGGTCCCTCTACTCTCAGTTCTTTTTTCCGGCTCCTGCTTACAGGACCCTGGCATTGAGCTCTCCCTTGTTTCAAGGGTTTATTGGATATTTTGGCACTTTTGAGTTCTAAAAGTGTTTCAGTTTACTTTCTTGGTGTTCTCTTTCTCTGTTTTGTGCTGTGTTAGGCGTTTTAGGGCTCTAAAAGGCCTGTTTTTTTTGATAAGTGCCCAGCATGAGGGAGGAAGAAGGCCAAGAGTGATCCCCATGATGTCTGCATCGTCTGCCTCCCTGAAGATCATGTCCCTGAGGATTGTCATCTGCCAGCAGTTTACTGCTCGGACTCTGAGGGACAGACTGAAGATCAGGCTTTCTGGCCTTGAGGAGAGGCGTCTGCAGGCTGCAGGTGGGTCTGGGCAGGCTGGGAAGGTTCCCTCTGCCTCTGCTGAGGCCTCTGGGGGGCTCCCCAGGGGCAGGAAGTCCAGCAAACGGTCCCGGACTCCGTCGACGTCGATTGCATCGACGACGACGTCGAGAGGGATGATGACGGTGTGCTCCCCTTCTCCCCGGGGCTCCGGGTCGAGACGGCGTGACGGCTCGACGTCGAAGATCATGGAGAAGTCGCCGTCGAAGCCACCGTCGACGTCATCGTCTTCGTCGACGTCGAGGTCTTCCTATCGCCGCCGAAGGCGGAGTGACAAGCATCGACGCTCGCCGTCGAGGCGACACCGTCGATCGCCGTCGAGGCGACACCGTCGATCGCCGTCGAAGCACCGGTCGACGTCGAGGGGCTCCTCGACGTCGGGAGCATCAAGAAGACGGCGACGCTCGTAGTCGAAGACAGAACGCTCGACGTCGCGGAGGCGGCGTACGACGTCGCGGAAGAAGAGGTCGACGTTGAGGGGTCGGCGCTTGACACCGAGGAAGAGAGGGTTGACGTCGCGGAGGCGGCGATCGACGCCGGAGTCAAGGAAGCGTCGTTCGACGCCAGAAAAGCGACGCTCAGCGTCGAGCAGAAAGCGGTCGGCGTCTAGGAGTCGTTCAGCCTCTCCAAAACGGCGCAAGAGGGATTCTAGTCCCAGAAGTCACGCTGCTTCTAGTGGAGGACGCAAGAGGAAGCGGTCACCTGCTGATGGGGCTGGCTCTCCGCCCCCTTCGCCTAAGGGATCACCGGGCTCGGTGTACTCAGAAGTGTACACACCATCTCGGCCTCGGACTCCGACTCCTCCTCCTGTTCCTAAGGAGGATCCTCCGCCCAAACCTCCACTTCCTTCAGGCGACCCTCCACCACCTCCGGTCCCTCCGCATAGGCCCACCTCGCAGCCGAAGGTTCCTCCGCCGAGGTCCACTTCCCTGCCGTCTTTGCCTGTTCCCCCTAAGGGGACCCCAAAGCCGAAACCCCGTGAGGAGCCGAGGAAGAACCCGCCACGACAACCGGCGGAGCGGCCGCGGGCGGGCAGGTCTCGCTCTCGCTCTGGGAGAAGGGAGAGATCGAGACGCAGATCATCCACGAGGTCGAGACGCCGCCATAGGAGGCGCGAATCTCGCTCACACATGAGGTCCTCTGGGACCAGGGACTATTCTCCTACCCTATCGGGGTCACCGGACACGAGAGTGTCCCCGATAGATGACCTGGTGGCGTTCCATGACGTCCTTTTAAGGGGCGCTGCGAAGTTGGGCATATCCCTGACGGTGCCTACTCCGAAAACGTCAGTCATTTTTGAGACTTTACATCAAAAACACCTGTCTCGTCCTCTCCTGCCTCTGGTGCCGGGCCTGGAGGAACCGGCTATGGCCCTGTTTCTCACCCCTGCGGTGACGAGGGCGGCTCCATCGAGGTTGCTGAAGAAGTACCGGGCTCCTGATTCGGATCCGGCCTTTCTGAGAACGGAACCCCCTCCTGACTCTGTCATTGTGACGGCGGCCCGCAAGCAGCATGCCACCACTCCGTCCTCCACGGTTCCCCCGGATAAGGAGTCCAGGTGGATGGATTCGGCAGGGAGGAAAGTCTGTGGAACTTCCGCTACCTCCATGAAAGCTGCGAGTGCCACGGCGCTGTTGGGCCGATACGACCGCGCCCTCTGGGACTCCCTCGAGCGGTTTGCAGAGCATTTACCTCGGGAGAAGCGTGAAGACTTCATGGAAGTGCTGAGTGAGGGGATGCTGGTGGCGAACCAGATTATCAGCGCTGCAGCGGACTCTTCCCTGTTGGCTGCTCACGGATTTTGCCACAGAGTCAACCAACGACGCCACGCATGGCTCCGGCTTACGTCCCTGAAACCGGACGCACAGCAGAGGGTGGCCAACCTACCATTCTCCGGTGAGACCCTCTTCGGGAAGCATGCGGACGATGAGATGGCCCGCATGAAGGCGGAGGCCGAGACGCTAACTGCTGTGGGCCTGGAGAAGCCTAAAGAGACCAAGAAGACATACCGCCCTTTCCAACGGCGGTTCGGCGGGCAAGGCCGAGGACGGGCCCAGGCTTCGGGGCAGTCGCAACAGCAACACCAGTTCCGTAAGCCGTTCCAGATGCGCCAGAAGGGCAGAGGATGCCAGCTGTCGGCCCCAGCGCCCAAGGGCCAGGCTGGGTCTAGGCCCTAGGAACCTACTTCCCCCGGATCTGTTACCCAGTCCGGTAGGGGGAAGCATTCAATTTTTTCTGGCAGAGTGGAGAAAAATTACTCAGGACAAGTGGGTGCTGAATATTGTTTGCAATGGATACAGTCTTCGGTTCACCAGCCCTCCTCCAGCAATTCCCCCAGCCAGCTCGCAGTTTCAGCTGCGCAAGCTTCAGGCGGAAGCGGATATCCTGTTGAGGAAAAGGGCGATAGAAGACGTACCTCTGTCTCAGAGAGGAAGAGGACTGTACTCCAGGTTCTTTCTGGTTCGCAAGAAGGACAAGAACGAGTTCAGGCCCATTCTGGACTTGCGGCAGGCAAACAAATGGATTTGCAGGGAAAAGTTTTGCATGCTGTCGTTGCATCAGATTTACCCTCAGTTGCAACAGGGACACTGGCTATGCGCTATAGACCTACAGGATGCTTACTTCCTTGTGCCCATTGCACACAAACACAGGAAGTTCCTGCGGTTCCAAGTCGGCACCAATCACTATCAATACACAGTACTCCCATTCGGACTGAAGTCTGCGCCGAGAACATTCTCAAAGTGCATGGCGGTGGTAGCCGCACACCTGAGGAAGAACAAGGTGTTTGTCTACCCGTACTTGGACGATTGGTTGATCAAGGCATCCTCCTTCTCGGAAGCGCGAGCACACTTCCAGAAGACGTGCGTTCTCTTGAACAAGCTGGGGCTGCACATCAACATGGCCAAGTCTGTTCCGACTCCGGTCCAATGCATACAGTACTTGGGAGCCTCCATCAATACGCTGTCAGCAAGCGTGTCTCCTTCGGAAGAGCGACGATTATCACTCCTTCGGAAGGCTCAGGCTCTTATGACAACTCCATCTACAACAGTGAGGACGGTGTCTTCTCTACTGGGATCGATGGCCTCTTGTATCTTCCTGACGCCACACGCACGGCTGCACATGAGACCGCTGCAGGAGTGCTTGGAGGACCAGTGGGATCAGAGGAAAGGATCTTGGGACGACAAGATTCGACTGTCGCTGCATGCTCTTCAGTCTCTGAAGTGGTGGTGTTTGGCGGAGAATCTCCTCAGAGGGGTTCCCTTTCACAAGGACATTCCCACGCAGACTGTCGTGACGGATGCTTCTCTCCTGGGATGGGGAGCGCACTCCGGGACTCTACAGATTCAAGGAACGTGGTCGCCGATGGAGGCCACGTATCACATCAATTTCCTGGAACTCAGGGCTGTTCACTTGGCACTGAAGGCCTTTCTTCCGTCCTTCCAGACCAACTCTCTGCTTGTACAGACGGACAATACCACCACGATGTATTACCTCAACAAGCAGGGGGGCTCGAGATCACGCGCTCTATCACAGGAGGCGCAGACGATCTGGCACTGGCTCCTAGCCAGAGGACTGACGATAACGGCCACCCATCTACCAGGTGTGCAGAATGTTCAGGCAGACGCACTGAGCAGACTGGTTCAGGAAAACCACGAATGGGTCATAAACGACGAAGTACTAGGAGAAGTCTTCGCAAGGTGGGGAACTCCAGACGTAGATTTGTTCGCCACCGCCGAAAACAGCAAGTGCAGAAACTTCGCCTCTAGGTACTTCCAGCAAGGGACGCTGGGGAATGCGTTATGGATCAACTGGACGAACAGCTTTCTGTACGCCTTTCCTCCCATTCCCCTGATTCCGGCGGTGCTCATCAAGCTGGCCCGGTCCAAGGCTCGGATGATACTCATCGCCCCGGAGTGGCCCAGGCAGTGGTGGTTCACGGACCTACTTCACCGGTCTCTCCTTCCTCACATTCGGTTGCCGTGCAGGCCGGACCTTCTCACGAAGTTCGGGGGTCGGATGTTACACCCCAACCTCTCGTCTTTGAGTTTGGCGGCATGGCTCCTGAGGTAGTGCAATATGGCCATCTGAATCTGCCCGATGATTGCATGGACATACTGAAGGAGTCTAAGAGACCTTCCACTCGGACTTCATATGCTTACAAGTGGAAGAGGTTTTGTATCTGGTGCCAGTCTAAGAACCATGATCCTACGACCTGTAAGGAAGAGGTCATCCTTCCTTACCTTTTACATTTGGCGCAGTCTGGCCTTAATGTGCATTCCATTAAGGTTCATCTGGCTGCATTGACTACCTACAGGAAATGCCCTTCACAGACTTCCTTTTTCCAGATCCCTGTGATCAAAGATTTTCTGGAAGAATTGAAGTAAGTATTCCCTCCTGTCAGACTTCCCTCGCCTTCATGGGAATTGAATGTGGTGCTGTCCAGATTGATGAAGGAACCTTTTGAACCTATTCATAAGGCTTCGTTGCAGCACCTGTCCTGGAAGGCGGCGTTCCTCGTGGCCATTACATCGGCCCGCAGGGTGAGTGAAATTCAGGCGTTGTGTTGTAATGAACCTTATACTGTATTTCATGCTGCTAAGGTTGTTATGCATACTCACCCTAAATTTCTTACCAAGGTTATTTCTGATTTTCATGTCAACCAGACTATAACTTTGCCTACGTTTTTTCAGAACCCTTCATCCCCAGCGGAGAGGTCTCTCCATTCCCTGGATGTTAGGAGGGTGTTGAAATTTTATCTGGATAAAACCAAAGATATTCGTAGGTCTGACCAGTTGTTCATCAATTATGGATCGGTCAGGACGGGTCTTGCGACCTCTAAGCAGTCCATCTCTAGGTGGATTGTGTCCTGCATACAATTGTGTTACCAAAAGGCTAATAAGACCTTAGGAGGTAAGCCTAAGGCTCATTCCACCAGGGGCAAAGCTGCCACGACGGCTCTGCTCCGTAACGTGCCGATTGCTGAAATCTGCAAGGCAGCCACTTGGAAGTCGGTTCATACCTTTGCTAAGCATTACTGCCTGGATACTGATGCCCGGGCAGACGCTCAGGTTGGGCAGGCTTCGCTGCGGAATTTGTTCGCACAATAGTGGCGTTATGTGTTTATTCTCCACCGCCGCTTTGGTGTGGGGATGGGCTTGCCATTCTATTCACTAGATTAGGACTATACACAGAGATCCCCTACTACAGAAGGAGTAGTTTCTGTCCTGTAACTCCAGTTCTGTAGTAGGGGTATCTCTGTTATAGTCATAAGCGCCCGCCCTCCTCCCCCGGTGGAGATATTTCATCATGTAAAGAATGTGACAGGTCTGGCGTGCTTCGCCTTCAAAAAGAACTGAAAGTAGAGGGACCTGCTATGCATTCTGGGATACTGGGAGAAGTTCTGGAAAGTTCTCTTAAAGGCACAGTATCCTATTTAAGCCACATAATGGCAGCCTATGGGGCTTGTCTGTCCCTACCTTCCTCTCTATCATTCCAGAGTCTTTGACTGGGGGAGGCAAGTTTCTCTATGGTAGAAACTGGCAGGCTGTGTTGTGTGTGGTGTTTTTTGGTGGAATTTTTAGTTGAAGTACTGGACAGTGTAGCCTGTGGATATAGGCTGCATTATTTGTCTTTAAATTCTCTCTTAAGTGTCTTTGCAGTTTCTGCATTATTTTGACAACTTAAGAGATTATTTTTGATTGCCGGGGTCCACGCACATGGGCGGGACTATTCACTAGATTATGACTATAACAGAGATACCCCTACTACAGAACTGGAGTTACAGGACAGAAACTACTCCTTCTTCTCTTCCGAGTGAACCGAGTCGCTCTCTATTTCTTGTATGGGGGAGGGTGCCTTTAAACTATGGTAAGTGAGCAGAACTACAATGTCCTCATACAGACAATATTTAGTCAGTGTTTCATCTTCTGTGTAATAGTGAAATGTTTGTTTTTGCATTTGATGCTGGGAATGTAACCCGTGAATAAAATACATGTTCTATATGATTTGTGTGCCTCAATCACAAATGCTACTGAACCACCCCTAGATGTTAGACCATGCACATCCATTTTCAGGGTGGTGGCATTTCTAACATTTTCCGCAATATGTATTGAATTTGCATCAGTCTTGTCTTCTGAGAGGGGCAGTGCTTGCCTTAGCTTTTCTATTTCCTGCACAGTCACTGTGTTTATAGTAAGCAATAAATTATCAAGGGAACTAAGATAAGGTGTTTTTTCACAATTTTAGGAACACTGTGTCCTTCAAACTTGATTAACCAACAGCCAATAAATAGAACTTTTCGCCTACTCAGCTATGGCTGAGTTTTTGCCCACACATGCCAGACTACTCTGGTGTTTTGTGAGGAAGGGATTTTTGAGAATAGCACGACTGAACTTCTCAGATTCTGCTGTTAAATAAGTACCCAACCAACGTTGGCGGCACCATGTCATGTAGCTCCTATAAAAATTATACAGGATCTGCGTGTTTGGACAGCATACACTGTAGGATTGGTGTCAGACTGACTCTAAACACCCCCACCAGATATGTTGGCCTTCTGTATCAGCTAGCTCACAGTGCCACTAGAATTTTCTTACCAAGGAGATAATAGTTCTTGGCAACCATCAAACATGTCAAACCTGATCCCTCAGGACCGTGGAAACAATATACTACCTTTCACTCAGTCACTCGTGCTAACTTAGAATGTCTCAGAGAGATACACAGAATAAACATGCTGTGCATTTTCAATAAGTATTTATTGAACAGTTGTTATTCTGGTGAAGAATAGATGAGCTGCAACAACTGTTAGACAGTATATGGTATAAATGATTAACAGTACTATAAAGGTAAATTGATGGTAAGTTCTACCATCTTGCAATAATCATGAATACATGCAATCATATAAAACACATGATAATAAAAAAATGCGTACTCCTATGATGCCTCCCTAACTAGATGTACCGAAGTGTACCTAGCATGTGTGTAGGTGTTGAGCCAAGAATCCCTCCAGGATAAAGTCAACCCCATTACCTGAAGTGAGAGATTGTGGGACCTCGTTCTGGTCTCGAGTTGGACACCCGCGAGGGATGTGGAGACCACTGCAAGCTGTAGTGTCGGCAAGCAGGAACCTCAGCGTCTCTGGTCTGTGTATTGGCCAGGCCCTCTCGGTCTCCTCTGTCTATCTTAGCAAAATGTGATGTATATATACCCATAGGTCTCCCCAGGGGTCCTACCTTGATGCATTACTGTGTCAGCCTAAGGATGACGTAGGGCATGAACTTTATACATAGAAATTATACAGGAGATAATGGTCCTGCTGTGCTTCCAAGAATCCTCAGGAATAATGTATGAGATTTCGAACTAGAGAAAACCTGTGTTCTGAATGCAGTGTTGTATCTAGGCAAAAGGTAAGTCCCAGTAAACCGTTACAAGTGTAAGGTAGGGAAAAATATAGGTGAAGGGTTATGAACTACCTGAGCCTATATCAGGGTACCTAAATGGAATATTACAGACTCACGGCTGCCATCACGGTTAGTGGGTATTTTGCCTTCCAGCTGCCAACAGTTATTGGGTGTATTGACTATGTGGCCTACCCTTAACTAATAGCAGGGTGCTTCCCCAGTACATAGCCTCCATGTTACCTGACATAACATCATCAATTGTATTTAATACGAAATAGATTAAATGTTAGGGTTGCTTAGGTAACAAACATTGGAAATGCAATCGGCCTTGTATTTGTTTGTGTTGGAGCTATTGGCATTGTAAATGGCAATGTATTTTACTTATGTGTTATGGAGTGTATGTGGTGTTTGGTGGAAGACTGTGGGTTGGATTTGATTAGTTAGTTGTGTAATTCTGTGGCATGGAATAGTGTGTTGTGGAATGGATTTGTGTAGTTGTATTACGGGGCATGGTGTCCTGTGGAAATATATGGTTAGCAATTATGTGACATTCAGTGTAGCGGCTTTATGTGGAGTGGGATTGTGTGTTGTGGAGTGGTAAGTAGTACAGTTTATGTGGTGTGGATTGGATGTATGTGGTGTGTTTCGTAATTGTGTTGTTGGGTTGTATTATGTAGTTTGGTATTAAATTATGTGGTGTTGATTGGAAATGTGTGGAGCTGAATTGTGTGGCATGGAACTGTGTGTGTACTTTTGCGTTTCTGGTGACGGAAAAGAACAAATAGGTAGGAGCTAAGCCTCAGATCTGTGTGTTTAAAAAAAAAGGAAAGAGTTGGAGCAATTGGCATTGTAAATGTAAATGTCTCTTTCCTATGTGTTATGAATTAGAGTGGGTGTATGTGGTGTGTACCAATTATGAAGGTTGGACTTGTTAGTTGTGGTATTGTGTGTGAAATTGTGTGGTATGGATTTGTGTAGTGGAATTATGTGGTATGGTGTACAATTGTATTATGTTGATAGTAATTATGTGTTTTTAGGTGTATTGGAATTATGTGGATTCGGACTGTGTGTAATGGAGTGTAAGTATGTGGAATGGTATTTTTTTGTGGGGTGTTATGTATTGGATTGTAAAGAAGTCATTATGTACAATTGAATAACTATTAAAAAAAAGAATTAACAAAAAATGTCTTCTAGGTTTTTTGTCCTTGAAATGCTGCTTCTGTGTTGGCGCTGAGGTGGGGCTGCATGGGTGCTGAGTTGCTGCTAAAGTGGTGCTGCATTGGTCATGGTGCACTGATATGGAAAAGGTGCTGTGTTGATGTTTATGTTGTGCTGTGCTGATGCTGAGTTGGTGGTGATTGATGATGAGGAGTTGGTGATGAGGTGGTGCTAAGTGATGCTGACGTACTTGTTCATGCTAAGGTGGGGGTGCACTCATGCTCAGGTGGTCCTGAGTTGGTTCTTGGGTGGTGCTGAGTGATATTGAGTTGGTTTTGTGCTGAGGTGATGCTGCACTGATGGTGAAGTGGTGCTGCATTGGTGCAGATTTACCTCTGAGGTGTAGCTGTCTTGGTGCTGAGCTGGTGGTGGTGCACTTATGCAGAGATAGTGCTGTGCTTATTCTGAGGTGGTGCTGTACTTGTGTGGAGTCATGCTGAGGTGGAGCTGCTGTACTGGTGCTCAGGTGGTGCTGAGCGGTTGCTCAGTTGGTGCTAAGTGATGATGGTGCGGGAGTTGTGCTGAAATGGTGAACTGATTTTGATAAGGTGCTGTGCTAATGCTGGGGTGGTGCTGCACTGGTGCTGAGGTGGTTCTGCACTGGTGCTGAGGTGGTTCTGCACTGGTGCTGAGGTGGTTCTGCACTGGTGCTGAGGTGGTGCTGCACTGGTGCTGAGGTGGTGCTGCACTGGTGCTGAGGTGGTGCTGCGCTAATGCTGAGTTAGTGCTGCTGTGTTGATGCTGAGGTGGTGCTGTGTTGATGCTGAGGTGGTGCAGATGATGCTGAGGTGGTGTTGAGTGATGCTGTGGTGGCACTGTGTTGAGGTGATGCTGTGCTGATGCATAGGTGGTGCTGCACTGATGCTGATGTGATGCTACCTGGGTTCAGAGTTGCTGTTGAGGTGGGGCTGCACTGGTGGTGGTGCACTGATGCAAAGATTGTGCTGTGCTAATGCTGAGATGGTGCTGTGCTGATGTTGATGTGGTGCTGCGCTGATGCGGAGGTGGCTCAGCACTAGTGTTGAGGTGGTGCTGCACTCATGAGAAGGTTTTGCTGTGTTGAAGCTGAGATGGGGCTGTGCTGATGCTGAGGTGGGGCTGTGCTGATGCTGAGGTGGTGGTGTTTAGGTGGTGCTGTGCTAATTGCGAGACGGTGCTGTGTTGGTGCTGCACTGATGCTGAGGTGATGCTGCACTGATGCTGAGTTGTGGCTCCACTGGTGGTGTCTCACTGAGGAGGAGGTGATGGTGCTGCTGTGCTGAAGCTGAGGTGGTGCTGGGTGATGCTGAGGTGGTGTTGAGGCACTGGTTTTGAGGTGGTGCTGAGCTGGTGCTCAAGTGGTGCTGAGTGAATTTGAGTTGGCACTGTGCTGAGGTGGTGGTGCACCGATACTGTAGTGGTGCTGCATTGTTGCTGCTGAGGTGGGGAGCTGCATTGGTGGTGATTCACTGATGCTGAGAAAGGGCTTTTCTAAAGCTGAGATGGTGCAGTGCTGATGTTAAGGTGGTGCTGCACAGTTACTGAAGTGGTGCAGCACTGAGGCAGAGTTGTTGCTGCACTGGTGGAGGTGCACTGATGAAGAAGTTGTGCTGTGCCGGTGATGAGGTGGTGCTGAGGTGATGTTGAGGTAAGGCTGAGTGATGCAGATTTACTCACCACCCTTTAACAGTGTCCCTTAGGGCTCCATAACCACTAACATTCAGATGCATTTAATTAATTATAAATAGTCTTTCCTGTTTTCAGTTTCTATTTTTGGTAAATTCTGGTGGTGTTTTTTCAGTGTTTTCCAGTGATTTCAACACCTAAAAAAAACCTGTGCTTTTCAGTGGTTACTCATTTTCGCGCCATAAAAAAGCAACTGAAACTGTGTGTTAACGGTGTTTATGGAACGCTTTGCTTTTAATATTGCGTGCTTTCTTCATTGATGCATGGTATATATATAGACAGTGTACGTACAGTGTATTTGAGGTCGAAATACAATCTTACAAGTCAAACTTATTGTAGTACCCCATACAATAGTTCTTCAGTGAGTCTTTGGTCATTCATGCTTTCTTTCCGTCCCATGTAAACTTTTATTTGTGAAAAGGCCCTCTTGACTTTGGCACTTGAGACTGGTACTGCCAAAACAGCCAGTACACAATTTGCCAACTCTGGCCACTGACGTAGCTTTCAATGCCAATACTGGTGCATCTAAAGGTTGACATTCTCTGGAACAGGTCCTACAATGTATGCATTGAACTGGGTGCATAGGCCTTCAGAGGTATTAAAGTGGTCAATAATGAAGCTGTGCTTTGCAAAGTCTGGAGAAAATTCCCCTTTACGGTAGGGATCTAACACTTGTACAGAGTACAACATTGAGGCTTCATTGACTTCAAAAGCCATGGTTGGTGAAGGGACATTTCTATTCTAAAGGAGGAGCAAAAACCAAAGTCTGCAGAGGCCCAGACATAGTGAACACTCTCGAATTGTCTCTACGCCCACACAGCAGGAGCCACAGAAAAGGCCCTAGTTGCTGTGGTGGCTTTCAGCCTAGGCCCACAATTAACTCAACTGAAGTAGGTGTCTCTACAGGTTAAGATAACTTTGCCAGCAAAGTTATGAGCTTCGAAGGAGGTGACCTGCCGAAAGTTATCCCAGAAAATATGTCCTGATCCCAAGCTGAGCACCAGAACAGAAAATGTAGGCTCTAAAACATACGACTGCCTGACTGACAGAGCAAACATTTTTGCCTACACCCACGTAGGCTGATTAGCAAGCTAGCTAATATTGTATTTCAAACGTCCGCTATAAAACTCCCTGATCCAAACCATTTAAATGGGGTTTCCACTACATCGCATTAGTGGGGCCAGCATAGAAAACATTCTAGGCAGAACATGGCGAAAGAGATTCAAGTAGGGGACGAATCTACAACGCAACACTGGCTTGAAGTTTCGCCACAATAGAGTCTGCTAGAGTGCCTCTCACTCCACATGTGGTGTTCCCCTGAATGTAGCGCACAGGCCACCTAACCACATGGTTGCCCCGGATGTTGTTGCTCAATAACCCGTTGGGAGTTCCTCTTCTCTCACAAGATGGTGTCAAAAATAAACAAAATGGCACCAGCGACAGGGCCTTGCATGCCCCGTCCTAATTGTAACTTGGAGTGCCCCTCCTCATGACATGTGACCCAAAGCTCATATTACAATAATCCCACCGAATAAACAGTAACATTGAGTTTCCCACCAACATTTTAAATTACCGTTCTTGGTTTAACTGCAAGGTCATGTGGATGGAGCTGCAGCCAGCACCAAAATATTTGACTACACAAGCAGTTTCCAACATTAATGGGGAGGGGCTGCTAATGTGCAGGGCACACATTGAGAGGTGCTCAAATGGGTAACATTCAAATGACATTAAAACGCATTGTTTAGCCAACAAAGTAGATGAGGTGTGTGTATGGGGCTTGCATGCAGAAAACATGCCATTCTGTAATGCTTTATTTTGTCCTCTATTGACAATTGTCTAAACTACACAATTTCAAGGAAGGGAATGCGAATAACACTTGTCAAACCAAAAAGGGCACATGATACAGCAGGAGAGACAGCACAACTGATGCATAGGGAAATTAACAAATTCTCTAAGGGGTGACTCCAACGCCCTGATCAGATACCAAAATAAATCCTAAAGATCCACCATGAAATAAAGGTTTGGGGGTCTCAAAGGCGGGGGGGGGTGGGAGTACCCGCCATGACGTAGAATCTGTGCTTGTTATGTCACTGTCCCCAATGGTTTGGCAAGACACATCTGTCACAAACCTATGTCTACTGCTGTGCTGGACATACGTTCCACTTCCCTAGTGACCTAACCAGATGGGAATATTCTATATGCACAGATAGTCACATTTTATTTACTACATGCATACATATCTGTACACAAAAGCACGTACATTTCCATGTTTACATTCAAATCAATTTTAGAATGCAAAAAATGTATGCCAACACCATTAACTGTCTCATATGGTAACACGTTATTTTACAGAACTTCGTGCAATACAAGTGAGTGACCATGAATTCCTCGATCATATCATGAAAGACACTTTTAGGCCGGATATCGCTGCAATCAAAATGTACAGCTAAGGAAAATTGGAATATTTAAAGTTCTGCAAAAAACAGAAGCAATGCTGTCATGTGACTGGTGGAAAAACACAGAAGGGGTGGCTTACACAAACAGGATACAACTGCCAAGAGGAAACACAGAAGGCTCGCCGTTTAGGGAATGAAATGAGCAGGATAACCAATGCATATTGCACAGGGAATGCAATCGATTATTCTAACTACCTTCGAAGGAAACCAACCATGTAATCAATGGCAAATATGCACAAACCAACGGGTGGAAAATAAACTCCCAATTAATAAGATCAAAGAATACTTCACAAAACACACCATAGTCAGACAAATCTATAGAACAGTTAGGAATAAAATGTATACAGATGGAAAGTAAAGGCTGCCTATGGCTGTTTTAGTCGTTACACGTTTCCTTCCACAACCAGCGTATATAAATTGCCCAACTTGAGACGCTAGTTGCACGTTAAATACAACACGATTTACACGGCTGGGCACATAGCGCTTCACACAAGGATTTCATTCATTAGAACGGATATGTGATTATACAGCAAACAATGTATGGAGCAGTCTCGCGTTTGTCACTGTATTCCCAATAATAAAAGCATGCACAAGTGAATTTGAAAAAATAAATGAATTACCTTTGTTTTTTAGGGGCAGAGTGCTCGAGCTCTAGCTGTTTTCCATGTAAGAGTGTAGCTGCAGGGACTCTAAGAAGGGGTGAAGAACAACAAAGCTGTGTTGAGTAAATGGTATTTTTAAAGACCTGTGAAGTACTCGGTTGCAGCCACAGTAAGACAGATGGCAGACCACAACAGCTCCTCTGCCCCACGTGAGCCAAGCAGGGGGCCTGGTTGTTCATTACTCAAAGCTTCCAGGTGCTGGCCTTAACGTCACCGTGTGTACACCCTAATAAAACGAGACCAGTAAGGGTCGGGCCAGGGGTAACACAGAGCAAGTTAGGGTTGAGTTGCAGCTGCCTTCGGTGGCAAAATAAATGATTCAGCAATGAACGTGCGTACATAAAAAAGCACAGAGCATAGACAATGAATTGCTGCCGTTCATCATGCATCTGTGGCATGAAGAATGTTTTGGTCTAACTTTTAACGTTCTCCCTCCTCAATCATTTTTGAGCAGGCTCGCCTGTGAGTCAGGTTAGGGGGGGGAAGGGCTGAAGTCCAACTCTCCCCCGGACTAGGCGAACATTTCTTAATCAGTGTAATTGTAGCAGCACCATCTCTCGCCTGCCCTCAGTGACTCTCATTGAAAACAAATGTGTTCCATCAATCCTGATATCCTGCTGACTGTGGGGGTCCGTGTTTCCAATTTCAATCAGTTCACACGTCTCCACTCAGCAATAGAAGCATCCCAGGCATCCGGCGTCCTGCACACTCCACTTCGCCCTGCACATTCCCACCTGGCAGCAGTGGCGCAACCAGAGCCAAATTCCGGGTGGGGGAATCCTCAATTCTCCCATCAATAGGCAGAGTGGGTATGAAGGGGCGAAAACACAACTAACCCTCGTTAATACATAAATGGTCTTTTTAAAGACCTGTGAAGTACTCGATTATGGGTCTGGGTGTGCCCGGGAAGCTGTCTCAGCTGGGGTGGGGGGTTTAGACTGCAGCCCTTTGAGCTCCATGGGTGGTGTGCGTCTGCCTGGCAGCATCTTAGCTTCCCACACAACCTCCTTACTGCTCATTGATTAATTACGTTAATTTTATTATTGATAATCACGGTCCCAACCTTGTTTCTTTTAAATAATGCTATTTGTACTTAAAGGAAGCTCACCTAAATAATACAAATTATATCGACCTCGGAATGATGAGGCAGCGTAGACCCTGTCCGTCACGATGTACTGGCCTTTTGGAAAATGTGTTAAATTTTGTGCCTAATTGCTAGTAAATTTTCATGTACCTGTGCTAGAAAAGCAGCACGATTTGTCAGCCAGTAAGTGATGTTACTGACTTGGCCCCAATTCTGTCATGCTTTTGAGGCAGTGACCTTCCTCAAAAACTCAAGATTACTATATTGGCGAGTCATCCTCGGCTTTTGGATTTGCTGTATCTGCACCCAGACTCAACCAGCCATCGTATCGGCCAACCATGCTGATTTGTTTCCATAATGATCGGGCCGCAAAGGCAGGTCAATTAATGCACCATTGAACGAGGCCCCACCACCTTTCCTGTAAAACAGCTCCCTCGCAGAACTTATCTGCTAAGTCTTGGATGACCAGCAGTCATCGTCTCGTCTTGGTATTCAATGCGGAGGAAGATGTTTGGGGACAAACATAGTTGTGACAGCAATTAAAATAGGATCTGTATTGTAATACATGTGTGCACTGTGATTTTTTTTTTTAGGTGGAGTGACTGTTCTTAACATTCCTCTGTTAGTGTTCGAGGTGAGTGCCGGATTGAGCTCCCTGGAGGCTTATTACCTCCCACACTGCCCTTCCATCCCCCTCCATGTATTTCATCTTTGTTCTTGGTAAGTAAGCTGGAAAGCAATCAAATCATTAGGCGCTCACCCTAATTTGGGAGATTACAAACTTTAAGGTTAAATACATTGCCCCCAGAGCACTCCACCGTGGAACACCACAAAACCTAGCGCAAAAACTGACAATGTATGCAGTTGCCAACCAATGTGGTGCCCCTAATTTAATGGGGGTGACTCTTTGTTTCCCGCTGTTTGCTTTCGAATTGCAAGTTCCATTATAGTTCTTTTTTGTACTCCTTTGGCTCCCTCAAGTGGCCAAGCAGTGCAACAAATATGTAAAAAATCAGTGACACTCGGTATAAACTGGGTCTGCTGATTTACCGTCGTTAGGGTACTGTCGGGTATAGTCGATTTTAACCGATTTCTGGACAACCTAATTCTAAAGCTCCACTCCTACCAGTGTAGGGCGTCAGAGCACTTTGCATCACACACAAATTACACAGAGGCAATCAATCACACGTGTATAAATTAGTCTAAAGGCAATGTTACATAAGACATAGGACTACAGCGTATAGGAGTAAAATATCCTGCATATTGGTAGGCAGCATTTGTAAAAAGTGCTTGGGCCCCAGAAGCACAAACTTTTGAATTGAATTGAAAATAGAACACTTTAGTTGGGAGTTTTCTTAACCCCTTGCATGCTGATGACGACCGCCAGCCATCATGCACTACGGCGCTCGTGTGCTGATGACGGCTGGGGGCCGTCATAAACCCGCCCACTTGCGATTTTACCGCACAGGCGCAGAATCGCGCCCACATGCAAGGGGTTAAATAAAAAGAATCTATTTCTACCCAGAGGAACCCTTTTTGAGACATTAATATCTGCTCTAATCTGTACTTTGCAGTGCATGCAGTTCTTTTATGAGTTATAAATTCACTGTTCTAAGTTAGGATTTTAACTTTTAAACTGCAAGCAACAGAAAAGCAGTAACCCACTGACCTATTTACATTTTATCCACTTTGTGATCTGCATGTACACTGTCTTTGCATCTGGCATATTAACCCACTGCGCTCCCTTGCGAAGAGTCAAAACTTCTTCCACTATATAACTCTGATCTCTGCAGCAAGAACATTAATCACAGGAGTTATCTTGACATTTTTATTGTCTGGGAATTGCTGGAGGCCAGGAACGTGTCAGCGAGTGATTTTCAAAGCAAAATAAACTCGTAAACATTGCCCCTCTGAAGTCAGTATCCAGTGAGATTGCACCGCCCTTGTGCCGGCGCTGCATTTTTATTATGTATTTATTTAATGTAGTACATTCAAATGCACATTTCACAGGGTGCATACTTCCAGACGGAAACATTTAGACCTCAGTGCTAAACCGATGAGGAGAGACTTTGAACTCCTCAGCTAGCAGCCACGCACAGGTCCTGGAGGGGAGGAAAGAACACAAGCAGCTGTGCTGGCTTGTTGTTTTTAGAGGAGTTGGTTCCGGACCTGTTAAGGTAATGGGTGTCTTCAATACACTTTAAGACATATATTCACTAGGAGTCTGAGTAAAGATTTTTCACTGATACATGTGTAATTTTCATTTTATGGAATGTTTCCACCATTCTAAATTTGGATTTTATTACTTGATATCTTCAAATTCAGCCCACATATTGAATTGTACACTAAGCTTTAGGAAAACATCTCTCAAAAATCACTGTAATGTTGTATCCAGGGCCCCAAATTGATAAGACAGTGGGTAGAGAGACAGTGAAAGATACAGGTAGCCTCAAAATAGAGATTAAGAACCTTGCAACAGATCACTTTAACTTAGGGCAGCCTAGAACTGTAAATTCAAAAGCTACAAAACAATCCACTGCAAGGTGAATGGTGTTAGATTTTGGGAGGTACAGATACCAGCCGCCACCTACTTTTTATTTGGGTGTATTATAATAGCTCCTGGCTTCCTTTATTCCAAGGTAGTGATATATGTTGCCCCTTCATTATTCTACCAGCTGTGATGGCTTGTTGTTTTTGGAGGAGTTGGTTCTTGGCCTGTTAGACCTGGCATGTTTGGCATGGTTTACCCCTGACTTTTAGCCTTCAACCATCCTGTGTTTGGCCACTCTTTTGGGGGTCTCAGTATTTTGTGGCTCAGTATTTATTGGAGAAGTATTTGGCAGCTAAATATTTGGCAACTCAGTTTTTAACAACTCTGATTTTAGCTGCTCACTTTTTTGCTTGCCTGTTTTTGTCTGCTTTTTATTGCGCATTTCTTTTGATTGGCAAGTTGATGCTTGTATCGCCACTAACGGAACCTCTATGTTTTTTTAACAGAAGACTGCTGTCATGTCTGAGTTAAGCCTGCCAGTGCTTATGGCCTTCCACACGTTGCTATGTTATCTGCTGAAAACAATTAAAGAATGTATTTAAAATCTTTGTTTAGTCAAACAGGCGTAGAGAATGGTGATCCTGTTGGACAATGTGTTGGGTGTCTTTAAGCCATGTTAAGACCTGTATTCATAAGGATCCTTGGTAAGGACTTTGCTAACATTCATGTTTACTTGTGTCATATAAGGACATTTTGCTCCCATTCAGAATCTGAAATTTATGACTCCATTTTTGTAAATTCGAGCCCAAATATTGAACTGTATATTAAACTATCACTGCAACATCTTTTCCAGGGTTCCCAAAAATGTATAAGATGACGATGGATAGAGTGACAGTGAGAGGTAGAGGTAGCCTTAAAAGAGGTTAAGAAAGTGATGAAAGATCACTTTCCCGGTGGGTAGCCTAGAAGGTAGGACGCCTTGAGCACTTGTCCATGTCTTAATATCTCTGAGCACTTGAAGCTTTAGTAATGTTAGAATTGGAACTTTAATTTTAAGTTACTCAATCCACTGCCAAGAGGCTGGTGTTATCTTTTGGGAGGCATACAAATTTGCTGCCATCTACTCTTTATTTTGGTATATTGTGCTAACTCTTGACTTTTATTCCTAGCTAGTCAGATGTGTTGCCCCTTCAGTACTACTAGCAGTTGATTTTTTGGGGGGGTGGTTCTTGGCCTGTTAGACCGGTCATCTTTGGCATGTTTTTCCCCTAACTTTTGCCTTCAACTCTATTTTTGGTGGCTCACCATTTGGTGGCTCTGGTTTTGGTAGCTCACAGAACGCACTGAGTATCTGCTCATGCCTTAATTCCTCTAGTGTTTCCTCTAGTGTGTTTGAAGCTTCATCAAAGTCCGAATTTGTACTGAAAATTCAAAAGCCACACAACAAGCAACTGCAAGGAGGCAGGTGTAAGCTTTTGAGAGGCATAGATGCCTGCTGCCACCTATTCTTTAATTGGGTTTATTAGGATAGTTCTGGACGACTTTTATTTAAAGGTAGTCAGATGTGTTGTCCCTTCATTACTACTAGGCCTGGGTGGAGTTCGAAGAGTTCCACTATGCGGAACTCTGCAAAGTGACCGAAAAACTGTGTTGTGCTATGAGGATTACCGCAAGCAGCAGAGTGCATTAGGTTGTGACATTCACACGGATTTTTAGCCCTGGGTGTTGGTCCCACACTAGAAAATCTGTGCAAACAAAACCATGTGCAGCACAAGGGGGCGCTGCTTCTTTCTGTTCCTCGAGTAGATATTCTACTCGAAACAAAGTTTCCTCAACACAAACAGAATGTTTTCAACCAAATCTTTCTCTGCTGCCTGCGTTGAGATATAGCCAGGAGGTGGTCTGGAGTAGGATATTCCTCACTCGCGCTCGCCAACTTTAAATTGGAAAGTGACAGAAAGGAAGAAAACTCCGCTCTGAAGAGTGGAGTTTTTCAGAACTCTGCTGGCTCCGCAGAGTGGGAATAACTCTGCAAATGGAGCGGAGTTCACTGCCCAGGCCTAATTTCTACTACCTGCTGTGAGGGCTTTTTTTTGAGGGGGGTGTTGGGTGTTTTCCTGTTGGACATGGTATCTTTGGTGTGGTAATGTCCTAACTTTTTGCCTTCAACTCTACTGTTTTTGGTTTCTCTGTTTTTGGCAGCAGTTTTTGTTTTGGCTCAGTTTTTGTTTCTACTCCGTGTTTGGCTGCTCAGTGTTTGTTATCTCTCTATTGTGATGTATTTTTTTGGGATATCCTAATGCTGTTGTAGTCGCTAACTGATCCACTATTATGTTAACAGAATACTTCTGTCCTGTCTCTGAATAAAGCCTGCTGGAGCTTATGGTCTTGTTCACATTGGTTTATCTGTTGAAAACATTTAATAAAACATTTTTTTAAACAACTTAGTTTAGTCACATGGGCTTAGAGAATGGTAATTTCTCTTAATATAGTGTGGGGTGGCTTCAATCCACTTAAGATATGTTTGTAAGGAATCGGATTAAAGAATTTTCAACGATTCATGAGCACATGTCATCTTTTCAAATTTTTACAACCTTCGAAATCTGAATTTCTTTACTCAATATCTGCAAATATATCCCAAATATGCAATTGTACATTAAACTTTCACAAAATGTCACTCTAAAATGTGTAATGTCTTACCTAGCGCTCCAAAGAAATTGATAAGACAGTGGCTAGAGCAACAGTGATTGGATCCGAGGCAAGATGGCGGCCGTGTGAGACGGTCGGAAAACAGCTCGCGTGAGGAGGAGAGTAAAGTCGAGCAATGACCCCGTTTTCCCCCTAACAGAGGCTCTGTATCGAATGCGGGGTGGAATCTGCGAGGGTTTGTAACATCGGGGCGAAAGAAAGTGCAAGAGAAAGGCAAGAAGTCAGCAAGTAGTCGCGGCTGGGTGAAACTGACGCGAATGAAACTTACTTGCTGTCAGCCGCTGCAGCGGCTGCTACTGGAGGTGTCCCAGCTGACGCGGCGGTTCAAAGGCGGAGCTGCTTCCAGGCTGTTAGCGGAGGCGGCGGAGTTCGCGGAGATAGCCTACAGGGTCGAAGCCTTGCAGAGCCGCTTCAAAAAACAGCAATCCCAGCGGAGAAGGAAGCCTCACGCTAAGAAGCTACTGAATTCGGATATTCGCCTTCCAAGAGACGGTGAGGAGCAGAGATCCTACAATCTGGAGGGCATTGGAGTTGTACAGACTGAGAGTGAAGAAAACGAGGATATTTTTGGCGGTAAGGAGACATTTGGGCCAGAAGAGAGGCGAAGGGCAATTATGGCTCCTAAAATGAGCGCCAGCGCTAAAGCAGCAGCCAGGAGGAAAGCAGCAGCGGCGCTTGCAGAGTCTATGGCAGACAATGAAGGTAGTAAAAGGAAGAGACAAGGCTCCCCTCAAATAAAAAAAAACTAGCTCAGCAGGGTGCTGGCAAGGGGAACTCGGATAATCTGGGCACTGTTCCTATTTCAGACATCTTCCAGAAGTTGAATAAGAATAAAGACACTAAAGATATGAAAGATCAGAAGGAGGATGATACACAGGTTCCCCCGGATAATGGTAATGGTAATGAAGAGGTACCTCTATGCATTACAACTGAGGATCTCGCAGAACAGTTGGATTCAGTAGTATTGGTGGAAGAAAGAGAACTGCAAGGGGAAATTCCGGTAGAAGATCAGCTGGGTGACGTTAAACCTTTACATCATGGCATGGAAGGGATTTTGCAGGATGATACAGGGGGGAGCAGCTGTAGTAAAAAAGAAGCCCAAAGTGAGGCATTCTTCTCGGTGTCGGAGGGTGGTGAATGGTCTGAGGAAGGAGATGATAGCTTGGAACAAGAAATCAGCGATATAGAGACTGGCAGTGATTCAGAACCTGAGGAAAGTACCCCCCCTAGCACAGCGGTAAAAATGGCGGTGAGAGCAAAAACACTTAATCAAAATGGAGAGCCACCGCCTACGAATGCCCCCCTAGACAGCCCCGAGGGGGCTTCGGCACAAATGTCGCTCCTGGAGATTATTCACCAGGAGATATTGGCTCACAGAGAGGAAGCAAGGCAAGATAGTCGGAAATCCCAGGCGGCTGTGAGGAAAATACAAGGGGAGGTGAGAAAGCTGACAAAGGCGTGTGTGAATCTCGGTGAGCGAGTGACAAATCTGGAGGATAGAGTGGTATCCACAGAAGCGGATTCAGCAGCGGCAGTCAAGAAAGTCGACATGCAAGCTAAACAGTTTACTGATGTTCAGTGGAAACTGGAGTAGTTAGAAAATAGGTCGCGGCAAAACAACCTTCGTATCCTTGGAATTCCCGAAGGGGCCGAGGGGACAGATATGAAAGCATTCATCGTCAAGCTCTTTGTGACCGCCTTTAAGGAGTTGAAAGATTGGGATTTTGAGAGGGAGATCCAGAGAGCACATCGCACCCCGGCAAACATTTATCAAAAGGTAAAAGAGGGAGTCAAGCCTAGGGCAATTTTGATCTTTCTGGGCAACTTTAATTTGAGACAAGCAATTTCCGAGAGGGCGAGACCTGATAAAAAAAAAACAGTTGATGAATATACCTTTTTCGTTCGCTCCGATTTCTGCCATATTACAGTAGAAAGACGCTGGAGATTACGGCAGATGATCAAACCTTTCCAAGATAAGGGTATGCAGGCTTACCTGATCAACCCCGCCCAGCTGAAAGTAATACGGGATGGAAAAACATTTTATTTCTCGTCAGAGATCAAAGCTAAAGAGTTTTTGATGTCGTAATTGGTGCACCAAAAGAATGATCAAATGAGGACCCAAATGGTGAATGGGAATGGAAATGGGAGTACGGTAGCACAATATTTTCGTGGGGAGTGAACAGAATAGGGGGAACTCCCATGTATCACCGAAGGAGTTCAAAGGGAAAAAAAAAAATGGCGGATCCTAACCGGTAGCTAACACATATGGTGGAGGGGTTGGTAAAAGGTGGGGGGATCACAATGAGATCATGTTTTGCTAATGTAAAATTTGGTGGGGGGTAAAACTAATGGGGACAAAAGGTTACAGTGGCTGTCACTTCTCCTCACGCTAAGCTGTAACCATCACGTGCACAGACCAGTCGTCTGAGCGCCTCAAGACAAGTGGGAGGGCTGAGGGGGGGCTCCATTCCGGAGCTCGACAGGGGGAGGGAGGAAGCGCAGTGGGAGGAGAGGGCGGGGGTGGAGGGGGAAAGGGGGGTGAAAAATTGGAAAAAGCAAGAGATGGAAAGGAATAGTCTGCAGGTTGATATCAGGTCTCTGGATAAGAATCAAGGTAGGAAAGGCAAATATGTAAAACATGTCAGACATTAGAATTTGCAGCATTAATACAGGGGGTTTAAATGATTGGAAGAAGAGGCAGAGATTGACCCATTTAGTCAGAACAAATAATATCGATATAGTCTGCGTTCAGGAAACCCATATTCCCTGGAATAAAAGAAAGATCTTGGAAATGTATGGGTTTACTTTGATTGGCTGTTCTACCCAATCGTCAATGGTAAGAGGAGTGGCCATACTAGCTAAAAATCATCTAGGCGGAGCGAAACGTATCAAAACAGATGGCTCAGGCAGATGGCTATTGGCAGAAATGAATATGGGGTTCACATTATGTGTAATGTATGGTCCAAATGAGGATGATTCTATGATGTTTGATAAGTTGGAAGAGGAATTGGCCAATTGGGATGCCCCGCTGATAGTATGTGGGGATATGAATATTTCTGCAGACTGGCGCCAGGGGAGTATATATACAGGCCGCAAACGAAAGGTTAAGGCAGCAATAAGCTCCATGATGCAGTCTCATGGCCTGGTAGACATCTGGGGAGATAAGATGCCAGGTGATAGTGGCTATACATATTTCTCCCATCCAGCACAAAAGTATTCTAGGTTAGACTATTTCTTTATCACAATTGGAGAGATTGGGAAAGTAAACATTCAGAAATTACCAAGAATAATTTCAGACCATAATCCTCTGGTACTCACTTATAAAGCTCCCAGTGTATTAAGGAAAACCTCTAGATGGACCTTTGACAGGAAATTATTAAATGACGAAAGGTTTTTAAATCATATGAAAATGTGGTCAAAAGAATTTTTTGATCTTAATAGATATAGTGCATCCAGAAATGTAGTCTGGGAATCGTATAAAGCTGCATTAAGAGGGGGGACGATTAGCTGCGCAACAAGAATTAGGAAAGAAGACAAGAGCAAGATAGATAATTTGATAGCAGCTCTGGCTGAAACAGAGAGACATCATATCGATGAAATAATAACCGGTAAAGATAGTAGTGAGACTACCAGAAATATGGCCAGGATTAAGGGTGACCTTCTAAAAATAATCACTCAGAAAGAGATTTGTGCATATCAAACGCAAAGAGCAAGGCGCTATGAGACTGGGGAGCAGGCGGGCAGAGCATTAGCACTGCGTATAAGACAAGATTTGAATAGAAATAACATCAATAAGATAAGCTACAATGGGAGAGAATATAAGTACCCGAACTCTATAATACAGGCGTTTCATGATTTTTACCAAAAACTTTATGATCGGGATCCAGGGGCGATATTTCCTTTACAAGACCAATCTTTTATAACACCTAGGGTGGAGGATGAAGATAGAGATCGACTGGAAATGGGTATAACTAGGGAGGAGATAAAAAATGCTCTGAGTGATCTGGCATTAGGCAAAGCGGCAGGTCCAGATGGGATCCCGATCGAGGTCTATAGGGCTTTGAGGGAAGAAATTCTCCCAATACTGGAGGATCTTTTTAATGGAGTCATATGTTCAGGTGTTATTCCGGACAGTTGGAGGCAGACTAATATTGTGGTATTCCACAAAAAGGGAAAGCCGGAGGAAAACCCGGGCTCATATAGGCCGATCTCTTTAATTAATACAGATGCGAAATTATATTCAAAAGTTTGGGCTAAAAGATTAGGAGGGATTATAGATCAACTTGTATCGCCCTGGCAACATGGGTTTGTTCCAGGGCGGGGTACCACCGAACACACTGCAAGGGCTATTTCATTATTTGATGCTGCTACTATGACAGGGAGCGATATGGCCATGATCTTATTGGATGCCGAGAAGGCGTTTGACCGCGTAGTATGGGATTTCATGTGGGATGTGTTGGAGAAAAGAGGTTTTGGAGAAAACTGTAGGAAAGGTATTAAGGCTATGTATGCGGATCCAGTGGCCAGAATCACCATTATGGGGCTTCAATCAGAGGAGGTAACAATCAAAAGAGGCACACGCCAGGGCTGTCCCTGCTCACCTATATTATTTGCGTTATATATAGATCCGTTGATTAGGAAAATCTTGGCCTCAGATAGAATATCTCCTGTTATTTCGCATGGTCATACTACTAAGATACTAGCATATGCAGACGATTTGGCAATTGTAACTAATAATCCGGATATAGCAATACAGGAATTAAATATCTGGCTTATCAGTTCGGGGCATATTCAGGGTATAAACTCAACATGGAGAAAACTATAATAATCTGCACAAAGAACATCCAGAAAAGAGATCAAAGATATGTCGATGCGGCAATTTATTTAGGAGTTAAAATTAATGCAGATGTGGGAAAGATAATTCAGGAAAATTATTTGCCAGTATTGGCGGTTGTAGGAGAGTAGGGTCTGCAATCCTATGATCACCCAGATTTTTTGCTTTTGTTTCACTGGTTTACGACTTTCTCTGGCTGTGGGCCTGCCAATCAGACCCACAGCCTGGCTGTTCTCTTTCTAAATTACCTCCTGTACCCTAGGTGCATCTACCAATTGGTACTGGGCCACCTTATCAGACCCTGTAACTCAGGGCATAGGTGTACCCAGGGCTGCCAGGGGCTGCAGCATGTATTATGCCACCCCTGGCTGGCCTCCCAAATTTGACACAACTGGCTGCATGACAGCTGGGGCAAAGTCGTGTAATCACCCTTTGCTGTAGGTGTAGTATACCTATACCTAACCCTAAAATGGACACACAGATTCCTATCAGCCACTCCTATGGCAGGCCTTGACAATCCTGAAGGCAGAGTGCTTGGAATCGTGTGAGATGGTGCTCTGGCATGAGCTGAGCCTGTCTGCAGCTTGCGGAACCAAGTCCTAAGAGCTGTTCCATGATATCGCATACCATATACTCTTAAGTGCATTATAATCCTCGCGGTTAAATGCTATCTTTGGTATTGCTTTATCAAAACATGTCGAGTAAGGTGTCATACGAATTGGAATACTAACCCCTCGCCAATTCTGGCGACGGGGTTAGCATTCCACCCTTCTAGAGGGACACGACATGTATGTAACTGTGAACCCCGGTTAAAGTTAACTGAAGCCTCAGCTCCACAAAATGGATGCTGCCACCACAGACACGAGTCTGACCTCCTGCTGCTGGGAGTCCTTCCAGCGAGGGAGGCCTGGACAAAGGGTTTCCTGTCCGGGGCGGTGCTAGCACCGTCCCAGACATGGTTTTGTGTATCCTGGGTAGGCAGGGCTTTTCAGGAAGGTGACTGCTGAGTGGCACCCCGGTGCTCACTACGCATAGGCCAGTCAGAACCAGTTCCAGGGGCACACCAGCCCCTGGCCTGGGGAAGTCCGGCAGGGGAGAGGGGTGTAACCACCCCCCTCCTGGTCCCACCCATAGGCAGGACCTAGTCACCGGGTCAGCCCCCTTTTTTAGTATAAAGATAGGAGCGGGCCCCCTGTTCAAATTAGATCATCTTTGGAATCAAGATACCACTTTCTTCGAAAGGACTTCACGATTTCTTCTTCAAGATTCTCCCTTGTGGCTAAGGAGTAGTCACCCTGCATCCGCAGGCACCATCCTAAAGAACACTGCGGTCTGCTGCAAGTCCTTCATCACGAATCCGACGACCCAGCTCGACGAGACCCGGCTTCCCTGGCACCTCTGACCTCTACTCACCTCTACAGCCAAGCTGAGAACCGTGAGTGCGACGAGACCTCGAGGGACCGACGATCGCCAAGACTGCACGACATCTTTACTGCAAGCCCACCGTGTCCTCCACTGGTGAGTGCTTTGGGGTCCGAGAAGCCCCGACCCAGCGCAGCTCCAGCACCCAAGGTCAGCCTCCCTGCATCTCCACGATCGGCGTGGGGCCCTTCTGCTGTTTGCTGTGCACCGCGTTGTTTGGCTACTAGCCGGCTGGCTTGTGGCCTTCCGAACGACGCCCGACGACAACTCTTCTGCTGGTCTGGTTGCTCCAGGCTGGCCCTTGCTTCCTTGTTCAAGAGAGGCACCCCGGACCCTCCTGGTCCACTCCAGACGCCATTTTAGGTCCACCGCGTGGGCTTGAATTTGCCAAGGCTTTGTTGCCCAATCCTGGGTCCAGCGACGCCGACAGCTTCTAACTTCGTGGGACAGCTCGATCCTCCATCCTGGTCGCCGACAACGCCTCCTGGTCCGTGAGATCTTCGAGTCAAGCGTCACCCACTCACCTTGTCGAGGTGGCTACCATCCGGTGCCCTCCTGGTGCCCACTGACTACTGGCTAGTAGTCTCGAACTTGGTCCCCTCTGCTTTCAGGTGTCATCTATCTTCGAGATCCAGGCTTGGATCCAACTGAACTTTCTTCACTGGTCACCGGCCAGCATCTTTTCTTCCGGCTCCTGGTCCGTCTACGAGGATTCCCGACGTCTTTTCAGACCTATGCAGCTGCAGCCCCTGGGCTAGGTAACTTCGGCATTTCGGTGCCCCAGCATAGCCTCACTATCCAAGGGTCAGAATCTATTTTCGTTTTCTCCCTACCAGGTCGGGTTCGCCCGAGAACACTAACTTTCTATTTCCTAGCTACCATAGACTTTTGTCCGCATCTCGCGTGAGAGTGCACACACTGCACCCGAGTCCCCTAGGCCTCCTAGTCGTAATCTAACGATTCCCTAGACAAGTCCTAGCGATTCCAAAAGCTATTAGTACTGTACTTACCTGCTAGGAATTTCACATTCCACTTTTAGAGTATATGGTTTTCCGTGCCCCTCGGGCATTTGTATATACTGTGCTAACTTAAGTATTTTTGTAAGAGTTTTGGTTTGTGCTTAGTACCCTGTCCTCATAAAGAGTACAGGGCTGTTGTGATCTTTAATAAATAACTGTTTATTTTCATAACACTTGTGTGGTGTCCTTTCACTGGGTATTCAAGGGGTATATGTGTGGTAAACAGCTGGCTTAACACGCCCTCTCGAGTCTTTAGCCTTAGACTGCTCGTATCCATGCTACTAGGATAGCTGGTCTATAAGGTTGACTTACAACCAATCATCAATAAGGGTTGCTGGACTGATACATAGTGGGCACTAGAATAGTGACCACTGCATATCAGGCCACCTTCTCACATTGGTGAGCAGCGGTTGGGATTTGAGCTTGCTGTTGTTTTACCACACGTATCCTAAGAATATCTTGTTGAAAGATCACATAAGTACTGTTAGGTACATATAACTAAAGCTTAGAATACTCTGAGTTCTACTGAACCAGCTGTTGTAGCTCCTCAAGGCTTAGCACACCTTGGCTGCAACTCTAGCAAGGGATCAGTAGGTAACATATAGTGTAGGTAGGTGCATCACTTACACCACACTAGAATCAGCATGTCAGACAAAGGAGGAAACATTGAGTCTCCCCTTGTGTCAGTTGACCCTCCACAGGTCATACCTTCAAGATATGCTGTGCTTAGCTTCCAGGAGTTACGACAAGTATGTACCTCTAGGAAGATTAAGCAGGGGTCTAACCCCACAACTGCTTTTCTGATTGGTCTCTTAGAGACTCATGATGCAAGGAGGGCTGGTAACCCAGACCCTTCTACTTCAGAAGGCAACATGCCCTCCCTACAGGGACCCTTTGATAGCCAGGACCATCCCCTTCAGGAAGCAGATGATGCTGATGATGAGGATGATGACTTGGAATCTGGGGGTGAGGCAGACCAGGGACAGGTAGAAGTCATTAGACTAACCCGGACCAACTTAAGCAGACATGAGAGGGACTCTAGGGGAGCCCTGGGGCCACTCTCAGGTCAGCTTAACATTGGGAATGGACGAGTTAGGTCTCTATCTAGAGGCTCTAACAGATCCCTTCATACCAATGGCTCTCAACGTTCCTCTCAAAGGGGAATGACATCTCCCCAGAGGAGAGTGTATGAAGCTAAGGAAAAGGCAGCCAATCTGAGGATTGAAAGGGAAGAACTTGCCCTGGCCAAAGAAAGGCTTGCCTTTGCTAGAGAGCAACAATTGAGTGGGGCAGTCCCCACTGGTGGCAGCATTGTACCTAGCAATAGGGAAAGGAGTTTTGATACAAAACACCTTGGTAAGATAGTGCCCCCCTTTAAACAAGGGGATGACATCCACAAATGGATTACTGCTTTGGAGAGGGCCTGCACTGTGCAAGGCGTTCCCCCAAGTCAGTGGGCAGCTATCTTGTGGCTCTCCTTTGAGGGTAAAGGAAGAGACAAGCTCCTCACCACAAGGGTAGAGGATGCTAATGATTACCAAGTCTTGAAGAATGCACTGGTTGATGGGTTTGGCCTAACCACTGAGCAGTACAGGGTGCTGTTCAGGGATACCCAGAAAACTCAGTCTCAAGATTGGGCTGACTTTGTAGATTGTGCCACTAAGGCTTTTGAGGGCTGGTTGCTGGGCAGTAAAGTTACTGATTATAAAGGATTGTACAATTTGATGATGAGAGAACAAATTTTAAACAATTGTCAGAACCAGTTGTTGCATCAGCATCTTGTTGACTCAGATCTGACCTCTCCCCAAGAATTGGGAAAGAAGGCAGACAGATGGGTTAGAACAAGAGTTAAACAGAACCAGGGCCAGAATCAAGGTGGTCAGAAGAAAGCAGACCAGAAGGGTAAGGATTCTAAGGGGGAACAAAATGACCAGAAGTCTTCGACAGGTCCCCAACAACCCAAAGAGGGTGGGGGTCAGGCTCCCCAAAAGAAGAAAGAAGGCCTATCTAAAAGGTGGTGCCAATACTGCAAAAGTAAAACTCACTGGTTTAGTGAGTGCACCAAGAAAGGAGGAGGGCAGACTCCTGCCACTGCAGCCCCTAAGGCACCTGTGCCCCCTAGTACAGCCAGCAGTGGTAGTGCACCTCCCAAGGGTTTAGTAGGGTTAACCCTGGGTTCTGAGGGGAGTGACAACTTAGTTGGCACCCTTACTCAAGCTGTCCTTGTCAGTACAGGGGATATGGATATATCCCCTGACATCAGTCCCAATACTTTGGGCAAATACAGACAGACACCTTTTATTAATGGAAAAATGGCTCAGGCCTATAGGGACACTTGTGCCAGTGTCACAATGGTGACACCTAGCTTTGTGGACCCTGGACAGATCATGCCAGGTACAGAATTCCTGGTGACCAATGCAAGCAATGTCACTACCAATCATAGTATGGCAATTGTAGCTTTCTCCTGGGGAGGGGTAACTGGCCAAAAGAAGGTTGTAGTTAGTTCAGACCTCCCAGTGGATTGTTTGTTGGGCAATGATTTGGAGTCATCACAATGGTCAGAAGTGGAGCAGAGGACTCATCTGGTGAGGTGGAGAGGTGTGGCTCACTGGTTAGAGGCGGCAGACCCGGAGGCTGAGAACGGCCCGGGACCAGGGTTCGATTCCCGACGCGGCAGGGTCGAGGACCAGGGTCAGCGGACTGATAATTCTCGCCTCGGTGCCCACTTTGGGCAGTGATCACACTCGGTAACTCTGGGCATTAAGCTTGCCTCATCTCCACAACGGCCCCCCACAGACGCCGGGGATGCCTGGCTTCACCTTGGAGATACCCAGCATGGGACCATCTCACAGGGAAAGCCAGGACGGGTTCCCCAGCGGTCATTCGCGCCAGGATACTCCGGCAGTAATTGAGCGCGCTATAAAACACCTTACATTTACATTTACATTTACATCTGGAAATGTTAGGCTTGCCAGCACATGTGTTTGCTGTGACCAGGTCACAGGCCAGAAAATGCCCCACTGAACAGGTGCTGGATCCTGGAACAATGGACCAGACACCTTCCAAGAAAAAGAGCAGTAGGGTTAAGGCTGTGCCTTCCCCCTTGCCCCAGGTTGTGGATCAAGTCTCAGAGGAGGCTGACCTACAGGAATTGAGGGAAACTGAGCCTAGAGAGTTTGAACTTGATCAAGTTGAATTCTTGGGCTCAGGGGGACCCTCAAGGGAAGACCTGGGGAAGGACCAGTTAGACTGCCCTTCTCTTGAACCCCTCAGACAGCAGGCTGCTGCTGAGGCTGCTGGGAACGCCACAGGTACCCACAAGGTATACTGGGAAGATGGACTCCTGTACACTGAGTCAAGAGACCCCAAGCCTGGCATGACCAGGAGGCTGGTTGTACCCTTGTCTCAGAGAGGTTTCCTACTTACCTTGGCCCATGAGATTCCCTTAGCAGGTCACTTAGGCCAGACAAAGACTTGGGACAGACTTGTCTCACACTTTCACTGGCCTCACATGAATGAGGATACCAAGGAGTTTTGTCGCTCCTGTGTCACTTGCCAAGCCAGTGGTAAGTCAGGTGGCACCACAAAGGCCCCCCTTATACCAATGCCTGTGGTGGGGGTGCCCTTTGAAAGAGTGGGGATTGACATTGTTGGTCCAATGGAACCCCAGACAGCATCAGGGCACAAGTTTATACTGGTGGTAGTGGATCATGCCACCAGGTATCCTGAAGCTATTCCACTTAGGACCACCACAGCACCTGTGGTGGCAAGGGCCCTAGTTGGAGTGTTCTCCAGAGTGGGCTTCCCTAAGGAGGTTGTCTCTGACAGAGGTGCAAACTTCATGTCAAGCTACTTAACTGCTATGTGGAAGGAGTGTGGTGTCAATTACAAATTCACTACACCCTATCACCCACAATGCAATGGGCTTGTTGAAAGGTTCAACAGGACCCTAAAAGGGATGATTCATGGACTACCTGAAACACTCAGGCGTAGATGGGATGTCCTGATGCCCTGCCTTCTGTTTGCTTACAGAGAGGTCCCACAAAAGGGGGTTGGCTACAGCCCTTTTGAACTTTTGTATGGGCATCCTGTGAGAGGCCCCTTGTGTTTGGTGAAGGAAGGATGGGAGAGACCTCTCAAAAAGCCTGCAACCAACATAATGGACTATGTACTTGGTCTCCGCTCCAGGATGGCTGAGTATATGGAGAAGGCATCTGAAAACCTTAAGGCCAGTCAAGAACTTCAAAAAGCTTGGCATGACCAAAAGGCTGTCCTGACTGTTTACCAGCCTGGACAGAAGGTGTGGGTGTTGGAGCCAGTGGCCCCAGCAGCACTCAAAGACAAATGGTCTGGGCCCCACACAATTCTTGAGCAAAAGGGAGAGGTCACCTACCTGGTGGACCTTGGAACTCCCAGGAGTCCCCACAGGGTACTCCATGTCAACAGGCTCAAAGCATATGTCGACAGGAAGGACATGAGCTTGCTCATGGCCATAGATGAGGGACAGGAGGAAGAGAGTGACCCTCTCCCAGACCTGCTCACTCAGAATCCTGATGATGGGTCAGTAGATGGTGTTGTCTTTTGTGGCAGCCTCTCTGAACATCAGCAGAAAGACTGTAAACAGGTTCTTCAGTCTTTCAGACGTATGTTCTCTCTGACACCCAGTCAGACCAATTGGTGTACCCATGAGGTTGACACTGGTGACAGCCTACCTGTCAAGAGTAAAATCTACAGGCAGCCTGATCATGTTAGAGACTGCATAAAAACTGAAGTGCAGAAAATGTTGGAGTTGGGAGTCATTGAACCCTCAGATAGCCCCTGGGCTAGTCCAGTAGTTCTAGTGCCAAAGCCTCACACCCAAGATGGTAAGAGAGAGATGAGGTTTTGCGTAGACTACAGGGGTCTCAATGCAGTCACTAAGACTGATGCCCATCCAATACCAAGGGCAGATGAACTTATAGATAGATTGGCTTCAGCCAACTACTTAAGTACATTTGACTTAACAGCTGGGTATTGGCAAATCAGATTAGCTGAGGATGCCAAGCCCAAAACAGCATTTTCAACCCCTGGTGGGCATTATCAATTTGTGGTAATGCCCTTTGGTCTGAAAAATGCACCTGCCACCTTCCAAAGGTTGGTGAATCAAGTCCTCACTGGGCTGGATGACTTCTGTGCAGCATATCTAGATGATATTGCTGTCTTTAGCTCCACCTGGGAGGATCACCTGGTCCACCTGAGGAAAGTGTTAGAGGCTCTGCAAGCAGCAGGCCTCACTATCAAGGCCACCAAGTGCCAGATAGGGCAGACACAGGTTGTATACCTGGGCCACCTTGTAGGTGGAGGCCAGGTTCAGCCACTGGAGAGCAAAATACAGTCAATCAGGGACTGGGCTCCTCCAACCACCCAGACTCAGGTTCGAGCTTTCTTGGGCCTGACTGGATACTACAGAAAGTTTGTCAGGAACTATGGTTCCATTGTGACACCATTAAATGAACTGACAAGTAAGAAAATGCCAAAAAAGGTTCAGTGGACAGCAGGCTGTCAAAAAGCATTCGATGACCTAAAGCAGGCCATGTGCACAGCACCTATCCTTAAGAGTCCAGACTACTCCAAACCATTCATTGTCCAAACAGATGCTTCTGAGTTGGGTGTGGGAGCTGTTCTTTCTCAACTGAATTTTGATGGTCAGGATCAGCCCATTGCTTTTATAAGTAGAAGGCTGACCCCCAGAGAGAAGAATTGGTCAGCTATTGAGAGGGAGGCCTTTGCTGTGGTTTGGGCCCTGAAGAAGCTGAGGCCATACTTGTTTGGCACTCACTTCAAGATTCAGACCGACCATAAGCCCCTCTTGTGGCTAAATCAGATGAAGGGTGAAAACCCCAAACTGCTTAGGTGGTCCATTTCCCTACAGGGGATGGACTTTACAGTGGAACATAGACCTGGTACTGATCATGGCAATGCCGATGGGCTCTCCAGATATTTCCACTTAGAACAAGAAGACTCACCTGGTCAAGGTTAGCTTATTGTCCCAAAGTTTGGGGGGGGGTCATGTAGGAGAGTAGGGTCTGCAATCCTATGATCACCCAGATTTTTTGCTTTTGTTTCACTGGTTTACGACTTTCTCTGGCTGTGGGCCTGCCAATCAGACCCACAGCCTGGCTGTTCTCTTTCTAAATTACCTCATGTACCCTAGGTGCATCTACCAATTGGTACTGGGCCACCTTATCAGACCCTGTAACTCAGGGCATAGGTGTACCCAGGGCTGCCAGGGGCTGCAGCATGTATTATGCCACCCCTGGCTGGCCTCCCAAATTTGACACAACTGGCTGCATGACAGCTGGGGCAAAGTCGTGTAATCACCCTTTGCTGTAGGTGTAGTATACCTATACCTAACCCTAAAATGGACACACAGATTCCTATCAGCCACTCCTATGGCAGGCCTTGACAATCCTGAAGGCAGAGTGCTTGGAATCGTGTGAGATGGTGCTCTGGCATGAGCTGAGCCTGTCTGCAGCTTGCGGAACCAAGTCCTAAGAGCTGTTCCATGATATCGCATACCATATACTCTTAAGTGCATTATAATCCTCGCGGTTAAATGCTATCTTTGGTATTGCTTTATCAAAACATGTCGAGTAAGGTGTCATACGAATTGGAATACTAACCCCTCGCCAATTCTGGCGACGGGGTTAGCATTCCACCCTTCTAGAGGGACACGACATGTATGTAACTGTGAACCCCGGTTAAAGTTAACTGAAGCCTCAGCTCCACAAAATGGATGCTGCCACCACAGACACGAGTCTGACCTCCTGCTGCTGGGAGTCCTTCCAGCGAGGGAGGCCTGGACAAAGGGTTTCCTGTCCGGGGCGGTGCTAGCACCGTCCCAGACATGGTTTTGTGTATCCTGGGTAGGCAGGGCTTTTCAGGAAGGTGACTGCTGAGTGGCACCCCGGTGCTCACTACGCATAGGCCAGTCAGAACCAGTTCCAGGGGCACACCAGCCCCTGGCCTGGGGAAGTCCGGCAGGGGAGAGGGGTGTAACCACCCCCCTCCTGGTCCCACCCATAGGCAGGACCTAGTCACCGGGTCAGCCCCCTTTTTTAGTATAAAGATAGGAGCGGGCCCCCTGTTCAAATTAGATCATCTTTGGAATCAAGATACCACTTTCTTCGAAAGGACTTCACGATTTCTTCTTCAAGATTCTCCCTTGTGGCTAAGGAGTAGTCACCCTGCATCCGCAGGCACCATCCTAAAGAACACTGCGGTCTGCTGCAAGTCCTTCATCACGAATCCGACGACCCAGCTCGACGAGACCCGGCTTCCCTGGCACCTCTGACCTCTACTCACCTCTACAGCCAAGCTGAGAACCGTGAGTGCGACGAGACCTCGAGGGACCGACGATCGCCGAGACTGCACGACATCTTTACTGCAAGCCCACCGTGTCCTCCACTGGTGAGTGCTTTGGGGTCCGAGAAGCCCCGACCCAGCGCAGCTCCAGCACCCAAGGTCAGCCTCCCTGCATCTCCACGATCGGCGTGGGGCCCTTCTGCTGTTTGCTGTGCACCGCGTTGTTTGGCTACTAGCCGGCTGGCTTGTGGCCTTCCGAACGACGCCCGACGACAACTCTTCTGCTGGTCTGGTTGCTCCAGGCTGGCCCTTGCTTCCTTGTTCAAGAGAGGCACCCCGGACCCTCCTGGTCCACTCCAGACGCCATTTTAGGTCCACCGCGTGGGCTTGAATTTGCCAAGGCTTTGTTGCCCAATCCTGGGTCCAGCGACGCCGACAGCTTCTAACTTCGTGGGACAGCTCGATCCTCCATCCTGGTCGCCGACAACGCCTCCTGGTCCGTGAGATCTTCGAGTCAAGCGTCACCCACTCACCTTGTCGAGGTGGCTACCATCCGGTGCCCTCCTGGTGCCCACTGACTACTGGCTAGTAGTCTCGAACTTGGTCCCCTCTGCTTTCAGGTGTCATCTATCTTCGAGATCCAGGCTTGGATCCAACTGAACTTTCTTCACTGGTCACCGGCCAGCATCTTTTCTTCCGGCTCCTGGTCCGTCTACGAGGATTCCCGACGTCTTTTCAGACCTATGCAGCTGCAGCCCCTGGGCTAGGTAACTTCGGCATTTCGGTGCCCCAGCATAGCCTCACTATCCAAGGGTCAGAATCTATTTTCGTTTTCTCCCTACCAGGTCGGGTTCGCCCGAGAACACTAACTTTCTATTTCCTAGCTACCATAGACTTTTGTCCGCATCTCGCGTGAGAGTGCACACACTGCACCCGAGTCCCCTAGGCCTCCTAGTCGTAATCTAACGATTCCCTAGACAAGTCCTAGCGATTCCAAAAGCTATTAGTACTGTACTTACCTGCTAGGAATTTCACATTCCACTTTTAGAGTATATGGTTTTCCGTGCCCCTCGGGCATTTGTATATACTGTGCTAACTTAAGTATTTTTGTAAGAGTTTTGGTTTGTGCTTAGTACCCTGTCCTCATAAAGAGTACAGGGCTGTTGTGATCTTTAATAAATAACTGTTTATTTTCATAACACTTGTGTGGTGTCCTTTCACTGGGTATTCAAGGGGTATATGTGTGGTAAACAGCTGGCTTAACACGCCCTCTCGAGTCTTTAGCCTTAGACTGCTCGTATCCATGCTACTAGGATAGCTGGTCTATAAGGTTGACTTACAACCAATCATCAATAAGGGTTGCTGGACTGATACATAGTGGGCACTAGAATAGTGACCACTGCATATCAGGCCACCTTCTCACAGCGGTGATAGAGAAAGATTTGAGGAGAATCGATGTTTTACATTTATCTTTGATTGGACGAGTTAATGTTCTCAAAATGACAATGTTTCCGAAACTGCTGTATCTATTTCGTGCAATTCCCTTATTAATTGAAGAAACTTTGATAAAAAGAATGGAATCAGTCTTCTCACAGTTTCTCTGGCAATATGGTAAAGTAAGAAGATCGCTAGCTAAACTGTCACTACCTTTAGAGAGGGGAGGGCTAGCAGCTCCTAATCTCAGACTATATCACTGGGTCTGTTTAGCTTTGCATATGAAACAGTTATTATGCTGTAACACCCCGGTAGGCCAGCCGGACCTTTCAAGAATCCCCACAATCTATGAATTAGTAATAGGTGAAAAAGCCAAGGGGATCTTAACACGGGAAGTAAATGTGCAATTTTATAAGAGGAGTAAAAGTAAATTGATGTTAGGCGCATGGGGTGTATGGAAGCAAATGTTGAAATTTCTTAAGATTCCGAAGATTAATGGTATTTTAGACCTCTGGGATTCAACCCATTTAAACATCTTGGACAGAATAGGAATAGTGCCCTTTGGAAAAGGCTGGGGATCCGTTATCTGGGTGATGTAATGAGTAAGGAAGAGTTGGTGGGATTCGAGACTCTGCAACAAAGATATGACGTCTCAGCGAACCACTGGATGTTGTACAATCAATTAGAACAATCAGTGAAATCCATAAGACCTAGGGTTTCTATCCAGGAGGTGAATCCAATTGTCCAATATATAAGGAATGGTGGTCGGAAGATCAAAATAGGCTATGGTCTTTTGTTGCAGAGTCTGCAAGATGACGTGATGCAAGTGGAAAATGCATGGGTTCTTAGAAGTGGGGATCCAAATGTAGATGTGGACTATGCATTAGCATTGAACAAGAAAATATTAAGAGCAACCAACTTAAAAACACAACATTATAAAATGATTTTTAATCTATACTATACCCCAACAAAGCTGTTCCAATGGGGGAAAAGGGATACAGATAAATGCCCGAGATGCGACCAAAGTCCTGCAGATTTAACTCATATGTTTTATTCTTGTCCAAACTTGAAACCTGTTTTAGCCGAAATGGAGAAATTTTTATCGGGGCTGCTAGAGGGACAAATCTCTCTATCCCCAATGACTGTGTTAATTGGCAGGGATGAAAATCTGAAAATCACACATGAAGCGGAAGCCTTTGTCTTTCTTTGTGTTGCAGTGTTAAGAATTTTAATAGCGGCAGCATGGAAAGACTCAGTTGCCCCCTCATTCCAGGTTTGGTTGACCAGATTGCTTGGAACTCATAATATCGAAGAATGCTTATATAAATTCAAGGGACAGAAAAAGAAAGTATTTGGGGAAAAAATCTGGGCACCCCTTAGTAAGTGGAGGGAAACAAGAGGATGAATTGATTGAACCCCTGCCTGTCTGTAAAATACTTTTAGATGGTGACTTGTATTATGTATTGATGAACTGTTTTTTAAACCCTTGTGTATTTTTGTGCTTATCTTCTTATCCAGCTGATATTTCATTATATGTAAGAATGTTTTTCGTTTTTGTAGTGCTATTCTAATCCATCTCAATAAAAAAAAAAAAAAAAAAAGAGCAACAGTGATTGATACAGGTAGCCTGAAAAGAGAGGTTAAGAAACTTGTGAAAGATCATTTTCCCTGGAGGACAGCCTCGAATATACAACACATTGAGCAACTGACCTGCCTTAATATCTCCGGTCTACTTTAAACTTTCAGCATTGTCAGGATTAGAACTCTAAATTCAAAAGCTACATGACAAACCACCACTGCAAGGAGGAGGATGATAGATTTTGGGAGGTATAGACACCAGCCACCACCTACCTTAATTTGGGTATATTATAATAGTTCTTGGCTTCTTATATTTAAAGGTAGTCAGATGTGTTGCCCTTTCATTACTACTACCAGCTGTGATGGCGTATATCTTTTGAGGGGTGGACGGGTCCGTTCTTGTCCAGGCATCTTTGACATGGTTGTCCCTTAACTTGTGGCCTTCAACCATCCTGTTTTTGTTGGCCCTGATTTTGGTAGCACTTTCTTGTGGCCATGATTTTGGCACCTCAGTATGTGTCGGACCAGTGTTTGTCGGGCCAGTGTTTGGCAGCTTCATTTTTGGAAGCTCAATTTTTGGCCCCTCCGTTTGGCGGCACAGTTTTTGGCTTGCCCTGTTTTGGCGGCTTTTTATTGTGCATATCTTTTGATAGGCATGTTGATATTTTTTTACACTAACTGGAGCTCTATCTTATTAACAAAATACTGCTGTCCAGTCTCTGAATTAAGCTTGCCAGTGCTTATGGTCGTGTACACATTGGTTTGTTATGTGTTGCAAAAATGTAATGAAGATATTTATTTGAAAAGCTTTGCTTTGTTAAATAAGTTTAGAGAATGGTGATCCCGTCTGAGAAGGTGATGGCTGTTTTTATGCTACTTTGAGACATATATTGATAAGGATACTGGGTAAGGACTTTGGTACGATTCATTTCTACTTGTCTTAGCTTATGGATATTAAACTCTCAGAAAATATTGCTAAAAAATCACTGCATATTGTTGGCGGCTCTGTTTTTGGCGGCACACTTTTTGGCAGTTCCTTCTATTGTGGTACATTTCTTTTGAGGGATATCTTAATGCTGTTATTGTTACTAGCTGATTTGTATTAATAGAATACTGATTTCCTGTGTCTAAGTTAAGTCTGTCACAGCTTAGAGTCTTGTGCACATCGGTTTGTGTTGTAAAACTTTACTAAGACAATTCATTTTTTTAAGATCTTTGTTTAGTCACATGGGCTTAGAGAATGACGATTACGTCTAAAAAGGAGTTGTGTGCCTTCAATCCAGTTCAAGACATATATTCATAATGATCCTGGGTAATACTTTTCAATGATTCATGTGTACTTGTGTAATCTTATGGAATTTCTCTCCATATAAATCTAAATTCGATTCAATATCTGCAAATTGAGCCTACATATTAAATTGTACATTACACTTTCAGAAAATGTCACTCAAACATCAATGTATTGTATTGTTGAGAACCCCAATAAATTGATTAAACAGTGAGTAGTTTGACTGTGAGAGGTACAAGTAGCATGCAAGAGCAGTTTAGAAACTTGTGAAAGATCACTTTCTCTGGGGTCAGCGTAAAAGGTAGGACACCTTGAGCAAGTCCCCATTCCTTAATACCTCCGGCGTACTTGAAGCTTAAGCTATGTCAGAATTGGAACTGTAAATTCAAAAGCTGCACAACAACCCACTGCAGGAACGGTGGTGGTGTCAGCAAGTGTATATGCCTCTAAAAAGCTACCAACTCTTTATGTGGGTATATTATGATAGTTCTTGATGTCTTATATTCAAAGGTATTCCGATGTGTTGCCTCTTCATTACTACTAACAGATGTGATGGCTTTTTTTTGTTTTGTTTTTGGGGGGGGGGGGGGTAGGAGTGTTGGTTCTTGGTCTGTTAGACATTTCCTCTTTTGCGTGGGTCGCCCCTAACCTTTTGCCTTCAACCCACCTGTTGAAGGCGGCTCGGTCTTTGCAGCTCTTTCTATTGTGGTGCCTTTCTTTTGATGGACATCTTAATGCTGTTATTGCCACTTACTGAATCACTATTATGTTAACAGAATACTGCTGTGTAACTTAAGCCTGCCCAAGCTTATGTTCTTGTATACATTGATATGTTATATGTTTTAAAAAAATGTAATACAAATATTTATTTAAAATGTTATTTTGTCAATTGGGCATAGACAATGGTGATCACGTCTGACCGGGGAACATCCATTACAACGCAACTATTACAACGTAGTGCTATTACAACGCAGGTATTACAACGTAATTCCTATTACAACGCATGTTTTTACAACGCATGGTGTTACAACGCTAATGCTATTACAACGCATGTTTTTACATCGTATTTTAATTTTTATAATTGATTTTGGGTATTTAGATACATAGTTATTTATATATTAATTTTATTTATTTTTTATTTATTGAGTAATTTTTTATTGTTTATAAAAATAATTTAATTTTATATATAATATAAAAATAATTATAATAGTTAGTGATTATTAGAAGATTTTGGGTTTTCAGATATATAGTTTTTTATATATTATATTTTTTATATATTATATATTTTTATATTAATTTTATTTTATTATTATTTATTTAGTAATCATTTTTTATTGTTTATAAAATTATTTAAAATTTATATATAATATTAAAATAATTATAATAGTTAGTGATTATTAGAATATTTTGGGTATTTCAGATATATAGTTATTTATATATTAATTCTATTTAATTATTATTTATTTAGTAATAATTTTTTATTAATAAGTTTTATGGGGGTATTAAGATAAAAATTTATATTTTATAATTTTATTAATTGTTTTAGATATATATATATATTTAATTAGTTTATTAGTATTTTAAAAATGTAGGAAATATTAATATTTAGGAAATTATTTATTAAAAATTAAATATTAATTCTCAGGTATTTTTTACAACATAAATATCATGTTTATTACATTATTTATTGGTAGTTTAAATTAAATATTAAATAATTTTCAAAAGTAAAGAAGATTTAAAAATCAAGTATTAATACTCTGGTTTTACTTAAAAATAGAATTAATTTCTGTAGAATGTTTCATTAGTAATAATTACATCAATAAAATATTGTTTACTGTTTATAATATTTTATATCAAATAACAATATTTTTTTAATCATTTATAGATTCATAATTATACTTTTTCCCACGCTTTTGTATTGATTTCAATGAAGCGTTTTGTCCTTCATTTATTTCGATGACGTCTTGAATGGGATCCGCGGGACAGTTTGGTATGGTTTTAAAACAACGGATGCAGGAGGGAGAAGAAGGAAATAAGGGTAGACAAATGGTAAGTGATAAAAAACATAATTTTTGATGACTTTATTTTAATTAAAAACGTTAAAAATAAAAATAATAAAAGTACAAACCACATTTAGTTCGATTTAAATTTTGTTTATTGATGTAATTAAATGTTAAAAAAATATATATATATTTTTTTCTATTGCAAATATTTTTAAGATTTTTTTTATTAACAAATAATAGATTTTGAAATTAATATAAACATATGATACATTATAATGTAATTGTCCATTTTCTATTTTGATGTTTTTGGATGACGTCTTCACGTTAACGTCGACGCAAGCCGCCATCTTGGATTTTCCGATTGCTGGAAGTAGCAGGAAGCTGATCTGCGCTAAAGGTAGGAAACTTTTCAAACTTATTTTATACTAAAACATAGTTAAAAAGATATATATAATGTAATGAGAGGTTAAGTAGAGGTTGCTTTTTAAACTAATAGTTGTTTTGATTATATTTCAACATGTCGCCGAACATTTCACTGTTATATGCCATCGTCGGGTTATTTTTCGGGAAAAATAAAGGGTAAATATGTTTGTAAACATATAGTGATGAAATATATTGTATACATTTTGAACGTAATATGTTTTGTGTAGTGGTACATATGTTTGGATTCTTTTCATTAGATGAACACAGATAGGAAAGGTTAGAAACAATTTTTGGGAAAACTGATTGCATTTGGCTTGTTTTGTATAAGAGAAAACTGGTTTTTTTGGATTTAAAAGAGAGTTCGTTTTTCAAACACCATGCAAGGTTTCGTTTGTTTGCTTTTTAGAGAATTTAGAAAAATGTTCTCAACGGATTGATTTGGTTACATTTTCATGTTTACGTTTTGTTTGAGAGAGTTGACATCGAGGTCCGTTATTTAAGAAAGAAATTGTTTACATATTGGAAAAAAAATGAATTTCATTGCAAGTAGTAATTATTATTTCGTAAAAATGCCAATTAGATTTTTTTTAGTTAGTGAGAAATACTGCAGTTAGGTTGTTTAGTTAGCGAGAAATACTGCAGCTAGGTTGTTGTGAAATAAATAATGACATTTTACATAATTTAATAGTTAGAAAAAGTCAAAATTTTGTGGGAAGATTTGTAAAAAAAAAACAACAATGCATTAAATTTAAGCTTAGAAAAAAAAATATCTTAGCTTTTAACAAACTTTTTCTGTTTGAAATAGCACAGAAATTTTTGAAAAATATAATAAATAGATATATTTTTTGATATTAGTACCAGTTTACTAATATAATTTTTCACAAACCAGCATCATTTTTCTAAAATAAAGGGGTGTAATTTTGTATAGCATATATTTTATTGGAACGTTCAAAATGTTTACAACATTTAAAAAAAATTGAATGAAAATTATTTCCATTTTAGTTTTGAAAAAGATTTTTAAAAACTTTTATGTTAGGGTTTTCTTCTTTTGAAAGAGATAAGTAAAGAATTATTTCTTATTTTTAACAGGTGTAGTTTAAAAAAAAAATTGAAAAAAAGGTAAGGGAACCCGACAAGTAATAATTTAAAAAATGTTTTAAAAAATGTCAAATGAATTAAAAATTTGAAAAATTAATTTAGGGCAAAGCAGGAAAGTAAGTTACAGAAAAAATAGTTAAAAATGTAAAATATTAGCAACATTCTCTAGGTAGTCCAAAGCCACACACAACGAAAATTGTTGTAGTACACCCAATAGTCTCTCAGACATTTCCTTTGTTTGCCTTGAAGGACGTGGGTTTAGAATACCTGACAATGCCTGAGCAAGTCTCATTTCTTGAAAACTTTGCTCCTTCTTCAAAGTTTTCAGGAAAGAGTAGAAATTAGGATGGTGTTTGCCAATCGTGTGACTGAAGGAGTTATGCCATCCCTCTATGGCATTATTTGTTTTTGCACCACCTTCTAAGCAGGTTGAGTAGCAATTCCACCACTCCACATGGTAACGTGGCTTCCTCCTGCGACCCGATCTGCCTAGACGCCCAATCCATGTGTCTTCAAAATAATTTAAAATGGGTGCCAATTTTTCCTCATTTTCTACAAAATATTCTGACTCTGAAATTGCTGTGTAGTAGTCATCTACACTATCAGGTGGTACAAAACAAAGTGCAGTTAATTTTTTTAGTTCTACTTGTAATTTGCTATCAGACGAGTAATCAGCAACCAGGGATGTTTTTTGAAGTTTACGCCAATATGCCTGGGAAAAATGAAAAAAACATCCCTGAATTTGGGTATCCGTGTACAATTTGTTGATGACATTCATCATTGTCAATTCAAAATCTAATATGATTTTCCTAGGACTTTTTCCAGAAGTTTTTTCTTTAATAACTGATAAGAACTCAGTATAGGTTGCAGATTGCTTATCTGGTAGTAAACTGTATACTAAAGGAACTACATTATTATTAATTTGAGCATGAATACTGTAAATTTGGGTGAATGGATGGGGCGTACTTTTAAACGTCCCATCCATCATCCAAATTTCTGTATTTTCTAATTTAAAAAGGTTACGGGGAGTGCTAAATATTAACATGCGTTTGAGAGGGTTTTGGTTATCATATAGTAGGAAAGGTTCATTAGAGAAAGAAAGAGTTAAATCATGAGGAATTACAATGTCAGCAAAAGTTTGAGGAGTAACAGTTTGGGTGTTACTTGCCTGCTTTTTTCTTTGAATTATTCTACGCAAATTTGGGATTGTTGGCATATTACAAGCAACATGTCCAGGGACATGTTGTGCAACCTCTCTTAAAATCTGACCAGGAGTTTGATTGGAGGTGCATGCAATATCTTTCATTTCATTGATAGTATCGCGTATTTCAATCTCCATTGCAGAGGCAGAGTGGTTATGTTCTGTGGTTCTTACCACAATCTCACCAACAGTAACCGCTCTGCCGCTGCAATGGGCGGTATAATATTGTACACACCTCCAATGTCTCCTTGGTTCACTTAGCCTCTCATTACAGTATATATATATATATAGTTTAAGTAGTCTGTTCCCTTTTCGAGATTTGGTGTAAGTTGCAGTAGTTTGGCTTGCCATTTCCTGTTGAAAAAAGGAAATATAAGTTATATTCTATTTATGATACACACATGTTTGGATTTTCTTATTTTCACATATTTTGAAATATATATTTGCTTTTAATGCAGATTTTAACTTAAAAATACACTTTTTTCTACTTTGAATTGTTAGAGGCACTTTAACACTATCCAGCACTTTTCCTACTCATGCACTTGCACAGAGTAGGAATAGTAAGTGGTACATTTTCACTAACCAGCTCTTTCTCAGAATAGGCACTTACCTGGAGTTAGAATAGTAAGTTGCAATAGGAAACTATCCAGCACTTTCTCTACTCATGCACTTTCATGGTCTTGTAATAGTGATTGGCTTTTTTAAACTAACCAGCACTTTCTCTGAATATGCACTTACTTGGAGTTAGAATAGTAAATGGCACTTGGACACTATCCAGCACTTTCCCTACTCATGCACTTTCACAGAGTAGAAATAGTAATTGGCACTTTTTCACTAACCAGCACTTTCTCTGATTATGCACTTATTTGGAGTTAGAATAGTAAATGCCACTTGGACACTATCCAGCACTTTCCCTACTCATGCACTTTCACAGACTAGAAATAGTAATTGGTACTTTTTTACTAACCAGCACTTTCTCTGATTATGCACTTACTTGGAGTTAGAATAGTAAATGGCACTTGGACACTATCCAGCACTTTCCCTACTCATACACTTTCACAGACTAGAAATAGTAATTGGTACTTTTTTACTAACCAGCACTTTCTCTGATTATGCAGTTACTTGGAGTTAGAATAGTAAATGGCACTTGGACACTATCCAGCACTTTCCCTACTCATGCACTTTCACAGAGTAGAAATAGTAATTGGCACTTTTTCACTAACCAGCACTATCTCTGATTATGCACTTACTTGGAGTTAGAATAGTAAATGGAACTTGGACACTATCCAGCACTTTCCCTACTCATACACTTTCACAGACTAGAAATAGTAATTGGTACTTTTTTACTAACCAGCACTTTCTCTGATTATGCAGTTACTTGGAGTTAGAATAGTAAATGGCACTTGGACACTATCCAGCACTTTCCCTACTCATGCACTTTCACAGAGTAGAAATAGTAATTGGCACTTTTTCACTAACCAGCACTATCTCTGATTATGCACTTACTTGGAGTTAGAATAGTAAATGGAACTTGGACACTATCCAGCACTTTCCCTACTCATGCACTTTCACAGACTAGAAATAGTAATTGGCACTTTTTCACTAACCAGCACTTTTTCTGATTATGCACTTACTTGGACTTAGAATAGTAAATGGCACTTGGACACTATCCAGCACTTTCCCTATTAATGCACTTGCACGAAGTAGGATTAGTAAGTGGTACATTTTCACTATCCAGCACTTTCTCTGAATAGGCACTTACCTGGAGTTAGAATAGTAAGTTGCAATAGGAAACTATCCAGCACTTTCTCTACTCATGCACTTTCATGGTCTTGTAATAGTGATTGGCTTTTTTAAACTAACCAGGACTTTCTTTGAATATGCATTTACTTGGAGTTAGAATAGTAAATGGCACTTGGACACTATCCAGGACTTTCCCTACTCATGCACTTTCACAGAGTAGAAATAGTAATTGGCACTTTTTCACTAACCAGCACTTTCTCTCAATATGCACTTACTTCGAGTTAGAATAGTAAATGGCACTTGAACACTATCCCGCACTTTCCCTACTCATGCACTTTCACAGAGTAGAAATAGTAATTGGTACTTTTTTCACTAACCAGCACTTTCTCTGAATATGCACTTACCTGGAGTTAGAATAGTAACTAGCAATATGACACTATCCCGCACTTTTCCTACTCTTGCACTTTCACAGAGTTGGGATAGTAATTGATTCATTTTACTAATTATGATTCTGCACTTATAATGCGTTTATCATTGATTTTTAATTGCTCTGAAATATGATATTGAGATGTGTTTATTTATGAAAATTACCTTGTGTTTCGGAAGGTTCTTTTAGAAAAACTGATCAAAATAGTTTTTGTTTTGGCTGGCTTTTTGGTGATCTGTGCATTGGAGTGCTTTCTGGTTGGCTGTGAAGAAAACAAGTAGAAAAGGAGTTCAATGTTTAGAAAATCTATCATTTTTTTGGGTGCTCTATATGTATGTGGGGGAAAAGCATTTACCTTAAAGCATGTTTATAAATATGGCACATGTTATTATTATACTGCACTTTTTTTAATATGCAATGATGTGGACTTTGAATTGTAAGAGGCACTTTAACACTATTCAGCACTTTCCCTACTCATGCATTTGCACGGAGTAGGAATAGTAAGTGGTACATTTTCACTATCCAGCACTTTCTCTGAATAGGCACTTACCTGGAGTTAGAATAGTAAGTTGCAATAGGAAACTATCCAGCACTTTCTCTACTCATGCACTTTCATGGTCTTGTAATAGTGATTGGCTTTTTTAAACTAACCAGCACTTTCTCTGAATATGCACTTACTTGGAGTTAGAATAGTAAATGGCACTTGGACACTATCCAGCACTTTCCCTACTCATGCACTTTCACAGAGTAGAAATAGTAATTGGTACTTTTTCACTAACCAGCACTTTCTCTGATTATGCACTTACTTGGAGTTAGAATACTAATATGATACTTAGATGTGTTTATTTATGAAAATTACCTTGTGTTTTGGAAGGTTCTTTTTGAAAAACTGTTCAAAATACTTTTGGTATTGGCTGGCTTTTTGATGATCTGTGCCTTGGAGTGTTTTCTGGTAGGCTCTGAAGAAAACAAGTAGAAAAGGTGTTCAATGTTTAGAAAATCTATCATTTTTTTGGGTGCTCTATATGTATGTGGGGGAAAAGTATTTACCTTTAAGCATGTTTATAAATATGGCACATGTTATTATTATACTGCACTTTCTTTCAATATGCAATGATGTGGACTTTGAATTGTAAGAGGCACTTTTACACTATTCAGCACTTTCCCTATTCATGCACTTGCACAGAGTAGGAATAGTAAGTGGTACATTTTCACTATCCAGCACTTTCTCTGAATAGGCACTTACCTGGAGTTAGAATAGTAAGTTGCAATAGGAAACTATCCAGCACTTTCTCTACTAATGCACTTTCATGGTCTTGTAATAGTGATTGGCTTTTTTAAATTAACCAGCACTTTCTCTGAATATGCACTTACTTGGAGTTAGAATAGTAAATGGCACTTGGACACTATCCAGCACTTTCCCTACTCATGCACTTTCACAGAGTAGAAATAGTAATTGGCACTTTTTCACTAACCAGCAATTTCTCTGATTATGCACTTACTTGGAGTTAGAATAGTAAATGCCACTTGGACACCATCCAGCACTTTCCCTACTCATGCACTTTCACAGAGTTGAAATAGTAATTGGTACTTTTTCACTAACCAGCACTTTCTCTCAATATGCACTTACTTGGAGTTAGAATACTAATATGATACTTAGATGTGTTTATTTATGAAAATTACCTTGTGTTTTGGAAGGTTCTTTTTGAAAAACTGTTCAAAATACTTTTGGTATTGGCTGGCTTTTTGATGATCTGTGCCTTGGAGTGCTTTCTGGTAGGCTCTGAAGAAAACAAGTAGAAAAGGTGTTCAATGTTTAGAAAATCTATCATTTTTTGGGTGCTCTATATGTATGTGGGGGAAAAGCATTTACCTTTAAGCATGTTTATAAATATGGCACATGTTATTATTATACTGCACTTTATTTCAATATGCAATGATGTGGACTTTGAATTGTAAGAGGCACTTTAACACTATTCAGCACTTTCCCTACTCATGCACTTGCACAGAGTAGGAATAGTAAGTGGTACATTTTCACTATCCAGCACTTTCTCTGAATAGGCACTTACCTGGAGTTAGAATAGTAAGTTGCAATAGGAAACTATCCAGCACTTTCTCTACTAATGCACTTTCATGGTCTTGTAATAGTGATTGGCTTTTTTAAATTAACCAGCACTTTCTCTGAATATGCACTTACTTGGAGTTAGAATAGTAAATGGCACTTGGACACTATCCAGCACTTTCCCTACTCATGCACTTTCACAGAGTAGAAATAGTAATTGGCACTTTTTCACTAACCAGCACTTTCTCTGATTATGCACTTACTTGGAGTTAGAATAGTAAATGCCACTTGGACACCATCCAGCACTTTCCCTACTCATGCACTTTCACAGAGTAGAAATAGTAATTGGTACTTTTTCACTAACCAGCACTTTCTCTCAATATGCACTTACTTGGAGTTAGAATACTAATATGATACTTAGATGTGTTTATTTATGAAAATTACCTTGTGTTTTGAAAGGTTCTTTTTGATAAACTGTTCAAAATATTTTTGGTATTGGCTGGCTTTTTGATGATCTGTGCCTTGGAGTGCTTTCTGGTAGGCTCTGAAGAAAACAAGTTGAAAAGGTGTTCAATGTTTAGAAAATCTATCATTTTTTTGAGTGCTCTATATGTCTGTGGGGGAAAAGCATTTACGTTGAAGGATGTTTAGAAATATGGCAAATGTTATTATTATACTGCATTTTTTTTACAATATGTAATGATGTGGAGTTTGAATTGTAAGAGGCACTTTAACACTATTCAGCACTTTCCCTACTCATGCACTTTCACAGAGTAGAAATAGTCATTGGCTTTTTAAACTAACCAGCATTTTCTCTCATTATGCACTTACCTGGAGTTAGAATATTAATTAGCAATAGGACACTATCACGCACTTTCCCTACTCATGCACTTTCACAGAGTTGAGATAGTAATTAATTCATTTTAATAATTATGATTCTGCACTTTTAATGCGTTTTACATTCATTTTTAATTGCTCTGAAATATGATACTTAGATGTGTTTATTTATGAATATTACCTTGTGTTTCGGAAGGTTCTTTTAGAAAAACTGTTCAAAATAGTTTTGGTATTGGCTGGCTTTTTGGTGATCTGTGCCTTGGAGTGCTTTCTGGTTGGCTGTGAAGAAAACAATTAGAAAAGGTGTTCAATGCTTAGGAAATGTATTATCTTTTTTGGGTGTTCTATATATGTGGGGGAAAAGCATTTACCTTTAAGGATGTTTACAAATAAGGCAAATATTATTATTATAGTGCACTTATAATCTTTACAACATTGCTTTTCAATTGCTATGAAATCTGTAAATGCAATGTATGTATTCATGGAAATTACCTCGGTTTTTTGAAGGTTGTTTTTCAAAAATTCATCAAAGTACTCTCGATATTGGGTGTTTTTTTGACGTTCTGTGGCTTTTGCTACTTCTTCGGTTTGGCTATGAACAATACAATTTTAAAAGTTTTATTTCACTGTGGTGTTTTTCCATCATTTAAAAATCGAAAAATAATATATTAGTGCACATTATCGTTCGATTTTGTATTAGTTTTTTTAAATTTTCCTATGAAAGGGAACCTTATTCTTTATATATATAAATACTCTATACACTGTATTTTCTTTCCGTTTAATCATATTTATTTTTAGTATTTGGGGTTATTTAATGAACTGAGTGGGGGTATATAAAGGGTGCACGAATAAAGAAATATTACTTTTAAGTCATCTCTCATTAGTTTAGAAATGTTTGCGTTTCTATAAATTATTTATTAAACTCTTTATTTGTTCACGAAATATTTTAAATCGTTTAAATAATTATATTATGTTTATCGTACATTATATAAATTTATTTCACTTGAAATAATTTTTATTTCTTATTAACGTTCACAATGTTAACAAAAAAACGAATCAACCTTACATATTATGTTTTAAGTGTAACTAAATTAATGTATACTACTCTATTAATTAATACAATATTTAAACAGTTTTTGGAAATATTACGCTAATAATATGTTAACCTAAAACATTTTAGCAAATCGTTTTAAATAACTTACTGTTGTATGAAATAGAAATGCTTCTACGGTCGCTTTCGGTGATATTTATGTCAAGAGGTCAGAGGGTCAGGTTTTCACGTCTGATTACTCTGCTAGTTGATAATCAACTGTTTTCAAAATGGTGGGATACGTCTATTTATAACTTTTTTTAATTAGTATTATATTTGTCGTAAATTATATTGTTTTCTATCATTTTTTTGGGGGATTCATTTCATGTGGAAACCTATAATTTAAATTGTTTTATTTAAAAGTAAGCTTCACAAACTTTCGTTCCGTTTTAGCATCCATTTTGAATGTATTGTTGACATTGGAGGGCATGGAAATAGTAGATGGACATTTTTTTTCATTGCTGTGTTTAAAATGGCGTTCATTTGTTCGTAAGGTCATTATTTTTGTCCATCGAGTATTGAAAACTCTTATTTTTTCTTGATATCCTAAAATTATATATATATTCTTCTGCGTTGTTACGGAATTCCATGGTATATAGTATTATTTTAAGTACTCCAGTATTAATTTATTAATGTTCTAAATCGGTATCGTATTAATATTATAATTTTTGAACCCTTTTTTAAATATACTTAGCCACCCCTAACCTCTATTTTCCATGTAAGCCGTACTAGGTATTATTTAATATAATTTGATTATATATTTTTGGTGTGTCATTATAGTATTCGATGTTAAATAGTATTATTTTTTATAATCAGGTATTAATTTATTAAATAATTAAATCTCTTTTATAATACTCGGGTATTAATTTAATAAATAATTAACTCGTAATCGTAATAATATAGTAGTTTTATGACCCGTTTTTTAATACACTTACCCACCCAAAACCCCTAATTTCCCTGCATCCCGTGCCAGATTTTAAATTACCAAAAAAAAAATATTATATGTAATGGTATGTGTTGTAATTTATTATTTTTTAATACTCGGGTATTAATTTATTAAATAATTAAATCGTAATCCTAACATTATAGTAGTTTTATGAGCCGTTTTTTAATACACTTACCCACCCAAAACCCCTAATTTCCCTGCATCCCGTGCCAGATTTTAGATTACAAAAAAAATATATATATATATGTAATGGTATGTGTTGTAATTTATTACTTTAAATACTCGGGTATTAATTTATTAAATAATTAAATCGTAATCCTAATATTATAGTAGTTTTATGACCCGTTTTTTAATACACTTACCCACCCAAAACCCCTAATTTCCCTGCATCCCGTGCCAGATTTTAGATTACAAAAACAATATATATATATATGTAATGGTATGTGTTGTAATTTATTATTTTTTAATACTCGGGTATTAATTTATTAAATAATTAAATCGTAATCCTAATATTATAGTAGTTTTATGACCCGTTTTTTAATACACTTACCCACCCAAAACCCCTAATTTCCCTGCATCCCGTGCCAGATTTTAGATTACAAAAAAATATATATATTATATGTAATGGTATGCGTTGTAATAAAATGCGTAGTAATAGTACTTTTTAATCAGTAACACTATTTTACGATGTAATTGCATGCGTTGTAAAAAATCGCGTTGTAATAACATTTGCGGTTTAAAAAATGCTATGTAAAAGCATGCGTTGTAATAACATGCGTTGTAGTGACACCAATCCCGTCTGACCAGGTGTTGGGTGTCTTTTAGACATATATTCATAAGGATCCTCAGCAAAGACTTGGGTTTGATTCATGTGTAGTTGTGGTTCTAATTTGAGATTTACTTTCTCTCAACCATTATTTCACCAAAAGTTCCAATCCATTATCCATCAATTCAATTTCATTCTTTCAACCATTCCATCCCATTACCCATCCATCCCTTTAACCACCCCGGCACCCTTTCAGCAACACTTTCACTCATATACCAATTTCACCCATTCTTTGTTGCATATAGAGGTCATAACTCAACCTCCAGTGCAGCTGGGAAAGCGGGGGGGGGAGGGTCATGGTCTTGAGTTGATGATTCCCCGGTAACTAGTGAGTATACTAGTAATTGCCAATAAGAAAGCAATTATAGAACTTATAAGTGCCCGTCCCTGCAGCTGCTATTCTCTCTCCAACTGACAATACTCCTGCAGCGACACTGGAACCAGCGTCACAGTTGGTCTGTGTGGTTAGAATAAAACAATTATACATTTTTTAGATCCCAAATAAGTCTCCTCTTCAAAAAAACACAGCCACAATCCATACTTCACTACATTTCAGTTAGCACTGCAGTATCTATTAACAAAAATATCACACTGGGCATGTTTTGGGTTGACAATGTGAGACAAGCCAGATAGTGATACCAACCAAAAACTTTATGTAAGAGGGGCAGAACTATAACCTATGATGATCATAATGACTCAGTCATTGAAGCACAATGAAGTGGTGGAATAATGGTCAATGAAATACACATGGTATTGGTTGGCAATGCAATGGGACCTCATACTTTCCAGCCATGCTGGACTGTCATGGAACCTGCTGGTATAATGTATAAATAAATTACACAGCACAACATTGGGGGTGGGGTCCATGGCCATTGCCACTCACTCATTAACCATTAGATTAGGAGCAAGGGAATGGAGGCCTTCTCAACAAACATACATGGGGAATATTATTTATAACACTTGCTTATTTGGGCCTACAATCTTCATGGTAGACAGAAAAGTATAAAAAACGTGTTAGTCTTACAGTACCACAAAATATAAAGAGGAGAGGAAAAGATTACCAACAAAGAAGAAAAGTGAACTAAGGACTGGAAAACGTCAGCTACCAAAACAAAAAACATGAACTAAGAATCAAAAAATGCAGAGATAACAGGAATGAAGCTGAAATTGGATAGGGTAGTTGGAAAAAACGAGACAGTGTAAAAAATAAAACAAAAACTTTAAAAGTCACATAGTAGACAGACAAAAAAGAACTGATCCATTGTGCTTTGCATGTGTGGGCTTTTATCCCGTCCTAATCGCCATGTGAAAATAAGACTGCTGATAAGGGTGTCAGAGCATCTTTATCTCTCACCAGCAACACCAGGATCACAGCAGCAACTCCAGACCTGGAAGCCAGAACCATTATTCCAATACCCCAAGATTCGACACTAAACCCACAACCATCAAAATCCGAACATTAGGGAAATTAGATAATAAATAAGACTTACTGGGGTTAGCAAAGCCCACCGCAGGGGCTGGTGGTCTGTGTTTCCTGACCAGCTACTCCAGGACCCACCTCGGCAACATCCTTCTTCTTGCCCTTGGGTCCTGATGTATGAAATGAAGAAGATAGCAAAATAGATTAGTGATTCAGTTAACCTGCACAAAATTATTAACAGACAAACAGTCACATTGTACTTATCTAAAACAGATTGCTATAGTACTAGTTTTGAGGCTATTGACTATCGTTGAGTTGGCCATGCTAATCCTAAAAATACTAACCCAAACTTTGTTAACAAAAGCTACATTTGGAACTAATGAATTGCAATGAATACTCTTTGATTCTATTCTCATTCATCAGCCCACTTAATGGACCAACTCAGTCTGCTTTTTTTGCAATGCATAGATTTTATTTTTTTATTTAGAAAGTTTTATATAGCGCGAACAAGATCTTTGCAGATATCAGAGCGCTTTACAAAGAGGGGGTACATGAGGGAGCATAGTCAACCAGGTAAGTCAATAAAGCTAAGAGTACAAATAGGTGGGGGCAAAGCCAATCAAGTAAGTCAATAATACAAGTAATACAATTAAACAAAGGGGTCGAACAAGTAGTATAGATCGGTGCAGAGTCTTTAAGAGTCCGAAATAATAGCTCAGGTGTATTTAGCCATGAGGATAGCTTTTACTTCTTTCTTTAAAAGTGTAGTGGAGGAGATGAGCCTGGTTTCAGGAGGGTGTGAGTTCCAGATCCTGGGTGCCATTCCTGAGAAGGAGCGTTTATAAGTTTTTTCCTTCCGGAATCTTCGAGGCTTCAGCAGAAGATTGTTTGTGCCTCTAGTGTTTCTAGAGCCGCCAGAGATTGTCAGCTTCTGAGTGAGGTAGCCGGTGAGTTCAGGTGTACCGCCTTGTGTGTCAAGCAGGCGATTTTCAGATGTATTCTGGCTTCAAAAGGCAGCCAGTTCAGGGATTTCAAATCAGGGGAAATATGCGAGTGCTTTTTTGACCCAGTGATGAGTCTCGCTGCAGCGTTTAGAGAAGTTCTTAGGGGTGCGGTAGTAGTTAAGGGGAGACCGCAGAGAGCGATACTGCCATATTCTATTCGAGGGATGACTAGTGCTTGTACTGCAGTTTGGAAGTCTTTGGCTGGGAGGAAGGGTTTAAGTTTCCTCAGGGTATTGAGTTGGAAGTTCGCTCCCTTAGTTGCCTTGCTGATATGTTGCTGCATATTGAGATTGGTGTCAAGTGTTATGCCTAAAGATTTTGCTGAGTCCACGATGGTGGGTTGGACATTGAGTGTGGTTAGGTGTTTAAGCCAAATTTGAGTGGTAGAGATCTTCGCTGTGGGTGAGAACAGAAGGAACTCTGTTTTCAGAGCATTGAGTTTGAGATGATTATCGGCAAGCCAGGATTGGGTGCTTCTGATCGTTGAGTTCAGGAGCAAAATGTCTTTGGGGGATTGTAATTTGAGATAAAGTTGGGTGTCATCGGCGTACATGTGAAAGAGTACATTGGATGCTTGTAGCAAGGTGGTGAGAGGTTCCATAACTAGGTTGAACAGAGTCGGGGATAGGGAGGATCCTTGGGGGACGCCTAGCGATACAGGTATTGGCGAGGACATCATGTTGTTGCTCTTGAATTTCTGCGACCTGTTGTGTAGAAAGTTAGTGAACCACTTGAGAACAGTTCCAGATATACCCATTCTTGTGTTTAGTAGTTCGAGTAACTTCTCATGTTTAACGGTGTCGAATGCTGAAGAGAGATCAAGAAGGATGAGGAGGCAGGTGTCGTTTTGGTCTAGGATTTGAAGTGCGTCGTCAATTATGTGAGTCATAGCCGTTTCTGTACTGTGCCCTGCTCGGAAGCCTGATTGATGAGGGTTGAGGAGTTCAAACTGATCAATGTGTTTAGTCAATTGTAGTTGTGCGCATTTTTCCAGCAGTTTGGCGAGAGTGGGAATATTGGTAATGGGACTTTAGTTGTTCAGATCAGAGGGGTCGGCTGTAGGTTTCTTTAGTATGGGTGTGACTTGTCCAACTTTGAGGGAGTCCGGTATGGTTCCTTGTTGAAGTGAGCCTTTGATAATTTTAGTCCAGAGTGGGAGAAGCAAAGGGGTAAAGTCTTTTACAGCGTTAGCAGGAAGGGGGTCCGTTAGGTGATTGGATGGTTTCAGGGTGCTGAGCAGTTTGCCAATTTCTTCTTCAGAGTAGGTGTCAAAGGATGACCATGTAGCATTGTTTTTTGGTTCAGTGGGTGCTATGCAGTGGGGTTTGGAGTAGAGGCTTGCGTCAATGAGGAGATCGCTCTTTATGTTATCAGTTTTTTGGATAAAGAAAGCGGAGAAGTCTTCACAGGAGGGTGCTTCGCGCACTGTGCTGAGTGGTTGGGGTTGTTCCTTGGATTGTGTTCTGATTAGCTCAAACAGTTTTCTCTGGCGTTTTTTTGCTTGGTCGAGCTGGAGGCTGAAGAAGTCTGATTTTGAGCGTTTTATTTTCCTGAAATAGGCGTTTCTCTTTTTCTTAGGTGCAGTGCAGAGGGAGCTGATCTCCAGGTGCGCTCTGCCATTCGCATGTCTAGTCTATCCTCATTGAGACTCCTGTCGTACCATGGATTGGAGATTTTAGTGGAGACTCTTTTTAGCTGCATAGGTGCAGCCTCATTAATTATTGAGGTCATAGCGTTGAGGTAGTGGTCAGTCAAGGATTGAACGTCTGTAGCGCCGGTAGGTGGAAGTAGTAGATTGCAGCTGTTAGGAGGCAGAGAGCTTCGGTTGAGTTTTTTCAGGTCTCTTTTCCAGATTTTGGGCTTGGAGGATTGAACCGGGTTAAATGTAACTTTTTCATTGATGAAGAATGTGACAATATGATGATCTGACCAGTCACAGGGTTGGATGGACTCGAGTTAGATATAGTCCTTTTTGGAGATGATAAGGTCGAGGATAGAACCTTTCTCGTGGGTCGGGCTGTTGCATATTTGGGTGAGGTCAAGGGCATTGAGGACATTTTTAAGGCTATTTACCATCGCATCATTGCGATCGTTCCATTGGAGGTTGAAGTCGCCAAGGTATATTTGGGTGAGCTGCCGTCCGGAATTGGTTGAGATCATATCCATGATTTGTTGGGAAAAGGTGAGGTTGTCCCTGGGTGGGAGGTAAATGCCGTGAATAGAGCATATCAGTTTGCCCTCACTGATAATGTCGAGGCAGATGTATTCACAGGATGTAGGGGATGGTAGGGAGGTGGAGTTGACTTTCAGAACAGAGAGGTTGTTCCTGTAGATGCATGCGATTCCACCACCTATTTTGCCGGACCTGTCAAGTCTAATGATGTGGTAGTTGGGAGGAACCAGAATATCCATTATAGGTGACGAAGATTCAGTTAGCCATGTTTCAGTCAAAATGATTAGGTCAAGGTCCAGTGTTAAAATGAGATCAGCGATGGCGGAATGTTTCGAGGCCGATCTGCAGTTGAGGAGAGTGCATTTGAGACGGGGTGTGTTGAGGGTGGTAGAGGGTTCTAGAGAGAGAGGGACTTTTCTAAGGTTATTAGGGATGGAGATTCTGCTGTTTAGAGTGGGGGGTCTAAATGGATTTGAGTGTATCGTGGGAATGGTGAGGTGTGTGGTGGGTGTGTGGGGTGGCTGGGTCGTAGGCGCGGAGGAGGGTGAGTGTGTCGAGGTCCGAAAGAGGGTTGCAGGTGCGATGAGGGCGGTTGTTGCGATTGCGAACAGGGATTGAAGTCCAGTGTGGGGCGTGTTGAGTGAGAGAGTCAACCGGAAGGGTGGGGGACATGTTGGGAGGGGAGGTGGAGGTGGGTGAGGGGTGTATGGGGTGTGTGGAGAGTAGTTCTTTGATGATGTGCATGTCTTCTTTGACCTGGATGAGGGTGGCCATAATCTTGTCCAACATGGGGTAGGTGTTGGAGGTGGGAGTGGAAATCAGAGGTGAATGACTGACCAGGGAATTAGCGTGCAGGTGGGAGAGTGGGCTGGTGTTCGTGCAGGGCTCCGTTGTGTCAGTGTACGGGATGGTGTTAGGGAGGAGAGAGGGTTTGGGCGGGAGGGGTGTGGATGAGGTAGGGAGGAGGTTGGTGGTATGAGTGGCATTGGTAGTAGGCGGAGAGAGCAGGGTGGAGGATGGGTGTATGTTAGTGGTGGTGGGGGTGCAGGAAGGGTAATGGGGGCTGAGAATGGGGGGGGAAATGGGATTTGAGATGGTCCTGTTGTGAGGAGGGGGAGTTAAATTAAGAGAGGAGGTGTGTTCTGCGTAGTTAGTTAGAGGCTAGTGGGGACTGAGAATGGGGGGGATAAAGGGTAGGATTTGTCTTTGTGCGTGTCGTTCTGGTGCTGAACTAGGTTAGATGTGTTGTGGGTGGGAGCTGTGATGTCAGGGGTGAAAGGAATGGGAGTGGTATGAGTGGAGGTCCGAGTGTTGGTGGGGGGGTGGGGGTGGGGTTGTGGGTGAGAGCAGTGGAGTCAAGGGTGAAAGGAATGGGAGTGGTATGAGTGGAGGTCCGAGTGTTGGTGGGGGGGGGTGGGGGTGCGGCTGGTGCATGTGGGGGAGAGGTCTGTGTCTGTGATTGAGGAGTGTGGGGTAGCTACAGCAGGTGGGTGATTGACTAAGGTGCTGGGGGTAGAGGTGAGGTGCGTGTCGTTCTGGGGCTGAACTAGGTTAGAAGGGTTGTGGGGTCAGGGGTGATAGAATTGGAGGTGATATGAGTGGGGGTCTTAGGATTGGAGAGGTGCTCTTTGAAAGTGGGGAACAGGTTGTCTAGTAGTTCCAGGTTCCTGTCTGTAGATTGGATTAGGACAATCCCGTTATTGTAGATAGTAATGGTGGTTCTGCCTGGGAAGAGTTGGGATGGTGTGATGGAGAGTGTTAGTCCATGAGCGGATTTCCTGGTGGTGGAGACAGTGAGTAAGGTGAGGAACGCTTTTCTCCATTGAGCTCTGTGTGTGGTGTGGAAGATGAAATCAGTGTTCAGGTATCCATTGACCGGTGAGAAGTAGGTGTCTGCAAAGGGGGTTTCAGGGCGGGACCTCAGGAAGTTGTGTTTAAAGCGTTTAGCGGCTTTTTTGGTGATTGCGGGTGGGTAGTTGATTTTATATGTATGCCTGCCGATGGGATCCATGTTGGGATGGCGGTATAGGTAGGTGCGGCTAGGAGGCAACGTACAAGCGCAAACAATAAGTTACATGATCAAAAGTGACACTAGTGAGCAACCAAAAATATATGAGGTAGCAATCGGTGCATTACAGGAGAATAAAAAAGTGAAATGAGTGCAGGTTATAAAAAAAAAAAGTACAAAAAACAAATAGAAGTAAAATACTGCACTAAAAGGCAGACACTCTATCACAAGAAGGTGTAGATACATGGCTATGTAAAGTGCGCAGTAGTTGAGATTAGTCTAACATGGCCAGTTCGTAGGGTATGATCAAATAGTGAAAGTGACTAGTCCATGATGGCTGCCAATGAGAGAGACCAGTCTAAAATGGCCGCCAAATAGGAGATAGAGACAGTAGTCCTCTGTTTGTTGTTGTTGCTTTGAGAGCAGGGAAGGGCAGTTTCACATTCTATTTGAGTAAGCCCAGTTCCTAGCTTGCTGGCAGGGAGTCTTATCTCTATTTCGGTGGTCCTATTTGGAGGAGTTATGTCGAGGAGCCTCATGGGCATCTGGAGGTACAGGAGGAGATTTATAGTTTCAGTTAATGACCCCTGCCATTTTGAACAAAGGAGGTCTAAAAATGTGAGGCGAGTGATGTGAATTAAGTACCTTTTAGATATTTCCTGCTCAGTCGGTCCCTTAATGTTGACAGTGAAGTTTTGCAGACATCGCGTTTTGCAGACATCGAGGGTCTCAGCAGAATGTAAAATGTGAAAGATGCGGTGAGCATCAACTTCAGGCAGGTTGCATGCTAGTCTCCATGCATGTCCGGCGAGCCTCGATCCCCGCCAGCGTCTGTAGGTCTGCTCCCAGGGTCCCGGCAGCAATAGGGGGGACCGCAGGGAGTCTCCATGCACGTCCGGAGAACCTAGACGATCCCCGCCAGCGACTGTAGGTCCGCATGACTGCTCCCAGGGTTCCGGCAACAGCAGGGGGGACCACAGGGAGCCACATCCGCCGAGGGAATCTCGCTGTCGCCCGCAAGGCGGCCAGAGATCCTGAGCTGCAGCCCCTCCCGCCTCGATAGGCGATGTTGTGTGTCTCCAGCTTTCCTCGCCGTTTGCTTCGGGTCTCCACTCAGCACTTCCCTGGGCAGCGGCGCAACACTCCCGCTCGCAACCAGCTCCCGTTGTCCGATGCAGATGGGGGCAAGCTCCAGTCGACCCCCCAGAGCCTGACGACACCTCTCCGATGAGCGCCGCAGGAGACCGGGCTAGAATCCGACCCCCACAGCCGGCGCCGGTGGCGGTGCTCACGGGCGTACCGGACGCCTCCGATGCCAGAGCAACTCGCAGTCCCTCACAGCGGGAACCCGTCGTCCATAGGCGCCGCGGGCTCCAGGCAAACAGGGAATCCGTCCCGGGCTCTGCCGATGTCCAGGGGCAGCCCGGAGTCCGAACAAGGAGGGGGGTGTCTCTGTCCTCTCCTGCGACGGTCCCAGCCTGCGACCAGGGACCCCCTGAAGGCTCCAGTCGGCACCCCAGCAGGCTCCAGGCAGCCAAACGTCCGTCCCAGGCTCCTCCGATGGCCAGGGGCAGCCCAGTGTCCGGCAAAGGCGGGGGCGATTCGGTCCTCTCCCGCGCCGATCACAGCCTCCGTGGGGGTGATGGACTCTCAGATGCTCCAGCCACCGCCAGCCAGGTAAGGGTGATGACAATAATATTCCAGTTACTTGAGGTAGTTGATGTAGTTACGTTACAGTTGCGTAGCTCAAGATGCCCGGGATGCTGGGTGCTAACAGGGATTAAATCCAGAATTGGAATCCCAAGCACTCGGAGCTCTGACCAAGAGCTCCTACCCGGCGGCCATCTTAGATTCATAGATTCATACTACACATCACTGTGAAATAGCTTGGAACTGTATGAGCTACGTACATAGTCTCAGATAGCGCTAACTCACTGTGATCACTGATTCACTATGATGACAGGAGGATAGAAGAGATTGAAATGGCTTCTTAATGAATCAGCCAAAGCGAGCGCCGAACAGGAGCATGATTAGGTAGCGCTGAGCATCTGCTGAGCTGAAACTGGATCACATAATAATCTAAATGTAAACTTAACATTACTTACCTCTAAATGTGAGCATCATGCTATTTGGGAAAATGTTTTAGCACTGCAGAACATAATCAACACAAAAAAGAATGCTCACTGAGTACTGGGATTTCTACACCAAGCAGGTCAAGCAAATACTGCTGTCGGTCAAGAATGCCCACCCAGCAGTCCATCAGCTGTTGGAGGGTGTGCTGTACCTGGCTGGTGCGACATACGCACTGGTGTACCCTCTGCTAGTGCAGTAGATGCTTCTGCAGAGGGTGTCCACTGCTGGCCTGCTGCCAGGATGGAATGGAGGTTGTGCTCCATAAAAGAACGAGAGCCGCCACCTTCTTTACACTTGGGTGGTGGTGCTTCCCGCAAGGTAGGGGGCTAGCTGCTGGATGTGCAGTTTGGCCTGGAGCTGCCAGACCATGGATGCCCTGCTCTGCCATTGCCCTGGGTATTATAAAGAAGATTGAAATGGGTAAAGGAAGGAAAGAAAGAAGAAATAAGGAAGTAAAGGGAAAATAAGCAAAAAAAAAGTCATGAAAAACGAGTTATTTTTAAGAACATAAGATGCACAGACACATAAACACACACTAATACGATACACAAAAATAAGAGGTAGATCAAATAGGAGGACAGAGATCTACAAAGATTAAAGAGGGATTAAAAAACAAGCTCAGCACCATTAAAGAGTAGAAATCAAGATGGCTGTGCCCATGCAAACCGCATGGTGCCATTAGCTCATGATTTCCAAAGTGAGGACATACTCTGCATTGCGTTTCATGGGAAACACAATGCCAACGGGCGTGCTCGGAAACTCTGCCATCTTGTGGAACTCCAAGGAGAATGGTAGAGTGTTTTTTGCCACTCCACAGACTTCCCTGTAGTGGGACTCTGTGACCTCTGGCCAGGCTGATCCCTCATATTGGACTGTACATTAAACTTTCAAAAAATGTCACTCAAAAATCACTGCTGCCACCTATTCTTTATTTGGGTATGTTATTTTAGTGGATTGTTATGCTCCAAGGTAGTCAGATGTGTCGCCCCCTCATTACTACTACCATCTGTGATGGGTTCTTTTTATTTTGGGACCGGGCCGTGGCCGATTAGACCTGGCAACCTTGGAGTGGTTCTCCCCTAACATTTTGCCTTCAGCCCTCCTCTTTTTGGTGGCTCAGTGTTTGGTGGTTCAGTGTTTTGTAGCTCAGTGTTTTGTAGCTCGGTGTTTGTCGGCTCAGGGCTTTGTCGGCTTAGGGCTTTGTCGGCTCAGGGCTTTGTCGGCTCAGGGCTTTGTCGGCTCAGGGCTTTGTCGGCTCAGGGCTTTGTCGGATGTGCATGTTGGCGGCTGTGCTTTTTCACGGCTGTGCATTTTGATGGCTCTTATTTGGTGGCTCTTTCTATTGTGATGTATTTATTTTCTTTTGATGGACATCTTAATGCTATTATTGCCTCTAAATGTACCTCTATTAGAATACTGCTGTCCTGTCTGAGTTAAGCCTGCCAGCTCCTATGGTCTTGTACAAATTGGTTTATAAGCTAAAAAAATGCAATACGAATATATTTAAGCAAAAAATATGGTTTAATCAAATATGCTTAGCGAATGGTGATAATGTCTGACAAGGAGTTGGGTATTTTTAAGCCAATTTAAGACATATATTCATAAGGATCATTCAAAAGGAATTTAGAATGACTCATGTGTACTTGTGTGATTGTATGGAATTTTACTCTTATTCAAAATCAGAATTGTATTACTCAACGTCTGCAAATTCAAGCCAGCATATTGAATTGTACATTATACGCTCAGAAAATGGCACTCAAAAATCACTGTAATGTGTCACCCAGAGTAACACAAAATTAGGATGTCCCTGGGTAGAGCAACAGTGGGAGGTATTGGGAACTTTTTTTGATCAGAATCTTGATGCTGTTAGTGCCACTAACATAAAACTTTTATTTGTTGACAAAATGTAATACATTTTGTTTTAACTGTTTAGTAACATGGTCTTAGAGAATTCGGACAAGGTGTTAGGCATCTTTAAGTCTCTTTAGGACAAATATTTGTAAGGATCTGAATTTCATTACCAAATATCTGCAAAGTGAAGCCCATGTATTGAACTGTACATTAAACTTTCAAAACATGTCACTCAAAAATCACTGCAATGTCTTGCCTAGTGTTTCAAAAAATGTATAGGATGACAGTTGATAAAGCAAAAGTGAGAGTTCAGGGTAGCCTGAAAATAGAGGTTAAACTGGTGAAGCATCACTCTACCTGGATGCAAGCTAAAAGGTAGGACACCTTGAGCAACTGGCCCATACGTTAACCCCTCTGGCACTCTAGAAGCTGCAGCTATGTCCAAATTACAAGTAGAAATTAAAAAGCTACATGAAATCTCTGCAAGGAGGCCTTTGGGAGGCATAGACAACTGCCTCCACCTACTATTTATTTGGGTATAGTATTAAAGTGGCTTCTTATCCTCCAAGGTAGTCAGATGTGTTGCCCCCTCATTACTACTACCAGCAGTGATTTTTTTTTGGGGGGGGGGGCATTGGGGGGGTTGGTACTTGGCCTGTTACACCTAGCATCCTTGGTGTGGTTCTCCCCTTTCTTTTTGCCTTCATTCCTCCTTTTAGCAACTCTGTATTTGGTGGCACTGTATTTGGTGGCTTTTTCTATTGTGGTGCATTTCTTTTGATGAACATCTTAAAGCTGTTATGCCTTCTAACTGTACCTCTATTATATTAACTGAATACTGCTGTCCTGTCACTGACTTAAGCTTGCCGTTGCTTATGGTCTTGTACACATTGGTTTGTTCTGTGTCAAAAAAAAGCATGAATATCTTTTTAAAACATTTTATTTTTTTTATTTTTTATTAGCCAATAAAATTACTTACATTTGTATTAAGGTCATTTAAACAGAAAAAAGATAGAATGAGAGGGATCAAGACATACTTTTCTTCGCCCTATACTTTTACATATTTCACAAAAATACACATCATCAAAAGACCAAACAATTACTATAATTAGAATCTTTAAAAAAAAAAAACGAATAAGAAAGCAATTATATATCCGGGCATGCTAGCATGTGGGTTAGGCAAAATAGGACTTATTGCAGGTACTCTACCAATGCCCCCCATATATTAATACCTAACTTACGTTTCTGTGGTCCCATAATAGCGTAAAGACTATATTCTAGGTTACATATGGAATAAAGTCTGCCCCTCCACATTTCAAAGGATGGAGGCTCTTTTTCCCACCATGGTGACGCAATACATAATCTAGCCACCACCACAGCTATAAATATAAAATACCTAAATTCATACATGCCCTGTGTGGCTAGTGGTTCTTCCAATATTCCCAGCATCATCCCAGTAGATGTAATCACAATCCACACTCCTGTCACATCTGTCAAGAAATTCTCCATTTTGTTTATTAATTTGTCTCGGGTCTAGACATTGGAAAAACATATGAAGATTATCAGCTTGGTCTGTCCCACAGCGCGTACATTTTACCTTAGTTTTGACCCCCCCACAGTGTACTTTTGGCAGGAGTATAATACAAATTAAATACAGTTTTATAATGTTGCGACTTGAGACTAGAGGAAACCAAAAGCTTTTCTGACAGTGCTATTGACTCTTGTAGAACATTCCCAGCCTGATTTAATCTATTATTCCATTTGAGATTCTATATTTCAAGATTAACCCCTTGTAGTTCCATAAGATTCTGATATAAGATGCCAATCCTCCCATGCTTCCGGATTGTCTCCAAAAGATACTTTTTTTAGCCAAATTCAATATATCTACTCTCTTTTGTGAATAATCGCGAATTTGTAGATATTTAAAAAAATCTGTTTTGGGAGTTCATATTCAGATAATAGCGAGGAATAAGTCTTGATACCACTGCAATCAATTAAGTCCCCCAGAGTCATAAATACCATGCGTATCCATCTAGCCATAACATTATCAGAGAAAATAAGGGGGGTAGTGCTAAGGAGGAGGTGGGTGTATAAAAATTAAGTTTACCAAGCTTCAAATATTTTCGAACCTGTATCCATACTTTATAGATAGCTTGAATCACCTTGAATCGAGTTTTTTTGTAATAGCTGGGCTCCAAGATTAAAAAAAGGTTCCTCTCTATTTTTGAACCCAGTAGCATCTGAAAGATATTCGGAAACTCTTCTGCCTTTCCCTGGCCTTCCCCTTCCCCAACCAACAGAATGCCCATTTGTTATATCATACACACCCAATAATAAAACAGGAAAATCAGAACAGCCCACCTCCCTCGGGATTGAGGCAGGGTCATGTACCCCATTGCTCCCCTGGGGTTTACCATGTGCCCACAGGAAGCTACTACAGATAGCTTGTAATTTCTGAAGTTGCTTCACTGTAAGTTCCAAGGGGACACACCTAAAATAATACACCACTTTGTGCAATACATCCATTTTTAGAACATTACATCTCTCAACTATTGATATAACGTAAGCCTTCAATTCTATCCGTCTTTTTTTTATTTTCCACACTAATGGTTCCCAATTAGATTATACCATCTTGTCCAGACATGCCTTATTGCGAATCCCCAGATATGTGACCTCCTCTGTAACCCTGTAATCATTAATACATATTTGCTCAGTGCAGATTATTTGCATTTTTGTTATATTTAATTTGAATCCTGATCTTTCCCCATATACAGCTGCTAATTCAATATCTTTCACAACTTTGATTGGATCTTGTGAGACAACCGCAATATCATCTGCGTATGCTAGTATATTAACCTCCAGCCCGGGTTTCGCCAACAGAACATTTAGCCTATGTTTAAATAAAGGATTAATATAGAGGGCAAATAATAAAGGGGAGCAGGGACACCCTTGTCGGGTACCTCTTGATATTGTGACAAAGTTTGACTCCAGTACCAGCGCACATATTTATGACTTAGGTGAGTGGTACGTAGTCTAAAGAGCTTGTATAAAACCAGATCCAAAACCTTGCCATTGCATCATTGCCCATAAAAACTCCTAAGAGACACAGTCAAACGCTTTCTCAGCATCGAGTAGCACCACGCCGCACCAAGCTTTCCGTACATTAGCGGAATCTAACGTAGTGACTACCCGGCTGACGTGATAGACCGTGCCTCTTCCTGGAATGAAGCCATGCTGTCTTACAGACACTATGGGAGCTAATACTCGAGAGAGACGTGCTGCCAGTATTTTTGCATATATCTTCCCATCGCAGTTTAAAAGCAAAATGGGTCGATACGATCCTGACAACAAAGATGTCTTATTGTTTTTTTTAAATAGCTATACTTGCTTCGTTCCATGACGCTGGGGAATGCCCTTTTTGTGCCTCTTGAAGGACCGTAAGCCTGTCTATTTGTAACTCAGTTGGATATTTCTCATAGAATTCGAACAGCAGCTCATAAGGCCCAGAGGCTTTCCCTGTTGCTAGTGATCTGACCGCCTCTTCTAGTTTTTCCAGGGTTATAGGGTCTTCTAGATGTGCACTTTCTACCACACTTAGTATCTTCCTATGAGGGTCCTTATGAAATTCTGTAGCTATATCCTGATTTTCATACTCTTCTGTATATAATCCCTCATAGAAAGCTTGTGAAAACTTCTAGGCTCGCTGCCGATATTTCTACCTTTTTTCCGTTACCATCTTTAATTGCAGTAATAACATTTTATCTCTCTACTACTAATTTTCTTAGCCAGGCACTTTCCTGTCATCTCCCCATACTCATAGGGCTCCCTTTACATGTTTGATATTTACTAGCATTATCTTTAGCCCATTTCTCATTTATCTTATTCTTACATCGTGCTACCTCGGTTTGTGCCTGAGAACTATCCAACTTCTCCCTCAGTGTGTATTAACGCGTATTCTGCTTGTTTATGGTTATCATACAATCCCTGAATAAGCTGTCTCTGCTGTTTTTGAGTGTACAGTCCAAAACTATAAATTTCCCCTCTGAGTGCGGCCTTTAGCGTGTCCCACATAATACAACTGTTAGTAGTGTTACAATATATATATAGAAATTGTTTTAACCATTGTCATATATGACTAACAAACAGATTGTTTAACAATAGTTATCGTTCAAACGAGAAGTTCCCCCGGGTTCGAACCACTCCTTGCATTTTAATCTTTAATAATAGTGGATTATGATCCGAAGTAATTCTTGGAAAAACCTGTATTTGTGCTTCAGATAGGAGTGTTTTAGTGACCAAGAAATAATTCTTGCTAGCTTGTTATATGGGCAGGAAAAATGTGTGTATCCAGGATCTTATTGGTTTAATCTAGGCCAGGCATCACCCAACCCATGCTCATATACAATTTGCTGTAGTGCCTTATAAACCTTGGGTTTTTGACCAATGTATTTTTCTCCAAAGGGACCCTGAGTAATTTCTTCCAACTGAATATTAAGATCCCCACATAGTATCGGGTGGGGGGGTGGAAATGTCCAAGAATCAATTCAGTATTCAGGAAATCTAGTATCTGAGCTTCATCATGATTTGATCCATATACCGAGCATATTGTGATCTTTTTATTAGCCACAACACATCCAACAATTACCCAGCGCCCATATTTATCCGACAAACATTTCCCTACCATTAAATTGCTTCTTTTAGCCAAGATGGCCTCCCCTCTGATTGTAGTCCCTTGTGAGGTAAAATCCAGTACCTCATACCCTAGCTCTGGAAGTACCTTATGTTTAACCCAAGGGATATTAGTCTGCTAAAGACATATTGTATCAAGAGACATATTTTTAATCTCTTGCGCTTCCCTCTGTCATTTACGATTCAGAAAAGGGGGTGGTGATGAACAGAGTGTCTGAATTAAGCAGACCACTGTTACCCAGTCCAAAGATCAGGGCTTGATCCATCACCGTTTTTTAGCTCACTGCACCATCCCAGCTCAGAACCTGGCTACATGCAAATTAGTCTGTCCCTGGCCCAGTGCATCATGGGAACAGGGCAGACCAAACTACCAAGCCATAGTTGCCTGTACTTTTATGAGGTCCCAACTTGTATTTCTTTTTAAATTTCATCCCGGCTACATAGAGAGGTACCCATGGGTAAAATCATAATTCTGTGATCTGTGTTTAAATTTTTATTCAAGTTTGTAAACAAACATCATGGCTGGCATTGGATTATGGTCATCATTATGCAATAGCAATGTCTGTTGTGGAATTTCTGTTTGTGTAATTTAAATGTTTTTTATTTTTTTAAGCCAATAGCTGGCTCGGGAACGCGATAACGACGTTTCATTCGATTCGCGCTGCCGAACACGCCGATTTTGCAATCTCGCGAACAATATGTCCCGAGTTGCATAAAAGTTCCTCGAAAATGTTTAATGTGTTTCTTGTGCTACAAAAAGTCCTCATTTATGTGTCATTTTGTTGTAGTTTTGTCTTATTGGAGCATGGACCACTTCCAGTTTCTTTCTGTCCTCTATGTAATGATGATTTCTTGTTTATGGTTGGGGTGACCAATTTGGGCGGTGGTGTGGTGTGCCCATTTTGTGAAGCTAAGCATTGTCCCTTTGCCATAGGCATTTTTTGTCTGTCTTCTCTTTCTTTTCATGTTGTTGTGGGTGGCCAGGCCATGTGGTGGGGGCCATTTTGTGTGTACTTCCTTTGTGATGATGATTCTGCCATGTTGTTGTTGGTGGACAGACCATGTGGTGGCGGCCATTTTATGTACGCTTCCTTTGTGACTGATTTTGCCATGTTGTTGGTGGCCATGCCATGGGGTGGAGGCCATTTTGGGTACATCCTTTTTCCATGTTGTTGTTGGTGGCCAGGCCCTATGGTGGCGGCCATTTTGTGTGCCTTCCTTTGTGCTTTTGCCATAGGCATCCAAGGTTTTAGACTATTCTGGCAGTAGGGCAGAGGTACTACTACTCACAGCCGTAGGTGCATTCAAGTTAATCAACTCTTTTTGTGGTGTATCTTTAATTACATCGTGTATGGCTTTGGATTGCTTCACATTGTTTTTATGTTGGTACTTTCAGCTTTTGGTTGCTTGTGTGTAACTAATATGGCACTCCCTGCCAGTAGGTAACCTTAGGAATACTGCTTGCGTACTTTTGGTTACGTCGCACAGTGTGGACACGAGACATTACATTTTTTGTCTTGTTCGCGCGCTCAATGTACTGGCTCGGGGAACGCGATAACGACGTTTCATTCGATTCGCGCTGCCTAACACGCCGATTTTGCAATCTCGCGAACAATATGTCCCGAGTTGCATAAAAGTTCCTCAAACGTTTAATGTGTTTCTTGTGCTACAAAAAGTCCTCATTTATGTGTCATTTGGTTGTAGTTTTGTCTTATTGGAGCATGGACCACTTCCAGTTTCTTTCTGTCCTCTATGTAATGATGATTTCATGTTTATGGTTAGGGTGACCAATTTGGGCGGTGGTGTGGTGTGTCCATTTTGTGAAGATAAGCATTGTCCCTTTGCCATAGCCATTTATTGTCTGTCTTCTCTTTCTTTTCATGTGGTTGTGGGTGGCCAGGCCATGTGGTGGGGGCCATTTTGTGTGTACTTCCTTTATGATGATGATTCTGCCATGTTGTTGTTGGTGGACAGACCATGTGGTGGCAGCCATTTTGTAGGTACTTCCTTTGTGCATTTATCATTGGCCTCCCTGCTTTTGGTCTGATCTGACAGTAGGCCAGAGTCCCAGAGGTAGTTAGTAGTTAGCGGGGCTGCTTTATGTAGCTGTTTCTATTCGGTCTATTCAATTACCATCATTAGGGCATGTGTGTTTGCCATTGCATTCCCAAATTTGTTGTCTGGGCAGGGGTGTAGGTAACTTTTTTGTGTGTGTGTAATAATTTTATGCCTTGTATGTGTTTTTGCGGTGTAGGTTTCCAACCTCTTAGCCATGGGGTATTTTCCTTGCATTAACCTGTCATGTGGAGCAGGCATCCTCCTTTTTCTGTCCATATTGGTATATAGGCCTGCTTGACTTTATTATTGGTTCTTTCTGGACTTCATGTGGCTGGGAGCTGTGGTGCTGGTAGTATTAGTCTTCTGCTTTGTGTTTTATACATTGGCCTGTGTGTCTTTCAATTGTTCATGTTGGCTTACTGCTTGTTTGACTGATGTTGTTCTGTCTTCTTTGCTTGTAGGTGCACAAAAAAAGACTGAGGAGGTGCTGGTTGTTTTCATCCATCGCCCGTTCTACTGCCAGACGGACATCCTTCAGTTGTACGCCACGTGTGGTGTGTGACTCATCTGACCACACATCTCTGCAATTTGTGCTACTGAGTGCTGCTGTGTGCTGACATCAGAAGAAGATGGACCCTAAGAAAGCAGGTACCAGGTCCTCCACCACCAAGAAAGTTGCTGAGAAGAAGGTACAGAAGAAGGAAGTGTCACTTAAGTCTGGTATGGACCCCAAAACCTTTTTTGGGCCCCCAAAAGGTACGCCTTCAGCAGCGGTGTCCGGGGTGCAAGCTGGGGCCAGCACATCCACATTAGCGGGGGCAAGCCACCAACCCAGGGCCAAGCACATGAGGGTCGAAGAGGTAGCCAGCCTAGTGTTACAAAGCAGTGATACTGAGCCTGAACTAAACTTATCGCTGTCTCAAAGTAGTACACAATCCACGCAAGATGAAAGTGCTCAACAACCACCGCCAGCAGTAGATGTTCAACAACCACAACCACTTCCCGCAATAGTTGTTGAACAACCACAACCATCGCCCGCAATAGTTGTTCAACAACAACAACCAAATCCCACAATAGTAGTTGTTGAAGAACCACAGCCCGCTATAGTACTTCCTCAAGAACAACAACTACCATCTCCGCACGCAATAGTAGTAGTTGTTCCTCCCGATGTCGGGGCAGTTCAGGAAGTAGAGCCTCATTCCGAGCAAGAAGAAGAGGAAGCCACTTCTGGAGGTGATCTACTGTCTTTCAATTTACCAAGGGAAAGGAGGGTTAGTGGCAGTGCATCGAGTTCTTTGCCAAGCATCCCTTCAGATGACCTTGATAAGGAATGGCATCCACCACGAGTATCTGAGCATTCAAAGGAGAGACATCCCAAGACCAGGCTAGGAAAAAGGAAGGATCCTTCAAGGCTTGAACTTATGGAGGTCGATGTAGGTGAGCAGGATACTGCTGGTGATAAAGACGGGTTTGACAATGTCATCATCACGAGCGTTATACCTGGTGCAGAGGATGTAGAGACCAACATTTTCACCCTATCCAGAAGGGCTGCGATTAGTGATGAGCAGGTAGCACGTATAACTCCTACACACTCAGCACCCAAAGTAACACCAGCTCCCATTTTTTCATCAGCGAAGGCCCGGCAGCGTGCGACATTCAGCACAAGCGCCACCTCAACAGAAGGAGGTAGTGGCAGTACTAGTACTGAGCTGTCACATAGGGAAATTCAACAAAAATCCTCCAGTTCATCCGGCACTGGAAGTGGGTCCTCTTCCTATGGCAGGAGACAAAAGTTTAGCTCCCCAGTCTGGGATTTTTTTACGGTTCACCCACATCAGGAGAACATTCCTATATGCACCATTTGTCATACCAATGTTAGTCGTGGTAAGATTGGTACAAACTATGGTACTGGAGGCCAAACGACCCATTTGAAAAAAACACACGTAATTCAGTGGGAGAACCACTTTGCAAGCTTAAAAAATGTAAGCACTGGTGTTGGTGGGGATACAGTACTAAAAGGTCCACTCATGGAAGAAGAGGGAGACAATGACCTTCTATCTGGGAGTGGTATACAAATGAGCCCTGTCGCCAGCACTGGAGTGGTGCAGTCCAAATCCTCCGCATCAGCAACTTCTCAGTGGCACCAGAGTCAGCCGGAGACACCAAGGAGTGCAAAGTCTGCGTTGAAAGGTGGTCCGTCTAGCAGAACAGAAAGAATTACCAAGCAGCTTACCATTACTGGCATGTTTAGGCAGGAGGGAAAGTACGAGCGGAACCACCCAATAGCACGTTTGTACAATGCGAAACTTGCAAAAATGTTGGCACTCGACCTTCTCCCATTTTCATTTGTTGAGGCAGTGGGATTTTGGGAATTAGTGGCAACACTCTCCCCAAAATGGGACGTTCCCAGTCGCTACTATTTTGCAAGAGTTGCTATTTCAGCACTACACCACGACGTGCTGGAATTGATTGGGAAAGCCTTACAACAGAGTGTTGTCCATTGTATCCACCTGACAACAGACATGTGGAGCAGTCGCGAAGCCACAGCAGATTACATGTGCATCACCGCACACTGGATCTCTTTTGCAGGTGTTAAAGACAAGTTAACTTCAGGCCTTCTTGACGTTGCTGGGATTTTTAATGATACTTGCAGACCTGCAACTGTAGCCATGTTTGGTATGGAGAAAAATCATACTGCTGAAAACATTTTGTCTGAGTTTAACAGCAAGGTCTTTGAATGGCTGAAACCAAGAGGCCTTAAGATTGGTTTTGTTGCCACCGACAATGGCAGTAATGTAGTGAAGGCAATGAGAGATGGACAGTATTTCAGGGTACCCTGTTTGGCACACTGCATTAACTTAGTCGTGCAAGACTTTCTGAAAACTGAAGCCAAAGTCAGCAACATACTGACCATCTGCAGAAGAATATGCACGCATTTTAACCATTCTTTTAAAGCACGGAAGCTGCTACGCGTCATTCAGCGGGAGCATAAATTGCCAGTCAAAGCACTGATCCAGGAGGTCCCAACACGTTGGAACTCTACTTATTTCATGCTTGACCGTCTCTTTGAGCAGTACATACCACTGAATGCTTATGTAATGTCAAGAAGATTAGTGGATCCTACTGTTAATCTTAAAACCCTGACCGTTGAGATGTGGCAGTGGGACATCATTAAATGCTTGACAGAGATGCTACAACCTTTTGAGGTCTTCACACGTGCAGTTAGCAGGGAGGACTGTACTATGGGCCAAGCCATCCCATTGTTGTACATGCTCGAGCAACAGCTGAAGGAGGTCTGTGAAACATACGAAGGTGACGAAGAAAAAGTTGATGCATATACCTTGGCCAAGGCCTTAGCCAACAGCTTATCTGGAAATGCAAGGCTTCAAATGATTGTGTCAGATCAACATTACATAACTGCAACAATGTTGAATCCACGGTACAAATTGTTTGTCAGCAGTAGCGCAGTAATTCCTTTTTCAGATGGGGATGTTGCCCATTACAAAACTTCCATAGCTGTGGAAGCTAATGATTTAGAAACTGAACGGCTGTTACTTAAAGGCCTGCCAGTGCCAGCCCAGGACAGTCAAAGTACTCCAGGCCATCCTCCTGAGGCAAGTTCATCAGAGCATGAGGGCAGTGCGTCCGCTTCCCAGCAGTCACCAACAGTGCCAAAAGCAGCACCTACACGATCTGATTCAGCAGACACAACCAAAAGCATAACTGCTTTTTTTCTACAAAAGGGGATGGGTAAGTCCGTTGCTGTTGCAAAGGGGAAAGAGGACCAGCAAAGCCGAGCACCAATGAACACTGAGCGGATGGTTCAGGCCTATCTGGATGACACAACAGAGGTGTTCATGGAGCAAAGCCCATTGGTCTATTGGTATGAAAGAAGGAGACAGTGGCCAGTGCTGAGCAGGCTGGCGATAAAGTATCTGGCTTGTCCTGTAGCCAGTGTCGCCTCTGAGCGGGTTTTCAGTGCTGCTGGTGCCATTGTGACATCGAAAAGGACCAGTCTCTCCCCCAAAAGCGTGGAGAGGCTGACAATGATAAAAATGAATCAACACTTCATACCACCAGACTATACTGTACGTGAATCAGAGCAGGATGAAGAAAGCGAGCCCGAAGATATCATCACTACTGTGTTACATGACCTACTTCTGTCCGAACCCCCAGAGTTTGAGGACGAGCTCCTCTTTCCTGACCAATAGGCTTTTAAATTGTTACTTTCTCCCTTCTTTTATTTGTGTTATTTATTTTCTTATTAAAAATGGCTTTCTGGTGCAAAACTGCTAATATTAAAAACCACAACCAAATCCATCCCCACCACTCATTCTTTTTATGTACCTACTGGAGTTGCACGTCTGTGCATTTATTTTCACTGTATTTTTTTATTTACCTCCTGGAGTTGCACGCCTGTGCATTTATGTTCCATGTTGACTGCACTCCTCAGAGTCTTGCTCCATCTTCTTGACTCCCACTCAAGTCAATACAATTCCATCTTTCCAGCCATACATTGGATGTTGTAGATGGAGTATAGTACAATAACAATAATGTAGCCTCTAACAGTCCCTCCATAACAAGTGAACCGTACATGACTACAGCCACCCTCTATTTCATTTGAAATCTGCAACTCATCACTGCCTTACTGAGCCTTAAGGCACCACCTCTTCAGTGTCAAAAGAAACTTGAGCAGGCATCCACAACTGAAGTCAACTTGTTGTGACTCGCATTACAAAGGCTCGGCAGCATCTGTGATCAATCATCTGACAGTGAAAGAGAAGAGCAAAACAGGTATATTAAATGAATGATGCCATGCATTGCATTGGATGTATTGTTTTGCTGACTCTGAGCAAATGTGCATGGAGTTGAAGTATACTAGTAACTTCAGACTCACGTGATAGCCAATTTTTCCATGTTATTTAATAATATAAATTATTTACTCACTTGTGTTCCTACTACTACAGATGCAGTCAGGACTTAATTTATCGTAGTCACTCACTACAGACTGAGTTGCTGTTGCTGATAATGATGCTGTCAGGCAGTTGGATCTGAGCTGATTGATGTACGATTTTCTTGGAGTGGAATACAAGGTAATAAATACAAATAAGAGGCACAGCACAGTAGACCCAGGCTACTACATGTGTGTGCACTGTGCAGTGGTAGAGTACAATAGTGGTATGATTGATGACTGAGAATGACGCATTGATTTTGTTGATTAATTTTGTAAATGCTAGGTTGCTTTTTCATTCACCTTTCTGTGGCTCTGTGAAATTTTTAGGGAAATGCAGTTTGTATTACAGGCGACCCTGTGTCGTCGTGGGCCTGTTCTGTGCTGGCTCCTGTCTTTTTTTGTACTTCTAGATTAATAATGATGTGCAACTAGTAGACTTATACATATTGTATCCAAGCCGCCTCAGTCTGAAAGTCCTCTCATACGACTACTCCTCTTGTATTATTTTTTTTATCTTCACTGTATTACAATTTGTTTAGGTCATTCACATTCTTTTGTATTTGCCTTTTCTTTTTCAGGCTGGACGTTTTTCACCCACTGCTATTATACTATGAGCATCAACTCACCCTTACCACTAATCCTCATCATCAAGCAATTGGATGGCGGGAAACCAAGAATGATATTCAGCGTGTCCTTTTCTTACGTTTATTCCTTACATTCATTGGCTAGGGATCAACATCATAAATCATCGTCTTCATTGTTTTGCTTTTGTTGTCTCCAATCTCCATGCGTACTGTTTTTCTTTCTCAAACCTTTCCCAAAACCCCCTTACCCATCCATTCAACAAACCCTAACCCTCTTCCCCCGGGCTGCGTGGTTACATTGAGGTGTAATGTTTCTTACATTAAATATACACCAACAATTTGATCACGCGCTTGCTGGGGCAGATGTGGTGAAAGCAACAATAGTGAAATGTCAACAAGGCATGGTCAGGATCTTCTTCGGCTTCCCAACTCAAGCTCTGTGTATAATGCCAAATAATTTACCATTAACATCAAACAACGAATACATCTAATGAATTGGCCTAATTGTTTGGGTTTAAGTTTAAAGCATTATGATTTAGAAAAGTTTGACGTTGCCTTGAGTACTACAACTACAGTTGAACTTCTTATCTTCTCTTGCACTTAGTTTCCAGTCCCCAAAACCATTGTTTTCTTTCAGTTAACAGTTGCAATATTGGGTCAGCCGTGTAATGTACTGTACTTACTTATACTACCCCCACATTGTCTGTCACGCAAATGACTGCCTCTTTCTTTTTGTCTCAAAATGCTACTGGCAGGGTCTGTCTACTACTACTATCACAGAAGTTCAGAACCACAGATTCTTCTCCATTGTCTTGGGAAACAAATGCAGCCCTTGCAGTGCCACACTTCATCATAAATCATCATCAGCAATCACAGGTAAGATAAGTTTGCAGTGAGGTATAACGCAAGACAGACTGGTAGTTCTTCTAATACTACAAATATAACTCGGTGAGGGTTTACCGCATCTATCTGTCTGCATGTTAAAGATGTGGGCAATATATTTTTTTATTAGAAAGCACTGTCCGCCGACCTGCATGGCCAATTAAACCTTGCGATGTTGCACAACGTACATTATTTGGTGAAACAGTCCCCCCTCCAACCCCCCAAGAAACGCAAATGAACTTCAAATGTTTTCTTTTGAACATAACTTTGTGTCTCGTTTATTTTTAACATAATATAAATAAAGATGATACAAAAATAAAATATATATAAATCTTACCCCACAGCTGTCCCTACCCGCCTCCCCTAACCCCAACCAAATTCCCACGTTCAATGTAATGTAAAAAACCCCAACACCCAATTCCCACCCACTAACAAAAGGATTGAAAAAGGGGCAAACAACAAACAGGGTCCATCTCAAAGCCGGCGGGCTTTTAAGTGTTTATCAACCATGATCTTCACACGCTCCTCTATTTGAGTATTTGTCTGACTCTGAGCCTCCAGCCTGGCTACCCGGAGGAGAATCTTTCTTTGGAACTGGCGGCACCTACATTGGCATGCATGTTGTTGTGGGGGGGTGGCCGATGCTGGAAAAATCTGGTGGCGGGCGGCTGCCTGACCACGCCGATGTACTCCTACAGGCATGGGGGCCGGGGCATTGGAAGAGGCAGCAGCTGCTGCCGCCGCCTCCTCCTCGGCCTGAGCCACCAGCCGGCGGTAGGCCTCAACGATGGCCTGCAGTTTCTGCTGCCGGGCCCGGACTGCCAACTCCTTCCTCGTTGGTTTTGAAGGAGTAACTATAAAGAAAGAGACAGAATTGTTGTAATCCAAAATCCCAGCAAATCAAGAACACAAAATTATTTATTTATGAAACTTATAGAGCGCGCGGCTACCCCCAAGGGGGTGTCCCAGCGCTGAAACTGTGAGCTAGAAAGGGAGTAGATCCTATAACAATGAAAATAGCCATGTTTTTAGTTGGCTACGAAAAAGAGTTTCAGAAGAAGCAAATCTGAGATCCAAGGGGAGGCTATTCCATAGTTTAGCCGTCATGACTGCAAAGGCTCTGCCGCCCATTCTGGAGCGACGGAACCGAGGGACAACAATGAGGCGCAAGTTGTTCGACCGCAAAGATCGGGCAGAGTGGGATAGTACTAATCTTTTGCGTAAGTAATCAGGTCCTGTCCCGTTAAGGGCCCGGAAAGCAAGAGTTAGCATCTTGAACTTGATGCGACTGGCGATTGGAAGCCAGTGCAGTTCTTTGCGGTAGGCAGCAACCGACTGCCTAAAAGGGATATTGCCAATCAGCCTCGCCGCCGCGTTCTGAACGATCTGTAAGCGTTCAATTTGATATTGGGGGGCCCCGGCGTAGAGGCTGTTGGCATAGTCCAAATGTGATGTGATTAAGGCCTGCGTGACCGTTCTGCGAGCATCTAAAGGCAGAAAAGGGAAGATCTTTCGCATCATCCGCAGTTTCGCGAAGCAGGTAGCAGTAACCTTATTAATTTGGGGGCTGCATGACAGAGCATCGTCAAACTGAAAACCCAGGTTGCGAGCAGTGTGCACGGGTATGGGTGGAGGGTTCAGAACCGTCGGCCACCACAAGGTGGAGGGAATTGTAATTCTTTGATTAAAAAACAGAACCTCCGTCTAGTCAGTGTTGAGTCGAAGGTGGTTAGACGCCATCCAGGAACATACTTCTCCCAGACAGTGCCGGAAACTGGCGAGGCTGGAGTCAGAGTGATCTCTAAAGGAAAACATAAGCTGTGTATCATCAGCATAGGAGATCACTCTGACCCCACAAGACTCAACCACCTTAGCCAAAGGAGCCAAGTAGACATTAAAAAACAATGGGCTCAAGGCGGAGCCCTGAGGTACTCCGCAGACAAGGGGTTTACATTCAGATTGGAAAGGTCTGAGGAGGACTCTCTGCGTTCGGCCCTGAAGAAAGGAGCTAATCCACGTCAGAGCAGAACCGCCCAGTCCGATCTGCTCTAAACGATCTAGAAGTATCTTGTGGGAAACCGTATCGAAAGCGGCGGATAGGTCGAGGAGGACCAGCATGGCCTCCTCTCCCCTATCCACACACTCTCGAATGGTTTCCGATACTTCCAGAAGTGCTGTTTCTGTACTAAAACCAGTGCGGAAGCCTGATTGGGAGTCGTGAAGTATAGCATTGGACTCCAGATATTCCGCGAGCTGAAGCTGAACAGCTTTCTCCAACACCTTCGCTGGTTTGGGGAGGAGGGAGATGGGGCGGTAATTGCAGAATTGCGTGGGGTCTGCATTAGTCTTTTTCAAGATAGGGACTAGCATAGCTTCCTTCCAGGCGGTAGGAAATTGGCCCAGCTGTAGAGAGGTGTTCCAGATAGAAAAAAGTGGCTCTATCAGGAGGGGAGCAAGGTCGCTCATGACTTTGGGGGGGGCAGGGTCTAAAGGAGAACCCGATTTACACTGAGTAAAAAGTTTAAGTGCAGCTTCTGTGGTAAGATCCTTAAAAGATGTCAGGGCTGGTACCGTGTCATTCCTATTATTATCAAGACAAGGGGATTGTACAGGTATAAGGACTGATGGAAAGGAGGAGGAGATTTTCTCAATTTTGTCTTGAAAGTAATCTGAAAGGCCATTGCATAGAGTCTGACTAGAGAAATTGTTAGGTGTCATAGCGGGAGGCTTGACGAAATCTTTAACAATGTTAAACAGGGTTTTTGCCGAATTGTCAGAGTTTTTAATTTGTAAGGCAAAAAATTCTCTCATTGTTGACTTTTTTAGTTGAATAAATTTCTTTAAAGCCCTTCTATAGATGCTTTTTGCTTCTGGATCATAAGATGATCGCCAGCTGCGCTCTAGTTTTTTGCAGCAGCTTTTCTCCTCACGCAAGGCAGCAGAGAACCACGGGGCTGAGGGGCGGGATCTAGCGGACGAGACCGGCACCAACGGGGCCGTGATATTGACAGCAAATAATAAGTCAGCGTTAAATCTATCTACACAAGCATCAATATCTCCCAAGTGAGGTTCCAGGGAGCATCGAAAGACAGGCTCAATGGCCGAATGGGTGACTTTATGCCATTTTCTCCTATGGTCCTTTCTCAGTTCCACCGGATTCAGTGTGGGTAGCAACAAAATATTGAACAAGATAAGAAAATGGTCGGACCAAGTGAGGGGAAGAGGAGGGTGAATAGTGATGTCTGGGAGATTAGAAAAAATTAAGTCTAGGGTATGGCCCGCCGAATGCGTTGGGCCCTGGATCAATTGAGTCAAACTCAGGCTCTGTAAGGTGTCCAAGAATTGGATAGCCTGGGAGCAAGAGGGATCTTAAACATGTAAATTAAAATCACCCAGTACTATGAAGTGCGGGTGCTTAAGAGATAGGTTCGCTATAAGATGGATCAGCTGCGTTAATGAAGAGGCCGAGGCCCTAGGTGGATTATAAACTAAAATGCCAGTTAAGAAGACTGCTGCTGGGTCTGAGATAGAAAAATACATGGCTTCAATCAGCCCAATATTTGTAAGTTTTTTAATAGTCAGTCGGAGGTGGGTTTTAAAAATAATGGCAAGGCCACCTCCTGTTTTACCTTCTCAACACATAGTGGGTGGCACAGTACAGTAGCACTAGCAAGCAAGCTGAGTACAAAAAATGTTGTTTTATCTATCTTGAACATTCTACGGCTTATATACTTAATTTGTTTGACTTTTTGGCACAGCATTATGCCTGCCCTAGTAGCATAGCATGGGTGTACTTCAATGGTCACACACATACGAACACCTGTCTTTTTCATATCTCGTTTTTTTATATCATATACTCTGTGCTTACGGGAACAGTGACAGTCTCAAACTAACATTAATTAACAGGGGCCAGCTAGTACTAGTAAATGTCTAGTAGAGACTATCATTCTTTATATCGCGCAACAAACCTTAGGTAGTTTGTGTTTCGCCAGCAAAGACCCGGAATGCATCCAGTCGTCCCCTCCTTCCCTTGCCTTTGGGTTTAACCAAAACACCGCTGCTGACACTAGTATCCACTACCCACCGATATTGGATGTGTCTCCCACCCACGCAGGCAGCTGTGTTTTCCCCTTTCTATGCTTCAACAACAACCCATGCATCCGACTGCTATCAGCCACCTGCATTGCTGATTCCAAAGTATCCTTCTATATTATATGATTGGTGCTTTTTCCTTGCTCCTTTCATCATACTTAAAATCAATCTCCTTAGTGTTAATCCATCGCGGTCATGTAATGTTGTGGATAAGACTTTTTTAGTCTGCCACCAACCTTTCACAGCTGAGTTGTAGTCACATAGAAGAGGCCTGTTATTTTATCAATTCTCGCCGGGGGTAATGCTATTGCTAAGCTTGGTAATGACAAAAGTGGCGTCATATATTGTCCAGTAGAACTTCAAGTTCATTATAAATATCAGAGTACAGTGAGGAAGTTTTCCCCACCCACCAAGTAATGCGGATCACTATTGAATGTAACTTACCATCGCCCACCGTTGTTGGCTCCTCCCCCACTGCTGCTGGTGCTGCTGTAGGTGCCTCTGGTCCTCCATTCCCCTCCGGGATCGCCTCTGCTGACGCCGTCGCAGCGCCGCTGTCCCCGTCGGCACTGGTGGATGGTACCGGTTCTGCACAAATAAAAATAAGTACACCTTTTTAGATGGATGCACAGCACCCATTGTACTTGTTCACCAAGAATGGAGTTCTGCAAAACAGTTAAGTACAACGTAATCAGTAGTAGTCCACATTACCTAGTACAGCAGAGTAACTAACTCACTAGTCACTACACATATTAGCATTCATTTGTTATGGTATGGTACCCAAGCTCATCTCCTCTATACTGCTACTCTAGTCCATGGAAAGTTAGACTGAACCATGTAACCTAACCAGTTTGTACATCAATGTCTACAGTTTTGCGCATGCTACCTCGCAGCTTGTTGCGCAGTAAGAGAAGACGCCTTTGAGGCCACATGATTGTTCAAAGCATACACCTGAAGAGTTTGGAAAATAAAAAGGCCCGTATTTACTTTTTGAATGTGGATTGTGGAATCGAGTTTGCTTACAGCCTCAGGTTACACCTTTTTTTTTTTAGCATGACAGCTAAAAACTTGCATAAATGTATTTAATTTTTTCATACTGTCTAACGTGCACCACTTTTGTCATTATTTTTCGGCAGATGAGAAGATTTCCTTCTACGAAGCAAAGATTTCCAGAGCTTACCAAAAAGAGGCATATGCAACCAGTATACGTTCAATGGTGAGGGGTCTCCGACATTTCCCACATTTCCCTATCGTGCACTGGTAGCTGTACAAATGTAGATTACTTTATTCAGCCTTTTTTAACTCTGGATTTTTTCTGGTGGCCCTTGACGTATTTCACGGAACAACTTAAAAACATTGATGTTACTTACTTAGTTACTTCTAACAAAATAAAGGTTTTGAAGTACCACATTGACTCGGAAGTATATTTTCTGTGTCTGTTGTCTTGTAGACTTACACGAGAGAGTGAGCAAAAGGGGGTTACTTAGGTTATGGATTGTGTAATAAAAGCATTTGGCATCTTCGTATTGGGGTTCAGGAAAGGGGTAATTGAATAATTTACCAATGACTGAGCCCATATAGGTTGTCGTTCATTGAATTGTGGGTTCCTCTGAGTTCTGTGACTGAGGTGTAAGACTGTAAGTAAGTAAGGTCCAACCTGCCTATCACCAACATCCAATTTTGTGGTGCATACATAGTTATGTATGTGACTGCATAGAAGAATACCCGCAAGAGTAGTAGTGGTATACTAACGCTTACAAAATACTAGACCAACATCTGGATGCATACTTGGTTGGTGTCAATTGGCAAAGAAGAGACATTACAGAGGAAAAAGCATAGGACAGGAGTGGACCCTGTGCCTTCCGCTATTCTATCACAGATTTTTTGAAAAGATTAATACCTTAACTAAAGAGTGGGCAACAGGGCAAGCTTACCTACAGACAGTCTAGTAGTAGCACAGAGAGTCATAGCAGAGGCTCTTTGAAGGAACAGAAAGGCAGGGACAGATAGTACTACCCAAAATTTTGAAAACCTAATCAAAATCAAACAAGCATTTGTCAAAATTTAGTTAGGTGAAATGTCATTAATCGGTTGGAAAAAAAAGCTCCGTTAGAAAGTTAGGGAAATATCATTGTTCCAAAAGAAAGCACTGTTGGACTTACTGGGGACAGCAGCAGGATCCTCAGTAGAGGAGCTCTGTGCCTGTGGTTCACATTCACCCGCCGACTCGGTCCCAGCCTTCTGCTTGCCCCTGGGTTCTGTGGTTCATGTAAGAAATAATAAAGAAAGAGAAAAACATTGAGTGCTGTGAAACATAGACAGCATTTCAAAAACCACTGCTACAACATTAAAAGAAACAAACATTGGTCTACCAAATGACTACTGCCTTGCATGATTCACTGACTAGTGTATATACTTGGAGAAAACAAATCAAATGCTCCATAAACATTCTGATTGCAGATTACTAAGTAACACAGAGGCAGTACCACCTGAACAACACCACCTATTCAAGAATGGGGTAATCAATTATCTGTAAGTAGCCATTTCTTTTTAATTTTTTGCCAGCAAAATGCATAGATCACAAGGAGAAGACATGCTTAACTTTGTGCATACTAACACGAAATTGTACGTTCATTGCATCATATTTTGTTCTGCTACTGACTGAATGCTACTGCTGCCCTACCCACTCAATAAACAAACTACATCAGTTCTATGGAGGGCTGAGGCAGGGGCGGCACTAGGCTCATGGTGGTCCTGGACTCCTGGCCAGGGAGCGTAGGTAGGGGGGCCCGGAAGAGGAGGTCGGGCGGAGCACTGAGGCCAGTGAAGAGGGGGGGAGTCAGGGTGTTTGGAAGTGGAACAGAGCCGGAGGCACCAAATCCCTGCCAGGGGCCACCACGCAAATATGTATCCATCCTCTGAGGATTATTAAATTAAGGATATATATTGGTGGGGTGGCCCCTGGCGTTTGGTAGCCCTGTGCAGTTGCACAGCTTGCACATGCCTAAAGCCGGCCCTGGCCGAGGTAAGAAGAACAAAGTAACTTTAGCATTCATTGCCAGAGGAGGATTCATGCAGAAGAGAAGGCCGTGAAAAAAAAATGATACAATATGCAAACACGTACAATTATCCATCAACGGCTATTTCCCTGACGGACAAAGGAAGGACACGACTCTATTAATAGCATTAACTAACTTCAGTTCTCTACAATAAAGAAAATCTCACATCAATAAACAGCAAAAGCTAGCGCCAAATTGAACACGCAAGAGTCAGTGAAGATGATGAAGCGCAGCACAGACCAGTGTCATACAATTACAGTAGATATAATAACGGAATACATCGGAAATGTAACTAGGAGCACCAGTCATCGCGTTACTTATTCAGCCAAGATTTACAAAGATACAATAACAATACTTATACTACTATAGAGATATATATTATACACACACTTTTTTTTAAGGGTAGCCACTCCCCAAGACCCACGACCTCGACGCCAAGCAGGTCCAACAGGTCCTGCTCCCGGTCCAAAATGTCTGCCCAACGGTGGGTCAGCTGATGGTGGGTACGCCGGATACCGGAGCAGCGGAAGACTGCCCGGCGCACCTTCACCCACCGCCGGAGACGCTCTTCAATATGGTGGTAGCCGAAGCCGGGCCTGCCGATTGCTGCCAACATCAAGGGGAGGTGGCGCTGGATAAAAAACACCAGGGCAGCCACCTCCTCCTCCCCAAAAAGTTGGCGGGGCCTCACCCCTAGGGGGCGCATTCTGCCGCAAGGCAGCCGGGTTTTTTGGGGCACAGGCGCCTTGCCCTTTGAGCCGCCGCTGCTGCTGGCGCCCTTGACCATGGTTCTGGGTGGAGGGGAGAAGAAAAGTTCAAGACAAAAAGGTAGGGGAAAGAAGAAGCAAGGTAAAAGAAGGAAGTAAAATAAAACAATAGAAAAGTTGTAAAAGTAGAAATAAAATGAAAAATATAAACCTAGGCACAGAGAGAGATAGGTAATAACTAAAGAAAGTTTGAAAAAGTGGGTAAAAAGACCAGGATTAAATAGATTTCACCAAGATGCAAAAGTAGGCCCAAAACCATAGCCAGTGTGTGAGATCCAAGATGGCTGCGCCCATCGCGACCGCATGGGTAGGTTCGCGAGATATTTAGCGCGATCACGCACTTTTGTAGTGCGAACGAGAAGATGAGTTCCCGAACATGTCTTGCACAACGCGACCACGTTACTTGTGACCCGGAACAGGAAATAAGGGAACGCAAGCGGGCGGGACAAATCTCTTGGGTAACTTAGCGCGCTAGCCATCCCGAGCATGCAGGCAACGCCCCGAACACACGCACCGCGCTCCCGAAGACAAAAAACGGCGCGCGAACGGGCCTAGCAAGCAACTACGCATGGCTGCGGAGCTACGCGTAGTTCGTGGAGTGCAACTGTGTCTTCGCGTAGCTCCGCGGAGTCCGACTCCGCGAACTACGCCCAGGGTTAGTTTTGACTCGGCCACTGAAGCGGCTGCCATCTTGCCTCCCGGAATCCAAAACATGTATTTTTAGCCAGTCAGTCAATTCAATTTATTTGGTTATAAAGATAAAACCATAAAAGTACACAATAAGAACAAACCCAATTAATGGGTATCTTTATAAGAGCAGAAACTCACGTGTACATGGCCATTCCTATAATCAATGTCCTGTAACATTTATAAATATTACATCACAGGGTCCATCTCTTAAAAGCAAATGAAGATCCTACGTGACAAGTTAAATACAGTAATAATAGCAGGTACTGTGGTCTCCTATTACTTGTTTAGTGCAAATCAGTCAATTCCACAGGTATCCTTTATAGTTAAAAACAGTTTAAGTAAGTCAAGTTTACAAAGTTGGCTCATAGTTTAAAGCTTCCAGGTGTACCAAGGTTTATGCTTCTTCCAAGGGCAGATATGATAAATTCTAGAACACCTAGACAAATATCCCCATTTTCCAAAGCACACAAATAATAAAAAGCATCCTGATAATAGATATATTTGCCAGTTCTAAAAATTGGAGCACTGCAATGAGGCTGGTAACTTTTGGGAGTCATAGACTTCTGCCACCACCTACTCTTTATTTAGGTATATTATGATAGATCTTGAACTCTTATATTCCAAGGTTGTTGGGTGTGTTGCACCTTCATTCCTATTGCCAGCTGTGATGGCTTGGTTTTTTGTGGGGATGGATTTTTTGCCTGTTAATCCTGGCATCTTTGGCATTGTTCTCGCCTAACTATTTGACTTAAACCATCCTTTTTTTGGCAGCTCTGTAGTGGTGGCTCTAGAGTTGGCGGCTCTGTGGTTGGCAGCTCACTATTTGGTGGCTCACTATTTGGTGGCTGTAGAAAGGGCCAGTTTTTGCATCGTTATCCTTCACTTTTTGCCTAACATCTGATGCATCCTGAATTGATGTGCCCTGGTTCCCTGCCAAACAGGTTTCCAGAGACTATGTTCTTTCCTTAAACTGTACCTTTGTGTCCACAGTTGGCAAGACTCTGACCACAGGTAAGCCCCTTGTAAAAGGTACCATGGGTACCATGGGCACTGTGACCAGTGAAGGCCTCGAAGGGCTGCAGCCCTTATTGTGCCACCCTTAGAGGCCCTGCATCTTAATACACACACACTTCCAGTGCAGGCTGCATGTTTTGGTGCAGAGAAAAGTGAAGAGTTAACATGGCACCCATCCCTGTGTGCCATGCCTGCAATCCACTGCCTGAGGCCTAGGAAACTCACCCCTCTAGCAGGGTACACAAGCCCTACTGTGAGTGTTCAGAGGCGTGAGACTTGTACCCCTACAGGTTCTAAGTCTGTTCTTAGACATTGTAAGTGTAGTAAAGTCATAAAGAGTAAATGGTCTGAAAGTTGGTCATTACGAACGCCACAGCTCCATAATGGCTTTACTAAAAACTGGGATGGTTGGTAGCAAACTTCTCAGCTCTTTACACCCACACTGATGCCAGTGTGGAATTTAATGTAAAATGCACTAAGAGGGCATCTTAGCCTGACATTTGCCGCCACCAGACAGGTTTCTGTATCCCTGGTTAGAGAGCCTCTGCTCTCTGGGTCCAGAAAGAAAGCCCATCCTGGGCCGAGGTGTCATACCTCCTCCTGCAGGCAGGGTTGGGTCCACCAAAGGGGAAGCTTCAAAGGTCTGCCACTTTTGGACACTGTCCCTGCCTTTTGCTGCCCCCAGCAACTGATTTCAATTGGGTTTGGACCCCAATTTGGGTGGGAGAATTGGTGGGAAATCCAAGTTAGGAAGAGAGGTGTGCCCACCTTTGCCAACCTCATCCCTCAGGTGGTGGAGGTGAGGGTAAGCACACGTCTGTCTCCTCCATCTTGAAGATGAGGGGGCTCAGCCAATTAGGAAGAGGATGATTCCCTCTCCCACTGGAGCATGTCATAATAGGGGGGTGCCCATCCGAAGTAATGGACCCGTTGGTCCCTACCTGCACACTCCTAAATTTAGTATTTAGGGTTGACCCTGAACTTTGCCTCCTCAGACTCGGGGAACAAAGAATAAGGACCAAAGAGCCCTGCTGACTCAGGAAGGAGAAGAGGACACCAACTTCCCTGTTGGAAACGGGACCCTGGCCGGCCAAGACTTGCGTCGAGGTCAGTCAGGGATCGCCATTTCCAAGTGTCAGGGCAAGGGAGTCACACACCAAGGCAACCCCCACTCGCCCTCTAGGTAACGTGGCGCGAGCAGTCAAGGCTAAACTTGGAGGCGATGTAAGTTAAGTATTTGCGCACGCACCCCAGCAACAACTCTCAAGGCCCACCACAAAGAAACACTCCACACAAGGTTATGTAAAAATAGCCTTTGTATTATAATAAATATACATCAGATAAAACACACATCTTGTTACACTGTGCCAACAGGCACGGGCGGAATTTACAAGGGATATTTGTACAGGACAGGACCACTTGGATCACTGTCAAGGGTAATAGCACTTTAGAAGCAATACCTTCAGTAATAAAGCAATACTTTCAGTAATAGCAATACTTTCAGTAATAGCATACAACCAGTAATCACTGGTAACAGGGCCTCACTAGCACCACCTGTACTAGGGAGAAAACAACCACCTACACGTCACACTACCTGTAGGGGTGCAAAAGCAAAACACATGATGTCGTAACATTCAGAGGTGTAAAGGCACATGACGCATAAACAATACATTCAGAGGTGCAGAATCAATAACAATTTCGCCAAACTCACAAGTCACCACCTGTGACTGTCCCGGTGTCCCAATGTCAGGGCCTAAACGTGGCAGTTGCCCACAAAGTGCTGGGCAACTGGAGCAGGGAAAGTTAGCGCAAAGTTGGAGCCTCTCTGGGCTCAAAGAACCACCACTGTGGCACTGGTGAGCCTCTCTCAGGCTCTCTTACACCAGTAAGGGGGGGGGCTGCTGAGCCTCTCAGGGCTCCAGCAACAAAAGGGTGCAGCCTCGCTGGGCTGGGGGGTCCCTCGCTCTGGGGACCCGGATCACAGACAAATGCCCCTCAAGAGCCTCGCAGGCTCACGGACGAAATGCCCCTCAGAGCCTCTCTGGGCTCGTAGTTAACGTACTCGCGAGCCTCTCTGGCTCGCCAAACAAGAAATGCGCCGGTCGTTGGAGCCTCTCTTAGGCTCGGGTTGGAGTCCCCCTCTTGGGGACTCGGGTCGCTCAACAATGCCCCCTAAGAGCCTCTCTGGCTCTTAATCACTACAGGCGCGAGGTCGCGCTACAGAGAGGGGGTGGGGCGGACACCGGCAATGTGTCCCGACGCTCCCCCCCTCCTCTGCAGGCACCTGCACTCACCGGGTTCGCGCTGGGCTCTCCAGCGACGGCGGGTCTCTCCCGCTGGTCCCGGGGCTCTCCTCTTCACTCGGGGAGCCTCGGCAGGCTCTCTCGCGGCTCGGCGATGGAGGCGGGACTTCCGGGTTGACTCTCCCGGGCCGCGCGGTGATTGGTCGGCCGCCTCACCACTTCCGGGTCGCCGCGGGCAGCGCGGCGGCTCGCTTTAGGCAGGCAGGCGGCTTCCCAGGTGATCCGAGGAGTGGGCTCCCTCGTAGATCAATCAAACCGGGCAAAGTAAAGCGGCAATGAGCGGGGTGGCACCCGCGCCGCCAAATCACCACACGGGGCGGACAAAATACAGCGCTCGGGCAAAATCCAGCGTTTTCCAGCGCTAGGCAGGCGATCTCAGCGCTCCCAGCGCTGAAGGGCAGAGAGCAGCGCTCTCAGGCAAGAAGTCCTCAGTGCTCCCCAGCACTGGAGGACAGGACAGGGCTCCAGCAGGGCTGGAGGCAGGCAGGGTGGGGGCAAGGCTGGGCCAGAGCCAGCACACTGGGTCTCCAGGCAGGGAGACTCCCCAAGTGGCGGTCCTTCTGGCCCCAGCAGCAGCAAAAGCCCCCTCTGGCAGGATTCCAAAGTAGAACATTTTCAGTGGGGACACAGCCCCTTCTTATACTGACAAATCCTTTGTTTCAGGGTGCAGGGTGGGGGAAAAACCAGTCGCAGCTGGTTCTGGAGCACTCCTGATGGCCCAACCACCCATTTCATTCACTGGGGAGGCTAGGGTCATTAGACACACCACAGGGGGGCGGAGCCAGCATTGTGTGGGGAAAACCCAGCCCATCCAGTACACAGGTACACTCCTCCCACACATCACTCATGCTAATCTCCCACTCACCACCGGGCAGACCCATCCAGACTTCCTGGAGCCTGGCATGCCAGCCAGCTCCAGCCAATCACGCTCCAGCACCCTCACTGCACACATATCTCAATGTCCAGAAGTAGCACTTCCCAACTAGACATACACATGCCGCAGACACCATCTCGCAGCATTCACTCTCACGAGTTTATACATACTAAACTCGAGCCTGCACTCCCCACGCATCAGGAACTACCAGGGACACACACATTCCCCATGCATTCCTATGGGAGGGCAGGCCAGCCATACTACACGCACGCACTTTCACTCTGGGACTCAGGGGAAAGTGCGCAGAGACCCAAAAATCACTGACACAGGGTCACAAATAAGGCAAAAAGTCTAGGGGTGAACCTGCCCTGCGGGCCAAGTCCAACATTCCCCAGCCCTACCAGCATGTCAAGTCTACGACCTGCCTACAGCAAGAACCCCGGCAAGTCCAGCAGCCAGCAACCCCCAGAGCCCAGAGGATCTGCCCTGCAACCTTCCTTCAGACTGTCTCCCATGATTACTGGATTTGCTCAAATAAACACTCACCTCTATATTCCAGATAGTGGTGTCTCTGTGGTTCTGCACCCGACACACACGGCTGAGTTCGAGTGGCCCAACACCACAAGGAAGTGTCCCAGCAATCCTGACCTGTTATCTGGGGATCCTTGGCCTCCCTCAAGCTGATGCCTGCAGCCTCAACCTGAAGGGTCCCCCTGACCGTGACCGGAGCTTGTAAGAAAACCAGACTCCTGATGACACCCCTGCACTAGACACCTCACGGCCTTGGATGGCCCAATCGGCAGAGTCCAGGCATACCCCAAGATCCCAACTTACCTCTCCAGCCAGTGGTCGCCTTAAGGAAGCCTCCCTGCCCATACCTGCAGCATCTTTGTGAAACCAAAGGTCTGCATTGAAAAGCACAGGATCCCCAACATCAGACTTATACCCTGTGTATGTATGTATGTATGTATGTATTTACATTTATAAAGCGCGCTGTAACCCTACTGGCATCCAGCCACCCAAGTGCCACTGGTAATGCAGCTCCAGTGCTGGTCATTGGCCCCTGCAGTGCTGACCTAAACCTCAGGAACTTTGCTCCCACATCGAGAACCAGCTCGAAAGCAGTCTCTAACCTAAGGCCCCCTTATCACCATTAGCTAAATTGGGCCCCCTTCACTCTGCCACCCCAGTGCCGCTGGTGGTGCAACTTGAGTGCCCTCCAGACCTTGGTGAACCTTGGTTCTAACCCCCAAAACTCACCCTTGTAAGTTGTGTACTTACCTGTGAAAGCACTAACACTTTTTCCCCAAAGGAACCCATATAAAGAGATTTGGGGCCTAAAAGTGACTAAGTGTTTAACTGCATTGTATAAAAAAGATAGAATTATATTGCAAAGTATAAAAAGCCGTACATACCTTGTATTTAGATATACTAAGGTGTGGTATCTAGGCATACCACCCCAGTACTCAAAGTAATTCAAAAGTAATCCAAAGGTATTCCAAAGGTAATTATTGTGTAATTTCAATTGATTTCAAAGCATTTACCAACCTGTAACAATTGTAAATGCCAGCACAACTGCATTTCCTTGAACAGTCTTGCATTTGAAAGTATATTTCACTTCCCTGTATCAAGTCCTGCTTGGTTCTCAATTAAAACAGAAGTATACAATTGTTATACTTATCTTATTGGTCTGAATTCTGTCTGAGTGTGTGATCCAGTTCTTGATTGAGTGAATACAATAAATGCTTACCACACTGTCTGGATAAGCCTAACTGCTCATCCACACTACCACAAAGAGAACTATTATTACTTACCTAACTTGGCATCTGCTATACCTCTGGGGACTCCCTGCACACTATACTTCATTTTGGTATAGTATATACAGAGCCAGCTTCCTACAGCAGCCTTTACTATTGTGGTGCATTTCCTTTGATGGACATCACGATCCTGTTATTTCCAATACCCGAACCTCTATTTTTTTTTAACAAAATGCTGCCGTCCAGTCTCTCAGGTAAGCATGCCGGCGCTTTTGGAGTTCTACACATTGGTTTATGTACCAAAAGAAGGTAATAAAAACCTTTATTTAAAAAAACTTTAGGTCAAATAGGCTTAGAGAGTGGTAATCCTGTCTGACAAGGTCGACCTGTAGTGGTCTTTTCTGCCAAGGAGAGGACAAAGACTTTGCTGTGTGCTGTGCAACCTGCTTACAAAAGAACTACAAGGGCTTTAAGTAGGGTTTGCCTCCTGTTCTGAATTCTTAGGGCCACAAAGACTTCACCACCAGCTCCCCTGAACTTCCTTGCTGAGAGTTCCGACCTGCCAAGAGGAGCCTGTTCCTGTGTTGGGCCTCTGGAGGTTGTTCAAGCTGCGCGGGTTGGAAAAGCGAAGCAACTAAAGAAGTGTAACCCATCCGCTACCATATCCGCCGCACTGCCATTGTGCGGGAAGAATTTCCATGCACCTTCACCGTGCCGCTGAAGAAACCGACCTAGAGCCTGCCCGCAGCTGGGTAAATCCCTGCACGCTGAGTCTTGTACACTGATCTCAGAAATCCGAGCTCACTGACTCCCGCGCAGGCCCTGCTGTGCGAATGCAAGAACCAGCTTATTGTGGGACCGAGGCTAGAGAGATTGATGCAGCGCTGTTGTCGCCGCATCAAGAACCGATGCATTCCTGTATCCTCACTCATCGTACCGGATTCCAGGTCTACAATAACGATGGGGCTTAAAAAAACAAACTATTCTTTTTAAAAGCAGGCTCGTTTCCTTTAGGAATAGATTTAAAAAAAGGTTTTCTTCATCTAAATCAGATCACAGACCTATTGGTCTGCTGATCCATGCAGTGTACTATTCCTGTGATGTCATTCAAACATAGGAAGTAGCAATTTGCAACCTACCTCATTAGTAGTGATAAGGTAGGTAGATCAGGATCGACCAGAACCTCACTCTTGATGCTCATGTCACTACTACAGCTGGCACCTGCTTCTACACATTCAGCTTACCCAGAAGAATCTTCCCCCTGTTACCTTCCTCCCAGTGGCGTAACAAAACATGAGGGGGCCCCCCTGCAAACTACATGGAGGGGGCCCCCCTCCCATTCTCCGTGCCAGTCTAGAGCTCTCAGGCCAGCGACCCGCCATACTGCAGGGGATGCGGGGCGATTGTTATGCCACTGTCACCAATACAGCCATTATAAGTAACACTTACCTTGCATCCTTCTCCTCTCTGCCTTGCACCCTTCTCCCCCGCCGCCTTGCACCCTTCTCCACCTTGCACCCTTCTCCCCTCTGCCTTGCACCCTTCTCCCCTCTGCCTTGCACCCTTCTCCACTCCGCCTTGCACCCTTCTCCACTCTGCCTTGCACCCTTCTCCCCTCTACCTTGCACCCTTCTCCCCCTCCGCCTTGCACCCTTCTCTACCTGCCACCCTTCTCCTCTCTTCCTTGCACCCTTCTCCTCTTTGCCTTGCACCCTTCTCCTCTTTGCCTTGCACCCTTCTCTTCTCTGCCTTGCACCCTTCTCTTCTCTGCCTTGCACACTTCTCCCCTCTGCCTTGTACCCTTCTCCCCTCTGCCTTGCACCCTTCTACCCTCTACCTTTCACCCTTCTCCCCTCTGCCTTTCACCCTTCTCCCCTCTGCCTTTCACCCTTCTCCCCTCTGCCTTTCACCCTTATCCCATCTACCTTGCACCCTTATCCCATCTGCCTTGCACCCTTCTCCCCTCCGCCTTGCACCCTTCTCCTCTCTACCTTGCACCCTTCTCCCCCTCCGCCTTGCACCCTTCTCTACCTTGCACCCTTCTCCTCTCTTCCTTACACCCTTCTCCTCTCTTCCTTGCACCCTTCTCCTCTTTGCCTTGCACCCTTCTCCTCTTTGCCTTGCACCTTTCTCTTCTCTGCCTTGCACCCTTCTCCTCTTTGCCTTGCACCCTTCTCCTCTTTGCCTTGCACCCTTCTCCTCTTTGCCTTGCACCCTTCTCCCCTCCGCCTTGCACCCTTCTCCTATCTGCCTTGCACCCTTCTCCCCTCCGCCTTGCACCCTTCTCCCCTCCGCCTTGCACCCTTCTCCCCTCCGCCTTGCACCCTTCTTCTCTCTACCTTGCACCCTTCTCCGCCTTGCACCCTTCTCTACCTTGCACCCTTCTCCTCTCTTCCTTGCACCCTTCTCCTCTTTGCCTTGCACCCTTCTCTTCCCTGCCTTGCACCCTTCTCCTCTCTGCCTTGCACCCTTCTCCCCTCTGCCTTGCACCCTTCTCCTCTCTGCCTTGCACCCTTCTCCTCTCTACCTTGCACCCTTCTCCGCCTTGCACCCTTCTCTACCTTGCACCCTTCTCCTCTCTTCCTTGCACCCTTCTCCTCTTTGCCTTGCACCCTTCTCCTCTCTGCCTTGCACCCTTCTCCTCTCTGCCTTGCACCCTTCTCCCCTCTGCCTTGCACCCTTCTCCTCTCTGCCTTGCACCCTTCTCCTCTCTGCCTTGCACCCTCTCCCCTCTGCATTGCACCCTTCTCCCCTCTGCCTTGCACCCTTCTCTACCATGCATCCTTCTCCCCCTCTGCCTTGCACCCTTCTCCCCCTCTGCCTTGCACCATTCTCGGCCCCCCATTTCCCTCTCCCTGCGGACGCCCATGGTGTGTTCTAACAAGCGTGCTTACCTGAGGGCACCATTTTGCTGCCTCGTCCCTTCTCATGTGAGCTTTGCCCTGGAGAATACTCTGTCTGGGGGCCCCCACTCCCACCCTTGTCAGGGTCCCGAGCACTGCTCTGTGCTGTCTCTTGCTCTTGCTCTCTGAGGCCCCCACCCCATCCTTGTCCCTGTCTCTTCTCTTCTCTTGTGGGGTGGGCCCCCCACCCCATCCTTGTCCCTGTCTCTTCTTGTCCCTGTCTCTTCTCTTCTCTTGTGGGGTGGAGCCCCCACCCCATCCTTGTCCCTGTCTCTTCTCTTCTCTTGTGGGGTGGGCCCCCCACCCTCTCTTCTCTTCTCTTGTGGGGTGGGCCCCCCACCCCATCCTTGTCCCTGTCTCTTCTGTTCTCTTGTGGGTGGCCCCCCACCCCATCCTTGTCCCTGTCTCTTCTCGGATGGGGGCCTGTCCCTGTCTCTTCTCTTCTCTTCTCTTGTGGGGTGGGGCCCCCACCCCATCCTTGTCCCTGTCTCTTCTCTTCTCTTGTGGGGTGGGCCCCCCACCCCATCCTTGTCCCTGTCTCTTCTCGGATGGGGGCCTGTCCCTGTCTATTCTCTTCTCTTGTGGGGTGGGCCTCCCACCCCATCCTTGTCCCTGTCTCTTCTCTTCTCTTGTGGGGTGGGCCCCCCACCCCACCCCATCCTTGTCCCTGTCTCTTCTCTTCTCCTGTGGGGTGGGCTTTGTTTATCGAGAGGAGAGAGTGGGGGCCGGGCTCTGTGCTGCCTCAGAGGAGCAGTGGAGACTGCTGTCTCTGGTGCCCCCATCCTCTTTTTGGGACTGCCTCTGGCTCTGACTGAAGAGAAACAATGTATATTGATACTTTGTTTCTCTTCAGTCAGAGGGAGGGGGCGAAGGGCTCCGAGCAGGCTGCACCTGCTTCAGACGCAGAGGGAGAGAGGCTTGCTTCAGCGCAGACCTCTCTCACAGCTCTCAGAAGAGCTGAGGGGGCCGGGCCCCCTGGTGGCCCCTTCATTAACTGTAGAGAGTGAGGCCCCCCCCGCACTGCGGGGTCTGCGGGGGCGTTTGTTACGCCCCTGCTTCCTCCACTAAAAAAACATTGATGCGAGCCCTAGTACTAAGTCGTCTGTACTATTCTAACGCACTGTTGGCCTTGGCCAACGAAGCCTCCTTAAACAATTTACAAGTTGTGCAGAACAAAGCCCTTAATGGACATGGGATTTTCTACTTATCTGCTAAACTTATCAAGTACACCCCCCCACAGCCCCTTCGATCAGGCACCAAGCTACTCCTTTTCACACCTAGAATTAAAAAGGTACGCAAGGGTGGCAAAGCTTTTAAAGCTCTCTGGAATAAATTGCCCCTCCAGCTTCACGAATGCCACAGCCTCTCTCAATTCAGGAAGCTTTTGAAAACCTTTCTTTTCTGATTCCCTTGGGTCTGGATGCAGCATACCGTCCTGAGCAGAGATACCCCTTTGGGGTGATTCAGCGCTATATAAATTAAGAATAATAGTAGTGATGAGGTAGGTCAGATTGTGACACAGTACAATACGGAATTTTGTGAATGGAGTTGTTATGCTAAATTATTTTTCATTCCCCAAAAAGGTGGGATGTGATTTGCGACTGGAAATTGTGTACATGTTGTGAGAAGGTGGCCTGATATGCAGTGCTCACTATTCTAGTGAACACTATGTATCAGTCCAGCAACCCTTATTGATGATTGGTTGTAAGTCAACCTTATTGACCAGCTATCCTAGTAGCGTGGATACGAGCAGTCTAAGGCTAAAGACTCGAGAGGGCGTGTTAAGCCAGCTGTTATACCACACATATACCCCTTGAACACCAAGTGAAAGGACACCACACAAGTGTTATGAAAATAAACAGTGTATTTATTGAAATCACAACAGCCCTGTACTCTTTATGAGGACAGGGTACTAAGCACAAAACAAAACTCTTACGAAAATACTTAAGTTAGCACAGTATATACAAATGCCCGAGGGGTACGGAAAACCATATACTTTGGAAGTGGAATGCGAAATTACTAGCAGGTAAGTACAGTACTAATAGGCTTTGGAATCGCTAGGTCTTGACTATAGAATCTTCAGATTACTTCTAGGAGGCCTAGGGGACTCGGGTGCAGAGTGTGCACTCTCACGAGGGATGCGGGACAAAGTCTATGGTAGCTAGGTTTCACAGAGTTAGTGTTCTCGGGCGAACCCGACCTGGTAGGAGGAAAACGAAAGTGAATTCTGACCCTTGGATAGTGAGGCTATGCTGGGGCACCGAAATGCCGAAGTTACCTAGCCCAGGGGCTGCAGCTGCATATGTCTCAAAAGACGTCGGGAATCCTCGTAGACGGACCAGGAGCCTGGAAGAAAGATGCTGGCAGGCGACCAGTGAAGAGAGTTCGAAGTGATCCAAGCCTGGATCTTGAAGAGAGATGACACCTGAAAGCAGAGGGGACCAAGTTCGAGACTACTAGCCAGTAGTCAGGTGGCACCAGGAGGGCACCGGATGGTAGTCACCTCGACTAGGTGAGTGGGTGACGCTGTGCTCTGCAGATCTCGCGGACCAGAAGGCGTTGTCGGCGACCAGGATGGAGGAGCGAGCTGTCCCACGATGGATGAAGCTGTCGGCGTCGCTGAACCCAGGATTGGGCAACAAAGCCTTGGCAAATTCAAGCCCACGCGGTGGACTCAAAATGGCGTCTGGAGTGGACCAGGAGGGTCCGGGGTGCTTCTCTTGTGGAAGGAAGCAAGGGCCAGTCTGGAGCAACCAGACCAGCAGCAGTGATGTCGTCGGGCGTCGTTAAGAAGGCCACAAGCCAGCCGGCTAGTAGCCAAACAACGCGGTGAGCAGGCAAAAGCAGAAGGGCCCCACGCAGATCGTGGAGATGCTGGAGGGCTGATCTTCGGTGCTGGAGCTGCTCAGGGTTGGGGCTTCTCGGACCCCAAAGCACTCACCAGTGGAACACACGGTGGGCTTGTTGCAAAGAAGTCGTGCAGTCTTGGCGATCGTCGGTCCCTCGAGGTCTCGTCGCACTCACGGTTCTCAGCTTGGCTGCAGAGGTGAGTAGAGGTCAGAGGTGCCAGGGAAGCCGGGTCTCGTCGAGCTGGGCAGTCGGATTCCGGAGGAAGGACTTGCAGCAGACCGCAGTGTTCTTAGGATGGTGCCTGCGGATGCAGGGTGATTACTCCTTAGCCACAAGGGAGAATCTTGAAGAAGAAATCTTGATGTCCTTTCGCAGAAAGTCGTGTCTTGATTCCAAAGATGGTCTAATTTGAACAGGGGGCCCGCTCCTATCTTTATACTAAAAAAGGGGGCTGACCCGGTGACTAGGTCCTGCCTATGGGTGGGACTAGGAGGGGGGTGGTTACACCCCTCTCCCATGCCGGACTTTCCCCAGGCCAGGGGCTGGTGTTCCCCTGGAACTGGTTCTGACCGGCCTATGCGTAGTGAGCACCAGGGTTCCACTCAGCAGTCACCTTCCTGTAAAGCCCTGCCTACCCAGGATACACAAAACCCTGTCTGGGACGGTGCTAGCACCGCCCTCGACAGGAAACCCTTTGTCCAGGCTCCCCTCGCTGGAAGGACTCCCAGCTGCAGGGGGTCAGACTCGTGTCTGTGGTGGCAGCATCCATTTTGTGGAGCTGAGGCTTCGTTTAACTTTAACCGGGGTTCACAGTTACATACATGTCGTGTCCCTCTAGAAGGGTGGAATGCTAACCCCGTTGCCAGAATTGGCGAGGGGTTAGTATTCCAATTCGTATGACACCTTACTCGACATGTTTTGATAAAGGAATACCAAAGATAGCATTTAACCGCGAGGATTATAATGCACTGAAGAGTATATGGTATGCGATATCATGGAACAGCTATTAGGACTTGGTTCCGCAAGCTGCAGGCAGGCTCAGCTCATGCCAGAGCACCATCTCACACGATTCCAAGCACTCTGCCTTCAGGATTGTCAAGGCCTGCCATAGGAGTGACTGATAGGAATCTGTGTGTCCATTTTAGGGTTAGATATAGGTATACTATATCTACAGCAAAGGGTGATTACACGACTTTGCCCCAGCTGTCATGCAGCCAGTTGTGTCAAATTTAGGAGGCCAGCCAGGGGTGGCATAATACATTCTTCAGCCCCTGGTAGGCCCTGGGTACACCTATGCCCTGAGTTACAGGGTCTGATAAGGTGGCCCAGTACCAATTGGTAAATGCACCTAGGGTACATGTTGTAATTTAGAGAGAGAACAGCCAGGCTGTGGGTCTGATTGGCAGGCCCACAGCCAGAGAAAGTCGTAAACCAGTGAAACAAAAGCAAAAAATCTGGGTGATCATAGGATTGCAGACCCTACTCTCCTACACATGTGGCTCATGGTTCCCCCATTTCCAAGGTTGGCAGCTCTGGCCGTTGGGCCTTATCTCCATGGCATAGCTCAACCACCCTTAAATTCATACCATGTAATGTTGTTTTTATATGTGTGTGTGTATGTATGTGTGGGTGTGTGTGTGTGTGTGTGGTGGGGGCGGGGTGAGATCCAACAAGACCTCATTTATGAAAACTGTTGCTTTTCTGCATAAAAACAACGATGCACCAGTTTTCACTGCGCCCTCCTAGCGACACGATGGATGTGTTGAATTTAATGTATGGCGCTCCTTGTCACAAGGAGTTACAGATGCATCAGAATTTCTAACATTTCCGTGGGCGCAGTGATAATGCATTGCTGGAGTGTGTCGCAACTCCAGCAATGGGTCATTACACATGGGCAAGTCCCATGTTAAATGTGCCTGCGTCAGTCTTACGCTTGCTGTGAGGCAGGCGTATGATTTTGATGCAGTGGCGTACTAGAAGTGGTGCAGTGAAATCTTATAGATTTCACTACGTTCCTTCTGCAAGGCTTTTTGCGCAGGAAGGCCCACCCTGTATATATTATACCTGATGCAGGTATAATGTAGCTCAGGGCTTTACAAAGCGACGTATCTGCCTAGATGCTCCACTTTGTAAATAGGGTTCAACATGGCGCATTTTTTATGACGCTGGTGTGTCACAAAAATTGATGCAACTGCAGAGCAAAAGTGCTACAGGCTTCATAAATACGGCCTAAGGGCCTAATTTACAAGGAATTAACACAGCTTGGTGCCGCAAGCCATTTGGCTGCGCTGCTCGGCGTTAATTCCACTGCAAAGGGATGCATCATATCTAGAATGATATGATGGATCCCTTTGCTCTCCCCTGCACTGGCGCACAATTTGCTGCCAGTGGCGGATGCAGGCACCCTTGCACCGTAGTGCAAGGCTGTCTGCGTCACAAGAATGATTTTTTATGTGCAGGAATGTGTATCTACCTTCACATAGACAATCTGAAAAAGTTTTTTAACTTCTGTGTGTGCTGCATTAGCACACTTTATTTATTTATTTATTTGCTTCTATAGCGCAAGAATCGAGCCCGGAAGGGTTATCTCCGCGCTTTGACTGCAACAACAGGTGGCAAAACTACTATACAGATAGCCTGAGAATGCAAGAGGGGACAGCCATTAATTATATCTCCATAAACAGATTAGTTTTTAACATTTTCCTAAATGTAAGGTGAGGTCTGTCTGAGGCTGAGCGGCAGATTATTCCACAAAGTCGGCCTCACTGAGGAGAGGGCTCGGCCGCCTTGTCTGGTTTTTTTAATAAAAGGTGGTTTAAGCAGGAGTTGGTTACTTGACCGTAGATCTCGTTCCGGTTTGTAAGGCTGTAGTAGTTTAGCTAGGTAGTTGGGGCCGTTTCCAAATAGACATTTATGGACAGTACAGCAGATTTTAAATTTAACCCGTTGGCGTATTGGGAGCCAGTGTAGTTCTCTCAACAGGGGTCCAGAAGATGTTCTTGGGGGGGCATTCAGAATCAGTCTGGCCGCCGTGTTCTGGACCACCTGCAGTCGATTGATGGCATCCTCATTGGCTTGTATCAGAAGCCCATTGCAATAGTCGAGACGACTTATTACAAGGGCCTGTACCAGGGTCTTTCTGTAAGTGTCCGGTAAAAGAGGAAAAACTCGCCTGAGTAGTCCAATGGTGTGAAAACAGGCTCCTGCAATTACATTTGCATGTTCTTTTAGGGTTAAGTTTTGGTCCAGTTTCACACCCAGATTTTTGATGGTTGGTTTTGGGGAGGGTACAGGTCCCAAATCCTGGGGCCACCAGTCAGGAGACCAGAGCATGATAGCTTTCCCAAAGAGCATCACTTCTGTCTTCCCGACATTACACTGGAGGTAATTGGAGGCCATCCAGTTGGAGATGGCCCTCATACCTTCCGCAAAGATTTCCCTAACATTAGAGTTAGGGGCATGGAAAGGGTAGAGGAGTTGAGTGTCGTCGGCGTACGACACTGGTGTGAATCCGTACTTCCTCACAATCTCAGCAAGGGGGGCCACATACACATTAAATAATGTGGGGCTTAGACATGAGCCCTGTGGCACCCCCTTAGTGAGCGCCCTTGAGATGGAATGATAGGGGCCCAGGCTGACAGATTGTGAGCGGCCAGAGAGGAAGCTTTCCAACCATGCGAGCGCCTGACCTCTAATGCCCACTCCTTGTAGTCGGTTCAACAGGATTTTATGTGATACAGTGTCGAAAGCAGCTGACAGGTCTAACAGCACCAGAATCATCGAGCCTCCTCTATCCTGTGACATCTTGATGTTATCGGTCACGGAGAGGAGTGCAGATTCGGTGCTGTAGTTGGGCCTGAACCCAGATTGAGATTGGTCCAGGCCCCCTGTTGCTTCGATGAAACTGGAGATCTGGGTGTTAACAAATTTCTCAGCCAACTTGGTCAGGAGGGGCAAAAGAGAGATAGGGCGAAGGTTGGAGAGTTCCGTCCAGGGAGAGGTGGTATTTTTACGTATCGGATTCACAATTGCCTCTTTCCACTGTTGCGGGAGTTTACCTTCTTTGAAAGAGAGGTTGAGGATTTTTGTAATGATTGGGCATAATGATCTGCTCAGGCTGTTGGTTAGCCTAGCAGGGAGAAGATCATGAGGGGAGCCAGATTTCATATTCTTCAGAAGTGTAAGTATTTCGTTCTCTGTGACTTCTGGAATGACTTTAAAGATCTCTATGGGAGTTTCTTTGCATAAAGTAATAGGGTCTTCCAAATTATTAGGGTGTTTGGCCAGGATTTTATTGTAAATGGTGTCAATTTTGTCCTCAAAGAATTGGGAAATATTATTGCACAGCTCTTGAGAGAAAGTGTCGGGACTTTCGCAAGCCAAGGGGGTTGGTAAAAGTCCTGAGGATTTTATATAATTCTCTTGTAGAGTTGGCAGCTTCATCAAGCTGGGACAGCAGGCAAGTTTTTCTTGCCTTTTTAATGTTTTTGTAGTAGGTGGATATGGCCTGCTGATAAAGTTCCTTGCTGGCGAGAGAGTGATTCTTTCTCCATTGTTTTTCCAGCTTCCTACATTTTTGTTTCTCTATTTTTAGTGAATCGGAATACCATGTTTCTTTTTTGGTGGTCAAAGGTTTTTTGACAATCTTTTGTGGGGCTAGAGAGTTTATGGTCTCCAGAAGGGTGTTATTTAGTTTAGATAGAGCCGATTCGATGTTGTCAGAATCGGAGATAATTGGCTCTTTCCAGGCTTGTTCGAATGAGTCCGGTGTGATTTTATGCCATAATCTTTTGGTAATGCTCAGAGTGGTAGGGGGATCAGAAGGTTTAGCAAGTCGTGAAAAGGAAAATTCCAGCATGCTATGGTCGGACCAGTTGATGGATTTGGGTGGGTGGCAGTGTATTAAGGGATAGTTGGTAAATATTAAATCCAATGTATGGCCTTTCCTGTGAGTGGGGCCACAGTTTCTTAAGTGAAGACCTAAAAGAGCTAGGTCGGCAAGGAGGAGTTTAGTGTCAGGGTCTTCTGCTATATCCGCATGAAAATTAAAATCTCCGAGAACAATAACATTTTCTTTAGCTCTTAAGTATGGGGCTAGTATTTCGGTTAAGGCAAGTGAGAAGCCAGCATTGGGGCCCGGAGGTCGATATATTAAGGCACCTTTCCAGTGGTCCTTAGTTCTGATATTAATTTTAAAAATCATTATTTCCATAGTAGGCAAAGTAATTTGTTCCAATACCGTAATATGGAGATTTTCTTTAAAAATGATGGCAATTCCTCCACCAGTTTTTATTGGGAGGTCCTGTCTTAAAATTTTATATCCTTGAGGGATACCCAGAGTTATGGATGGAACAGTGTGAGGCTTCAGCCAAGTTTCCGTGAGGAAACATATTTCAGGCTTGTGACTTTGGATAGTATCCCAGATCTCGACATGATGTCGGGGAAAGGATCGAACATTTAAAAGAAAGCTTTTCCAGCCGTTCGTTTTTATGGTGGTCTCATTAGCCCTAGCGAAACCAGTAATAATGGAGTTAGAAGTAGCTTGGAATCTGCATAAGGGACATGAAAACGGGCCCTCGGGAAATGGCCAGTTATCGCAAGCACACCTCTGTTGTCCCTGAGGTTGGAGAGCTAATAAGGATTGCGGGGTGTACCTGATGCGTGTGTCCTTTGTAGTGGCCATAGTGGTAATGATAAATAGGGTAGAGTGAGAGGCCCCTGGTCCCGTCCTGTCGCGGACGGGCGCAGACGGGCTTCTCTCTGGCGCGTCTCAGGCGCTTCGCTGCGCGCGTCCGCTGCGCGCTTGCTGTGACGAGGGGGCTAAGTACCCTCAGGTGCAGCAACTAGAGCGCTGACCGCTCTGTCAAAGCGGAAGTGACCTGGCTCTGCCTGACCCGCCCTCCGCTCAACGGCACTGGTTGCCGAGTCGGACCGGGGCGGGCAGGACATGAGATCGAGCCCAGGGTATTTACAATTGATTTTATATCTATTTCCACAATAGCGAGTAGCGCTTTACTAATGACTGATGAACTAAGAATACAGCGCTAATAAAATACGAGCATAAAACAAATTATTGTTTCACATAACAGTTTTAAAAGCATTCGCTGTATGAGTCAGTAGCTTGATACCTGGGCGTCAGCGGGTCGGGGAGACGCTCTCACAGTCCCCCTACCGCAGTGCGCCGCCTGCTCCTCGCTGCCTAAGTACCCTCAGGTGCAGCAACTAGAGCGCTGACCGCTCTGTCAAAGCGGAAGTGACCTGGCTCTGCCTGACCCGCCCTCCGCTCAACGGCACTGGTTGCCGAGTCGGACCGGGGCGGGCAGGACGTGAGATCGAGCCCAGGGTATTTACAATTGATTTTATATCTATTTCCACAATAGCGAGTAGCGCTTTACTAATGACTGATGAACTAAGAATACAGCGCTAATAAAATACGAGCATAAAACAAATTATTGTTTCACATAACAGTTTTAAAAGCATTCGCTGTATGAGTCAGTAGCTTGATACCTGGGCGTCAGCGGGTCGGGGAGACGCTCTCACAGTCCCCCTACCACTTAGAACTTGCAAAATGTAATTTTTTTAATGATTGTTTATGTACAGGAAGGGACACCTTCCTGCACCTAAACAATCACCAGAGGTTATTGCCTCATTCTATGGGGCACATTTTGTGACTCACCGACCACGCATTTTGATGTTTCATAATTACAAGGACAGGAAAAGTCACCCTACTTGGCATTTTCTTTCCTTGTAAATTCCGTCCCTTTACACGCAGCATTTTGCGTGATAGGGGCGTTCCATGTGTGTTTGCTGTGGGTGCACCCAAGCAACACCCATGTAACCTGAAACTTTTCCAGGTATACGAGAAATGGTAAACCTGGAAAAGCGTCTAAATGCTACGCCTCCCCAGGGAGGCGTAGGGAGGCTCAAGGATGAGAAATGCATTCATTTCTCCTAGTTTGTTTTCTTTTTTCTATGCTTGCTGCATTCTGCAACACCTCTGGTGATTGTTTATGTGCAGGAAGGGACACCTTCCTGACAATGAACAATCATTAAAAAAATGACGTTTTGAAAGTTCTATGTGTGCTAATGCAGCACACATAGAAGTTGAAAAACGCCATTTCAGATTGTTTGTGTAGGAAGAAAACCCTTCTTGCACATAAACAATCTCTGTGACACAGGCATCCTTGGGTGCTTGCATCAGCGCATAGCAGCCCATTGTGCTTCAGCGCTGGGGAGAGCACAGGAATGCAACATATTATTGTAAATATGTCCCATAACTATGCTTTGAAAGTGCCACAGTGTGGCACAGCCGAAGGGCTTGTGGTGGCATTCTGCAGCACTTTCTTGTAAATGAGGCCCTATGTGTGCTGCAGAATGCAGGCCGCATAGAAAGAGGTAAAAAAACGAGGAGAAATTAATAGATTTCTCCTTGTTGTGCCTGACTACACATAGCATTCAGACGCATTTCCAGGTTAACGATTTCTCATAAATCTGGAAATGTGTCGGGTTCCATGAATGTTGCGTGGGAACACCCACAACAACACCTATGGTACGCCCCTTTCACTCAGTGCTGGGTGTAAAGGGGCCGTATTTACAAGGACCAGAAAAGCCACGCAGGGTGACTTTTTTTCTGTCCTTGTAAATATGGGGCAGTAAATATCGCTGCAGGTGCGTCACAAAAAGTGGCTCACTGGCGGCACAAGGGGCTTGTAAATATTTCCCACAGTTTTTAATTTTGACCATTAACTATGACGAAGGGTAGTTTTTTATTATGACCAGTATTTTCCCTCGAAAGAATAACGTGGATGTGGGTCTCTGCGTCTAATTTTCCCACTAAAAAGCTATTTAAATAGTTGCATTTATATATTTCTGTTGCATTTTGTCTATCAAGATACAAAACAGAGGATATATACGGTGATACCTCCTTGGTTCCGTGGAGTGCAGTGCAGTCAGGATGATGAAATGGATCTCAAAAAAGATAACTTCTTATTATAATCCCTCACACCAAGGACAAGCTACTAAACACACAACATATTTTAACTCTTTTTTTATCAGAGAGCACATTTTGGTTTCCTTTTTAATAACTGAAAAACAAGAGAAGTACATATATTCAGCCAGCAGGAGGCAGGAGCATACCATAATTCTTTTAGAATTCGAAAGATATGTAAAGAGCATCTATTTTAATGGTACGAGCTGCAAATTATAGTGATATCAAAATACAGATAATAGCAGTTCATATATTAATGCCCTGAAGGAAATACTAGACATTAGAAGATCCTTTTATTCCTAAGTTACATGGAGATCTTAAAAGGTATCTTAATCCGCCCACTATCATGCAATTTATATGACAGTTAAGAACATTTCTGGTTTTAAATCGTACCTGGAGGACATCACCTCAAGGATAATGAAAGGAAGTAGAGCTCCACACAGGAAAGTAAGTAGGAGGATACTTTATTCCAACCAGTCACAGGAACTCCCCGGCAGCAACTGCCAATGTAAGAACATTCCCCACAGTATGTTCCACGCAGGGAACGCTCTAGCACTAAGGTTCCCAAAACAGATAAACCAGATCCCAACACATCTCCCCTCCTTCAATAGAAAGACAAAACAGAACAAATAAGGAAAAAGAATAAGAGAACAGGAGAGAAGAATAGAAAGATGTGAAACAAGATAGACAAAGTAGAGAAACAAGAAAAAGAAGCACAACCACAAATATCAGCAAGAGAACATGACCGGAAAGAACAAATGCCATAAGAAAGACAGCAAAGGCAAAACCACAGACTACTGCATATTATAATCATGAAATTTGGCAGGGAAGCGCTTAGTCCTGGATGGCCTGGATGACACACAGAAAGGAGGAGCACGTCCAGAAAGAACAAAATCATCATCCCTACCACCGACATCAGAGGACACTTTAAAGGAAGGGGAATGTGTGCCCAATCTTCTGTTGACCTCACCAACCATAGACTTAGGAACAATGGAAATGCAAGACTTATTCCACACTCTACCATCCATCAGTACCACCACACGTTCTTTTACTTCAGACACCCTTTTAGGGGACGAAAACCGAGATTCACCTTTGCGGAGAAAACCAGGTTTTCTGAATCTCACCCAATCACCCGCCTTAATATCCAGGGGATAACTTGCACCTGGCCTGGTATCATACTTTACTTGTACAGCAGCTCTGACATTTGTTACACCAGACAATTTACAAGAATCAACTATTCTTCTAGACATCCACTCTTTATTCAGTTTGGAACCAGCCACCCTTCCCCGAAGCAAAGTGAACGGGGCAACACCAGTACTAATATGAGGAGTAGTTCTCACAGCCCACAGCATATCACAAAGAGCCTTACGCCAATGCAACCCATTCACCAAAGCAAGTTGCACCTGTTCCTTGACAACCCGGTTGAAGCGTTCAAACAAACCATTACTACGTGGGCGATAAAGTGACGTACAAACATGCTTAATACCCACATCCTTAAAAAATCCCTGCATCTCGAAAGAGGTTAATTGAGTGCTGTTATCAGAGACCAGCTCTTCTGGAAAACCCTCCCTAAGAAAAACATCAAGAAAGAAACCAATGATGGATGACGAGTTGGCATTATCAACAAACCTCACCTCAGGCCACTTAGACATGTAATCAATAAGAACAAGGGCATACTTGGGAGAACAACCAATGAGACCAAAAGGACCAGCAATATCAAAAGCCAATTTTGACCAAGGTAAATTCTTTACCACAATAGGTTCAACCGGAGAAGGTCTCGTCACTTGAGACTTGTCACTAGTGACACATGTATAACAATCACACACAAAATGTTCCACATCTTTATCCAGTGCTGGCCACCAAAAATCTTGTCTAACCCTACGCTTCATAGCACGAATGCCAGGATGGCCTTCGTGAGCCAAATCAAGAATTCTGTTCCGAATGGAAAAAGGAACCACAAGTAAACCACCTCTACGTAATATGCCATCCACAACAGACAACTCATCTTTGACCCTTTTAAAAGGAACCAATTCAGAAGGACAATCCTTATCACACGGCCACACACCAGATAAACAGTCCATTACCTTCAAAACCACGTTATCTTCAGTTACTCCATCCAACCACTCTCGCTCAGAAAGAGCACAACCAACAGTGTCATATAAAGAACACACAGCACACACCATTTCCAAATCATCGCACTCAAGAATATCATTCTCAGAACAAAGGGGCAATCTAGACAAACAATCAGCAACATGATTTTTAACACCGGGCACGTACTCAAGTCGATAGCAGAACTCTTGCAACCTGAACTGCCATTTGGCAGCTCGTGGTGTAGCCCTACCACCCCCCTTTGTAGTGAATAAGTCAACTAAAGGTTTGTGGTCGGTCCTCAAAATGAATTCATTTCCCCATAAAAAGTTTTTGAAGTGCTGCACACCCCACCACAAACCCAAAGCTTCCTTCTCAATAGTTGAATAAGTGCCTTCAGCACCCCTCAGTGTTCTAGAAGCGAAAGCGATTGTTTCTTCACGACCATCACTTCTTTTTTGAAGAAGGACCGCACCTAGACCCACATTGCTAGCATCAGTTGAAATAATGCATAAGTCATTAATATTGAACAATTTGAGTGGACTAGCTTGTACAATTTCATTCTTAATCGACACAAAATTATTCTGACAATCCTCATCCCATACAAATTTGACATTTTTTTAAAGCAAATTGCGCATAGAAGCAGTTTTAGTGGAAAAGTTGTTGACAAATTTGGAATAATATTCCACTAACCTCAAATATGACCGAAGCTGATCCCTATTCGTAGGCATGGGTGCGTTTTGAATCGCATCCATAATCTTAAATATAGGTTTGATGCCTTTGTGAGAAATGTGGTGACCTAAATATTCAACGCCATCTTGCAAAAACTTACATTTGTCAGCCCTCAATGTTAAACCACAAGACTTAATAATACTCAAAACATGTTTAACCCTCATCATGCTCAAGTTCAGTTTTCCCATGTATGAGAATATCATCCTGAAAGAATACAACTCCAGGAATATCCTTAAATAAGTTTTTCATCAAACGTTGGAAAACAGCCGAAGCTAAGGCAAGGCCGAAGGGCATACGAATGTAGCGGTAAGCGCCTTCAGGAGTAACAAAGGAAATCAAATGCCTAGACTCTTTACTAAGCTCAATCTGATGGTACGCAGAAGAAATATCGAGGGAAGTAAAGAATCTAGCACTGTCTAAAGTGGTCAACAATTCATTGATATTAGGGAGGGGTTGACGGTCAACCCAGATGTTGGGGTTAAGGTCACGTAAATCAACACACATTCTCAGACAATTGTCTGATTTCCGTGCTAAAACAATTGGTGCGAGACACTCAGAACCTTTAATGGGCTCAATTACACCGGCCGCACACAACCGTTCCAGTTCTTTTTTGAGTTCAGGGCGAAGACTCAAAGGTACCTTACGAACCTTATGCGCAACAGCCTTACCATCGTTCTTGAGAACAATCTGGTGTTGGAAACCAATATGTTTTCCAAGCTTCCCGTCAAAAACTTCAGGAAACATACGTTCCCACTTGACACCAGAGAATTGAGTTACGATATGAGAAGAAGAAACAGGAACAGAATTATAAAATTTGTTACGAGAAATCACCATATCCGGATGATTAGGATCCAAAACAATGTTTAAATTACCCTGATCATCCCACCCTAAAAGATTGGCTCCCTCCTTGACCACAAATACAGTACCAGAAGCAAGATCAGAATGAAATTTGAGATTAGCAACAAATTTCCCTAAAACTTCAACCCGTTTCCCACCATACGCAAAGATTTTTATACAAGATTCCCCAAGTTGCACATTACTTAACATGTCATAATCCGCAGCATTAATTAAGGTAAAAGGAGAACCAGAATCGGCCAGAAAAGTCAGACTGGTATCATTTACAGAAATATTGCAGGAAGGTGATTTTTTTGTGAACACCTCCCAAAGCAGCTAATTCTACTACACCATCACCAAGAAATGAAGAAGAGGACAGCATAAGCAGTTCATAACACTCATCGTCAGAGTCATCAGTAATGGTTTTCACAGTTTGATTCTGATTCCTCTTGGTGGAGGTGAGTTTGCACATTCTGGAATAATGGCCCTTCTTTCCACAGTTATAACAAGTATAATTAAGTGCAAAAAAAAACTTAGCATTGCCAAGATGAGTGGTACTACCACAACGGAAACATATTACATCCTTAGGTATAGTATTGGCTTGGTTTGAAGTCACAACAGCGGAACGTGGAACTCCAGAAACAGGTTTAATAACGGACGGCAATTTGGTGGGTTTGGGATTAGATTTCAAAAGTTTAACTTCACCAGAAGAGGAAGGATTGCTCATTTCTTTCACGCAAAACTGAGAATGTTCAATAGATCTGGCAAGAGTGAGTGCAGTTTCTAAGTCAGGATCATCAGACGATAGCAGCTTCTCTTGAATTTTTTTGTCGAAGGTCTTCTCAATCAATTGATCCTGGATGATTTAATCCCTAAATTCCCTGTAATTACAATTTACCGCAAGAATTCTGATCGCAGCCACAAAATCATCAATGGATTCACCAGGAATTTGCTCTCGTTGAAGGAATTTGTGTCGTTCAAGAACAATGTTCCTTTTTGGACTAAAACGTTTGTCTAAGGTTTTGACGACTGTGGCATACTCATCCACCAACAAAGAATCATCACTGTCCCCACCAGTCACTAAAGTGCTTACAGTTTCTGTGGGTAGGGTTTTTAAAACACTCCTGCCTTCAGCCCCAAGATTGTAAATCAATAAAGCTTTCTTTTTTTTAGAAGTAAAAGTTTCACCGTCGATTGCTTCCAAATAAGCTTCAAATGTGTCTTTCCAATCATCCCATTTTACAGGAGGCGTACCTGCAGAATGTATAAAGGGTGGAGGTGCTATAATGTGATCCATATTGGCACATGGGTGAGTTGCTGCCCCACAAGGATCTCAATATTAGGAATAAACAGAACTGAAAGGAAAACAATGTAAAAACAAAACAATAAGATAGTTGAGAAGTTATCATGAATTGTGCACATCAGTTACGTTATGCTAAAAATGTTGTGCACATCAGCGGTGAAAGTAGAAAATAAAATAGAGGCTGAAAATGCGAGTAGAAAGCAATTTCTCTTTTTTTTTATAACCAAAGTTAGCTTGCAAGATGATTAGAGTTTTGCCATAGGAATTCCACTTCTTGTGTAACTAAGCACAAGTGAAATCATTCATTAATGATGGTGACAATGAAAATTAAAAGACATTCACAAGAAACAATTCGAAGTTATTTTCGATTCCTTTGAACGTCAAACTTGAAATTAGAGCGCGTATGTGAACACGCTAGAAAAAAAACGAGATTGACTGCTGATCGCGCTGAAAACAAAGCTGTGCGCGTCAGCGAGGTAGTTATAGTGATCTATCAACCAACGCGCTGAAAACAAAGCTGAGCGCGTCAGCCAGGTTGCTATGGCAATGGAGCAGCAAAATGACCACACGGAGGCGTGCACAAGGATCAGGCAGGACGTCTGGGACAGAGTCAGGCGCACACGGTCTGACGCGAGAGCAGGACTGCTCGATCGCGAAGAAAATGAAAACACAAAGTACCTTGAAATGCTGATCACGAAGACTCCTAGTCAGTTAGGACATCACCAAAACTACCAGGACAACAGGAAAAAAGGCAGACATCGCCGGAGGAGGAGCAAATAAAACAAGGAATCCGGTGGTCCAACGAAGGCACTGACACGAAGATAGCTGACCACAGCAGCTGAAACAATGATGGGGAGGCTGGATCTGGCATCAATCGTCGCCAGTGAAAAGAAGTAGAGCTCCACACAGGAAAGTAAGTAGGAGGATACTTTATTCCAACCAGTCACAGGAACTCCCCGGCAGCAACTGCCAATGTAAGAACATTCCCCACAGTATGTTCCACGCAGGGAACGCTCGAGCGCTAAGGTTTCCAGAACAGATGAACCAGATCCCAACTGATAATATGTATGGATTTGTTGTGCTTATGTGTGGCAAATCCATGTTTTGAGGGTGCGTATGTCTGACACACTAATCCTTTTTGTATGACAATTTATTGGGGGCAGCATTAAACAGTTATCTTAATGAAATAATGTACATTTCAGAAATGACCACTTCATGTTCAATGATGTGATCTAAAAATGCCTTGAGCAAGAAATACCGGTGAGCAACGGAGTGCTGGTGGTGGCAGAAGAGGGAAATTTTGAGAGTGCCTGGACGGAAGGATTGTAAGAACATGGAATGCTGCTTAGAGAGACTGCTGTTGGGGGTCTAAATGGAGAGTGTGCTGGCAGAGTACAGAGAAGGAGGGAGTGCCTAAAAGAGTTGAAGAGAGGAAGTCAAACAAAAAGTAAGTAATGCCCCTGGGATCTGATGGGAGAGGATCCTGGGAGAAGGGACGGAGGGAACAAGTGTTGACTGATAGCCTAAAGTAAAGAAGGGAGATATGTAATAAGAGGTCATGATGGAGGTCTGGCACTGGTGGTCTACTTGAAGGTTGTGCTGGCCAAGGGCCTGGAAAAGGCAGTGCGTGCCAACAATGAGGTCTAGAGGACAAACTTGGTAGCTATGGGTCTAGTGGAAATAGACTTCGTCAGAGCACGGGAAAGGAGAAGGGGCTAAAGAGGGTCTGAAAAAAACAGAATTATGGCACTGGGGCCCTGGTGTGAAAAAAATGCAACAGGAGGGCCGACAAGAGGTTCCTTGTGGAGCACTCTGCCTTAGACTTTTTTTGTTAATGTTTTATATAGCGCTACCTCGACCAGAAACCATTGGATTGCGTTACATAACACAAGCACAAGTACTTTTTACGCAAGTGGAGATAAGTGATTTGCCCAGAAGCACAGGGTGGTGAGCACTCAAACTTGGGGCATATTCCTAATGAAGTGTCGGAGCATGGAGTTAGCCTTCTTGGCTTAACACCAGGCTCCATCACTTCTGAAACGCAGGGCTGCACCGTATTTACAATAATACGGTGCACCCCTGAGTTGGCACTAGTTTTAGCTGCCTAGCACTAATGCAGGCACCCTTGCACCATTGTCCAAGGGTGCCTGCATTGCAGTGAAAGATTGTTTATGTGCAGGAAGGGACATCTTCCTGTACATAAACAGTCAATGATGTTTTGCTGTATCTATGTGTGCTGAACAATGCAGCATATATAGAAACAGCAAAAACAAGAAGAAATAAAGCATTTCTCCTTGTTTCGCCGGGGTAAGGCCAGATTGTTTTTTGGTCTTAATTTTGGCACTGCACCATATTTACGCCACCTTTGTAAATATGGGGCAGCGTCAAAATCATTGGGTGTTGCGGTGAAACGCCCACCGCAACACCCATTGCACACTGCCTCCATGATGAGTATAGCGGGAAAGGGGGCCTTATTTACAAGGCAGTGTTAAGCCATACTGCCTTGTAAATGAGGCAAAGCCTGTGTCGCCCACAATGTCACTAAAAGGGATGTTTTGGAGGTGATAGGAGCTTGTAAATATGCCCCTTGGTTTCACAGTTTTCACAATCGTAGGTTCCGATTGATTAACATTTGGCCTCAACACATCAAGACAACTTGCTGCACTGCGTCAAATGGAGAGGGCAGGAATATGCCATAATTACTAACACATGGCGCAATCCTGCTCTCCCTATGCGCTGTCCCACATGTGGCTACCAAATTCCATCAAGGGCACCCTTGCACAACGGTACAAGGGTAATTGTGTTGCAGGCAGGAGTGTTTTTGTCCAGGAAGGGACAGCTTCCTGCATAAAAACAATCCTCGGAGGATTTCCCTCTTTGCATATGTGCTGAATGCAGTGCACATAGAAAGAGGACATAACAAGGAGATGGCTTAGTACATCTGATGTGATCCCTTGCATTTTTTTCTCTCCAGAATTTTATCTAGCACTAACTCGACCCAGAGGTATCAGTGCACTTTACATGAGCACCAGTTCTGTTACAGAAGGACACATTTACTTTTGTTAGACACGGGGAGATGAAGTGGTTTGCCCAGAATCACAGGATAATGAGCATTCCAGCCGATATTTGATCGGGTTCCCCGACTTCGAGGCCCACAGCTCTAGCTGTTAGGCCACAATGATTCCCTGCCTGATCCTACGTGACACAATGGAAATGCAAAGGCTTAGTAAATCAGGCCCTTAATGTCTTCATTGACCAAATGAGTCGAAAGATGGGAGGAGGTAGTTTCTGGAAGTTGCATAGCATTGACACAGGAGCTGGTTAGGAGACAATGGTACTGAGTAGCTGGAATATGAAAATGCTGGTCAGGGGTCTTGATGGCAAAGAGAGGGTTGGAATTCTGGCACAGTGAGGTAAAGACAGGGCTTTACGTGGGATGACAAAGCTGAAGGGCCTCTCAAAGGGGCGTGGTCAATGTAATTAAGGGTGTGGCTTAAAAACACATAAGCTTAAAATCTATGTTTAGCACAGTGTGCCGCCCGACTTGTATTTTGCTGTTCCTGTTATTACTTCCAGATATATGATACAACAAGTTACATCATACCTACAAGTCAGAGCTATTGGCCTTGTCAGTAATTGCATAAGATAAATAAGCAGCAACTAAGGCTTGTATATAATATTGAAATAATCTTCCACTTAAAGCCCTGGTGACACCACAACACTGTTGCTTCTCCTGAGTTTCAAAAAGAGAAGGGAAATCCACAGAGAAAATTACTCTCGTTAAAGGATTTCCCTTCCCCTACAAGGCTCACCACATACACATGAAGTGCCTGCTGTCACTGTAGACGGATAAAACAATGAACTGCCTGTGCCAGGGCACAAAACAGAGACCGATAGAAAACAGGGAGGGAGCACACTCCTGACCTCTTAACTGGGTCGCCCCTTCGCATTATGGTCAATGCAGTTCATACGCCTCAGGATAAAGTTCGTGAGTATAAGACCAAGTTGGTGCAAGCAGGTGCTAGTATCCGATGTCTCTATACGCGAGACATGGCTCGCGTTTATGGATAGTATCAATCATCAGTAGAGATAAATTTGGGATGGTTAAGAGGCTGCTAAACAATCCAGGCTTTGTTGCCTCTCGGACGCGTAGGTGCATCGCCTATAGCTCGTCAGCTATGGAGGCTCGAGGGACCCCTAAAACAGGAAACCGGGAGAGAGCACACTCCTGACCTATTAACCGGGTCGCCCCTTCGCATTATGGTCAATTCAGTTCATACCCCTCAGGATAAAGTTTGTGAGTATAACACCGAGTTGGTGCAAGCAGGTGCTAGTATCCGATGTCTCTAGACGCGAGACATGGCTCGCGTTTCTGGATAGTATCCGTCATCAGTAGAGATAAATTCGGGGTGGTTAAGAGGCTGCCAAACAATCCAGGCTTCGTTGCCTCTCGGACGCGGAGGTGCATCGCCCATAGCTCGTCAGCTATGGAGGCTCGAGGGAGCCCTAAAACAGTGTTAGACCTGGCACCTTGGCGTGAGTTTCCCTTCCACTTTTTGCTGATGTGCCTCAGATGTTTTTGCTGGTGTCCGCTAATCAGGGCACTGCGCCACGGCCAACCCGTGCCGCAGTGCAAGTGCTCCTAATGTAAAGTGTAACTGTGATTTATGTTCCTGATTGGTTCATTGGATTTACTGTCAGTCCCCAGTAAAGTGCACAAGGAGTGCCAGGGCTTGTAAATGCCAATGCTGCTAGTGGGCCCGATGTGCTGGTTGCGCCACACACAGAAGCAGCCTGTTAAAATGTGACTAGGGTCTGCCATTGTAGAACCTGCATGCAGTCTGGTACTGTCATGCTGGCTGGGCAAGTGCACACGCTTGCCAGCCTCTAAACCTTCCCTTGACTTCATATTAGTCACCCCTATGGTAGGCCCAAGGGCAGGGTGCATTGTAAGTGTAAGGTAGGACATTCCCTGATGTGTGTGGCATATCCTAATAGTGAATTACTGCCAAATTTGTTTTTCACTATTGTAAGGCTACCTGTTCTCTTAGGCCAAGATGGGCTGCTGGAATTATTACACCCTATAATCCCAGCAGGCTCAGGGAACATGGTAGGAAGTCATGTTTAGTATGCCTGAACTCAGAATAATAAAATACATCTTTTAGTAAAGTTTATTTTAATATCCTGTGTTTGCAAATTCTACTTTTAGAAAGCTAGCATTTGCTTGCCTAACCATTTCAGCCCGCCTCTGCTAGGATGTGTATCTGACTGTCTGGGTTATGTGAGTGACAGGGCTGGGGGATGACAGGTGGTGAGTGCCAGGATTACAGCTTGGTGGGAGGTGGGAGTGCCCCTGGACTCTGAATGAGTCTGTGCTCTGCCACCACAATGCTGGCTCCGCCCCCTGGGGAGCGACTGATGACTCAGCCGGCACCTGGCCCAGGAAGGGCGAAGCACTGTCAACAAGGTACTCCTGGCTGCCCCTGTCCCCACAATGCTGGGTCCACCTCCTGTGGAGGGTCTGATGTGCCTGCCCCTCACACTGAAAGCAGAAGTCAGAGTACACCCAACAAAGTACTCAGAGACTGAATGAGGTTATGCAAAGGCCCCCCTGGCCTGAAAAGACAAAGGGAATGCTGTATAAAAGTAGGGGCCCTGCTCCTTGTAAATCAGATCCTGTTGACGCCAAGAAGAATCTCTGCCTGAAGAGAAGGACCTGGGAAAAACTGCATGGAGAAGTACTGTCTCTAATCCTGAGAGACTGGCCTGTGGTGGGTGCCTTGCTGCTGAAGGAGAGGAAGAAAAAGACTGAGAAACTCTTTTAAAACTACTTGTGCTTCTGACACTCTCCAAGGGCTTGCTGTAGAACTTGCCCCCTGAACTGCGCCCCAGGAACAGTGGGCGCTACCCCCCCCCTGGAAAGAGAAGCTGCTGTGAGATCTGCATCTGCCTGGTAACCCTCCTGAGGAAAAGCTGAGTGCGCTGTGAAGGAATCACTGCGCCCTCTGAGAGGCCCTGGGCACCCCCATCCCGCCGAGCAACGTATCTGCTACCTGGCAGGCCCCAGCTGACATCGCTAGGACCAGCCTCGCTGGCCCCAGCACCATGACTGCCGCCTGCATAATTGCCCGAGGTGCTTTGCCGACTGACCCGACCCGCGCCGCAACGCCAACCTGCTGAGCCGAGCCGTCGCTCACATCCGCCAAGGACGACACCGCGACGCTGGACTTCGGGCCGACCCCTGCATTGCCGCCTTCAACCTCTCCTAATATCCTCAAGGTACTGTGTGCGGTACGAGCCGCATTAGAACAAGGCTCGCACCGCTCTTTGCCCCTCAGAAGCCCCGCAGTGTGTGAGGACAGCCGCGGTGCGAGCCGTATCTTCAGCGAGGCTCGCACCACCCTCTGTCACTGAGAAGCACCAGTATGCTCCGCAGCCCCTGGTATGCTCCGCAAGCCTGCACTCCCTGCAGTACAAGTCACACCTCCTGACTGGCCCGGCCAAGCCGTACGCGTCTCACGTGAAACGCGTGAGCTTTGGCAGGCCGGGCTAGTGTTCAAGCGCGAAGCATACACAGGTGCTAGGAAGCGCACGGGAGGCAGCGAACAGTGCCAAACCGCTAGGGGACCTCACCTACGACACGTAGGAGCCTGGGAAGGACCGGGTTAACCCCTTCTGAATAGAGATATTGCCTGCAAAACTTGAGAATCATGTGGGAGAGTCTGTAACCCCTTTTGAAGTATAAGAACTATTTTTAAAGCTGAACAAGAACTGTGGCAACCTGAAAGAGTAACTGGAACCATTTTAAAACTGCACAAGACTGTATTTACATGCCTGCTTTAAATCTATATAAAGAAGATATATTTTTACAAGAATACAGTCTGGTGTCATTGTGTGGTGGATTTATGGTTGTTGTGTGTGATGCTGCAAATGTTTAACCCTATGTGCCCCAGAGATTAGCCTAGACTGCTTGCGCCACACTACCTAGAGGGTGAGCAGGGGCTATTCTTGTGGGTAATCCTTTGCCCTGACTTAGAGGAGAGGGTCCCTGCTTGTCGCCAGTACTGCACTGCGCCAACCAGAGACCCCCAATTCTAACATTGGACGCAGCAGTGAGGATCACAAATTTACATTTGCAGTGTCCATACAGTGATTGACCATTGCATAGTGATTACAAATCCAGTAACTTAGCCACAGACTTTTTAATTTTTTTTTCTTTGCTGGAAGAAGATCCCTTTTGTTTGAAGCCATGCCTGGCACCAACAGCGTGGGGAGAGCGCCATCTGAAACCTCTGAGGTGTTGAAAGTGGAATGGGATTTGTCATAACTGGACAACTACAAGAGAGCTGAACCATTTTACTTTCTAAAAAAATTCAAGGTTCCACATGCAGGGTGCAAGAACAAGGATTACTACAAGGCCCTGAAAGCCTGGATTGAATCAAGGAATGCACCTGAGGATCAGAATACACCTGAGGATCTTATGGTACATGAAAGAGCAGACAGCGTCCATACCTTTGGCAGAGGCCTGTCGCCAGAGGAGCTGGCAGACAGACAGGCAACCAGGGATCATGAAATGAAGCTGGCAGAGTTAAAATTGAAGGGCCAACTGGAGCTTGAGAGCAAAAGAATGGCTCTGGAAGAGCGAAGAATACAAATGGAACATGAAATGAAATTGAGGGAGATGAGTCTAAAGGAGAAAAGTTTGGAGCATCCCCCCCTCTGGTGGAAGCACGACGCCGGTGCAGGTAGAGTCCAGGGTGTACATACCCAAAGATGTAGTTAAGGAGTTCTTTAAGGGGGATGACATAGGACAGTGGTTTAGGGCATATGAGGTAGCCATGTCCTCCCACCGGGTCCCTGACAAGGATTGGGGAGCGGGGTTGTGGGGGAGGTTCCTTAGCGAAGGGCGGGACACCCTTCTAGATTTGCCCACTGAAGAACAAAGTTCCTACCCCCGCATGAAAGAGGCCTTAATGACCAGGTGTGGGCTAACCCCTGAAATGTACCGACAGAAGTTCAGGGGGAGTGACAAGCGTCCTGGGAATACATATGTGGAGTATGTGACCTTTTTTTGCACAGCACTGGATGGATGAGTAAAGGGTAGTAAGGTAAATGATTTTCAGGGGCTTCATGATTTAATTGCATGTGAGCACTTGTCTGATCACTGGTTTCCTGAGCTACGCCAGCACCTGATTGATAGCAAGCTGTCCAACCCGAGGAAGCTTGCTGAGGAGGCGGACCGCTGGCTCAGCACCAGGGTCCACAAGGGTCCAACGGGAGACGCCGCCAAGGGTGGGCAGGGTCCCCAGCAGAAGAGTGGGGGGGACCGGGGTAAACAAAGAGGGTTCCAGCGAGGCCTCAAAGTAATCCCCAAGGGAACCAGCAGAAAGGTTCTCAGCACCCCCCCCCAAGCAGACCGGGGCCCCGACAGGTAGGCCTGTTCCAAAGGGGCCCTTCAATTGTTACAGGTGTGGTGACCCGGGTCACATTGCCTCTGACCCTAAGTATCGCCTGTTTGGTAAATCAGCACCCACTGGTGCTCCACCCCGGCAAGTAGCTAGTGTTAATTTGGGGGAAGAAGTAGTTGTCCCTGGGGGTGGAGATCCTGTCTAAATGACCCTTGTCTCTTTAGGAGATAGTGAGATGGTCCCTGAGAACTACCTACCCTCTAACACTAAGAAATATGGGCAGGTGGTGACCATCAATGGTAAGAAAGCTGAGGCTCTTAGAGATACAGGAGCCAGTGGGACTGCAGTGAGGCAGCACCTGGTGTCTCAAAAGCAGGTTGTACCCCATGCCTACTGTAGGGTTATCAATGCTGATAACTCAGAGTCAGTGTCCGATGGCTCAAGTTCCCTTCAAGTGGGGGGGGGTCTCTGGTACTCTGCAGGTTTGTGTAAGAACGGCCATGCCTGTAGACTGTTTGCTAGGGAATGACCTGGAGGACTCCCCTTGGGAAAAGTTGGAGAATACGACTCACCCGAGGATGGTGGGTCTGCCTGACTGGGCGTGCATGACCACCCGGTCAATGGCAGCCAGTAGGGGTGCTCAGGAGATCCTGGGGCCTGAAGGAGAGGCCCAGGAACCGGCCTTAGGGAGAAGGCGCAGGGGGCGCGGGAAACCGGCCCCTGAAGTTCCCACGGTCCAGGAGGAAGCAGACCTTGAGGGGGATGCCCTGGAGCCTACAGGGGAACAGATTGCTGAATTGGGGGCCCTGCCTGAGATGACCCATTGGCAGCAAGAAGGAGGCCCCTCCAGGGAGGAATTCTGCAGGGAGCAGAAAGAATGCCCTTCTCTTGTGGGTATGCGGCAGCAGGCTGCAGACCAGGCCAATGGTGTTCAGGCCAAGACACATTATGTGTACTGGGAGAATGACCTCCTGTATTCAGAGCCTAAGGCTGCTGAACCTGGGTCAGCCCGTGTGCTGGTGGTACCCCAGAATGTCAGAGCCTTCCTACTGGGGCTGGCTCATGATGTGCCGTTAGGAGGACATTTGGGGATGGACAAGACCTATGATAGGCTTGCCACCCACTTTTATTGGCCCCAAATGCACAGGAGCTCAGATGCTCACTGTAGATCTTGTCATGCTTGCCAGGCAAGTGGTAAGAGCGGAGGGAAGCACAAGGGTCCTCTGCAACCCTTCCACGTGGTCAGTACGCCATTCCAGCAAGTGGGTATTGACATTGTTGGGCCTCTGGACCCCAAGACAGCCATGGGCAACAGGTTCATCCTGGTCTTGGTGGACCATGCCACCCGGTACCCTGAAGCCATCCCTCTGAGGACAGTGACGGCCCCCGTGGTGGGACGGGCACTGATGGGAATTTTCTCACAAGTGGGGTTCCCTCTAGAGGTGGTGAGCGACAGAGGCACCAATTTCATATCCAAGTATATGAAATCCCTTTGGCAAGAGTGTGGTGTAACATACAAGTTCACCACTCCTTACCACCCCCAAGGAAATTGGTTGGTTGAGAGATTCAACCGAACCCTAAAAGGCATGATCATGGGCCTGGAAGGTCCAATGAGGCATAAGTGGGACGTCCTCTTGCCATGCCTTCTCTTTGCATACCGTGAGGTGCCACAGAAGTCCCTAGGGTTCAGCCCCTTTGAATTGCTGTACGGTCACCCAGTGAGAGGACCTCTGAGTTTGGTAAAGGAATGCTGGGAGCAATCTCCCAGGAAACCTCCCCAGAATGTATACAGTTACATGCTGGCCTTCAGAAACCAGACCAGGCGATTCAGGCAACTTGCTGAGGCAAATCTGGAAGCCAGCCAGGAAGAGATTAAGCAGTGGTACGACCAGAATGCCACTCTGGTAGAGCTTCAGCCTGGACAAAAGGTGTGGGTCTTGGCCCCAGTGGAGCCTTGTGCACTTCAGGATAAGTGGACAGGTCCATTTGAGGTTGTGGAACGCAAGACTCCAGTAACCTACTTGGTGGACATGCAGTCTCCCAGGAACCCTTTGAGGGTCCTACATGTTAACCGCCTTAAGCCCCACTTGGAGAGGTCCTAAGTGGGCATGTTGTTGGCAACTGATGATGGAATGGAGGAGGAGACTGAGCCTCATCCTGACCTCTTGGTAGCCTCTGAGAAAGATGGGTCAGTGGATGGAGTTAATCTCTCACCCACCCTGATGCCTGGACAACAGGATGACTGCCGCCACTTGCTGGGGCAGTTTCCAGATCTGTTCTCCCTGATTCCGTGATTTCCACATTATGCCTCAGGTCCAACCACTGTTTGCTCCTTGGCGATTTTAATATTCACATTGACAAGGTGGACGACCCTGACGGTATTAAGCTCAAAGATATCATTTCATCCCTAGGGCTTATCCCGCACCTTCGGTCCCCTACACATTGTAAAGGATATATACTCGACCAAATCTTCTCCACTGTCCGGTAGTCCTGACCTCCCTCGCTCCTGTCTTGTGGAGCGACCACTTCTTAGCGGATTTCGAGATCCCTCTTAAAAAGAAGAGCGCAGATAGCGGCCAGTGGCGTGAAGCGCATCCCTCCAGAGCTTTCCATCGGGTCTCCCCAGCTATGCTGACGAAGGGTTTAGAGACCCATGCTTGCCTGCTATCAGGCTCTCTGGAAACTGACCTTGAGCTCTCAGCACGTTTGATTTAACGTCTGGGTACTGGCAGATCGTGTTGACCGATGCGGCAAAAGAGGCCAGCATTCTCCACACCAGATGGGCATTTCCAGTTCCGGGTTATGCCATTTGGGATGAAGAATGCCCCTGCCACCTTTCAGAGGTTGGTCAACCAGGTGTTGGTTTGGCTGGATGAGTTCAGTGCCGCCTACCTGGATGACATTGCAGTGTTCAGTAGCACCTGGCCAGAACACCTGCAACACCTCTGGGAAGTGTTGATGGCCCTGCGCAGAGCAGGCCTCACAATAAAGGCCAGCAAGTGCCAGATTGGGTAGGGTTCAGTTGTGTACTTGGGACACCAAGTGGGGAGTGGCAAGGTGGCACCCTTGCAACCCAAAATTGAGACCATCCTGGCTTGGGAACCCCCAAGACCCAGACTGCAGTGAGAGCCTTCCTGGGGCTCACTAGGTACTACAGGAGGTTTGTCAAGGGCTATGGAACTATTGTTGCCCACTTGACAGAGCTGACTTCTAAGAAGCAGCCTAGGAATGTGATCTGGACTGACACCTGTCAGAAGGCTTTTGACACCCTGAAAACTGCCATGTGCACAGCGCCCGTGCTCTTGCCCCTGATTTCTCCAGGAATTTCTAGTGCAAACTGACGCTTCAGAGCATGGTGTAGGGGCTGTTCTCTCACAGATGACTGAGGAGGGCTGGGACCAACCTGTAGCCTTCATCAGTAGGAGGTTACTTCCACGGGAGCGTAGGTGGAGTGCAATAGAGCAAGAAGCTTTTGCTGTGGTCTGGGCACTGAAGAAGCTAAGACTCTACTTGTTTGGGTCTCACTTCCGGGTTCAGACCGACCACAGGCCCCTCAGATGGTTGATGCAAATGAGGGGTGAGAACCCAAAACTGTTGAGGTGGTCCATCTCCCTACAGGGTATGGACTTCACGGTGGTACACCGCCCTGGCACAGATCACGCCAATGCTGACGGTCTGTCCATGTTTTTCCGCCTTAATGATGAGGAACTCCCTGGGGAAGGGTAGTTCTCCCCACATTTCAGCTGGAGGGGACACGTGTTAGACCTGGCACCTTGGCGTGAGTTTCCCTTCCACTTTTTGCTGATGTGCCTCAGATGTTTTTGCTGGTGTCCGCTGCTCAGGGCACTGCGCTACAGCCAATCCGTGCCGCAGTGCAAGTGCTCCCAATGTAAAGTGTAACTGTGATTGATGTTCCTGATTGGTTCATTGGATTTACTGTCAGTCCCCAGTAAAGTGCACCAGGAGTGCCAGGGCTTGTAAATGCCAATGCTGCTAGTGGGCCTGCAGCGCTGGTTGCGCCACCCACAGAAGCAGCCTGTTAAAATGTGACTAGGGTCTGCCATATCAGAACCTGCGTGCAGTCTGGTGCTGTCATGCTGGCTGGGCAAGTGCACACGCTTGCCAGCCTCTAAACCTTCCCTCGACTTCATATTAGTCACCCCTATGGTAGGCCCAAGGGCAGGGTGCATTGTAAGTGTAAGGTAGGACATGCCCTGATGTGTCTGGTGTGTCCTAATAGTGAATTACAGCCAAATTCGTTTTTCACTATTGTAAGGCTACCTGTTCTCTTAGGCCAAGATGGGCTGCTGGAATTATTACACCTTATAATATCAGCAGGCTCAGGGAACATGGTAGGAAGTAAAGTTTAGTATGCCTGAACTCAGAATAATAAAATACATCTGTTAGTAAAGTTTAATATCCTGTGTTTGCAAATGCTACTTTTGGAAAGCTAGCATTTGCTTGCCTAACCATTTCAGCCCGCCTCTGCAAGGATGTGTATCTGACTGTCCGGGTTATGTGAGTGACAGGGCTGGGGGATGACAGGTAGTGAATGCCAGGATTACAGCTTGGTGGGAGGTGGGAGTGCCCCTGGACTCTGAATGAGTCTGTGCTCTGCCACCACAATGCTGGCTCCGCCCCCTGGGGAGTGACTGATGACTCAGCCGGCACCTGGCCCAGGAAGGGCGAAGCACTGTCAACAAGGTACTCCTGGCTGCCCCTGTCTCCACAATGCTGGCTCCACCTCCTGTGGAGCGTCTGATGTGCCTGCCCCTCACACTGAAAGCAGAAGTCAGAGTACACCCAACAAAGTACTCAGAGACTGAATGAGGTTATGCAAAGGCTCCCCTGGCCTGAAAAGACAAAGGAAATGCTGTATAAAAGTAGGAGCCTTGCTCCTTGTAAATCAGATCCTGTTGACGCCAAGAAGAAACTCTGCCTGAAGAGAAGGACCTGGGAAAAACTGCATGGAAAAGTACTGTCTCTAATCTTGAGAGACTGAGAAACTCTTTTAAAACTATTTGTGCTTCTGACAATCTCTAAGGGCTTGGTGTAGAACTTGCCCCCTGAACTGTGCCCCAGGAACAGTGGGCGCTACCCCCCCTGGAAAGAGAAGCGTGAGATCTGCATCTGCCTGGTAACCGTCCTGAGGAAAAGCTGAGTGCGCTGTGAAGGAATCACTGCGCCCTCCGAGAGGCCCCGGGCACCCCCGTCCCGCTGAGCAACGCATCTGCTACCTGGCAGGCCCCAGCTGACATCGCCAGGACCAGCCTCGATGGCCCCAGCACCGTGACTGCTGCCTGCCTAACTGCGGACTGCACCGCAAGACCGGACTCTGCCCTTTTCCGCCTGCTTCATAGGAGAAGTTGCCTGAAAGCCCCAGCCACCGCCGCTCGTGTACAGCAGCGGCGTGGGGAAAGAAGGAGCACCCACTGTGCTCAGTGAGGCATTGCTTGTGCCTCACTCTGCTGCCCGGGGCCCCTGACCCCTCTTTCCAGGACCCGAGGTGCTTTGCCGACTGACCCGACCCGCGCAGCAACGCCATCCTGCCGAGCCGAGCTGTCGCTCGCATCAGCCAAGGATGACACCGCGACGCGGGACTTCGGGCCGACCCCTGCATTGCCGCCTTCAACCTCTCCTAATATCCTCAAGGTACTGTGTGCGTGTGCGGTACGAGCCGCATTAGAGCAAGGCTCGCACCGCTATTTGGCCCTCAGAAGCCTCCTGTGAGCCCCGAAGCGTGTGAGGACAGCTGCGGTATGAGCCGCATCTTCAGCGAGGCTCGCACCGCCCTCTGTCACTGAGAAGCACCAGTACGCTCCGCAGCCTGATGCCAATGGAACGCTCCGCAAGCCTGCGCTCCCTGCAGTACGAGTTGCACCTCCTGACAGACCCGGCCGAGCCGTACGCGTCTCAAACGAGACGCGTGAGCTTTGGCAGGCCGGGCTAGTGTTCAAGCGCGAAGCGTACACAGGCGCTAGGACGCGCACGGGAGGCCGCGAACAGTGCCAAACAGCTGGGGGACCCAACCTACGACACGTAGGAGCCTGGGGAGGACCGAGTTAACCCCTTCTGAATGGAGATATTGCCTGCAAAACTTGAGAATCATGTGGGAGAGTCTGTAACCCCTTTTGAAGTATAAGAACTATTTTTAAAGCTGAACAAGAACTGTGGCAACCTGAAAGAGTAACTGAAACCCTTTTAAAACTGCACAAGACTGTATTTACAAGCCTGCTTTAAATCTATATAAAGAAGATATATTTTTACAAGAATACAGTCTGGTGTCAATGTGTGGTGGGTTGATGGTTGTTGTGTTTGATGCTGCAAATGTTTAACCATATGTGCCCCAGAGATTAGCCTAGACTGCCTGCGCCACACTACCTAGAGGGTGAGCAGGGGTTATTCTTGTGGGTAATCCTTTGCCCTGACTTAGAGAGAGGGTCCCTGCTTGTCGCCAGTACTGCACTGCGCCAACCAGAGACCCCCAATTCTAACAAACAGGAAACACGGAGGGAGCACACTCCTGACCTCTTAACCGGGTCGCCCCTTTGCATTATGGTCAATCCAGTTCATATGCCTCAGGATAAAGTTTGTGAGTATAACACCAAGTTGGTGCAAGCAGGTGCTAGTATCCGATGTCTCTAGACGCGAGACATGGCTCGCGTTTCTGGATAGTATCCGTCATCAGTAGAGATAAATTTTGGGTGGTTAAGAGGCTGCCAAACAATCCAGGCTTCGTTGCCTCTCGGACGCGGAGATGCATCGCCTGTAGCTCGTTAGCTATGGAGGCTCGAGGGAGTCCTAAAACAGGAAACAGGGAGGGTGCACACTCCTGACCTCTTAACCGGGTCGCCCCTCCGCATTATGGTCAATGCAGTTCATACGCCTCAGGATAAAGTTCGTGAGTATAACACCAAGTTGGTGCAAGCAGGTGCTAGTATCCGATGTCTCTAGACGCGAGACAAGGCTCGTGTTTGTGGATAGTATCCGTCATCAGTAGAGATAAATTCGGGGTGGTTAAGAGGCTGCCAAACAATCCTGGCTTCGTTGTCTTTCGGACGTGGAGGTGCATCGCCTATAGCTCATCAGCTATGGAGGCTCGAGGGAGCCCTAAAACATGAAATAGGGAGGGAGCACACTCCTGACCTCTTAACCGGGTCGCCCCTTCGCATTATGGTCAATGCAGTTCATATGCCTCAGGATAAAGTTTGTGAGTATAACACCAAGTTGGTGCAAGCAGGTGCTAGTATCCGATGTCTCTAGACACGAGACATGGCTCGCGTTTCTGGATAGTATCCGTCATCAGTAGAGATAAATTCGGGGTGGTTAAGAGGCTGCCAAACAATCCAGGCTTCATTGCCTCTCGGACGTGGAGGTGCATTGCCTATAGCTCGTCAGCTATGGAGGCTCGATCGAGCCCTAAAACAGGAAAAAGGAAACAGGGAGGGAGCACACTCCTGACCTCTTAACTGGGTCGCCCCTTTCTCATTATGGTCAATGCAGTTCATACACCTCAGGATAAAGTTTGTGAGTATAACACCAAGTTGGTGCAAGCAGGTGCTAGTATCCGATGTCTCTAGACGCGAGACATGGCTCGCATTTCTGGATAGTATCCGCATCAGTAGAGATAAATTCGGGGTGGTTAAGAGGCTGCCAAACAATCCAGGCTTCGTTGCCTCTCGGACGCGGAGGTGCATCGCCTATAGCTCGTCAGCTATGGAGCAGGGAGATGGGTCTGTAGTTTTTGAGGTCGGTGGGGTCTGCTGAGGGTTTCTTTAGGAGGGGGTTGACCTTGGCGTGTTTCCAGTCATCGGGGAACGAGGCGGTCGCCAGGGAGCGGTTGGTGTGGTGGAGCATGGGTGCGATGGTATCGGCGGCTCTGTTGAAGATGTGGTGGGGACAGGGGTCCGTGGGGGCCCCTGAGTGGATTGACTTCATTGTCTTCAGTGTGTCTTCGATGGTGAAGGCTGTCCAGTCATCAATCGCTGGTTTCCGGGTGTCGGGGGTGGTTCGTGAGGGTTCAGTGTGTTGGTTGTCTTCGTCGAAGTTGTCGTAGATGCTCTTGATTTTGTGGTGGAAAAAGGTGCTGAGTTTGTCGCAGAGGTCTTGTGAGGGAGGGATGTTGGTAGACTCGCTGTTGGGTTGGGCGAACTCCTTGATGATGCTGAAGAGTTCCTTGCTGTTGTGTGCGTGGGTGGAGATTCTGTCTTCAATCGCTTTTTTCCTCGTTTCTCTGATGAGTTGATGGTGAGCGTTAGTGGCGGCTCTGAAGTTGTTGTGGGCTTCTGTGGATTTGGTGTTTCTCAAGGCCTTTTCGAGGCGGCGGCATGTGCGCCTGGACTCTCGAAGTTCGGTGGTAAACCATCTGGCTTTCTTGGCACGGGTATTGTTGTTTTTCTGGAGGGGGGCTATGGTGTTGGTGCTGTCCGAGATCCATCTATGCAGGGTTCGGACTGCGGTGTTGGGGTCGTCGTTTACGCGATGGTTGGGGTGGAGTTGTTGAGTGAGGAGGTGAGCTGGTCGTTGGTGATTTTGGTCCAGTTTCTTTGTGGAAGCAGGTGCTGGTGTCTGTGGATGGTGTGTGTTCTGAAGGTGAAGTGGACGCAACGATGGTCGGTCCATGGGAGTTCGGTGGTGTGGCTGAAGGTGATGGAGTTTCCTGTAGTCAAGAGGGGGTCGAGGGTGTGTCCTGCTGAGTGCGTGGGCTCGGTCACGATCTGGCAGAGTCCAATGTTGTGGAGGTTGTCCAGGAGGCATGTGGTGTTGGGGTCCAGTTGATTGTCGAGGTGGAAGTTGAGGTCTCCCAGCAGGGTGTAGTTGGTGGATGCGATGGCCTGCGGGGAGATAATGTCCGTGATGGAGTTGGCGAAGAGTCCGCGGGGTCCAGGGGGTCGGTAGGTGAGGGTTCCTCAGAGGGCGGCGGTGGGGCTGGCCAGTATCTTGAAGTGAAGGTGTTCCATCAGTTTTGTGGACTCGTCAGGGAGTGTGCTCAGGCGGAGGCTGGATTTGTGGACGATGGCGATTCCTCCTCCTGGGTGGGTGGGGCGGTCCTTCCTGGAGATCTTGTATCCTTGGGGGATGGCGATGGCAATGTCCGGTCTCGAGGTGGCGTTGGTCCAGGTTTCGGTGAAGAATGCTACGTCCGGGGTGGTGCTGTCGAGGAGGTCCCAGATTTCTGTGGCGTGTTTGTGGAGGGATCGGACGTTGAGGAGGATGCATTGCAGGGTCTTCGGTTCGGTTGTGTTCTTGTGGGCGGGTTGTGCTGGATCCGTGTTCTTGGCGGTGCTGCAGGTGTGCCGGCAGCGGTGACAGCTGAAGGGTCCATGGGTGTCGGCTGGTGATGCTAGCTTGCAGTTGTTGTTGCAGCCTGGGTTGAGTGCGTGGAGTGCTGCTGGGTCGTAGCGTTGGCGGGGCGGTGGTCCAGGGTTCCTGATGCTGGTCGCGGACGGGCGCAGACGTGCTTGCCTTTGACGCGCCTTCGGTGCACCAGCGGCGCGCCCGCGGCTGCTGCGCGACCGCCATTAATTAGGGGTCGGGGAGGGCTGGACAGCTGGGAGGCGGGAGCGGGGAGAGGAGCTGGATTGGGCCGGTCGCGCTGGGGGGGGAGGGGCCGCGGGGGCAGCAGCGGCGGGGAAAGGTAAAGGGAGGAAAGAAGGGATAAATAAAAAAGGGAAAATAAGCAGAAATAAGGCACAAAAGAGCAGAGATGCAGAAAAGGGCAGAAAGGTGAAAGATGGAAAGGGTAGAAAAACGAGTGAAAACGAGTGAAGGAGCAGAGGGAGAGAAAGGGAAAATGGGCAGAAATAAGGCACAAAAGAGCAGAGGTGCAGAAAGGTGAAAGATAGAAAGGGTAGAAAAACGAGTGAAGGTGCAGAGGGAGAGAAAGGGAAAATGGGCAGAAATAACACACAAAAGAACAGAGATGCAGAAAGGTTAAAGATAGAAAGGATAGAAAAACGAGTGAAGGAGCAGAGTGAGAGAAAGGAGACAGAGATCCACTCTACAGGTAAGATTGCAAATCTTGTTAATACCATTTCAGTGATTTATAAGGAACATTCAATTTGATTTTCAAGATCATTTACCTTATTCACGATTGTGGTTCTTGTTAAGTAGAAATTCTATGCATGTTTTCTCTAGCTCATTACCATATTCACGAGTGCGATTCTTGTTCTATAGTAGTTCCATGAATGTTTTTGGGAACACTTTTAAAGTCACATAAAATAAGGAAATATAAGACACTGATTGTTTAGGTGATTGAAAACCAAGTCATAGAAAGACCTAAACCAAATTCTGCCGCTTATGCCTTTGAGCAGTTGATACTGAAGTGAAGTATTATCGCCACAATTTAGCCGATCTAAGAAAGGTCAACTAAGAGTCTGATTGTCTGAATAAATGCAAGCCACGAAGCTCTTAAGCTAGTTCCTGATTGAAGGACCGAATCTTATGTCCTAATTTACGTCTTTGTGCGAAGGAAAGTGCGTGTATTTTTGTTTGCGAGTAACTTTTCCTTTTCAGATCTCCGTCCCAGCTGTTCCCTTCCTAATTCCCTTCCCCCCCGCTTAATCATTTCAATACTCTGTGTAATCATTACAATCAGAGTTATTGAGAGATGGGCCCCTTATATCATCACTCCAGACCCTGAGGAAGAAGCAACCGGACAGAATAGTGAGCCCACAAATAATATTCCTCCCGGTCTGAGAGTTTTGACATTATGGCCACCATGGATGATTTAATGAGGGTTATTGTTCAGATGCAAACAGATTTAACTGAAGCTAGGAATGCCACTGCAATGCTCTCTGATAAAGTAGATAGGGTACAGCGATTAAGTACTCCGCTTCCTCCTCTCCGTTCTCTGCAGCATACAGACTGAGAGAAATGACGCTGTTGGGGCAGCCGTCCGAACCAATCGGTGCTGGCTGCGGTGGAGGGGAGGGAGGTTGCCTGCAGCCTTCCTGTTGACGAGAGCCCAGACCACGTCAGACGCATTCAAAATCCAGGACGGCGGGAGTCATAAGTCTGCAGTCTCGGGAGTCAGCGCGGGAAGCCATGGTAAGTTTTATATAATATTTTATTATGTATTATTATCGCATGTAAATTATACTTAAGTATTTAAATGTTGCCTGTCTCTGCCGGCTTCGGAGTGAGGGGGGTTTCGTTAAGGAGGCGGGTTTCAGAGGGGTGAAGAAGAAGCTCTCTAGTCTGGGGGTTGAGGTGGTTTGTGGTCCGCCACGCGTCGGGACTCCTTTACCCTGTCACCCGGGATGCTCAGCTCATGCATGCCTCCTTGTGCGCCGGCTCAGGTCCGTTGGCAGTGGCGTGCAGGTGCTTGGTGCTTCTATGGATGCTCTGAGCTCTTCTTGCGGCTGCGTTTGGCAACCCGTGCCCGACTGTGATGGGGCAGGTGGGACTGCGATGTCGCCGTGCCACTTGCCCTTGCTCTGGGAAGAGATGGTCCTGTGCAGTGAGAGCACTCACGCCTGATTCTTGGTTTCCCGTTCCGACTTTCTTCCCATGTGGTGAGTGCCATTGTGCATGTGCATACATAATAATTAACAGACAAAAATGGTCAGGAGAGCACAATCCTACAATGTAAGTATATGATGGACTCGTACAACATAAAGTCCAAGTAATAGTAAATCGAAATGGTGTCAATAATTCAAACTAGGATGCAGGACACATAGATGAGTAAAGTTCATAATTTGTTTCATCTTTTCCTTTATTAATTTCTTAAAAATAATTGTCCAGTTGATAAAACGACAGCCGACACGTGTTTCGTCCGTACTATGAATTAGTACAAGGACTTTTTCAAGGCTGTAAAGACATGACAGAGAATATAATAAAATTACAAAATAGCAAAATTGAAATTATGAACATGATGAAAAAATGAACAAGGGCCTAAACAAGAACCAAAGAAAACACAGAGTTCTAGATAAGTGGAGAGTACCAGAGGGAAAAAAAAACATATATGAGGAATGTGAAGAGAAGAGTAACCATGAAGAGAGGTCTGATGTGTACAAAAAGTGAATCTGAGAGATCAGGGAGAGACGATGGAAAGGAACAATAACTTAAGTGACTAGAGAGTGAACACCAATGTTAAAACACCAGAGATGTGCATGTGTTGAACCACGTTAAATAGATCAAAAGTTTAAAATGGTGTGATAGCAACAACCACCAGAAAGGATAATAATGATGAATAAAACAAACCTAATAAGGTGAGATAATACGGCATGAGCCTTGGCAAATCACGTGGAAAATTGACAGTCAGCTCGATGCTCCCAAAGTGCTAGGATAAATATTTATAAAATATATGTAAATATAAAGCTAGAATGATAGTAAGTCATATAACGTATCATGGCGTCAACAGGTAATAACCTGAAGGGTCTGAGAATACAAAGTACTTGCTAATAGTAAGACAGCATGTCACCACTAAATCAACATTGTATTAGTCAGGGAACACCTTAGTTAAGAGATGGATGACAAGACATAGAGAGAGTGTTGTTTCAATAAATCTCTCACCATAGATGATCCCAATACGAGTTGCCCGATTGACTAGATCCCCAAAGATGTGCAGCTCGCTGAATATCAAAAAGGAGGGAGGGGGAATTCTTGACCATCAGTTCTATAAAGTAGATAGAAAATAAATATGTATAACTAGAACCAACGGTAATAAAATAAGAAGTTGGATTGATACGTCTGGCATAGTAACTGGAAAGCATTCCAAATTGAGTAGTAGGAAGCCTTAAAACACAAGGAAACAGTCTCACCTATTCTGTAAGGGGTATTAATGTATCCTGATGGAACCACGTGATAGAAGCCACAGAAGTGGATGTTGCGGTCAAACAAATAGACTCTATAACATAAAAATTAAGGCAGTATCAGAAACGAATCCCCAATTCTCAATATGTACAAGGCGCAAAGTTAGAAAATCAAACACTCACCAGTATTTAAGCTAAGTTAAATCCAAAATCGAGCAAAGGGATTAAATGGAAAAATATAGACTACCTGTGTGAGAGAAAAATAAATAATAATGCAACACCATATATACAGAAAATGTAATAATAGGGTAAATCCACCAAGAACTTCTATGGAGCATAGAATTGCTTGCACAACATGATTAAGCAGGTGTATTCTCATGGCACAATAATATCATTTCTATAATAAAAACGAATGAATAGCTCGTATTTCTGTTTTCTTTACAGCCTCGTGTAGAAAGGGTAGAAAAACGAGTGAAGGAGCAGAGGGAGAGAAAGGGAAAATGGGCAGAAATAACGCACAAAAGAGCAGAGATGCAGAAAGGTGAAAGATAGAAAGGATAGAAAAACGAGTGAAGGAGCAGAGTGAGAGAAAGGAGACAGAGGTCCACTCTACAGGTAAGATTGCGAATCTTGTTAAAACCATTTCAGTGATTTATTAGGAACATTCAAATTGATTTTCAAGATCATTTACCATATTCACGAGTGCGATTCTTGTTCAGTAGAAATCCTATGCATGCTTTCTCTAGCTCATTACCATATTCACGAGTGCGATTCTTGTTCTATAGTAGTTTCATGAATGTTTTTGGGAACACTTTTAAAATCACAGAAAATAAGGAAATATAAGACACTGATTGTTTAGGTGATTGAAAACCTAGTCATAGAAAGACCTAAACCAAATTCTGCCGCTTATGCCTTTGAGCAGTTGATACTGAAGTGAAGTATTATCGCCACAATATAGCGGATCTAAGAAAGGTCAACTAAGAGTCTGATTGTCTGAATAAATGCAAGCCACAAAGCTCTTAAGCTAGTTCCTGATTGAAGGACAGAATCTGATGTCCTAATTTACGTCTTTGTGCGAAGGAAAGTGCGTGTATTTTTGTTTGCGAGTAACTTTTCCTTTTCAGATCTCCTTCCCAGCTGGTCCCTTCCTAATTCCCTTTCCCCCGCTTAATCACTTCAATACTCTGTGTAATCATTACAATCAGAGTTGGAGGTATTGAGAGGTGGGCCCCTTGTATCATTACTCCAGACCCTGAGGAAGAAGCAACCTGACAGAATAGTGAGCCCACGAATAATATTCCTCCCGGTCTGAGAGTTTTGACATTATGGCCACCATGGATGATTTAATGAGGGTTATTGTTCAGATGCAAACAGATTTAACTGAAGCTAGGAATGCCACTGCAATGCTCTCTGATAAAGTAGATAGGATACAGCAATTAAGTACTCCGCTTCCTCCTCTCCGTTCTCTGCAGCATACAGACTGAGAGAAATGACGCTGTTGGGGCAGCCGTCCAAACCAATCGGTGCTGGCTGCGGTGGAAGGGAGGGAGGTTGCCTGCAGCCTTCCTGTTGACGAGAGCCCAGACCACGTCAGACGCATTCAATATGTATTATCGCATATCGCAGACTTACATGACTATTGCGCGCTGCAGAATCTATTGCCGCATTGCTGTTTTAATTATTTTAAAATGAATCTACTTTACTGCGCGCTCGCGCTATCGATCTTGGCGCTAGGCGCTACCTCTCTCATAGCGTGTTATTAGTACCACTCTTACCTGCACTATAATTGTGACCTCATTCCGCACTTTGCGGGAATTTGAGCGCTTCAGGGCACCTTAGGGCTCCTGGGGACATCGCGCTGCGGTTTTGGTAGCCGCCATCTTGGGTGAGGGAGGGAACCAGGGAGTGCCGAATTGCTGGCGCCATCTTGGTTGGGGGGCTAGTGATCGCACTACTGGAATCTTGCGTATACGGCTATATATGATGGACGCCCCTAAAGCGTGCAGCGTAGGCGCGCAGCAGGCGCGCCGGCGGAGCGCACGAGGTGCGCCAGAGGTAAGCCCGTTTGCGCCCGTTCGCGCCGGGCGCCGAAAGTTCTGCCTCTCGGAACCAAGATGTAATTTCTTACTCTTATTCCCGCTATGAACTTTTATGCCTTAATCTCGGTTCACTCAGTAACCGAAAGTATATCACCACCAGTAAGCACCCAGTTGCCTTGTCCTGTGGCTTGTTAAATGTGAGATCTCTCATCAAACACTGTGAAGAAATTGCGTTACTTATCGATTCTTATCAACTAGACGTACTCTTCATGACAGAGACTTGGACAACACCGACTAGCTCGGTGGAACTGGGGACAGCTTGTCCCACTGGCTTCAAAATAAGGCATAATCCCAGGATGGGAGCCATAGGAGGTGGAACTGGATTAATTTTTAGGCAGACTCTTGACGTCTCCCAGCTTATCATCAAGGCAATCGCTGGGTGCGAAACATTGGGTTTCTCCATCAAGGACCAAGGAGGCGTGCTATTCACGGGTCTACTATGTTATAGACCCCCGGCAAGCTCGTTATCTGCTGTACCTGAGCTCATAGACTTAATATAAGATCTCTCCCACTCCCACACAAAGTTGATGGTGTTAGGGGATTTCAATCTTTGGTCAGAGAGACTGACCAAGACAGCCTATGTAGAGCTGGTCCAAGCTTGTCATAATATTGAGCTACAACAACTGGTACTCTCCAAAACCCATTCAAAGGGGCATATTCTTGATCTACTTTTTGCTGACGCTTGTCGAACGGCTATACGTGATGTCCTGCCTCAGTGTTGGACGGATCACGCCCTCGTCCAGTTCTCCCTCTCGTGCACTAGTGCTCCATTAAAGAAAGGGAGTGTGGGGGGCACTAGAATGGGGAGACAATGGTCTAGACTCCTCAAACAAACGATCTTGCCCTCTCTGCTGCCAGATGGCTTTGTATTGGGAGCGAATGTGGACGTAAGTTACGAGACTCTCTGTCAGCGAATCTCGGCTTCTTTGGACTCTTTGGCCCCGCTGCGAAAAATCAAAGATAGGACTAATCTTGCTATGCCATGGTACTCGGAAGAACTTCGGCAGCTCAAGCTCCAATGTAAACAGGCTGAGCGGACCTGGAGGAAACAGTACCTGGAATCACATAGAGTCCTCTTCAAACAAGCACTGGCGTCATGTAAAATCCAGATCAAGCTTGCCAAAGCTAGATTCTTAGAAGAATCTTTGATGGCAGCTGTAAATAAATCTCAGGCCTTATTTAAGATCGTAAAGGACCTGGCCCATCCTGGCTGTACAAAAATTGTCATCCCGGCCTCTCAAGCTCTCTGTGATTCGCTAGCACAGGCCTTGGAGGATTAGATTGCCAACATCTTAAACAATCTTCCCTCGTCAACTGGCCGTGCTGTGCACGATTCCATCTCGTTTGAGAATAGGAAGGAGTGTACTAAATCAGGTGAGCTGAGCAACTTTCCTCTACCATCTTTTGAGGACTTCTGCTCTTTGGCTGACGGGGTGTCCTCTGGCTCACCTTCTGATCCTCTTCCACCCAAATTCTGGAAACTTTTTCGTGAAGAGCTGTTTCCCCCACTTTTTTCCATCTGTCGCCAGTCTCTCACTTCAGCACGGGTTCCAGATTGCTGGAAATTGGCGGTGGTCTCCCCACTGCTTAAAAAGGAGAATCTGGACCCCACATGCCCAGCCAACTTTAGGCCCATCTCCCTCTTGCCATTCCCTATTAAAATTCTAGAGAAACTGGCCACAAAACATCTCTCCAACTTTCTTGAGACTACTGATTGTTTGGATGTGGCTCAGTTTGGGTTTAGACCGGCACATGGGACAGAGTCGGCATTGGTGACTGTTCTCGATGACCTTCAAACGCGTGCCGACCAGGGTCGAGCAGCCTTTTTAGTGCTGCTCGATATGTCTGCCGCGTTCGACACGGTCAGCCATGCAATCCTGGTCAGGGGACTGACGGAGGCTGGGGTGTCGGGCTTGGCCCTTGAATGGCTGGTGTCACATCTCGATCAAAGGCACCAGGTAGTTGCCCTGCCACCCTTTAAATCCAACATCAGGAGGGTTGGTCAGGGAGTACCCCAGGGCTCGGCCATCAGCCCCATTCTTTTCAATCTTTACCTCCGTCCCCTGATCACGCTGATTAAATCTTTTGGCATAACAGTCACCAACTACGCCGATGACACCCAACTTATCTTCTCGTTTGAGGGTAAGGACGGGGTGTCCCTGGAGGTCTTCCATCGATGCATGAGCACCACGGCAGAATGGCTGGGTAACAACTCCCTACAATTTAACAGCTCGAAAACCGAGGTGCTACATTGCTCTATGGATCGGACCCCCAGACTCCTACCGCAGGGTTTTTGGCCTCCTGATTTCCAAGGTACTAGTCTGCCTGCCGAATCGGTTCAGAATTTGGGGGTAATGTTTAGTTCCGACTTACAGCTGGACACATCAGTGAACAAAACGGTGGCCACTTGTATGGCATTACTTGGATCATTGCGAAAGATTCTACCCTTGCTCCCGGTACAGGCCAGACCAGAGGTAATGCGGAGCATAATTTTTTTTTTGAAAAACTTTATTGACAAGTAGACACAGAAGTTATTTTCGTCATCATCATTTTAGCATTCGTTACATAGTATCGTATTACGCCTGCATAGATGGTTAATTCACAAGACAGACTGGTGTTCAGGACAAAGTTTCATAACGTATAATGAGGGAAGAATTGCATATAAGTCCTCACAGAATTGCATAGATCAATATTCCATACTCAGTTCCATTTTGTATTTCGCCCACCTATCAAAACTGCAGTTAGTTCTCAGTGATTCCTACGTATGGAAGGAAAATGACTTCTACAAAAAAGAAAAAAACTTAACTAATGTCATCACCACCGTACAGAGTTGTGCCCTTTCAGAGACAGGTGTCATCCATTGCATAGAATCCTTACATTTGTTCAGAGTCCACTGCGCCACACCCTCCACCCCCTCACAATCCAGAGTGTCTCACACCAGTCCGTTCTCCTCACTCGTCTTCCTCCTCCGACTCCAGGTCTTCATCCTCTGGCAATGGGTCACATGGTTCTCCCCTATATTTATTCCACGGTGTCCATACTTTATTCCATTTACGCGGACAGGCCCGCAACACGTACACTGCCCTTTCCCTTACCATGAGGAGGTCCATATTTCTAATCCAGCCCGACACTGTCTGCAAGTCTGGAGCACCCCATTTTTGCGCTATGTCTCTTTTTGCCACTGTCATAGCTAACGTGGCCCACAACTGTTCATATTTGTTCAGGTCAGTAGGGTCCCAAATGTTTAATATACACTTACGGGGCTCAGGCAGGAGTGACATCTCAAGGGCCTGGGAGACTGTTCGCATAATCTGTTTCCAGACCTCTTGGATTAACGGGCAGTCCCACAGTGTGTGGAGTAGGGTTCCCTCCTCCCCGCAACCTCTCAGACAGAAGGGGTGTGGTGTCCGCGGTATCCTGTGCAAAAGTGTCCTGGTATAGTAGGTGCGGTGTTGGATTTTGAGCTGGACCAGCCTAAACCTAGCTGAGATGCCCACCTCCCTCGGTGAGGCCAGCGCCTCGTTCCATTCTGAGTCGTCCATATCCCCCAGTTCCCCCGCCCATCTCTCTCTGAGCTTCTGTGTGGGGTCCGGCAGGTTATTAACTAGTTTTTTGTATGTGAGGGAGGTTGCCTTCTGTTCCATAAAGTCAGTTAGCAACCTGTCCTCCAGTGGAGATGATTCCGGGAGCGTTGTGTCAGGGGGGATTGCGTGCAGCAGGGCGTGCCGGATTTGCACATATCTGTATGTTTCATTGGGGCCCATACCATACTGTTGCCGCAGCTGTGAGAACGCGACCACCGAGCCCTTGTCCCAAAGGTCTCCCACTACCGAAATTCCTATCTGGTCCCATTGTGCGAAACCCTTACTGGCTCTTAAGTTCCCTAGTGATTTCGTGTCCCACAGTGGCGTCATTTTAGTAATTTTCCCCTGCCACCCGAGTCGGGATTGTGCTGCATGCCACAGGGATACCGTGTGTAGCGTCGGTCCGATCAGTTTCCGGGCCCGTGCGCGATTGTACAGCACAGCGAGCATGCCGTCAGTTCCCAATTGTGACCAGTCCGCTTTGTATGCGGGGTCCCCTCGCGGGACGTGGATCCAGTGATTTATTATCTTAAGCTGGGAGGCCCAATAATATAATTGAAGGTTGGGTAGTGCAATCCCCCCTTCATACCAGCTTTTAACTAATTTGTCGTGAGCTATACGTGCTGGGCCATTATTCCACAGCAGAGCAGATATAAGTGCGGCGACCTGTTGGAAGTAGCGTGGGGCCACCACATGAGGGGTATTCTCCAACACATAAAGAAACCTAGGGAGAGCCATCATTTTATATAATGCCGCTCGCCCAAGGAGGGTTAAAGGCAGGGTAGCCCAGTATTTAACGTCTGCACGGAGACGCGTCAGAGGTGGCACCATGTTTGCGTTCTAAAAGTCCGCTGCAGTAGCTGTGATAAAAATGCCCAGGTATGTAAATGAGCCGGACGCCAGCTGTAGGGGGCAGTCATCCCGCAGTGCCGGTTCTGGGCCCCTAAGTACAAATATTATAGATTTGGACCAGTTCAGGGTGTAGCCGGACGCCTTCCCGTGTGTGTCGCACAGGGTCAATAGGGCAGGGATACCTTCGTTGGGATCGGTCATATAGATCAGCATGTCATCTGCATATAGTGACACTTTATCTTCCCACCCGTCCTCCCATGTGAGTCCCTGAAACAGTGGCATTGCTCTGAGCAGGATGGCCAGTGGCTCAAGCACCAGCGCAAATAGCAGGGGCGATAGCGGGCACCCTTGTCTCGTTCCGCGTCCTAATGGGAAGGGCTCCGAGATGTGACCATTTGCGACCACCTGTGCCATTGGGGACTTGTACAGTAGCCGGACCCATGCTATGTATTTCGGGCCGAAGCCCATACGAGCAAGGACCGCAAATAGGTACTCCCACTCCACAAGATCAAACGCCATTTTGGCGTCCAGGGAAAGGATGACTGCCTGGCTGGAAAGGAGATGCGCTCTCGCCAGGACCCCATGTACCCTCCTCAGATTCAGCGCTGTGCTCCTATGTGGCATGAAACCTGATTGGTCTGGGTGTATCAGGGTGTCCAGGTGCTTTGTCAGGCGGCTAGCTAGGAGTTTCGCGAGGACCTTTGCCTCCACGTTGAGCAGGGATATAGGTCGGTATGAGGAGCACAGCGTCTGCGGCTTGTCAGGTTTGGGAATAGCCACTATGGTGGCCGTGCGCTGATCCAGAGGGAGTTCAGTCCTAATGAAACTCTCTTCATACATATCTAGCATGGGTTTGCTCAATAGGGAGGCTGATGCTTTGTACCATTCTACAGGTATCCCGTTAGGACCAAGTGCCTTGCCAGATTGCAACGATTGTATTGCCAGTTGGATATCAGTTTCTGTGAGGTCAGTGTCCAATTCCTGTTGTGCATCCGGGGAGAGTGCTGGGACAGTAATTTGGTCGAGTGATGCAAATGCCTCCTGCTCCGTGACAGCCCGAATCGGTGTGTATATTTCCTGATAGTGTTGTGCCAATGTGTGTATGATTTGTTCAGGGTGAGTCAGCAGCTGGCCCTCTCGAGTGTATAGCCTCTGAATGCCTCTGTTGCAACCACCCCTCCTGTCCAACCATGCTAGCATTCTTCCGGCTTTGTCCCCCACATCATATATCCTGCTGGCTGTGCTCGCCAAATGACCCTTGGTCACCGTTGTGAGGTGAGCTAAGTGTTGATGTTGTTTGAGATGTAGCGCATGCGCGGTGTCGGGGTGGGATTGGCCATGTGGGTAACATTCGCGGTGTGGAGAGCCAATTCTAATTGAGCGAGTTCATTTCTGGAGTCTCGCTTGTGCCCCGTGATAGCCGCTATTGCCGCGCCGCGCAGGACTGTTTTGTACGCCTCCCAGAGTGTTGATGGTGAGGAGACCGTCCCTGTATTTTCTGCAAAATATTGCGACGAGGCCAGTTTAAGCTTCTTTCTGACACCTGGGATCTGCAAATAGTTGGGGTATATGGGATAGAGCCTGGCACGTTTCCGCTCCTTGGACGTGATGTGGAGGGACACCGGGGAGTGATCAGATATACCCCTAGGTAGGATCTCGAGTTTGTCCACTGCACCTAGCCCTACCCCCAAGAAGAAGAGGTAGTCAATGCGTGAGAGACTGTTGTGCGTAGATGAGTAGTGCGTGTATTGTTTTGCCGTTGGGTTCAATTGACGCCAAACATCCGTGAGGCCCAATGCGGACAGAAAACCAGGAAGCGTGGCGGTTCCTCGCTGTCGGTCCCGTATGGGAAAGGTGTCTAATAGTGGGTCAGTTATGGCGTTAAAGTCCCCGCCAATGATCATGTCACCCTCTGGAAGGTCAATGAGAAACTGATCCAGCGCCGGCAGTGCTGTGGAGTGTAGCGCCGGGGGGATGTATACTGACACCACAGTGAGGGGCTTCCCCTCCCATTGACCGTGTAGTGCCGCAAATCGACCCTGGTCGTCCGCTTTGCGGCTGTCAATCATAAAAGTGGAGTTTTTCTTGAGGAGTATCCCAGTGCCCCTAGACCCCGTGGTGAACTCTGCATGTACCGCCATGCTATATCCGCGCCTGTCAAGTGCTTTGCAGGTGGACCCGGCCAGGTGCGTCTCTTGTAACATCACCAAGTCTGGTCCGTGACGTTTAATGGTTTGAAGAACCAATCCCGTCTTAATTTTGTCCCCCAGTCCCCTAACATTCCATGTGAACAGCTTTAAAGGGGGCACTGCCTTTAGTCGCGAGTCGCCATCAGCGGGCGTGTTTCTGTGTCGTTGAGCCATTTGGAGGTAAGAATAGTGCTACTGAAGCGTGAAGGTGGAGCATAGCGCATGTGTGATGACCTGTGATAGCAAACCAGGAGTGTACGGTCTGCAGTGGGACCATGGTCCATACCAAAGCGGTGATGACTGAGAACAATATCAACCATAACAATACAACTTCCCCCCCCCCCCCGCCCCCTCCCTGCTCCCCTGCACCACGGACGAGAACCCGCCCGCATCCCCAACTTGGCAGAGTGCTTAATCCCGTCCCCGCCCATCTTACTTGCTCGTGGGGTTGGTGATACCCCTACAGGCACCGGCCGATGCCCGTCCTACTCAGCTCCATCAGCGTCAAGGTCCCAAGGGTTCATAAACATGTTGTCCCTCATGCAGATCACCCAGATTAGCCCCTAGATGGTTGTCCAGAGTCAAGTGGGTCTCTTTCTAGATCCGAATCCAATGCCGTCGCACCTCTTTCGTTCGTGGGAGTACCTGATGGGTGTTCCGTCTGTTCCCCGTTGCGATGGTGCTGTCGGTCTCTATGCTGGCGCTGTGGCTGTCCCACCTGCCTCAATCCATCCAGCCACTCTCTAGCCACCTCCGGCGTATCAAAGAACCACGTCTTACCTTCGGCCACTATGCGTAACTTGGTGGGGAAAAGCATGGAGTATGGCAGGCCTCTGTCCCGCAGCGCTTTTTTTACCTCCATGAATGATTTTCTGCGCCTGGCCACCTCCGCCGTGTAGTCTGGAAAGAAGGCCAAGGTGGAGTTGTGAATTTTCACAGGCGGGGAGTTCCTTGCCGCTTGCAGGATTGCGTCTCTGTCCCTAAAATTGAAAAGTCTGGCCAGTACAGGCCGCGGGGCGGCGCCCGGTTTGGCAGCTCCACCAGGAACTCGGTGCGCCCTTTCAACAGAAAAGAAATGGGACAGACCTTTAGGCTTCAGCTGGGTTTTGATCAGGTCTTCAACGTATAAGTCCATTGCAGCTTTACCCTCCGATTCCGGCAGGCCTAGGATGCGGACGTTGTTCCTTCTGGAGCGCCCTTCCTGATCGTCGAGCTTTTCCTGTAGCTGTTTAGTGACACTCTCCATGCGTTCCATGGCTACCTGCAGGTCCGAGGTGTCCTCAACAAGAGATTTCGTGACTACCTCCACTTGGGAGACCCTTTCCGCCATTTTGTGAAAGTCTGCTCGAAGTAGCGTGACTTCGGAGGAGATGGAGCCCACTGTCGTCCGCACCTCGTTGAGGGTCTTCATTACGTCTTCAAGGGTCACTTTCGGAGTGCCACCCGTTTCTGGAGGAGAACCAGTGGAGTGGCGGCCGCCATTCTGGGAATGTCCATGCTGGCCATATCCGAATTTGTCAAGCTTTGCCTGCGTCGATGAGCTCCGCGTACCCTTTCCGGCCATGATTTCGCGTTGCTGACGGTGGTATGCGTGCTCCGCTTCTGGGTAGGCTTTTATCTTTCGGGTCACTCAAGGCCTTTGGGTGTCCGACTGGTAAACTTGCGTCCCCCTGATTTCAAGGGGTTCGTGTGGGCCACTCAGGGCCAGGGGTGTCGCAGCCGGCCTCTGAGATAGTCCGTCCGTCGCCCCCTGGAAGGTGCTCGTGCGGCCCACAACGTGGCTGTACACGAAGGCTCCTCGTAGTGTGGTGCCACCAAGCGCGACAACGGGAGTGTTCCCAATGGGGGGGGGTCCCCCTTGCTTAGTGCCTCCAAACCCCTTCGTGCTCCCCTGCAGTGGTTACCTTGCGGGACCGTCCGCTCCCAGAAGGCGCCTACACCAGGCTGGCCGGACTGTGGATGGCCCCACACCACGTCGCCTCTACGTCAGGATGTCGGTGCCTCCATGCGCCTCTCCGTGAAGCTGGGGTGAGTCTCAGACCGGCGGCAGCGCACGGAGGCAGTTGGGTCCTGGTGCAGATCGCCTCACCCTGGTGCGCAATCGGCGTCACTGGTCACTTGGATCCTCAAATATGGCGCAGTCTTTGGCGCAGGGAGGCTCCTGTCGGTCTTCGCGCCGTCACCATGCGGCGCCCGCCGCTAGTTTTGGCTCTCTTGGACCCCTCGGTACACGCAGGGGTGGGTGCTGGAAAGGCAGCGCTTCTGCGGGGCTTCACTGGCAAATCGGAGCAACTTCCGGCCGGTGTCAGGGCGCCCGGGCCGGGGAGGGTGAACTTCCGCCCGGGTCCGCTAATCACCTGAGGTCGGTGCTGTCAGGCTGGCGCAGGCCCGGTTTCGCTGCTTCCGATAGAAGCTGTTCCCGGCGTCCGATGACCGCCGGGGTTGCAGCAATTAACGCCGCTCGGGTTCCTGAGCCGATGCAACCCCTTCGGGCGGGCGGTTTGACGGATGGAAGTGCGGATAGTCAGTGCGGGCCGGTTTGCCTGACGGAGCTCCCGCTTCAAGCTGCCGCCATGCTCGGCAGTTGGCCACGCCCCCCCTGCGGAGCATAATTTTAAGTCGTCTCGACTACTGCAACGCACTGCTGCTGGGGGCACCAGTTACTCTGCTAGGAAAACTCAGAGTACAGAATTTTGCTGCCAAACTGGCACTCTCGCGACGCCGCCTGGACTCTTCTGCCAAGGCACTTAGGGACTTTCATTGGTTGCCAATCTCTCAACGGGTGAACTTCAAAGCTTTGTGTTTGGTTTTTAGGGCTCTACACGGACAAGGCCCGTCTCCTCTGCAGGACCTTTTCTCATGGTACATCCCTCCAAGACCACTCCGGTCAGCCTCGGCTTACTTGGTGGTAGTACCCAAGTTTCTGAGGTCCCGGATGGGTGGTCGGTCCTTCAGGTTTACCGCAGCGCGGCTGTGGAATTCTCTACCGGTAGGCCTGAGGGGCCTGGAAGATTTTTCTTCCTTTAAAAAAGCATTAAAGACCCATCTGTTCCCCAGAACAATGTAAATAGATTGGAAGCTGGAAACATCATGTATTGTGTCATAACAGTCTAAGCGCCAGGATGCCCGTCGGGTGACAGTTATAGTGCTATAAAAGAACGCCTATACATACATACATACATACATACATATCACATGTAAATTATACTTAAGTATTTAAATGTTGCCTGTCTCTGCCGGCTTCAGAGTGAGGGGGATTTCGTTAAGGAGGCGGGTTTCAGAGGGGTGAAGAAGAAGCAATCTAGTCTGGGGGTTGAGGTGGTTTGTGTTGCGCCAAGCGCCGGGACTCCTTTACCCTGTCACCCGGGATGCTCAGCTCATGCATGCCTCCTTGTGCGCCGGCTCGGGTCCGTTGGCAGTGGCGTGCAGGTGCTTGGTGCTTCTATGGATGTTCTGAGCTCTTCTTGCGGCTGGGTTTGGCAACCCGTGCCTGACTGTGATGGGGCAGGTGGGACTGCGATGTCGCCGTGCCACCTGCCCTTGCTCTGGGAAGAGATGGTCCTGTGCAGTGAGAGCGCTCACGCCTGATTCTTGGTTTCCCGTTCCGACTTCCTTCCCATGTGGTGAGTGCCATTGTGCATGTGCATACATAATAATTAAAAATGAAAACAATATAACATCGAATAAACTCTGAAGACTGTACATTGTTGGCACGTTCCTTGGGTTGCCTTAAATAAGGGCCTCTATGACTGTGTGTAAATGAGTTGTAACATGTAACCCAATTCAGCCGAAAATACAGTCATGCTTTGCATTTTGTATAAAAGTTCGAGTAAATAAAGTGCGAGTTTCTCTCATCCGTTTGTGGCAGTAGTTTGTATGTTTGTTTCCATCTCTCATAGTCATAGTGCCAGTAAGCAGGCACAAACGCGTGTCTCGTTAATTCACTGACACAAGAGAACTGGCGTTCCCCTGCACACCGAACAAGTAGGGACATCAGAGGAGTGACTGGCCTCTGACTAGACACGAACTTGTCAGCACCAGCACCTTCGTCACTCGCCTGATTCACACAGTTCAGCTCAGTCATGCTGGTGCCAAATTGTATATTTGGGAGTGAGAGGATAAGGAGGGGTTGACGATCGACGGAGTGTTAAAAACAGTATCTGCGATAGGTTAAACATTAATTAAAATAAGTTTAAATGGCGTCACTGGAGTCAATTGAGAGGGCTGCTACGGTTTGCACGGCGAGCACGTTATGTAAACAGCTCCGTGTGAGTGCACCTCCGACCCAGCAAGAACTCCCTCAGTTCGGAGTGACACTGGACCAACAGGGCAATTGGAGCCACTGGGGGTTGAGTCATGTGTTATTTATTGATAAATTCACTCGGAATACGTGGAACAGCCAGGGTCGGACTAGAACAGCAAATACATCTGGGCATTAAAATTAACCCTGGGCGTCCGAATCGGCTACGCCCACGGAGTAGGCGTAGTGTTGCCTCCTACGCATTTTGCGTAGACAGCGTAGCCGGCAACACTACGCCCACTCCGTGTGCGTAGCCGAGTCGGCCGCCACCCGCCTCCCTCCCGCCCTCCCCTACATACATTATTTAAGCAAAATACCCTAAATAAACAAGTTTAAAGCAGTTACCGTGTCCGGGGCTCGTCCGGGGCTCCCTATTGGAATAGCGTCCCGTCATAGATACCAATGCGCATTTGCGGCCGCCCGCGCATGCGCATTTCTCGGGAGAAATGCGCGGGCGGCCGCGCATGCGCATTGGTATCTATGACGGTACGCTATTCCAATAGGGAGCCCCGGACGAGGCCCGGACACGGTAACTGCTTTAAACTTGTTTATTTAGGGTATTTTGCTTAAATAATGTATGTAGAGGAGAGCGGGAGGGAGGTGCGTAGTGGGGCTACGCGGAGTGCGGGAGTGGGCGTAGCTTCTCGCCCATTCCGCGTAGCTCCGCGGAGCCCCACTACGCCCACTACGCCCGGGGTTAATTAAAATGAAAGTGGCCCTCATTAGCGTGTTTCAGCTGAAAAAAAAAGTATCCCACATTTTCAAATCTGGGCAGTGTTCATATCGTAAATTTACCCTGTATATGTATTTGCAAGGTATGGAATATACAATGCATTGGTGCCCACTGCAGGCAAAATTTGCTGTAATACCTGTTTTGTGTTTTCATTCTATTTGAAGCTACTCATAAGCTAAGCCTCTAACACTGCATGATGGTTTCACGAAATGAATATTTTCTAGAATATGTGATCACTTTATGAACATGCTGAGTTCACTTTCACCTAGCGCGCTGCATTAGTTTTGATGTGGGGTTGGTTTCTATTCTTTGTATGGTACTGTGTGGTGTTTGTTCCTGTATTTTTTTCTCCACCGCCAATTTTACGCCACACCAATTTCAAATGTCACCAGCCGCCACTGGTGACTCTGTCCGCAGATCGCGAACTATTACAGCTACGACAAGGGAATAGAGACCTTATTTCCTATTTGTCACATTTCAATAGGTTAATTGCAGAAACCTTGTGGCCTGAAGAAAAGAGGGCAGCACTCTTTTATCAAGGGTTAAAAGATGATCTGAAAGACGTTCTTGCGCAAATCAATCCTCAACCAACTACTTGTTCAGAGTTAGTCAATATAACTTTACGTCTGTGTGAGAAGTTGGCCTAATATAAAATGTTCACTATTCTAGTGAGCACTTTGTATCAGTCCAAACAACCCTTATTGATGATTGGTTGTAAGTCAACCTTATAGACCAGCTATCCTAGTAGCATGGATACGAGCAGTCTTTGGGCTAAACTCTAGAGGGCGTGTTAAGCCAGCTGTTATACCATCACATATACCCCTTGAACACCAAGTGAAAGGACACCACACAAGTGTTATGAAAATAAACAGTGTATTTATTTAGATCACAACAGCCCTGTACTCTTTATGAGGACAGGGTACTAAGCACACAACAAAACTCTTACGAAAATACTTTAAGTTGCACAATTTACACAAATGCCCGAGGGGCACGAAAAACCATATACTCTAAAAGTGGAATGCGAAATTACTAGCAGGTAAGTACTAATCTCATAGGGTTTGGAATCGCTAGGACTGGACTACTGAACCTTCAGATTACTAGCAGGAGGCCTAGGGGACTCGGGTGCAGAGTGTGCACTCTCACGCGGGATGCGGGACAAAGTCTATGGATACTAGTAATTACAAAGTTAGTGATATCGGACGAATCCGACTAGGTAGAGCTGAAACGAAAAAGGATCTGGACCCTTGGATAGTGAGGCTATGCTGTAGCACCGAAATGCTGAGTTTACCTAGCACAGGGGCTGCGGGTGCATAGGTCTGGAAAGACGTCGGGAATCCTCGTTGCAGTCTACGGAGCCTGAAAGAAGAAGTTGCTGGCAGGCGACCAGTGAAGAGATTCGGAGGGATCCAAGCCTGGATCGGAGATGGAGGACACCTGTAAGCAGAGGGGACCAAGTTCTGAATCACTAGCCAGTGATTAGATCCGCACCAGGATGGCACCGGCTGAAGTCACCTCGACCAGGTGAGTGGGCGACGCTAGGCTCTGCAGTCTCACGGACCAGGAGGCGTTGTCGGCGACCAGGATGGAGTTGCGAGCTGTCCCACGATGGTATCTGCTGTCGACGTCGCTGGACCCAGGATTGGGGCAACAAGTCTTGGCAAATGCAAGCCCACGCCGTGGACTCAAAATGGCGTCTGGAGTGGACCAGGAAGGTCCGGAGGGCTCCTCTTTTGGAGGGGAGCAAGGGCCAGTCTGGAGCAACCAGACCAGCAGTGGTGATGTCGTCGTCGTTTATCGTCGGGAGGGCCACAAGCCAGCGGGCTAGTAGCCAGACAACGCGGTGAGCAGCAAAAAGCAGAAGGGCCCCACGCAGATCTGGTGGATGCTGGAGGGCTGAACTTCGGTGCTGGAGCTGCTCAGGGTTGGGGCTTCTCGGACCCCAAAGCACTCACTCGAGGATCCCTCGGCGGTCGTGCTGGGCAAGAGTCGTGCAGTCTTGAAGATGGCCGGTCCCTCGAGGTCTCGTCGCACCCACGGATCTCAGCTGAGCTGACGATGTGGGTAGAGGTCAGAGGTGCCAGAGAAGCCGGGTCTCGTCGTGCTGGTCAGTCGGATTCCGGAGGAAGGACGTGCAGCAAACCGCAGTGTTCTTGGATGGTGCCTGCGGGTGCAGGGTGACTACTCAGTCACAAGGGAGAAATCTTGAGAAGAAGTCGAGAGTTCCTTTCGTAGAAAGTAGTTTCAGGATTCAAAGATGATCTAATCTGGAAGGGGGCCATCTCCTATCTTTATACTAGGAAAAGGGGCTGGCACGCGACTAGGTCCTGCCCATGGGTGGGACCAGGAAGGGGGGTGGTTACACCCCTCTCCCATGCCGGACTTTCCCCAGCTCAGGGGCTGGTGTGCCCCTGGATCTGGTTCTAGCCGGCAGATGCATAGTGAGCACCGGGGTGCCACTTGCAGTCACCTTCCTCTAAAGCCCTGCCTACCCAGGATACACAAAACCCTGTCTGGGATGGTGCTAGCACCGCCCCTGACAGGAAACCCCTTTGTCCAGGCCTCCCTCGCTGGAAGGACTCCCAGCAGCAGGTCAGACTTGTGTCTGTGGTGGCAGCATCCATTTTGTGATGCTGAGGCTTGAGTTAACTTTAACCGGGGTTCACAGTTACATACATGTTGTGTCCCTCTAGAACGGTGGAATGCTAACCCCCTCGCCAGAATTGGCGAGGGGTTAGTATTCCAATTCGTATGACACCTTACTCGACATGTTTTGATAAAGCGATACCAAAGATAGCATATAACCGCGAGGATTATAATGCACTTAAGAGTATATGGTATGCGTTATCATGGAACAGCTATTAGGACTTGGTTCCGCAAGCTGCAAATGGGCTCAGCTCATGCCAGAGCACCATCTCACACGATTCCAAGCACTCTGCCTTCAGGATTGTCAAGGCCTGCCATAGGAGTGACTGATAGGAATCTGTGTGTCCATTTTAGGGTATACTATATCTAAAGCAAAGGGTGATTACACCACCTTGCCCCAGCTGTCGTGCAGCCAGTTGTGTCCGATTTAGATGGCCAGCCAGGGGTGGCATAATACATGCTGCAGCCCCTGGTAGGCCCTGGGTACACCTATGCCCTGGGTACCTAAGGTACACTGTACAGGGACTGATAAGGTGACTCAGTATCTAATTAGATATGTACATAAGGTATATGGAATCCATTTTACAGAGAGAGCAGTAGGCCTGGGGCCCTGGATAGCAGGGTCCCAGGTCAACTAAGTCGGAAAACCAGCAAAACACCAGGCAAAAAGTTGGGGGCAACCATAGTCAGGCATCCACCTTCCTACACCATCCTGGATGCATTTGCGAAGGCCTCTGGCTTTAAGGTGAACATGACGAAATCAGTAGCACTTGACCTTTCCTTGGAGGCACACACGCGGGCCTCCCTAGAAGCACAATTCCCCTTCCAATGGGCAGACGGTGCAGTCCCTCACCTGGGCATACAATTGGCGGCCACGCTACAAGAAACGGTGCGTCTCAACTACGCTAACCTTAGTCGCACTATCCGCGCGGAGGTCGGGCGGTGGCGGCACCTCCCACTATCTTGGCTGGGCCGAGTGGCAGCAGTAAAGATGACAATCCTCCCGCAAGTTTTATACGTTTTTCGGGCTAGCCCGCTTCGTCCCCCGGAGGGATGGATTCGCCGCACGCAATCGGAGCTGGCTCAGTTTGTGTGGAACGGGAAAAGGCCCAGAATCAACCTGAGGCTAGGGATGCTTCCCCTGGAGAGTGGTGGGCTGAGCCTGCCAGATTTGCGTCACTATTACCAGGTGACCCAACTCAGAACCCTAGTGGAATGGAGCAAATGGGAATCGGAGCGCCATTGGTTGTTCCAGGACCAAGCGGTCGCGGGGCGTCCACTCCAGGAGGTGCCTTTTCCTACGGCAACAACACCGGCCCCCTAACCTATACGCCTCCTTCGTCACGAAGGTACCGCTAGAGGTATGGGATCGAACATGCGTCTTACACGACCTGACGACCTTCCCGTCTCCCCTCACACCCCTGTTAGAGAACCCTGACTTCGGCCCGGGTAGGGATGTCCAGGCCTTTGCACGGTGGCGCCCAGCAGGATGCCGATGCCTCTTTCACATGTATTCAGGTGCGGGGGTGACGCCTTTTGAGGAATTCCGGAAGACCTATGACCTCCCGGAGGCTGAACACCTTAGGTATCTACAGGTCCGACATTGGGCGCTTCAACCCCAGATCCGTGGAGACGCTACAAGCAAGCTCAGTAAATATGAATACTGGCTTCTCTCACGCACCACAGATAAGCGACTCATTTCAGACATATATCGGCTCCTCTTGGACAGATACTCGCGCGTTTATAATGCAGGACGGGCTAGATGGGAGAGGGAACTGGGGCGGACTCTGCGCAATAAAGAATGGGAGGACATTTACCACCGCGCCAGACACTCACGAGATGCGTGCGATTCGGTATCTCACGCGAGATGCGTGCGATTCGGTATCTCACGCGAGATGCGTGAGATTCAGTATCTCACGCGAGATGCGTGAGGTTTGGCACCTCACCCGAAATGCGTGAGGTTTCGCACCTCACCCGAGATGCGTGAGGTTTGGCACCTCACCCGAGATGCGTGAGGTTTGGCACCTCACCCGAGATGCGTGAGGTGTGGCACCTCAACCGAGATGCGTGAGGTTTGGCACCTCACCCAAGATGCGTAAGGTTTGACACCTCACCCGAGATGCGTGGGGTTTGGCACCTCACGCGAGATGCGTGACTTTTTGCACCTCACCCGAGATGCGTGAGGTCTGGCACCTCACCCGAGATGCGTGAGGTTTGGCACCTCACCCGAGATGCGTGAGGTTTGGCACCTCAACCGAGATGCGTGAGGTTTGGCACCTCACCCGAGATGCGTGAGGTTTGGCACCTCACCCAAGATGCGTGAGGTTTGACACCTCACCCGAGATGCGTGAGGTTTGGCACCTTATGCGAGATGCGTGAGGTTTGGCACGGGGCGTGCTTACGATGTCAGCGGCCGCACCCAGTTCCCCGTGCTCACTATTCAGCGTCTTTTGGTGAAGGAGGAAGAGGATCTTGGGGCTCCGTTTCTCTGCAAGGCCAGCTTTGTTCTTTTGATCGGTGGAGAGTTCTGGGTGCCTGAAATCCGCTACAAAGCTCGCTGAGCTGCAGGAGGAGTTTAGAATCTGCAGAGACTTCTCTTCTTGATGGGCTCCCAGTGAGGCTAGGTTTTGGGGGGGATTACCTGTCACTAACCCAGATTCAGAAGTAGAGTCAATCCATCAATCAGGAGTTTGTTAAAGCACAACTACTCACCCGTAAGGGTCTCAAGGCGCTAGGGGTGGGGGGTGCAGGTTCCATTCCATCAAGGAGGGGGTCTGTCCAAGAGCCAAGTTTTTAGGTTTCTTGCGAAGATGGGGAGCGATGTTGTCTGTCTGAGGTGGAGTGTAAGGGCGTTCCATGCTTTGGCGGCGAGGAAGGAAAAGGAGCGGCCTCCCGATCTGGTCTTTCTGGTGCAGGGGACCACGGCGTAGGAGAGCTGGGCTGATCGTAGTGTCCTTTGGGAGTGCCTGGAATTTGAGCCGGCTGTTCAGGTATGCTGGTCCGGTGCCGTGGAGGGCATTGTGTGCGTGGGTGAGCATCTTAAAGGTGATTCTCGCCTCGACGGGGAGCCAGTGGAGTGTGCGCAGGTGCTGCGAGATGTGGCAGTGTTTTGGCAGGTTGAGGGCCAGTCTTGCGGCGGCGTTCTGGATGTTCTGTAGCTTGCGGATGATGTTTTTGTTTATTCCGGCGTAGAGTGCGTTGCCGTAGTAGAGTCTGCTGGTGACCAGGGCGTGAGTGACTGTCTTTAGGTGTTCGAGGGGGATCCATTTGAAGGTCTTAAGAAGGAGGCGAGGGTGTGGACGCAGGAAGATGAGACAGAGTTGATCTGGCGGTCCATTTTGAGCTCGGAGTCCAGGATGATTCCCAGGTTGCGTGCGTGGTCTGTGGGGGTTGGCGGGTTTCCAAGGGCGGTGGGCCACCAGGTGTCGCTCCACGCGTCGGGGTTTGGGCCCATGATGAGTACTTTTGTTTTGTTGGTGTTTAGTTGTAGGCAGCTGTTTTTCATCCATTTGGCGACGGCTTCCATGCCTTCTCGAAAGTTGCGTCTGGCGGTGTTGGGCTCGTTGGATAGGGAGAGGATGAGCTGGGTGTCGTCTGCGTATGACACGATGTTGAGTCCGTAGGTTCTGACGATGGGGGCAAGTGGAGCCATGTAGACGTTGAAGAGCGTCGGGCTGAGGGAGGAGCCCTGGGGGACTTAACAGGTGGTAGGTGTGGGGTCTGAGAGGAAAGGGGGGAGTCTGACCCGTTGCGTCCTGCCGGAGAGAAAGGAGCAGATCCAGTCGAGGGCCTTGTCCTGGATTCCTGCGTCGTAGAGTCTGCGTATGAGGGTGCGGTGGGAGACTGTGTCGAACGCCGCTGATAGGTCTAGGAGGATGAGGGCTACTGTTTCTCCTTTGTCCAGTTGGGTGCGGATGTCGTCTGTCGAGGATGTTGTGTTCTTCAATGAATGTGGCGAGTTGGCTGTTGATGGCTTTCTCGATGACTTTCGCTGGGAAAGGGAGCAGGGAGATGGGTCTGTAGTTTTTGAGGTCGGTGGGGTCCGCTGAGGGTTTCTTTAGGAGGGGGTTGACCTCCGCGTGTTTCCAGTCGTCGGGGACGGAGTCGGTCGCCAGGGAGCGGTTGATGGTGTGGTGGAGCATGGGTGCAATGGTATCGGTGGCTCTGTTGAAGATGTGGTGGGGGCAGGGGTCTGTGGGGACCCCTGAGTGGATTGACTTCATTGTCTTCAGTGTGTCTTCGATGGTGAGGGCTGTCCAGTCATCAATCGCTGGTTTCCGGGTGTCTGGGGTGGTTCGTGAGGGTTCAGTGTGTTGGTTGTCTTTGTCGAAGTTGTCGTAGATGCTCTTGATTTTGTGGTGGAAAAAGGTGCTGAGTTTGTCGCAGAGGTCTTGTGAGGGAGGGATGTCAGTAGACTCGCTGGTGGGTTGGGCGAACTCCTTGATGATGCTGAAGAGTTTCTTGCTGTTGTGTGCGGGGGGTGGAGATTCTGTCTTCAATCTCTTTTTTCCTCGTTTCTCTGATGAGTTGATGGTGGGCGTTGGTGGCGGCTCTGAAGTTGTTGTGGGCTTCTGTGGATTTGGTGTTTCTCCAAGCCTTTTCGAGGCGGCGGCATGTTCGCCTGGACTCTCGAAGTTCGGTGGTAAACCATCTGGCTTTCTTGGCACGGGTATTGTTGTTTTTCTTGAGGGGGGCTATGGTGTTGGTGCTGTCCGAGATCCATCTATGCAGGGTTCGAGCTGCGTTGTTGGGGTCGTCGTTTTCCGCAATGGTTGGAGTGGAGTTGTTGAGTGAGGAGGTGAGCTGGTCGTTGGTGATTTTGGTCCAGTTTCTTTCTGGAAGCAGGTGCTGGTGTCTGTGGATGGTGTGTGTTCTGAAGGTGAAGTGGACGCAACGATAGTCGGTCCATGGGAGTTCGGTGGTGTGGCTGAAGGTGATGGAGTTTCCTGTAGTGAAGAGGGGGTCGAGGGTGTGTCCTGCTGAGTGCGTGGGCTCTGTCACAATCTGGCAGAGTCCAATGTTGTGGAGGTTGTCCAGGAGGCATGTGGTGTTGGGGTCCAGTTGATTGTCGAGGTGGAAGTTGAGGTCTCCCAGCAGGGTGTAGTTGGTGGATTCGATGGGCTGCGGGGAGATAATGTCCGTGTTGGAGTTGGCGAAAGGTCCGCGGGGTCCAGGGGGTCGGTAGATGAGGGTTCCTCGGAGGGCGGCGGTGGGGCTGGCCAGTATCTTGAAGTGAAGGTGTTCCATCAGTTTTGTGGACTCGTCAGGTAGTGTGCTCAGTCGGAGGCTGGATTTGTGGACGATGGCGATTCCTCCTCCTGGGTGGGTGGGGTGGTCCTTCCTGGAGATCTTGTATCCTTGCGGGATGGCAATGGCGATGTCCGGTCCCGAGGTGGCATTGGTCCAGGTTTCGGTGAAGAATGCTACGTCCGGGGTGGTGCTGTCGAGGAGGTCCCAGATTTCTGTGGCATGTTTGTGGAGGGATCGGACGTTGAGGAGGATGCATTGCAGGGTCTTCGGTTCGGTTGTGTTCTTGGGGGCGGGTTGTGCTGGATCCGTGTTCTTGGCGGTGCTGCAGGTGTGCCGGCAGAGGTGACAGCTGAAAGGTCCATGGGTGTCGGCTGGTGATGCTAGCTTGCAGTTGTTGTTGCAGCCTGGGTTGAGTGCGTGGAGTGCTGCTGGGTCGTAGCGTTGGCGGGGCGGAGGTCCAGGGTTCCTGGTGCTGGTCGCGGACGGGCGCAGATGTGCTAGCCTTTGACGCGCCTTCGGTGCACCAGTGGCCGCCATTAAGTAGGGGTCGGGGAGGGCTGGACAGCTGGCAGGCGGGAGCGGGGAGAGGAGCTGGATTGGGCCGGTCGCGCTGGGGGGGGAGGGGCCGCGGGGGCAGCAGCGGCGGGGAAAGGTAAAGGGAGGAAAGAAGGGATAAAGAAAAAAGGGAAAATAAGCAGAAATAAGGCACAAAAGAGCAGAGATGCAGAAAAGGGCAGAAAGGTGAAAGATGGAAAGGGTAGAAAAACGAGTGAAAACGAGTGAAGGAGCGAAAGGGAAAATGGGCAGAAATAAGGCACAAAAGAGCAGAGGTGCAGAAAGGTGAAAGATAGAAAGGGTAGAAAAACGAGTGAAGGAGCAGAGGGAGAGAAAGGGAAAATGGGCAGAAATAACGCACAAAAGAGCAGAGATGCAGAAAGGTGAAAGATAGAAAGGATAGAAAAACGAGTGAAGGAGCAGAGTGAGAGAAAGGAGACAGAGGTCCACTCTCCAGGTAAGATTGCGGATCTTGTTAAAACCATTTCAGTGATTTATTAGGAACATTCAATTTGAATTTCAAGATCATTTACCATATTCACGAGTGCGATTCTTGTTCTATAGTAGTTCTATGAATGTTTTTGGGAACACTTTTAAGTTACATAAAATAAGGAAATATAAGACCCTGATTGTTTAGGTGATTGAAAACCTAGTCATAGAAAGACCTAAACCAAATTCTGCCGCTTATGCCTTTGAGCAGTTGATACTGAAGTGAAGTATTATCGCCACAATATAGCGGATCTAAGAAAGGTCAACTAAGAGTCTGATTGTCTGAATAAACGCAATCCACGAAGCTCTTAAGTTAGTTCCTGATTGAAGGACAGAATCTGATGTCCTAATTTACGTCTTTGTGTGAAGGAAAGTACGTGTATTTTTGTTTGCGAGTAACTTTTCCTTTTCAGATCTCCTTCCCAGCTGTTCCCTTCCTAATTTCCTTTCCCCCCGCGTAATCACTTCAATACTCTGTGTAATCATTACAATCAGAGTTGGAGGTATTGAGAGGTGGGCCCCTTATATCATCACTCCAGACCCTGAGGAGAAGCAACCTGACAGAATAGTGAGCCCACGAATAATATTCCTCCCGGTCTGAGAGTTTTGACATTATGGCCACCATGGATGATTTAATGAGGGTTATTTTTCAGATGCAAACAGATTTAACTGAAGCTAGGAATGCCACTGCAATGCTCTCTGATAAAGTAGATAGGATACAGCGATTAAGTACTCCGCTTCCTCCTCTCCGTTCTCTGCAGCATACAGACTGAGAGAAATGACGCTGTTGGGGCAGCCGTCCGAACCAATCGGTACTGGCTGCGGTGGAGGGGAGGGAGGTTGCCTGCAGCCTTCCTGTTGACGAGAGCCCAGACCACGTCAGACGCATTCAAAATCCAGGACGGCGGGAGTCGGAAGTCTGCAGTCTCGGGAGTCAGCGCGGGAAGCCAAGGTAAGTTTTATATAATATTTTATTATGTATTATTATCGCATATCGCAGACTTACATGACCATTAGGCGCTGCAGAATCTATTGCCGCATTGCTGTTTTAATTATTTTAAAATTAATCTACTTTACTGCGCGCTCGCGCTGTCGATCTTGGCGCTAGGCGCTACCTCTCTCATAGCGTGTTATTAGTACCACTCTTACCCGCACTATAATTGTGACCTCATTCCGCACTTTGCGGGAATTCGAGCGCTTCAGGGCACCTTAGGGCTCCTGGGGACATCGCGCTGCGGTGTTGGTAGCCGCCATCTTGGGTGAGTGAGGGAACCAGGGAGTGCCGAATTGCTGGCGCCATCTTGGTTGGGGGGCTAGTGATCGCACTACAGGACTCTTTATATACGGCTATATATGATGGAAGCCCCTAAAGCGTGCAGCTTAGGCCTTAATCTCAGTTCACTCAGTAACCGAAAGTATAATATCACCAGTAAGAACCCAGTTGCCTTGTCCTGTGGCTTGTTGAATGTGAGATCTCCCATCAAACACTGTGAAGAAATTGCGTTACTTATCGAGTCTTACCATCTAGACGTACTCTTCATGACAGAGACATGGACAACACCGACTAGTTTGGTGGAACTGGGGACAGCTTGTTATGTTATGTTATACTTTATTTTTATAGCGCACGGCCACTCCAACGGAGTGTCCCGGCGCTTTGATTTGGCAGCTCATAAAAAGAAACATAACAGATGAAGGACTTTCAGACAAACAAGATAACATAACTAAAGAGTAAAAAGCCAAGTTTTTAAACTTTTCCTAAAAGACAACAGATTCGAAGTACTGGGTAGGGCCAATGGCAGAGTGTTCCAAAGCTGGGGCGCCTTCACACTAAAGGAGCGCCCCCAACACGGGCCTTCCTAACCCGGGGGACCACCGCAAGAGACAGAGAATCCAAACGCAGAGCTCTAGTAGGGCGATAGAAAGCAAGCCTGCGCTGAAGGTATTTTGCTCCTGAGCCGAAGAGCGCCTTATGGGCCAGCGTCAGCGCCTTAAAAACTATCCGCTGTCGGATAGGCAGCCAATGGAGTGACTGTAACAGACCGGACACTCTGGCTCGCCTGCGGAGGCCAAAGATGGCACGCACCGCAGAATTCTGCACGACCTGAAGCCGCTGCACAAGATAATCTGGGAGACCCAAATAAAGAACGTTGGCATAGTCTAATCTGGAGCCAATCAAAGCTTGCACCGTGATCTTCCTATGCCCTTCCGTGAGCAAAGGGAGGAACTTTCGTAGCATCCTTAGAATGCCAAAACATGTGCCCATGAGGCCAAGGAATTGAGATCTCATCGTCAGATTATTGTTGATCTTAACACCCAGGTTTTTTGCCACCTGGGATGCCTGAGCTGGAGGAAACATATCGTTCGGCCACCATGCCTGCCAATCCGGGTCTAAGGTACAACCAAAGAACAGCACCTCCGACTTGTCGGAGTTGCATTTAAGGCTGTTCTGCTGAAACCAATTGAAGACCGCCCGAGACAGTCCCGAATGCTCTCTCCATCAAAGTCCTCCCCTTTCCCACACGTGAAGAGAAGCTGGGTGTCATCGGCGTAGGAAACGATCTGGGCCCCAAAAGACTCAGCCAAAGGGGTCATAAAGATGTTGAAAAGAGTCGGGCTCAACACAGAACCCTGCGGAACTCCGACTCCCAATGGCGGCATCTCAGCGGAGCTGTGGGGGACCCAGACCGTTTGTCGACGGCCCGCTAGGAAAGATGTAAACCAGCTGAACACCGTCCCCCTCAGACCGATGTTATGAAGTCTGGCGAGGAGCCCCTCATGGGGGACGGTGTCAAAAGCCTCCGACAGATCAAGCATGACGAGCATGGCTTTACCTCCAGAGTCCAGAACCTCCTTGATGGCCTCAGACACTTCTAAAAGCGCAGTCTCGGTACTCAAATTGGGCTGAAAGCCAGATTGCGAAGGGTGCAGCAAATTGTTCGTCTCCAGAAAAGCAGATAGCACGCTATGTACGTGCTTTTCCGTAATTTTTGCCAACGCTGGAAGAAGCGAGATAGGCCTGTAATTGGCCAACACCTCGGAGTCAGAGCCCGGCTTTTTGAGGAGGGGGATCACCATAGCCTGCTTCCAGGCCTGTGGGACCATCCCCTCCCTCAAAGAGCGGTTCAAAAGTGGATTAACCAGCGGGTTTACCACCTCCGCCATCCTCGCCAAAAATTTGGCCGAGCAGGGGTCTAACGGTGACCCAGATTTAAGATTTGCCAAAAGTGCCAGAGAAGTGGCAGGAGAGATGGGCGGGAAGACACACAGGGCAGAGTCCGGGGTGGGTGATGGAACTATCCCATCCCCGCTGCTGGGCTGAACTTCAACTGACCTCCCCTGAAAGGAGTCCTGGATCAGTTTGATCTTGTCTGTAAAGAACTGTGCGAGGTCACAGGCCCATGACTCAGAGGGAGCAGTTTGAGAAAGGTTAGATCTAGGAGTTATGAACTCCCTCACAACAGTGAAAATCTCCTTGCAGGAGTTAGAAGCTGCCTCAATCCTCCTAGATAAATAATCCTTTTTCTCGCGAAGTATATCACTATGATAAGCCTTGATTGCAGTCCTGTAAGCAAGTTTGGCCATCAGGTCATACTGGGTACGCCAGGTCCTCTCCGCCAGCTTGTCCCACTGGCTTCAAAATAAGGCATAATCCCAGGGTGGGAGCCAGAGGAGGTGGAACTGGATACATTTTTAGGCAGACTCTTGATGTCTCCCAGCTTATCATCAAGGCAATCGCTGGGTGCGAAACATTGGGTTTCTCCATCAAGGACCAAGGAGGCGTGCTATTCACGGGTCTACTATGTTATAGACCCCCGGCTAGCTCGTTATCTGCTGTACCTGAGCTCATAGACTTAATATACGATCTCTCCCACTCCAACACAAAGTTGATGGTGTTAGGGGATTTCAATCTTTGGTCAGAGGGACCGACCAAGAAGGCCTATGTAGAGCTGGTCCAAGCTTGTCATAATATTGAGCTACAACAACTGGTACTCTCCAAAACCATTCAAAGGGCCATATTCTTGATCTAATTTTTGCTGACGCTTGTCGAACGGCTATACGTGATGTCCTGCCTCAGTGTTGGACGGATCACGCCCTCGTCCAGTTCTCCCTCTCGTGCACTAGTGCTCCATTAAAGAAAGGGAGTGTGGGGGGCACTAGAATGGGGAGACAATGGTCTAGACTCCTCAAACAAACGATCTTGCCCTCTCTGCTGCCAGATGGCTTTGTATTGGGAGCGAATGTGGACGTAAGTTACGAGACTCTCTGTCAGCGAATCTCGGCTTCTCTGGACTCTTTGGCCCGCTGCGAAAAATCAAAGATAGGACTAATCTTGCTATGCCATGGTACTCGGAAGAACTTCGGCAGCTCAAGCTCCAATGTAAACAGGCTGAGCGGACCTGGAGGAAACAGTACCTGGAATCACATAGAGTCCTCTTCAAACAAGCACTGGCATCCTATAAAATCCAGATCAAGCTTGCCAAAGCTAGATTCTTAGAAGAATCTTTGATGGCAGCTGTAAATAAATCTCAGGCCTTATTTAAGATCGTAAAGGACCTGGCCCATCCTGGCTGTACCAAAAATTTCATCCCGGCCTCTCAAGCTCTCTGTGATTCGCTAGCACAGGCCTTTGAGGATAAGATTGCCAACATCTTAAACAATCTTCCCTCGTCAACTGGCCATGCTGTGCACGATTCCATCTCGTTTGAGAATAGGAAGGAGTGTACTAAATCAGGTGAGCTGAGCAACTTTCCTCTACCATCTTTTGAGGACTCCTGCTCTTTGGCTGACGGGGTGTCCTCTGGCTCACTTTCTGATCCTCTTCCACCCAAATTCTGGAAACTTTTTCGTGAAGAGCTGTTTCCCCCACTTTTTTCCATCTGTCGCCAGTCTCACACTTCAGCACGGGTTCCAGATTGCTGGAAATTGGCGGTGGTCTCCCCACTGCTTGAAAAGGAGAATCTGGACCCCACATGCCCAGCCAACTTTAGGCCCATCTCCCTCTTGCCATTCCCTATTAAAATTCTAGAGAAACTGGCCACAAAACATCTCTCCAACTTTCTTGAGACTACTGATTGTTTGGATGTGGCTCAGTTTGGGTTTAGACCGGCACATGGGACAGAGTCGGCATTGGTGACTGTTCTCGATGACCTTCAAACGCGTGCCGACCAGGGTCGAGCAGCCTTTTTAGTGCTGCTCGACATGTCGGCCGCGTTCGACACGGTCAGCCATGCAATCCTGATCAGGAGACTGACGGAGGCTGGGGTGTCGGGCTTGGCCCTTGAATGGCTGGTGTCATATCTCGATCAAAGGCACCAGTTAGTTGCCCTGCCACTCTTTAAATCCAACATCAGGTGGGTTGGTCAGGGAGTACCCCAGGGCTCGGCCATCAGCCCCATTCTTTTCAATCTTTACCTCCGTCCCCTGATCACGCTTTTGGCATAACAGTCACCAACTACTCCGATGACACCCAACTTATCTTCTCGTTTGAGGGTAAGGACGGGGTGTCGCAGGAGGTCTTCCACCGATGCATGAGCACCACGGCAGAATGGCTGGGTAACAACTCCCTACAATTTAACAGCTCGAAAACCGAGGTGCTACATTGCTCTATGGATCGGACCCCCAGACCCCTACCACAGGGTTTTTGGCCTCCTGATTTCCAAGGTACTAGTCTGCCTGCCGAATCGGTTCAGAATTTGGGGGCAATGTTTAGTTCCGACTACCAGCTGGACACATCAGTGACCAAAACGGTGGCCACTTGTATGGCATTACTTGGATCATTGCGAAAGATTCTACCCTTGCTCCGGTACAGGCCAGACCAGAGGTAGTGCGGAGCATAATTTAAAGTCGTCTCGACTACTGCAACACACTGCTGCTGGGGGCACCAGTTACTCTGCTAGGAAAACTCCAATGAGTACAGAATTTTGCTGCCAAACTGGCACTCTTGCGACGCCGCCTAGACTCTTCTGCCAAGGCACTTAGGGACCTCCATTGGTTGCCAATCTCTCAACAGGTGAACTTGAAAGCTTTGTGTTTGGTTTTTAGGGCTCTACACGGACAAGGCCCGTCTCCTCTGCAGGACCTTTTCTCAAGGAGGCGGGTTTCAGAGGGATGAAGAAGCTCTCTAGTCTGGGGGTTGAGGTGGTTTGTGTTGCGCCACGCGCCGGGACTCCTTTACCCTGTCACCTGGGATGCTCAGCTCATGCATGCCTCCTTGTGCGCCGGCTCGGGTCCGTTGGCAGTGGCGTGCAGGTGCTTGGTGCTTCTATGGATGCTCTGAGCTCTTCTTGCGGCTGCGTTTGGCAACCCGTGCCTGACTGTGATGGGGCAGGTGGGACTGCGATGTCCCCGTGCCACCTGCCCTTACTCTGGGAAGAGATGGTCCTGTGCAGTGAGAGCGCTCACGCTTGATTCTTGGTTTCCCATTCCGACTTCCTTCCCATGTGGTAAGTGCCATTGTGCATGTGCATACATAATAATTAAAAATGAAAACAATATAACATCGAATAAACTCTGAAGACTGTACATTGTTGGCACGTTCCTTGGGTTGCCTTAAATAAGGGCCTCTGTGACTGTGTGTAAATGAGTTGTAACATGTAACCCAATTCAGCCGAAAATACAGTCATGTTTTGCATTCTGTATAAAAGTTCCGAGTAAATAAAGTGCGAGTTTCTCTCATCCGTTTGTGGCAGTAGTTTGTATGTTTGTTTCCATCTCTCATGGTCATAGTGCCAGTAAGCAGGCACAAACGCGTGTCTCGTTAATTCACTGACACAAGAGAACTGGCGTTTCCCTGCACACCGAACAAGTAGGGACATCAGAGGAGTGACTGGCCTCTGACTAGACAAGAACTTGTCAGCACCAGCACCTTCGTCACTCGCCTGATTCACACAGTTTAGCTCAGTCATGCTGGTGCCAAATTGTATATTTGGGAGTGAGAGGATAAGGAGGGGTTGACGATCGACGGAGTGTTAAAAACAGTATCTGCGATAGGTTAAACATTAATTAAAATAAGTTTAAATGGCGTCACTGGAGTTAATTGAGAGGGCTGCTGCAGTTTGCACGGCGAGCACATTATGTAAACAGCTCCGTGTGAGTGCACCTCCGACCCTGCAAGAACTCCCTCAGTTCGGAGTGACACTGGACCAACAGGGCAATTGGAGCCACTGGGGGTTGAGTCATGTGTTATTTATTGATAAATTCACTCGGAATACGTGGAACAGCCAGGGTCTGACTAGCACAGCAAATACATCTGGGCATTAAAATGAAAGTGGCCCTCATTAGCGTGTTTCAGCTGAAAAAAAAAGTATCTCACATTTTCAAATCTGGGCAGTTTTCATCGCGTAAATTTACCCTGTATATGTATTTGGAAGGTATGGAATATACAATGCATTGGTGCCCGCTTCAGGCAAAATTTGCTGTAATACCTGTTTTGTGTTTTCATTCTATTTGAAGCTACTCATAAGCTTAGCCTCTAACACTGCATGATGGTTTCACGAAATGAATATTTTCTAAAATATGTGATCACTTTATGAACATGCTGAGTTCACTTTCACATAGCGTGCTGCATTAGTTTTTATGTGGGGTTGGTTTCTATTCTTTGTATGGTACTGTGTGGTTTTTGTTCCTGTATTTTTTTCTCCACCGCCAATTTTACGCCACACAATTTCAAATGTCACCAGCCGCCACTGGTGACTCTGTCCGCAGATCGCGAACTATTACAGCCACGACAAGGGAATAGAGACCTTATTTCCTATTTGTCACATTTCAATAGGTTAATTGCAGAAACCTTGTGGCCTGAAGAAAAGAGGGCAGCACTCTTTTATCAAGGGTTAAAAGATGATCTGAAAGACGTTCTTGCGCAAATCGATCCTCAACCAACTACTTGTTCAGAGTTAGTCAATCTAACTTTACGTCTGGATCATAGACTGTCTGAAAGAAGAACTGACAGGAAAAAATATGATAAATCAAGTTGGAAGTTTGACAGTAAACCCAGAAATCAACTTAGTAGTTCAGAAACAACTACAGAACCAATGGAAATCGGGACTCTTAGGCAACCATTGTCTAAAGATGAAAAAGGTAATAGACGTAAAAATGGCCAGTGTCTTTATTGGGGTGGAAAGGGATATTTCGTGAAAGATTGCACAATTAAACCTAAAGGTAAGACTGTGAGTGCTAACATCTGTGGCTGTGACTACAACTGAGCAAACGTCGGGAAACTATTGTGCCCAAGATGTTTAGAAGGGGATCTCTTGTGGACCATCGCCTTCCCTTCAATAAATTCCTGTGTATCCAACTACAAATCTCACTTCCGTTTGGCAGTACAAATTCAGTTGACTTTAAAAATATACCAAATGGAAGTCCTAATAGACTCAGGCGCAACAGGGAATTTCGTAGATTTTGAAACAACTCAACGGTTACAAATTGCCTGTGAGAAAAAGGTCACTCCAGAAATTGTGCAAACAGTAGATGGCAAAATGTTGTCTGGAGGCCCTGTTACCATGCAAACCTCTAAAATTCAGATGTTCTGCTAAGATACAAATAACCAACAGCATAAAGAGGAAGTTCATTTCGATGTAATCCAAGCCCCACAATATGGCTTTATTTTAGAAATGCCTTCGCTTTGCTTGCATAACCCTTTAATAGATTGGCAAAAAAGGGAACTTGTTTTTCTTCTCAATATTGTCACTCCACATGTTTAACACCTTGGGTGCTTTAGAGATTCCCCTCCTGTACTGCATTCCCTGAATCCCCATTGTTCATGACGAGCTCAGCTCGTCATGAGCACAGCTCAACCGTGCCTCATGACGAGCTGAGCTCGTCATGAGCAGCGAAGGGGTTAAAGACCAAAGAATCTACAACGGGACAAATTGCAACCACGGAAGAGAAAGAAACCGTGCTACCAACTCCCTATGAGGAATTTAAAGAAGTCTTCAGTGAAGCAAAAGCAGCGACCCTCCCTCCTCATTGGTCATACGACTGCCAAATTGATCTTGTGCCTGGTTCATGTGTGCCTAACTGTCGGATATATGCATTATCAGAAAAAGAAAACCAACATTTGAGACAATATCTTGATCAGTACTTGGAAAACGGATTTATACGCCCATCTAAGTCACCTGCGGCCTCTCTGTTGTTTTTTTATTCCTAAGGCAAATGGGGAATTAAGAACTTGTATTGATTTATAGAGCATTGAATAAGATCACAATAAAGAACAAGTACCCCCTTCCATTGATCCCAGTTCTTTTGGACCAGGTGAAGACCGCTGTGATCTACACCAAATTAGATCTTCAAGGTGCGTATCATTTGGTGCGCATTCGTAATGGTGACGAATGGAAAACGGCGTCTAAAACCAGATATGGGGGGGTGTGACCAAGATGGCGGTGTGAGCGGACGTGTCTCCGAGAGCTCCCACCGCAGGCCGTCTTTATAGCACCATTGCAAAGCTTCAATCCCCCATCAGTGGGCCCCGTCGGAGAGCGCTTACAGCCGGGAGAGGTCTGCACCCGGAGGAGAGAACCGAACGACGCTGGGGCCACCCGGAACAGAGGGAGAAGTGCCGCTGTGAGCGAGGCCGGGTTGGGCCTAGCGGAGAGAAGCCGCGGGGCGTGGCCTTGGGCCCCGGCGAGGCAGTCCGACTGGGTGGCGCCAGACTACGCGAGAGCCGACGCCGGAGCGGAGGGTCCGGCCCGCGCGTTGACAGCGCGAGGCCCCTGGGACGACACTGTCCGGGGGCTACTGCAGACCCGCGAACACACGGTTGCGGTGGTAGCGGCAGAGACAGATCTCTGACGGCGGACGGGCTGGCGGCCAGGCGAAGTGGGCCCGACCGCGGAGCACGGCGGACGGAACACAGAACCCGAGCCCCAGGAACTGAGGGGAGGAGCAGCGGGGAGGAATCGTACCTGAGTGGCGGCTGAGAGTGTCGGCGCGTCGACCACGCCCAGAGGGTTTCGGGAGCGCCGAGGTAGAGCCCACAGGGGGAATCGGACGGAAGCGCCTGATTCGCACTGGAGTTTGCTTCCGCCATTTTGAGCCACTCGCTGGTCGGAGCTGCCCCTTGTGTGGCATCCTAGAAGCCCTCATAGGCCCCAAGACTGCGAGCAGAACACGGAGGCGCTCGGTGGGCAAATAGAGGCCAGTGCCCGGACAGGATCAACCGGACACCAGTGACTGGTGTCCTGGTCCAGCTGCGGACACCCTGGGGTTTGGGCAGTGACAGAGTGTAGTCTCCTCGGCACAGGAGCGGGGAAAGGCGGGCTCCTGGCGCAGCCCTAGGTGAGCTCCCCTGAATACCGGACCGACCCGTCAAACTTTCTTGCACCCTCGTTGCCGGAACCCACGCCGTCAAGCAGCACTGGTGGTGTCCGGGCCGGGGAGGCCCTGAGTGACATGTCCTCGGGGAGAATCCAGAAGGACAGGACTATTAAGGATCTATTCACTCCCAGCACAATGGGGAAGCGGACGGACACCGCCACATCCAGCCAACGGACCGGCACGGAAAAGAAGACCAGGGACTCTCCACCCTCGGGAAAGGCGGACATTGAGGAGACTATCACAAAGACCTTTCTAGAATCCCTCTTCGCTGGCCTGCGAGGGGACATCCACGCGTTGAAGAGGGAACTACAGGAGGAAATACGGGAAGTCCGACGCGACACTGACACCATAGGAGAAAGAGTGGCGGACCTAGAGACCAAATGCGATGGGCGAGATGTAGAAATTGAGGCGCTGCCGCAAGAAATAGTCCGTATTCACGACCAACAGGTGGACCTCCAGTCTCACGCCGAGGACCTGGAGAACCGTTCCCGGCGGCACAACAACAGGATTAGGGGAGTGAAGCAGGCTCCCGACACAGACAACCTCTTCCATGTCACCCAAGGCCTCTTCAACCACATCCTGGGCCGACCGGCGGACTCAACGCTTCGGTTGGACAGGGCCCATAGGATGGGCCCGCCCAGGGCGGCCTCGTCCCAACCGGCCGACATCTTGGTCTGCGTGCAGGACTTCCGCACGAAGGAGGAGATCCTTAGCAAAGTGCGCCAGATGGGAACCATCTCATATGGTGCCCACTCGCCGACTCTATATCAGGACCTCACCTCCATCACCCTGGAGAAATGACGGTCATTCCGACCGATCACGGCAGAACTGCGACGCGACATCCCATATAGCTGGGGTCACCCCTTTCGCCTGGTGTTTAAGCTGGACAACAAGGTTCACCAGTTGCGGTCTTTCAGGGATGCATGCAAATTGCTAGGCCTCGAGGAACCGACGGAGGATGACGATCAGCCCGGAGGGGGAGCAAATGGCACGGACGGCCCTGGGCAGTGGAAACAGCAACGGCGACAACGAAGACCGAGGCGCCCGGGCGCGCAAGAGATCGAAGATGGTCGCCGTGCTGCGGTAGAAACCGTAGCGCTGGGACTGGCAAACTCCGACAGCGGATAACCAACGATGAGGTGGCACGAGGGCTTTTGATGAGACTATGGAGATTGGGGCCGACTGAGTCGGCGGTGGTGGCGGAGGTATTGGACTCCGACACATTCCCCCGAAGGTGTCCCAACCTCCTCGTCTACAACTATGGACGTTGGACAGGACTATTTTTGGTATTCTTCAAGTTGGGGAAAGGGGATGGAGGGTGGTCTCCTTGGCAGGTGGAGGGTGAGGAGAGACTGTTTTGCTTCTTTGGCCAGTCAGGAAAAGGGGGTTTCTGGACTGGGAGAGACCTTTCCCATTCATCTCTGGATGAAGGACTATCAATGTTGGCATCTTGGGATTGCGGGGGGGTGGGGGGCTGTCAAGGGTTTTGTTCATTGTGGGGAGGGGGGTGTTGTTGGTAAGGGGGAGGAACTCCGGATCCGAGTGAATGTTGGACTGAAAGGGTGTGGCGAATTGCGCAGATCTGAGGGTCTTGGGTGGCCGGTGCAGCTGCGAGACAGGGCTTGGCTGATGTTTTGGCCACTGGAAGTTTTCTCAGAGAGCGTGCGGGGTATGACTCCTTATGCCTGCGACTGAGTTGAGTGTGCTCACGTTGAATGTGCGTGGGCACAGTCCGGTTAAGCGGCGAGCGGTGCTGTCCCTGCTGGACGATTCAAAAGCAGATATCTGTCTCCACCAGGAAACGCATTTGCTAACTAAGGATTGTCATAGGCTTAAATCCTGTCACTTTCCGACACAACTTTTCTCATCCACGATCACAAAGACTGCTGGGGTGGCGCTCCTGGTGTCAAAGCGATTTAAGGGGAAGCAGTTACACCGGGGGACAGAGGTTAAAGGGCGACTCCTATCCTGCAGGTTCTCACTGGGTGCTCACACCTTCACGGTGATTGCGGTTTATGCCCCAAATGAGGGGCAGGAGAAGTTCTTCCACCAAGTGCTTACTGAAGCAGCGGCGGCACCTGATGGACATGTTCTCTTTGGGGGGGACCTCAATTTAGTTTTTGACAACCTACTTGACAGGTCAGCGCAGCGATCCACGCAGGCAGGCACTTTATCGGAGGGGGGACGGAACAGATTGTCAGAACTGGGTATGACGGACTTGTGGCGCTCCCTCCACCCGGACGACCGGGACTACACATATTACTCCAACGCCCACAAAACCTATGCGCGCCTAGATTATTTTCTAACATCCACTTCATTTAGAGCGCTGGCATCAAGCGTTGAGATAGGAGCGGCAGCCGTTTCCGATCATGCACCACTCACAGCGGTGTTTACCTTTCCACCGGTGGGGCGCAGTGCCCGTTGCTGGAGACTGAGGGACACGCTACTGTGGCGAAGATCAAGGAAGCTATAGCTGAATACCTGGTACACAACACACTGACGGACACTTCACATGCAACACATTGGGCAGCACTCAAGGCAGTCATACGGGGCGAGTTCATTGCAATCGCGGCAGCAGAAAATGCGGAGAGGGCCCGTAAGAGAGACGAGCTCTCTGGCCGCACGAAGGAATTGGAGCAGGTACACCAGAGGACAGGGGCGCCGCAGGTGTGGAAACAGTTGTGAGTGGCACGTCAACAGTTAGCAGCACTAGATCAAGATAGAGCAGAATACGCGGCACTACGGGTACGACATGCATACTACACGGGAGGCGACAGATGCGGGAGCCTGTTGGGTCGGGCACTCCGCGAACAGCAGCAACGACACTCGGTGCAGGAAATACACACGCAGGACGGAATCACAGTGACGGAGGACGGAGCTATAGCGCAGGCATTTATTGTCTTTTATACCACACTATACGAGGGGGCTGCTCTGGATCCAGCGGACGGGGCGGCCTTCCTGGACTCGGTGTGCATACCCGCTTTATTGACGGAACAATCAGAACTCCTTGACAGGGAGATCCGTCCTGAAGAAGTCATTGCCGCGATCTCCCCCCTCAAGCTGGCCAAGGCGCCGGGACCGGATGGCTTCACCGCCGCCTTTTACAAAACATTCTGCCCCCAGGTTGCTCCGTTGTTGACTGCCCTCTTTAATTCCTTCTCGGAGCCCGGCGCCATCCCAAGAGATCTGATGAGTGCCATGATCTCGGTCATTCCCAAACCGGGGAAGGACCGAACGCAATGCGGGGCCTACCGCCCTATCTCGTTACTTAACGTAGATCTGAAGCTTTACACCAGTATACTGTCGAAGCGGCTGGGCCCACTTATGCCGGGTCTGATTGATCTGGACCAGGCCGGCTTTGTACCGGAGCGCCAGACGGTCGACAACACAAAAAGAGCACTCCACTTAGTGGAACGAGCCTCCAGGTTGCCAGTAGAGTTCATGATGTTGGCAATTGATGCGGAGAAGGCCTTCGATCGTGTCCACTGGCCGTACTTGGAACAGGTGCTCATCAAGGCAGGGTTAGGCGCGAGATTTCGTACGTGGGTTCTGAACTGCTATACCTTCCCCACGGCGTTGGTTCGGGTGAATGGCTGCTCATCGTCCGTATTCCCTGTCGAACGCGGAACTCGGCAGTGGTGTCCGCTCTCGCCCCTGCTCTTCGCACTGCATATGGAACCCCTGGCGCAGGCCATGCGATCGCATCCGACCATTAAGGGGATTAAATTCGGGGCTTATATCCACATGATTAGCTTATACGCTGATGACGTCTTGCTTTCCTTTGCTTCCCCTGCGGCATCCCTGCTGGCCGGGGCGGCCATCCTGGATGCGTTTGCGAAGGCCTCTGGCTTTAAGGTGAACATTGCGAAATCAGTTGCACTTGACCTTTCCTTGGAGGCACACACGCGGGCCTCCCTAGAAGCACAATTCCCCTTCCAATGGGCAGACGGTGCAGTCCCCTACCTGGGCATACAATTGGCGGCCATGCTACCAGAAACGGTGCGTCTCAACTACGCTAACCTTAGTCGCACTATCCGCGCTTAGGTCGGGCGGTGGCGGCACCTCCCACTATCTTGGCTGGGCCGAGTGGCAACAGTAAAGATGACAATCCTCCCGCAAGTTTTATACGTTTTTCATGCTAGCCCGCTGCGTCCCCCGGAGGGATGGATTCGCCGCACGCAATCGGAGCTGGCTCAGTTTGTGTGGAACGGGAAACGGCCCAGACTCAAGCTGAGGCTAGGGATGCTTCCCCCAGAGAGTGGTGGGCTGGGCCTGCCGGATTTGCGTCACTATTACCAGGCGACCCAACTCAGAACCCTAGTGGAATGGAGCAAATGGGAATCGGAGCGCCATTGGTTGTTCAAGGTCCAAGCGGTCGCGGGGCGTCCACTGTAGGAGGTGCCTTTCCTGCAGCGACAACACCGACCCCCTAACCTATACGCCTCCTTCGTCACGAGGGTACCGCTAGAGGTATGGGATCGAACATGCGTCTTACACGACCTGACGACCTTCCCGTCTCCCCTCACACCCCTGTTAGAGAACCCTGACTTCGGCCCGGGTAGGGATGTCCAGGCCTTTGCACGGTGGCGCCCAGCAGGATGACGATGCCTCTTTCACATGTATTCAGGTGCGGGAGTGATGCCTTTTGAGGAATTCCGGAAGACCTATGACCTCCCGGAGGCTGAACGGCTTAGTTATCTACAGGTCCAACATTGGGCGCTTCAACCCCAGATCCGTGGAGACGCTACACGCAAGCTCAGTAAATATGAATACTGGCTTCTCTCGCGCACCACAGATAAGCGACTCATTTCAGACATATATCGGCTCCTCTTGGACAGATACTCGCGCGTTTATAATGCAGGACGGGCTAGATGGGAGAGGGAACTGGGGCGGACTCTGCGCAACAAAGAATGGGAGGACATTTACTACCGCGCCAGACACTCACGAGATGCGTGAGGTTTGGCACCTCGTGCGAAACGCGTGAGATTCGGTATCTCACGCGAGATGCGTGAGGTTTAACACCTCACCTGAGATGTGTGAGGTTTGGCACCTCACGCGAGGTGCGTGAGGTTTGGCACCTCACGCGAGGTGCGTGAGGTTTGGCACCTCACGCGAGGTGCGTGAGGTTTGGCACCTCACGCGAGGTGCGTGAGGTTTGGCACCTCACGCGAGGTGCGTGAGGTTTGGCACCTCACGCGAGCTTTGGCACCTCACGCGAGCTTTGGCACCTCACGCGAGCTTTGGCACCTCACGCGAGCTTTGGCACCTCACGCGAGCTTTGGCACCTCACGCGAGCTTTGGCACCTCACGCGAGCTTTGGCACCTCACGCGAGCTTTGGCACCTCACGCGAGCTTTGGCACCTCATGCGAGCTTTGGCACCTCACGCGAGGTTTGGCACCTCACGCGAGGTTTGGCACCTCACGCGAGGTGCGAACCTCACGCGAAGTTGGCACCTCACGGGAGGTTGGCACCTCACGGGAGGTTGGCACCTCACGCGAGGTTGGCACCTCACGTTAGGTTGGCACCTCACGCGAGGTTTGGCACCTCACGCGAGGTGCGTGAGGTTTGGCACCTCACGCGAGGTGCGTGAGGTTTGGCACCTCACGCGAGGTGCGTGAGGTTTGGCACCTCACGCGAGGTGCGTGAGGTTTGGCACCTCACGCGAGGTGCGTGAGGTTTGGCACCTCACGCGAGGTGCGTGAGGTTTGGCACCTCACGCGGGGTGCGTGAGGTTTGGCACCTCACGCGGGGTGCGTGAGGTTTGGCACCTCACGCGAGGTGCGTGATGTTTGGCACCTCACGCGAGAGGCGTGAGGTTTGGCACCTCACGCGAGATGCGTGAGGTTTGGCGGCTCACCCGAGATGCGTGAGGTTTGGCAGCTCACCCGAGATGCGTGAGGTTTGGCACCTCGCGTGAGATGCGTGAGGTTTGGCACCTCGCGTGAGATGCGTGAGGTTTGGCACCTCGCGCGAGATGCGTGAGGTTTGGCACCTCGCGCGAGATGCGTGAGGTTTGGCACCTCGCGCGAGATGCGTGAGGTTTGGCACCTCGCGCGGGGTGCGTGAGGTTTGGCACCTCACGCGGGGTGCGTGAGGTTTGGCACCTCACGCGAGGTGCGTGAGGTTTGGCACCTCACGCGGGGTGCGTGAGGTTTGGCACCTCACGCGGGGTGCGTGAGGTTTGGCACCTCACGCGAGGTGCGTGATGTTTGGCACCTCACGCGAGGTGCGTGAGGTTTGGCACCTCACGCGAGGTGCGTGAGGTTTGGCACCTCACGCGAGGTGCGTGAGGTTTGGCACCTCACGCGGGGTGCGTGAGGTTTGGCACCTCACGCGGGGTGCGTGAGGTTTGGCACCTCACGCGAGGTGCGTGATGTTTGGCACCTCACGCGAGGTGCGTGAGGTTTGGCACCTCACGCGAGGTGCGTGAGGTTTGGCACCTCACGCGAGGTGCGTGAGGTTTGGCACCTCACGCGAGGTGCGTGAGGTTTGGCACGGGGCGTGCCTACGATGGTCAGCGGCCACGCCCAGTTCCCCGTGCTCACTATTCAGCGTCTTTTGGTGAAGGAGGAAGAGGATCTTGGGGCTCCGTTTCTCTGCGAGGCCAGCTTTCTTCTTTTGATCGGTGGAGAGTTCTGGGTGCCTGAAATCTGCTACAACGCTCGCTGAGCTGCAGGAGGAGTTTAGAATCTGCAGAGACTTCTCTTCTTGATGGGCTCCCGGTGAGGCTAGCTTTTGGGGGATTACCTGTCACTAGCCCAGGTTCAGAAGTAGAGTCAATCCATCAATCAGGAGTTTGTTAAAGCGCAACTACTCACCCGTAAGGGTCTCAAGGCGCTAGGGGTGGGGGGGTGCAGGTTCCATTCCATCAAGGAGGGGGTCTGTCGAAGAGCCAAGTTTTGAGGTTTCTTGCGAAGATGGGGAGCGATGTTGTCTGTCTGAGGTGGAGCGGAAGGGCGTTCCATGCTTTTGCCCCGAGGAATGAGAAGGAGCGGCCTCCCGATCTGGTCTTTCTAGTCCGGGGTACCACAGCGTAGGAGAGCTGGGCTGATCGTAGGGTCCTTTGGGGTGCCTGGAATTTGAGCCGGCTGTTCAGGTATGCTGGTCCGGTGCCGTGGAGGGCCTTGTGTGCGTGGGTGAGCATCTTAAAGGTGAATCTCGCCTCGACGGGGAGCCAGTGGAGTGTGCGCAGGTGCTGGGAGATGTGGCAGTGTTTTGGCAGGTTGAGGACCAGTCTTGCGGCGGCGTTCTGGATGTTCTGTAGCTTGCGGATGAGGTTTTTGTTTATTCCGGCGTAGAGTGCGTTGCCGTAGTAGAGTCTGCTGGTGACCAGGGCGTGAGTGACTGTTTTTCGGTGTTCGAGGGGGATCCATTTGAAGGTCTTACGAAGGAGGCGGAGGGTGTGGAAGCAGGAAGATGAGACTGAGTTGATCTGGCGGTCCATTTCGAGCTCGGAGTCCAGGATGATTCCCAGGTTGCGTACGTGGTCTGTGGGGGTTGGCAGGTTTCCAAGGGCGGTGGGCCACCAGGTGTCGCTCCAGGCGTCGGGGTTTGGGCCCATGATGAGTACTTCATTTTTGTTGGTGTTTAGTTGTAGGCAGCTGTTTTTCATCCATTTGGCGACGGCTTCCATGCCTTCTTGAAAGTTGCGTCTGGCGGTGTTGGGCTCGTTGGATAGGGAGAGGATGAGCTGGGTGTCGTCTGCGTATGACACGATGTTGAGTCCGTAGGTTCTGACGATGGGGGCAAGTGGAGCCATGTAGACGTTGCAGAGCGTCGGGCTGAGGGAGGAGCCCTGGGGGACTCCGCAGGTGGTAGGTGTGGGGTCTGAGAGGAAAGGGGGGAGTCTGACCCGTTGCGTCCTGCCGGAGAGGAAGGAGCAGATCCAGTCGAGGGCCTTGTCCTGGATTCCTGCGTCGTAGAGTCTGCGTATTAGGGTGTGGTGGTAGACTGTGTCGAACGCCGCTGATAGGTCTAGGAGGATGAGGGCTACTGTTTCTCCTTTGTCCAGTTGGGTGCGGATGTCGTCTGTTGCGGCGAGGAGGGCGGTTTCCGTACTGTGGTTTTTTCTGAAGCCGGATTGGGAGGAGTCGAGGATGTTGTGTTCTTCAATGAATGTGGCGAGTTGGCTGTTGATGGCTTTCTCAATGACTTTCACTGGGAAAGGGAGCAGGGAGATGGGTCTGTAGTTTTTGAGGTCGGTGGGGTCCGCTGAGGGTTTCTTTAGGAGGGGGTTGACCTCCGCATGTTTCCAGTCGTCGGGGAACAAGGCGGTCGCCAGGGAGCGGTTGATGGTGTGGTGGAGCATGGGTGCGATGGTATTGGTGGCTCTGTTGAAGATGTGGTGGGGGCAGGGGTCCGTGGGGGCCCCTGAGTGGATTGACTTTATTGTCTTCAGTGTGTCTTCGATGGTGAGGGCTGTCCAGTCATCAATCGCTGGTTTCCGGGTGTCGGGGGTGGTTCGTGAGGGTTCAGTGTGTTGGTTGTCTTTGTCGAAGTTGTCCTAGATGCTGTTGATTTTGTGGTGGAAAAAGGTGCTGAGTTTGTCGCAGAGGTCTTGTGAGGGAGGGATGTCAGTAGACTCGCTGGTGGGTTGGGCGAACTCCTTGATGATGCTGAAGAGTTTCTTGCTGTTGTGTGCGTGGGTGGAGATTCTGTCTTCAATCTCTTTTTTCCTCGTTTCTCTGATGAGTTGATGGTGGGCGTTGGTGGCGGCTCTGAAGTTGTTGTGGGCTTCTGTGGATTTGGTGTTTCTCCAGGCCTTTTCGAGGTGGCGGCATGTGCACCTGGACTCTCGAAGTTCGGTGGTAAACCATCTGGCTTTCTTGGCACTGGTATTGTTGTTTTTCTTGAGGGGGGGCTATGGTGTTGGTGCTGTCCGAGATCCATCTATGCAGGGTTCGAGCTGCGGTGTTGGGGTCGTCGTTTTCCGCGATGGTTGGGGTGGAGTTGTTGAGTGAGGAGGTGAGCTGGTCGTTGGTGATTTTGGTCCAGTTTCTTTCTGGAAGCAGGTGCTGGTGTCTGTGGATGGTGTGTGTTCTGAAGGTGAAGTGGATGCAACTATAGTCGGTCCATGGGAGTTCGGTGGTGTGGCTGAAGGTGATGGAGTTTCCTGTAGTGAAGGGGGGGTCGAGGGTGTGTCCTGCTGAGTGCGTGGGCTCTGTCACGATCTGGCAGAGTCCAATGTTGTGGAGGTTGTCCAGGAGGCATGTGGTGTTGGGGTCCAGTTGATTGTCGAGGTGGAAGTTGAGGTCTCCCAGCAGGGTGTAGTTGGTAGATGCGATGGCCTGCGGGGAGATAATGTCCGTGATGGAGTTGGCGAAGGGTCCGCGGGGTCCAGGGGGTCGGTAGATGAGGGTTCCTCGGAGGGCGGCGGTGGGGCTGGCCAGTATCTTGAAGTGAAGGTGTTCCATCAGTTTTGTGGACTCGTCAGGTAGTGTGCTCAGGCGGAGGCTGGATTTGTGGACGATGGTGATCCCTCCTCCTGGGTGGGTGGGGTGGTCCTTCCTGGAGATCTTGTATCCTTGCGGGATGGCGATGGCGATGTCCGGTCCCGAGGTGGCATTGGTCCAGGTTTCGGTGAAGAATGCTACGTCCGGGGTGGTGCTGTCGAGGAGGTCCCAGATTTCTGTGGCGTGTTTGTGGAGGGATCGGACGTTGAGGAGGATGCATTGCAGGGTCTTCGTTCGGTTGTGTTCTTGGGGGCGGGTTGTGCTGGATCCGTGTTCTTGGCGGTGCTGCAGGTGTGCCGGCAGCGGCGACAGCTGAAAGGTCCATGGGTGTCGGCTGGTGATGCTAGCTTGCAGTTGTTGTTGCAGCCTGGGTTGAGTGCGTGGAGTGCTGCTGGGTCGTAGCGTTGGCGGGCGGAGGTCCAGGGTTCCTGGTGCTGGTCGCGGACGGGCGCAGATGTGCTAGCCTTTGACGCGCCTTCGGTGCACCAGTGGCCGCCATTAAGTAGGGGTCGGGGAGGGCTGGACAGCTGGGAGGCGGGAGCGGGGAGAGGAGCTGGATTGGGCCGGTCGCGCTGGGGGGGGGAGGGGCCGCGGGGGCAGCAGCGGCGGGGAAAGGTAAAGGGAGGAAAGAAGGGATAAAGAAAAAAGGGAAAATAAGCAGAAATAAGGCACAAAAGAGCAGAGATGCAGAAAAGGGAAGTAAGGTGAAAGATGGAAAGGGTAGAAAAACGAGTGAAAACGAGTGAAGGAGCGAAAGGGAAAATGGGCAGAAATAAGGCACAAAAGAGCAGAGGTGCAGAAAGGTGAAAGATAGAAAGGGTAGTAAAACGAGTGAAGGAGCAGAGGGAGAGAAAGGGAAAATGGGCAGAAATAACGCACAAAAGAGCAGAGATGCAGAAAGGTGAAAGATAGAAAGGATAGAAAAACGAGTGAAGGAGCAGAGTGAGAGAAAGGAGACAGAGGTCCACTCTACAGGTAAGATTGCGAATCTTGTTAAAACCATTTCAGTGATTTATTAGGAACAATCAATTTGAATTTCAAGATCATTTACCATATTCACGAGTGCGATTCTTGTTCTATAGTAGTTCCATGAATGTTTTTGGGAACACTTTTAAGTCACATAAAATAAGGAAATATAAGACACTGATTGTTTAGGTGATTGAAAACCTAGTCATAGAAAGACCTAAACCAAATTCTGCCGCTTATGCCTTTGAGCAGTTGATACTGAAGTGAAGTATTATCGCCACAATATAGCGGATCTAAGAAAGGTCAACTAAGAGTCTGATTGTCTGAATAAACGCAAGCCACAAAGCTCTTAAGCTAGTTCCTGATTGAAGGACAGAATCTGATGTCCTAATTTACGTCTTTGTGCGAAGGAAAGTGCGTGTATTTTTGTTTGCGAGTAACTTTTCCTTTTCAGATCTCCTTCCCAGCTGGTCCCTTCCTAATTCCCTTTCCCCCCGCTTAATCACTTCAATACTCTGTGTAATCATTACAATCAGAGTTGGAGGTATTGAGAGGTGGGCCCCTTATATCATCACTCCAGACCCTGAGGAAGAAGCAACCTGACAGAATAGTGAGCCCACGAATAATATTCCTCCCGGTCTGAGAGTTTTGACATTATGGCCACCATGGATGATTTAATGAGGGTTATTGTTCAGATGCAAACAGATTTAACTGAAGCTAGGAATGCCACTGCAATGCTCTCTGATAAAGTAGATAGGATACAGCGATTAAGTACTCCGCTTCCTCCTCTCCGTTCTCTGCAGCATACAGACTGAGAGAAATGACGCTGTTGGGGCAGCCGTCCGAACCAATCGGTGCAGGCTGCGGTGGAGGGGAGGGAGTTTGCCTGCAGCCTTCCTGTTGACGAGAGCCCAGACCACGTCAAACGCATTCAAAATCCAGGACGGCGGGAGTCGGAAGTCTGCAGTCTCGGGAGTCAGCGCGGGAAGCCAAGGTATGTTTTATATAATATTTTATTATGTATTATCGCATATCGCAGACTTACATGACCATTGCGCACTGCAGAATCTATTGCCGCATTGCTGTTTTAATTAAATTAATCTACTTTACTGCGCGCTCGCGCTATCGATCTTGGCGCTAGGCGCTACCTCTCTCATAGCGTGTTATTAGTACCACTCTTACCCGCACTATAATTGTGACCTCATTCCGCACTTTGCGGGAATTTGAGCGCTTCAGGGCACCTTAGGGCTCCTGGGGACATCGCTCTGCGGGTTTGGTAGCCGCCATCTTGGGTGAGGGAGGGAACCAGGGAGTGCCGAATTGCTGGCGCCATCTTGGTTGGGGGGCTAGTGATCGCACTACAGGACTCTTGCGTCTGGAAGTACATAAAATCAGAACTTCCCCATCGACAGGTCAGACTTACATGACCATTGCGCGCTGCAGAATCTATTGCCGCATTGCTGCTTTAATTATTTTAAAATTAATCTACTTTACTGCACGCTCGCGCTGTCGATCTTGGCGCTAGGCGCTACCTCTCTCATAGCGTGTTATTAGTACCACTCTTACCCGCACTATAATTGTGACCTCATTCCGCACTTTGTGGGAATTTGAGCGCTTCAGGGCACCTTAGGGCTCCTGGGGACATCGCGCTGCGGTTTTGGTAGCCGCCATCTTGGGTGAGGGAGGGAACCAGGGAGTGCCGAATTGCTGGCGCCATCTTGGTTGGGGGGCTAGTGATCGCACTACTGGAATCTTGCGTATACGGCTATATATGATGGACGCCCCTAAAGCGCGCAGCGTAGGCGCGCAGTAGGCGCGCCGGCGGAGTGCCAGAGGTGCGCCAGAGGTAAGCCCGTTTGCGCCGGTTCGCGCCGGGCGCCGAAAGTTCTGCCTCTCGGAACCAAGATGTAACTTCCTACTCTTATTCCCGCGATGAACTTTTATGCCTTAATCTCGGTTCACTCAGTAACCGAAAGTATATCACCACCAGTAAGCACCCAGTTGCCTTGTCCTGTGGCTTGTTAAATGTGAGATCTCTCATCAAACACTGTGAAGAAATTGCGTTACTTATCGATTCTTACCATCTAGACGTACTCTTCATGACAGAGACTTGGACAACACCGACTAGCTCGGTGGAACTGGGGACAGCTTGTCCCACTGGCTTCAAAATAAGGCATAATCCCAGGATGGGAGCCAGAGGAGGTGGAACTGGATTAATTTTTAGGCAGACTCTTGACGTCTCCCAGCTTATCATCAAGGCAATCGCTGGGTGCGAAACATTGGGTTTCTCCATCAAGGACCAAGGAGGCGTGCTATTCACGGGTCTACTATGTTATAGACCCCCGGCTAGCTCGTTATCTGCTGTACCTGAGCTCATAGACTTAATATAAGATCTCTCCCACTCCCACACAAAGTTGATGGTGTTAGGGGATTTCAATCTTTGGTCAGAGGGACCGACAAAGACGGCCTATGTAGAGCTGGTCCAAGCTTGTCATAATATTGAGCTACAACAACTGGTACCCTCCAAAATCCATTCAAAGGGCCATATTCTTGATCTACTTTTTGCTGACGCTTGTCGAATGGCTATACGTGACGTCCTGCCTCAGTGTTGGACGGATCACGCCCTCGTCCAGTTCTCCCTCTCGTGCACTAGTGCTCCATTAAAGAAAGGGAGTGTTGAAGGACTGGGTTTTGCTAAGACCCAGCGGTGCCAGGGACAACACCTGAAACCTTTGTGGGTTACCTATTCCGGCGTACAAATGACAGAGACACGGGACACCTCCTTCGGCGTCAAAGATTCGAGGTTTATTTACTGCAGGGAACACAGAAGTCACGAGAAGTACATAGCAAGTAGGTTCAAGGAAACTGTTTCAAATTGTATCTGTGGATCGCTCCTTTTATACAGTTTTTCGTCATGGAACAACATGACAAACAAAAGGTTACAACCCGGTTCCCACAGTAAATTTCATAGGGGGTCGCTTTCATGTATTCAGGGTCCCGAAACATAATTACAGTAGCATCGCCAGTTCCCAACTGTAAAAGTACATCTTCCCACCATTAGTGCATTCCATTCCGGCTGTAAACGAATCAAGGAAGAGTCAGAAACAGGTGCAGAGGAAGACGAGGATAGCGAACAGATTAAAAAGAGTGTAAGGGGTGCTATCAGAAACACGATTGCAGGGATCAAAGGAGACGTGCCTAATGAATGCACAACTGAGACAATAGACCGGCACGGCAAGATGAGCCTCGAGCGGGGCCATCTGCCTTGCAGTGTCATCCCCCTCGTCATAAAGACATCCTCAAAGGGACACGTGTCTTCCGCAAGAGTTTGGGAATCCCAGGGTCACGAAGCGAACAGTGTCCGTTCGCTGGCTACTTGAGGGCAAGAAACAAAATGGATGCCGTATCTAAAATGGAACCCGTGGGTTCAGATGAAGAAACCCACGAAACAGACGAACGGTTTAGTTTAGCACAGCGAAAACGCGTACACCCTCTAAACTCGTCAATTGCGGTTCATAGATACCAGACTCGACCATATTCGAGCGAGTCGAAAACATCACTTACGATTGTCACGGAACCTCAGACGCTCCTTTTGCCCTCATGTAGGCAAGCACTAGTCGGAATTAGAATCGATCTCGATATTCATCAGACCATCCAGATGTTGCTGCAACATTATTCTATCCATTAGTGCTTCCTTGGTAACAGGTGGCCGTCTTATACACGTTGTAGCACAGAGGCCACATAAGGCAGGACCACACTGTACACAAAGACAACACGTGAACAGAAATGCTACAACAACCCCAATGATCATCAGAATTGCTACAACAACCCCAATGATCATCAGAATTTTCCAACCCCACGTCAACATCAGGCCCCAAAACCATCCTAGTAGCGTCCAATCACCTACGTCCACGACAGACCAGTCGTAGCCTGAATCTTTGCTAGCTTCAATTTGAGAGTACCATTGTACCCTTCAACCAAACCTGCTGACTGAGGATGATTGGCGCTATGGAATTTTTGTGTAATTCCAAGGCCCTTACACACACTCTTCATCACACTTCCCACAAACTCACTTCCGTTATCAGACCATACAATCCGTGGCATTCCATACCGAGGAAAGTACTCCTTCAGTAGGACTTTCGCTGTGGACAGGGCCGTATTGTCTTTGAGAGGATAAGCTTCGATCCATCGGGAGAATGCGCAAACCATAACTAAAACGTATTTCAGGTTATTGCATCGCTCCATATGGATGAAGTCTAGCTGGATAACTTCAAAGGGACATGAAGGAGGAGCAAAGTGGCCAGGGGGTGTAGGAGTGCCCTTTCCAGGATTGTACATCATACATATACAATTCTTGACCAATCTGTCAGCACACTTAGCGATACCATCATTCTTCCATACAGGGGACAACAACTTGCAGATACCTTTCGCGCTAATATGTGACAATCCGTGTGCCATGGTCACAACAGCTAGCACATATCCATCTTTGCTTCTCCGACAAATCAATCCAAAATCCATTCGCATCCAACTTTCCTGTGCTCTCCTTCCACTTAGTCTTTTCACTTTTGGTGGCCTCATTCTGAATCGCTTTCACACTTTCAACAGTATCCTCACACATACCAGTGTCTGCAGGCCACCTTACTGAACTCGTCACATACATTCTAGTTGCAAGGTTTCTCGCAGTCTCCTTAGCGATTTCATCAGCAAACGCACGACCAACATCATCCGTCACCTTACGGTGCGCACTGCATTTAATAATCGCCACCTGCTTGGGCAATGTGAGTGCGTTCAAAAGTTCGTTCACAAGTTGTCCATGCTGGATCTTCGTACCATGCGATGTCATAAAACCTCTCTCTCGCCACAATCGTCCAAAGCTATGAGCGGCGCCAAAGGCATACTGGCTGTCGGTAAACACATTCACCCGCTTCCCTTTCAACAAAACACACGCTCTCGTCAATGCAATTAACTCCGCCGCCTGAGCAGAATTCTGATTCAATCTCGCAGTTTCCACAACCGTACTCAACGTCACTACAGCATACGCAGTTGTCACATCACCATTTGGCAACTTAAAGCATGAACCATCCATATACAAAGTACCATCGGGGTCTTCCAATGGAGTGTTTTTTAGGTCAACACGACCCTTCGTTTCTTCCTCAGTCCGCAAATAACAATCATGTGGTAATACCTCGTCTGATTCCATATTGATAGGCAACAACGTCGCCGGGTTTAGAACATTGCAGCGCTTTATTTGGATATGACTCGCCAAAAGCGTCAACTCGTAACCAGACAACCTTGCGCTCGTCAAGTGTTGGGTTTTCGTACGATTTAAGAGAGTGTCCACTGCATGCGGAACCATCACCATAAGCATATTATCCATGACCAATCCTGCAGATTGTCGGATGGACACCGCAGCTGCCGCTGTCACTCTTAGACAACTCGGCAATGCTCTAGCTACTGGGTCCAAGGTCGAGGAAAAATATGCACATGGACGCTGCTTACCACCAAATTGCTGCGTCAAAACACTCAACGCACAACCTTCCCTCTCATGAACGTATAGTGTGAACGGCTTACTGTAATCAGGAGTACCTAACACAGGGGCCGAACACAACGCATCACGCAGTTCAGAAAAACTTTTCTGACATTCTTCCGTCCATGGCAAAGGAGTTGGAACATCCTTGCACGTGAGGGCTACCAATGGTTTTGCTAGCAATGAAAAATTTGGAATCCATTGCCTGCAGTACGGTGTGATTCCTAGAAAGGCGCGCACATCTCTATGAGTTGTTGGCACAGTCATTCGAGCAATCGCTGCAATTCTTTCTGGGGTCAACCTTCTTCCCTCCTTTGACAATAAGTGACCTAGATAGGTTACTTCTTGGCAACAATATTGCAGTTTAGAAGGTGACACCTTGTGATGCAAGTCACATAGATGTTGCAACAGAGACACCGTAGCGGTTTTGCAAATTTCTCGCGTGCCCGCAGCCACCAATAAGTCATTGACATATTGGATCAAGGCCGCACCAGCTGGTAACACAAATGCGTCAAGTTGACTCTTCAGGGCTTGGCTGTATATCGATGGACTCTCACAATAGCCCTGAGGAGCGCGTTTAAACCTAAAGCTGCGACCACCTAACGAGAAACCGAATAGGTCCCTGCTTTCCTCAGCAATCGGAATGCTAAAGAAAGCATTCTTCAAATCGATCACTGAGAACCAAGAAGCAGATGCTGGAATCAGAGTCAGTAAAGCCGTAATGTCAGGCACCACAGGGAACTGAGGAACCACAATTTTGTTCACCTCCCGTAAATCAATGACAAAACGATAAACAGGAGGCTTAAATGGATCAGTGCGTTTCAGAATAGGTAACACAGGGCTATTACACACGTTTTCCCCGAGTCTCCTCGATAACATCTTTCTCGATCAAGTCATAGATGATCGCTAACAACGCTCGCTCACCATCAAGGGAGATACGATACTGGGGAATACGTGGTAATCGCACATTTGATTTCAATTTGACAACATAAGGGGAGATGTCAAGCAGGCCCACGTCATTTGGACCCGTTGCCCACAAAGATGCAGGAAGAGAACTCAATTCCGGTGGGAGCTTATCAGATGACAAGTACATGGGAGAGATCACTCTCTGACCCAATGTAAGCTCCACTCCCGCAGGAGAACAATATAAAGTCGCATATAACCGTTTCAGCAAATCCAGGCCCAAAAGATTTTCACCACAACCAGTAGTCAAAATCAAGGGGGCTTTCAGCTCACAAGGCCCAATTGTAAGGGGCAAAGGGCGCGAAACTGGATTGCTAACAGGGGCGCCAGAGAATCCAACGGAAACATTTGTTAAGCCAGACAAAGGTGCGCCAGGGAGTTTCGAATGCATGATGGAACTTTTCGCTGCACCAGTGTCCAACATAAAAGGCTCAACGACGCCCGATGTGGCAACTGCGACGTAAGGCCCTCTCTGATCAACCGGAACTGATACTACTCCCTCTCCTTGTCTATGGCTGTCCTAGTAGTTACCGTCATCAATACCTTGTTCGATATAAAAATCGTCCACATGGTACTGTGCGGATCTACCGGATGATGAACCACGCTGATCAAAACAATTATTAGAATCCGATGAGTTGTTAGAACGTTCATTTTGATTCTGAGTAACACCACGACCTCTACCACGTGAAGCTTGTTGAGGACCACTACGACCTCCTCTAGCTGAATTACCATTATTTCGATCACGCAAAACTGGGCAATCAAATTTCAAATGACCCTCACCTCTACAATAGGCACATTGATTGTACCCAAGCGTAGATCTCTGCGAGGAAGAGTCATTCCGCGACTGCGACCTAGCGGGTTGCGATCGCGATCTATTCCGCTGTTGAGAATCGTTTTGATTTGAGCGCGGAGGATACGCTTGTTGTAACAAAACTTTTGTTTTGAGCTCTTTCGTCTTTTTATCCGCACAATCATTTTCCTCCTTCTTTCTATTTTCATAATATTGAGCCGTGGCTAATATCTGAGCAGAGGTAGAAACGGCCCACGCACTTTCTGAATTTTTCAATTTGTTGCTAAGTTCAGGCAAAAAATTCGATACAAATTTATCCACAAACAATCTCTGACCTCCCTCAGTGCCCATATCTTGACCACTGTGATCGATGAATGCCTCCTCAAATCTCGTAAAGAAATCAGAGACACTCTCGTCCTTCTTCTGCTTACAGGCAGACAGTTTATCCCAGTTAACTTTCATTGCTGGCATAAGTGTCTTCATCAATGTAATTATTCTCTGGGGAAGATCAGTAATGAGTTGTTCAGGCTTAGCCCCACCAACTTGTCGTACGCCAGCCGCTGTAAGCGCAGCCCAATCACCACCTAATTCAGCGGCATGATCTTCGTGACGTATCTTCGCCCATACCGGTTGCGGTACGACATTTCCGAACAACATGTCGATGTCGGCGAGGTTCATGATCGTAGCATCCACTAGTTGAGACAATTCTTTATAATACCCTGCAGGATTTTTGCGAGGGTCAGGCAAAGTTTGCTTAACCTGCAAAACTTCCGATCGTTTCCATGGAAGGTGTATCCACACTCTCTGGAAGTGTGGCAGGATAGCAGGATTAGCAGTCGCATCACCTGGCATATACACTGGGGGAACTTCACGCATGGGATACTGACCAGGCGTCCACATCCATTCCTCATGTTCATCCTTAAACAATGCACACGGCATCACAGTGGGACGAAAAGATAGAAGGTGCTCGACAGCACGTCGAACATTGCTACCCACAATCATACCATTCGAAAACTGAAGCTGAAGTTCAGTTAAAGCGGCCAGTACATCATCTGCCGCGTCAACTGATATCTCTTCGCGTAAGAGTTTGCACATTTCTTCAAACACGAATCTTTGTGTTGGCTCATTGAATTGAGAAAAAGTGTCAACAACTATACGTGGAGGATTCTTAAGGGGATATCTAATCCAATTTTTCGCCATTTTAAATAGCGTATCACGTTCCCTACCACCAGGAAGCTGACTTCGTCGGTGGGGAGCATCAGAATCAGCAGACCAAAGAATCGGTCCAAGAGGAGAGTAAAAGTTAGCCACAATATTAGGAAGACGTCGCCGAACAGACGGGGAAGAGGAGAGAAGTTAAAGGGGTAACGATAGAAGGACCAAAAACAGGAGGAGCAGGAGCAGTTGGAGTAGCCACAAGAGTGGAAGTAGCGGGAACAGTAGCTTGAGAAGGTATAGACGGTGGAGCAGTGGGAACAGTAGCAGGTAGAGGAATAGGGACAGAAGGATTCGCAAAGACAGGACCAGCGACAGGCTGATTAACAGCTGCCGGAGCAGCAGGTTGAGGAACAGGAGGAACCACGGGAGCTGTGGTATCCTGTGCATATGGAGGTGGCGACTAGTAGATAGGACAACAAAGGGTCCTCTACGGCTTCCTCTCCCTTCATATCTGCACCCGTCGGTAAAGCTGGATAACATTTATCCACTGTCATACGTTGTAATCTATCAAAAACTTCCTTTTCCTTCTCTTCTTTGTCCCGCTGAAACTGCTCTGCATGTCTCATCGTTGTAACGATACCTTCTCTCTTATTACGTTTAAGCTGTTTGATTTCTTTTTCCTTGGCTTCTTTACGCCATAACCGAAAGGAATCAAACATGGCCGGCCTTGCTTTTCTTTGGAACAATTTAGCTTCGAGATTATCTAAAATTGGGGTCTCAAAACTACCATGAGGTGGCCAACTAAGGACACAGTCATCTTTAGTGTAACAAACCCAACAATCATTGAATGTGATAGGACCCACACCATGGCGACTATATAATTCATAAATTGGAGTTGCGACCGGAGGTATCGGACATGAGTCCTCCAATCGGGAATCCGCACCACAACCTCTAAAACAACTGAACAAAGTACTACGGCCAGGCATCGTGCACACTAACCGAGTTTCACAAACGTCAAGGGTTATTGGATTACAATGTCCCCGCAAAAATGCAAAAACCCTCGGTTTTTGGCGACTGCAGCCGTCAAAATAGAACAACTAAGAGCAAAATACGAAGAACCACAAATGCAATGGAACCATGCAACAACTAAGCACCCACAACAACTAAGGATTCTGGGGAGCGACCCACAAATACTTAACTCAAAGAACAATGGCGTCACCAGGAAGGCCCGTCAATCGTCTCGCTATACCAAGGTCTACGCCAGGCGCCAAAACAGGTCGACAGTCAGGGCACCAGTCCGTCGCAGCCGTCGGGAGGCGGGGATCTTCGCGGGAAAAGTCGTCAGGCCACTTGTTTCAACAACAGGATCGATGAAGCGGGGTGCACCTTCCCTCGGAGATTTCACACGAAGTTCCTCATGATCGTCGGGCTTTGGACCGGTACCGCTGATGCCGCCCCACGATGGGCGCCAACTGAAGGACTGGGTTTTGCTAAGACCCAGCGGTGCCAGGGACAACACCTGAAACCTTCGTGGGTTACCTGTTCCGGCGTACAAATGAAAGAGACACGGGACACTTCCTTCAGCGTCAAAGATTCGAGGTTTATTTACTGCAGGGAACACAGAAGTCACGAGAAGTACATAGCATGTAGGTTCAAGGAAACTGTTTCAAATTGTATCTGTGGATCGCTCCTTTTATACAGTTTTTCGTCATAGAACAACATGACAAACAAAAGGTTACAACCCGGTTCCCACAGTAAATTTCATAGGGGGTCGCTTTCATGTATTCAGGGTCCCGAAACATAATTACAGTAGCATCGCCAGTTCCCAACTGTAAAAGTACATCTTCCCACCATTAGTGCATTCCATTCCGGCTGTAAACGAATCAAGGAAGAGTCAGAAACAGGTGCACAGGAAGACGAGGATAGCGAACAGATTAAAAAGAGTGTAAGGGGTGCTATCAGAAACACGATTGCAGGGATCAAAGGAGACGTGTCTAATGAATGCACAACTGAGACGATAGACCGGCACGGCAAGATGAGCCTCGAGCGGGGCCATCTGCCTTGCAGTGTCATCCCCCTCGTCATAAAGACATCCTCAAAGGGACACGTGTCTTCCGCAAGAGTTTGGGAATCCCAGGGTCACAAAGCGAACAGTGTCCGTTCGCTGGCTACTTGAGGGCAAGAAACAAAATGGATGCCGTATCTAAAATGGAACCCGTGGGTACAGATGAAGAAACCCACGAAACAGACGAACGGTTTAGTTTAGCACAGCAAAAACGCGTACACCCTCTAAACTCGTCATTTGCGGTTCATAGATACCAGACTCGACCATATTCGAGCGAGTCGAAAACATCACTTACGATTGTCACGGAACCTCAGTGTGGGGGGCGCTAGAATGGGGAGACAATGGTCTAGACTCCTCAAACAAACGATCTTGCCCTCTCTGCTGCCAGATGGCTTTGTATTGGGAGCGAATGTGGACGTAAGTTACGAGACTCTCTGTCAGCGAATCTCGGCTTCTCTGGACTCTTTGGCCCCGCTGTGAAAAATCAAAGATAGGACTAATCTTGCTATGCCATGGTACTCGGAAGAACTTCGGCAGCTCAAGCTCCAATGTAAACAGGCTGAGCGGACCTGGAGGAAACAGTACCTGGAATCACATAGAGTCCTCTTCAAACAAGCACTGGCGTCCTATAAAATCCAGATCAAGCTTGCCAAAGCTAGATTCTTAGAAGAATCTTTGATGGCAGCTGTAAATAAATCTCAGGCCTTATTTAAGATCGTAAAGGACCTGGCCCATCCTGGCTGTACAAAAATTGTCATCCCGGCCTCTCAAGCTCTCTGTGATTCGCTAGCACAGGCCTTTGAGGATTAGATTGCCAACATCTTAAACAATCTTCCCTCGTCAACTGGCCGTGCTGTGCACGATTCCATCTCGTTTGAGAATAGGAAGGAGTGTACTAAATCAGGTGAGCTGAGCAACTTTCCTCTACCATCTTTTGAGGACTTCTGCTCTTTGGCTGACGGGGTGTCCTCTGGCTCACCTTCTGATCCTCTTCCACCCAAATTCTGGAAACTTTTTCGTGAAGAGCTGTTTCCCCCACTTTTTTCCATCTGTCGCCAGTCTCTCACTTCAGCACGGGTTCCAGATTGCTGGAAATTGGCGGTGGTCTCCCCACTGCTTAAAAAGGAGAATCTGGACCCCACATGCCCAGCCAACTTTAGGCCCATCTCCCTCTTGCCATTCCCTATTAAAATTCTAGAGAAACTGGCCACAAAACATCTCTCCAACTTTCTTGAGACTACTGATTGTTTGGATGTGGCTCAGTTTGGGTTTAGACCGGCACATGGGACAGAGTCGGCATTGGTGACTGTTCTCGATGACCTTCAAACGCGTGCCGACCAGGGTCGAGCAGCCTTTTTAGTGCTGCTCGATAAGTCGGCCGCGTTCGACACGGTCAGCCATGCAATCCTGGTCAGGGGACTGACGGAGGCTGGGGTGTCTGGCTTGGCCCTTGAATGGCTGGTGTCATATCTCGATCAAAGGCACCAGGTAGTTGCCCTGCCACCCTTTAAATCCGACATCAGGAGGGTTGGTCAGGGAGTACCCCAGGGCTCGGCCATCAGCCCCATTCTTTTCAATCTTTACCTCCGTCCCCTGATCACGCTGATTAAATCTTTTGGCATAACAGTCACCAACTACGCCGATGACACCCAACTTATCTTCTCGTTTGAGGGTAAGGACGGGGTGTCACAGGAGGTCTTCCATCGATGCATGAGCACCACGGCAGAATGGCTGGGTAACAACTCCCTACAATTTAACAGCTCGAAAACCGAGGTGCTACGTTGCTCTATGGATCGGACCCCCAGACTCCTACCGCAGGGTTTTTGGCCTCCTGATTTCCAAGGTACTAGTCTGCCTGCCGAAACGGTTCAGAATTTGGGGGTAATGTTTAGTTCCGACTTACAGCTGGACACATCAGTGAACAAAACGGTGGCCACTTGTATGGCATTACTTGGATCATTGCGAAAGATTCTACCCTTGCTCCCGGTACAGGCCAGACCAGAGGTAATGCGGAGCATAATTTTAAGTCATCTCGACTACTGCAACGCACTGCTGCTGGGGGCACCAGTTACTCTGCTAGGAAAACTCCGAGTACAGAATTTTGCTGCCAAACTGGCACTCTCGCGACGCCGCCTGGACTCTTCTGCCAAGGCACTTAGGGACCTCCATTGGTTGCCAATCTCTCAACCGGTGAACTTGAAAGCTTTGTGTTTGGTTTTTAGGGCTCTACACGGACAAGGCCCGTCTCCTCTGCAGGACCTTTTCTCAAGGAGGTGGGTTTCAGAGGGATGAAGAAGAAGCTCTCTAGTCTGGGGGTTGAGGTGGTTTGTGTTGTGCCACGCGCCCGGACTCCTTTACCCTGTCACTCGGGATGCTCAGCTCATGCATGCCTCCTTGTGCGCCGGCTCGGGGTCCGTTGGCAGTGGCGTGCAGGTGCTTGGTGCTTCTATGGATGCTCTGAGCTCTTCTTGCGGCTGCGTTTGGCAACCCGTGCCTGACTGTGATGGGGCAGGTGGGACTGCGATGTCCCCGTGCCACCTGCCCTTACTCTGGGAAGAGATGGTCCTGTGCAGTGAGAGCGCTCACGCTTGATTCTTGGTTTCCCATTCCGACTTCCTTCCCATGTGGTAAGTGCCATTGTGCATGTGCATACATAATAATTAAAAATGAAAACAATATAACATCGAATAAACTCTGAAGACTGTACATTGTTGGCACGTTCCTTGGGTTGCCTTAAATAAGGGCCTCTGTGAGTGTGTGTAAATGAGTTGTAACATGTAACCCAATTCAGCCGAAAATACAGTCATGTTTTGCATTCTGTATAAAAGTTCCGAGTAAATAAAGTGCGAGTTTCTCTCATCCGTTTGTGGCAGTAGTTTGTATGTTTGTTTCCATCTCTCATGGTCATAGTGCCAGTAAGCAGGCACAAACGCGTGTCTCGTTAATTCACTGACACAAGAGAACTGGCGTTCCCCTGCACACCGAACAAGTAGGGACATCAGAGGAGTGACTGGCCTCTGACTAGACAAGAACTTGTCAGCACCAGCACCTTCGTCACTCGCCTGATTCACACAGTTTAGCTCAGTCATGCTGGTGCCAAATTGTATATTTGGGAGTGAGAGGATAAGGAGGGGCTGACGATCGACGGAGTGTTAAAAACAGTATCTGCGATAGGTTAAACATTAATTAAAATAAGTTTAAATGGCGTCACTGGAGTTAATTGAGAGGGCTGCTACGGTTTGCATGGCGAGCACATTATGTAAACAGCTCCGTGTAAGTGCACATCCGACCCAGCAAGAACTCCCTCAGTTCGGAGTGACACTGGACCAACCGGGCAATTGGAGCCACTGGGGGTTGAGTCATGTGTTATTTATTGATAAATTCACTCGGAATACGTGGAACAGCCAGGGTCGGACTAGCACAGCAAATACATCTGGGCATTAAAATGAAAGTGGCCCTCATTAGCGTGTTTCAGCTGAAAAAAAAGTATCCCACATTTTCATATCTGGGCAGTTTTCATCACATAAATTTACCCAGTATATGTGTTTGCAAGGTATGGAATATACAATGCATTGGTGCCCGCTGCAGGCAAAATTTGCTGTAATACCTGTTTTGTGTTTTCATTCTATTTGAAGCTACTCATAAGCTAAGCCTCTAACACTGCATGACGGTTTCACGAAATGAATATTTTCTAAAATATGTAATCACTTTATGAACATGCTGAGTTCACTTTCACATAGGGAGCTGCATTAGTTTTGATGTGGGGTTCGTTTCTATTCTTTGTATGGTACTGTGTGGTGCTTGTTCCTGTATTTTTTTCTCCACCGCCAATTTTACGCCACACCAATTTCAAATGTCACCAGCCGCCACTGGTGACTCTGTCCGCAGATCGCGAACTATTACAGCTACGGCAAGGGAATAGAGACCTTATTTCCTATTTGTCACATTTCAATAGGTTAATTGCAGAAACCTCGTGGCCTGAAGAAAAGAGGGCAGCACTCTTTTATCAAGGGTTAAAAGATGATCTGAAAGACGTTCTTGCGCAAATCGATTCTCAACCAACTACTTGTTCAGAGTTAGTCAATCTAACTTTACGTCTGGATCATAGACTGTCCGAAAGAAGAACTGACAGGAAAAAATATGATAATTCAAGTTGGAAGTTCGACAGTAAACCCAGAAATCAACTTAGTAGTTCAGAAACAACTACAGAACCAATGGAAATCGGGACTCTTAGGCAACCATTGTCTAAAGATGAAAAAGATAATAGACGTAAAAATGGCCAATATCTTTATTGTGGTGGAAAGGGACATTTCGTGAAAGATTGCACAATAAAACCTAAAGGTAAGACTGAGTGCTAACAAGTCTGTGGCTGTGACTACAACTGAGCAAACGTCGGGAAACTATTGTGCCCAAGATGTTTAGAAGGGGATCTCTTGGGAACCATCGCCTTCCCTTCAATAATTTCCTGTGTATCCAACTACAAATCTCACTTCCGTTTGGCAGTACAAATTCAGTTGACTTCAAAAATATACCAAATGGAAGTCCTAATAGACTCAGGCGCAACAGAGAATTTCGTAGATTTTGAAACAACTCAACGGTTACAAATTGCTTGTGAGAAAAAGATCACTCCAGAAATTGTGCAAGCAGTAAATGGCAAAATGTTGTCTGGAGGCCCTGTTGTGAGAAGTTGGCCCGATATTCAGTGTTCACTATTCTAGCGACCACTATGCATCGGTCCAAACGACCCTTATGGTGATTGGTTGTAAGTCAACCTTATACCAGCTATCCTAGTAGCGTGGATACGAGCAGTCTTCGGGCTAAACTCTAGAAGGCGTGTTAAGCCAGCTGTTATACCATCACATACCCCTTGAACACCAAGTGAAAGGACACCACACAAGTGTTATGAAAATAAACAGTGTATTTATTAGAATCACAACAGCCCTGTACTCTTTATGAGGACAGGGTACTAAGCACACAACGAAACTCTTAGGAAAATACTTCAAGTGCACAATTAATACAAGTGCCCGAGGGCACGGAAAGTTTAGTGGTCTCGGGCGGACCCGATAAGGCAAGTCGGAAGCGAGGGACTCGGGACCCTTAAGTAAGGAGGCTATGCGGGCACCGAAATGCCGAAGTTACCTAGCCACAAGGGCTGCGGCTGCGCAAGTCTTACAGGTGTTGGGGGTCTTCGCTGACGAGCCAGGAGCCAGAAGGAAGGAGTTGCTGGCCGGCGACCAGTGGAGAATAGTTCGTAGAGATCCAAGCCTGGATCAGAGATAGATGACACCTGAAAGCAGAGGGGACCAAGTTCGTACTACTAGCCAGTAGTCAGAGGGTACCAGGAGGGCACCGGATGATCGTCACCTCGACTAGGTGAGTGGGCGACGCTAGGCTCTGCAGTCTCACGGACCAGGAGGCGTTGTCGGCGACCAGGATGGAGGTGCGAGCTGTCCCACGAAGGTTGATGCTGTCGGCGTCGCTGGGCCCAGGATTGGGGCAACAAGCCTTGGCAGATTTCAGGGCCACGTGGTGGGCCTAAAATGGCGTCTTGAGTGGACCAGGAGGGTCCGGGGTGCTCCTCTCGCAGAAGGGAGCAAAGGCTAGTCTGGAGCAACCAGACCAGCAACGTTGGTTGTCGTTTGTCGTCAAAGAGTCACAAGCCAGCAGCTAGTGATCGGACAACGTGCTGAACAGCAAAGCAGAAGGGCCCCACGCAGATCGTGGAGATGCTGGGAAACTGCACTTCGGTGCTGGAGCGGCTCAGGGTCGGGGCTTCTCGGACCCCAGAGCACTCACCAGAGGATTCCTTCGGTGGTTGTGCTGGTTAAGAAAGCGTGCAGGTTTTGATGATGGCCGGTCCCTCGAGGTCTCGTCGCACCCACAGATCTCAGCTGAGCTGACGATGTGGGTAGAGGTCAGAGGTGCCAGGGAAGCCGGTTCTCGTCGAGCTGGGTCATCGGATTCCTGAGGAAGGACTTGCAGCAAACCGCAGAGTTCTTAGATGGTGCCTGCGGATGCAGGGTGACTACTCCTTAGCCACAAGGGAGAAATCTTGAGGAGTCTTGAATGTCCTTTCGTAGAAAGTAGTTCTTGATTCAAAGATGATCTAATTTGGAAGGGTCCCCGCTCCTGCCTTTATCCTAAAGAAAGGGGTGGGTACGTGACTAGGTCCTGCCCTAGGGGTGGGACCAGGAAGGGGGGTAGTTACACCCCTCTCCCCTGCCGGACTTTCCCCAGGTCAAGGGCTGCGCGCCCCTGGAACTGGTTCTAGCCGGCAGATGCGTAGTGAGCACCGGGGTGCCACTCCGCAGTCACCTTCTTGTAAAGCCCTGCCTACCCAGGATACACAAAACCCTGTCTGGGATGGTGCGAACACCGCCCCGGACAGGAAACCCTTTGTCCAAGCTCTCCTCGCTGGAAGGACTCCCAGCAGCAGGAGGTCAGACTCGTGTCTGTGGTGGCAGCGTCCATTTTGTGGAGCTGAGGCTTCAGTTAACTTTAACCGGGGTTCACAGTTACGTACATGTCGTGTCCCTCTAGAAGGGCGGAATGCTAACCTCGTCGCCAGCATTGGTGAGGGGGCAGCATCCCGATTCGTATGACACCTTACTCGACATGTCTTGATAACGCGATACCGAAGTTACCGATATGGTACGAGTTATCATGGAACAGCCATTGGGTCTTGGTTCCGCAAGTTGCAACCGGGCTCGGCTCGTGCCAGAGCCCAATTCACACAGTTCCACGCACTCTGCCTTCAGGATTGTCAAGGCCTGCCATAGGAGTGACTGATAGGAACTCGGTGTCCATTTTAAGGTTAGATATAGGGATACCATACCTACAGCAACGAGCAAGTACGCCACGTTGCCCCAGCTGTTGCGCAGCCAGTTGTTTCAGATTTAGATGGCCATCCAGGGGTGGCATAATACATGCTTCAGCCCCTGGTAGGCCTTGGGTACACTGATGCCCTGAGTTACAGGGTCTGACAAGGTGGCCCAGTTCCAATTGGGTAATGCACCTAAGGTACACACATCAATTTAGCGAGAGAACAGCTAGGCTGTGGGTCTGATTAGCAGGCCCACAGCCCGAGAAAGTCGTAAACCAGTGAAACAAAAGCAAAAAGTCTGGGTGATCATAGGATTGCAGACCCTACTCTCCTACATGACCCCCCCCCCCCAAACGTTGGGACAATAAACTAACCTTGACCAGGTGAGTCTTCTTGTTCTAAGTGGAAATACCTGGAGAGCCCATCTGCATTGCCATGATCAGTGCCAGGTCTATGCTCCACTGTGAAGTCCATCCCCTGTAGGGAAATGGACCACCTAAGCAGTTTTGGGTTTTCACCCTTCATCTGATTTAGCCATAGGAGGGGCTTATGGTCGGTCTGAATCTTGAAATGAGTGCCAAACAAGTATGGCCTCAGTTTCTTCAGGGCCCACACCACAGCGAAGGCCTCCCTCTCTATAGCTGACCAATTTTTCTCTCTGGGGGTCAGCCGTCTGCTTATAAAAGCAATGGGCTGGTCATTACCATCAAAATTCAGTTGAGATAGAACAGCTCCCACACCCAACTCAGAAGCATCTGTTTGGACAATGAATGGTTTGGAGTAGTCTGGACTCTTAAGGATAGGTGCCGTGCACATGGCCTGTTTTAGGTCATCGAATGCTTTTTGACAGCTCGCTGTCCACTGAACCTTTTTTGGCATTTTCTTCCTTGTCAGTTCATTAAGCGGAGTCACAATCGACCCGTAATTTCTGACGAACGTAGGGTAGTAACCAGTCAGGCCCAAGAAAGCTCGAACCTGAGTCTGGGTGGTTGGAGGAGCCCAGTCCCTGATTGACTGTATTTTGCTCTCCAGTGGCTGAACTTGGCCTCCACCGACAAGGTGGCCCAAGTATACAACCTGTGTCTGCCCTATCTGGCACTTGGTAGCCTTGATAGTGAGACCTGCTGCTTGCAGAGCATCTAACACTTTCCGCAGGTGGACCAGGTGATCCTCCCAGGTGGAGCTAAAGACAGCAATATTGTCAAGATACGCCGCACAGAAGTCATCCAGCCCAGTGAGAACGTGATTCACCAACCGTTGGAAGGTGGCAGGTGCATTTTTCAAACCAAAGGGCATCACCACGAACTGATAATGCCCACCAGGGGTAGAAAATGCTGTCTTAGGCTTGGCGTCCTCAGCTAACCTGATTTGCCAATACCCAGCTGTCAGGTCAAACGTACTTAAGTAGTTGGCAGAAGCCAATCTATCTATAAGCTCGTCTGCCCTTGGTATTGGGTGGGCGTCAGTCTTAGTGACTGCATTGAGACCCCTGTAGTCTACGCAGAACCTCATCTCTTTCTTACCGCCCGGGGTGTGAGGTTTCGGCACTAGAACTACGGGACTAGCCCAAGGGCTATCCGAGGGTTCAATGACTCCCAATTCCAACATTTTCTGCACTTCAGTTTTGATGCAGTCTCTAACGTGATCGGGCTGCCTGTAGATTTTACTCTTGACGGGCAAGCTGTCACCAGTGTCAACTTCATGGGTACACCAATTGGTCTGACTGGGTGTTAGAGAGAACATATGCCGGAAGGATTGAAGAACCTGTTTACAATCCTTCTGTTGATGTTCAGAGAGGCTGCCACAAAAGACAACACCGCCTACCGATCCATCGTCAGGATTCTGAGTGAGCAGGTCTGGGAGAGGGTCACTCTCTTCCTCCTGTCCCTCATCTATTGCCAGGAGCAAGCTCATGTCCTTCCTGTCGACATATGCTTTGAGCCTGTTGACATGGAGCACCCTGTGGGGGCTCCAGGGAGTTTCAAGGTCTACCAGGTAGGTGACCTCTCCCTTTTTCTCCAGGATGGTGTAGGGCCCTGACCATTTGTCCTTGAGTGCTGCTGGGGTCACCGGCTCCAACACCCACACCTTCTGTCCGGGCTGATAAACAGTCAAGACAGCCTTTTGGTCATGCCAAGCTTTTTGGAGTTCTCGGCTGGCCTTAAGGTTTTCAGATGCCTTCTCCATGTATTCAGCCATCCGCGAGCGGAGACCAAGCACATAGTCCACTATGCTGGTTGCAGGCTTTTTGAGAGGTCTCTCCCATCCTTCCTTCACCAAACACAGGGGTCCTCTTACAGGATGCCCGTACAAAATTTCAAAAGGGCTGTAGCCAACCCCCTTCTGTGGGACTTCTCTGTAAGCGAATAAAAGGCACATCTACGTCCCATCTACGCCGGAGCTTTTCAGGTTGTCCATGAATCATCCCTTTCAGGGTCCTGTTGAACCGCTCAACAAGCCCATTGCATTGTGGATGATAGGGTGTAGTGAACTTGTAGTTGACACCACATTCCTTCCACATAGCAGTCAAGTAGCTCGACATGAAGTTTGCACCTCTGTCAGAGACAACCTCCTTAGGGAAGCCCACTCTGGAGAACACTCCAACTAGGGCTCTTGCCACAACAGGTGCTGTAGTGGTTCTAAGGGGAATAGCTTCAGGATACCTGGTGGCATGATCCACTACCACCAGTATAAACTTGTGCCCTGATGCTGTTGGGGGTTCCATTGGACCGACAATGTCGATCCCCACTCGTTCAAAGGGCACCCCCACCACAGGCATTGGTATAAGGGGGGCCTTTGTCGTGCCACCTGACTTACCACTGGCTTGGCAAGTGACACAGGAGCGACAAAACTCCTTGGTATCTTCGTTCATGTGAGGCCAGTGAAAGTGCGAGACAAGCCTGTCCCACGTCTTCGTCTGGCCTAAGTGACCTGCTAAGAGAATCTCGTGGGCCAAGGTAAGAAGGAAACCACGCTGAGACAAGGGGATAACCAGCCTCCTGGTCATGCCAGGCTTGGGGTCTCTTGCCTCAGTGTACAGGAGTCCATCCTCCCAGTATACCTTGTGGGTACCTGTGGCGTTCCCAGCAGCCTCAGCAGCAGCCTGCTGTTTGAGGGGTTCAAGGGAAGGGCAGTCTAACTGGTCCTTCCCCAGGTCTTCTCGTGTGGGTCCCCCTGAGCCCAGAAACTCAACTTGATCAAGTTCGAGCTCTTTAGGTTCAGTTTCCCGCAATTCCTGGAGGTCAGCCTCCTCTGAGACTTGATCCTCGACCTGGGGCAAGGGGGAAGGCGAGGCCTTAACCCGACTGCTCTTCTTCTTGGGAGGTGTCTGGTCCATTGTTCCAGGATCCAGCACCGGTTCAGTGGGGCATCGTCTGACCTGTGACCTAGTCACAGCAAGCACATGCGCTGGCAAGCCTAACATTTCCATGTGAGTCCGGTGCTCCACTTCTGTCCATTGCGATGACTCCAAATCATTGCCCAACAAACAATCCACTGGGAGGTCTGAACTAACAACAACCTTTTTCTGGCCATTTACCCCTCCCCATGAGAAAGCAACCATCGCCATACTATGACTGGTAGTGACGTTGCTGGCATTGGTCACCAGGAAATCTGTACCTGGCATGATCTGTCCAGGGTCCACAAAGTTAGGTGTCACCATGGTGACACTGGCACAAGTGTCCCTATAGGCCTGAGCCATTCTTCCATTGATCAAAGGCGTCTGTCGGTATTTGCCCAAAGTATTGGGACTGATATCAGGGGATACATCCGCATCCCCCGTACAGACAAGGACAGCCTGAGTGAGTGTACCAACTAGGTTGTCACACCCCTCAGAACCCAAGGTCAACCCAACTAGTCCCTTGGGAGGCGCACTACTACTGCTGGCTGTACTAGGGGGCACAGGTGCCTTAGGGGCTGCAGTAGCAGGAGTCTGCCCTCCTTTCTTGGTGCACTCACTAAACCAGTGAGTTTTACTTTTACAGTATTGGCACCACCTTTTCGATTGGCCTTCTTGATTCTTCTTTTTCTGGGAAGCCTGACCCCCCCCCTCTTTGGGTTGTTGGGGACCTGTCGAAGACTTTTGGTCATTTTGTTCCCCTTTCGAATCTTTACCCTTCTGGTCTGCTTTCTTCTGACCACCCTGGTTCTGGCCCTGGTTTTGCTTAACCCTTGTTCTGACCCATCTGTCTGCCTTCTTTCCCAATTCTTGGGGAGAGGTCAGATCCGAGTCGACAAGGTGCTGATGCAACAACTGGTTCTGACAATTGTTTAAAATCTGTTCTCGCATGATCAAATTATACAATCCTGTGTAATCAGTAACCTTACTGCCCAGCAACCAGCCCTCCAAAGCCTTAGTGGCACAATCAACAAAATCAGACCAGTCCTGAGACTGAGTTTTCTGGGTATCCCTGAACAGCAACCTGTACTGCTCAGTGGTTAGGCCGAACCCATCAATCAGTGTGTTCTTCAGGACCTGGTAATTGTTAGCATCCTCGACTCTAGTAGTGAGGAGCTTATCTCTACCTTTACCTTCAAAGGAGAGCCACAAGATAGCTGCCCACTGACTCTGGGGGACGCACTGTACAGTGCAGGCCTGCTCCAAAGCAGTAATCCATTTGTGGATGTCGTCCACTTGCTTAAAGGGGGGCACTATCTTACTCAGGTGCCTAGTGTCTAAACTCCTGTTTTCCCATGGGGGAATGCTGCCACCAGTGGGATTGGTCCCACTCAATTTCTGCTCTCTAGCAAAGGCTAGTCTTTCTTTGGCCAGGGCAAGTTCTTCCCTTTCGATCCGCAGATTGACTTCCCGCTCCTTCGCTTTGTACACTCTCCTCTGAGGGGATGTCATCCCTCTTCGAGCAGAGCCTCGAGAGCCATTGGTTCGAACGGATCTATTAGAGCCTCTCAACAGAGACCTAACTCGTCCATTCCCAATGTTAAGCTGGCCTGAGAGAGGCCCCAGGGGTCTCCTAGTACCATTCTCGTGCCGGCTTAAGTTGTCCTGCGTTAGCTGGCTAACTATGACTGGACCTTTCTCTGCCTCGTCCTCAGATGTCCCTGGCTCCTCATCCTCCTCTTCGCCTTCTGCGGAGAGATGGATAAGGTCAGGGTCACCTGTGGTTCCCTCGAGGGGGGGCATACTCTCTTCTGGATGAGAAGGGTCGGTGTTACCCGCCCTCCTAGCATCATAAGTCTCCAAGAGACCAATCAGAAACAGAGTTGTAGGGTTTGAACCCTGTTTTAGCTTCCGAGATGTACAGAGTTGTAGCATCTCTTGAAAGCTAAGTGCAGCATATCTGGAGGTGACCTGTGGAAGGTCGACTGACACAAGGGGAGACTCAGAGTTTCCTCCTTTGTCTGACATGCTGCTTCTAGTGTGGTGTAAGTGATGCACCTACCTACACTATATGTTTACCTACTGATCCCTTGCTAAGAGTTGTAGCCAAGGTGTGTTAAGCCTTGCGGAGCTACAACAGCTGGTTCAGTAGAACTCAGAGTATTCTAAGCTAAGTTATATGTACCTGAAGTACTTATGCGATCTTTCACAAGATATTCTTAGGATACGCGTGGTAAAACAACAGCAAGCTCAAATCCCAACCGCTGCTCACCAATGTGAGAAGTTGGCCCGATATGCAGTGTTCACTATTCTAGCGACCACTATGCATCGGTCCAAACAACCCTTATGGTGATTGGTTGTAAGTCAACCTTAGACCAGCTATCCTAGTAGCGTGGATACGAGCAGTCTTCGGGCTAAACTCTAGAGGGCGTGTTAAGCCAGCTGTTATACCATCACATATCCCTTGAACACCAAGTGAAAGGACACCACACAAGTGTTATGAAAATAAACAGTGTATTTATTAGAATCACAACAGCCCTGTACTCTTTATGAGGACAGGGTACTAAGCACACAACGAAACTCTTAGGAAAATACTTCAAGTGCACAATTAATACAAGTGCCCGAGGGCACTGAAAGTTTAGTGGTCTCGGGCGGACCCGATAAGGCAAGTCGGAAGCGAGGGACTCGGGACCCTTAAGTAAGGAGGCTATGCGGGCACCGAAATGCCGAAGTTACCTAGCCACAAGGGCTGCGGCTGCGCAAGTCTTACAGGCGTCGGGGGTCTTCGCTGACGAGCCAGGAGCCGGAAGGAAGGAGTTGCTGGCCGGCGACCAGTGGAGAATAGTTTGTAGAGATCCAAGCCTGGATCAGAGATAGATGACACCTGAAAGCAGAGGGGACCAAGTTCGTACTACTAGCCAGTAGTCAGAGGGTACTGAGGTAATTGAAATTTTTATGGTCAGGTATGTCCCCTAACGAGTACCCCATCGTCTCCATGTACGAGATTAAAGTGCATGTAACTTCCCTCCGCAACCGAATTTGAAGACGCAAATACAGTTGCGTCCAACGTTAACATGTTCTCTATCAGATCCACCATGAATGGATTGATAATTCAGTTCCTAAGTATGCTGTGCCACCGTCTTTACATGGTGCACTTTCACGTTCTTCCTGGCTCTGCCGAGCTAGGCCCTGATTTCTGCCATTGAACCGCTTTCTGTCTCTGCCTCCGAAAGCTGCAGCATGGAGATGTATCCCTGACCCCTGCCTTACTTCCTGCCAAGTGAAGCGGTGCCTGGCTCGGCCTGGCCTGCCTGCCACACAGTATTTTGCCTTCATGTTATCAGTGTAGCCGGTTTAGCCCCCTCGAAAACACATTCCTGTCTAGTGAAATAGGTAAACAGCTCCCCGGCTGCAGAGCAAAGGGCCAAGCCTCCCTGTCTCCCTCATGTAATTCATATTCCTCGTTACCATGGTAGGCCCATGGCCCCGCGCATTGCACTTAGACACATATGCATCCAGTATAGAATAGCCTCTGCCCGAAAGACCTTTTACTTCAGATTACACCTACCCCAAATACCCGATATCAGACATGTTATAGGAACAGGTCGGTCTGACATGCCAGACGTCTGTCTCCTCTACTAGTGCTAAAAGCCAGACCCTTAGCTTTCTCCAGATACACGTCAATCACACGTCATACCAGCTGCGCGCGCACCCAAGTTACAGTTTTCAGCTGACTCTGCAGAATTCTTTATGTATCCACCCACTTGACACTTTTCTGTGACGTTTCCAGCGCACGCCTTTGTACACGCCTTTTTGCTACGCACATTCAATTGGCACGCCTACTGTATTCACTGCTATTGCATCGTTATACTATATATGTCATGTACTGTTAATAAATCGTTGACATCTTTTTGCCATCATTGCATATACCCCCGAATCCTTGTATTGAAGGAATTGATTTCCATGACTCGAGTCATTCTGAATTAAAGCCCTTAAGACTCAGACACCCCGGACTCTGCCTCTCATTTTATTGAGCTAGTCATTGACTTGTCATTATACGGAAAAATAGTATACAGTAAAATATATTTATCACATAATTTGGCGCCCGAATAGGGACCCCTCCCTCACCCCACGCGCCGGCGATGCGTCGCAGGCCTTGCCCCCTGCCACAGCCGTGACGGACATCTATGCGCATCTGCAGGATTTCCTGTATCTCCCTCAGGCCTACGGAGGTGACGGAGACTGCGATCGACATCCAGACGAGGCGGTGAGGAGTGCGGAGGATCCCAACCAGAGCCCAGCCGAGAGAGCAGTGTCCGAGGTGTCCAGAGGCCCACCTGTCCGAAGCGTCGAGGCGCATGCGTAGTGCGCGGCAGCAGTGACGTCGTAGTGGTCCAGTCCAGTCGAGTTTCCGAGGCCTTCCATTCCGTGCTTCCCGGTGAGTACCGTTGCTGGGGACGCATCAAGACGGGTGCATTAATTTGTATCCGGTCAAGACGGGTTTGGGTACACAGATCCGGTCTGCACTGTTTTAGCAGTGTATCTGTGCTGTTTAGCAGTACGTCTAGTTATTCTAGTAATCAACAATTCAGTTTTGTTTTTTATAGAATTTATGGGTGGTCAATATCTGTTCGAAATGTTTCAATGTGTTTAATGTCGTGGTATGAGTGATTGTTTGCATAAATTACTGTGTTCATTGTGTTTGCGTCCAATTTAGAGGTAGCAATGCCTTTGTTTTCAAAATTACGACAGATATGAACTAGGAAAGGGATACTTGAAGAAGCAGTTCCCATCCCACCTAGGGACACTCCAGGACATTTTATGTACCACAAACATGGCCTAGATGCCATACTGTTCTTAGACTTATGGGTAGACTATACTAAAGACTTGGCAGAGAATCAGAGATGGCCCGTTACAGGGACATGGGATGCCGAGTGCATCATGAGAGTAGAAGAAGCGTTATGGAAAAAGAAAGCCAGACAATCACAGAAGGACGCCATTGAATTGTGGCGCAAAGAATCACATAGACGGACAGAGAAAGCACTCAGAAAAGCAGCAAAGAGTAGAGAAGATTCAGAAAAAGCTAAAGAAAAAGACCTACTAGAAGAAGGACAGCGAGTCAAAATCGAACAACATGAAAGACAGAGTAATGCTCTTATAACAGGACTGTATCCAGTTCTGGCCGAGGGCCAGAAGCAACTTCGGAAATACCGAACGATCTTCCCCCTCCAATAGTTCCGACCAAAGTACGTCATAAACAGACCGCAGCAGATAGTTTCCTGTCTTCCTATTTAGATGGTGAAGCTCCCGCATACGCCAATGTACCCCGCCAATTGCCACCGCTGGTTCCTGCTGATCAATCCACGACCCCTCCACGTCATCGACTTCCCACACCTGGTATCACTTCCCCTGCTGGTCCCCTTACTCTTGGTCCTAATAACCCTTTTGGTACAGATGCGACTCGGAGTCAGTCGTCCCCGATAAATATACCTCACCCACAGCCACTGACATCAAGTCAAGCTCATGGTTCTGCCTCAGGAGGTGCTTCAGGAAGTTCCTTTCATACCCCGCCCCCCTTACACCGAGTGACAATGAGAGAAATAGCCATGTCCCGTACACCCAAAGCAAGCCCAGCCGAAAAACTTAAAGAGTACCTGACAGATTGCAGATACGATCCAGTACCTGGCAAGACAAAACCCATGATGTTAGCCTCACTACGTCTACGCCGTGTTACTGATTATCTACTGTTATTACCAGACATGCAAGAACATCTAGACAACATATATCATTTTGTTAGAACAGGGGAAGGGCCAAAATGTGTTCGCGAAGCTATGGCACACGAGAAAGTTGAGACAAAGGGTATGATAATGCGTTTTCTGATTAATAGTCTGATAAGGGTAATGGACAAGCCCGGCTTTTCGCAGGAAGAGATGGAGGGTTTGTCGAGGTGGAGTCAGAACATTGCCGAATGTAAGCATGATAAAGAGAAATGTATAGTGGCCATGACTAGAAAGATCCGTAAGGAAATCGTAGCAATACATGCCAGACGGAAGTCTGACAAGCCTCTCGAGTCAGACGATAAAGACACCTCAGAGGAGGACGAACCAGAAGATTCAGCAGCGACCCAAGTGGCTCCAGGCACGATCAGCTTACGTAGGTAGGGCGAAACTCCCTAAACAGTATTCTCTTGATAGGCCCTTTGACAGACCCATTCGTCACCTTTCCCCGATTCCAGAGCAATGTTCCCTTGAACATGTTTTCCAAGTTACTGATAGAATCCTGAAAGAAAGAGTAGGTTATCATGAACTCACTGCCTTGCGTGATCAGGAACTAGCCCTCTCCGCAGTCCAATGGGCCGGGGATGACAGTATATATAAAGATGATATAGTAGTACAAACGTTTTTAAGTCTAACCCCAGAAGAACAGCGACTAGCTGGTATATATATGACCCACCATCTTATCGTACAGTACGAAAACCAACAATCTGATCCAGGCCCATTGTATAATCTATTACAAGACTTACTCCTGCATAGATGGAGAGGCCTAGGTACCGACTTGATTAATGTAATTCTCGAACAACGCTATAAATACAGAACGTCTTGACCCCACGTTTTGTGCCTGTTCCACCCCCAGTAAACAATCCTTTTCACCTAGACAGACAGAACCCTTTACGAGAAGTACACCCCATCCGGAAAACAGACAATACGTTCGAACGCGTGTATGTATATACGCCCATAACTAAAATGGAATTATTGGAAATGAAGAAAATAGTACCTAGTCATGATAAGGATCCAGCAGGTTTTCACCGTGAAATAAAAGACATGCTACTCATGGGAGATTACACTTATCCCAACATTATGAAAATATTGAAAGTATTATTGCCTGCCGGTATTTACGAGAAACTCAAAGAAAAAGAATGGGAGGTGGGGGACAAAAAGATTATTTGGGCTGAATTAGAAAACGAAGAAACTGGTCGAATCCCAGGATTAGGTTTTGGGGATAAGACCAAAGCATTACCGGGATTATTAGTACAGATTTTGCCAAGATTATTGACAACTAAAAAGGATTGGGATGCAATCTCAGCCTGTAAACAGAAACACGATGAAGACACTAGTGACTTTTATTCCAGATTCGAGAAATGTTTTATCATTAACAGTGGCCTGAAAACAAGTAGTGAGTCATACCCACATCTATTTGTAACCAAATTGGTTGAGAATTCATTACCCCAGGTTAAGAACCGTGTATTGAAAGTCGAGAGCACATGGCAAGCAAATACGCCATCCCAAATGTTACAAATGTTACAGTACCACCAGAACAGAATTAGGGAGGAACATGATCACGAACAAAGACGAATGAAAAACACAAAATGAAAATGCTAGTTGCTCAGTCAGTCCCAGCTGATGGTCAGAAAAAGGGTACGACACAGTCCAATAATTCGGCGGCTCCCGTTAAAGGGACCTGCAACTATTGTAAACAGCCAGGCCATTATGTAAACGAGTGTACAGTTCTGAAACACAATATCGCCACAGGTAAAACTAAAGAGAGACCACGTCCACCTAGACAGGACCAGGTCCAACAACATGTTCCACAAAATGTACAACCTATGCATGTTCCACAACAGACCGTAGCGGTACCACAGCCCCAACCCATTGCCGCAACACAGCATGTCACACAACAGATGTACCAGTATGCACAATCCGATTACCCCGATTATCAGCAATACACATGAAACAGCCTAGAGAGGGAGGTTGGCTTGCCTCTTATTGAAGTTCCTGTAGATCAAGAGGGTCCTTATGTACATAGTCAGGTATTAGGTAAGGATAGAAAGTTTTTGATTGACACGGGGGCAAGCAGAACTACCATCAGTCATGACGAGGTTCCAGGGGCACCCCTCTCAGGCTCACAGAATGTTTCCCTTGGTTTTTCAGGAAAGCCCATTGAAGTATCGAAACCTGTCCCCCTTGCAGTTGGTCCATTATCCCGTACTACTGATTTGTTGCTTACGAAATCATGTCCAGAAAACTTGCTTGGTATAAAAGCTCTGAAAGCTCTAGGAGCTATAATTTGTTGTTCTCCGGAAGGAGTAAGGTTGTTTCTTCGTGATTTCAAGGGCCATTATGTTTTGAGAGATTTTGATCCCAGGTTACAGAATGTTCCTGCACATTTATGGGCACAAGGCCCCACTGATGTAGGTTGTATGCACATTACACCATATCGTGTCACACTCAAGCCAGGAGTAGTACTGCCCCGAATCCAACAATACAAGTTACCACCTGATGCTGTAGTGGCTTTACTGAAAATCGTTGACGAGCTCATTGCACAAGGAGTGGTTGTAGAGACCGACTCCAATGTTTGTAATTCCCCTATCATTCTGATTCTTAAACGTACTGATCCGAATGCACCTCCAGTTTATCGACTGGTGATTGATTTACGAGAATTGAATAAATGCATTATACCACAGTATCCAGTGGTCCCAGACATTTATTCATTATTGACAGCTATTGATTCAGAGGCGACGTTCTTTACTGTAATCGATCTCAAGAACGCCTTCTTTAGTGTCCCCATTGATCCGGAAAGCCAGTATCTTTTTGCATTCTGTTTAAATGGCCGAAGCTTCAAATTTGCACGCGCACCTCAAGGATTCACAGAAAGCCCCAGCATCTACAGCCAAGCATTGAAACGACAACTTGACAATATTCACATGCCTCCTAATACTGCCCTGCTCCAATATGTCGATGATCTATTGATCACCGCCCGAAGTGAACCAGAATGTGAACAAGCAACACTGACAGTTTTGTTTTTCCTGGCGGACAAGGGACACAAGGTGTCTCCCTCGAAGCTACAATTCTGTGCCCAGCAAGTGGTGTACCTCGGGCACTCGCTATCCAAAGAAGGAAGACAGTTGACACCAGATCGTATACAGTTAATAGCACATCTTACACAACCCAAGACACAGAAAGAAGTACGAGCCTTTATTGGACTCGCTTCCTATTGCAGACAATGGATTCCCCAATACGCATTTCTAGCTAAACCACTTATACAGTTGACAACACAAGAGGCAGCGTCTTCGGCTGTCCTCCCATGGACTCAGGAACATACACAAGCTTTTGACGAATTAAAGAAAGCCTTATGTCAAGCACCTGTTTTAGCGACACCATGTTACAGCAAACCTTTTACCCTTTTTGTCACAGAACGCGATGGCACAGCATTGTCGGTTCTCACTCAGGTTCAAGCAGACAAATATAGACTGTGTGCTTATTTTTCGAGCACATTAGATCCAGTAGCCCAGGCCTTGCCTGCGTGCTTAAAATCAGTTGCAGCAACAGCTCTAGCAATCAGACAAAGTGATTCCATTGTATTGGGACATCAATTGACAGTACAGGTTCCCCACTCTGTGGAGGTTCTCCTAAACAGAACGCAGACTCAGCACTTGACTATAGCACGATTGACGGGTTATGAATTGACATGATTCCAACCACACATAGAAATCAGACGTTGCAATACACTGAATCCTGCTACACTTTTACCATCGAGCAGTATAGATCCTACTCCACATGACTGCGTGGAGGTCATTGATACTATCACGAAGCCCAGACAAGACTTGACAGATGTGGCCCTACCCGATCCAGACCTGACACTTTATGTGGATGGTTCATGTATGAGAACAAGTACAGGAGAGCTAGTGGCCGCATATGCAGTGACCACTGAAACTGAAGTCTTAGAAACACATCGCATTGACACCCTGTCAGCTCAAGCAGCAGAGCTCATTGCTCTGACCCAAGCCTGCATACGAGCCAAGAACCTTAAAGTAAACATATACACGGATTCACGTTATGCATTCGGAGTCGTACACGACTTCGGTGTCCTCTGGCAAGAAAGAGGTTTTCTGACCTCTCATGGAGCCAAAATCCAGCATGGTCCCCTCATTCAAGCTCTGTTAGAAGCAATACATTTGCCTACAGCCATAGCCATCATGAAGTGCAAGGCACATACAAAGGTTACTGTGAGAAGGTGGCCTGATATGCAGTGGTCACTATTCTAGTGCCCACTATGTATCAGTCCAGCAACCCTTATTGATGATTGGTTGTAAGTCAACCTTATAGACCAGCTATCCCAGTAGCATGGATACGAGCAGTCTAAGGCTAAAGACTCGAGAGGGCGTGTTAAGCCAGCTGTTTACCACACATATACCCCTTGAATACCCAGGGAAAGGACACCACACAAGTGTTATGAAAATAAACAGTTATTTATTAAAGATCACAACAGCCCTGTACTCTTTATGAGGACAGGGTACTAAGCACAAACCAAAACTCTTACAAAAATACTTAAGTTAGCACAGTATATACAAATGCCCGAGGGGCACGGAAAACCATATACTCTAAAAGTGGAATGTGAAATTCCTAGCAGGTAAGTACAGTACTAATAGCTTTTGGAATCGCTAGGACTTGACTAGGGAATCGTTAGATTACGTCTAGGAGGCCTAGGGGACTCGGGTGCAGTGTGTGCACTCTCACGCGAGATGCGGACAAAAGTCTATGGTAGCTAGGAAATAGAAAGTTAGTGTTCTCGGGCGAACCCGACCTGGTAGGGAGAAAACGAAAGTAGATTCTGACCCTTGGATAGTGAGGCTATGCTGGGGCACCGAAATGCCGAAGTTACCTAGCCCAGGGGCTGCAGCTGCATAGGTCTGAAAAGACGTCGGGAATCCTCGTAGACGGACCAGGAGCCGGAAGAAAAGATGCTGGCCGGTGACCAGTGAAGAAAGTTCAGTTGGATCCAAGCCTGGATCTGGAAGATGGATGACACCTGAAAGCAGAGGGGACCAAGTTCGAGACTACTAGCCAATAGTCAGCGGGCACCAGGAGGGCACCGGATGGTAGCCACCTCGACAAGGTGAGTGGGTGACGCTTGACTCGAAGATCTCACGGACCAGGAGGCGTTGTCGGCGACCAGGATGGAGGATCGAGCTGTCCCACGAAGATAGAAGCTGTCGGCGTCGCTGGACCCAGGATTGGGCAACAAAGCCTTGGCAAATTCAAGCCCACGCGGTGGACCTAAAATGGCGTCTGGAGTGGACCAGGAGGGTCCGGGGTGCCTCTCTTGAACAAGGAAGCAAGGGCCAGCCTGGAGCAACCAGACCAGCAGAAGAGTTGTCGTCGGGCGTCGTTCAGAAGGCCACAAGCCAGCCGGCTAGTAGCCAAACAACGCGGTGCACAGCAAACAGCAGAAGGGCCCCACGCCGATCGTGGAGATGCAGGGAGGCTGACCTTGGGTGCTGGAGCTGCGCTGGGTCGGGGCTTCTCGGACCCCAAAGCACTCACCAGTGGAGGACACGGTGGGCTTGCAGTAAAGATGTCGTGCAGTCTTGGCGATCGTCGGTCCCTCGAGGTCTCGTCGCACTCACGGTTCTCAGCTTGGCTGTAGAGGTGAGTAGAGGTCAGAGGTGCCAGGGAAGCCGGGTCTCGTCGAGCTGGGTCGTCGGATTCGTGATGAAGGACTTGCAGCAGACCGCAGTGTTCTTTAGGATGGTGCCTGCGGATGCAGGGTGACTACTCCTTAGCCACAAGGGAGAATCTTGAAGAAGAAATCGTGAAGTCCTTTCGAAGAAAGTGGTATCTTGATTCCAAAGATGATCTAATTTGAACAGGGGGCCCGCTCCTATCTTTATACTAAAAAAGGGGGCTGACCCGGTGACTAGGTCCTGCCTATGGGTGGGACCAGGAGGGGGGTGGTTACACCCCTCTCCCCTGCCGGACTTCCCCAGGCCAGGGGCTGGTGTGCCCCTGGAACTGGTTCTGACTGGCCTATGCGTAGTGAGCACCGGGGTGCCACTCAGCAGTCACCTTCCTGAAAAGCCCTGCCTACCCAGGATACACAAAACCATGTCTGGGACGGTGCTAGCACCGCCCCGGACAGGAAACTCTTTGTCCAGGCCTCCCTCGCTGGAAGGACTCCCAGCAGCAGGAGGTCAGACTCGTGTCTGTGGTGGCAGCATCCATTTTGTGGAGCTGAGGCTTCAGTTAACTTTAACCGGGGTTCACAGTTACATACATGTCGTGTCCCTCTAGAAGGGTGGAATGCTAACCCCGTCGCCAGAATTGGCGAGGGGTTAGTATTCCAATTCGTATGACACCTTACTCGACATGTTTTGATAAAGCAATACCAAAGATAGCATTTAACCGCGAGGATTATAATGCACTTAAGAGTATATGGTATGCGATATCATGGAACAGCTATTAGGACTTGATTCCGCAAGCTGCAGACAGGCTCAGCTCATGCCAGAGCACCATCTCACACGATTCCAAGCACTCTGCCTTCAGGATTGTTAAGGCCTGCCATAGGAGTGACTGATAGGAATCTGCGTGTCCATTTTAGGGTTAGGTATAGGTATACTACACCTACAGCAAAGGGTGATTACACGACTTTGCCCCAGCTGTCATGCAGCCAGTTGTGTCAAATTTAGGAGGCCAGCCAGGGGTGGCATAATACATGCTGCAGCCCCTGGCAGCCCTGGGTACACCTATGCCCTGAGTTACAGGGTCTGATAAGGTGGCCCAGTACCAATTGGTAGATGCACCTAGGGTACATGAGGTAATTTAGAAAGAGAACAGCCAGGCTGTGGGTCTGATTGGCAGGCCCACAGCCAGAGAAAGTCGTAAACCAGTGAAACAAAAGCAAAAAATCTGGGTGATCATAGGATTGCAGACCCTACTCTCCTACATGACCCCCCCCCAAACTTTGGGACAATAAGCTAACCTTGACCAGGTGAGTCTTCTTGTTCTAAGTGGAAATACCTGGAGAGTCCATCGGCATTGCCATGATCAGTACCAGGTCTATGTTCCACTGTAAAGTCCATCCCCTGTAGGGAAATGGACCACCTAAGCAGTTTGGGGTTTTCACCCTTCATCTGATTTAGCCACAAGAGGGGCTTATGGTCGGTCTGAATCTTGAAGTGAGTGCCAAACAAGTATGGCCTCAGCTTCTTCAGGGCCCAAACCACAGCAAAGGCCTCCCTCTCAATAGCTGACCAATTCTTCTCTCTGGGGGTCAGCCTTCTACTTATAAAAGCAATGGGCTGATCCTGACCATCAAAATTCAGTTGAGAAAGAACAGCTCCCACACCCAACTCAGAAGCATCTGTTTGGACAATGAATGGTTTGGAGTAGTCTGGACTCTTAAGGATAGGTGCTGTGCACATGGCCTGCTTTAGGTCATCGAATGCTTTTTGACAGCCTGCTGTCCACTGAACCTTTTTTGGCATTTTCTTACTTGTCAGTTCATTTAATGGTGTCACAATGGAACCATAGTTCCTGACAAACTTTCTGTAGTATCCAGTCAGGCCCAAGAAAGCTCGAACCTGAGTCTGGGTGGTTGGAGGAGCCCAGTCCCTGATTGACTGTATTTTGCTCTCCAGTGGCTGAACCTGGCCTCCACCTACAAGGTGGCCCAGGTATACAACCTGTGTCTGCCCTATCTGGCACTTGGTGGCCTTGATAGTGAGGCCTGCTGCTTGCAGAGCCTCTAACACTTTCCTCAGGTGGACCAGGTGATCCTCCCAGGTGGAGCTAAAGACAGCAATATCATCTAGATATGCTGCACAGAAGTCATCCAGCCCAGTAAGGACTTGATTCACCAACCTTTGGAAGGTGGCAGGTGCATTTTTCAGACCAAAGGGCATTACCACAAATTGATAATGCCCACCAGGGGTTGAAAATGCTGTCTTGGGCTTGGCATCCTCAGCTAACCTGATTTGCCAATACCCAGCTGTTAAGTCAAATGTACTTAAGTAGTTGGCAGAAGCCAATCTATCTATAAGTTCATCTGCCCTTGGTATTGGATGGGCATCAGTCTTAGTGACTGCATTGAGACCCCTGTAGTCTACGCAAAACCTCATCTCTCTCTTACCATCTTGGGTGTGAGGCTTTGGCACTAGAACTACTGGACTAGCCCAAGGGCTATCTGAGGGTTCAATGACTCCCAATTCCAACATTTTCTGCACTTCAGTTTTTATGCAGTCTCTAACATGATCAGGCTGCCTGTAGATTTTACTCTTGACTGGCAGGCTGTCACCAGTGTCAACCTCATGGGTGCACCAATTGGTCTGACTGGGTGTCAGAGAGAACATACGTCTGAAAGACTGAAGAACCTGTTTACAGTCTTTCTGCTGATGTTCAGAGAGGCTGCCACAAAAGACAACACCATCTACTGACCCATCATCAGGATTCTGAGTGAGCAGGTCTGGGAGAGGGTCACTCTCTTCCTCCTGTCCCTCATCTATGGCCATGAGCAAGCTCATGTCCTTCCTGTCGACATATGCTTTGAGCCTGTTGACATGGAGTACCCTGTGGGGACTCCTGGGAGTTCCAAGGTCCACCAGGTAGGTGACCTCTCCCTTTTGCTCAAGAATTGTGTGGGGCCCAGACCATTTGTCTTTGAGTGCTGCTGGGGCCACTGGCTCCAACACCCACACCTTCTGTCCAGGCTGGTAAACAGTCAGGACAGCCTTTTGGTCATGCCAAGCTTTTTGAAGTTCTTGACTGGCCTTAAGGTTTTCAGATGCCTTCTCCATATACTCAGCCATCCTGGAGCGGAGACCAAGTACATAGTCCATTATGTTGGTTGCAGGCTTTTTGAGAGGTCTCTCCCATCCTTCCTTCACCAAACACAAGGGGCCTCTCACAGGATGCCCATACAAAAGTTCAAAAGGGCTGTAGCCAACCCCCTTTTGTGGGACCTCTCTGTAAGCAAACAGAAGGCAGGGCATCAGGACATCCCATCTACGCCTGAGGGTTTCAGGTAGTCCATGAATCATCCCTTTTAGGGTCCTGTTGAACCTTTCAACAAGCCCATTGCATTGTGGGTGATAGGGTGTAGTGAATTTGTAATTGACACCACACTCCTTCCACATAGCAGTTAAGTAGCTTGACATGAAGTTTGCACCTCTGTCAGAGACAACCTCCTTAGGGAAGCCCACTCTGGAGAACACTCAAACTAGGGCCCTTGCCACCACAGGAGCTGTGGTGGTCCTAAGTGGAATAGCTTCAGGATACCTGGTGGCATGATCCACTACCACCAGTATAAACTTGTGCCCTGATGCTGTCTGGGGTTCCATTGGACCAACAATGTCAATCCCCACTCTTTCAAAGGGCACCCCCACCACAGGCATTGGTATAAGGGGGGCCTTTGTGGTGCCACCTGACTTACCACTGGCTTGGCAAGTGACACAGGAGCGACAAAACTCCTTGGTATCCTCATTCATGTGAGGCCAGTGAAAGTGTGAGACGAGCCTGTCCCAAGTCTTTGTCTGGCCTAAGTGACCTGCTAAGGGAATCTCATGGGCCAAGGTAAGTAGGAAACCTCTCTGAGACAAGGGTACAACCAGCCTCCTGGTCATGCCAGGCTTGGGGTCTCTTGACTCAGTGTACAGGAGTCCATCTTCCCAGTATACCTTGTGGGTACCTGTGGCGTTCCCAGCAGCCTCAGCAGCAGCCTGCTGTCTGAGGGGTTCAAGAGAAGGGCAGTCTAACTGGTCCTTCCCCAGGTCTTCCCTTGAGGGTCCCCCTGAACCCAAGAATTCAACTTGATCAAGTTCAAACTCTCTAGGCTCAGTTTCCCTCAATTCCTGTAGGTCAGCCTCCTCTGAGACTTGATCCACAACCTGGGGCAAGGGGGAAGGCACAGCCTTAACCCTACTGCTCTTTTTCTTGGAAGGTGTCTGGTCCATTGTTCCAGGATCCAGCACCTGTTCAGTGGGGCATTTTCTGGCCTGTGACCTGGTCACAGCAAACACATGTGCTGGCAAGCCTAACATTTCCAGATGAGTCCTCTGCTCCACTTCTGACCATTGTGATGACTCCAAATCATTGCCCAACAAACAATCCACTGGGAGGTCTGAACTAACTACAACCTTCTTTTGGCCAGTTACCCCTCCCCAGGAGAAAGCTACAATTGCCATACTATGATTGGTAGTGACATTGCTTGCATTGGTCACCAGGAATTCTGTACCTGGCATGATCTGTCCAGGGTCCACAAAGCTAGGTGTCACCATTGTGACACTGGCACAAGTGTCCCTATAGGCCTGAGCCATTTTTCCATTAATGAAAGGTGTCTGTCTGTATTTGCCCAAAGTATTGGGACTGATGTCAGGGGACATATCCATATCCCCTGTACTGACAAGGACAGCCTGAGTGAGGGTGCCAACTAAGTTGTCACTCCCCTCAGAACCCAGGGTTAACCCTACTAAACCCTTGGGAGGTGCACTACCACTGCTGGCTGTACTAGGGGGCACAGGTGCCTTAGGGGCTGCAGTGGCAGGAGTCTGCCCTCCTCCTTTCTTGGTGCACTCACTAAACCAGTGAGTTTTACTTTTGCAGTATTGGCACCACCTTTTAGATTGGCCTTCTTTCTTCTTTTGGGGAGCCTGACCCCCACCCTCTTTGGGTTGTTGGGGACCTGTCGAAGACTTCTGGTCATTTTGTTCCCCTTTTGAATCCTTACCCTTCTGGTCTGCTTTCTTCTGACCACCTTGATTCTGGCCCTGGTTCTGTTTAACTCTTGTTCTAACCCATCTGTCTGCCTTCTTTCCCAATTCTTGGGGAGAGGTCAGATCTGAGTCAACAAGATGCTGATGCAACAACTGGTTCTGACAATTGTTTAAAATTTGTTCTCTCATCATCAAATTGTACAATCCTTTATAATCAGTAACCTTACTGCCCAGCAACCAGCCCTCAAAAGCCTTAGTGGCACAATCTACAAAGTCAGCCCAATCTTGAGACTGAGTTTTCTGGGTATCCCTGAACAGCACCCTGTACTGCTCAGTGGTTAGGCCAAACCCATCAACCAGTGCATTCTTCAAGACTTGGTAATCATTAGCATCCTCTACCCTTGTGGTGAGGAGCTTGTCTCTTCCTTTACCCTCAAAGGAGAGCCACAAGATAGCTGCCCACTGACTTGGGGGAACACCTTGCACAGTGCAGGCCCTCTCCAAAGCAGTAATCCATTTGTGGATGTCATCCCCTTGTTTAAAGGGGGGCACTATCTTACCAAGGTGTTTTGTATCAAAACTCCTTTCCCCATTGCTAGGTACAATGCTGCCACCAGTGGGGACTGCCCCACTCAATTGTTGCTCTCTAGCAAAGGCAAGCCTTTCTTTGGCCAGGGCAAGTTCTTCCCTTTCAATCCTCAGATTGGCTGCCTTTTCCTTAGCTTCATACACTCTCCTCTGGGGAGATGTCATTCCCCTTTGAGAGGAACGTTGAGAGCCATTGGTATGAAGGGATCTGTTAGAGCCTCTAGATAGAGACCTAACTCGTCCATTCCCAATGTTAAGCTGACCTGAGAGTGGCCCCAGGGCTCCCCTAGAGTCCCTCTCATGTCTGCTTAAGTTGGTCCGGGTTAGTCTAATGACTTCTACCTGTCCCTGGTCTGCCTCACCCCCAGACTCCAAGTCATCATCCTCATCATCAGCATCATCTGCTTCCTGAAGGGGATGGTCCTGGCTATCAAAGGGTCCCTGTAGGGAGGGCATGTTGCCTTCTGAAGTAGAAGGGTCTGGGTTACCAGCCCTCCTTGCATCATGAGTCTCTAAGAGACCAATCAGAAAAGCAGTTGTGGGGTTAGACCCCTGCTTAATCTTCCTAGAGGTACATACTTGTCGTAACTCCTGGAAGCTAAGCACAGCATATCTTGAAGGTATGACCTGTGGAGGGTCAACTGACACAAGGGGAGACTCAGTGTTTCCTCCTTTGTCTGACATGCTGATTCTAGTGTGGTGTAAGTGATGCACCTACCTACACTATGTGTTACCTACTGATCCCTTGCTAGAGTTGCAGCCAAGGTGTGCTAAGCCTTGAGGAGCTACAACAGCTGGTTCAGTAGAACTCAGAGTATTCTAAGCTTTAGTTATATGTACCTAACAGTACTTATGTGATCTTTCAACAAGATATTCTTAGGATACGTGTGGTAAAACAACAGCAAGCTCAAATCCCAACCGCTGCCCACCAATGTGAGAAGGTGGCCTGATATGCAGTGGTCACTATTCTAGTGCCCACTATGTATCAGTCCAGCAACCCTTATTGATGATTGGTTGTAAGTCAACCTTATAGACCAGCTATCCCAGTAGCATGGATACGAGCAGTCTAAGGCTAAAGACTCGAGAGGGCGTGTTAAGCCAGCTGTTTACCACACATATACCCCTTGAATACCCAGGGAAAGGACACCACACAAGTGTTATGAAAATAAACAGTTATTTATTAAAGATCACAACAGCCCTGTACTCTTTATGAGGACAGGGTACTAAGCACAAACCAAAACTCTTACAAAAATACTTAAGTTAGCACAGTATATACAAATGCCCGAGGGGCACGGAAAACCATATACTCTAAAAGTGGAATGTGAAATTCCTAGCAGGTAAGTACAGTACTAATAGCTTTTGGAATCGCTAGGACTTGACTAGGGAATCGTTAGATTACGTCTAGGAGGCCTAGGGGACTCGGGTGCAGTGTGTGCACTCTCACGCGAGATGCGGACAAAAGTCTATGGTAGCTAGGAAATAGAAAGTTAGTGTTCTCGGGCGAACCCGACCTGGTAGGGAGAAAACGAAAGTAGATTCTGACCCTTGGATAGTGAGGCTATGCTGGGGCACCGAAATGCCGAAGTTACCTAGCCCAGGGGCTGCAGCTGCATAGGTCTGAAAAGACGTCGGGAATCCTCGTAGACGGACCAGGAGCCGGAAGAAAAGATGCTGGCCGGTGACCAGTGAAGAAAGTTCAGTTGGATCCAAGCCTGGATCTGGAAGATGGATGACACCTGAAAGCAGAGGGGACCAAGTTCGAGACTACTAGCCAATAGTCAGCGGGCACCAGGAGGGCACCGGATGGTAGCCACCTCGACAAGGTGAGTGGGTGACGCTTGACTCGAAGATCTCACGGACCAGGAGGCGTTGTCGGCGACCAGGATGGAGGATCGAGCTGTCCCACGAAGATAGAAGCTGTCGGCGTCGCTGGACCCAGGATTGGGCAACAAAGCCTTGGCAAATTCAAGCCCACGCGGTGGACCTAAAATGGCGTCTGGAGTGGACCAGGAGGGTCCGGGGTGCCTCTCTTGAACAAGGAAGCAAGGGCCAGCCTGGAGCAACCAGACCAGCAGAAGAGTTGTCGTCGGGCGTCGTTCAGAAGGCCACAAGCCAGCCGGCTAGTAGCCAAACAACGCGGTGCACAGCAAACAGCAGAAGGGCCCCACGCCGATCGTGGAGATGCAGGGAGGCTGACCTTGGGTGCTGGAGCTGCGCTGGGTCGGGGCTTCTCGGACCCCAAAGCACTCACCAGTGGAGGACACGGTGGGCTTGCAGTAAAGATGTCGTGCAGTCTTGGCGATCGTCGGTCCCTCGAGGTCTCGTCGCACTCACGGTTCTCAGCTTGGCTGTAGAGGTGAGTAGAGGTCAGAGGTGCCAGGGAAGCCGGGTCTCGTCGAGCTGGGTCGTCGGATTCGTGATGAAGGACTTGCAGCAGACCGCAGTGTTCTTTAGGATGGTGCCTGCGGATGCAGGGTGACTACTCCTTAGCCACAAGGGAGAATCTTGAAGAAGAAATCGTGAAGTCCTTTCGAAGAAAGTGGTATCTTGATTCCAAAGATGATCTAATTTGAACAGGGGGCCCGCTCCTATCTTTATACTAAAAAAGGGGGCTGACCCGGTGACTAGGTCCTGCCTATGGGTGGGACCAGGAGGGGGGTGGTTACACCCCTCTCCCCTGCCGGACTTCCCCAGGCCAGGGGCTGGTGTGCCCCTGGAACTGGTTCTGACTGGCCTATGCGTAGTGAGCACCGGGGTGCCACTCAGCAGTCACCTTCCTGAAAAGCCCTGCCTACCCAGGATACACAAAACCATGTCTGGGACGGTGCTAGCACCGCCCCGGACAGGAAACCCTTTGTCCAGGCCTCCCTCGCTGGAAGGACTCCCAGCAGCAGGAGGTCAGACTCGTGTCTGTGGTGGCAGCATCCATTTTGTGGAGCTGAGGCTTCAGTTAACTTTAACCGGGGTTCACAGTTACATACATGTCGTGTCCCTCTAGAAGGGTGGAATGCTAACCCCGTCGCCAGAATTGGCGAGGGGTTAGTATTCCAATTCGTATGACACCTTACTCGACATGTTTTGATAAAGCAATACCAAAGATAGCATTTAACCGCGAGGATTATAATGCACTTAAGAGTATATGGTATGCGATATCATGGAACAGCTATTAGGACTTGATTCCGCAAGCTGCAGACAGGCTAAGCTCATGCCAGAGCACCATCTCACACGATTCCAAGCACTCTGCCTTCAGGATTGTTAAGGCCTGCCATAGGAGTGACTGATAGGAATCTGCGTGTCCATTTTAGGGTTAGGTATAGGTATACTACACCTACAGCAAAGGGTGATTACACGACTTTGCCCCAGCTGTCATGCAGCCAGTTGTGTCAAATTTAGGAGGCCAGCCAGGGGTGGCATAATACATGCTGCAGCCCCTGGCAGCCCTGGGTACACCTATGCCCTGAGTTACAGGGTCTGATAAGGTGGCCCAGTACCAATTGGTAGATGCACCTAGGGTACATGAGGTAATTTAGAAAGAGAACAGCCAGGCTGTGGGTCTGATTGGCAGGCCCACAGCCAGAGAAAGTCGTAAACCAGTGAAACAAAAGCAAAAAATCTGGGTGATCATAGGATTGCAGACCCTACTCTCCTACAGTTACAGACACAATTTCCCAGGGTAACGACTTTGCAGATCGAACAGCGAAACATACAGCACAGACCCATACTCATACGACTGACATGACAAAGATTGACGTATCATCACTGACACATTGCATGACAGTCAGGGACCCCACACAAGATGTCATTGACATACAGACACATGCTACCCCAGACGAAATCAAGAAATGGGCTGAACAAGGAGGGGTCCAGACAGACCAGGGATGGATGACGAGGGGTAAGACCACATGGTTTCTCCCCGACTCTATGGTTCAAGTTATTATCAACACTGCACATAGCCCAGCACATTTAGGTGAAAAAGCCATGTTAGACAGTTTACAGAACCTCTGGTTTAACAAACATTTACGAGCAGCAGCAAAACAGAAAGTGCGTACCTGCATGATCTGTTGTCAGTTTAACCCAGGAAAAGGTATTCCCGTGGAACGAGGTGGATTTCATCCTCCCGACCATCCTTTTGAAGTCCTCCAGATGGATTATATCCAGATGGAAAGATGCCGAGGTTTTAAATATGTCCTTGTAGTTGTATGTGCCCTATCCCCATGGACAGAAGCATATCCCGTCCCAGATTACACTGCTCCGACCACTGCCAAGCAGTTGGTTCGTGAATTCTTCCCGCGGTACGGATTGCCCCGTGTCGTGTACTCGGACAATGGTCAGCCATTCTCGTCCGAACTCATGAAGCAGGTCTCCCTTCTTTTGGGATATCAGTGGAAATTCCACTGTGTCCGACATCCCGAGGCAGCAGGTCTCGTGGAGCGTCACAATCAGACTCTGAAAACACGTCTTGCTAAAGTGTGTAAAGAGAAGGGCGTAGATTGGATAGTAGCTTTACCTGTTGCTCTTTTTTATATGCGAATGGTAGCCCATTCTAGGACAGGGTTATCCCCGTATGAGGTGGTCTTCGGTAGACCTCCTAATATGTGGGGGACGCCTCTGCCGCGCAAAATCACTGATGTTGACAGTAATATGCTGACAGATTACCTTGCTTCCTTGATGTCTGCACTACAATCATGTCGTTCACAGGTTGCGGCAGCCTTCCCAGACAACACCGAGGTGAAACCACATGAACTGGCCCCAGGGGACGTTGTTGTAGTCCGGAATTTCGACAGGTCAAGCCCTCTGGAGCCCCGCTGGAAGGAGCCGAAGATCGTTTTGTTAACAACCAGGACTGCAGTTAAATTGGAGGGGAGGAAGGGCTGGGTTCACTCCAGCCACGTGAAACGCTTTCATGGACTTCCGCCAAAGACTGATTCCCAGCCCTGCCACATTCCAGAGACTGATACTAAACTCCCCCTGGTAGAGAAAACTCCTCAGCAGGAGTTCCGCATGAAGTTGAGGTCTAGTAAGTCAGACCGTTTAATTGTTTAAGTCCCCTCCTGGGTGAAGCGGTTAGGCAGTTTCTGACAATGTACAAGTTAGACCCAAATAGAGAGAGAGATAGACAGGAGATCCTGAAAAGAAATCTTTATTGTAAGAATCTCCGTAGTCGGTGCATCTGCACCCTGATTATTATGTTTTTTCTGAGTCTTACGTTAACTTGTATCAGTTGGATGTTATATATATATTTTCCGATTGCACATTCTTCTAATGACACTGCAGAGCACACGTTTAGTGAACTACCCCCACATGAATTGTCTTATCGACTTGCGCTGCGCAACAATACATTCATTCGTATGTTACACCATTCACACCAGATCAACAATGCTACTAACTGTTGGATATGTGGCCGACTCCCTCCCTATCAGAATTACAAGGGAGCTCTGCCCCTCTTTCCTTACCCGTTTACACATAATGGTTCCTGTGGTGCATGGTTTAGTTTAATATCCTCTTTAGACACTGAATCAAGGGTTTCCCAAGGCAAATGGATATGGGGAAACCTGAACACAGTCATGAACAAAGCATGTTTCCCAGATGAGGAAGGTCTTCCACAAATGACAGGGACCGATCTAGAAAATGAAGTGTATGGATTAGGCAATTTTACACTCAACCTCATGATTCTAAATGTTCAGTCAGAAACTAGTCCAGACTTGCCATCTATATCAGTTTTACCAGCAAAAGGTGTATTATGCGTCAGAAAGAATGGTTCAGTACATCTAGGCCATAGTGACTGTACTACTGTGGTCGAATTTAGTGATGAAGGCAAGTCTACATTCAAAGCTACCCGACATTCCTATTTCATTTGTGGCCATACAGCTTATGTACGTTTACCTCTAGACTGGGATGGTACTTGTTTCATTGCATTCCTATTGCCACCAGTTTTTCTAGCTCCATCTGACTATCACAGGAATTCCCGCCTCAATCTTGTTAGGCACAAGAGAGATCTTCCATTAGTTGATCAAACTGAAACCGCATGGGAACAATATACAGATTTCAATAAAGGATTCTTTCCCTATTTAGGTACTGTCTCCAATAGTAAACTGATAATCAAATTAACCAGAATTCTTGAAGCAGTAGTGAATGAGACTACTTCGGCTTTGGGCAACTTAACAGAGGAGCAGTCTGCTATGAGACTTGTTGTTCTTCAGAACCGCCTTGTCCTTGACGTCATCCTGGCCGATAGGGGCGGAGCTTGTAGAGTCATCGGATCCAGTTGTTGCGTGTTTATTCCTAATAACGCGCCATCAGTCTATAAGGCCATCACCAGACTTCACGAAATTGCCCATCAGATACACCAGAATCCAGGCTCCTGGACTTGGTCCGGTTGGCTCTGGAGTGTAATAACAGCCTGGGGATGGAAGCTATTGTCATTCCTAGGGATTATATTGGCCATTGTATTCAGTTGCTGTTTATGTCTTCAATGTGGGCCAGCGATTTACGGCTTGTGCGCCACAGCTCGTATTCCCCGCTCGAGTTCACGTTCCCACTCCCGATTAAAGAAAGAAGAACAGATGATGTTATATGAACAGATAGATGGTATCATAAAAATAGATATATCCTAATGGGTCCGTAGGGGACAAGGAGGGAATGAGGTAATTGAAATTTTTATGGTCAGGTATGTCCCCTAACGAGTACCCCATCGTCTCCATGTACGAGATTAAAGTGCATGTAACTTCCCTCCGCAACCGAATTTGAAGACGCAAATACAGTTGCGCCCAACGTTAACATGTTCTCTATCAGATCCACCATGAATGGATTGATAATTCAGTTCCTAAGTATGCCGTGCCACCGTCTTTACATGGTGCACTTTCACGTTCTTCCTGGCTCTGCCGAGCTAGGCCCTGATTTCTGCCATTGAACCGCTTTCTGTCTCTGCCTCCGAAAGCTGCAGCATGGAGATGTATCCCTGACCCCTGCCTTACTTCCTGCCAAGTGAAGCGGTGCCTGGCTCGGCCTGGCCTGACTGCCACACAGTATTTTGCCTTCATGTTATCAGTGTAGCCGGTTTAGCCCCCTCGAAAACACATTCCTGTCTAGTGAAATAGGTAAACAGCTCCCCGGCTGCAGAGCAAAGGGCCAAGCCTCCCTCTCTCCCTCATGTAATTCATATTCCTCGTTACCATGGTAGGCCCATGGCCCCGCGCATTGCACTTAGACACATATGCATCCAGTATAGAATAGCCTCTGCCCGAAAGACCTTTTACTTCAGATTACACCTACCCCAAATACCCGATATCAGACATGTTATAGGAACAGGTCGGTCTGACATGCCAGACGTCTGTCTCCTCTACTAGTGCTAAAAGCCAGACCCTTAGCTTTCTCCAGATACACGTCAATCACACGTCATACCAGCGGCGCGCGCACCCAAGTTACAGTTTTCAGCTGACTCTGCAGAATTCTTTATGTATCCACCCACTTATGACACTTTTCTGTGACGTTTCCAGCGCACGCCTTTGTACACGCCTTTTTGCTACGCACATTCAATTGGCACGCCTACTGTATTCACTGCTATTGCATAGTTATACTATATATGTCATGTACTGTTAATAAATCGTTGACATCTTTTTGCCATCATTGCATATACCCCCGAATCCTTGTATTGATGGAATTGATTTAAATGACTCGAGTCATTCTGAATTAAAGCCCTTAAGACTCAGACACCCCGGACTCTGCCTCTCATTTTATTGAGCTAGTCATTGACTTGTCATTATACGGAAAAATAGTATACGGTAAAATATATTTACCACAGTACCAGGAGGGCACCGGATGATCGTCACCTCGACTAGGTGAGTGGGCGACGCTAGGCTCTGCAGTCTCACGGACCAGGAGGCGTTGTCGGCGACCAGGATGGAGGTGCGAGCTGTCCCACGAAGGTTGATGCTGTCGGCGTCGCTGGGCCCAGGATTGGGACAACAAGCCTTGGCAGATTTCAGGGCCACGTGGTCGGCCTAAAATGGCATCTTGAGTGGACCAGGAGGGTCCGGGGTGCTCCTCTCGCAGAAGGGAGCAAAGGCTAGTCTGGAGCAACCAGACCAGCAACGTTGGTTGTCGTTTGTCGTCAAAGAGTCACAAGCCAGCGGCTAGTGATCGGACAACGTGCTGAACAGCAAAGCAGAAGGGCCCCACGCAGATCGTGGAGATGCTGAGAGACTGCACTTCGGTGCTGGTGCGGCTCAGGGTCGGGGCTTCTCGGACCCCAGAGCACTCACCAGAGGATTCCTTCGGTGGTTGTGCTGGTTAAGAAAGCGTGCAGGTTTTGATGATGGCCGGTCCCTCGAGGTCTCGTCGCACCCACAGATCTCAGCTGAGCTGACGATGTGGGTAGAGGTCAGAGGTGCCAGGGAAGCCGGCTCTCGTCGAGCTGGGTCGTCGGATTCCTGAGGAAGGACTTGCAGCAAACCGCAGAGTTCTTAGATTTTGCCTGCGGATGCAGGGTGACTACTCCTTAGCCACAAGGGAGAAATCTTGAGAAGAGTCTTGAATGTCCTTTCGTAGAAAGTAGTTCTTGATTCAAAGATGATCTAATTTGGAAGGGTCCCCGCTCCTGCCTTTATCCTAAAGAAAGGGGTGGGTATGTGACTAGGTCCTGCCCTAGGGGTGGGACCAGGAAGGGGGGTAGTTACACCCCTCTCCCCTGCCGGACTTTCCCCAGGTCAGGGGCTGCGCGCCCCTGGAACTCGTTCTAGCCGGCAGATGCGTAGTGAGCACCGGGGTGCCACTCCGCAGTCACCTTCTTGTAAAGCCCTGCCTACCCAGGATACACAAAACCCTGTCTGGGATGGTGCGAACACCGCCCCGGACAGGAAACCCTTTGTCCAAGCTCTCCTCGCTGGAAGGACTCCCAGCAGCAGGAGGTCAGACTCGTGTCTGTGGTGGCAGCGTCCATTTTGTGGAGCTGAGGCTTCAGTTAACTTTAACCGGGGTTCACAGTTACGTACATGTCGTGTCCCTCTAGAAGGGCGGAATGCTAACCTCGTCGCCAGCATTGGTGAGGGGGCAGCATCCCGATTCGTATGACACCTTACTCGACATGTCTTGATAACGCGATACCGAAGTTACCGATATGGTACGCGTTATCATGGAACAGCCATTGGGTCTTGGTTCCGCAAGCTGCAACCGGGCTCGGCTCGTGCCAGAGCCCAATTCACACGGTTCCACGCACTCTGCCTTCAGGATTGTCAAGGCCTGCCATAGGAGTGACTGATAGGAACTCGGGTGTCCATTTTAAGGTTAGATATAGGGATACTATACCTACAGCAACGAGCGAGTACGCCACGTTGCCCCAGCTGTCGCGCAGCCAGTTGTGTCAGATTTAGATGGCCATCCAGGGGTGGCATAATACATGCTTCAGCCCCTGGTAGGCCTTGGGTACACCGATGCCCTGAGTTACAGGGTCTGACAAGTTGGCCCAGTTCCAATTGGGTAATGCACCTAAGGTACACACATCAATTTAGCGAGAGAACAGCTAGGCTGTGGGTCTGATTAGCAGGCCCACAGCCCGAGAAAGTCGTAAACCAGTGAAACAAAAGCAAAAAGTCTGGGTGATCATAGGATTGCAGACCCTACTCTCCTACACCTGTTACCATGCAAAACTCTAAAATTCAGATGTTCTGCATAGATACAAATAACCAACAGCATAAAGAGGAAGTTCATTTCGATGTAATCCAAGCCCCACAATATGGCTTTATTTTAGGAATGCCTTGGCTTTGCTTGCATAACCCTTTAATAGATTGGCAAAAAAGGGAACTTGTTTTTCTTTCTCAATATTGTCACTCCACATGTTTAACACCTTGGGTGCTTGAGAGATTCCCCTCCTGTGCTGCATTTCCTGAATCCCCATTGTTAATGACGAGCTCAGCTCGTCATGAGCACAGCTCAACCGTGCCTCATGACGAGCTGAGCTTGTCATGAGCAGCGAAGGGGTTAAAGACCAAAGAATCTACAACGGAACAAATTGCAACCGCGGAAGAGAAAGAAACCGTGCTACCAACTCCCTATGAGGAATTTAAAGAAGTCTTTAGTGAAGCAAAAGCAGCGACCCTCCCTCCTCATTGGTCATACGACTGCCAAATTGATCTTGTGCCTGGTTCATGTGCGCCTAACTGTCGGATATATGCATTATCAGAAAAAGAAAACCAACATTTGAGACAATATCTTGATCAGTACTTGAAAAACGGATTTATACGCCCATCTAAGTCCCCTGCGGCCTCTCCATTGTTTTTTATTCCTAAGGCAAATGGGGAATTAAGAACTTGTATTGATTTATAGAGCATTGAATAAGATCACAATAAAGAACAAGTACCCCCTTCCATTGATCCCAGTTCTTTTGGACCAGGTGAAGACCGCTGTGATCTACACCAAATTAGATCTTCGAGGTGTGTATCATTTGGTGCGCATTCGTAATGGTGACGAATGGAAAACGGCGTCTAAAACCAGATATGGGGGGGCGTGGCCAAGATGGCGGTGTGAGCGGACGTATCTCCGAGAGCTCCCGCCACCGGCCGTCTTTATGGCACCATTGCAGCACTTCAATCCCCCATCAGTGGGCCCCGTCGGAGAGCGCTTACCGCCGGGAGAGGTCTGCACCTGGAGGAGAGAACCGAACGACACTGGGGCCACCCGGAACAGAGGGAGAAGTGCCGCTGTGAGCGAGGCCGGGTTGGGCCTAGCGGAGAGGAGCCGCGGGCGTGGCCTTGGGCCCCGGCGAGGCACTCCGACTGGGTGGCGCCTCAGGCGGCAGCAGACTACGTGAGAGCCGACGCCGGAGTGGAGGGTCCGTCCCGCGCGTTGACAGCGCGAGACCCCTAGGACGGCACTGCCTGGGGGCTACTGCGGACCCGCGAACACACGGTTGCGGTGGTAGTGGCAGAGACCGAGATCTCTGATGGCGGACGGGCTGGCGGCCAGGCGAAGTGGGCCCAACCGCGGAGCACGGCGGACGGAACATAGAACTCGAGCCCCAGGGACTGAGGTGAGGAGCAACGGGGAGGAATTGTACCCGAGTGGCGGCTGAGAGTGTCGGCACGTCGACCAGGCCCAGAGGGTTTCGGAAGCGCCGAGGTAGCACCCACAGGGGGAATCGAACGGAAGTGCCTGATTCGCACTGGAGTTTGCGTCCGGCATTTTGAGCCACTCGCTGGTCGGAGCTGCCCCTTGTGTGGCATCCTAGAAGCCCTGCTAGGCCCCAAGACTGCGAGCAGAACACGGAGGCGTTCGGTGGGCAAATAGAGGCTAGTGCCCGGACAGGAGCAACCGGACACCAGTGACTGGTGTCCTGGTCCAGCTGCGGACACCCTGGGGTTTGGGCAGTGACAGAGTGTAGTCTCCTTGGCACCGGAGCGGGGAAAGGCGGGCTCCTGGCGCGGCCCTAGGTGAGCTCCCCTGAATACCGGACCGACCCGTCAAACTTTCTTGCACCCTCGTTGCCGGAACCCACGCCGTCAAGCAGCACTGGTGGTGTCCGGGCCGGGGAGGCCCTGAGTGACATGTCCTCAGGGAGAATCCGGAAGGACAGGACTATTAAGGATCTATTCACTCTCAGCACAATGGGGAAGCGGACGGACACCGCCACATCCAGCCAACGGATTCATGACCAATAGGTGGACCTCCAGTCTCCCGCCGAGGACCTGGAGAACCGCTCCCGGCGGCACAACATCTGGATTCGGGGAGTGAAGCAGGCTCCCGACACAGACGACCTCTTCCATTTCACTCAAGGCCTCTTCAACCACATCCAGGGCCAACCGGCGGACTCAACGCTTCGGTTGGACAGGGCCCATAGGACGGGCCCGCCCAGGGCGGCCTCGTCCCAACCGGCCGACATCTTGGTCTGCGTGCAGGACTTCCGCACGAAGGAGGAGATCCTTAGCAAAGCGCGCCAGATGGGAACCATCTCATATGGTGCCCACTCGCCGACTCTATATCAGGACCTCGCCTCCATCAACCTGGAGAAACGATGGTCATTGCGACCGCTCACGGCAGAACTGCAACGACGCGACATCCCATATAGCTGGGGTCACCCCTTTTGCCTGGTGTTTAAGCTGGACCACAAGGTTCACCAGTTGCGGTCTTTCAGGGATGCATGCAAATTGCTAGGCCTCGAGGAACCGACGGAGGATGACGATCAGCCTGGAGGGGGAGCAAATGGCACGGACGGCCCTGGGCAGTGGAAACGGCAACGGCGACGACGAAGACCGAGGCGCCCGGCCGCGCAAGAGATCGAAGATGGTCGCCGTGCTGCGGTAGAAACCGTAGCGCTGGGACTGGCAACCTCCGACAGCGGATAACCAACGATGAGGTGGCACGAGGGCTTTTGATGAGACAGTGGGGATTGGGGCCGACTGAGTCGGCGGCGGGGGCGGAGGTATTGGACTCCGACACATTCCCCCGAAGGTGTCCCAACCTCCTCGTCTACACCTGTGGACGTTGGACAGGACTATTCTTGGTATTCTTCAAGTTGGGGAAAGGGGAGGGAGGGCGGTCTCCTTGGCAGGTGGAGGGGTGGGGAGAGACTGTTTTGCTTCTTTGGCCAGTCAGGAAAAGATGGTTTCTGGACTGGGAGAGACCTTTCCCATTCATCTCTGGATGAAGGACTATCCATGTTGGCATCTTGGGATTGCGGGGGGTGGGGGGCTGTCAAGGGTTTTGTTCATTGTGGGGAGGGGGGTGTTGTTGGTAAGGGGGGGAACTCCGGATCCGAGTGAATGTTGGACTGAAAGGGTGTGGCGAATTGTGCAGATCTGAGGGTCCTGGGTGGCCGGGGCAGCTGCGACACAGGGCTTGGCTGATGTTTCGGCCACTGGAAGTTTTCTCAGAGAGCGTGTGGGGTATGACTCCTTATGCCTGCGACTGAGTTTAGTGTGCTCACATTGAATGTGCGTGGGCTTAACAGTCCGGTTAAGCGGCGAGCGGTGCTGTCCCTACTGGAGAATTCAAAAGCAGATGTCTGTCTCCTCCAGGAAACGCATTTGCTAACTAAGGATTGTCATAGGCTTTCTCGTCACTTTCCGACACAACTTTTCTCATCCACGACCACAAAGACTGCTGGGGTGACGCTCCTGGTGTCGAAGCGATTTAAGGGGAAGCTGTTACACCGGGGGACAGAGGTTAAAGGGCGACTCCTATCCTGCAGGTTCTCACTGGGTGCTCACACCTTCACGGTGATTGTTGTTTATGCGCCAAATGAGGGGCAGGAGAAGTTCTTCCACCAAGTGCTTACTGAAGCAGCGGCGGCACCTGATAGACACGTTCTGGTTGGGGGGGACCTCAATTTAGTTTTTGACAACCTACTTGACAGGTAAGCGCAGCGATTCACGCAGGCAGGTGTGAGAAGGTGGCCTGATATGCAGTGCTCACTATTCTAGTGAACACTATGTATCAGTCCAGCAACCCTTATTGATGATTGGTTGTAAGTCAACCTTATAGACCAGCTATCCTAGTAGCGTGGATACGAGCAGTCTAAGGCTAAATACTCGAGAGGGCGTGTTAAGCCAGCTGTTTACCACACATATACCCCTTGAATACCAAGTGAAAGGACACCACACAAGTGTTATGAAAATAAACAAGATATTTATTAAGAATCACAACTGCCCTGTACTCTTTATGAGGACAGGGTACTAAGCACCAAACAAAACTCTTACGAAAATACTTAAGTTAGCACAGTATATATAAATGCCCGAGGGGCACGGAAAACCATATACTCTGAAAGTGGAATGCGAAATTACTAGCAGGTAAGTACAGTACTAATAGGCTTTGGAATCGCTAGGTCTTGACTATAGGATCGTTAGATTACGTCTAGGAGACCCAGGGGACTCGGGTGCAGAGTGTGCACTCTCACGCGGGATGCGGGACAAAGTCTATGGTAGCTAGGAATTGCAAAGTTAGTGTTCTCGGGCGAACCCGACCTGGTAGGAGGAAAACGAAAGTAGATTCTGACCCTTGGATAGTGAGGCTATGCTGGGGCACCGAAATGCCGAAGTTACCTAGCCCAGGGGCTGCAGCTGCATAGGACTCAAAGGACGTCGGGAATCCTCGTTGACGGACCAGGAGCCTGGAAGAAAGAAGTTGCTGGCAGGCGACAAGTGAAGAAAGTTCGGTGGATCCAAGCCTGGATCGATGGAAGATGACACCTGAAAGCAGAGGGGACCAAGTTCGAGACTACTAGCCAGTAGTCAGTGGGCACCAGGAGGGCACCGGATGGTAGCCACCTCGACTAGGTGAGTGGGTGACGCTGTGCTCGGAGATCTCACGGACCAGGAGGCGTTGTCGGCGACCAGGATGGAGGTGCGAGCTGTCCCACGAAGATTGAAGCTGTCGGCGTCGCTGGACCCAGGATTGGGCAACAAAGCCTTGGCAAATTCAAGCCCACGCGGTGGACTCAAAATGGCATCTGGAGTGGACCAGGAGGGTCCGGGGTGCCTCTCTTGAAGAAGGAAGCAAGGGCCAGTCTGGAGCAACCAGACCAGCAGCAGTGATGTCGTCGGGCATCGTGAAGAAGGCCACAAGCCAGCCGGCTAGTAGCCACACAGCGCGGTGAGCACGCAAAAGCAGAAGGGCCCCACGCAGATCGTGGAGATGCTGGAGGGCTGATCTTCGGTGCTGGAGCTGCTCAGGGTTGGGGCTTCTCGGACCCCAAAGCACTCACCAGTGGAAGACTCGGTGGGCTTGTTACAAAGAAGTCGTGCAGTCTTGGCGATCGTCGGTCCCTCGAGGTCTCGTCGCACTCACAGTTCTCAGCTTTGCTGTAGAGGTGAGTAGAGGTCAGAGGTGCCAGGGAAGCCGGGTCTCGTCGAGCTGGGTCGTCGGATTCGTGAAGAAGGACTTGCAGCAGACCGCAGTGTTCTTAGGATGGTGCCCGCTTGATGCAGGGTGACTACTCCTTAGCCACAAGGGAGAATCTTGAAGAAGAAATCTTGATGTCCTTTCGAAGAAAGTCGTGTCTTGATTCCAAAGATGATCTAATTTGAACAGGGGGCCCGCTCCCATCTTTATACTAAGAAAAGGGGCTGACCCGGTGACTAGGTCCTGCCTATGGGTGGGACTAGGAGGGGGGTGGCTACACCCCTCTGCCATGCCGGACTTCCCCAGGCCAGGGGCTGGTGTGCCCCTGGAACTGGTTCAGACCGGCCTATGCGTAGTGAGCACCGGGGTGCCACTCAGCAGTCACCTTCCTGAAAATCCCTGCCTACCCAGGATACACAAAACCATGTCTGGGACGGTGCTAGCACCGCCCCTGACAGGAAACCCTTTGTCCAGGCTCCCCTCGCTGGAAGGACTCCCAGCTGTAGGGGGTCAGACTCGTGTCTGTGGTGGCAGCATCCATTTTGTGGAGCTGAGGCTTTAGTTAACTTTAACCGGGGTTCACAGTTACCTACATGTCGTGTCCCTCTAGAAGGGTGGAATGCTAACCCCGTCGCCGGAATTGGCGAGGGGTTAGTATGCCAATTCGTATGACACCTTACTCGACATGTTTTGATAACGCAATACCAAAGTTAGCATTTAACCGCGAGGATTATAATGCACTTAAGAGTATATGGTACGCGTTATCATGGAACAGCTATTAGGACTTGGTTCCGCAAGCTGCAGACAGGCTCAGCTCATGCCAGAGCACCATCTCACACGATTCCAAGCACTCTGCCTTCAGGATTGTCAAGGCCTGCCATAGGAGTGACTGATAGGAATCTGTGTGTCCATTTTAGGGTTAGGTATAGGTATACTACACCTACAGCAAAGGGTGATTACACGACTTTGCCCCAGCTGTCATGCAGCCAGTTGTGTCAAATTTAGGAGGCCAGCCAGGGGTGGCATAATACATGCTGCAGCCCCTGGCAGCCCTGGGTACACCTATGCCCTGAGTTACAGGGTCTGATAAGGTGGCCCAGTACCAATTGGTAAATGCACCTAGGGTACATGTGGTAATTTAGAGAGAGAACAGCCAGGCTGTGGGTCTGATTGGCAGGCCCACAGCCAGAGAAAGTCGTAAACCAGTGAAACAAAAGCAAAAAATCTGGGTGATCATAGGATTGCAGACCCTACTCTCCTACAGCAGGCACTTTATCGGAGGGGGGACGGAACAGATTGTCAGAACTGGGTATGACTGACTTGTGGTGCTCCCTCCACCCGGGCGACCGGGACTACACATATTACTCCAACGCCCACAAAACCTATGCGCGCCTAGATTATTTTCTAACATCCACTTCATTTAGAGCGCTGGCGTCAAGCGTTGAGATAGGAGCGGCAGCCCTTTCCGATCATGCACCACTCACAGCGGTGTTTACCTTTCCACCGGTGGGGCGCAGTGCCCGTTGCTGGAGACTGAGGGACACGCTGCTGCACAGACAGTGGGTTGTGCCCAAGATCAAGGAAGCTATAGCTGAATACCTGGTACACAACACACCGACGGACACTTCACATGCAACACATTGGGTAGCACTCAAGGCAGTCATACGGGGCGAGTTCATTGCAATCGCGGCAGCAGAAAATGCGGAGAGGGCCCGTAAGAGAGACGAGCTCTCTGCCCGCACGAAGGAATTGGAGCAGGTACACCAGAGGACAGGGGCGCCGCGGGTGTGGTAACAGTTGCGAGTGGCACGTCAACAGTTAGCAGCACTAGATCAAGATAGAGCAGAATACGCGGCACTACGGGTACGACATGCATACTACACGGGAGGCGACAGATGCGGGAGGCTGTTGGGTCGGGCACTCCGCGAACAGCAGCAGCGACGCTCGGTGCAGGAAATACACACGCAGGACGGAGTCACAGTGACGGAGGATGGAGCTATAGCGCAGGCATTTAGTGACTTTTATACCACACTATATCAGGGGGCTGCTCTGGATCCAGCGGACGGGGCGCCTTCCTGGACTCGGTGTCCCTACCGGCTTTTTCGACGGAACAATCAGAACTCCTTGACAGGGAGATCCGTCCAGAAAAAGTCATTGCCGCGATCTCCCGCCTCAAGCTGGCCAAGGCGCCGGGACCGGATGGCTTCACCGCCGCCTTTTAAAAAACATTCTGCCCCCAGGTTGCTCCGTTGTTGACTGCCCTCTTTAATTCCTTCTCGGAGCCCGGCGCCATCCCAAGAGATCTGATGAGTGCCATAATCTCGTTCATTCCCAAAGGACCAAACGCAATGCGGGGCCAACTGCTCTATCTCGTTACTTAACGTAGATCTGAATCTTTACACCAGTATACTGTCGAAGCGGCTGGGCCCACTTATGCCGGGTCTAATTGATCCGGACCAGGCCGGCTTTATACCGGAGCGCCAGACGGTCGACAACACAAAAAGAGCACTCCACTTAGTGGAACGGGCCTCCAGGTTGCCGGGAGAGTTCATGATGTTGACAATTGATGCGGAGAAGGCCTTCGATCGTGTCCACTGGCTGTACTTGGAACAGGTGCTCATCAAGGCCTTCTTAACCGGGTCGCCCCTTTGCATTATGGTCAATGCAGTTCATACGCCTCAGGATAAATTTCGCGAGTATAACACCAAGTTGGTGCAAGCAGGTGCTAGTATCCGATGTCTCTAGACGCGAGACATGGTTTTGCGTTTCTGGATAGTATCCTTCATCAGTAGGGATAAATTCTGAGTGGTAATAGGCTGCCAAACAATCCAGGCTTCGTTGCCTCTCTGACGCAGAGGTGCATCGCCTATAGCTCGTCAACTATGTAGGCTCGAGGGAGCCCTAAAAAAGGAAACCGGGAGGAAGCACACTCCTGACCTCTTAACCGGGTCACCCCTTCGCATTAAGGTCAATGCAGTTCATACGCCTCAGTATAAAGTTCGTGAGTATAACACCAAGTTGGTGCAAGCAGGTGCTAGAATCCGATGTCTCTAGACGCGAGACATGGCTCGCGTTTCTGGATAGTATCCGTCATCAGTAGAGATAAATTCGGGGTGGTTAAGAGGCTGCCAAACAATCCAGGCTTCGTTGCCTCTCGAACGCGGAGGTGCATCGCCTATAGCTCGTCAGCTATGGAGGCTCGAGGGAGCCCTAAAACAGGAAACCGGAAGGGAGCACACTCCTGACCTCTTAACCGGTCGCCCCTTCGCATTATGGTCAAGTCAGTTCATACGCCTCAGGATAAAGTTTGTGAGTATAACACCAAGTTGGTGCAAGCAGGTGCTACTATCCGATGTCTCTAGACGCGAGACATGGCTCGCGTTTCTGGATAGTATTCATCATCAGTAGAGATAATTTCATGGTGGTTAAGAGGCTGCTAAACAAACCAGGCGCTTCGTTGCCTCTCGGATGCAGAGGTGCATTGCCTATAGTTCGTCAGCTATGGAGGCTTGAGGGAGCCCTAAAACAGGAAACAGGGAGGGAGCACACTCCTGACCTCTTAACTGGGTCGCACCTCCGCATTATGGTCAATGCAGTTCATACGCCTCAAGATAAAGTTTGTGAGTATAACACCACGTTGGTGCAAGCAGGTGCTAGTATCCGATGTCTCTAGACGCGAGACATGGCTCGTGTTTCTGGATAGTATCCGTCGTCAGTAGAGATAAATTCGGGGTGGTTAAGAGGCTGCCAAACAATCCAGGCTTTGTTGCCTCTCGGACGCGGAGGTGCATCGCCTATAGCTCGTCAGCTATGTAGGCTCGAGGGAGCCCTAAAACAGGAAACCGGGTGGGAGTACACTCCTGACCTCTTAACCGGGTCGCCCCTTCGCATTATGGTCAATGCAGTTCATACGCCTCAGGATAAAGTTTGTGAGTATAACACCAAGTTGGTGCAAGCAGGTGCTAGTATCTGATGTCTCTAGACGTGAGACATGGCTCGTGTTTCTGGATAGTATCCGTCATCAGTAGAGATAATTTCGGGGTGGTTAAGAGGCTGCCAAACAATTCAGGCTTCGTTGCCTCCCGGACGCAGATGTGCATCGCCTATAGCTAGTCATCTATGGAGGCTCGAAGGAGCCCTAAAACAGGAAACCGGGAGGAAGCACACTCCTGACCTCTTAACCAGGTCGCCCCTTCGCATTATGGTCAATGCAGTTCATACGCCTCAGGATAAAGTTCGTGAGTATAACACCAAGTTGGTGCAAGCAGGTGCTAGTATCCGATGTCTCTAGAAGTGAGACATGGCTCGCGTTTCTGGATAGAATCCGTCATCAGCAGAGATAAATTCGGGGTGGTTAAGAGGCTGCCAAACAATCCAGGCTTTGTTGCCTCTCGGACGGTGAGGTGCATCGCCTATAGCTTGTCACCTATGGAGGCTCGAGGGAGCCCTAAAACAGGAAACCGGGAGGGAGCACACTCCTGACCTCTTAACCGGGTCGCCCCTTCGCATTATGGTCAAGGCAGTTCATACGCCTTAGGATAAAGTTTGTGAGTATAACACCAAGTTGGTGCAAGCAGGTGCTAGTATCCGATGTCATTAGATGCGAGACATGGCTCGCGTTTCTGGATAATCTCCGTCATCAGTAGAGATAAATTCGGGGTGGTTAAGAGGCTGCCAAACAATTCAGGCTTCATTGCCTCTCGGACGCGGAGGTGCATCGCCTATAGCTCATCACCTATGGAGGCTCGAGGGAGCCCTAAAACAGGAAACCGGAAGGGAGCACACTCCTGACCTCTTAACCGGGTCGCTCCTTCGCATTATGGTCAATGCAGTTCATACGCCTCAGGATAAAGTTTGTGAGTATAACACCAAGTTGATGCAAGCAGGTGCTAGTATCCGATGTCTCTAGACGCAAGACATGGCTTGCGTTTCTGGATAGTACCCGTCATCAGTAGATATAAATTCGGGGTGGTTAAGAGGCTGCCAAACAATCCAGGCTCCGTTGCCTCTCGGACGCGGAGGTGCATCGCCTATAGCTCGTCAGCTATGGAGGCTCGAGGGAGCCCTAAAACAGGAAACAGGGAGGGAGCACACTCCTGACCTCTTAACCGGGTCGCCCCTTCGCATTATGGTCAATGCAGTTCATACGCCTCAGGATAAAGTTTGTGAGTATAACACCAAGTTGGTGCAAGCAGGTGCTAGTATCCAATGTCTCTAGACGAGAGACATGGCACGCGTTTCTGGATAGTATTCATCATCAGTAGAGATAATTTCATGGTGGTTAAGAGGCTGCTAAACAATCCAGGCGCTTCGTTGCCTCTCGGATGCAGAGGTGCATTGCCTATAGTTCGTCAGCTATGGAGGCTTGAGGGAGCCCTAAAACAGGAAACAGGGAGGGAGCACACTCCTGACCTCTTAACTGGGTCGCACCTCCGCATTATGGTCAATGCAGTTCATACGCCTCAAGATAAAGTTTGTGAGTATAACACCAAGTTGGTGCAAGCAGGTGCTAGTATCCGATGTCTCTAGACGCGAGACATGGCTCGCGTTTCTTGATAGTATCCGTCATCAGTAGAGATAAAGTCGGGGTGGTTAAGAGGCTGCCAAACAATCCAGGCTTCGTTGCCTCTCTGACGCAGAGGTGCATCGCCTATAGGACGTCAGCTATGGAGGCTCGAGGGAGCCCTAAAACAGGAGACAGGGAGGGAGCACACTCCTGACCTCACAACCGGGTCGCCCCTTCGCATTATGGTCATTGCAGTTCATACGCCTCAGGATAAATTTCGTGAGTATAACGCCAAGTTGGTGCAAACAGGCACTAGTATCCGATGTCCCTAGACGCGAGACATGGTTTTGCGTTTCTGGATAGTATCCGTCATCAGTAGAGATAAATTCTGGGTGGTTAAGAGGCTGCCAAAAAATCCAGGCTTCGTTGCCTCTCGGACGCGGGGGTGCATCGCCTATAGCTCGTCAGCTATGTAGGCTCGAGGGAGCCCTAAAACAGGAAACCGGGTGGGAGTACACTCCTGACCTCTTAACCGGGTCGCCCCTTCGCATTATGGTCAATGCAGTTCATACGCCTCAGGATAAAGTTTGTGAGTATAACACCAAGTTGGTGCAAGCAGGTGCTAGTATCTGATGTCTCTAGACGCGAGACATGGCTCGTGTTTCTGGATAGTATCCGTCATCAGTAGAGATAATTTCGGGGTGGTTAAGAGGCTGCCAAACAATTCAGGCTTCGTTGCCTCCCGGACGCAGATGTGCATCGCCTATAGCTCGTCATCTATGGAGGCTCGAGGGAGCCCTAAAACAGGAAACCGGGAGGAAGCACACTCCTGACCTCTTAACCAGGTCACCCCTTTGCATTATGGTCAATGCAGTTCATACGCCTCAGGATAAAGTTCGTGAGTGTAACACCAATTTGGTGCAAGCAGGTGCTAGTATCCAATGTTTCTAGACGCGAGACATGGCTCGCAATTCTGGATAGTATCCGCCATCAGTAGAGATAAATTCGGGGTGGTTAAGAAGCTGCCAAACAATCCAGGCTTCGTTGCCTCTCGGACGCGGAGGTGCATCGCCTATAGCTCGTCAGCTATGGAGGCTCGAGGGAGCACTAAAACAGGAAACCGGGAGGGAGCACACTCCTGACCTCTTAACCTGGGTCGCCCCTTCACATTATGGTCAATGCAATTCATACGCCTCAGGATAAAGTTTGTGAGTATAACACCAAGTTGGTGCAAGCAGGTGCTAGTATCCGATGTCATTAGATGCGAGACATGGCTCGCGTTTCTGGATAATATCCATCATCAGTAGAGATAAATTCGGGGTGGTTAAGAGGCTGCCAAACAATCCAGGATTCATTGCCTCTCGGACGCGGAGGTGCATCGCCTATAGCTCGTCAGCTATGGAGGCTCGAGGGAGCCCTAAACAGGCAACAGAGAGGGAGTACACTCCTGACCTCTTAACCGGGTCGCCCCTTCGCATTATGGTCAATGCAGTTCATACGCCTCAGGATAAAGTTCGTGAGTATAACACCAAGTTGGTGCAAGCAGGTGCTAGTATCCGATGTCTCTAGACGCGAGACATGGCTCGCGTTTCTGGATAGTATCCGTCATCAGTAGAGATATTTTCGGGGTGGTTAAGAGGCTGCCAAGCAATCCAGGCTTTGTTGCCTCCCGGACGCTGATGTGCATCGCCTATAGCTCATCAGCTATGGAGGCTCGAGGGAGCCCTAAAACAGGAAACAGGGAGGGAGCACACTCCTGACCTCTTAACCGGGTCGCACCTTCGCATTATGGTCAATGCAGTTTATACGCCTCAGGAGAAAGTTCGTGAGTATAACACCAAGTTGGTGCAAGCAGGTGCTAGTATCCGATGTCATTAGATGCGAGACATGGCTCGCGTTTCTGGATAGTATCCGTCATCAGTAGAGATAAATTCGGGGTGGTTAAGAAGCTGCCAAACAATCCAGGCTTCGTTGCCTCTCGGACGCGGAGGTGCATCGCCTATAGCTCGTCAGCTATGGAGGCTCGAGGGAGCACTAAAACAGGAAACCGGGAGGGAGCACACTCCTGACCTCTTAACCTGGGTCGCCCCTTCACATTATGGTCAATGCAATTCATACGCCTCAGGATAAAGTTTGTGAGTATAACACCAAGTTGGTGCAAGCAGGTGCTAGTATCCGATGTCATTAGATGCGAGACATGGCTCGCGTTTCTGGATAATATCCGTCATCAGTAGAGATAAATTCGGGGTGGTAAAGAGGCTGCCAAACAATCCAGGATTCATTGCCTCTCGGACGCGGAGGTGCATCGCCTATAGCTCATCACCTATGGAGGCTCGAGGGAGCCCTAAAACAGGAAACCGGAAGGGAGCACACTCCTGACCTCTTAACCGGGTCGCCCCTTTGCATTATGGTCAATGCAGTTCATACGCCTCAGGATAAAGTTTGTGAGTATAACACCAAGTTGGTGCAAGCAGGTGCTAGTATCCGATGTCTCTAGACGCGAGACATGGCTTGCTTTTCTCAATAGTATCCGTCATCAGTAGAGATAAATTCGGGGCGGTTAAGAGGCTGCCAAACAATCCAGGCGCTTCGTTGCCTCTCGGACGCGGAGGTGCATCGCCTATAGCTCATCAGCTATGGAGGCTCGAGGGAGCCCTAAAACAGGAAACGGGGAGGGAGCACACTCCTGACCTCTTAACCGGATTGCACCTTCGCTTTATGGTCAATGCAGTTCATACGCCTCAGGAGAAAGTTCGTGAGTATGACACCAAGTTGGTGCAAGCAGGTGCTAGTATCCAATGTCATTAGATGCGAGACATGGCTCGCGTTTCTGGATAGTATCCGTCATCAGTAGAGATAAATTCGTGGTGGTTAAGAAGCTGCCAAACAATCCAGGCTTCCTTGCCTCTCGGACGCGGAGGTGCATCGCCTATAGCTCGTCAGCTATGGAGGCTCGAGGGAGCACTAAAACAGGAAACCGGGAGGGAGCACACTCCTGACCTCTTAACCTGGGTCACCCCTTCGCATTATGGTCAATGCAGTTCATATACCTCAGGATAAAGTTTGTGAGTATAACACCAAGTTGGTGCAAGCAGGTGCTAGTATCCGATGTCTCTAGACGCGAGACATGGCTCGCGTTTCTCAATAGTATCCGTCATCAGTAGAGATAAATTCGGGGTGGTTAAGAGGCTGCCAAACAATCCAGGCTTCGTTGCCTCTCCGACGCAGAGGTGCATCGCCTATAGCTCATCAGCTATGGAGGCTCGAGGGAGCCCTAAAACATGCAACAGGGAGGGAGTACACTCCTGACCTCTTAACCGGGTTGCCCCTTTGCATTATGGTATATGCAGTTCATACGCCTCAGGATAAAGTTTGTGAGTATAACACCAATTTGGTGCAAGCAGGTGCTAGTATCCGATGTCTCTAGATGCGAGACATGGCTCGCGTTTCTGGATAGTATCCATCATCAGTAGAGATATTTTCGGGGTGGTTAAGAGGCTGCCAAACAATCCAGGCTTCGTTGCCTCCCGGACGCAGAGGTGCATCGTCTATAGCTCATCAGCTATGGAGGCTCAAGGGAGCCCTAAAACAGGAAACCGGGAGGAAGCACACTCCTGACCTCTTAACCAGGTCGCCCCTTCGCATTATGGTCAATGCAGTTCATACGCCTCAGGATAAAGTTGGTGAGTATAACACCAAGTTGGTGCAAGCAGGTGCTAGTATCCGATGTCTCTAGACGCGAAACATGGCTCGCGTTTCTGGATAGTATCCGTCATCAGAAGAGATAAATTCGGGGTGGTTAAGAGGCTGCCAAACAATCCAGGCTTCATTGCCTCTCGGACGCGGAGGTGCATCGCCTATAGCTCGTCAGCTATGGAGGCTCGAGGGAGCCCTAAAACAGGAAACAGGAAGGGAGCACACTCCTGACCTCTTAACCGGGTCGCCCCTCCGCATTATGGTCAATGCAGTTCATACGCCTCAGGATAAAGTTTGTGAGTATAGCACCAAGTTGGTGCAAGCAGGTGCTAGTATCCGATGTCTCTAGATGCGAGACATGGCTCGCGTTTCTCAATAGTATCCGTCATCAGTAGAGATAAATTCGGGGTGGTTAAGAGGCTGCCAAACAATCCAGGCTACGTTGCCTCTTGGACGCGGAGGTGCATTGCCTAAAGTTTGTCAGCTATGGAGGCTCGAGGGAGCCTTAAAACAGGAAACAGGGAGGGTGCACACTCCTGACCTCTTAACTGGGTCGCCCCTCCGCATTATGGTCAATGCAGTTCATACGCCTCAGGATAAAGTTTGTGAGTATAACACCAAGTTGGTGCAAGCAGGTGCTAGTATCCGATGTCTCTAGATGAGAGACATGGCTCGCGTTTCTGGATAGTATCCATCATCAGTAGAGATAAATTCGGGGTGGTTAAGAGGCTGCCAAACAATCCAGGCGCTTCGTTGCCTCTCGGACGCTGAGGTGTATCGCCTATAGCTCATCAGCTATGGAGGCTCGAGGGAGCCCTAAAACAGGAAACAGGGAGGGAGCACACTCCTGACCTCTTAACCGGGTCGCACCTTCGCATTATGGTCAATGCAGTTTATACGCCTCAGGAGAAAGTTCGTGAGTATAACACCAAGATGGTGCAAGCAGGTGCTAGTATCCGATGTCATTAGATGCGAGACATGGCTCGCGTTTCTGGATAATCTCCGTCATCAGTAGAGATAATATCGGGGTGGTTAAGAGGCTGCCAAACAATTCAGGCTTCATTGCCTCTCGGACGCGGAGGTGCTTCGCCTATAGCTCATCACCTATGGAGGCTCGAGGGAGCCCTAAAACAGGAAACCGGAAGGGAGCACACTCCTGACCTCTTAACCGGGTCGCTCCTTCGCATTATGGTCAATGCAGTTCATACGCCTCAGGATAAAGTTTGTGAGTATAACACCAAGTTGGTGCAAGCAGGTGCTAGTATCCGATGTCTCTAGACGCAAGACATGGCTCGCGTTTCTGGATAGTATCCGTCATCAGTAGATATAAATTCGGGGTGGTTAAGAGGCTGCCAAACAATCCAGGCTCCGTTGCCTCTCGGACGCGGAGGTGCATCGCCTATAGCTCGTCAGCTATGGAGGCTCGAGGGAGCCCTAAAACAGGAAATAGGGAGGGAGCACACTCCTGACCTCTTAACCGGGTCGCCCCTTTGCATTATGGTCAATGCAGTTCATACGCCTCAGGATAAAGTTTGTGAGTATAACACCAAGTTGGTGCAAGCAGGTGCTAGTATCCAATGTCTCTAGACGAGAGACATGGCACGCGTTTCTGGATAGTATTCATCATCAGTAGAGATAATTTCATGGTGGTTAAGAGGCTGCTAAACAATCCAGGCGCTTTGTTGCCTCTCGGATGCAGAGGTGCATTGCCTATAGTTCGTCAGCTATGTAGGCTCGAGGGAGCCCTAAAACAGGAAACCGGGTGGGAGTACACTCCTGACCTCTTAACTGGGTCGCCCCTTCGCATTATGGTCAATGCAGTTCATACGCCTCAGGATAAAGTTTGTGAGTATAACACCAAGTTGGTGCAAGCAGGTGCTAGTATCCAATGTCTCTAGACGAGAGACATGGCACGCGTTTCTGGATAGTATTCATCATCAGTAGAGATAATTTCATGGTGGTTAAGAGGCTGCTAAACAATCCAGGCGCTTCGTTGCCACTCGGATGCAGAGGTGCATTGCCTATAGTTTGTCAGCTATGGAGGCTTGAGGGAGCCCTAAAACAGGAAACAGGGAGGGAGCACACTCCTGACCTCTTAACTGGGTCGCACCTCCGCATTATGGTCAATGCAGTTCATACGCCTCAAGATAAAGTTTGTGAGTATAACACCAAGTTGGTGCAAGCAGGTGCTAGTATCCGATGTCTCTAGACGCGAGACATGGCTCGCGTTTCTTGATAGTATCCGTCATCAGTAGAGATAAAGTCGGGGTGGTTAAGAGGCTGCCAAACAATCCAGGCTTCGTGACCTCTCTGACGCAGAGGTGCATCGCCTATAGGACGTCAGCTATGGAGGCTCGAGGGAGCCCTAAAACAGGAGACAGGGAGGGAGCACACTCCTGACCTCTTAACCGGGTCGCCCCTTCGCATTATGGTCATTGCAGTTCATAAGCCTCAGGATAAAGTTCGTGAGTATAACACCAAGTTGGTGCAAGCAGGTGCTAGTATCCGATGTCTCTAGACGTGAGACATGGCTCGCGTTTCTGGATAGTATCCGTCATCAGCAGAGATAAATTCGGGGTGGTTAAGAGGCTGCCAAACAATCCAGGCTTTGTTGCCTCTCGGACGGCGAGGTGCATCGCCTATAGCTTGTCACCTATGGAGGCTCGAGGGAGCCCTAAAACAGGAAACCGGGAGGGAGCACACTCCTGACCTCTTAACCGGGTCGCCCCTTCGCATTATGGTCAAGGCAGTTCATACGCCTTAGGATAAAGTTTGTGAGTATAACACCAAGTTGGTGCAAGCAGGTGCTAGTATCCGATGTCATTAGATGCGAGACATGGCTCGCGTTTCTGGATAATCTCCATCATCAGTAGAGATAAATTCGGGGTGGTTAAGAGGCTGCCAAGCAATTCAGGCTTCATTACCTCTCGGACGCGGAGGTGCATCGCCTATAGCTCATCACCTATGGAGGCTCGAGGGAGCCCTAAAACAGGAAACCGGAAGGGAGCACACTCCTGACCTCTTAACCGGGTCGCTCCTTTGCATTATGGTCAATGCAGTTCATACGCCTCAGGATAAAGTTTGTGAGTATAACACCAAGTTGGTGCAAGCAGGTGCTAGTATCCGATGTCTCTAGACGGAAGACATGGCTCGCGTTTCTGGATAGTATCCGTCATCAGTAGATATAAATTCGGGGTGGTTAAGAGGCTGCCAAACAATTCAGGCTTCGTTGCCTCTTGGACGCGGAGGTGCATCGCCTATAACTCGTCAGCTATGGAGGCTCGATTGAGCCCTAAAACAGTAAACAGGGAGGGAGCACACTCCTGACTTCTTAACCGGGTCGCCCCTTCGCATTATGGTCAATGCAGTTCATAAGCCTCAGGATAAAGTTCGTGAGTATAACACCAAGTTGGTGCAAGCAGGTGCTAGTATCTGATGTCTCTAGACGCGAGACATGGCTCGCAATTCTGGATAGTATCCGTCGTCAGTAGATATAAATTCGGGGTAGTTAAGAGGCTGCCAAACAATCCAGGCTCTGTTGCCTCTCGGACGCGGAGGTGCATCGCCTATAGCTCGTCAGCTATGGAGGCTCGAGGGAGCCCTAAAACAGGAAACAGGGAGGGAGCACACTCTTGACCTCTTAACCGGGTCGCCCCTTTGCATTATGGTCAATGCGGTTCATACGCCTCAGGATAAAGTTCGTGAGTGTAACACCAATTTGGTGCAAGCAGGTGCTAGTATCCGATGTTTCTAGACGCGAGACATGGCTCGCAATTCTGGATAGTATCCGCCATCAGTAGAGATAAATTCGGGGTGGTTAAGAGGCTGCCAAACAATCCAGGCTTCGTTGCCTCTCCGACGAGGAGGTGCATCGCTTATAGCTCGTCAGCTATGGAGGCTCGAGGGAGCCCTAAACAGGCAACAGAGAGGGAGTACACTCCTGACCTCTTAACCGGGTCGCCCCTTCGCATTATGGTCAATGCAGTTCATACGCCTCAGGATAAAGTTCGTGAGTATAACACCAAGTTGGTGCAAGCAGGTGCTAGTATCCGATGTCTCTAGACGCAAGACATGGCTCGCGTTTCCGGATAGTATCCGTCATCAGTAGAGATATTTTCGGGGTGGTTAAGAGGCTGCCAAACAATCCAGGCTTCGTTGCCTCCCGGACGCTGATGTGCATCGCCTATAGCTCATCAGCTATGGAGGCTCGAGGGAGCCCTAAAACAGGAAACAGGGAGGGAGCACACTCCTGACCTCTTAACCGGGTCGCACCTTCGCATTATGGTCAATGCAGTTTATACGCCTCAGGAGAAAGTTCGTGAGTATAACACCAAGTTGGTGCTAGTATCCGATGTCATTAGATGCGAGACATGGCTCGCGTTTCTGGATAGTATCCGTCATCAGTAGAGATAAATTCGGGGTGGTTAAGAAGCTGCCAAACAATCCAGGCTTCGTTGCCTCTCGGACGCGGAGGTGCATCGCCTATAGCTCGTCAGCTATGGAGGCTCGAGGGAGCACTAAAACAGGAAACTGGGAGGGAGCACACTCCTGACCTCTTAACCTGGGTCGCCCCTTCACATTATGGTCAATTCAATTCATACGCCGCAGGATAAAGTTTGTGAGTATAACACCAAGTTGGTGCAAGCAGGTGCTAGTATCCGATGTCATTAGATGCGAGACATGGCTCGCGTTTCTGGATAATATCCGTCATCAGTAGAGATAAATTCGGGGTGGTAAAGAGGCTGCCAAACAATCCAGGATTCATTGCCTCTCGGACGCGGAGGTGCATCGCCTATAGCTCATCACCTATGGAGGCTCGAGGGAGCCCTAAAACAGGAAAACCGGAAGGGAGCACACTCCTGACCTCTTAACCGGGTCGCTCCTTCGCATTATGGTCAATGCAGTTCATACGCCTCAGGATAAAGTTTGTGAGTATAACACCAAGTTGGTGCAAGCAGGTGCTAGTATCCGATGTCTCTAGACGCGAGACATGGCACGCGTTTCTGGATAGTATTCATCATCAGTAGAGATAATTTCATGGTGGTTAAGAGGCTGCCAAACAATCCAGGCTTCGTTGCCTCTCTGAGGCAGAGGTGCATCGCCTATAGGACGTCACCTATGGAGGCTCGAGGGAGCCCTAAAACAGGAGACAGAGGAGGGAGCACACTCCTGACCTCTTAACCGGTTCGCCCCATTTTGGTCATTGCAGTTCATACGCCTCAGGATAAATTTCGTGAGTATAACGCCAAGTTGGTGCAAACAGGCGCTAGTATCCGATGTCCCTAGACGCGAGACATGGTTTTGCATTTCTGGATAGTATCCTTCATCAGTAGCGATAAATTCTGAGTGGTTAATAGGCTGCCAAACAATCCAGGCTTTGTTGCCTCTCTGACGCAGAGGTGCATCGCCTATAGCTCGTCAACTATGTAGGCTCGAGGGAGCCCTAAAAAAGGAAACCGGGAGGAAGCACACTCCTGACCTCTTAACCAGGTCGCCCCTTCGCATTATGGTCAATGCAGTTGATACGCCTCAGGATAAAGTTTGTGAGTATAACACCAAGTTGGTGCAAGCAGGTGCTAGTATCCGATGTCTCTAGACGCGAGACATGGCTCGCGTTTCTGGATAGTATCAGTCATCAGCAGAGATAAATTCGGGGTGGTTAAGAGGCTGCCAAACAATCCAGGCTTTGTTGCCTCTCTGACGCGGAGGTGCATCACCTATAGCTAGTCAGCTATGGAGGCTCGAGGGAGCCCTAAAACAGGAAACCGGGAGGGAGCACACTCCTGACCTCTTAACCGGGTCACCCCTTCGCATTATGGTCAATGCAGTTCATACGCCTCAGGATAAAGTTTGTGAGTATAACACCAAGTTGGTGCAAGCAGGTGCTAGAATCCGATGTCTCTAGACGCAAGACATGGCTCGCGTTTCTGGATAGTATCCGTCATCAGTAGAGATAAATTCGGGGTGGTTTTGAGGCTGCCAAACAATCCAGACTTCGTTGCCTCTCGAACGCGGAGGTGCATCGCCTATAGCTCGTCAGCTATGGAGGCTCGAGGGAGCCCTAAAACAGGAAACCGGAAGGGAGCACACTCCTGACCTCTTAACCGGTCGCCCCTTCGCATTATGGTCAAGGCAGTTCATACGCCTCAGGATAAAGTTTGTGAGTATAACACCAAGTTGGTGCAAGCAGGTGCTACTATCCGATGTCTCTAGACGCGAGACATGGCTCACGTTTCTGGATAGTATCCGTCATCAGTAGAGATAAATTCGGGATAGTTAAGAGTCTGCCAAACAATCCAGGCTTCGTTGCCTCTCGGACGCGGAGGTGCATTGCCTATAGCTCGTCAGCTATGGAGGCTCGAAGGAGCCCTAAAACAGGAAACAGGGAGGAAGCACACTCATGACCTCTTAACCGGGTCGCCCCTCCGCATTATGGTCAAGCAGGTGCTTGGAAACCTATGGTTACAGAATGCTATACAAGTCTCCCTTAAGATAAGATAAGATAAGATAGTATCTGATGTCTCTTGATGCGAGACATGGCTCGCGTTTCTGGATAGTATCCGTCATCAGTAGAGATAAATTCGGGGTGGTTAAGAGGCTGCCAATCAATCCAGGCTTCGTTGCCTCTCCGACGCGGAGATGCATCGCCTATAGCTCGTCAGCTAATGAGGCTCGAGGGAGCCCTAAAACAGGCAACAGAGAGGGAGTACACTCCTGACCTCTTAACCGGGTCGCCCCTTCGCATTATGGTCAATGCAGTTCATACGCCTCAGGATAAAGTTCGTGAGTATAACACCAAGTTGGTGCAAGCAGGTGCTAGTATCCGATGTCTGTAGACGCGAGACATGGCTCGCGTTTCTGGATAGTATCCGTCATCAGTAGAGATAATTTCGGGGTTGTTAAGAGGCTGCCAAACAATCCAGGCTTCATTGCCTCTCGGACGCAGAGGTGCATCGCCTATAGCTCATCAGCTATGGAGGCTCGAGGGAGCCCTAAAACAGGAAACAGGGAGGAAGCACACTCCTGACCTCTTAACCGGGTCGCCCCTCCGCATTATGGTCAAGCAGGTGCTTGGAAACCTATGGCTACAGAGTGCTATACAAGTCTCCCTTAAGATAAGAGAAGATAAGATAGTATCCGATGTCTCTAGATGCGAGACATGGCTCGCGTTTCAGGATAGTATCCGTCATCAGTAGAGATAAATTCGGGTGGTTAAGAAGCTGCCAAACAATCCAGGCTTCGTTGCATCTCGGACGCGGAGGTGCATCGCCTATAGCTCGTCAGCTATGGAGGCTCGAGGGAGCCCTAAAACAGGAAACAGGGAGGGAGCACACTCCTGACCTATTAACCGGGTCACCCCTTCGCATTATGGTAAATGCAGTTCATACGCCTCAGGATAAAGTTTGTGAGTATAACACCAAGTTGGTGCAAGCAGGTGCTAGTATCCGATGTCTCTAGACGCGAGACATGGCTCGCGTTTCTGGATAGTATCCGTCATCAGCAGAGATAAATTCGGGGTGGTTAAGAGGCTGCCAAACAAACCAGGCTTTCTTGCCTCTCAGACGCAGAGGTGCATCGCCTATAGCTCGTCAGCTATGGAGGCTCGAGGGAGCCCTAAAACAGGAAACAGGGAGGAAGCACACTCATGACCTCTTAACCGGGTCGCCCCTCCGCATTATGGTCAAGCAGGTGCTTGGAAACCTATGGTTACAGAGTGCTATACAAGTCTCCCTTAAGATAAGATAAGATAAGATTGTATCCGATGTCTCTAGATGCGAGACATGGCTCGCGTTTCTGGATAGTATCCGTCATCAGTAGAGATAAATTCGGGGTGGTTAAGAGGCTGCCAATCAATCCAGGCTTTGTTGCCTCTCCGACGCGGAGATGCATCGCCTATAGCTCGTCAGCTAATGAGGCTCGAGGGAGCCCTAAAACAGGCAACAGAGAGGGAGTACACTCCTGACCTCTTAACCGGGTCGCCCCTTCGCATTATGGTCAATGCAGTTCATACGCCTCAGGATAAAGTTTGTGAGTATAACACCAAGTTGGTGCAAGCAGGTGCTAGTATCCGATGTCTGTAGACGCGAGACATGGCTCGCGTTTCTGGATAGTATCCGTCATCAGTAGAGATAATTTCGGGGTTGTTAAGAGGCTGCCAAACAATCCAGGCTTCGTTGCCTCTCGGACGCAGAGGTGCATCGCCTATAGCTCGTCAGCTATGGAGGCTCGAGGGAGCCCTAAAACAGGAAACCGGGAGGAAGCACATTCCTGGCCTCTTAACCAGGTCGCCCCTTCGCATTATGGTCAATGCAGTTCATACGGCTCAGGATATAGTTTGTGAGTATAACACCAAGTTGGTGCAAGCAGGTGCTAATGTCTCTAGACGCGAGACATGGCTCGCTATTCTGGATAGTATCCGTCGTCAGTAGATATAAATTCGGGGTAGTTAAGAGGCTGCCAAACAATCCAGGCTCCGTTGCCTCTCGGACTCGGAGGTGCTTCGCCTATAGCTCGTCAGCTATGGAGGCTCGATGGAGCCCTAAAACAGGAAACAGGGAGGGAGCACACTCTTGACCTCTTAACCGGGTCGCCCCTTTGCATTATGGTCAATGCAGTTCATACGCCTCAGGATAAAGTTCGGGAGTATAACACCAATTTGGTGCAAGCAGGTGCTAGTATCCGATGTTTCTAGACGCGAGACAGGGCTCGCAATTCTGGATAGTATCCGCCATCAGTAGAGATAAATTAGGGGTGGTTAAGAGGCTGCCAAACAATCCAGGCTTCATTGCCTCTCGGACGCAGAGGTGCATCGCCTATAGCTCATCAGCTATGGAGGCTCGAGGGAGCACTAAAACAGGAAACAGGGAGGAAGCACACTCCTGACCTCTTAACCGGGTCGCCCCTCCGCATTATGGTCAAGCAGGTGCTTGGAAACCTATGGCTACAGAGTGCTATACAAGTCTCCCTTAAGATAAGATAAGATAGTATCCGATGTCTCTAGATGCGAGACATGGCTCGCGTTTCTGGATAGTATCCGTCATCAGTAGAGATAAATTCGGGGTGGTTAAGAGGCTGCCAATCAATCCAGGCTTTGTTGCCTCTCCGACGCGGAGGTGCATCGCCTATAGCTCGTCAGCTATGGAGGCTCGAGGGAGCCCTAAACAGGCAACAGAGAGGGAGTACACTCCTGACCTCTTAACCGGGTCGCCCCTTCGCATTATGGTCAATGCAGTTCATACGCCTCAGGATAAAGTTTGTGAGTATAATACCAAGTTGGTGCAAGCAGGTGCTAGTATCCGATGTCTCTAGACGCGAGACATGGCTCGCGTTTCTGGATAGTATCCGTCATCAGTAGAGATAATTTCGGGGTGGTTAAGAGGCTGCCAAACAAGCCAGGCTTCGTTGCCTCTCAGACGCAGAGGTGCATCGCCTATAGCTCGTCAGCTATGGAGGCTCGAGGGAGCCCTAAAACAGGAAACCGGGAGGAAGCACATTCCTGATCTCTTAACAAGGTTGCCCCTTCGCATTATGATCAATGCAGTTCATACGCCTCAGGATAAAGTTTGTGAGTATAACACCAAGTTGGTGCAAGCAAGTGCTAGTATCCGATGTCTCTAGACTCGAGACATGGCTCGCGTTTCTGGATAGTATCCGTCATCAGTATAGATAAATTCGGGGTGGTTAAGAGGCTGCCAAATAATCCAGGCTTCGATGCCTCTCCGACGCGGAGGTGCATCGCCTATAGCTCGTCAGCTATGGAGGCTCGAGGGAGCCCTAACACATGCAACAGGGAGGGAGTACACTCCTGACCTCTTAACCGGGTCGCCCCTTCGCATTATGGTCAATGCAGTTCATACGCCTCAGGATAAAGTTTGTGAGTATAACACCAATTTGGTGCAAGCAGGTGCTAGTATCTGATGTCTCTAGACGCGAGACATGGCTCGCGTTTCTGGATAGCATCCGTCATCAGTAGAGATAATTTCGGGGTGGTTAAGAGGCTGCCAAACAATGCAGGCTTCGTTGCCTCTCGGACGCGGAGGTGCATCGCCTATAGCTCGTCAGCTATGGAGGCTCGAGGGAGCACTAAAACAGGAAACCGGGAGGGAGCACACTCCTGACCTCTTAACCTGGGTCACCCCTTCGCATTATGGTCAATGCAGTTCATATACCTCAGGATAAAGTTTGTGAGTATAACACCAAGTTGGTGCAAGCAGGTGCTAGTATCCGATGTCTCTAGACGCGAGACATGGCTCGCGTTTCTCAATAGTATCCGTCATCAGTAGAGATAAATTCGGGGTGGTTAAGAGGCTGCCAAACAATCCAGGCTTCGTTGCCTCTCCGACGCAGAGGTGCATCGCCTATAGCTCATCAGCTATGGAGGCTCGAGGGAGCCCTAAAACATGCAACAGGGAGGGAGTACACTCCTGACCTCTTAACCGGGTTGCCCCTTCGCATTATGGTATATGCAGTTCATACGCCTCAGGATAAAGTTGGTGAGTATAACACCAAGTTGGTGCAAGCAGGTGCTAGTATCCGATGTCACTAGACGCGAAACATGGCTCGCGTTTCTGGATAGTATCCGTCATCAGAAGAGATAAATTCGGGGTGGTTAAGAGGCTGCCAAACAATCCAGGCTTCATTGCCTCTCGGACGCGGAGGTGCATCGCCTATAGCTCGTCAGCTATGGAGGCTCGAGGGAGCCCTAAAACAGGAAACAGGAAGGGAGCACACTCCTGACCTCTTAACCGGGTCGCCCCTCCGCATTATGGTCAATGCAGTTCATACGCCTCAGGATAAAGTTTGTGAGTATAGCACCAAGTTGGTGCAAGCAGGTGCTAGTATCCGATGTCTCTAGACGCGAGACATGGCTCGCGTTTCTCAATAGTATCCGTCATCAGTAGAGATAAATTCGGGGTGGTTAAGAGGCTGCCAAACAATCCAGGCTACGTTGCCTCTCGGACGCGGAGGTGCATTGCCTAAAGTTTGTCAGCTATGGAGGCTCGAGGGAGCCTTAAAACAGGAAACAGGGAGGGTGCACACTCCTGACCTCTTAACTGGGTCGCCCCTCCGCATTATGGTCAATGCAGTTCATACGCCTCAGGATAAAGTTTGTGAGTATAACACCAAGTTAGTGCAAGCAGGTGCTAGTATCCGATGTCTCTAGATGAGAGACATGGCTCGCGTTTCTGGATAGTATCCATCATCAGTAGAGATAAATTCGGGGTGGTTAAGAGGCTGCCAAACAATCCAGGCGCTTCGTTGCCTCTCGGACGCTGAGGTGTATCGCCTATAGCTCATCAGCTATGGAGGCTCGAGGGAGCCCTAAAACAGGAAACAGGGAGGGAGCACACTCCTGACCTCTTAACCGGGTCGCACCTTCGCATTATGGTCAATGCAGTTTATACGCCTCAGGAGAAAGTTTGTGAGTATAACACCAAGATGGTGCAAGCAGGTGCTAGTATCCGATGTCATTAGATGCGAGACATGGCTCGCGTTTCTGGATAGTATCCGTCATCAGTAGAGATAAATTCGGGGTAGTTAAGAGGCTGCTAAACAATCCAGGCTTTGTTGCCTCTCAGACGCGGAGGTGCATTGCCTATAGTTCGTCAGCTATGGAGGCTCGAGGGAGCCCTAAAACAGGAAACTGGGAGGGAGCACACTCCTGACCTTTTAACTGGGTCGCCCCTCTGCATTATGGTCAATGCAGTTCATACGCCTTAGGATAAAGTTTGTGAGTATAACACCAAGTTGGTGCAAGCAGGTGCTAGTATCCGATGTCTCTAGACGCGAGACAAGGCTCGCGTTTCTGGATAGTATCCGTCATCAGTAGAGATAAATTTGGGGTGGTTAAGAGGCTGCCAAACAATCCAGGCTTCGTTGCCTCTCGGACGCAGAGGTGCATCGCCTATAGGTCGTCAGCTATGGAGGCTCGAGGGAGCCCTAAAACAGGAAACCGGGAGGGAGCACACTCCTGACCTCTTAACCGGGTCGCCCCTTTGCATTATGGTCAATGCAGTTCATACGCCTCAGGATAAATTTCACGAGTATAACACCAAGTTGGTGCAAGCAGGTGCTAGTATCCGATGTCTCTAGACGCGAGACATGGCTCGCGTTTCTGGATAGTATCCGTCATCAGTAGAGATAAATTCTGGGTGGTTAAGAGGCGGCCAAACAATCCAGGCTTCGTTGCCTCTCGGACGCGGAGGTGCATTGCCTATAGCTCGTCAGCTATGTAGGCTCGAGGGAGCCCTAAAACAGGAAATCGGGAGGGAGTACACTCCTGACCTCTTAACCGGGTCGCCCCTTCGCATTATGGTCAATGCAGTTCATACGCCTCAGGATAAAGTTTGTGAGTATAACACCAAGTTGGTGCAAGCAGGTGCTAGTATCCGATGTCTCTAGACGTGAGACATGGCTCGCGTTTCTGGATAGTATCCGTCATCAGCAGATATAAATTCGGGGTGGTTAAGAGGCTGCCAAACAATCCAGGCTTTGTTGCCTCTCGGACGGGGAGGTGCATCGCCTATAGCTTGTCACCTATGGAGGCTCGAGGGAGCCCTAAAACAGGAAACCGGGAGGGAGCACACTCCTGACCTCTTAACCGGATCGCCCCTTCGCATTATGGTCAAGGCAGTTCATACGCCTTAGGATAAAGTTTGTGAGTATAACACCAAGTTGGTGCAAGCAGGTGCTAGTATCCGATGTCATTAGATGCGAGACATGGCTCGGGTTTCTGGATAATATCCGTCATCAGTAGAGATAAATTCGGGGTGGTTAAGAGGCTGCCAAACAATCCAGGATTCGCTGCCTCTCGGACGCGGAGGTGCATCGCCTATAGCTCATCACCTATGAAGGCTCGAGGGAGCCCTAAAACAGGAAACCGGAAGGGAGCACACTCCTGACCTCTTAACTGGGTCGCTCCTTCGCATTATGGTCAATGCAGTTCATACGCCTCAGGATAAAGTTCGTGAGTATAACACCAAGTTGGTGCAAGCAGGTGCTAGTATCCGATGTCTCTAGACGCGAGACATGGCTCGCGTTTCTGGATAGTATCCGTCATCAGTAGAGATAAATTCTGGGTGGTTAAGAGGCGGCCAAACAATCCAGGCTTCGTTGCCTCTCGGACGCGGAGGTGCATTGCCTATAGCTCGTCAGCTATGTAGGCTCGAGGGAGCCCTAAAACAGGAAATCGGGAGGGAGTACACTCCTGACCTCTTAACCGGGTCGCCCCTTCGCATTATGGTCAATGCAGTTCATACGCCTCAGGATAAAGTTTGTGAGTATAACACCAAGTTGGTGCAAGCAGGTGCTAGTATCCGATGTCTCTAGACGTGAGACATGGCTCGCGTTTCTGGATAGTATCCGTCATCAGCAGATATAAATTCGGGGTGGTTAAGAGGCTGCCAAACAATCCAGGCTTTGTTGCCTCTCGGACGGGGAGGTGCATCGCCTATAGCTTGTCACCTATGGAGGCTCGAGGGAGCCCTAAAACAGGAAACCGGGAGGGAGCACACTCCTGCCCTCTTAACCGGATCGCCCCTTCGCATTATGGTCAAGGCAGTTCATACGCCTTAGGATAAAGTTTGTGAGTATAACACCAAGTTGGTGCAAGCAGGTGCTAGTATCCGATGTCATTAGATGCGAGACATGGCTCGGGTTTCTGGATAATATCCGTCATCAGTAGAGATAAATTTGGGGTGGTTAAGAGGCTGCCAAACAATCCAGGATTCGCTGCCTCTCGGACGCGGAGGTGCATCGCCTATAGCTCATCACCTATGAAGGCTCGAGGGAGCCCTAAAACAGGAAACCGGAAGGGAGCACACTCCTGACCTCTTAACTGGGTCGCTCCTTCGCATTATGGTCAATGCAGTTCATACGCCTCAGGATAAAGTTCGTGAGTATAACACCAAGTTGGTGCAAGCAGGTGCTAGTATCCGATGTCTCTAGACGCGAGACATGGCTCGCGTTTCTGGATAGTATCCGTCATCAGTAGATATAAATTCGGGGTGGTTAAGAGGCTGCCAAACAATCCAGGCTCCGTTGCCTCTCGGACGCGGAGGTGCATCGCCTATAGCTCATCAGCTATGGAGGCTCGAGGGAGCACTAAAACAGGAAACAGGGAGGGAGCACACTCCTGACCTCTGAACCGGGTCGCCCTTTCGCATTATGGTCAATGCAGTTCATACGCCTCAGGATAAAGTTTGTGAGTATAACACCAAGTTGGTGCAAGCAGGTGCTAGTATCCAATGTCTATAGACGAGAGACATGGCACGCGTTTCTGGATAGTATTCATCATCAGTAGAGATAATTTCATGGTGGTTAAGAGGCTGCCAAACAATCCAGGCGCTTCGTTGCCTCTCGGACGCAGAGGTGCATTGCCTATAGTTCGTTAGCTATGGAGGCTCGAGGGAGCCCTAAAAGAGGAAACCGGGAGGGAGCACACTCCTGACCTCTTAACCGGGTCACCCCTTCGCATTATGGTCAATGCAGTTCATACGCCTCAGTATAAAGTTCGTGAGTATAACACCAAGTTGGTGCAAGCAGGTGCTAGAATCCGATGTCTCTAGACGCGAGACATGGCTCGCGTTTCTGGATAGTATCCGTCATCAGTAGAGATAAATTCGGGGTGGTTAAGAGGCTGCCAAACAATCCAGGCTTCGTTGCCTCTCGAACGCGGAGGTGCATCGCCTATAGCTCGTCAGCTATGGAGGCTCGAGGGAGCCCTAAAACAGGAAACCGGAAGGGAGCACACTCCTGACCTCTTAACCGGTCGCCCCTTCGCATTATGGTCAAGTCAGTTCATACGCCTCAGGATAAAGTTTGTGAGTATAACACCAAGTTGGTGCAAGCAGGTGCTACTATCCGATGTCTCTAGACGCGAGACATGGCTCACGTTTCTGGATAGTATCCGTCATCAGTAGAGATAAATTCGGGATAGGTAAGAGTCTGCCAAACAATCCAGGCTTCGTTGCCTCTCGGACGCGGAGGTGCATCGCCTATAGCTCGTCAGCTATGGAGGCTCGAGGGAGCCCTAAAACAGGAAACAGGGAGGAAGCACACTCATGACCTCTTAACCGGGTCGCCCCTCCGCATTATGGTCAAGCAGGTGCTTGGAAACCTATGGTTACAGAGTGCTATACAAGTCTCCTTTAAGATAAGATAAGATAAGTTAGTATCCGATGTCTCTAGATGCAAGACATGGCTCGCATTTCTGGATATTATCCGTCATCAGTAGAGATAAATTCGGGGTGGTTAAGAGGCTGCCAATCAATCCAGGCTTCGTTGCCTCTCCGACGCGGAGGTGCATCGCCTATACCTCGTCAGCTATGGAGGCTCGAGGGAGCCCTAAAACAGGCAACAGAGAGGGAGTACACTCCTGACCTCTTAACCAGGTCGCTCCTTCGCATTATGGTCAATGCAGTTCATACGCCTCAGGATAAAGTTTGTGAGTAACACCAAGTTGGTGCAAGCAGGTGCTAGTATCCGATGTCTCTAGATGAGAGGCAGGGCTCGCGTTTCTGGATAGTATCCATCAACAGTAGAGATAAATTCGGGGTGGTTAAGAGGCTGCCAAACAATCCAGGCGCTTCGTTGCCTCTCGGACGCGGAGGTGCATCGCCTATAGCTCATCAGCTATGGAGGCTCGAGGGAGCCCTAAAACAGGAAACGGGGAGGGAGCACACTCCTGACCTCTTAACCAGATTTCACCTTCGCTTTATGGTCAATGCAGTTCATACGCCTCAGGAGAAAGTTCGTGAGTATAACACCAAGTTGGTGCAAGCAGGTGCTAGTATCCAATGTCATTAGATGCGAGACATGGCTCGCGTTTCTGGATAGTATCGGTCATCAGTAGAGATAAATTCGTGGTGGTTAAGAAGCTGCCAAACAATCCAGGCTTCGTTGCCTCTCGGACGCGGAGGTGCATCGCCTATAGCTCGTCAGCTATGGAGGCTCGAGGGAGCACTAAAACAGGAAACCGGGAGGGAGCACACTCCTGACCTCTTAAACTGGGTCACCCCTTCGCATTATGGTCAATGCAGTTCATATGCCTCAGGATAAAGTTTGTGAGTATAACACCAAGTTGGTGCAAGCAGGTGCTAGTATCCGATGTCTCTAGACGCGAGACATGGCTCGCGTTTCTGGATAGTATCCGTCATCAGTATAGATAAATTCGGGGTCGTTAAGAGGCTGCCAAACAATCCAGGCTTCGTTGCCTCTCCGACGCAGAGGTGCATCGCCTATAGCTCATCAGCTATGGAGGCTCGAGGGAGCCCTAAAACATGCAACAGGGAGGGAGTACACTCCTGACCTCTTAACCGGGTTGCCCCTTCGCATTATGGTATATGCAGTTCATACGCCTCAGGATAAAGTTTGTGAGTATAACACCAATTTGGTGCAAGCAGGTGCTAGTATCCGATGTCTCTAGACGCGAGACATGGCTCGCGTTTCTGGATAGTATCCATCATCAGTAGAGATATTTTCGGGGTGGTTAAGAGGCTGCCAAACAATCCAGGCTTCGTTGCCTCCCGGACGCAGAGGTGCATCGCCTATAGCTCATCAGCTATGGAGGCTCAAGGGAGCCCTAAAACAGGAAACCGGGAGGAAGCACACTCCTGACCTCTTAACCAGGTCGCCCCTTCGCATTATGGTCAATGCAGTTCATACGCCTCAGGATAAAGTTGGTGAGTATAACACCAAGTTGGTGCAAGCAGGTGCTAGTATCCGATGTCTCTAGACGCGAAACATGGCTCGCGTTTCTGGATAGTATCCGTCATCAGAAGAGATAAATTCGGGGTGGTTAAGAGGCTGCCAAACAATCCAGGCTTCATTGCCTCTCGGACGCGGAGGTGCATCGCCTATAGCTCGTCAGCTATGGAGGCTCGAGGGAGCCCTAAAACAGGAAACAGGAAGGGAGCACACTCCTGACCTCTTAACCGGGTCGCCCCTCCGCATTATGGTCAATGCAGTTTATACGCCTCAGGAGAAAGTTCGTGAGTATAACACCAAGATGGTGCAAGCAGGTGCTAGTATCCGATGTCATTAGATGCGAGACATGGCTCGCGTTTCTGGATAGTATCCGTCATCAGTAGAGATAAATTCGGGGTGGTTAAGAGGCTGCTAAACAATCCAGGCTTTGTTGCCTCTCAGACGCGGAGGTGCATTGCCTATAGTTCGTCAGCTATGGAGGCTCGAGGGAGACCTAAAACAGGAAACCAGAAGGGAGCACACTCCTGACCTCTTAACCGGTCGCCCCTTCGCATTATGGTCAAGGCAGTTCATACGCCTCAGGATAAAGTTTGTGAGTATAACACCAAGTTGGTGCAGCAGGTGCTACTATCCGATGTCTCTAGACGCGAGACATGGCTCACGTTTCTGGATAGTATCCGTCATCAGTAGAGATAAATTCAGGATAGTTAAGAGGCTGCCAAACAATCCAGGCTTCGTTGCCTCTCGGACGCGGAGGTGCATCGCCTATAGCTCATCAGCTATGGAGGCTCGAGGGAGCCCTAAAACAGGAAACAGGGAGGGAGCACACTCTTGACCTCTTAACCGGGTCGCCCCTTTGCATTATGGTCAATGCAGTTCATACGCCTCAGGATAAAGTTCGTGAGTGTAACACCAATTTGGTGCAAGCAGGTGCTAGTATCCGATGTTTCTAGACGCGAGACATGGCTCGCAATTCTGGATAGTATCCGCCATCAGTAGAGATAAATTCGGGGTGGTTAAGAGGCTGCCAAACAATCCAGGCTTCGTTGCCTCTCCGACGCGGAGGTGCATCGCTTATAGCTCGTCAGCTATGGAGGCTCGAGGGAGCCCTAAACAGGCAACAGAGAGGGAGTACACTCCTGACCTCTTAACCGGGTCGCCCCTTCGCATTATGGTCAATGCAGTTCATACGCCTCAGGATAAAGTTCGTGAGTATAACACCAAGTTGGTGCAAGCAGGTGCTAGTATCCGATGTCATTAGATGCGAGACATGGCTCGCGTTTCTGGATAGTATCCGTCATCAGTAGAGATAAATTCGGGGTGGTTAAGAGGCTGCCAAACAATCCAGGCTTCGTTGCCTCCCGGACGCTGATGTGCATCGCCTATAGCTCATCAGCTATGGAGGCTCGAGGGAGCCCTAAAACAGGAAACAGGGAGGGAGCACACTCCTGACCTCTTAACCGGGTCGCACCTTCGCATTATGGTCAATGCAGTTTATACGCCTCAGGAGAAAGTTCGTGAGTATAACACCAAGTTGGTGCAAGCAGGTGCTAGTATCCGTTGTCATTAGATGCGAGACATGGCTCGCGTTTCTGGATAGTATCCGTCATCAGTAGAGATAAATTCGGGGTGGTTAAGAAGCTGCCAAACAATCCAGGCTTCGTTGCCTCTCGGACGCGGAGGTGCATCGCCTATAGCTCGTCAGCTATGGAGGCTCGAGGGAGCACTAAAACAGGAAACCGGGAGGGAGCACACTCCTGACCTCTTAACCTGGGTCGCCCCTTCACATTATGGTCAATGCAATTCATACGCCTCAGGATAAAGTTTGTGAGTATAACACCAAGTTGGTGCAAGCAGGTGCTAGTATCCGATGTCATTAGATGCGAGACATGGCTCGCGTTTCTGGATAGTATCCGTCATCAGTAGAGATAAATTCGGGGTGGTTAAGAAGCTGCCAAACAATCCAGGCTTCGTTGCCTCTCGGACGCGGAGGTGCATCGCCTATAGCTCGTCAGCTATGGAGGCTCGAGGGAGCACTAAAACAGGAAACCGGGAGGGAGCACACTCCTGACCTCTTAACCTGGGTCGCCCCTTCACATTATGGTCAATGCAATTCATACGCCTCAGGATAAAGTTTGTGAGTATAACACCAAGTTGGTGCAAGCAGGTGCTAGTATCCGATGTCATTAGATGCGAGACATGGCTCGCGTTTCTGGATAGTATCCGTCATCAGTAGATATAAATTCGGGGTGGTTAAGAGGCTGCCAAACAATCCAGGCTTCGTTGCCTCTTGGACGCGGAGGTGCATCGCCTATAGCTCGTCGGCTATGGAGGCTCGATCGAGCCCTAAAACAGGAAAAAGGGAGGGAGCACACTCCTGACCTCTTAACCGGCCGCCCCTTCGCATTATGGTCAATGCAGTTCATACGCCTCAGGATAAAGTTTGTGAGTATAACACCAAGTTGGTGCAAGCAGTTGCTAGTATCCAATGTCTATAGACAAGAGACATGGCACGCGTTTCTGGATAGTATTCATCATCAGTAGAGATAATTTCATGGTGGTTAAGAGGCTGCCAAACAATCCAGGCTTCGTTGCCTCTCTGAGGCAGAGGTGCATCGCCTATAGGACGTCAGCTATGGAGGCTCGAGGGAGCCCTAAAACAGGAGACAGAGGAGGGAGCACACTCCTGACCTCTTAACCGGTTCGCCCCATTATGGTCATTGCAGTTCATACGCCTCAGGATAAATTTCGTGAGTATAACGCCAAGTTGGTGCAAACAGGCGCTAGTATCCGATGTCCCTAGACGCGAGACATGGTTTTGCATTTCTGGATAGTATCCTTCATCAGTAGCGATAAATTCTGAGTGGTTAATAGGCTGCCAAACAATCCAGGCTTTGTTGCCTCTCTGACGCAGAGGTGCATCGCCTATAGCTCATCAACTATGTAGGCTCGAGGAAGCCCTAAAAAAGGAAACCGGGAGGAAGCACACTCCTGACCTCTTAACCAGGTCGCCCCTTCGCGTTATGGTCAATGCAGTTGATACGCCTCAGGATAAAGTTTGTGAGTATAACACCAAGTTGGTGCAAGCAGGTGCTAGTATCCGATGTCTCTAGACGCGAGACATGGCTCGCGTTTCTGGATAGTATCAGTCATCAGCAGAGATAAATTCGGGGTGGTTAAGAGGCTGCCAAACAATCCAGGCTTTGTTGCTTCTCTGACGCGGAGGTGCATCACCTATAGCTAGTCAGCTATGGAGGCTCGAGGGAGCCCTAAAACAGGAAACCGGGAGGGAGCACACTCCTGACCTCTTAACCGGGTCACCCCTTCGCATTATGGTCAATGCAGTTCATACGCCTCAGGATAAAGTTTGTGAGTATAACACCAAGTTGGTGCAAGCAGGTGCTAGAATCCGATGTCTCTAGACGCGAGACATGGCTCGCGTTTCTGGATAGTATCCGTCATCAGTAGAGATAAATTCGGGGTGGTTAAGAGGCTGCCAAACAATCCAGGCTTCGTTGCCTCTCGAACGCGGAGGTGCATCGCCTATAGCTCGTCAGCTATGGAGGCTCGAGGGAGCCCTAAAACAGGAAACAGGGAGGAAGCACACTGATGACCTCTTAAACGGGTCGCCCCTCCGCATTATGGTCAAGCAGGTGCTTGGAAACCTATGGTTACAGAGTGCTATACAAGTCTCCCTTAAGATAAGATAAGATAGTATCTGATGTCTCTTGATGCGAGACATGGCTCGCGTTTCTGGATAGTATCCGTCATCTGTAGAGATAAATTTGGGGTGGTTAAGAGGCTGCCAATCAATCCAGGCTTCGTTGCCTCTCCGACGCGGAGATGCATCGCCTATAGCTCGTCAGCTAATGAGGCTCGAGGGAGCCCTAAAACAGGCAACAGAGAGGGAGTACACTCCTGACCTCTTAACCGGGTCGCCCCTTCGCATTATGGTCAATGCAGTTCATACGCCTCAGGATAAAGTTCGTGAGTATAACACCAAGTTGGTGCAAGCAGGTGCTAGTATCCGATGTCTGTAGACGCGAGACATGGCTCGCGTTTCTGGATAGTATCCGTCATCAGTAGAGATAATTTCGGGGTTGTTAAGAGGCTGCCAAACAATCCAGGCTTCGTTGCCTCTCGGACGCAGAGGTGCATCGCCTATAGCTCGTCAGCTATGGAGGCTCGAGGGAGCCCTAAAACAGGAAACCGGGAGGAAGCACATTCCTGAACTCTTAACCAGGTCGCCCCTTCGCATTATGGTCAATGCAGTTCATACGGCTCAGGATATAGTTTGTGAGTATAACACCAAGTTGGTGCAAGCAGGTGCTAGTAGTATCTGATGTCTCTAGACGCGAGACATGGCTCGCAATTCTGGATAGTATCCGTCGTCAGTAGATATAAATTCGGGGTAGTTAAGAGGCTGCCAAACAATCCAGGCTCCGTTGCCTCTCGGACGCGGAGGTGTATCGCCTATAGCTCGTCAGCTATGGAGGCTCGAGGGAGCCCTAAAACAGGAAACAGGGAGGGAGCACACTCTTGACCTCTTAACCGGGTCGCCCCTTTGCATTATGGTCAATGCAGTTCATACGCCTCAGGATAAAGTTCGTGAGTATAACACCAATTTGGTGCAAGCAGGTGCTAGTATCCGATGTTTCTAGACGCAAGACAGGGCTCGCAATTCTGGATAGTATCCGCCATCAGTAGAGATAAATTAGGGGTGGTTAAGAGGCTGCCAAACAATCCAGGCTTCATTGCCTCTCGGACGCAGAGGTGCATCGCCTATAGCTCATCAGCTATGGAGGCTCGAGGGAGCCCTAAAACAGGAAACAGGGAGGAAGCACACTCCTGACCTCTTAACCTGGTCGCCCCTCCGCATTATGGTCAAGCAGGTGCTTGGAAACCTATGGCTACAGACTGCTATACAAGTCTCCCTTAAGATAAGAGAAGATAGTATCTGATGTCTCTTGATGCGAGACATGGCTCGCGTTTCTGGATAGTATCCGTCATCTGTAGAGATAAATTTGGGGTGGTTAAGAGGCTGCCAATCAATCCAGGCTTCGTTGCCTCTCCGACGCGGAGATGCATCGCCTATAGCTCGTCAGCTAATGAGGCTCGAGGGAGCCCTAAAACAGGCAACAGAGAGGGAGTACACTCCTGACCTCTTAACCGGGTCGCCCCTTCGCATTATGGTCAATGCAGTTCATACGCCTCAGGATAAAGTTCGTGAGTATAACACCAAGTTGGTGCAAGCAGGTGCTAGTATCCGATGTCTGTAGACGCGAGACATGGCTCGCGTTTCTGGATAGTATCCGTCATCAGTAGAGATAATTTCGGGGTTGTTAAGAGGCTGCCAAACAATCCAGGCTTCGTTGCCTCTCGGACGCAGAGGTGCATCGCCTATAGCTCGTCAGCTATGGAGGCTCGAGGGAGCCCTAAAACAGGAAACCGGGAGGAAGCACATTCCTGAACTCTTAACCAGGTCGCCCCTTCGCATTATGGTCAATGCAGTTCATACGGCTCAGGATATAGTTTGTGAGTATAACACCAAGTTGGTGCAAGCAGGTGCTAGTAGTATCTGATGTCTCTAGACGCGAGACATGGCTCGCAATTCTGGATAGTATCCGTCGTCAGTAGATATAAATTCGGGGTAGTTAAGAGGCTGCCAAACAATCCAGGCTCCGTTGCCTCTCGGACGCGGAGGTGTATCGCCTATAGCTCGTCAGCTATGGAGGCTCGAGGGAGCCCTAAAACAGGAAACAGGAAGGGAGCACACTCTTGACCTCTTAACCGGGTCGCCCCTTTGCATTATGGTCAATGCAGTTCATACGCCTCAGGATAAAGTTCGTGAGTATAACACCAATTTGGTGCAAGCAGGTGCTAGTATCCGATGTTTCTAGACGCAAGACAGGGCTCGCAATTCTGGATAGTATCCGCCATCAGTAGAGATAAATTAGGGGTGGTTAAGAGGCTGCCAAACAATCCAGGCTTCATTGCCTCTCGGACGCAGAGGTGCATCGCCTATAGCTCATCAGCTATGGAGGCTCGAGGGAGCCCTAAAACAGGAAACAGGGAGGAAGCACACTCCTGACCTCTTAACCTGGTCGCCCCTCCGCATTATGGTCAAGCAGGTGCTTGGAATCCTATGGCTACAGACTGCTATACAAGTCTCCCTTAAGATAAGAGAAGATAAGATAGTATCCGATGTCTCTAGATGCGAGACATGGCTCGCGTTTCTGGATAGTATCCGTCATCAGTAGAGATAAATTCGGGGTGGTTAAGAGGCTGCCAATCAATCCAGGCTTTGTTGCCTCTCCGACGCGGAGGTGCATCGCCTATAGCTCGTCAGCTATGGAGGCTCGAGGGAGCCCTAAACAGGCAACAAAGAGGGAGTACACTCCTGACCTCTTAACCGGGTCGCCCCTTCGCATTATGGTCAATGCAGTTCATACGCCTCAGGATAAAGTTTGTGAGTATAACACCAAGTTGGTGCAAGCAGGTGCTAGTATCCGTTGTCTCTAGACGCAAGACATGGGTCGCGTTTCTGGATAGTATCCGTCATCAGTAGAGATAAATTCGGGGTGGTTAAGAGGCTGCCAAACAATCCAGGCTTTGTTGCCTCTCCGACGCGGAGGTGCATCGCCTATAGCTCGTCAGCTATGGAGGCTCGAGGAGCCCTAAAACATGCAACAGGGAGGGAGTACACTCCTGACCTCTTAACCGGGTCGCCCCTTCGCATTATGTTCAATGCAGTTCATACGCCTCAGGATAAAGTTTGTGAGTATAACACCAAGTTGGTGCAAGCAGGTGCTAGTATCCAATGTCTATAGACGAGAGACATGGCACGCGTTTCTGGATAGTATTCATCATCAGTAGAGATAATTTCATGGTGGTTAAGAGGCTGCCAAACAATCCAGGCGCTTCGTTGCCTCTCGGACGCAGAGGTGCATTGCCTATAGTTCGTTAGCTATGGAGGCTCGAGGGAGCCCTAAAAGAGGAAACCGGGAGGGAGCACACTCCTGACCTCTTAACCGGGTCACCCCTTCGCATTATGGTCAATGCAGTTCATACGCCTCAGTATAAAGTTCGTGAGTATAACACCAAGTTGGTGCAAGCAGGTGCTAGAATCCGATGTCTCTAGACGCGAGACATGGCTCGCGTTTCTGGATAGTATCCGTCATCAGTAGAGATAAATTCGGGGTGGTTAAGAGGCTGCCAAACAATCCAGGCTTCGTTGCCTCTCGAACGCGGAGGTGCATCGCCTATAGCTCGTCAGCTATGGAGGCTCGAGGGAGCCCTAAAACAGGAAACCGGAAGGGAGCACACTCCTGACCTCTTAACCAGTCGCCCCTTCGCATTATGGTCAAGTCAGTTCATACGCCTCAGGATAAAGTTTGTGAGTATAACACCAAGTTGGTGCAAGCAGGTGCTACTATCCGATGTCTCTAGACGCGAGACATGGCTCACGTTTCTGGATAGTATCCGTCATCAGTAGAGATAAATTCGGGATAGGTAAGAGTCTGCCAAACAATCCAGGCTTCGTTGCCTCTCGGACGCGGAGGTGCATCGCCTATAGCTCGTCAGCTATGGAGGCTCGAGGGAGCCCTAAAACAGGAAACAGGGAGGAAGCACACTCATGACCTCTTAACCGGGTCGCCCCTCCGCATTATGGTCAAGCAGGTGCTTGGAAACCTATGGTTACAGAGTGCTATACAAGTCTCCTTTAAGATAAGATAAGATAAGTTAGTATCCGATGTCTCTAGATGCAAGACATGGCTCGCATTTCTGGATATTATCCGTCATCAGTAGAGATAAATTCGGGGTGGTTAAGAGGCTGCCAATCAATCCAGGCTTCGTTGCCTCTCCGACGCGGAGGTGCATCGCCTATACCTCGTCAGCTATGGAGGCTCGAGGGAGCCCTAAAACAGGCAACAGAGAGGGAGTACACTCCTGACCTCTTAACCAGGTCGCTCCTTCGCATTATGGTCAATGCAGTTCATACGCCTCAGGATAAAGTTTGTGAGTAACACCAAGTTGGTGCAAGCAGGTGCTAGTATCCGATGTCTCTAGATGAGAGGCAGGGCTCGCGTTTCTGGATAGTATCCATCAACAGTAGAGATAAATTCGGGGTGGTTAAGAGGCTGCCAAACAATCCAGGCGCTTCGTTGCCTCTCGGACGCGGAGGTGCATCGCCTATAGCTCATCAGCTATGGAGGCTCGAGGGAGCCCTAAAACAGGAAACGGGGAGGGAGCACACTCCTGACCTCTTAACCAGATTTCACCTTCGCTTTATGGTCAATGCAGTTCATACGCCTCAGGAGAAAGTTCGTGAGTATAACACCAAGTTGGTGCAAGCAGGTGCTAGTATCCAATGTCATTAGATGCGAGACATGGCTCGCGTTTCTGGATAGTATCGGTCATCAGTAGAGATAAATTCGTGGTGGTTAAGAAGCTGCCAAACAATCCAGGCTTCGTTGCCTCTCGGACGCGGAGGTGCATCGCCTATAGCTCGTCAGCTATGGAGGCTCGAGGGAGCACTAAAACAGGAAACCGGGAGGGAGCACACTCCTGACCTCTTAAACTGGGTCACCCCTTCGCATTATGGTCAATGCAGTTCATATGCCTCAGGATAAAGTTTGTGAGTATAACACCAAGTTGGTGCAAGCAGGTGCTAGTATCCGATGTCTCTAGACGCGAGACATGGCTCGCGTTTCTGGATAGTATCCGTCATCAGTATAGATAAATTCGGGGTCGTTAAGAGGCTGCCAAACAATCCAGGCTTCGTTGCCTCTCCGACGCAGAGGTGCATCGCCTATAGCTCATCAGCTATGGAGGCTCGAGGGAGCCCTAAAACATGCAACAGGGAGGGAGTACACTCCTGACCTCTTAACCGGGTTGCCCCTTCGCATTATGGTATATGCAGTTCATACGCCTCAGGATAAAGTTTGTGAGTATAACACCAATTTGGTGCAAGCAGGTGCTAGTATCCGATGTCTCTAGACGCGAGACATGGCTCGCGTTTCTGGATAGTATCCATCATCAGTAGAGATATTTTCGGGGTGGTTAAGAGGCTGCCAAACAATCCAGGCTTCGTTGCCTCCCGGACGCAGAGGTGCATCGCCTATAGCTCATCAGCTATGGAGGCTCAAGGGAGCCCTAAAACAGGAAACCGGGAGGAAGCACACTCCTGACCTCTTAACCAGGTCGCCCCTTCGCATTATGGTCAATGCAGTTCATACGCCTCAGGATAAAGTTGGTGAGTATAACACCAAGTTGGTGCAAGCAGGTGCTAGTATCCGATGTCTCTAGACGCGAAACATGGCTCGCGTTTCTGGATAGTATCCGTCATCAGAAGAGATAAATTCGGGGTGGTTAAGAGGCTGCCAAACAATCCAGGCTTCATTGCCTCTCGGACGCGGAGGTGCATCGCCTATAGCTCGTCAGCTATGGAGGCTCGAGGGAGCCCTAAAACAGGAAACAGGAAGGGAGCACACTCCTGACCTCTTAACCGGGTCGCCCCTCCGCATTATGGTCAATGCAGTTTATACGCCTCAGGAGAAAGTTCGTGAGTATAACACCAAGATGGTGCAAGCAGGTGCTAGTATCCGATGTCATTAGATGCGAGACATGGCTCGCGTTTCTGGATAGTATCCGTCATCAGTAGAGATAAATTCGGGGTGGTTAAGAGGCTGCTAAACAATCCAGGCTTTGTTGCCTCTCAGACGCGGAGGTGCATTGCCTATAGTTTGTCAGCTATGGAGGCTCGAGGGAGACCTAAAACAGGAAACCAGAAGGGAGCACACTCCTGACCTCTTAACCGGTCGCCCCTTCGCATTATGGTCAAGGCAGTTCATACGCCTCAGGATAAAGTTTGTGAGTATAACACCAAGTTGGTGCAGCAGGTGCTACTATCCGATGTCTCTAGACGCGAGACATGGCTCACGTTTCTGGATAGTATCCGTCATCAGTAGAGATAAATTCAGGATAGTTAAGAGGCTGCCAAACAATCCAGGCTTCGTTGCCTCTCGGACGCGGAGGTGCATCGCCTATAGCTCATCAGCTATGGAGGCTCGAGGGAGCCCTAAAACAGGAAACAGGGAGGGAGCACACTCTTGACCTCTTAACCGGGTCGCCCCTTTGCATTATGGTCAATGCAGTTCATACGCCTCAGGATAAAGTTCGTGAGTGTAACACCAATTTGGTGCAAGCAGGTGCTAGTATCCGATGTTTCTAGACGCGAGACATGGCTCGCAATTCTGGATAGTATCCGCCATCAGTAGAGATAAATTCGGGGTGGTTAAGAGGCTGCCAAACAATCCAGGCTTCGTTGCCTCTCCGACGCGGAGGTGCATCGCTTATAGCTCGTCAGCTATGGAGGCTCGAGGGAGCCCTAAACAGGCAACAGAGAGGGAGTACACTCCTGACCTCTTAACCGGGTCGCCCCTTCGCATTATGGTCAATGCAGTTCATACGCCTCAGGATAAAGTTCGTGAGTATAACACCAAGTTGGTGCAAGCAGGTGCTAGTATCCGATGTCATTAGATGCGAGACATGGCTCGCGTTTCTGGATAGTATCCGTCATCAGTAGAGATAAATTCGGGGTGGTTAAGAGGCTGCCAAACAATCCAGGCTTCGTTGCCTCCCGGACGCTGATGTGCATCGCCTATAGCTCATCAGCTATGGAGGCTCGAGGGAGCCCTAAAACAGGAAACAGGGAGGGAGCACACTCCTGACCTCTTAACCGGGTCGCACCTTCGCATTATGGTCAATGCAGTTTATACGCCTCAGGAGAAAGTTCGTGAGTATAACACCAAGTTGGTGCAAGCAGGTGCTAGTATCCGATGTCATTAGATGCGAGACATGGCTCGCGTTTCTGGATAGTATCCGTCATCAGTAGAGATAAATTCGGGGTGGTTAAGAAGCTGCCAAACAATCCAGGCTTCGTTGCCTCTCGGACGCGGAGGTGCATCGCCTATAGCTCGTCAGCTATGGAGGCTCGAGGGAGCACTAAAACAGGAAACCGGGAGGGAGCACACTCCTGACCTCTTAACCTGGGTCGACCCTTCACATTATGGTCAATGCAATTCATACGCCTCAGGATAAAGTTTGTGAGTATAACACCAAGTTGGTGCAAGCAGGTGCTAGTATCCGATGTCATTAGATGCGAGACATGGCTCGCGTTTCTGGATAGTATCCGTCATCAGTAGAGATAAATTCGGGGTGGTTAAGAAGCTGCCAAACAATCCAGGCTTCGTTGCCTCTCGGACGCGGAGGTGCATCGCCTATAGCTCGTCAGCTATGGAGGCTCGAGGGAGCACTAAAACAGGAAACCGGGAGGGAGCACACTCCTGACCTCTTAACCTGGGTCGCCCCTTCACATTATGGTCAATGCAATTCATACGCCTCAGGATAAAGTTTGTGAGTATAACACCAAGTTGGTGCAAGCAGGTGCTAGTATCCGATGTCATTAGATGCGAGACATGGCTCGCGTTTCTGGATAGTATCCGTCATCAGTAGATATAAATTCGGGGTGGTTAAGAGGCTGCCAAACAATCCAGGCTTCGTTGCCTCTTGGACGCGGAGGTGCATCGCCTATAGCTCGTCGGCTATGGAGGCTCGATCGAGCCCTAAAACAGGAAAAAGGGAGGGAGCACACTCCTGACCTCTTAACCGGCCGCCCCTTCGCATTATGGTCAATGCAGTTCATACGCCTCAGGATAAAGTTTGTGAGTATAACACCAAGTTGGTGCAAGCAGTTGCTAGTATCCAATGTCTATAGACAAGAGACATGGCACGCGTTCCTGGATAGTATTCATCATCAGTAGAGATAATTTCATGGTGGTTAAGAGGCTGCCAAACAATCCAGGCTTTGTTGCTTCTCTGACGCGGAGGTGCATCACCTATAGCTAGTCAGCTATGGAGGCTCGAGGGAGCCCTAAAACAGGAAACCGGGAGGGAGCACACTCCTGACCTCTTAACCGGGTCACCCCTTCGCATTATGGTCAATGCAGTTCATACGCCTCAGGATAAAGTTTGTGAGTATAACACCAAGTTGGTGCAAGCAGGTGCTAGAATCCGATGTCTCTAGACGCGAGACATGGCTCGCGTTTCTGGATAGTATCCGTCATCAGTAGAGATAAATTCGGGGTGGTTAAGAGGCTGCCAAACAATCCAGGCTTCGTTGCCTCTCGAACGCGGAGGTGCATCGTCTATAGCTCGTCAGCTATGGAGGCTCGAGGGAGCCCTAAAACAGGAAACAGGGAGGAAGCACACTGATGACCTCTTAAACGGGTCGCCCCTCCGCATTATGGTCAAGCAGGTGCTTGGAAACCTATGGTTACAGAGTGCTATACAAGTCTCCCTTAAGATAAGATAAGATAGTATCTGATGTCTCTTGATGCGAGACATGGCTCGCGTTTCTGGATAGTATCCGTCATCTGTAGAGATAAATTTGGGGTGGTTAAGAGGCTGCCAATCAATCCAGGCTTCGTTGCCTCTCCGACGCGGAGATGCATCGCCTATAGCTCGTCAGCTAATGAGGCTCGAGGGAGCCCTAAAACAGGCAACAGAGAGGGAGTACACTCCTGACCTCTTAACCGGGTCGCCCCTTCGCATTATGGTCAATGCAGTTCATACGCCTCAGGATAAAGTTCGTGAGTATAACACCAAGTTGGTGCAAGCAGGTGCTAGTATCCGATGTCTGTAGACGCGAGACATGGCTCGCGTTTCTGGATAGTATCCGTCATCAGTAGAGATAATTTCGGGGTTGTTAAGAGGCTGCCAAACAATCCAGGCTTCGTTGCCTCTCGGACGCAGAGGTGCATCGCCTATAGCTCGTCAGCTATGGAGGCTCGAGGGAGCCCTAAAACAGGAAACCGGGAGGAAGCACATTCCTGAACTCTTAACCAGGTCGCCCCTTCGCATTATGGTCAATGCAGTTCATACGGCTCAGGATATAGTTTGTGAGTATAACACCAAGTTGGTGCAAGCAGGTGCTAGTAGTATCTGATGTCTCTAGACGCGAGACATGGCTCGCAATTCTGGATAGTATCCGTCGTCAGTAGATATAAATTCGGGGTAGTTAAGAGGCTGCCAAACAATCCAGGCTCCGTTGCCTCTCGGACGCGGAGGTGTATCGCCTATAGCTCGTCAGCTATGGAGGCTCGAGGGAGCCCTAAAACAGGAAACAGGGAGGGAGCACACTCTTGACCTCTTAACCGGGTCGCCCCTTTGCATTATGGTCAATGCAGTTCATACGCCTCAGGATAAAGTTCGTGAGTATAACACCAATTTGGTGCAAGCAGGTGCTAGTATCCGATGTTTCTAGACGCAAGACAGGGCTCGCAATTCTGGATAGTATCCGCCATCAGTAGAGATAAATTAGGGGTGGTTAAGAGGCTGCCAAACAATCCAGGCTTCATTGCCTCTCGGACGCAGAGGTGCATCGCCTATAGCTCATCAGCTATGGAGGCTCGAGGGAGCCCTAAAACAGGAAACAGGGAGGAAGCACACTCCTGACCTCTTAACCTGGTCGCCCCTCCGCATTATGGTCAAGCAGGTGCTTGGAAACCTATGGCTACAGACTGCTATACAAGTCTCCCTTAAGATAAGAGAAGATAGTATCTGATGTCTCTTGATGCGAGACATGGCTCGCGTTTCTGGATAGTATCCGTCATCTGTAGAGATAAATTTGGGGTGGTTAAGAGGCTGCCAATCAATCCAGGCTTCGTTGCCTCTCCGACGCGGAGATGCATCGCCTATAGCTCGTCAGCTAATGAGGCTCGAGGGAGCCCTAAAACAGGCAACAGAGAGGGAGTACACTCCTGACCTCTTAACCGGGTCGCCCCTTCGCATTATGGTCAATGCAGTTCATACGCCTCAGGATAAAGTTCGTGAGTATAACACCAAGTTGGTGCAAGCAGGTGCTAGTATCCGATGTCTGTAGACGCGAGACATGGCTCGCGTTTCTGGATAGTATCCGTCATCAGTAGAGATAATTTCGGGGTTGTTAAGAGGCTGCCAAACAATCCAGGCTTCGTTGCCTCTCGGACGCAGAGGTGCATCGCCTATAGCTCGTCAGCTATGGAGGCTCGAGGGAGCCCTAAAACAGGAAACCGGGAGGAAGCACATTCCTGAACTCTTAACCAGGTCGCCCCTTCGCATTATGGTCAATGCAGTTCATACGGCTCAGGATATAGTTTGTGAGTATAACACCAAGTTGGTGCAAGCAGGTGCTAGTAGTATCTGATGTCTCTAGACGCGAGACATGGCTCGCATTTCTGGATAGTATCTGTCGTCAGTAGATATAAATTCGGGGTAGTTAAGAGGCTGCCAAACAATCCAGGCTCCGTTGCCTCTCGGACGCGGAGGTGTATCGCCTATAGCTCGTCAGCTATGGAGGCTCGAGGGAGCCCTAAAACAGGAAACAGGGAGGGAGCACACTCTTGACCTCTTAACCGGGTCGCCCCTTTGCATTATGGTCAATGCAGTTCATACGCCTCAGGATAAAGTTCGTGAGTATAACACCAATTTGGTGCAAGCAGGTGCTAGTATCCGATGTTTCTAGACGCAAGACAGGGCTCGCAATTCTGGATAGTATCCGCCATCAGTAGAGATAAATTAGGGGTGGTTAAGAGGCTGCCAAACAATCCAGGCTTCATTGCCTCTCGGACGCAGAGGTGCATCGCCTATAGCTCATCAGCTATGGAGGCTCGAGGGAGCCCTAAAACAGGAAACAGGGAGGAAGCACACTCCTGACCTCTTAACCTGGTCGCCCCTCCGCATTATGGTCAAGCAGGTGCTTGGAATCCTATGGCTACAGACTGCTATACAAGTCTCCCTTAAGATAAGAGAAGATAAGATAGTATCCGATGTCTCTAGATGCGAGACATGGCTCGCGTTTCTGGATAGTATCCGTCATCAGTAGAGATAAATTCGGGGTGGTTAAGAGGCTGCCAATCAATCCAGGCTTTGTTGCCTCTCCGACGCGGAGGTGCATCGCCTATAGCTCGTCAGCTATGGAGGCTCGAGGGAGCCCTAAACAGGCAACAAAGAGGGAGTACACTCCTGACCTCTTAACCGGGTCGCCCCTTCGCATTATGGTCAATGCAGTTCATACGCCTCAGGATAAAGTTTGTGAGTATAACACCAAGTTGGTGCAAGCAGGTGCTAGTATCCGTTGTCTCTAGACGCAAGACATGGGTCGCGTTTCTGGATAGTATCCGTCATCAGTAGAGATAAATTCGGGGTGGTTAAGAGGCTGCCAAACAATCCAGGCTTTGTTGCCTCTCCGACGCGGAGGTGCATCGCCTATAGCTCGTCAGCTATGGAGGCTCGAGGAGCCCTAAAACATGCAACAGGGAGGGAGTACACTCCTGACCTCTTAACCGGGTCGCCCCTTCGCATTATGTTCAATGCAGTTCATACGCCTCAGGATAAAGTTTGTGAGTATAACACCAAGTTGGTGCAAGCAGGTGCTAGTATCAGATGTCTCTAGACGCGAGACATGGCTCGCGTTTCTGGATAGTATCCGTCATCAGTAGAGATAATTTCGGGGTGGTTAAGAGGCTGCCAAACAAGCCAGGCTTCGTTGCCTCTCGGACGCGGAGGTGCATCGCCTATAGCTCATCACCTATGGAGGCTCGAGGGGGCCCTAAAACAGGAAACCGGAAGGGAGCACACTCCTGACCTCTTAACCGGGTCGCTCCTTCGCATTATGGCCAATGCAGTTCATACGCCTCAGGATAAAGTTCGTGAGTATAACACCAAGTTGGTGCAAGCAGGTGCTAGTATCCGATGTCTCTAGACGCGAGACATGGCTCGCGTTTCTGGATAGTATCCGTCATCAGTAGATATAAATTCGGGGTGGTTAAGAGGCTGCCAAACAATCCAGGCTTCGTTGCCTCTTGGACGCGGAGGTGCATCGCCTATAGCTCGTCGGCTATGGAGGCTCGATCGAGCCCTAAAACAGGAAAAAGGGAGGGAGCACACTCCTGACCTCTTAACCGGCCGCCCCTTCGCATTATGGTCAATGCAGTTCATACGCCTCAGGATAAAGTTTGTGAGTATAACACCAAGTTGGTGCAAGCAGTTGCTAGTATCCAATGTCTATAGACAAGAGACATGGCACGCGTTTCTGGATAGTATTCATCATCAGTAGAGATAATTTCATGGTGGTTAAGAGGCTGCCAAACAATCCAGGCTTCGTTGCCTCTCTGAGGCAGAGGTGCATCGCCTATAGGACGTCAGCTATTGAGGCTCGAGGGAGCCCTAAAACAGGAGACAGAGGAGGGAGCACACTCCTGACCTCTTAACCGGTTCGCCCCATTATGGTCATTGCAGTTCATACGCCTCAGGATAAATTTCGTGAGTATAACGCCAAGTTGGTGCAAACAGGCGCTAGTATCCGATGTCCCTAGACGCGAGACATGGTTTTGCATTTCTGGATAGTATCCTTCATCAGTAGCGATAAATTCTGAGTGGTTAATAGGCTGCCAAACAATCCAGGCTTTGTTGCCTCTCTGACGCAGAGGTGCATCGCCTATAGCTCATCAACTATGTAGGCTCGAGGAAGCCCTAAAAAAGGAAACCGGGAGGAAGCACACTCCTGACCTCTTAACCAGGTCGCCCCTTCGCGTTATGGTCAATGCAGTTGATACGCCTCAGGATAAAGTTTGTGAGTATAACACCAAGTTGGTGCAAGCAGGTGCTAGTATCCGATGTCTCTAGACGCGAGACATGGCTCGCGTTTCTGGATAGTATCAGTCATCAGCAGAGATAAATTCGGGGTGGTTAAGAGGCTGCCAAACAATCCAGGCTTTGTTGCTTCTCTGACGCGGAGGTGCATCACCTATAGCTAGTCAGCTATGGAGGCTCGAGGGAGCCCTAAAACAGGAAACCGGGAGGGAGCACACTCCTGACCTCTTAACCGGGTCACCCCTTCGCATTATGGTCAATGCAGTTCATACGCCTCAGGATAAAGTTTGTGAGTATAACACCAAGTTGGTGCAAGCAGGTGCTAGAATCCGATGTCTCTAGACGCGAGACATGGCTTGCGTTTCTGGATAGTATCCGTCATCAGTAGAGATAAATTCGGGGTGGTTAAGAGGCTGCCAAACAATCCAGGCTTCGTTGCCTCTCGAACGCGGAGGTGCATCGCCTATAGCTCGTCAGCTATGGAGGCTCGAGGGAGCCCTAAAACAGGAAACAGGGAGGAAGCACACTGATGACCTCTTAACCGGGTCGCCCCTCCGCATTATGGTCAAGCAGGTGCTTGGAAACCTATGGTTACAGAGTGCTATACAAGTCTCCCTTAAGATAAGATAAGATAGTATCTGATGTCTCTTGATGCGAGACATGGCTCGCGTTTCTGGATAGTATCCGTCATCTGTAGAGATAAATTTGGGGTGGTTAAGAGGCTGCCAATCAATCCAGGCTTCGTTGCCTCTCCGACGCGGAGATGCATCGCCTATAGCTCGTCAGCTAATGAGGCTCGAGGGAGCCCTAAAACAGGCAACAGAGAGGGAGTACACTCCTGACCTCTTAACCGGGTCGCCCCTTCGCATTATGGTCAATGCAGTTCATACGCCTCAGGATAAAGTTCGTGAGTATAACACCAAGTTGGTGCAAGCAGGTGCTAGTATCCGATGTCTGTAGACGCGAGACATGGCTCGCGTTTCTGGATAGTATCCGTCATCAGTAGAGATAATTTCGGGGTTGTTAAGAGGCTGCCAAACAATCCAGGCTTCGTTGCCTCTCGGACGCAGAGGTGCATCGCCTATAGCTCGTCAGCTATGGAGGCTCGAGGGAGCCCTAAAACAGGAAACCGGGAGGAAGCACATTCCTGAACTCTTAACCAGGTCGCCCCTTCGCATTATGGTCAATGCAGTTCATACGGCTCAGGATATAGTTTGTGAGTATAACACCAAGTTGGTGCAAGCAGGTGCTAGTAGTATCTGATGTCTCTAGACGCGAGACATGGCTCGCAATTCTGGATAGTATCCGTCGTCAGTAGATATAAATTCGGGGTAGTTAAGAGGCTGCCAAACAATCCAGGCTCCGTTGCCTCTCGGACGCGGAGGTGTATCGCCTATAGCTCGTCAGCTATGGAGGCTCGAGGGAGCCCTAAAACAGGAAACAGGGAGGGAGCACACTCTTGACCTCTTAACCGGGTCGCCCCTTTGCATTATGGTCAATGCAGTTCATACGCCTCAGGATAAAGTTCGTGAGTATAACACCAATTTGGTGCAAGCAGGTGCTAGTATCCGATGTTTCTAGACGCAAGACAGGGCTCGCAATTCTGGATAGTATCCGCCATCAGTAGAGATAAATTAGGGGTGGTTAAGAGGCTGCCAAACAATCCAGGCTTCATTGCCTCTCGGACGCAGAGGTGCATCGCCTATAGCTCATCAGCTATGGAGGCTCGAGGGAGCCCTAAAACAGGAAACAGGGAGGAAGCACACTCCTGACCTCTTAACCTGGTCGCCCCTCCGCATTATGGTCAAGCAGGTGCTTGGAATCCTATGGCTACAGACTGCTATACAAGTCTCCCTTAAGATAAGAGAAGATAAGATAGTATCCGATGTCTCTAGATGCGAGACATGGCTCGCGTTTCTGGATAGTATCCGTCATCAGTAGAGATAAATTCGGGGTGGTTAAGAGGCTGCCAAACAATCCAGGCTTTCTTGCCTCTCAGACGCAGAGGTGCATCGTCTATAGCTCGTCAGCTATGGAGGCTCGATCGAGCCCTAAAACAGGGAGGGAGCACACTCGTGACCTCTTAACCCGGTCGCCCATTCGAATTATGGTCAATGCAGTTCATACGCCTCAGGATAAAGTTCGTGAGAATAACACCAAGTTGGTGCAAGCAGGTGCTAGTATCCGATGTCTCTAGACGCGAGACATGGCTCGCGTTTCTGGATAGTATCCGTTTTCAGTAGAGATATTTTCGGGGTGGTTAAGAGGCTGCCAAACAATCCATGCTTCGTTGCCTCTCGGACGCAGAGGTGCATCGCCTATAGCTCATCAGCTATGGAGGCTCGAGGGAGCCCTAAAACAGGAAACAGGGAGGAAGCACACTCCTGACCTCTTAACCAGGTCGCCCCTACGCATTATGGTCAATGCAGTTCATACGCCTCAGGATAAAGTTGGTGAGTATAACACCAAGTTGGTGCAAGCAGGTGCTAGTATCTGATGTCTCTAGACGCGAAACATGGCTCGCGTTTCTGGATAGTATCCGTCATCAGTAGAGATAAATTCGGGGTGGTTAAGAGGCTGCCAAACAATCCAGGGTTCATTGCCTCTCGGACACGGAGGTGCATCGCCTATAGCTCGTCAGCTATGGAGGCTCGAGGGAGCCCTAAAACAGGAAACAGGGAGGGAGCACACTCCTGACCTCTTAACCGAGTCGCCCCTCCGCATTATGGTCAATGCAGTTCATACGCCTCAGGATAAAGTTTGTGAGTATAACACCAAGTTGGTGCAAGCAGGTGCTAGTATCCGATGTCTCTAGACGCGAGACATGGCTCACGTTTCTCAATAGTATCCGTCATCAGTAGAGATAAATTCGGGGTGGTTAAGAGGCTGCCAAACAATCCAGGCTTCGTTGCCTCTCGGACGCGGAGGTGCATTGCCTAAAGTTTGTCAGCTATGGAGGCTCGAGGGAGCCTTAAAACAGGAAACAGGGAGGGTGCACACTCCTGACCTCTTAACTGGGTCGCCCCTCCGCATTATGGTCAATGCAGTTCATACGCCTCAGGATAAAGTTTGTGAGTATAACACCAAGTTGGTGCAAGCAGGTGCTAGTATCCGATGTCTCTAGACGCTAAACATGGCTCGCATTTCTGGATAGTATCCATCATCAGTAGAGATAAATTCGGGGTGTTTAAGAGGCCGCCAAACAATCCAGGCGCTTCGTAGCCTCTCGGACGCGGAGGTGCATCGCCTATAGCTCATCAGCAATGGAGGCTCGAGGCAGCCCTAAAACAGGAAACAGGGAGGGAGCACACTCCTGACCTCTTAACCGGGTCGCACCTTCGCATTATGGTCAATGCAGTTTATACGCCTCAGGAGAAAGTTCGTGAGTATAACACCAAGTTGGTGCAAGCAGGTGCTAGTATCCGATGTCATTAGATGAGAGACATGGCTCGCGTTTCTGGATAGTATCCGTCATCAGTAGAGATAAATTCAGGGTGGTTAAGAAGCTGCCAAACAATCCAGGCTTCGTTGCATCTCGGACGCGGAGGTGCATCGCCTATAGCTCGGCAGCTATGGAGGCTCGAGGGAGCACTAAAACAGGAAACCGGGAGGGAGCACACTCCTGACCTCTTAACCCTGGGTCGCCCCTTCGCATTATGGTCAATGCAGTTCATATGCCTCAGGATAAAGTTTGTGAGTATAACACCAAGTTGGTGCAAGCAGGTGCTAGTATCCGATGTCTCTAGATGCAAGACATGGCTCGCGTTTCTGGATAGTATCCGTCATCAGTAGAGATAAATTCGGGGTGGTTAAGAGGCTGCCAAACAATCCAGGCTTCGTTGCCTCTCGGACGCGCAGGTGCATTGCCTATAGTTCGTCAGCTATGGAGGCTCGAGGGAGCCCTAAAACAGGAAACTGGGAGGGAGCACACTCCTGACCTCTTAACTGGGTCGCCCCTCTGCATTATGGTCAATGCAGTTAATACGCCTTAGGATAAAGTTTGTGAGTATAACACCAAGTTGGTGCAAGCAGGTGCAAGTATCCGATGTCTCTAGGAGCTAGACATGGCGCGCGTTTCTGGATAGTATCCGTCATCAGTAGAGATAAATTTGGGGTGGTTAAGAGGCTGCCAAACAATCCAGGCTTCGTTGCCTCTCGGACGCAGAGGTGCATCGCCTATAGGTCGTCAGCTATGGAGGCTCGAGGGAGCCCTAAAACAGGAAACCGGGAGGGAGCACACTCCTGACCTCTTAACCGGGTCACCCCTTTGCATTATGGTCAATGCAGTTCATACGCCTCAGGATAAATTTCGTGAGTATAACACCAAGTTGGTGCAAGCAGGTGCTAGTATCCAATGTCTCTAGACGCGAGACATGGCTCGCGTTTCTGGATAGTATCCGTCATCAGTAGAGATAAATTCTGGGTGGTTAAGAGGCTGCCAAACAATTCAGGTTTCGTTGCCTCTCGGACGCGGAGGTGCATCGCCTATAGCTCGTCAGCTATGTAGGCTCGAGGGAGCCCTAAAACAGGAAACCGGGTGGGAGTACACTCCTGACCTCTTAACCGGGTCGCCCCTTCGCATTATGGCAAATGCAGTTCATACGCCTCAGGATAAAGTTTGTGAGTATAACACCAAGTTGGTGCAAGCAGGTGCTAGTATCCGATGTCATTAGATGCGAGACATGGCTCGCGTTTCTGGATAATCTCCGTCATCAGTAGAGATAAATTCGGGGTGGTTAAGAGGCTGCCAAACAATTCAGGCTTCATTGCCTCTCGGACGCGGAGGTGCATCGCCTATAGCTCATCACCTATGGAGGCTCGAGGGAGCCCAAAAACAGGAAACCGGAAGGGAGCACACTCCTGACCTCTTAACCGGGTCGCCCCTCCGCATTATTGTCAATGCAGTTCATACGCCTCAGGATAAAGTTTATGAGTATAACACCAAGTTGGTGCAAGCAGGTGCTAGTATCCGATGTCTCTAGACGCAAGACATGGCTCGCGTTTCTGGATAGTATCCCTCATCAGTAGAGATAAATTCGGGGTGGTTAAGAGGCTGCCAAACAATCCAGGCTCCGTTGCCTCTCGGACGAGGAGGTGCATCGCCTATAGCTCGTCAGCTATGGAGGCTCGAGGGAGCCCTAAAACAGGAAACAGGGAGGGAGCACACTCCTGACCTATTAACCGGGTCACCCCTTCGCATTATTGTAAATGCAGTTCATACGCCTCAGGATAAAGTTTGTGAGTATAACACCAAGTTGGTGCAAGCAGGTGCTAGTATCCGATGTCTCTAGACGCGAGACATGGCTCGCGTTTCTGGATAGTATCCGTCATCAGCAGAGATAAATTCGGGGTGGTTAAGAGGCTGCCAAACAAACCAGGCTTTCTTGCCTCTCAGACGCAGAGGTGCATCGCCTATAGCTCGTCAGCTATGGAGGCTCGAGGGAGCCCTAAAACAGGAAACAGGGAGGAAGCACACTCATGACCTCTTAACCGGGTCGCCCCTCCGCATTATGGTCAAGCAGGTGCTTGGAAACCTATGGTTACAGAGTGCTATACAAGTCTCCCTTAAGATAAGATAAGATAAGATTGTATCCGATGTCTCTAGATGCGAGACATGGCTCGCGTTTCTGGATAGTATCCGTCATCAGTAGAGATAAATTCGGGGTGGTTAAGAGGCTGCCAATCAATCCAGGCTTCGTTGCCTCTCCGACGCGGAGATGCATCACCTATAGCTCGTCAGCTAATGAGGCTCGAGGGAGCCCTAAAACAGGCAACAGAGAGGGAGTACACTCCTGACCTCTTAACCGGGTCGCCCCTTCGCATTATGGTCAATGCAGTTCATACGCCTCAGGATAAAGTTTGTGAGTATAACACCAAGTTGGTGCAAGCAGGTGCTAGTATCCGATGTCTGTAGACGCGAGACATGGCTCGCGTTTCTGGATAGTATCCGTCATCAGTAGAGATAATTTCGGGGTTGTTAAGAGGCTGCCAAACAATCCAGGCTTCGTTGCCTCTCGGACGCAGAGGTGCATCGCCTATAGTTCGTCAGCTATGGAGGCTCGAGGGAGCCCTAAAACAGGAAACCGGGAGGAAGCACATTCCTGGCCTCTTAACCAGGTCGCCCCTTCGCATTATGGTCAATGCAGTTCATACGGCTCAGGATATAGTTTGTGAGTATAACACCAAGTTGGTGCAAGCAGGTGCTAATGTCTCTAGACGCGAGACATGGCTCGCAATTCTGGATAGTATCCGTCGTCAGTAGATATAAATTCGGGGTAGTTAAGAGGCTGCCAAACAATCCAGGCTCCGTTGCCTCTCGGACGCGGAGGTTCATCGCCTATAGCTCGTCAGCTATGGAGGCTCGATGGAGCCCTAAAACAGGAAACAGGGAGGGAGCACACTCTTGACCTCTTAACCGGGTCGCCCCTTTGCATTATGGTCAATGCAGTTCATACGCCTCAGGATAAAGTTCGTGAGTATAACACCAATTTGGTGCAAGCAGGTGCTAGTATCCGATGTTTCTAGACGCGAGACAGGGCTCGCAATTCTGGATAGTATCCGCCATCAGTAGAGATAAATTAGGGGTGGTTAAGAGGCTGCCAAACAATCCAGGCTTCATTGCCTCTCGGACGCAGAGGTGCATCGCCTATAGCTCATCAGCTATGGAGGCTCGAGGGAGCACTAAAACAGGAAACAGGGAGGAAGCACACTCCTGACCTCTTAACCGGGTCGCCCCTCCGCATTATGGTCAAGCAGGTGCTTGGAAACCTATGGCTACAGAGTGCTATACAAGTCTCCCTTAAGATAAGATAAGATAGTATCCGATGTCTCTAGATGCGAGACATGGCTCGCGTTTCTGGATAGTATCCGTCATCAGTAGAGATAAATTCGGGGTGGTTAAGAGGCTGCCAATCATTCCAGGCTTTGTTGCCTCTCCGACGCGGAGGTGCATCGCCTATAGCTCGTCAGCTATGGAGGCTCGAGGGAGCCCTAAACAGGCAACAGAGAGGGAGTACACTCCTGACCTCTTAACCTGGTCGCCCCTTCGCATTATGGTCAATGCAGTTCATACGCCTCAGGATAAAGTTTGTGAGTATAATACCAAGTTGGTGCAAGCAGGTGCTAGTATCCGATGTCTCTAGACGCGAGACATGGCTCGCGTTTCTGGATAGTATCCGTCATCAGTAGAGATAATTTCGGGGTGGTTAAGAGGCTGCCAAACAAGCCAGGCTTCGTTGCCTCTCAGACGCAGAGGTGCATCGCCTATAGCTCGTCAGCTATGGAGGCTCGAGGGAGCCCTAAAACAGGAAACCGGGAGGAAGCACATTCCTGACCTCTTAACAAGGTTGCCCCTTCGCATTATGATCAATGCAGTTCATACGCCTCAGGATAAAGTTTGTGAGTATAACACCAAGTTGGTGCAAGCAGGTGCTAGTATCCGTTGTCTCTAGACGCAAGACATGGGTCGCGTTTCTGGATAGTATCCGTCATCAGTAGATAAATTCGGGGTGGTTAAGAGGCTGCCAAACAATCCAGGCTTTGTTGCCTCTCCGACGCGGAGGTGCATCGCCTATAGCTCATCAGCTATGGAGGCTCGAGGAGCCCTAAAACATGCAACAGGGAGGGAGTACACTCCTGACCTCTTAACCGGGTCGCCCCTTCGCATTATGGTCAATGCAGTTCATACGCCTCAGGATAAAGTTTGTGAGTATAACACCAAGTTGGTGCAAGCAGGTGCTAGTATCCGATGTCTCTAGACGCAAGACATGGCTCGCGTTTCTGGATAGTATCCGTCATCAGTAGAGATATTTTCGGGGTGGTTAAGAGGCTGCCAAACATTCCAGGCTCCGTTGCCTCTAGGACGCGGAGGTGCATCGCCTATAGCTCATCAGCTATGGAGGCTCGAGGGAGCCCTAAAACAGGAAACAGGGAGGGAGCACACTCCTGACCTCTTAACCGGGTCACCCCTTCGCGTTATGGTAAATGCAGTTCATACGCCTCAGGATAAAGTTTGTGAGTATAACACCAAGTTGGTGCAAGCAGGTGCAAGCAGGTGCTAGTATCCGATGTCTCTAGACGCGAGACATGGCTCGCGTTTCTGGATAGTATCCGTCATCAGCAGAGATAAATTCGGGGTGGTTAAGAGGCTGCTAAACAATCCAGGCTTTCTTGCCTCTCAGACGCAGAGGTGCATCGCCTATAGCTCGTCAGCTATGGAGGCTCGATCGAGCCCTAAAACAGGGAGGGAGCACACTCGTGACCTCTTAACCCGGTCGCCCATTCGAATTATGGTCAATGCAGTTCATACGCCTCAGGATAAAGTTCGTGAGTATAACACCAAGTTGGTGCAAGCAGGTGCTAGTATCCGATGTCTCTAGACGCGAGACATGGCTCGCGTTTCTGGATAGTATCCGTCATCAGTATAGATAAATTTGGGGTGGTTAAGAGGCTGCTAAACAATCCAGGCTTCGTTGCCTCTCCGACGCAGAGGTGCATCGCCTATAGCTCGTCAGCTATGGAGGCTCGAGGGAGCCCTAAAACATGCAACAGGGAGGGAGTACACTCCTGACCTCTTAACCGGGTCGCCCCTTCGCATTATGGTATATGCAGTTCATACGCCTCAGGATAAAGTTTGTGAGTATAATACCAATTTGGTGCAAGCAGGTGCTAGTATCCGATGTCTCTAGACGCGAGACATGGCTCGCGTTTCTGGATAGTATCCGTCATCAGTAGAGATATTTTAGGGGTGGTTAAGAGGCTGCCAAACAATCCAGGCTTCGTTGCCTCTCGGACGCAGAGGTGCATCGCCTATAGCTCATCAGCTATGGAGGCTCGAGGGAGCCCTAAAACAGGAAACCGGGAGGAAGCACACTCCTGACCTCTTAACCAGGTCGCCCCTACGCATTATGGTCAATGCAGTTCATACGCCTCAGGATAAAGTTGGTGAGTATAACACCAAGTTGGTGCAAGCAGGTGCTAGTATCCGATGTCTCTAGACGCGAAACATGGCTCGCGTTTCTGGATAGTATCCGTCATCAGTAGAGATAAATTCGGGGTGGTTAAGAGGCTGCCAAACAATCCAGGGTTCATTGCCTCTCGGACGCGGAGGTGCATCGCCTATAGCTCATCAGCTATGGTGGCTCGAGGGAGCCCTAAAACAGGAAACAGGGAGGGAGCACACTCCTGACCTCTTAACCGGGTCGCACCTTCGCATTATGGTCAATGCAGTTTATACGCCTCAGGAGAAAGTTCGTGAGTATAACACCAAGTTGGTGCAAGCAGGTGCTAGTATCCGATGTCATTAGATGCGAGACATGGCTCGCGTTTCTGGATAGTATCCGTCATCAGTAGAGATAAATTCAGGGTGGTTAAGAAGCTGCCAAACAATCCAGGCTTCGTTGCATCTCGGACGCGGAGGTGCATCGCCTATAGCTCGTCAGCTATGGAGGCTCGAGGGAGCACTAAAACAGGAAACCGGGAGGGAGCACACTCCTGACCTCTTAACCCTGGGCCGCCCCCTCGCATTATGGTCAATGCAGTTCATTTGCCTCAGGATAAAGTTTGTGAGTATAACACCAAGTTGGTGCAAGCAGGTGCTAGTATCCGATGTCTCTAGATGCAAGACATGGCTCGCGTTTCTGGATAGTATCCGTCATCAGTAGAGATAAATTCGGGGTGGTTAAGAGGCTGCCAAACAATCCAGGCTTCGTTGCCTCTCGGACGCGCAGGTGCATTGCCTATAGTTCGTCAGCTATGGAGGCTCGAGGGAGCCCTAAAACAGGAAACTGGGAGGGAGCACACTCCTGACCTCTTAACTGGGTCGCCCCTCTGCATTATGGTCAATGCAGTTAATACGCCTTAGGATAAAGTTTGTGAGTATAACACCAAGTTGGTGCAAGCAGGTGCAAGTATCCGATGTCTCTAGACGCGAGACATGGCTCGCGTTTCTGGATAGTATCCGTCATCAGTAGAGATAAATTTGGGGTGGTTAAGAGGCTGCCAAACAATCCAGGCTTCGTTGCCTCTCGGACGCAGAGGTGCATCGCCTATAGGTCGTCCGCTATGGATGCTCGAGGGAGCCCTAAAACAGGAAACCGGGAGGGAGCACACTCCTGACTTCTTAACCGGGTCACCCCTTTGCATTATGGTCAATGCAGTTCATACGCCTCAGGATAAATTTCGTGAGTATAACACCAAGTTGGTGCAAGCAGGTGCTAGTATCCAATGTCTCTAGACGCGAGACATGGCTCGCGTTTCTGGATAGTATCCGTCATCAGTAGAGATAAATTCTGGGTGGTTAAGAGGCTGCCAAACAATTCAGCCTTCGTTGCCTCTCGGACGCGGAGGTGCATCGCCTATAGCTCGTCAGCTATGTAGGCTCGAGGGAGCCCTAAAACAGGAAACCGGGTGGGAGTACACTCCTGACCTCTTAACCGGGTCGCCCCTTCGCATTATGGCAAATGCAGTTCATACGCCTCAGGATAAAGTTTGTGAGTATAACACCAAGTTGGTGCAAGCAGGTGCTAGTATCCGATGTCATTAGATGCGAGACATGGCTCGCGTTTCTGGATAATCTCCGTCATCAGTAGAGATAAATTCGGGGTGGTTAAGAGGCTGCCAAACAATTCAGGCTTCATTGCCTCTCGGACGCGGAGGTGCATCGCCTATAGCTCATCACCTATGGAGGCTCGAGGGAGCCCAAAAACAGGAAACCGGAAGGGAGCACACTCCTGACCTCTTAACCGGGTCGCTCCTTCGCATTATGGTCAATGCAGTTCATACGCCTCAGGATAAAGTTTGTGAGTATAACACCAAGTTGATGCAAGCAGGTGCTAGTATCCGATGTCTCTAGACGCAAGACATGGCTCGCGTTTCTGGATAGTATCCGTCATCAGTAGATATAAATTCGGGGTGGTTAAGAGGCTGCCAAACAATTCAGGCTTCGTTGCCTCTCGGACGCGGAGGTGCATCGCCTATAGCTCATCAGCTATGGAGGCTCGAGGGTGCCCTAAAACAGGAAACACGGAGGGAGCACACTCCTGACCTCTTAACCGGGTCGCCCCTCCGCATTATTGTCAATGCAGTTCATACGCCTCAGGATAAAGTTTATGAGTATAACACCAAGTTGGTGCAAGCAGGTGCTAGTATCCGATGTCTCTAGACGCGATACATGGCTCACGTTTCTGGATAGTATCCGTCATCAGCAGAGATAAATTCGGGGTGGTTAAGAGGCTGCCAAACAAACCAGGCTTTCTTGCCTCTCAGACGCAGAGGTGCATCGCCTATAGCTCGTCAGCTATGGAGGCTCGAGGGAGCCCTAAAACAGGAAACAGGGAGGAAGCACACTCATGACCTCTTAACCGGGTCGCCCCTCCGCATTATGGTCAAGCAGGTGCTTGGAAACCTATGGTTACAGAGTGCTATACAAGTCTCCCTTAAGATAAGATAAGATAAGATAAGATAGTATCCGATGTCTCTAGATGCGAGACATGGCTCGCGTTTCTGGATAGTATCCGTCATCAGTAGAGATAAATTCGGGGTGGTTAAGAGGCTGCCAATCAATCCAGGCTTCGTTGCCTCTCCGACGCGGAGATACATCGCCTATAGCTCGTCAGCTAATGAGGCTCGAGGGAGCCCTAAAACAGGCAACAGAGAGGGAGTACACTCCTGACCTCTTAACCGGGTCGCCCCTTCGCATTATGGTCAATGCAGTTCATACGCCTCAGGATAAAGTTTGTGAGTATAACACCAAGTTGGTGCAAGCAGGTGCTAGTATCCGATGTCTGTAGACGCGAGACATGGCTCGCGTTTATGGATAGTATCCGTCATCAGTAGAGATAATTTCGGGGTTAAGAGGCTGCCAAACAATCCAGGCTTCGTTGCCTCTCGGACGCAGAGGTGCATCGCCTATAGCTCGTCAGCTATGGAGGCTCGAGGGAGCCCTAAAACCGGAAACCGGGAGGAAGCACATTCCTGGCCTCTTAACCAGGTCGCCCCTTCGCATTATGGTCAATGTAGTTCATACGGCTCAGGATATAGTTTGTGAGTATAACACCAAGTTGGTGCAAGCAGGTGCTAGTAGTATCTGATGTCTCTAGACGCGAGACATGGCTCGCAATTCTGGATAGTATCCGTCGTCAGTAGATATAAATTCGGGGTAGTTAAGAGGCTGCCAAACAATCCAGGCTCCGTTGCCTCTCGGACGGGGAGGTGCATCGCCTATAGCTCGTCAGCTATGGAGGCTCGAGGGAGCCCTAAAACAGGAAACAGGGAGGGAGCACACTCTTGACCTCTTAACCGGGTCGCCCCTTTGCATTATGGTCAATGCAGTTCATACGCCTCAGGATAAAGTTCGTGAGTATAACACCAATTTGGTGCAAGCAGGTGCTAGTATCCGATGTTTCTAGACGCGAGACAGGGCTCCCAATTCTGGATAGTATCCGCCATCAGTAGAGATAAATTAGGGGTGGTTAAGAGGCTGCCAAACAATCCAGGCTTCATTGCCTCTCGGACGCAGAGGTGCATCGCCTATAGCTCATCAGCTATGGAGGCTCGAGGGAGCCCTAAAACAGGAAACAGGGAGGAAGCACACTCCTGACCTCTTAACCGGGTCGCCCCTCCGCATTATGGTCAAGCAGGTGCTTGGAAACCTATGGCTACAGAGTGCTATACAAGTCTCCCTTAAGATAAGATAGTATCCGATGTCTCTAGATGCGAGACATGGCTCGCGTTTCTGGATAGTATCCGTCATCAGTAGAGATAAATTCGGGGTGGTTAAGAGGCTGCCAATCAATCCAGGCTTTGTTGCCTCTCCGACGCGGAGGTGCATCGCCTATAGCTCGTCAGCTATGGAGGCTCGAGGGAGCCCTAAACAGGCAACAGAGAGGGAGTACACTCCTGACCTCTTAACCGGGTCGCCCCTTCGCATTATGGTCAATGCAGTTCATACGCCTCAGGATAAAGTTTGTGAGTATAATACCAAGTTGGTGCAAGCAGGTGCTAGTATCCGATGTCTCTAGACGCGAGACATGGCTCGCGTTTCTGGATAGTATCCGTCATCAGTAGAGATAATTTCGGGGTGGTTAAGAGGCTGCCAAACAAGCCAGGCTTCGTTGCCTCTCAGACGCAGAGGTGCATCGCCTATAGCTCGTCAGCTATGGAGGCTCGAGGGAGCCCTAAAACAGGAAACCGGGAGGAAGCACATTCCTGACCTCTTAACAAGGTTGCCCCTTCGCATTATGGTCAATGCAGTTCATACGCCTCAGGATAAAGTTTGTGAGTATAACACCAAGTTGGTGCAAGCAGGTGCTAGTATCCGTTGTCTCTAGACGCAAGACATGGGTCGCGTTTCTGGATAGTATCCGTCATCAGTAGAGATAAATTCGGGGTGGTTAAGAGGCTGCCAAACAATACAGGCTTTGTTGCCTCTCCGACGCGGAGGTGCATCGCCTATAGCTCGTCAGCTATGGAGGCTCGAGGAGCCCTAAAACATGCAACAGGGAGGGAGTACACTCCTGACCTCTTAACCGGGTCGCCCCTTCGCATTATGGTCAAAGCAGTTCATACGCCTCAGGATAAAGTTTGTGAGTATAACACCAAGTTGGTGCAAGCAGGTGCTAGTATCCGATGTCTCTAGACGCAAGACATGGCTCGCGTTTCTGGATAGTATCCGTCATCAGTAGATATAAATTCGGGGTGGTTAAGAGGCTGCCAAACAATTCAGGCTTCGTTGCCTCTTGGACGCGGAGGTGCATCGCCTATAACTCGTCAGCTATGGAGGCTCGATCGAGCCCTAAAACAGTAAACAGGGAGGGAGCACACTCCTGACCTCTTAACCGGGTCGCCCCTTCGCATTATGGTAAATGCAGTTCATACTCCTCAGGATAAAGTTTATGAGTATAACACCAAGTTGGTGCAAGCAGGTGCTAGTATCCGATGTCTCTAGACGCAAGACATGGATCGCGTTTCTGGATAGTATCCGTCATCAGTAGATATAAATTCGGGGTGGTTAAGAGGCTGCCAAACAATTCAGGCTTCGTTGCCTCTTGGACGCGGAGGTGCATCGCCTATAGCTCGTCAGCTATAGAGGCTCGAGGGTGCCCTAAAACAGGAAACACGGAGGGAGCACACTCCTGACCTCTTAACCGGGTCGCCCCTCCGCATTATTGTCGATACAGTTCATACGTCTCAGGATAAAGTTTGTGAGTATAACACCAAGTTGGTGCAAGCAGGTGCTAGTATCCGATGTCTCTAGACTGAGGTAATATAGATTTTTGGTCAAGTTATGTTCCCTAGCGCGTACCCCACCGACTCCATGTACGAGTTAAAGTGCATGTAACTTCCCTCCTGTACCAGCTATGAAGACGCAAATACGTTTGCGTCCAACGTTAACATGTCCTCTTTCAGACCCACCATGAATGGGTTGAATGGTCCGTTCCTAAGTATGCTATGCCAACGTCTTTTTGTAGTGTACTCCTATGCTTTCCAGCCCTGGCTGAAGTAGGCCCTGAATCTCTGCCACCGAGCCTCCTTTCTGGCTTCTGACTGCAAGGGCCGACTTACTTCTAGCGCGGCCCTCCGTGCTCAGCTCAGCCTGCTGCCTGCCAAGATTGACTATAACCTTCGAGTTATCTGTTTCCCTCCCCGAAAATACATTCCTGCCTGCTAGCTTCAGTAAACATCCTTCCTCAGCTGCAGGGCTAAAGGGCCGACCTGTCTCTGTGCAAGTAATTCATAGCTTCTGTTGCCATGCTTCCATGGAAGGCCCCATGCAACCACGTATTCTCATACAGACACTCAGGCGCTTATACACGCACTCACAGCAAGTATAGAATAGCTTCTGCTCTAGAGACCTTTCTGCCCAGATAGCTTAGTTCCTAAACATCAGATATCAGATATGATAGAAGCACAAGTTGATCTGACATGCCAGACTTCTGTCTCTTTCCGTCAGTGTAAATGTCAAGTCCCCTGCACCCCTCCAATTACACGTCATGCAGCTGCGCGCGCATCCAAGCTTCCGATTTCTGCTGACATTGCAACATTTTCTGTTAGTGCCACCCATTCGTGACACCTATCCGTGATGATTCTAGCACACACCTCTAGTTCACGCCTCTTGATTACGCACTTGTACCACGTGTATATTGTTATCTTGTCCTCTCTCAGCTGTTACGCCTTCTATACTGTTTTCAATGGTGTACAATAAGTATATAAGCTATGTACTGTTAATAAATTGTAGCGCTCTATCCCTTCTGACACCCCTGTGGTGGTCAGAACATGATATCTTGGCCACGACCATTCCTTTTTAGGGAATAAAACCCCTTAGAACTCTAACACCACGGACTCTGTCTTTTTTCATCCGATCTGAGTTATTATTGATTAAGTACTTACCTGCATAGAAATTAAGAGAGTAAATTATTTATTTACATCATTTTGGCGCCCGAATAGGGACCCCTCCCCCACCTCACGCGCCGGTTGGCGCATTGCAAGCTCTGTCCCCTGCCATCAGTTAGAAGGACCATACGCGTACCGGCAGGATTTCCTGCATCTCCCTCTGACCCACGGAGGTGACGAAGACTGCGATCAGTGCCCAGACGAGGCGGTGAGGAGTGCGGAGGATCCCGACCAGAGCCTAGCCGAAAGAAGCAAGGTCCGAGGTGTCAAGAGGCCCACCAGTTTTCCGAAGTTTCCCGAAGTTTTCCGAAGTTTCGAGTCGAGTCCAGTCGAGTTTTCCGAGGCCTTCTGTTTTCCGTGCTTCCCGGTGAGTACCATTGCTGGGACGTATCTAGACGGGTTTGGGTACACAAGTCCGGTCTGCACTGTTTTTAGGCAGTGTATCTGTACTGTTTAGCAGTATATCTAGTATTCCGAATTTTTGAATTTCTGCACTGTTACAACGGTGTATCTGTACTGTTTAGCAGTACATCCGATATAGGGGGTAGTCATCTATGTCTCAAATGTCTTTTCATGTAATTAATGTCGTGGTATGAATGTGACTGTTTTTATGTGCATTATTGTGTTTTCTTGTATAACTAGTTAAATTCAGAATTAAGTATCAAGGATCGAGCATTTCAGTATCAAGTAGGCACAATGCCGTTTTTCAACAAGTTAAAACAGATAGGAACTAGGAAAGGGATGTTAGAGGAAGAAATCCCTATCCCCCCTAGGGACACTCCAGGTAACTTCATGTATCATAAACATGGCATAGACGCCATATTGTATCTAGAATTATGGACCGATTATACAAAGCACCTAGAGGAAAGATACCGATGGCCAGTTAACGGAACATGGGATGCCGAGTGCATCATAAAGGTAGAAGAGGCATTACGGAAAAAGAAAGCCAGACAATCCCAGAAAGACGCCATAGAATTTTGGCGTAAGGAATCACATAAACGTGCTGAAAGAGCACTTCGTAGAGAAGACAGACTTAAAGAATCAGAAAAGGCCCAAGAAAATGAATTAGTTATTGAAGGAATCCGAGTAAAATCAGAACAAATAGATCGCATCCGAAATAGCCAAGTGAACAGCATGTATCTTTTGGCCGAGGGTACACCTGACGCCATTTCAGAAATACCGAAAAATTTGCCGTCACCATTAGTTCCAACTAAAGTAATGCACAAGACTACTAAAGACATATTCCTAAATTCATACTTAGAGGATGTAGCACCAGCTTACACCAATCTGCCTGTCCGTGCCCTGCCTACTGACAGGGACGGAGGTGGCACTCCACCCCCAGGTCATGTTCCGCCGGTACCACAACAGACCTCCCCTGTTCCGCCAGCCCCGCCTCTTCCCGTACTCAAAACAGACCTACCGAAACCACGTCTACCAGATCCTACTAAAAGACAAATTCAATTACAGACTCCACACAGGGAGGATGCCCAAGCTTCCGCTTCAGGAGGTGCGACCGCGGGTTTTCAGACCCCGCCCTTAACGCACAGATTATCCCTAGGGGACTTGCGGAGTCCCACCGTGTACAAATCACCCCGTCTTGGTGCCCTCAAAGGACAACTTACAGTCTGCAGATATGATCCAGTACCCGGAAAAGAGGATAGAATGATGATGGCATCATTGCGGTTACGTGCCGCTACTGATTTTCTGTTAATGTTTTCCGGTATGAAAGAACACCTAGACAGAATCTACCGGTTTATACAGACTGGAAAGGATCCCGAAAGCATTAAAGATGCCTTGGAGCATCAGAAAGTTGATACTCAAGCATATATATTACGTTTCTTTATAAACTGCCTAATAAGAGAACGAGACAGGCCTGAGACAGACCAGGATGGAATAGAGGCACTCCACAAGTGGGGTCAAAATATATCGGAAGGTAAACATGATAGACAGAAGTGCATAGCCAGTATGTACAAGAAAATAAGAAAAACAGTAATAGAGATACATGAAAAAGAGAAAGACAAAGCTTCCTCCGAGGAGGAAGGAGAATCTGAAGAACCAGAAAAAACTGCAGGTACTATAGCATATGTAGGTAAGGGAACTTACCTTAGGAAGGGCATCCGTCCAGAAAGCAAGAGAGTTTTCTTCTCTGCCTTAACAAACCCGAATTCTGCTGAGCATCAGTTCCAGGAAACTGATAAAAGGCTCCGAGACCGAGTTGGGTACCACGTACTCAATTCTATGGATGAACAAGAACTAGCCCGATCAGCTGTATCATGGGCCGAAAATGCAGACATATATAATGATGATACCGTAGCACAGACATTTCTGAACCTCTCCCCCGACGAACAGAAATTAGCAGGTGTATACATGATTCAGCACCTTCTCATCAAATACAGAAAACACTATTCTGATCCAGGTCCCTTACACGAAACACTAGAAGCACTACTCATGGATAGATGGAGAGGCTTAAGCACCAAATTAATTCAAATAATTCTAGAACAGCGACACAGATATAATACCTTTGTGAGCTCTGAATACGTTCCCGCCCCACCTCCAGAAAGGAAAGTGTACCACATGCAATGCGGGGGTAGTATTGAAAGTCAGAACCCCTTACGAGAAGTACACCCAGTTATGGGTGAGGATAAGGTCTTGAAACGCGTGTATGTACACACGCCTCTGACTAAATTAGAACTGTTAGAAATGAAGAAATTAGTCCCGTGCCATGATAAAGACCCTGCAGGTTTCCACAGAGAGCTCAAAGACATGTTACTGATGGGAGACTACACAAATGATGATATCATGAAAATGTTGAAAGTATTATTGCCCACGGGCATATTCGAGAAATTAAAGGAAAAGGAATGGGAGGTGGGAGACACAAAGATTGCATGGGCAGAAATAGAGGACGAAGAAAAGAAACGGATCCCGGGGTTAGGCCTTGGGGACAAAACCAAAGCATTACCAGGTTTGATAGTACAGGTTCTACCAAGATTATTGACAACTAGAAAGGAAGATTGGGACGCCATCTCGTCCTGCAAACAGAAACATGATGAAGATACTAGTGACTTCTATTCAAGATTCGAGAAATGTTTTATTATCAATAGTGGCCTCAAGCCAAGTAGCGAGTCGTACCCGCATCTTTTTGTATCAAAGTTAGTCGAGAATTCCCTACCGTTAGTTAAAAATCGAGTGTACAAGGTCGAGAGTACATGGCAAGCAAACACGCCATCACAGATGTTACAAATGCTACAATATCACCAGAACAGAATTAGAGAAGAACAAGATCAGGAACAGAAACGTATGAAAGACACGAAGATGAAAATGTTAGTAGCACAAACGGTCCCAGCCGACAGTCACAGAAAGGGTGCGACCCAGACAAGTCACACTACAGCTCCCGTTAAAGGGACATGTAATTACTGCAAGCAGCCAGGTCACTACGTACACGAATGCCCAGTTCTGAAACATAACATAGCGACAGGTAAAACTAAAGAAAGACCGCATCCGCCTAGACAAGACCATAACCAGCATCAGACTTCACAGAATACACAGAATACACAGCCTATGCATGCTTCTTCGACTCCAGCACAGACAGTAGCGATACCACAGCCACAGCCTATTGCCGCGTCTCAGCAAGTCTCACAACAGATGTATCAGTATGCCCAGTCCGCTTATCCCAAATATTCCCGATATACATGAAACAGCCTCGAGAGGGAAGGTGGCTTGCCTCTTATTGAGATTCCTGTAGATCAAGAAGGTCCTTATGTACACAGTCAAGTATTGGGAAAAGACAGAAAGTTTTTAATTGACACAGGGGCAAGTCGCACTACAATCAGCCATGATGAAGTTCCAGGGGCACCCCTCTCAGGCTCACAAAATGTTTCCCTTGGTTTTTCAGGACAGCCTATTGTAAATGAAGTATCCGAACCAGTCCCCCTGGCTGTGGGTCCATTATCACGTATTACAGACTTGTTACTTACAAAATCATGCCCAGAAAATCTGTTAGGAATTAAAACATTGAAGGCTCTAGGAGCTATAATATGCTGTTCCCCGGAGGGAGTTAGACTCTTTCTGCGGGATTTCAAGGGTCATTATGTTCTGCGTGAATTTGATGTCAGATTGAAAAATGTACCAGATTACTTGTGGGCAAAAGGCCCAACTGATGTAGGCTGTATGCACATTACACCATACCGCGTTACACTCAAGGCAGGTGTTGTATTACCCAGAATCAGACAATACAAGTTACCACCCGATGCTGTAGTGGCTTTACTGAAAATCATTGAAGAGCTCATTGCCCAAGGAGTGGTCGTCGAGACCGACTCCAATATCTGTAATTCACCCATCATTCCGATTCTTAAACGTACTGATCCCAATGCACCGCCAGTATATCGGCTGGTGATTGATCTTCGAGAATTAAATAAATGCATTATTCCACAGTACCCTGTGGTCCCGGATATCTCATCCTTATTGACTGCCATTGATTCAGAAGCAACGTTCTTTACTGTAATTGATCTCAAGAACGCCTTCTTCAGCGTGCCTATTGATCCAGAGAGCCAATATCTCTTCGGATTCAGTTTAAATGGACGCAGCTTCAAATTTTCACGCGCACCTCAAGGATTCACAGAAAGCCCCAGCATCTATAGTCAAGCACTGAAAAGACAACTAGATTGTATTCAAATGCCAGTTAACACCGCTTTACTGCAATACGTCGATGATCTACTGATCACCGCACGAAGTGAGCCCGAATGTGAAAAAGCATCATCGACAGTTTTACATTTCCTGGCCGACAAGGGACACAAGGTGTCTCCTTCGAAGCTACAATTCTGTGTTCAGCAAGTTGTGTACTTGGGTCACTTGCTGTCCAAAGTGGGGAGACAGCTCACTCCCGATCGCATTCAGTTAATTGCAAATATGCCGCAACCCCAGACACAAAAGGAAGTGCGGGCCTTCATAGGCCTCACCTCGTACTGCAGACAATGGATTCCCCAGTATGCATTTCTAGCCAAGCCACTCATCCAGTTAACGACACAGGAGGCAGCGACTTCGACTGCCCTCCCTTGGACTCAGGAACATACACAAGCTTTTGAAGACTTAAAGAAAGCATTATGCCAAGCACCAGTTTTAGCAACACCATGTTACAGCAAATCGTTTACACTTTTTGTTACAGAACGTGATGGTACAGCGTTGTCTGTCCTCACTCAAGATCAAGCAGGTTCACATAAGCCTTGCGCTTATTTCTCAAGTACATTGGATTCAGTAGCCCAGGCACTCCCTGCGTGCTTAAAGTCAGTAGCAGCAACAGCGTTAGCAATAAGACAAAGTGATTCAATTGTTTTAGGTCATCAGTTGACAGTTCAAGTACCACACTCTGTAGAGGTTTTGTTAAACAGAACCCAGACTCAACACTTAACTATAGCACGACTGACAGGTTATGAATTAACACTATTCCAGCCACACATAGAAATCAGACGCTGCAGCATCCTGAACCCAGCAACACTGTTACCCACAAGTATGACAGATCCAGCCCCGCATGATTGTATAGAAATAATTAATGCAGTAACAAAGCCACGACGAGACTTAACAGATGTCCCACTGACAAATCCAGACCTGACACTTTATGTGGACGGTTCATGCATGAGAACAAGTACAGGAGAATTAGTGGCCGCGTATGCCGTGACCACTGAAACTGAAATTAAAGAAACACATCGTATTGACACACTGTCTGCTCAAGCAGCAGAGCTCATCGCTCTGACCCGAGCTTGTATTCTAGCCAAGAACAGAAATGTTAACATATACACTGATTCCCGTTATGCCTTCGGAGTTGTACACGACTTCGGAGTCCTCTGGCAAGAACGAGGTTTCCTGACCTCTCATGGGGCCAAGATTCAACATGGTCCCCTCATTCAAGCACTGTTAGAAGCAATACATTTGCCCTCGGGCATATCAGTCATGAAGTGTAAAGCACATACTAAAGTTACAGATTCCGTTTCCCAGGGTAACGACCTGGCAGACCAGACAGCAAAACATACAGCACTGACTCACACCCAGATTAATGATGTGACAAAGACGATAGTACCGACAAAGTGTATGACAGTTAGAGATCCCACCCTAGACGTAATCGATATCCAGACACATGCTACTCCAGATGAAATAAAGAAATGGACTGAACTAGGAGGGATTCAGACAGATCAAGGTTGGATGACGAAGGGAAAATCTATATGGTTTCTCCCCGACTCAATGGTTCAAGTCATGATAAATACAGCACATAGCCCGGCACATCTAGGAGAGAAAGCGATGTTAGACAGTTTACAAAATCTCTGGTACAACAAACACTTACGAGCAGCAGCAAAACAGAAAGTGCGTACTTGCATGATCTGTTGTCAGTTCAATCCAGGAAAAAGCGTCCCTGTAGAGCAAGGTGGATTTCATCCTCCCGATCACCCTTTTGAAGTCCTCCAGATGGATTATATCCAGATGAACAGTTGTCGAGGATTCAAATATGTCCTTGTAATTGTTTGTGCTCTGTCCCGTTGGACCGAAGCATACCCAGTTCCAGACTACACTGCTCCGACCACTGCCAGACAGTTGGTTCGTGAATTCTTCCCACGATACGGTTTGCCCCGTGTTGTGTATTCAGATAACGGACAGCCATTCTCGTCCGAGTTGATGAAACAGGTTTCCCTTTTGCTAGGATATCAGTGGAGGTTCCACTGTGTCCGACACCCCGAAGCAGCAGGCCTTGTAGAAAGGCATAATCAGACACTAAAAATCCGCCTTGCAAAGATCTGTCAGGAAAAGGGGGTCGACTGGATAGTCGCCCTGCCCGTGGCACTATTCTACATGAGGATGGTCGCCCATTCAAGATCAGGGCTATCTCCGTACGAAGTGGTCTTTGGCAGACCACCGAATATGTGGGGGACGCCCATTCCGAAGAAAATCACTGATGTTGATTGCAATATGTTGACAGATTACCTTGCCTCCTTGATGTCTGCACTCCAATCATGTCGTTCACAGGTTGCCGCAGCCTTTCCTGACAACACTGATGTAAAGCCGCACGAGGTCCGTCCTGGGGACCTGGTACTCGTCCGGAATTTCGACCGGAAAAATCCGTTGGAGCCCCGCTGGAAAGCACCGAAGACCGTCCTTCTCACCACGAGGACCGCCGTGAAGATAGAGGGGAGAAAGGGGTGGGTCCACACGCGTCATGTGAAGAAATTTTGTGGACTGAAACCTGATCGAGACTCGTCCACCCCCACCAAAGACTGTGTTGAGGAAAAAGACTTTACAGTATCCGAACGAGAAAAGACTCCCCAAGAACAATATCGTATGAAACTCCGATCTAGCAAGTCAGACAGTTTAATTGTTTAAGTCCTCCCCTAGGTGAATCGGTTAAATAGTTTCTGACATGTATCCCCTAGATCGAGATAGAGAGAGAGAGAGACAAGTCAAAAGAATTACATACTGCAAATCACTGCGTAGTCACTGTATAGTGACGTTGTTAATAATGTTTTTCCTAAGTGTTCTAATTATTATTGCCAGTATTCTGCTACCTATCTATTGGCCTATTTTCAGGCATGAACAATCTGTCTACAATGTCACTGCTGAACACACTTTTAGTGAACTTCCTGCACACGAACTCTCTTACAGACTTGCGCTGCGCAACAATACATTCATTAGTATGTTATACCACTCCCATCAGACAAATAATGCTACCGACTGTTGGATATGTGGCCGACTCCCTCCCTACCAGAATTACAAGGGAGCTCTGCCCCTCTTTCCGTACCCGTTCACTCACAATGGCTCCTGTGGTGCATGGTTTAAAATAATTAATTCCTTAGATCCTGATATTGCTGTTTTCGATGGGGGCTGGGTTTGGGGAAACCTGAACTTAGTCCTGCTCGACGTCTGTTACCCTGATAAAGAGGGACTTCCCACTCGAATAGGAACTGATCTAGAAAATGAAGTATATGGATTAGGTAATTACACAATTAGCCTTATGATCCTCACTGTTGAATCCGAAGCTGCTCCAGTTCTGCCCCATATGTTAGTATTACCAGTCACAGGTGAACTATGTGTTAGCAAGAAAGGTTCAGTACACGTAGGTCATAGTAAATGCACTACTGTGGTCAAATTCAGTGACCATGGTAAATCGTCCTTCAAAGCTATCAGTCACTCCTATTTTGTTTGCGGTCATACCGCATACATACGTTTGCCTCCAGATTGGGATGGTACCTGTTATATTGCATTCCTTCTGCCACCTGTTTTTCTAGCTCCCCCTGATTACCATAGAAATACGAATCTAGTACAGAATAGACCCAAAAGAGATATTCCACTTGTCGACTACACAGAAACGGCATGGGAACAGTACACTGATTTCAATAAAGGATTCTTTTTCTTTTTAGGACCTGTCCAAAACAGTAAATTAATACGCAGATTAACCAGAACACTTGAAGCTGTAGTACATGAAACTGCCTCCGCCTTAGGTAACTTAACAGAGGAGCAATCTGCTATGCGGGTTGTTGTCCTTCAAAATCGTCTTGTAATTGACGTCATCTTGGCAGATAGAGGTGGAGCCTGTAAGGTCATCGGGTCAAGTTGCTGTGTTTTCATTCCACAAAACGCACCATCTGTCTATCAAGCTATTACCCGTCTGCATAAAATTGCAAATCAGATACATCAGAATCCAGGCACCTGGACTTGGTCCGGTTGGTTCTGGACAACGTTATCCGCTTGGGGATGGAAGATCTTATCATTCCTAGGCATTGGCCTTGTTATAGTATTCAGCTGCTGCCTGTGCCTACAGTGTGGGCCAGCGATATGTGGATTGTGTGCCACATCGTGCATTGAACATTCTAGTTTTCTCTCAAACAGTCAAAGAAAGAAAGATGAACATATAATGTTACAAGAACAGACTGATCGATTCATGAGGATCGATATATCATGAAGGGTCCGTAGGGAACAAGGAGGGAATGAGGTAATATAGATTTTTGGTCAAGTTATGTTCCCTAGCGCGTACCCCACCGACTCCATGTACGAGTTAAAGTGCATGTAACTTCCCTCCTGTACCAGCTATGAAGACGCAAATACGTTTGCGTCCAACGTTAACATGTCCTCTTTCAGACCCACCATGAATGGGTTGAATGGTCCGTTCCTAAGTATGCTATGCCAACGTCTTTTTGTAGTGTACTCCTATGCTTTCCAGCCCTGGCTGAAGTAGGCCCTGAATCTCTGCCACCGAGCCTCCTTTCTGGCTTCTGACTGCAAGGGCCTCTGCCCAGGCTGCCCCCGTACCCGTGAACTCCGACTTACTTCTAGCGCGGCCCTCCGTGCTCAGCTCAGCCTGCTGCCTGCCAAGATTGACTATAACCTTCGAGTTATCTGTTTCCCTCCCCGAAAATACATTCCTGCCTGCTAGCTTCAGTAAACATCCTTCCTCAGCTGCAGGGCTAAAGGGCCGACCTGTCTCTGTGCAAGTAATTCATAGCTTCTGTTGCCATGCTTCCATGGAAGGCCCCATGCCCCCACGTATTCTCATACAGACACTCAGGCGCTTATACACGCACTCACAGCAAGTATAGAATAGCTTCTGCTCTAGAGACCTTTCTGCCCAGATAGCTTAGTTCCTAAACATCAGATATCAGATATGATAGAAGCACAAGTTGATCTGACATGCCAGACTTCTGTCTCTTTCCGTCAGTGTAAATGTCAAGTCCCCTGCACCCCTCCAATTACACGTCATGCAGCTGCGCGCGCATCCAAGCTTCCGATTTCTGCTGACATTGCAACATTTTCTGTTAGTGCCACCCATTCGTGACACCTATCCGTGACGATTCTAGCACACACCTCTAGTTCACGCCTCTTGATTACGCACTTGTACCACGTGTATATTGTTATCTTGTCCTCTCTCAGCTGTTACGCCTTCTATACTGTTTTCAATGGTGTACAATAAGTATATAAGCTATGTACTGTTAATAAATTGTAGCGCTCTATCCCTTCTGACACCCCTGTGGTGGTCAGAACATGATATCTTGGCCACGACCATTCCTTTTTAGGGAATAAAACCCCTTAGAACTCTAACACCACAGACTCTGTCTTTTTTCATCCGATCTGAGTTATTATTGATTAAGTACTTACCTGCATAGAAATTAAGAGAGTAAATTATTTATTTACATCAAGACGCGAGACATGGCTCGCGTTTCTGGACAGTATCTGTCATCAGTAGAGATAAATTCGGGGTGGTTAAGAGGCTGCCAAACAATCCAGGCTCCGTTGCCTCTAGGACGCGGAGGTGCATCGCCTATAGCTCATCAGCTATGGAGGCTCGAGGGAGCCCTAAAACAGGAAACAGGGAGGGAGCACACTCCTGACCTCTTAACCGGGTCACCCCTTCGCGTTATGGTAAATGCAGTTCATACGCCTCAGGATAAAGTTTGTGAGTATAACACCAAGTTGGTGCAAGCAGGTGCTAGTATCCGATGTCTCTAGATGCAAGACATGGCTCGCGTTTCTGGATAGTATCCGTCATCAGTAGAGATAAATTCGGGGTGGTTAAGAGGCTGCCAAACAATCCAGGCTTCGTTGCCTCTCGGACGCGGAGGTGCATTGCCTATAGTTCGTCAGCTATGGAGGCTCGAGGGAGCCCTAAAACAGGAAACTGGGAGGGAGCACACTCCTGACCTCTTAACTGGGTCGCCCCTCTGCATTATGGTCAATGCAGTTCATACGCCTTAGGATAAAGTTTGTGAGTATAACACCAAGTTGGTGCAAGCAGGTGCTAGTATCCGATGTCTCTAGACGCGAGACATGGCTCGCGTTTCTGGATAGTATCCGTCATCAGTAGAGATAAATTTGGGGTGGTTAAGAGGCTGCCAAACAATCCAGGCTTCGTTGCCTCTCGGACGCAGAGGTGCATCGCCTATAGGTCGTCAGCTATGGAGGCTCGAGGGAGCCCTAAAACAGGAAACCGGGAGGGAGCACACTCCTGACCTCTTAACCGGGTCACCTCTTTGCATTATGGTCAATGCAGTTAATACTCCTCAGGATAAATTTCGTGAGTATAACACCAAGTTGGTGCAAGCAGGTGCTAGTATCCAATGTCTCTAGACGCGAGACATGGCTCGCGTTTCTGGATAGTATCCGTCATCAGTAGAGATAAATTCTGGGTGGTTAAGAGGCTGCCAAACAATCCAGGCTTCGTTGTCTCTCGGACGCGGAGGTGCATCGCCTATAGCTCGTCAGCTATGTAGGCTCGAGGGAGCCCTAAAACAGGAAACCGGGTGGGAGTACACTCCTGACCTCTTAAACGGGTCGCCCCTTCGCATTATGGCAAATGCAGTTCATACGCCTCAGGATAAAGTTTGTGAGTATAACACCAAGTTGGTGCAAGCAGGTGCTAGTATCTGATGTCTCTAGACGCGAGACATGGCTCGTGTTTCTGGATAGTATCCGTCATCAGTAGAGATAATTTCGGGGTGGTTAAGAGGCTGCCAAACAATTCAGGCTTCGTTGCCTCCCGGACGCAGATGTGCATCGCCTATAGCTCGTCATCTATGGAGGCTCGAGGGAGCCCTAAAACAGGAAACCGGGAGAAAGCACACTCCTGACCTCTTAACCAGGTCGCCCCTTCGCATTATGGTGAATGCAGTTCATACGCCTCAGGATAAAGTTCGTGAGTATAACACCAAGTTGGTGCAAGCAGGTGCTAGTATCCGATGTCTCTAGACGTGAGACATGGCTCGCATTTCTGGATAGTATCCGTCATCAGCAGAGATAAATTCGGGGTGGTTAAGAGGCTGCCAAACAATCCAGGCTTTGTTGCCTCTCGGACGGCGAGGTGCATCGCCTATAGCTTGTCACCTATGGAGGCTCGAGGGAGCCCTAAAACAGGAAACCGGGAGGGAGCACACTCCTGACCTCTTAACCGGGTCGCCCCTTCGCATTATGGTCAAGGCAGTTCATACGCCTTAGGATAAAGTTTGTGAGTATAACACCAAGTTGGTGCAAGCAGGTGCATGTCATTAGATGCGAGACATGGCTCGCGTTTCTGGATAATCTCCGTCATCAGTAGAGATAAATTCGGGGTGGTTAAGAGGCTGCCAAACAATTCAGGCTTCATTGCCTCTCGGACGCGGAGGTGCATCGCCTATAGCTCATCACCTACGGAGGCTCGAGGGAGCCCAAAAACAGGAAACCGGAAGGGAGCACACTCCTGACCTCTTAACCGGGTCGCTCCTTCGCATTATGGTCAATGCAGTTCATACGCCTCAGGATAAAGTTTGTGAGTATAACACCAAGTTGGTGCAAGCAGGTGCTAGTATCTGATGTCTCTAGACGCAAGACATGGCTCGCGTTTCTGGATAGTATCCGTCATCATTAGATATAAATTCGGGGTGGTTAAGAGGCTGCCAAACAATTCAGGCTTCGTTGCCTCTTGGACGCGGAGGTGCATCGCCTATAGCTCGTCAGCTATGGAGGCTCGAGGGTGCCCTAAAACAGGAAACACGGAGGGAGCACACTCCTGACCTCTTAACCGGGTCGCCCCTCCGCATTATTGTCAATGCAGTTCATACGCCTCAGGATAAAGTTTATGAGTATAACACCAAGTTGGTGCAAGCAGGTGCTAGTATCCGATGTCTCTAGACGCAAGACATGGCTCGCGTTTCTGGATAGTATCCGTCATCAGTAGATATAAATTCGGGGTGGTTAAGAGGCTGCCAAACAATCCAGGCTCCGTTGCCTCTCGGACGAGGAGGTGCATCGCCTATAGCTCGTCAGCTATGGAGGCTCGAGGGAGCCCTAAAACAGGAAACAGGGAGGGAGCACACTCCTGACCTATTAACCGGGTCACCCCTTCGCATTATGGTAAATGCAGTTCATACGCCTCAGGATAAAGTTTGTGAGTATAACACCAAGTTGGTGCAAGCAGTTGCTAGTATCCGATGTCTCTAGACGCGAGACATGGCTCGCGTTTCTGGATAGTATCCGTCATCAGCAGAGATAAATTCAGGGTGGTTAAGAGGCTGCCAAACAAACCAGGCTTTCTTGCCTCTCAGACGCAGAGGTGCATCGCCTATAGCTCGTCAGCTATGGAGGCTCGATCGAGCCCTAAAACAGGAAACAGGGAGGGAGCACACTCGTGACCTCTTAACCCGGTCGCCCCTTCGAATTATGGTCAATGCAGTTCATAAGCCTCAGGATAAAGTTTGTGAGTATAACACCAAGTTGGTGCAAGCAGGTGCTAGTATCCGATGTCTCTAGATGCGAGACATGGCTCGCGTTTCTGGATAGTATCCATCATCAGTAGAGATAATTTCGGGGTGGTTAAGAGGCTGCCAAACAATCCAGGCTTCGTTGCCTCTCGGACGCGGAGGTGCATCGCCTACAACTCGTCAGCTATGGAGGCTCGATCGAGCCCTAAAACAGGAAACAGGGAGGGAGCACACTCCTGACCTCTTAACCGGGTCGCCACTTCGCATTATGGTCATTGCAGTTCATACGCCTCAGGACAAATTTCGTGAGTATAACGCCAAGTTGGTGCAAACAGGCGCTAGTATCTGATGTCCCTAGACGCGAGACATGGTTTTGCGTTTCTGGATAGTATCCGTAATCAGTAGCGATAAATTCCGAGTGGTTAATAGGCTGCCAAACAATCCAGGCTTCGTTGCCTCTCTGACGCAGAAGTGCATCGCCTATAGCTCGTCAACTATGGAGGCTCGAGGGAGCCCTAAAAAAGGAAACCGGGAGGAAGCACACTCCTGACCTCTTAACCAGGTCGCCCCTTCGCATTATGGTCAATGCAGTTCATACGCCTCAGGATAAAGTTTGTGAGTATAACACCAAGTTGGTGCAAGCAGGTGCTAGTATCCGATGTCATTAGATGCGAGACATGGCTCGCGTTTCTGGATAATCTCCGTCATCAGTAGAGATAAATTCGGGGTGGTTAAGAGGCTGCCAAACAATTCAGGCTTCGTTGCCTCTCGGACGCGGAGGTGCATCGCCTATAGCTCATCACCTATGGAGGCTCGAGGGAGCCAAAAAACAGGAAACCGGGAGGGAGCACACTCCTGACCTCTTAACCGGGTCCCTCCTTCGCATTATGGTCAATGCAGTTCATACGCCTCAGGATAAAGTTTGTGAGTATAACACCAAGTTGGTGCAAGCAGGTGCTAGTATCCGATGTCTCTAGACGCAAGACATGGCTCGCGTTTCTGGATAGTATCCGTCATCAGTAGATATAAATTCGGGGTGGTTAAGAGGCTGCCAAACAATCCAGGCTCCGTTGCCTCTCGGACGCGGAGGTGCATCGCCTATAGCTCGTCAGCTATGGAGGCTCGAGGGAGCCCTAAAACAGGAAACCGGGAGGGAGCACACTCCTGACCTCTTAACCGGGTCCCCCCTTCGCATTATGGTCAATGCAGTTCATACGCCTCAGGATAAAGTTTGTGAGTATAACACCAAGCTGGTGCAAGCAGGTGCTAGTATCCGATGTCTCTAGACGCAAGACATGGCTCGCGTTTCTGGATAGTATCCATCATCAGTAGATATAAATTCGGGGTGGTTAAGAGGCTGCCAAACAATTCAGGCTTCGTTGCCTCTTGGACGCGGAGGTGCATCGCCTATAGCTCGTCAGCTATGGAGGCTCGAGGGTGCCCTAAAACAGGAAACACGGAGGGAGCACACTCCTGACCTCTTAACCGGGTCGCCCTTCCGCATTATTGTCAATGCAGTTCATACGCCTCAGGATAAAGTTTGTGAGTATAACACCAAGTTGGTGCAAGCAGGTGCTAGTATCCGATGTCTCTAGACGCGAGACATGGCTCGCGTTTCTGGATAGTATCCGTCATCAGTAGAGATAATTTCGGGGTGGTTAAGAGGCTGCCAAACAAACCAGGCTTTCTTGCCTCTCAGACGCAGAGGTGCATCGCCTATAGCTCGTCAGCTATGGAGGCTCGAGGGAGCCCTAAAACAGGAAACAGGGAGGAAGCACACTCATGACCTCTTAACCGGGTCGCCCCTCCGCATTATGGTCAAGCAGGTGCTTGGAAACCTATGGTTACAGAGTGCTATACAAGTCTCCCTTAAGATAAGATAAGATAAGATTGTATCCGATGTCTCTAGATGCGAGACATGGCTCGCGTTTCTGGATAGTATCCGTCATCAGTAGAGATAAATTCGGGGTGGTTAAGAGGCTGCCAATCAATCCAGGCTTCGTTGCCTCTCCGACGCGGAGATGCATCGCCTATAGCTCGTCAGCTAATGAGGCTCGAGGGAGCCCTAAAACAGGCAACAGAGAGGGAGTACACTCCTGACCTCTTAACCGGGTCGCCCCTTCGCATTATGGTCAATGCAGTTCATACGCCTCAGGATAAAGTTTGTGAGTATAACACCAAGTTGGTGCAAGCAGGTGCTAGTATCCGATGTCTGTAGACGCGAGACATGGCTCGCGTTTCTGGATAGTATCCGTCATCAGTAGAGATAATTTCGGGGTTGTTAAGAGGCTGCCAAACAATCCAGGCTTCGTTGCCTCTCGGACGCAGAGGTGCATCGCCTATAGTTCGTCAGCTATGGAGGCTCGAGGGAGCCCTAAAACAGGAAACCGGGAGGAAGCACATTCCTGGCCTCTTAACCAGGTCGCCCCTTCGCATTATGGTCAATGCAGTTCATACGGCTCAGGATATAGTTTGTGAGTATAACACCAAGTTGGTGCAAGCAGGTTCTAATGTCTCTAGACGCGAGACATGGCTCGCAATTCTGGATAGTATCCGTCGTCAGTAGATATAAATTCGGGGTAGTTAAGAGGCTGCCAAACAATCCAGGCTCCGTTGCCTCTCGGGCGCGGAGGTGCATCGCCTATAGCTCGTCAGCTATGGAGGCTCGATGGAGCCCTAAAACAGGAAACAGGGAGGGAGCACACTCTTGACCTCTTAACCGGGTCGCCCCTTTGCATTATGGTCAATGCAGTTCATACGCCTCAGGATAAAGTTCGTGAGTATAACACCAATTTGGTGCAAGCAGGTGCTAGTATCCGATGTTTCTAGACGCGAGACAGGGCTCGCAATTCTGGATAGTATCCGCCATCAGTAGAGATAAATTAGGGGTGGTTAAGAGGCTGCCAAACAATCCAGGCTTCATTGCCTCTCGGACGCAGAGGTGCATCGCCTATAGCTCATCAGCTATGGAGGCTCGAGGGAGCACTAAAACAGGAAACAGGGAGGAAGCACACTCCTGACCTCTTAACCGGGTCGCCCCTCCGCATTATGGTCAAGCAGGTGCTTGGAAACCTATGGCTACAGAGTGCTATACAAGTCTCCCTTAAGATAAGATAAGATAAGATTGTATCCGATGTCTCGAGATGCGAGACATGGCTCGCGTTTCTGGATAGTATCCGTCATCAGTAGAGATAAATTCGGGGTGGTTAAGAGGCTGCCAATCAATCCAGGCTTCGTTGCCTCTCCGACGCGGAGATGCATCGCCTATAGCTCGTCAGCTAATGAGGCTCGAGGGAGCCCTAAAACAGGCAACAGAGAGGGAGTACACTCCTGACCTCTTAACCGGGTCGCCCCTTCGCATTATGGTCAATGCAGTTCATACGCCTCAGGATAAAGTTTGTGAGTATAACACCAAGTTGGTGCAAGCAGGTGCTAGTATCCGATGTCTGTAGACGCGAGACATGGCTCGCGTTTCTGGATAGTATCCGTCATCAGTAGAGATAATTTCGGGGTTGTTAAGAGGCTGCCAAACAATCCAGGCTTCGTTGCCTCTCGGACGCAGAGGTGCATCGCCTATAGTTCGTCAGCTATGGAGGCTCGAGGGAGCCCTAAAACAGGAAACCGGGAGGAAGCACATTCCTGGCCTCTTAACCAGGTCGCCCCTTCGCATTATGGTCAATGCAGTTCATACGGCTCAGGATATAGTTTGTGAGTATAACACCAAGTTGGTGCAAGCAGGTTCTAATGTCTCTAGACGCGAGACATGGCTCGCAATTCTGGATAGTATCCGTCGTCAGTAGATATAAATTCGGGGTAGTTAAGAGGCTGCCAAACAATCCAGGCTCCGTTGCCTCTCGGGCGCGGAGGTGCATCGCCTATAGCTCGTCAGCTACGGAGGCTCGATGGAGCCCTAAAACAGGAAACAGGGAGGGAGCACACTCTTGACCTCTTAACCGGGTCGCCCCTTTGCATTATGGTCAATGCAGTTCATACGCCTCAGGATAAAGTTCGTGAGTATAACACCAATTTGGTGCAAGCAGGTGCTAGTATCCGATGTTTCTAGACGCGAGACAGGGCTCGCAATTCTGGATAGTATCCGCCATCAGTAGAGATAAATTAGGGGTGGTTATGAGGCTGCCAAACAATCCATGCTTCATTGCCTCTCGGACGCAGAGGTGCATCGCCTATAGCTCATCAGCTATGGAGGCTCGAGGGAGCACTAAAACAGGAAACAGGGAGGAAGCACACTCCTGACCTCTTAACCGGGTCGCCCCTCCGCATTATGGTCAAGCAGGTGCTTGGAAACCTATGGCTACAGAGTGCTATACAAGTCTCCCTTAAGATAAGATAAGATAGTATCCGATGTCTCTAGATGCGAGACATGGCTCGCGTTTCTGGATAGTATCCGTCATCAGTAGGGATAAATTCGGGGTGGTTAAGAGGCTGCCAATCAATCCAGGCTTTGTTGCCTCTCCGACGCGGAGGTGCATCGCCTATAGCTCGTCAGCTATGGAGGCTCGAGGGAGCCCTAAACAGGCAACAGAGAGGGAGTACACTCCTGACCTCTTAACCGGGTCGCCCCTTCGCATTATGGTCAATGCAGTTCATACGCCTCAGGATAAAGTTTGTGAGTATAATACCATGTTGGTGCAAGCAGGTGCTAGTATCCGATGTCTCTAGACGCGAGACATGGCTCGCGTTTCTGGATAGTATCCGTCATCAGTAGAGATAATTTCGGGGTGGTTAAGAGGCTGCCAAACAAGCCAGGCTTCGTTGCCTCTCAGACGCAGAGGTGCATCGCCTATAGCTCGTCAGCTATGGAGGCTCGAGGGAGCCCTAAAACAGGAAACCGGGAGGAAGCACATTCCTGACCTCTTAACAAGGTTGCCCCTTCGCATTATGATCAATGCAGTTCATACGCCTCAGGATAAAGTTTGTGAGTATAACACCAAGTTGGTGCAAGCAGGTGCTAGTATCCGATGTCTCTAGACGCAAGACATGGCTCGCGTTTCTGGATAGTATCCGTCATCAGTAGAGATAAATTCGGGGTGGTTAAGAGGCTGCCAAACAATCCAGGCTTTGTTGCCTCTCCGACGCGGAGGTGCATCGCCTATAGCTCATCAGCTATGGAGGCTCGAGGAGCCCTAAAACATGCAACAGGGAGGGAGTACACTCCTGACCTCTTAACCGGGTCGCCCCTTCGCATTATGGTCAATGCAGTTCATACGCCTCAGGATAAAGTTTGTGAGTATAACACCAAGTTGGTGCAAGCAGGTGCTAGTATCCTATGTCTCTAGACGCAAGACATGGCTCGCGTTTCTGGATAGTATCCGTCATCAGTAGATATAAATTCGGGGTGGTTAAGAGGCTGCCAAACAATTCAGGCTTCGTTGCCTCTTGGACGCGGAGGTGCATCGCCTATAACTCGTCAGCTATGGAGGCTCGATCGAGCCCTAAAACAGTAAACAGGGAGGGAGCACACTCCTGACCTCTTAACCGGGTCGCCCCTCCGCATTATGGTCAATGCAGTTCATACGCCTCAGGATAAAGTTTGTGAGTATAACACCAAGTTGGTGCAAGCAGGTGCTAGTATCCGATGTCTCTAGACGCGAGACATGGCTCACGTTTCTCAATAGTATCCGTCATCAGTAGAGATAAATTCGGGGTGGTTAAGAGGCTGCCAAACAATCCAGGCTTCGTTGCCTCTCGGACGCGGAGGTGCATTGCCTAAAGTTTGTCAGCTATGGAGGCTCGAGGGAGCCTTAAAACAGGAAACAGGGAGGGTGCACACTCCTGACCTCTTAACTGGGTCGCCCCTCCGCATTATGGTCAATGCAGTTCATACGCCTCAGGATAAAGTTTGTGAGTATAACACCAAGTTGGTGCAAGCAGGTGCTAGTATCCGATGTCTCTAGACGCTAAACATGGCTCGCATTTCTGGATAGTATCCATCATCAGTAGAGATAAATTCGGGGTGTTTAAGAGGCTGCCAAACAATCCAGGCGCTTCGTTGCCTCTCGGACACGGAGGTGCATCGCCTATAGCTCATCAGCTATGGAGGCTCGAGGGAGCCCTAAAACAGGAAACAGGGAGGGAGCACACTCCTGACCTCTTAACCGGGTCGCACCTTCGCATTATGGTCAATGCAGTTTATACGCCTCAGGAGAAAGTTCGTGCGTATAACACCAAGTTGGTGCAAGCAGGTGCTAGTATCCGATGTCATTAGATGCGAGACATGGCTCGCGTTTCTGGATAGTATCTGTCATCAGTAGAGATAAATTCAGGGTGGTTAAGAAGCTGCCAAACAATCCAGGCTTCGTTGCATCTCGGACGCGGAGGTGCATCGCCTATAGCTCGTCAGCTATGGAGGCTCGAGGGAGCACTAAAACAGGAAACCGGGAGGGAGCACACTCCTGACCTCTTAACCCTGGGCCGCCCCTTCGCATTATGGTCAATGCAGTTCATATGCCTCAGGATAAAGTTTGTGAGTATAACACCAAGTTGGTGCAAGCAGGTGCTAGTATCCGATGTCTCTAGATGCAAGACATGGCTCGCGTTTCTGGATAGTATCCGTCATCAGTAGAGATAAATTCGGGGTGGTTAAGAGGCTGCCAAACAATCCAGGCTTCGTTGCCTCTCGGACGCGCAGGTGCATTGCCTATAGTTCGTCAGCTATGGAGGCTCGAGGGAGCCCTAAAACAGGAAACTGGGAGGGAGCACACTCCTGACCTCTTAACTGGGTCGCCCCTCTGCATTATGGTCAATGCAGTTAATACGCCTTAGGATAAAGTTTGTGAGTATAACACCAAGTTGGTGCAAGCAGGTGCAAGTATCCGATGTCTCTAAACGCGAGACATGGCTCGCGTTTCTGGATAGTATCCGTCATCAGTAGAGATACATTTGGGGTGGTTAAGAGGCTGCCAAACAATCCAGGCTTCGTTGCCTCTCGGACGCAGAGGTGCATCGCCTATAGGTCGTCAGCTATGGATGCTCGAGGGAGCCCTAAAACAGGAAACCGGGAGGGAGCACACTCCTGACCTCTTAACCGGGTCACCCCTTTGCATTATGGTCAATGCAGTTCATACGCCTCAGGATAAATTTCGTGAGTATAACACCAAGTTGGTGCAAGCAGGTGCTAGTATCCAATGTCTCTAGACGCGAGACATGGCTCGCGTTTCTGGATAGTATCCGTCATCAGTAGAGATAAATTCTGGGTGGTTAAGAGGATGCCAAACAATTCAGGCTTCGTTGCCTCTCGGACGCGGAGGTGCATCGCCTATAGCTCGTCAGCTATGTAGGCTCGAGGGAGCCCTAAAACAGGAAACCGGGTGGGAGTACACTCCTGACCTCTTAACCGGGTCGCCCCTTCGCATTATGGCAAATGCAGTTCATACGCCTCAGGATAAAGTTCGTGAGTATAACACCAATTTGGTGCAAGCAGGTGCTAGTATCCGATGTTTCTAGATGCGAGACAGGGCTCCCAATTCTGGATAGTATCCGCCATCAGTAGAGATAAATTAGGGGTGGTTAAGAGGCTGCAAAACAATCCAGGCTTCATTGCCTCTCGGACGCAGAGGTGCATCGCCTATAGCTCATCAGCTATGGAGGCTCGAGGGAGCCCTAAAACAGGAAACAGGGAGGAAGCACACTCCTGACCTCTTAACCGGGTCGCCCCTCCGCATTATGGTCAAGCAGGTGCTTGGAAACCTATGGCTACAGAGTGCTATACAAGTCTCCCTTAAGATAAGATAAGATAAGATAGTATCCGATGTCTCTAGATGCGAGACATGGCTCGCGTTTCTGGATAGTATCCGTCATCAGTAGAGATAAATTCGGGGTGGTTAAGAGGCTGCCAATCAATCCAGGCTTTGTTGCCTCTCCGACGCGGAGGTGCATCGCCTATAGCTCGTCAGCTATGGAGGCTCGAGGGAGCCCTAAACAGGCAACAGAGAGGGAGTACACTCCTGACCTCTTAACCGGGTCGCCCCTTCGCATTATGGTCAATGCAGTTCATACGCCTCAGGATAAAGTTTGTGAGTATAATACCAAGTTGGTGCAAGCAGGTGCTAGTATCCGATGTCTCTAGACGCGAGACATGGCTCGCGTTTCTGGATAGTATCCGTCATCAGTAGAGATAATTTCGGGGTGGTTAAGAGGCTGCCAAACAAGCCAGGCTTCGTTGCCTCTCAGACGCAGAGGTGCATCGCCTATAGCTCGTCAGCTATGGAGGCTCGAGGGAGCCCTAAAACAGGAAACCGGGAGGAAGCACATTCCTGACCTCTTAACAAGGTTGCCCCTTCGCATTATGGTCAATGCAGTTCATACGCCTCAGGATAAAGTTTGTGAGTATAACACCAAGTTGGTGCAAGCAGGTGCTAGTATCCGTTGTCTCTAGACGCAAGACATGGGTCGCGTTTCTGGATAGTATCCGTCATCAGTAGAGATAAATTCGGGGTGGTTAAGAGGCTGCCAAACAATCCAGGCTTTGTTGCCTCTCCGACGCGGAGGTGCATCGCCTATAGCTCGTCAGCTATGGAGGCTCGAGGAGCCCTAAAACATGCAACAGGGAGGGAGTACACTCCTGACCTCTTAACCGGGTCGCCCCTTCGCATTATGGTCAAAGCAGTTCATACGCCTCAGGATAAAGTTTGTGAGTATAACACCAAGTTGGTGCAAGCAGGTGCTAGTATCCGATGTCTCTAGACGCAAGACATGGCTCGCGTTTCTGGATAGTATCCGTCATCAGTAGATATAAATTCGGGGTGGTTAAGAGGCTGCCAAACAATTCAGGCTTCGTTGCCTCTTGGACGCGGAGGTGCATCGCCTATAACTCGTCAGCTATGGAGGCTCGATCGAGCCCTAAAACAGTAAACAGGGAGGGAGCACACTCCTGACCTCTTAACCGGGTCGCCCCTTCGCATTATGGTAAATGCAGTTCATACTCCTCAGGATAAAGTTTATGAGTATAACACCAAGTTGGTGCAAGCAGGTGCTAGTATCCGATGTCTCTAGACGCAAGACATGGCTCGCGTTTCTGGATAGTATCCGTCATCAGTAGATATAAATTCGGGGTGGTTAAGAGGCTGCCAAACAATTCAGGCTTCGTTGCCTCTTGGACGCGGAGGTGCATCGCCTATAGCTCGTCAGCTATAGAGGCTCGAGGGTGCCCTAAAACAGGAAACACGGAGGGAGCACACTCCTGACCTCTTAACCGGGTCGCCCCTCCGCATTATTGTCAATGCAGTTCATACGTCTCAGGATAAAGTTTGTGAGTATAACACCAAGTTGGTGCAAGCAGGTGCTAGTATCCGATGTCTCTAGACGCGAGACATGGCTCGCGTTTCTGGACAGTATCTGTCATCAGTAGAGATAAATTCGGGGTGGTTAAGAGGCTGCCAAACAATCCAGGCTCCGTTGCCTCTAGGACGCGGAGGTGCATCGCCTATAGCTCATCAGCTATGGAGGCTCGAGGGAGCCCTAAAACAGGAAACAGGGAGGGAGCACACTCCTGACCTCTTAACCGGGTCACCCCTTCGCGTTATGGTAAATGCAGTTCATACGCCTCAGGATAAAGTTTGTGAGTATAACACCAAGTTGGTGCAAGCAGGTGCTAGTATCCGATGTCTCTAGATGCAAGACATGGCTCGCGTTTCTGGATAGTATCCGTCATCAGTAGAGATAAATTCGGGGTGGTTAAGAGGCTGCCAAACAATCCAGGCTTCGTTGCCTCTCGGACGCGGAGGTGCATTGCCTATAGTTCGTCAGCTATGGAGGCTCGAGGGAGCCCTAAAACAGGAAACTGGGAGGGAGCACACTCCTGACCTCTTAACTGGGTCGCCCCTCTGCATTATGGTCAATGCAGTTCATACGCCTTAGGATAAAGTTTGTGAGTATAACACCAAGTTGGTGCAAGCAGGTGCTAGTATCCGATGTCTCTAGACGCGAGACATGGCTCGCGTTTCTGGATAGTATCCGTCATCAGTAGAGATAAATTTGGGGTGGTTAAGAGGCTGCCAAACAATCCAGGCTTCGTTGCCTCTCGGACGCAGAGGTGCATCGCCTATAGGTCGTCAGCTATGGAGGCTCGAGGGAGCCCTAAAACAGGAAACCGGGAGGGAGCACACTCCTGACCTCTTAACTGGGTCACCTCTTTGCATTATGGTCAATGCAGTTAATACTCCTCAGGATAAATTTCGTGAGTATAACACCAAGTTGGTGCAAGCAGGTGCTAGTATCCAATGTCTCTAGACGCGAGACATGGCTCGCGTTTCTGGATAGTATCCGTCATCAGTAGAGATAAATTCTGGGTGGTTAAGAGGCTGCCAAACAATCCAGGCTTCGTTGCCTCTCGGACGCGGAGGTGCATCGCCTATAGCTCGTCAGCTATGTAGGCTCGAGGGAGCCCTAAAACAGGAAACCGGGTGGGAGTACACTCCTGACCTCTTAAACGGGTCGCCCCTTCGCATTATGGCAAATGCAGTTCATACGCCTCAGGATAAAGTTTGTGAGTATAACACCAAGTTGGTGCAAGCAGGTGCTAGTATCTGATGTCTCTAGACGCGAGACATGGCTCGTGTTTCTGGATAGTATCCGTCATCAGTAGAGATAATTTCGGGGTGGTTAAGAGGCTGCCAAACAATTCAGGCTTCGTTGCCTCCCGGACGCAGATGTGCATCGCCTATAGCTCGTCATCTATGGAGGCTCGAGGGAGCCCTAAAACAGGAAACCGGGAGAAAGCACACTCCTGACCTCTTAACCAGGTCGCCCCTTCGCATTATGGTGAATGCAGTTCATACGCCTCAGGATAAAGTTCGTGAGTATAACACCAAGTTGGTGCAAGCAGGTGCTAGTATCCGATGTCTCTAGACGTGAGACATGGCTCGCATTTCTGGATAGTATCCCTCATCAGCAGAGATAAATTCGGGGTGGTTAAGAGGCTGCCAAACAATCCAGGCTTTGTTGCCTCTCGGACGGCGAGGTGCATCGCCTATAGCTTGTCACCTATGGAGGCTCGAGGGAGCCCTAAAACAGGAAACCGGGAGGGAGCACACTCCTGACCTCTTAACCGGGTCGCCCCTTCGCATTATGGTCAAGGCAGTTCATACGCCTTAGGATAAAGTTTGTGAGTATAACACCAAGTTGGTGCAAGCAGGTGCTAGTATCCGATGTCATTAGATGCGAGACATGGCTCGCGTTTCTGGATAATCTCCGTCATCAGTAGAGATAAATTCGGGGTGGTTAAGAGGCTGCCAAACAATTCAGGCTTCATTGCCTCTCGGACGCGGAGGTGCATCGCCTATAGCTCATCACCTACGGAGGCTCGAGGGAGCCCAAAAACAGGAAACCGGAAGGGAGCACACTCCTGACCTCTTAACCGGGTCGCTCCTTCGCATTATGGTCAATGCAGTTCATACGCCTCAGGATAAAGTTTGTGAGTATAACACCAAGTTGGTGCAAGCAGGTGCTAGTATCCGATGTCTCTAGACGCAAGACATGGCTCGCGTTTCTGGATAGTATCCGTCATCAGTAGATATAAATTCGGGGTGGTTAAGAGGCTGCCAAACAATTCAGGCTTCGTTGCCTCTTGGACGCGGAGGTGCATCGCCTATAGCTCGTCAGCTATGGAGGCTCGAGGGTGCCCTAAAACAGGAAACACGGAGGGAGCACACTCCTGACCTCTTAACCGGGTCGCCCCTCCGCATTATTGTCAATGCAGTTCATACGCCTCAGGATAAAGTTTATGAGTATAACACCAAGTTGGTGCAAGCAGGTGCTAGTATCCGATGTCTCTAGACGCAAGACATGGCTCGCGTTTCTGGATAGTATCCGTCATCAGTAGATATAAATTCGGGGTGGTTAAGAGGCTGCCAAACAATCCAGGCTCCGTTGCCTCTCGGACGAGGAGGTGCATCGCCTATAGCTCGTCAGCTATGGAGGCTCGAGGGAGCCCTAAAACAGGAAACCGGGTGGGAGTACACTCCTGACCTCTTAACCGGGTCGCCCCTTCGCATTATGGCAAATGCAGTTCATACGCCTCAGGATAAAGTTTGTGAGTATAACACCAAGTTGGTGCAAGCAGGTGCTAGTATCCGATGTCATTAGATGCGAGACATGGCTCGCGTTTCTGGATAATCTCCGTCATCAGTAGAGATAAATTCGGGGTGGTTAAGAGGCTGCCAAACAATTCAGGCTTCATTGCCTCTCGGACGCGGAGGTGCATCGCCTATAGCTCATCTATGGAGGCTCGAGGGAGCCCAAAAACAGGAAACCGGAAGGGAGCACACTCCTGACCTCTTAACCGGGTCGCTCCTTCGCATTATGGTCAATGCAGTTCATACGCCTCAGGATAAAGTTTGTGAGTATAACACCAAGTTGATGCAAGCAGGTGCTAGTATCCGATGTCTCTAGACGCAAGACATGGCTCGCGTTTCTGGATAGTATCCGTCATCAGTAGATATAAATTCGGGGTGGTTAAGAGGCTGCCAAACAATCCAGGCTCCGTTGCCTCTCGGACGCGGAGGTGCATCGCCTATAGCTCGTCAGCTATGGAGGCTCGAGGGAGCCCTAAAACAGGAAACAGGGAGGGAGCACACTCCTGACCTCTTAACCGGGTCCCCCCTTCGCATTATGGTCAATGCAGTTCATACGCCTCAGGATAAAGTTTGTGAGTATAACACCAAGCTGGTGCAAGCAGGTGCTAGTATCATATGTCTCTAGACGCAAGACATGGCTCACGTTTCTGGATAGTATCCGTCATCAGTAGATATAAATTCGGGGTGGTTAAGAGGCTGCCAAACAATTCAGGCTTCGTTGCCTCTCGGACGCGGAGGTGCATCGCCTATAGCTCGTCAGCTATGGAGGCTCGAGGGTGCCCTAAAACAGGAAACACGGAGGGAGCACACTCCTGACCTCTTAACCGGGTCGCCCCTCCGCATTATTGTCAATGCAGTTCATACGCCTCAGGATAAAGTTTATGAGTATAACACCAAGTTGGTGCAAGCAGGTGCTAGTATCCGATGTCTCTAGACGCGATACATGGCTCACGTTTCTGGATAGTATCCGTCATCAGCAGAGATAAATTCGGGGTGGTTAAGAGGCTGCCAAACAAACCAGGCTTTCTTGCCTCTCAGACGCAGAGGTGCATCGCCTATAGCTCGTCAGCTATGGAGGCTCGAGGGAGCCCTAAAACTGGAAACAGGGAGGAAGCACACTCATGACCTCTTAACCGGGTCGCCCCTCCGCATTATGGTCAAGCAGGTGCTTGGAAACCTATGGTTACAGAGTGCTATACAAGTCTCCCTTAAGATAAGATAAGATAAGATAGTATCCGATGTCTCTAGATGCGAGACATGGCTCGCGTTTCTGGATAGTATCCGTCATCAGTAGAGATAAATTCGGGGTGGTTAAGAGGCTGCCAATCAATCCAGGCTTCGTTGCCTCTCCGACGCGGAGATGCATCGCCTATAGCTCGTCAGCTAATGAGGCTCAAGGGAGCCCTAAAACAGGCAACAGAGAGGGAGTACACTCCTGACCTCTTAACCGGGTCGCCCCTTCGCATTATGGTCAATGCAGTTCATACGCCTCAGGATAAAGTTTGTGAGTATAACACCAAGTTGGTGCAAGCAGGTGCTAGTATCTGATGTCTGTAGACGCGAGACATGGCTCGCGTTTATGGATAGTATCCGTCATCAGTAGAGATAATTTCGGGGTTGTTAAGAGGCTGCCAAACAATCCAGGCTTCGTTGCCTCTCGGACGCAGAGGTGCATCGCCTATAGCTCGTCAGCTATGGAGGCTCGAGGTAGCCCTAAAACAGGAAACCGGGAGGAAGCACATTCCTGGCCTCTTAACCAGGTCGCCCCTTCGCATTATGGTCAATGTAGTTCATACGGCTCAGGATATAGTTTGTGAGTATAACACCAAGTTGGTGCAAGCAGGTGCTAGTAGTATCTGATGTCTCTAGACGCGAGACATGGCTCGCAATTCTGGATAGTATCCGTCGTCAGTAGATATAAATTCGGGGTAGTTAAGAGGCTGCCAAACAATCCAGGCTCCGTTGCCTCTCGGACGGGGAGGTGCATCGCCTATAGCTCGTCAGCTATGGAGGCTCGAGGGAGCCCTAAAACAGGAAACAGGGAGGGAGCACACTCTTGACCTCTTAACCGGGTCGCCCCTTTGCATTATGGTCAATGCAGTTCATACGCCTCAGGATAAAGTTCGTGAGTATAACACCAATTTGGTGCAAGCAGGTGCTAGTATCCGATGTTTCTAGATGCGAGACAGGGCTCCCAATTCTGGATAGTATCCGCCATCAGTAGAGATAAATTAGGGGTGGTTAAGAGGCTGCCAAACAATCCAGGCTTCATTGCCTCTCGGACGCAGAGGTGCATCGCCTATAGCTCATCAGCTATGGAGGCTCGAGGGAGCCCTAAAACAGGAAACAGGGAGGAAGCACACTCCTGACCTCTTAACCGGGTCGCCCCTCCGCATTATGGTCAAGCAGGTGCTTGGAAACCTATGGCTACAGAGTGCTATACAAGTCTCCCTTAAGATAAGATAAGATAAGATAGTATCCGATGTCTCTAGATGCGAGACATGGCTCGCGTTTCTGGATAGTATCCGTCATCAGTAGAGATAAATTCGGGGTGGTTAAGAGGCTGCCAATCAATCCAGGCTTTGTTGCCTCTCCGACGCGGAGGTGCATCGCCTATAGCTCGTCAGCTATGGAGGCTCGAGGGAGCCCTAAACAGGCAACAGAGAGGGAGTACACTCCTGACCTCTTAACCGGGTCGCCCCTTCGCATTATGGTCAATGCAGTTCATACTCCTCAGGATAAAGTTTGTGAGTATAATACCAAGTTGGTGCAAGCAGGTGCTAGTATCCGATGTCTCTAGACGCGAGACATGGCTCGCGTTTCTGGATAGTATCCGTCATCAGTAGAGATAATTTCGGGGTGGTTAAGAGGCTGCCAAACAAGCCAGGCTTCGTTGCCTCTCAGACGCAGAGGTGCATTGCCTATAGCTCGTCAGCTATGGAGGCTCGAGGGAGCCCTAAAACAGGAAACCGGGAGGAAGCACATTCCTGACCTCTTAACAAGGTTGCCCCTTCGCATTATGGTCAATGCAGTTCATACGCCTCAGGATAAAGTTTGTGAGTATAACACCAAGTTGGTGCAAGCAGGTGCTAGTATCCGTTGTCTCTAGACGCAAGACATGGGTCGCGTTTCTGGATAGTATCCGTCATCAGTAGAGATAAATTCGGGGTGGTTAAGAGGCTGCCAAACAATCCAGGCTTTGTTGCCTCTCCGACGCGGAGGTGCATCGCCTATAGCTCGTCAGCTATGGAGGCTCGAGGAGCCCTAAAACATGCAACAAGGAGGGAGTACACTCCTGACCTCTTAACCGGGTCGCCCCTTCGCATTATGGTCAAAGCAGTTCATACGCCTCAGGATAAAGTTTGTGAGTATAACACCAAGTTGGTGCAAGCAGGTGCTAGTATCCGATGTCTCTAGACGCAAGACATGGCTCGCGTTTCTGGATAGTATCCGTCATCAGTAAATATAAATTCGGGGTGGTTAAGAGGCTGCCAAACAATTCAGGCTTCGTTGCCTCTTGGACGCGGAGGTGCATCGCCTATAACTCGTCAGCTATGGAGGCTCGATCGAGCCCTAAAACAGTAAACAGGGAGGGAGCACACTCCTGACCTCTTAACCGGGTCGCACCTTCGCATTATGGTAAATGCAGTTCATACTCCTCAGGATAAAGTTTATGAGTATAACACCAAGTTGGTGCAAGCAGGTGATAGTATCCGATGTCTCTAGACGCAAGACATGGCTCGCGTTTCTGGATAGTATCCGTCATCAGTAGATATAAATTCGGGGTGGTTAAGAGGCTGCTAAACAATTCAGGCTTCGTTGCCTCTTGGACGCGGAGGTGCATCGCCTATAGCTCGTCAGCTATAGAGGCTCGAGGGTGCCCTAAAACAGGAAACACGGAGGGAGCACACTCCTGACCTCTTAACCGGGTCGCCCCTCCGCATTATTGTCAATGCAGTTCATACGTCTCAGGATAAAGTTTGTGAGTATAACACCAAGTTGGTGCAAGCAGGTGCTAGTATCCGATGTCTCTAGACGCGAGACATGGCTCGCGTTTCTGGACAGTATCTGTCATCAGTAGAGATAAATTCGGGGTGGTTAAGAGGCTGCCAAACAATCCAGGCTCCGTTGCCTCTAGGACGTGGAGGTGCATCGCCTATAGCTCATCAGCTATGGAGGCTCGAGGGAGCCCTAAAACAGGAAACAGGGAGGGAGCACACTCCTGACCTCTTAACCGGGTCACCCCTTCGCGTTATGGTAAATGCAGTTCATACGCCTCAGGATAAAGTTTGTGAGTATAACACCAAGTTGGTGCAAGCAGGTGCTAGTATCCGATGTCTCTAGATGCAAGACATGGCTCGCGTTTCTGGATAGTATCCGTCATCAGTAGAGATAAATTCGGGGTGGTTAAGAGGCTGCCAAACAATCCAGGCTTCGTTGCCTCTCGGACGCGGAGGTGCATTGCCTATAGTTCGTCAGCTATGGAGGCTCGAGGGAGCCCTAAAACAGGAAACTGGGAGGGAGCACACTCCTGACCTCTTAACTGGGTCGCCCCTCTGCATTATGGTCAATGCAGTTCATACGCCTTAGGATAAAGTTTGTGAGTATAACACCAAGTTGGTGCAAGCAGGTGCTAGTATCCGATGTCTCTAGACGCGAGACATGGCTCGCGTTTCTGGATAGTATCCGTCATCAGTAGAGATAAATTTGGGGTGGTTAAGAGGCTGCCAAACAATCCAGGCTTCGTTGCCTCTCGGACGCAGAGGTGCATCGCCTATAGGTCGTCAGCTATGGAGGCTCGAGGGAGCCCTAAAACAGGAAACCGGGAGGGAGCACACTCCTGACCTCTTAACCGGGTCACCTCTTTGCATTATGGTCAATGCAGTTAATACTCCTCAGGATAAATTTCGTGAGTATAACACCAAGTTGGTGCAAGCAGGTGCTAGTATCCAATGTCTCTAGACGCGAGACATGGCTCGCGTTTCTGGATAGTATCCGTCATCAGTAGAGATAAATTCTGGGTGGTTAAGAGGCTGCCAAACAATCCAGGCTTCGTTGCCTCTCGGACGCGGAGGTGCATCGCCTATAGCTCGTCAGCTATGTAGGCTCGAGGGAGCCCTAAAACAGGAAACCGGGTGGGAGTACACTCCTGACCTCTTAAACGGGTCGCCCCTTCGCATTATGGCAAATGCAGTTCATACGCCTCAGGATAAAGTTTGTGAGTATAACACCAAGTTGGTGCAAGCAGGTGCTAGTATCTGATGTCTCTAGACGCGAGACATGGCTCGTGTTTCTGGATAGTATCCGTCATCAGTAGAGATAATTTCGGGGTGGTTAAGAGGCTGCCAAACAATTCAGGCTTCGTTGCCTCCCGGACGCAGATGTGCATCGCCTATAGCTCGTCATCTATGGAGGCTCGAGGGAGCCCTAAAACAGGAAACCGGGAGAAAGCACACTCCTGACCTCTTAACCAGGTCGCCCCTTCGCATTATGGTGAATGCAGTTCATACGCCTCAGGATAAAGTTCGTGAGTATAACACCAAGTTGGTGCAAGCAGGTGCTAGTATCCGATGTCTCTAGACGTGAGACATGGCTCGCATTTCTGGATAGTATCCGTCATCAGCAGAGATAAATTCGGGGTGGTTAAGAGGCTGCCAAACAATCCAGGCTTTGTTGCCTCTCGGACGGCGAGGTGCATCGCCTATAGCTTGTCACCTATGGAGGCTCGAGGGAGCCCTAAAACAGGAAACCGGGAGGGAGCACACTCCTGACCTCTTAACCGGGTCGCCCCTTCGCATTATGGTCAAGGCAGTTCATACGCCTTAGGATAAAGTTTGTGAGTATAACACCAAGTTGGTGCAAGCAGGTGCTAGTATCCGATGTCATTAGATGCGAGACATGGCTCGCGTTTCTGGATAATCTCCGTCATCAGTAGAGATAAATTCGGGGTGGTTAAGAGGCTGCCAAACAATTCAGGCTTCATTGCCTCTCGGACGCGGAGGTGCATCGCCTATAGCTCATCACCTACGGAGGCTCGAGGGAGCCCAAAAACAGGAAACCGGAAGGGAGCACACTCCTGACCTCTTAACCGGGTCGCTCCTTCGCATTATGGTCAATGCAGTTCATACGCCTCAGGATAAAGTTTGTGAGTATAACACCAAGTTGGTGCAAGCAGGTGCTAGTATCCGATGTCTCTAGACGCAAGACATGGCTCGCGTTTCTGGATAGTAACCGTCATCAGTAGATATAAATTCGGGGTGGTTAAGAGGCTGCCAAACAATTCAGGCTTCGTTGCCTCTTGGACGCGGAGGTGCATCGCCTATAGCTCGTCAGCTATGGAGGCTCGAGGGTGCCCTAAAACAGGAAACACGGAGGGAGCACACTCCTGACCTCTTAACCGGGTCGCCCCTCCGCATTATTGTCAATGCAGTTCATACGCCTCAGGATAAAGTTTATGAGTATAACACCAAGTTGGTGCAAGCAGGTGCTAGTATCCGATGTGTCTAGACGCAAGACATGGCTCGCGTTTCTGGATAGTATCCGTCATCAGTAGATATAAATTCGGGGTGGTTAAGAGGCTGCCAAACAATCCAGGCTCCGTTGCCTCTCGGACGAGGAGGTGCATCGCCTATAGCTCGTCAGCTATGGAGGCTCGAGGGAGCCCTAAAACAGGAAACGGGGAGGGAGCACACTCCTGACCTATTAACCGGGTCACCCCTTCGCATTATGGTAAATGCAGTTCATACGCCTCAGGATAAAGTTTGTGAGTATAACACCAAGTTGGTGCAAGCAGTTGCTAGTATCCGATGTCTCTAGACGCGAGACATGGCTCGCGTTTCTGGATAGTATCCGTCATCAGCAGAGATAAATTCAGGGTGGTTAAGAGGCTGCCAAACAAACCAGGCTTTCTTGCCTCTCAGACGCAGAGGTGCATCGCCTATAGCTCGTCAGCTATGGAGGCTCGATCGAGCCCTAAAACAGGAAACAGGGAGGGAGCACACTCGTGACCTCTTAACCCGGTCGCCCCTTCGAATTATGGTCAATGCAGTTCATAAGCCTCAGGATAAAGTTTGTGAGTATAACACCAAGTTGGTGCAAGCAGGTGCTAGTATCCGATGTCTCTAGATGCGAGACATGGCTCGCGTTTCTGGATAGTATCCATCATCAGTAGAGATAATTTCGGGGTGGTTAAGAGGCTGCCAAACAATCCAGGCTTCGTTGCCTCTCGGACGCGGAGGTGCATCGCCTACAACTCGTCAGCTATGGAGGCTCGATCGAGCCCTAAAACAGGAAACCGGGAGGGAGCACACTCCTGACCTCTTAACCGGGTCGCCCCTTCGCATTATGGTCATTGCAGTTCATACGCCTCAGGACAAATTTCGTGAGTATAACGCCAAGTTGGTGCAAACAGGCGCTAGTATCTGATGTCCCTAGACGGGAGACATGGTTTTGCGTTTCTGGATAGTATCCGTAATCAGTAGCGATAAATTCCGAGTGGTTAATAGGCTGCCAAACAATCCAGGCTTCGTTGCCTCTCTGACGCAGAGGTGCATCACCTATAGCTCGTCAACTATGGAGGCTCGAGGGAGCCCTAAAAGAGGAAACCGGGAGGAAGCACACTCCTGACCTCTTAACCAGGTCGCCCCTTCGCATTATGGTCAATGCAGTTCATACGCCTCAGGATAAAGTTTGTGAGTATAACACCAAGTTGGTGCAAGCAGGTGCTAGTATCCGATGTCTCTAGACGCGAGACATGGCTCGCGTTTCTGGATAGTATCAGTCATCAGCAGAGATAAATTCGGGGTGGTTAAGAGGCTGCCAAACAATCCAGGCTTCGTTGCCTCTCGGATGCAGAGGTGCATCGCCTATAGGTCGTCAGCTATGGATGCTCGAGGGAGCCCTAAAACAGGAAACCGGGAGGGAGCACACTCCTGACCTCTTAACCGGGTCACCCCTTTGCATTATGGTCAATGCAGTTCATACGCCTCAGGATAAATTTCGTGAGTATAACACCAAGTTGGTGCAAGCAGGTGCTAGTATCCAATGTCTCTAGACGCGAGACATGGCTCGCGTTTCTGGATAGTATCCGTCATCAGTAGAGATAAATTCTGGGTGGTTAAGAGGCTGCCAAACAATTCAGGCTTCGTTGCCTCTCGGACGCGGAGGTGCATCGCCTATAGCTCGTCAGCTATGTAGGCTCGAGGGAGCCCTAAAACAGGAAACCGGGTGGGAGTACACTCCTGACCTCTTAACCGGGTCGCCCCTTCGCATTATGGCAAATGCAGTTCATACGCCTCAGGATAAAGTTTGTGAGTATAACACCAAGTTGGTGCAAGCAGGTGCTAGTATCCGATGTCATTAGATGCGAGACATGGCTCGCGTTTCTGGATAATCTCCGTCATCAGTAGAGATAAATTCGGGGTGGTTAAGAGGCTGCCAAACAATTCAGGCTTCATTGCCTCTCGGACGCGGAGGTGCATCGCCTATAGCTCATCACCTATGGAGGCTCGAGGGAGCCCAAAAACAGGAAACCGGAAGGGAGCACACTCCTGACCTCTTAACCGGGTCCCTCCTTCGCATTATGGTCAATGCAGTTCATACGCCTCAGGATAAAGTTTGTGAGTATAACACCAAGTTGGTGCAAGCAGGTGCTAGTATCCGATGTCTCTAGACGCAAGACATGGCTCGCGTTTCTGGATAGTATCCGTCATCAGTAGATATAAATTCGGGGTGGTTAAGAGGCTGCCAAACAATCCAGGCTCCGTTGCCTCTTGGACGCGGAGGTGCATCGCCTATAGCTCGTCAGCTATGGAGGCTCGAGGGTGCCCTAAAACAGGAAACACGGAGGGCGCACACTCCTGACCTCTTAACCGGGTCGCCCCTCCGCATTATTGTCAATGCAGTTCATACGCCTCAGGATAAAGTTTGTGAGTATAACACCAAGTTGGTGCAAGCAGGTGCTAGTATCCGATGTCTCTAGACGCGAGACATGGCTCGCGTTTCTGGATAGTATCCGTCATCAGCAGAGATAAATTCGGGGTGGTTAAGAGGCTGCCAAACAAACCAGGCTTTCTTGCCTCTCAGACGCAGAGGTGCATCGCCTATAGCTCGTCAGCTATGGAGGCTCGAGGGAGCCCTAAAACAGGAAACAGGGAGGAAGCACACTCATGACCTCTTAACCGGGTCGCCCCTCCGCATTATGGTCAAGCAGGTGCTTGGAAACCTATGGTTACAGAGTGCTATACAAGTCTCCCTTAAGATAAGATAAGATAAGATTGTATCCGATGTCTCTAGATGCGAGACATGGCTCGCGTTTCTGGATAGTATCCGTCATCAGTAGAGATAAATTCGGGGTGGTTAAGAGGCTGCCAATCAATCCGGGCTTCGTTGCCTCTACGACGCGGAGATGCATCGCCTATAGCTCGTCAGCTAATGAGGCTCGAGGGAGCCCTAAAACAGGCAACAGAGAGGGAGTACACTCCTGACCTCTTAACCGGGTCGCCCCTTCGCATTATGGTCAATGCAGTTCATACGCCTCAGGATAAAGTTTGTGAGTATAACACCAAGTTGGTGCAAGCAGGTGCTAGTATCCGATGTCTGTAGACGCGAGACATGGCTCGCGTTTCTGGATAGTATCCGTCATCAGTAGAGATAATTTCGGGGTTGTTAAGAGGCTGCCAAACAATCCAGGCTTCGTTGCCTCTCGGACGCAGAGGTGCATCGCCTATAGTTCGTCAGCTATGGAGGCTCGAGGGAGCCCTAAAACAGGAAACCGGGAGGAAGCACATTCCTGGCCTCTTAACCAGGTCGCCCCTTCGCATTATGGTCAATGCAGTTCATACGGCTCAGGATATAGTTTGTGAGTATAACACCAAGTTGGTGCAAGCAGGTTCTAATGTCTCTAGACGCGAGACATGGCTCGCAATTCTGGATAGTATCCGTCGTCAGTAGATATAAATTCGGGGTAGTTAAGAGGCTGCCAAACAATCCAGGCTCCGTTGCCTCTCGGGCGCGGAGGTGCATCGCCTATAGCTCGTCAGCTATGGAGGCTCGATGGAGCCCTAAAACAGGAAACAGGGAGGGAGCACACTCTTGACCTCTTAACCGGGTCGCCCCTTTGCATTATGGTCAATGCAGTTCATACGCCTCAGGATAAAGTTCGTGAGTATAACACCAATTTGGTGCAAGCAGGTGCTAGTATCCGATGTTTCTAGACGCGAGACAGGGCTCGCAATTCTGGATAGTATCCGCCATCAGTAGAGATAAATTAGGGGTGGTTAAGAGGCTGCCAAACAATCCAGGCTTCATTGCCTCTCGGACGCAGAGGTGCATCGCCTATAGCTCATCAGCTATGGAGGCTCGAGGGAGCACTAAAACAGGAAACAGGGAGGAAGCACACTCCTGACCTCTTAACCGGGTCGCCCCTCCGCATTATGGTCAAGCAGGTGCTTGGAAACCTATGGCTACAGAGTGCTATACAAGTCTCCCTTAAGATAAGATAAGATAGTATCCGATGTCTCTAGATGCGAGACATGGCTCGCGTTTCTGGATAGTATCCGTCATCAGTAGGGATAAATTCGGGGTGGTTAAGAGGCTGCCAATCAATCCAGGCTTTGTTGCCTCTCCGATGCGGAGGTGCATCGCCTATAGCTCGTCAGCTATGGAGGCTCGAGGGAGCCCTAAACAGGCAACAGAGAGGGAGTACACTCCTGACCTCTTAACCGGGTCGCCCCTTCGCATTATGGTCAATGCAGTTCATACGCCTCAGGATAAAGTTTGTGAGTATAATACCATGTTGGTGCAAGCAGGTGCTAGTATCCGATGTCTCTAGACGCGAGACATGGCTCGCGTTTCTGGATAGTATCCGTCATCAGTAGAGATAATTTCGGGGTGGTTAAGAGGCTGCCAAACAAGCCAGGCTTCGTTGCCTCTCAGACGCAGAGGTGCATCGCCTATAGCTCGTCAGCTATGGAGGCTCGAGGGAGCCCTAAAACAGGAAACCGGGAGGAAGCACATTCCTGACCTCTTAACAAGGTTGCCCCTTCGCATTATGATCAATGCAGTTCATACGCCTCAGGATAAAGTTTGTGAGTATAACACCAAGTTGGTGCAAGCAGGTGCTAGTATCCGATGTCTCTAGACGCAAGACATGGCTCGCGTTTCTGGATAGTATCCGTCATCAGTAGAGATAAATTCGGGGTGGTTAAGAGGCTGCCAAACAATCCAGGCTTTGTTGCCTCTCCGACGCGGAGGTGCATCGCCTATAGCTCATCAGCTATGGAGGCTCGAGGAGCCCTAAAACATGCAACAGGGAGGGAGTACACTCCTGACCTCTTAACCGGGTCGCCCCTTCGCATTATGGTCAATGCAGTTCATACGCCTCAGGATAAAGTTTGTGAGTATAACACCAAGTTGGTGCAAGCAGGTGCTAGTATCCGATGTCTCTAGACGCAAGACATGGCTCGCGTTTCTGGATAGTATCCGTCATCAGTAGATATAAATTCGGGGTGGTTAAGAGGCTGCCAAACAATTCAGGCTTCGTTGCCTCTTGGACGCGGAGGTGCATCGCCTATAACTCGTCAGCTATGGAGGCTCGATCGAGCCCTAAAACAGTAAACAGGGAGGGAGCACACTCCTGACCTCTTAACCGGGTCGCCCCTCCGCATTATGGTCAATGCAGTTCATACGCCTCAGGATAAAGTTTGTGAGTATAACACCAAGTTGGTGCAAGCAGGTGCTAGTATCCGATGTCTCTAGACGCGAGACATGGCTCACGTTTCTCAATAGTATCCGTCATCAGTAGAGATAAATTCGGGGTGGTTAAGAGGCTGCCAAACAATCCAGGCTTCGTTGCCTCTCGGACGCGGAGGTGCATTGCCTAAAGTTTGTCAGCTATGGAGGCTCGAGGGAGCCTTAAAACAGGAAACAGGGAGGGTGCACACTCCTGACCTCTTAACTGGGTCGCCCCTCCGCATTATGGTCAATGCAGTTCATACGCCTCAGGATAAAGTTTGTGAGTATAACACCAAGTTGGTGCAAGCAGGTGCTAGTATCCGATGTCTCTAGACGCTAAACATGGCTCGCATTTCTGGATAGTATCCATCATCAGTAGAGATAAATTCGGGGTGTTTAAGAGGCTGCCAAACAATCCAGGCGCTTCGTTGCCTCTCGGACGCGGAGGTGCATCGCCTATAGCTCATCAGCTATGGAGGCTCGCGGGAGCCCTAAAACAGGAAACCGGGAGGGAGCACACTCCTGACCTCTTAACCGGGTCACCCCTTTGCATTATGGTCAATGCAGTTCATACGCCTCAGGATAAATTTCGTGAGTATAACACCAAGTTGGTGCAAGCAGGTGCTAGTATCCAATGTCTCTAGATGCGAGACATGGCTCGCGTTTCTGGATAGTATCCGTCATCAGTAGAGATAAATTCTGGGTGGTTAAGAGGATGCCAAACAATTCAGGCTTCGTTGCCTCTCGGACGCGGAGGTGCATCGCCTATAGCTCGTCAGCTATGTAGGCTCGAGGGAGCCCTAAAACAGGAAACCGGGTGGGAGTACACTCCTGACCTCTTAACCGGGTCGCCCCTTCGCATTATGGCAAATGCAGTTCATACGCCTCAGGATAAGGTTTGTGAGTATAACACCAAGTTGGTGCAAGCAGGTGCTAGTATCCGATGTCATTAGATGCGAGACATGGCTCGCGTTTCTGGATAATCTCCGTCATCAGTAGAGATAAATTCGGGGTGGTTAAGAGGCTGCCAAACAATTCAGGCTTCATTGCCTCTCGGACGCGGAGGTGCATCGCCTATAGCTCATCACCTATGGAGGCTCGAGGGAGCCCAAAAACAGGAAACCGGAAGGGAGCACACTCCTGACCTCTTAACCGGGTCGCTCCTTCGCATTATGGTCAATGCAGTTCATACGCCTCAGGATAAAGTTTGTGAGTATAACACCAAGTTGGTGCAAGCAGGTGCTAGTATCCGATGTCTCTAGACGCAAGACATGGCTCGCGTTTCTGGATAGTATCCGTCATCAGTAGATATAAATTCGGGGTGGTTAAGAGGCTGCCAAACAATCCAGGCTCCGTTGCCTCTCGGACGCGGAGGTGCATCGCCTATAGCTCGTCAGCTATGGAGGCTCGAGGGAGCCCTAAAACAGGAAACAGGGAGGGAGCACACTCCTGACCTCTTAACCGGGTCCCCCCTTCGCATTATTGTCAATGCAGTTCATACGCCTCAGGATAAAGTTTGTGAGTATAACACCAAGTTGGTGCAAGCAGGTGCTAGTATCCGATGTCTCTAGACGCGAGACATGGCTCGCGTTTCTGGATAGTATCCGTCATCAGTAGAGATAATTTCGGGGTGGTTAAGAGGCTGCCAAACAAACCAGGCTTTCTTGCCTCTCAGACGCAGAGGTGCATCGCCTATAGCTCGTCAGCTATGGAGGCTCGAGGGAGCCCTAAAACAGGAAACAGGGAGGAAGCACACTCATGACCTCTTAACCGGGTCGCCCCTCCGCATTATGGTCAAGCAGGTGCTTGGAAACCTATGGTTACAGAGTGCTATACAAGTCTCCCTTAAGATAAGATAAGATAAGATAGTATCCGATGTCTCTAGATGCGAGACATGGCTCGCGTTTCTGGATAGTATCCGTCATCAGTAGAGATAAATTCGGGGTGGTTAAGAGGCTGCCAATCAATCCAGGCTTCGTTGCCTCTCCGACGTGGAGATGCATCGCCTATAGCTCATCAGCTAATGAGGCTCGAGGGAGCCCTAAAACAGGCAACAGAGAGGGAGTACACTCCTGACCTCTTAACCGGGTCGCCCCTTCGCATTATGGTCAATGCAGTTCATACGCCTCAGGATAAAGTTTGTGAGTATAACACCAAGTTGGTGCAAGCAGGTGCTAGTATCCGATGTCTGTAGACGCGAGACATGGCTCGCGTTTCTGGATAGTATCCGTCATCAGTAGAGATAATTTCGGGGTTGTTAAGAGGCTGCCAAACAATCCAGGCTTCGTTGCCTCTCGGACGCAGAGGTGCATCGCCTATAGCTCGTCAGCTATGGAGGCTCGAGGGAGCCCTAAAACAGGAAACTGGGAGGAAGCACATTCCTGGCCTCTTAACCAGGTCGCCCCTTCGCATTATGGTCAATGCAGTTCATACGGCTCAGGATATAGTTTGTGAGTATAACACCAAGTTGGTGCAAGCAGGTGCTAGTAGTATCTGATGTCTCTAGACGCGAGACATGGCTCGCAATTCTGGATAGTATCCGTCGTCAGTAGATATAAATTCGGGGTAGTTAAGAGGCTGCCAAACAATCCAGGCTCCGTTGCCTCTCGGACGGGGAGGTGCATCGCCTATAGCTCGTCAGCTATGGAGGCTCGAGGAGCCCTAAAACATGCAACAGGGAGGGAGTACACTCCTGACCTCTTAACCGGGTCGCCCCTTCGCATTATGGTCAAAGCAGTTCATACGCCTCAGGATAAAGTTTGTGAGTATAACACCAAGTTGGTGCAAGCAGGTGCTAGTATCCGATGTCTCTAGACGCAAGACATGGCTCGCGTTTCTGGATAGTATCCGTCATCAGTAGATATACATTCGGGGTGGTTAAGAGGCTGCCAAACAATTCAGGCTTCGTTGCCTCTTGGACGCGGAGGTGCATCGCCTATAACTCGTCAGCTATGGAGGCTCGATCGAGCCCTAAAACAGTAAACAGGGAGGGAGCACACTCCTGACCTCTTAACCGGGTCGCCCCTTCGCATTATGGTAAATGCAGTTCATACTCCTCAGGATAAAGTTTATGAGTATAACACCAAGTTGGTGCAAGCAGGTGCTAGTATCCGATGTCTCTAGACGCAAGACATGGCTCGCGTTTCTGGATAGTATCCGTCATCAGTAGATATAAATTCGGGGTGGTTAAGAGGCTGCCAAACAATTCAGGCTTCGTTGCCTCTTGGACGCGGAGGTGCATCGCCTATAGCTCGTCAGCTATAGAGGCTCGAGGGTGCCCTAAAACAGGAAACACGGAGGGAGCACACTCCTGACCTCTTAACCGGGTCGCCCCTCCGCATTATTGTCAATGCAGTTCATACGTCTCAGGATAAAGTTTGTGAGTATAACACCAAGTTGGTGCAAGCAGGTGCTAGTATCCGATGTCTCTAGACGCGAGACATGGCTCGCGTTTCTGGACAGTATCTGTCATCAGTAGAGATAAATTCGGGGTGGTTAAGAGGCTGCCAAACAATCCAGGCTCCGTTGCCTCTAGGACGCGGAGGTGCATCGCCTATAGCTCATCAGCTATGGAGGCTCGAGGGAGCCCTAAAACAGGAAACAGGGAGGGAGCACACTCCTGACCTCTTAACCAGGTCGCCCCTTCGCATTATGGTGAATGCAGTTCATACGCCTCAGGATAAAGTTCGTGAGTATAACACCAAGTTGGTGCAAGCAGGTGCTAGTATCCGATGTCTCTAGACGCGAGACATGGCTCGCGTTTCTGGATAGTATCCGTCATCAGTAGAGATATTTTCGGGGTGGTTAAGAGGCTGCCAAACAATCCAGGCTTCGTTGCCTCTCGGACGCAGAGGTGCATCGCCTATAGCTCATCAGCTATGGAGGCTCGAGGGAGCCCTAAAACAGGAAACCGGGAGGAAGCACACTCCTGACCTCTTAACCAGGTCGCCCCTACGCATTATGGTCAATGCAGTTCATACGCCTCAGGATAAAGTTGGTGAGTATAACACCAAGTTGGTGCAAGCAGGTGCTAGTATCCGATGTCTCTAGACGCAAAACATGGCTCGCATTTCTGGATAGTATCCGTCATCAGTAGAGATAAATTCGGGGTGGTTAAGAGGCTGCCAAACAATCCAGGCTTCGTTGCCTCTCGGACGCGGAGGTGCATTGCCTAAAGTTTGTCAGCTATGGAGGCTCGAGGGAGCCTCAAAACAGGAAACAGGGAGGGTGCACACTCCTGACCTCTTAACTGGGTCGCCCCTCCGCATTATGGTCAATGCAGTTCATACGCCTCAGGATAAAGTTTGTGAGTATAACACCAAGTTGGTGCAAGCAGGTGCTAGTATCCGATGTCTCTAGACGCTAAACATGGCTCGCATTTCTGGATAGTATCCATCATCAGTAGAGATAAATTCGGGGTGTTTAAGAGGCTGCCAAACAATCCAGGCACTTCGTTGCCTCTCGGACGCGGAGGTGCATCGCCTATAGCTCATCAGCTATGGAGGCTCGAGGGAGCCCTAAAACAGGAAACAGGGAGGGAGCACACTCCTGACCTCTTAACCGGGTCGCACCTTCGCATTATGGTCAATGCAGTTTATACGCCTCAGGAGAAAGTTCGGGAGTATAACACCAAGTTGGTGCAAGCAGGTGCTAGTATCCGATGTCATTAGATGCGAGACATGGCTCGCGTTTCTGGATAGTATCCGTCATCAGTAGAGATAAATTCAGGGTGGTTAAAAAGCTGCCAAACAATCCAGGCTTCGTTGCATCTCGGACGCGGAGGTGCATCGCCTATAGCTCGTCAGCTATGGAGGCTCGAGGGAGCACTAAAACAGGAAACCGGGAGGGAGCACACTCCTGACCTCTTAACCCTGGGTCGCCCCTTCGCATTATGGTCAATGCAGTTCATATGCCTCAGGATAAAGTTTGTGAGTATAACACCAAGTTGGTGCAAGCAGGTGCTAGTATCCGATGTCTCTAGATGCAAGACATGGCTCGCGTTTCTGGATAGTATCCGTCATCAGTAGAGATAAATTCGGGGTGGTTAAGAGGCTGCCAAACAATCCAGGCTTCGTTGCCTCTCGGACGCGGAGGTGCATTGCCTATAGTTCGTCAGCTATGGAGGCTCGAGGGAGCCCTAAAACAGGAAACTGGGAGGGAGCACACTCCTGACCTCTTAACTGGGTCGCCCCTCTGCATTATGGTCAATGCAGTTCATACGCCTTAGGATAAAGTTTGTGAGTATAACACCAAGTTGGTGCAAGCAGGTGCTAGTATCCGATGTCTCTAGACACGAGACATGGCTCGCGTTTCTGGATAGTATCCGTCATCAGTAGAGATAAATTTGGGGTGGTTAAGAGGCTGCCAAACAATCCAGGCTTCGTTGCCTCTCGGACGCAGAGGTGCATCGCCTATAGGTCGTCAGCTATGGAGGCTCGAGGGAGCCCTAAAACAGGAAACCGGGAGGGAGCACACTCCTGACCTCTTAACCGGGTCACCCCTTTGCATTATGGTCAATGCAGTTCATACGCCTCAGGATAAATTTCGTGAGTATAACACCAAGTTGGTGCAAGCAGGTGCTAGTATCCAATGTCTCTAGACGCGAGACATGGCTCGCGTTTCTGGATAGTATCCGTCATCAGTAGAGATAAATTCTGGGTGGTTAAGAGGCTGCCAAACAATCCAGGCTTCGTTGCCTCTCGGACGCGGAGGTGCATCGCCTATAGCTCGTCAGCTATGTAGGCTCGAGGGAGCCCTAAAACAGGAAACCGGGTGGGAGTACACTCCTGACCTCTTAACCGGGTCGCCCCTTCGCATTATGGCAAATGCAGTTCATACGCCTCAGGATAAAGTTTGTGAGTATAACACCAAGTTGGTGCAAGCAGGTGCTAGTATCTGATGTCTCTAGACGCGAGACATGGCTCGTCTTTCTGGATAGTATCCGTCATCAGTAGAGATAATTTCGGGGTGGTTAAGAGGCTGCCAAACAATTCAGGCTTCGTTGCCTCCCGGACGCAGATGTGCATCGCCTATAGCTCGTCATCTATGGAGGCTCGAGGGAGCCCTAAAACAGGAAACCGGGAGAAAGCACACTCCTGACCTCTTAACCAGGTCGCCCCTTCGCATTATGGTGAATGCAGTTCATACGCCTCAGGATAAAGTTCGTGAGTATAACACCAAGTTGGTGCAAGCAGGTGCTAGTATCCGATGTCTCTAGACGTGAGACATGGCTCGCGTTTCTGGATAGTATCCGTCATCAGCAGAGATAAATTCGGGGTGGTTAAGAGGCTGCCAAACAATCCAGGCTTTGTTGCCTCTCGGACGGCGAGGTGCATCGCCTATAGCTTGTCACCTATGGAGGCTCGAGGGAGCCCTAAAACAGGAAACCGGGAGGGAGCACACTCCTGACCTCTTAACCGGGTCGCCCCTTCGCATTATGGTCAAGGCAGTTCATACGCCTTAGGATAAAGTTTGTGAGTATAACACCAAGTTGGTGCAAGCAGGTGCTAGTATCCGATGTCATTAGATGCGAGACATGGCTCGCGTTTCTGGATAATCTCCGTCATCAGTAGAGATAAATTCGGGGTGGTTAAGAGGCTGCCAAACAATTCAGGCTTCATTGCCTCTCGGACGCGGAGGTGCATCGCCTATAGCTCATCACCTACGGAGGCTCGAGGGAGCCCAAAAACAGGAAACCGGAAGGGAGCACACTCCTGACCTCTTAACCGGGTCGCTCCTTCGCATTATGGTCAATGCAGTTCATACGCCTCAGGATAAAGTTTGTGAGTATAACACCAAGTTGGTGCAAGCAGGTGCTAGTATCCGATGTCTCTAGACGCAAGACATGGCTCGCGTTTCTGGATAGTATCCGTCATCAGTAGATATAAATTCGGGGTGGTTAAGAGGCTGCCAAACAATTCAGGCTTCGTTGCCTCTTGGACGCGGAGGTGCATCGCCTATAGCTCGTCAGCTATGGAGGCTCGAGGGTGCCCTAAAACAGGAAACACGGAGGGAGCACACTCCTGACCTCTTAACCGGGTCGCCCCTCCGCATTATTGTCAATGCAGTTCATACGCCTCAGGATAAAGTTTATGAGTATAACACCAAGTTGGTGCAAGCAGGTGCTAGTATCCGATGTCTCTAGACGCAAGACATGGCTCGCGTTTCTGGATAGTATCCGTCATCAGTAGATATAAATTCGGGGTGGTGAAGAGGCTGCCAAACAATCCAGGCTCCGTTGCCTCTCGGACGAGGAGGTGCATCGCCTATAGCTCGTCAGCTATGGAGGCTCGAGGGAGCCCTAAAACAGGAAACAGGGAGGGAGCACACTCCTGACCTATTAACCGGGACACCCCTTCGCATTATGGTAAATGCAGTTCATACGCCTCAGGATAAAGTTTGTGAGTATAACACCAAGTTGGTGCAAGCAGTTGCTAGTATCCGATGTCTCTAGACGCGAGACATGGCTCGCGTTTCTGGATAGTATCCATCATCAGCAGAGATAAATTCGGGGTGGTTAAGAGGCTGCCAAACAAACCAGGCTTTCTTGCCTCTCAGACGCAGAGGTGCATCGCCTATAGCTCGTCAGCTATGGAGGCTCGATCGAGCCCTAAAACAGGAAACAGGGAGGGAGCACACTCGTGACCTCTTAACCCGGTCGCCCCTTCGAATTATGGTCAATGCAGTTCATAAGCCTCAGGATAAAGTTTGTGAGTATAACACCAAGTTGGTGCAAGCAGGTGCTAGTATCCGATGTCTCTAGATGCGAGACATGGCTCGCGTTTCTGGATAGTATCCATCATCAGTAGAGATAATTTCGGAGTGGTTAAGAGGCTGCCAAACAATCCAGGCTTCGTTGCCTCTTGGACGCGGAGGTGCATCGCCTACAACTCGTCAGCTATGGAGGCTCGAGGGTGCCCTAAAACAGGAAACACGGAGGGAGCACACTCCTGACCTCTTAACCGGGTCGCCCCTCTGCATTATTGTCAATGCAGTTCATAGGCCTCAGGATAAAGTTTATGAGTATAACACCAAGTTGGTGCAAGCAGGTGCTAGTATCCGATGTCTCTAGACGCGAGACATGGCTCACAATTCTGGATAGTATCCGTCATCAGCAGAGATAAATTCGGGGTGGTTAAGAGGCTGCCAAACAAACCAGGCTTTCTTGCCTCTCAGACGCAGAGGTGCATCGCCTATAGCTCGTCAGCTATGGAGGCTCGAGGGAGCCCTAAAACAGGAAACAGGGAGGAAGCACACTCATGACCTCTTAACCGGGTCGCCCCTCCGCATTATGGTCAAGCAGGTGCTTGGAAACCTATGGTTACAGAGTGCTATACAAGTCTCCCTTAAGATAAGATAAGATAAGATAGTATCCGATGTCTCTAGATGCGAGACATGGCTCGCGTTTCTGGATAGTATCCGTCATCAGTAGAGATAAATTCGGGGTGGTTAAGAGGCTGCCAATCAATCCAGGCTTCGTTGCCTCTCCGACGCGGAGATGCATCGCCTATAGCTCGTCAGCTAATGAGGCTCGAGGGAGCCCTAAAACAGGCAACAGAGAGGGAGTACACTCCTGACCTCTTAACCGGGTCACCCCTTCGCATTATGGTCAATGCAGTTCATACGCCTCAGGATAAAGTTTGTGAGTATAACACCAAGTTGGTGCAAGCAGGTGCTAGTATCCGATGTCTGTAGACGCGAGACATGGCTCGCGTTTCTGGATAGTATCCGTCATCAGTAGAGATAATTTCGGGGTTGTTAAGAGGCTGCCAAACAATCCAGGCTTCGTTGCCTCTCGGACGCAGAGGTGCATCGCCTATAGATCGTCAGCTATGGAGGCTCGAGGGAGCCCTAAAACAGGAAACCGGGAGGAAGCACATTCCTGGCCTCTTAACCAGGTCGCCCCTTCGCATTATGGTCAATGCAGTTCATACGGCTCAGGATATAGTTTGTGAGTATAACACCAAGTTGGTGCAAGCAGGTGCTAGTAGTATCTGATGTCTCTAGACGCGAGACATGGCTCGCAATTCTGGATAGTATCCGTCGTCAGTAGATATAAATTCGGGGTAGTTAAGAGGCTGCCAAACAATCCAGGCTCCTTTGCCTCTCGGACGGGGAGGTGCATCGCCTATAGCTCGTCAGCTATGGAGGCTCGAGGGAGCCCTAAAACAGGAAACAGGGAGGGAGCACACTCTTGACCTCTTAACCGGGTCGCCCCTTTGCATTATGGTCAATGCAGTTCATACGCCTCAGGATAAAGTTCGTGAGTATAACACCAATTTGGTGCAAGCAGGTGCTAGCATCCGATGTTTCTAGACGCGAGACAGGTCTCGCAATTCTGGATAGTATCCGCCATCAGTAGAGATAAATTAGGGGTGGTTAAGAGGCTGCCAAACAATCCAGGCTTCATTGCCTCTCGGACGCAGAGGTGCATCGCCTATAGCTCATCAGCTATGGAGGCTCGAGGGAGCCCTAAAACAGGAAACAGGGAGGAAGCACACTCCTGACCTCTTAACCGGGTCGCCCCTACGCATTATGGTCAAGCAGGTGCTTGGAAACCTATGGCTACAGAGTGCTATACAAGTCTCCCTTTAAGATAAGATAAGATAAGATAGTATCCGATGTCTCTAGATGCGAGACATGGCTCGCGTTTCTGGATAGTATCCGTCATCAGTAGAGATAATTTCGGGGTGGTTAAGAGGCTGCTAAACAAGCCAGGCTTCGTTGCCTCTCAGACGCAGAGGTGCATCGCCTATAGCTCGTCAGCTATGGAGGCTCGAGGGAGCCCTAAAACAGGAAACCGGGAGGAAGTACATTCCTGACCTCTTAACAAGGTTGCCCCTTCGCATTATTGTCAATGCAGTTCATACGCCTCAGGATAAAGTTTGTGAGTATAACACCAAGTTGGTGCAAGCAGGTGCTAGTATCCGTTGTCTCTAGACGCAAGACATGGGTCGCGTTTCTGGATAGCATCCGTCATCAGTAGAGATAAATTCGGGGTGGTTAAGAGGCTGCCAAACAATCCAGGCTTTGTTGCCTCTCCGACGCGGAGGTGCATCGCCTATAGCTCGTCAGCTATGGAGGCTCGAGGAGCCCTAAAACATGCAACAGGGAGGGAGTACACTCCTGACCTCTTAACCGGGTCGCCCCTTCGCATTATGGTCAAAGCAGTTCATACGCCTCAGGATAAAGTTTGTGAGTAGAACACCAAGTTGGTGCAAGCAGGTGCTAGTATCCGATGTCTCTAGACGCAAGACATGGCTCGCGTTTCTGGATAGTATCCGTCATCAGTAGATATAAATTCGGGGTGGTTAAGAGGCTGCCAAACAATTCAGGCTTCGTTGCCTCTTGGACGCGGAGGTGCATCGCCTATAACTCGTCAGCTATGGAGGCTCGATCGAGCCCTAAAACAGTAAACAGGGAGGGAGCACACTCCTGACCTCTTAACCGGGTCGCCCCTTCGCATTATGGTCAATGCAGTTCATACTCCTCAGGATAAAGTTTATGAGTATAACACCAAGTTGGTGCAAGCAGGTGCTAGTATCCGATGTCTCTAGACGCAAGACATGGCTCGCGTTTCTGGATAGTATCCGTCATCAGTAGATATAAATTCGGGGTGGTTAAGAGGCTGCCAAACAATTCAGGCTTCGTTGCCTCTTGGACGCGGAGGTGCATCGCCTATAGCTCATCAGCTATGGAGGCTCGAGGGAGCCCTAAAACAGGAAACCGGGAGGAAGCACACTCCTGACCTCTTAACCAGGTCGCCCCTACGCATTATGGTCAATGCAGTTCATACGCCTCAGGATAAAGTTGGTGAGTATAACACCAAGTTGGTGCAAGCAGGTGCTAGTATCCGATGTCTCTAGACGCGAAACATGGCTCGCGTTTCTGGATAGTATCCGTCATCAGTAGAGATAAATTCGGGGTGGTTAAGAGGCTGCCAAACAATCCAGGGTTCATTGCCTCTCGGACGCGGAGGTGCATCGCCTATAGCTCGTCAGCTATGGAGGCTCGAGGGAGCCCTAAAACAGGAAACAGGGAGGGAGCACACTCCTGACCTCTTAACCGGGTCGCCCCTCCGCATTATGGTCAATGCAGTTCATACGCCTCAGGATAAAGTTTGTGAGTATAACACCAAGTTGGTGCAAGCAGGTGCTAGTATCCGATGTCTCTAGACGCGAGACATGGCTCACGTTTCTCAATAGTATCCGTCATCAGTAGAGATAAATTCGGGGTGGTTAAGAGGCTGCCAAACAATCCAGGCTTCGTTGCCTCTCGGACGCGGAGGTGCATCGCCTATAGCTCATCAGCTATGGAGGCTCGAGGAAGCCCTAAAACAGGAAACAGGGAGGGAGCACACTCCTGACCTCTTAACCGGGTCGCACCTTCGCATTATGGTCAATGCAGTTTATACGCCTCAGGAGAAAGTTCGTGAGTATAACACCAAGTTGGTGCAAGCAGGTGCTAGTATCCGATGTCATTAGATGCGAGACATGGCTCGCGTTTCTGGATAGTATCCGTCATCAGTAGAGATAAATTCAGGGTGGTTAAAAAGCTGCCAAACAATCCAGGCTTCGATGCATCTCGGACGCGGAGGTGCATCGCCTATAGCTCGTCAGCTATGGAGGCTCGAGGGAGCACTAAAACAGGAAACCGGGAGGGAGCACACTCCTGACCTCTTAACCCTGGGTCGCCCCTTCGCATTATGGTCAATGCAGTTCATATGCCTCAGGATAAAGTTTGTGAGTATAACACCAAGTTGGTGCAAGCAGGTGCTAGTATCCGATGTCTCTAGATGCAAGACATGGTTCGCGTTTCTGGATAGCATCCGTCATCAGTAGAGATAAATTCGGGGTGGTTAAGAGGCTGCCAAACAATCCAGGCTTCGTTGCCTCTCGGACGCGGAGGTGCATTGCCTATAGTTCGTCAGCTATGGAGGCTCGAGGGAGCCCTAAAACAGGAAACTGGGAGGGAGCACACTCCTGACCTCTTAACTGGGTCGCCCCTCTGCATTATGGTCAATGCAGTTCATACGCCTTAGGATAAAGTTTGTGAGTATAACACCAAGTTGGTGCAAGCAGGTGCTAGTATCCGATGTCTCTAGACGCGAGACATGGCTCGCGTTTCTGGATAGTATCCGTCATCAGTAGAGATAAATTTGGGGTGGTTAAGAGGCTGCCAAACAATCCAGGCTTCGTTGCCTCTCGGACGCAGAGGTGCATCGCCTATAGGTCGTCAGCTATGGAGGCTCGAGGGAGCCCTAAAACAGGAAACCGGGAGGGAGCACACTCCTGACCTCTTAACCGGGTCACCCCTTTGCATTATGGTCAATGCAGTTCATACGCCTCAGGATAAATTTCGTGAGTATAACACCAAGTTGGTGCAAGCAGGTGCTAGTATCCAATGTCTCTAGACGCGAGACATGGCTCGCGTTTCTGGATAGTATCCGTCATCAGTAGAGATAAATTCTGGGTGGTTAAGAGGCTGCCAAACAATCCAGGCTTCGTTGCCTCTCGGACGCGGAGGTGCATCGCCTATAGCTCGTCAGCTATGTAGGCTCGAGGGAGCCCTAAAACAGGAAACCGGGTGGGAGTACACTCCTGACCTCTTAACCGGGTCGCCCCTTCGCATTATGGCAAATGCAGTTCATACGCCTCAGGATAAAGTTTGTGAGTATAACACCAAGTTGGTGCAAGCAGGTGCTAGTATCTGATGTCTCTAGACGCGAGACATGGCTCGTGTTTCTGGATAGTATCCGTCATCAGTAGAGATAATTTCGGGGTGGTTAAGAGGCTGCCAAACAATTCAGGCTTCGTTGCCTCCCGGACGCAGATGTGCATCGCCTATAGCTCGTCATCTATGGAGGCTCGAGGGAGCCCTAAAACAGGAAACCGGGAGAAAGCACACTCCTGACCTCTTAACCAGGTCGCCCCTTCGCATTATGGTGAATGCAGTTCATACGCCTCAGGATAAAGTTCGTGAGTATAACACCAAGTTGGTGCAAGCAGGTGCTAGTATCCGATGTCTCTAGACGTGAGACATGGCTCGCATTTCTGGATAGTATCCGTCATCAGCAGAGATAAATTCGGGGTGGTTAAGAGGCTGCCAAACAATCCAGGCTTTGTTGCCTCTCGGACGGCGAGGTGCATCGCCTATAGCTTGTCACCTATGGAGGCTCGAGGGAGCCCTAAAACAGGAAACCGGGAGGGAGCACACTCCTGACCTCTTAACCGGGTCGCCCCTTCGCATTATGGTCAAGGCAGTTCATACGCCTTAGGATAAAGTTTGTGAGTATAACACCAAGTTGGTGCAAGCAGGTGCTAGTATCCGATGTCATTAGATGCGAGACATGGCTCGCGTTTCTGGATAATCTCCGTCATCAGTAGAGATAAATTCGGGGTGGTTAAGAGGCTGCCAAACAATTCAGGCTTCATTTCCTCTCGGACGCGGAGGTGCATCGCCTATAGCTCATCACCTACGGAGGCTCAAGGGAGCCCAAAAACAGGAAACCGGAAGGGAGCACACTCCTGACCTCTTAACCGGGTCGCTCCTTCGCATTATGGTCAATGCAGTTCATACGCCTCAGGATAAAGTTTGTGAGTATAACACCAAGTTGGTGCAAGCAGGTGCTAGTATCCGATGTCTCTAGACGCAAGACATGGCTCGCGTTTCTGGATAGTATCCGTCATCAGTAGATATAAATTCGGGGTGGTTAAGAGGCTGCCAAACAATTCAGGCTTCGTTGCCTCTTGGACGCGGAGGTGCATCGCCTATAGCTCGTCAGCTATGGAGGCTCGAGGGTGCCCTAAAACAGGAAACACGGAGGGAGCACACTCCTGACCTCTTAACCGGGTCGCCCCTCCGCATTATTGTCAATGCAGTTCATACGCCTCAGGATAAAGTTTGTGAGTATAACACCAAATTGGTGCAAGCAGGTGCTAGTATCCGTTGTCTCTAGACGCGAGACATGGGTCACGTTTCTGGATAATATCCGTCATCAGTAGAGATAAATTCGGGGTGGTTAAGAGGCTGCCAAACAATCCAGGCTTTGTTGCCTCTCCGACGCGGAGGTGCATCGCCTATAGCTCATCAGCTATGGAGGCTCGAGGAGCCCTAAAACATGCAACAGGGAGGGAGTACACTCCTGACCTCTTAACCGGGTCGCCCCTTCGCATTATGGTCAATGCAGTTCATACGCCTCAGGATAAAGTTTGTGAGTATAACACCAAGTTGGTGCAAGCAGGTGCTAGTATCCGATGTCTCTAGACGTAAAAAATACATCTTTTAGTGAAGTTGTTTTTAACATTCTGTGTTTGAAAATACCACTTTTAGAAAGTAGGTATTTCCTTGCCTAAGCCTCCAGTGTGCTCTGCTGTTATGTGTATTGGCTGTCTGGGTTTAGAGGGGCAAGGCAGGCTGAGTCATACCTGGGTTGAATAGAGAGATCTGCATTGAGTACTGGGGAGGGGTAGCTCCTTGACCTAAAAAGGACATTGCCTGGCAAGGTGAAGGCTGGCTACACCTCCTACTGTGCGTCTGAGGGCAGACCCCCTTCTTTCTGAAAGAAAGGATGCAGCCTGGTTAACAAAGTGCTCCAGGCCTGAGCAGAACTGGTTCTGGCTGGGTTCAGTGACTAGAGACTGTTGAGAACAAAGAATTTTGGGGTATAGATATCTGTGCCCAAACCCCTGATTTTGGTATTGCTCCTGGATGTCATGAGGAACCTCTGTCCGTGTTACTGGAGGAATCTGCAGGAGAGGACTGTCCTTGTGCTTGTGTGCTGTTTCTTGGAATGGCCTGCAGTAGTTCCCATTAGACTTGAAAGAAGAGGGAAAAGGACTTTTGAGAGACTTTTATTTTGCTAAAGCAATCACCCAAGGGCTAGAAGAGAGCTAGCCTCCTGCTGGAGTCACAGGCACATCTGACTCCCCCACCAGCCTCCTGATTCCTCCCAGAGGGGATTTCTATCTGCAGGTGAGGCTCCTGTGAGTTCCAGCGCCTCTAGTTCTACTACAGAGAAGAGAGTGCTGAAAATTGTCGCTAACGCTGTTTGCGAGCCGCCGCAGCTGAAGAGCGTAAGAAAAATTATCGCGCTGCTGCCGCCGAGCGCTCGCAAACCGAAGATCATCGCATCACATGATTGCGGGTTTGTCGAAGGCTCGCTAACCCTGGATCATCGAATCGAGATCATCACAGAGCGGGCACCGTGCGTCCGCCATTTTCCTTGCATCGAACCCGGATCGTCGATCCCTCACGGGCACCATTTTGTTTTGTCGCAACAAGATCGCCCATGCAACAGAATCAGCGCATCATCCTCCCTTGCGGCAAGGATTCAACGCATCGCTGGCCTAGCTTGAAGAAGTCTGCTGCTTTGTCCCACACACACCCGCAAACTGGCGCATCATCCTCCCTTGCAGCAAAGATTCAACGGCGAACACCCATTTCAACGAAGTGATAACTTCGCGAGCACAATACACCGCAATTAACACATTGCAGTAACCTTCACATCGCGAAGCACAGCAATGCTTCGTCGCTTACATCGTATGGCATCACAACGTATGGCATCAACAACGCAATGTTAGTGCGGTGCGATGTCACTAAAGACAATGAAAAACAATGCAAAACATAAAGCTGCCAAAATGTGCATTTTAGTGCAATGTCACTCACAATGTGCGGAAATATATAGTTCACACATTTCTGTAACATTCAGATGCGAGTCACTCAAAAGACAAGGGAAAACAATGAAAAAAATAAAGCTGCCAAAAAAAAGATTTCGGGAAAACAATGAAAATAAAGCTGCCAAAATAAAGAGTTCACACATTTCAGTGCGATTCAGTTGCGTGCAATGTAAAAAATTAGGATGAAAATCATAAAGATGAAATCGCACTGAAATGTGTGAACTCTTTTTTGTACTGCGTGCAATGTAAAAAATTAAGATGAAAAACAATGAAAAAAAAACGTGCGATTTAGTGGTGTGCGAAGTGAACTACATGCCCATACCAATCAACGCATTTGCGTTGCAACAACGTATGCTGTAAAAGTACACGATCTTGTGGAGCCGACAATGTAATGACCGCATGGTTAAAGCGCGCAGTGTAATGTTGTGCGATGTTTGAACATAGATCCGGATTCAACGCATTGCCGGCCTAGCGTGGGGAAAATCATCGCTACAGCTCGTTTGCGTCATTTTGCTTGTTTTGCTATGAAATCCAGGAACTTTGTAAGTAAACGGGTCGCAGAGACCCCTGCCTTGAACTGAACCCCTATTTGAACACGTTGAACTCTTTTTACAGCTTTTCCAGAGTACCCCCCATTTTCAGTACTGTGGCTTTTTACCGTTATTGGTCTTGTGTTTAGTCTATATATAAAGATACTTATTTTTTATAACTACTTGTGTGGTGTCCCTTTGTAGTGTCCTTCCTGTGTTACTGTGTATGATCATATGTGAAATGCTTTACACACTGCCTCTGAGATAAGCCTAGCTGCTCATGCTACGTTACCACAGGGTTGAGCAGGGGTTATCAAAGGGTGTAGCCCCCTTACTCTGACTTAGGAAGAAAGGTTTCTACTTGGACTGTGGCCATCCACTGCCACCTAGACACCCCCATTTCTAACATTGGTCGTCAGCGGTGAGGATCTGGACTAGCATGTGTGATCGCATACAGTAATCATAGTGTACACTACTGGTGAGTGCAGACCATAACGCATCCACAGATATTTTTGAGATTTTTTTATTCTATTTTTGATTGATATCGCTAGTTATTTCTACAATGGGCAAGCCCAGATCCAATGCCTCGGAGGATCTCTCCTGGGAAGAAGAGAGAATAGATACCTACAATGCCAAGCAGCTCAAGTATTTTTGCAAAAGATTCAAAGTCATTATCACAACCCTCACTAAGAGGGAGGAGTTTTATAAAGCCCCAAAGTCCTGGCTAGAAGCCAGGGATGCCCCTAAGAATGTGGGAGAGCCGGGGGAGGAGGGAGAGAATACAGGAGAGCAGCAGGTGGAAGTAGTAGATTTGGTAGGTAGTAAAGCGCTTTCCAGCCCGGGCACTAGTGTGGCCCCAAAGTACCTGTCTCCAGAAGAGATGGAGGACAGGGAGATAGATAGGCGGCATAACATGGAGATGGCTAAGCTCAAGATGGAGGGTCAGAGGGATCTAGAGAACAAGAAATTAGAGGTTGAGATAATCAAAATGAAATTTGAACATGAGAGAGTATTGAGGGAGTTGGAAATTAAGGCAAAGAGTGTAGAGATCTCCCCCTCTGGTGGCAGCATACCTGTAGTGCATACTGAGAGTAGAGTGTATATACCCAAAGAAGTTATTAAGGATTTCCACAAGAGTGAAGATATTGGACAGTGGTTTGCAGCATACAAATTAGCCATGATGTTCCACAGGTTCCCTGAGAAGGATTGGGAGCTGGGTTGTGGGGGCGCTTTGTTAGTGAGGGGAGGGATACCTTGTTGGACCTGCCCCAGGAAAGTAGAATGGTTTATGCCCACATGAAAGAAGCTTTGATGACCCGCTACGGTTTAACTCTGAGATGTATAGGCAGAGGTTTAGGACCTGCAAGAAGTTAGAGGGTACCACGTGGGTTGAATATGTGTCTTTTTTTGCAGAGCAATGGAACGCTGGGTAAAAGGCAGCAAAATAGAAACTTTTGAGCAACTGTATGATTTGATTGCATGGGAGCATTTATCTAGTAACTGTTTTCCTGAGCTACGGCAGCACCTGATTGATTGTAAGCTAACTAACCCTAGGAAGCTTGCTGAGGAGGCGGACCTCTGGGTGAGCACCTGGGTTCGCAAGGGACTGATGGGAGACTTCACCAAAGGTGGGTAGGGTCCCCAGCAGAGAAGTGGAGGGGACAGGGGTAAACCAAGGGAGTTTCCAAGAGGGCCCCAAAGTAATTCCCAAGGGAACCAAGCAGTGGTGTCCCAGCCTCCCCAAGAACAGAGGTCAATACCCCTGACAGGTAGGCCTGTCCAGAGCGGGCCCCTTACTTGCTATAAGTGTGGCTAAGCGGGCCACCGGTATTTTGATCCCCAGTGTCCCCTGAGGGACCAGCCTGCACTAACCCGTGCACCACCCCGCCAGCTTGCTAGTGTAGCCCTGTGTGTGGAAGAGATAGGTCCCCCAGAGGGGTGGGACCCCGTAGAATTGACCCTTGTTTCATTAGGAGACTTTGAGATGGTCCCTAAACCTGCATTGCCTGAAAACACTAGGAAGTACAGGCAGTGAGTGACCATTAATGGCCATAGAGTAAAGGCTCTAAGGGACACAGGAGCCAGTGTAACTGCTGTCAGCTCCCGGTTGGTGTCCAAGGATCAGGTTGTCCCTCATGCATTCTACCCTGTAGTGTCAGCAGACAACTCAGAGAGCCAATGTGAGGTGTCTCAGGTTCCCTTTGAGTGGGGGGTCTCAGGAACTCTTCAGGTAGCTGTGAGGCCCGCCATGCCTGTAGACTGTCTGTTGGGCAATGATTTAGAAAACTCCCCGTGGGCTACGGTGGAGAGGAAAGCTCACTTACAACTGTTGGGCCTGCCTGAGTGGGCGTGTGCTACCACTAGGTCCATGGCAGCCAAAGAGGGTGTTGAGAAGGATCTGGGACCTGAGAGTATGGCCCAGATCCCTGCCTTAGAGAGAATGGGCAGGGGGCACTGGAAGCCGGCCCCCTTGGTTCCCACAGCCCAGGAAAGAGCAGACCCCGAGGGGGATGCCCTGGATCCTACCGGGGAGCAAGGGGCCAACCTGGGGGACCTGCCTGAGCTGACCCATTGGCAGCAGGAAGGAGAACCCACCAGGGAGGAGTTTTGTGAGCAGCAAAGAGTTTTCCCTTCTCTTGAGGGTATGCAGCAACAGGCTGCAGCCCAGGCAGCAGGTGACCAGTCTGGTTCACATCTGATTTATTGGGAGAACTGTCTCCTGTATAGCGAGCCTAAGGCTGCTGAGCTCGGGTCAGCCTGTGTGCTGGTGGTGCCCGCATGCTTCAGAGCCTTCCTACCGGGATTGGCTCACGACATTCCATTGGCAGGACATCTGGGGCAGACCAAGACCTTTGAAAGGCTGGTCACCCACTTTTATTGGCCCCAGATGCGCAAGAGTTCAGACACTCATTGAAGGACATGTGAGACTTGCCAGGAAAGAGGGAAGAGTGGGGGGAAGATCAAGGCCCCACTCCAGCCCTTTCCAGTTGTTAGTACCCCAATCGAGCGAGTGGGCATTGACATTGTGGGGCCTCTGTATCCCAGGACAGCCATGCGGGTCCTGCATGTGAACTGCCTGAAGCCCCACTTTGCGAGGTCTGAAGTGGGCATGCTTCTTGCCACAGATGCTGGAATGGAGGAGGAGAGTGAGCCTCTTCCTGACCTCCTGTGTGCAGGAGAGAAGGATGGGTCAGTGGAGGGTGTGGTCCTCTCCACCACACTGAACCCCAGGGCAGCAGAGAGATTGTCACCAGCTGTTGGGGCAATTTTCTGATTTGTTTTCCCTGGTGCCTGGTGTCACTGAGTGGTGCATCCATGATGTGGACACCGGAGACAGTCCTGTCAAGCACAAGGCTTACCGAGTGACTGACCAGGTCAGGGCCTACATTAAGGAGGAGGTCTCCAAAATGTTTTCCCTAGGGGTGATTGAGTCCACTAGCAGCCCATGGTCCAGCCCGTGGTCTTGTTACCAAAAGCTTCCGCGCCTGGTGCCACCCCTGAATTCAGATTCTGTGTGGACTACCGAGGTCTCAAGTTGGTCACGAAGACCGACTCGCACCCCATCCCCAGAGCTGATGAGCTCATAGATCGGTTGGGGGCTGCCCGGTACCTCAGTACGTTTGATCTAACGTCTGGGTACTGGCAGATCGCCTTAACTGATGTGGCCAAGGAGAGGTCAGCATTCTCCACACCAGATGGGCACTACCAGTTCCGTGTGATGCCCTTTGGAATGAAGAATGCCCCTGCCGCCTTTCAGAGGTTGGTCAACCAGGTGTTGGCTGGGCTGGATGATTTCAGTGCCGCCTACCTGGATGACATTGCAGTGTTTAGTTCCGCATGGGAGGACCACTTGCACCACCTATGGTAAGTGTTGATGGAGCTGCGCAGAGCAGGCCTCACAATCAAGGCCAGTAAGTGCCAGATTGGACAGGGTTCTGTGGTGTATTTGGTACCCCAGGCCGGGAGTGGCCAGGTGGCACCCCTACAGCCTAAGATTGAAACCATCCTGGCATGGGAGGCCCCCAGGACCCAGACCCAGGTGAGAGCCTTCCTAGGTCTCACGGGTTATTACAAAAGGTTTGTCAAGGGGTATGGCAACATTGTTGCTCCCTTGACTGAGCTGAATTTCAAGAAGCAGCCAAAGATTGTGAATTGGACTGACACCTGTCAGAAAGCTTTTGATGCCCTCAATACTGCCATGTGTACAGCACCCGTCCTGTAGGCGCCCAATTTTTCTAAGGAATTTCTTGTCCAGACAGATGCTTCAGAGCATGGGGTGGGGGCTGTTCTGTCACAGATCAATGTGGCGGGACTAGCCCAACTTGTAGCCTTCATCAGTAGGAGGTTACTTCCCCGGGAACAGAGGTGGAGGTCAATTGAGCATGAGGCATTTGCTGTGGTCTGGGCACTGAAGAAACTGAGACCATACCTGTTTGGGACTCACTTCCAGGTTCAGGCAGACCACAGGCCCCTCAGATGGCTAATGCAGCTGAGGGGTGAGAATCCAAGTTGTTGAGGTGGTCCATTTCCCTACAGGGTATGGATTTCATGGTGGAACACCGCCCTGGTACAGAACACACCAATGCCGATGGTCTGTCCAGATTTTTTAGCCTTAGTGAAGAGAACCCCCTAGAAGATGGGTAGTTCTCCCCATATTTCAGCTTGGGGGGGACACATGTTAGACCTGGCACCATTGGCGTGGGTCTCCCTTCCACTTTTCGCTGTTGTCTCCTATGTCTTTGCTGGTATTAGATGCTCTGGGCACTGTGCCACTGCCATTCAGTGCCACAGTGCAAATGTACCCTGTGTAAATATGACTGTGAATTGGTATATCCCTGATTGGCTTATTTGGTTTACCTGTTAGACCCTAGGTGTGTGGCCTGTGTATGCTGCTGGTGGGCCTGCAGTGCAGGTTTTCGCCATCCACAGAAGCAGCCTTTAAAGTGTTCTCCAGACCTGCCACTGCAGTGTCTGCGTGCAGTCTAGAACTGCCATCTTGGCTGTGAAGTGCCCACACTTCCCAGCCCCTGAACCTTCCCTTTGCCTCATGTCAGTCACCCCTATGGTAGGAGCATTGTGTGTGTACGGTAGGACACGGCTTGGTATGTGTAGCATGTCCTGGTAGTGAATCGCCCTCCATTTTGTTTTTCTGTGCTGCTAGGCTACCTCTTCTCCATAGGCTAGAATTGGCAGAATGGCTATTACATCTTATAGTCCTATCTGACTCAGGGAACACGGTAGAAATTCAAGTTTAGTATGCCTGAACTAAGAATGATAAAAACCATCTTTTAGTGAAGTTGGTTTTAACATTCTGTGTTTGAAAATACCGCTTTTAGAAAGTAGGTATTTTCTGCCTAAGCCTCCAGTGTGCTCTACTGTTATGTGTATTGGCTGTCTGGGTTTAGAGGGGCGAGGCAGGCTGAGTAAGACCTGGGTTGAATAGAGAGATCTGCATTCAGTACTGGGGAGGCGTAGCTCTTTGACCTGAATAGGGCTGTGTCTGGCAAGGTGAATGCTGGCTCTACCTCCTACTGTGCGTCTGAGGGAAGACCCCCTCTTTCTGAAAGGAAGGATGCAGCCTAGTAAACAAAGTGCTCCAAGCCTGAGCAGAACTGGTTCTGGCTGGGTTCAGTTACTAGAGACTTTGAGAAGAAAGACTTTTGGGGTATAAATATTTGTGCCTGATTTTGGTATTGCTCCTGGATGTCAAGGGGAACCTTTGTCCGTGTTACTGGAGGAATCTTCACGAGAGGACTGTCCTTGTGCTTGTGTGCTGTTTCTTGGATTGGCCTGCAGTAGATCCCCTTGGACTTGGAATGGGAGGGGAAAGGACTATTGAGAGACTTTTATTTTGCTAAAGCAATCACCCAAGGGCTACAAGAGAGCTAGCCTCCTGCTGGAGTCACAGGCACATCTGACTCCCCCACCAGCCTCCTGATTCCGCCCAGGTGGAATTTCTATCTGCAGGTGAGGCTCCTGTGAGTTCCAGGGCCTCTAGTTCTAGTACAGAATAGAGAGTGCTGAAAATCGTTGCTAGAGCTGTTTGCGAGCCGCCGCAGCTGAAGAGTGTAAGAAAAATCATTGCGCTGCTGCCGCTGTGCTTGCAAACCGAAGATCATCGCATCACATACGTTTCCGGGCTTGTCGAATGCTCGCTAATCCCAGATCATCGCATTGAGAACATCGCAGAGCGGGCACCGTGCGTCTGCCATTTTCCTCGCATCGCACCCGGATCGTCGCTCCCTCGCGGGGCTCCATTTTATTTTGTCGCAACAAGATCGCACACGCAACAGGATCAGTGCATCATCCTTCCTTGTGGCAAGGATTCTACGCATCGCTGGCCTAGCATGAAGAAGTCTGTCGCTTTGTCCCGCACGCACCCGCAGACCGGCGCATCATCCTCCCTTGCGGCAAGGATTCAACGCATCGCTGGCCTAGCATGAAGAAGTCTGTCGCTTTGTCCCGCACGCACCCGCAGACCGGCGCATCATCCTCCCTTGCGGCAAGGATTCAACGCATCGCTGGCCTAGCGTGGGGAAAATCATTGCTACAGCTTGTTTGCAACATTTTGCTTGTTTTGCTACGAAATCCAGGCACTTTGTAAGTAAAAGGGTCGCAGAGACCCCTGCCTTGAACTGAACCCATATTTGAACACTTTGAACTCTTTTTACAGCTTTTCAAGAGTACCCCCCATTTTCAGTACTTTGGCTTTTTACCGTTATTGGTCTTGTGTTCAGTCTATATATAAAGATACTTATTTTTTTATAACTACTTGTGTGGTGTCCCTTTCTAGTGTCATTCACTGTGTTACTGTGTATGATCATAAATGCTTTACACACTGCCTCTGAGATAAGCCTAGCTGCTCGTGCTACATTACCACAGGGTTGAGCAGGGGTTATCAAAGGGTGTATCCCCCTTACTCTGACCTAGGAAGAAGGGTTCCTACTTGGACTGTGGCCGGCCACTGCCAACTAGAGACATTGGTGGTCAGCGGTGAGGATCTGGACTTGCATTTGTGATGGCATACAGGAATCATAGTGTACACTACTAGTCAGTGCAGACCATTACGCAACCACAGATATTTTTGAGATTTTTTTATTCTATTTTTGATTGATATCGCTAGTTATTTCTGCAATGGGCAAGCCCAGATCCAATGCCTCTGAGGATCTCTCCTGGGAAGAATAGAGAATAGATACCTAGAATGCTAAGCAGCTCAAGTATTTTGGCAAAAGATTCACAGTCCCTATCACAGGCCTCACTAAGAGGGAGGAGTTTTACAAAGCCCTGAAGTCCTGGCTAGAAGCCAGGGATGCCCCTAAGAATGTGGGAGAGCCTGGGGAGGAGGGAGAGAATACAGGAGAGCAGCAGGTGGAAGTAGTAGATTTGGTAGGTAGTAAAGCGCTTTCCAGCCCGGGCACTAGTGTGTCCTCAAAGGGCCTTTCTGCAGAAGAGGTAAAGGACAGATGGAGAACAGGGAGAGAGATAGGTGGCATAACATGGAGATGGCTAAGCTCAAGATGGAGGATCAGAGGGACCTAGAGAACAAGAAGTTGGAGGTTGAGATAATGAAGATGAAATTTGAACATGAGAGAGTATTGAGGGAGTTGGAGATTAAGGCAAAGAGTGTAGATATCTCCCCCTCAATTTAAAGTCACTTTTAGAAAAGGAATTAGATTCCTCTAGCCTTACCCAGAGCATCTCCAGACCCAGGTTCCTTGAGGGTGGTTCTATGTACTTGAGCCATGGGAGTTTAAGGGCAACAAGTGTGTACAAAAGGTTCCTTAAGGCTTCTCTATACATTTCCAATACAAGCGAGGGCCATAGTCTATGGTAATAAAAACAAAGGCCTATACTCAGACGTCTTGGAGATTTTCTTAAATGCCATATCAAGATGCAACAGGGTCATAGGCGAGCTCTTGGGGACAGCAAAGAGGCACCTGCGGAACTTTTTTCCGCTATTGTTAAAATGTTACAATATAGCATGATCCCAAATCTTAGAGTCGTAAATGTCGATAGCAGGGGAGCCCTCTTGAGGCAGGTTTTGTTATAAATCTTTAGCAATGTTGTTGAATAATGGAGCAGAGCTGTGTGATTTTTGTACCAGCATTGGCCAATCCAGGTTTTTTGTCGCTCTTATCTCTAAGTAGTCAAAATTGGTAACCTTGATAGGGTCATTTCGAGCAACCAACCTACAATTAATATTTTTACTGTTTGCAAGGGTTAAATGTAAGTAATTTTGTTTTGGAGTTATTTAGCTCTAACCCATGCTTTTTTGCAAAATGTGGTAAAATCATCCAAGAGCTGCTGTAGACCCTTAAGTGATTTGGAGATCAGACGAGTGTCATCCAAAAAAAGGGAGGTGGGCGTTTCCTACCCACCACCTTGGGAGCATCACACCCATCTCTATCCAGCCATTCCACTACATCATTTATGTAAAGTGAGAACAGTGAGGGGGCCAAAACACAAACAGTTACCCTAGGGATTAGGTTAAAAGCTGCACACAAGTCAACAAATGGCATTTCACAAACTTTCACATCCATATTGGATTCCAGTACCAGCATGTGTCTGAAAAGAAAACAATTCCATTAGGGTAGACAAAAGTCACAGGCATGACTTTTAAACCCAATATGTGGAATATTCATACAAATGAATATTAACAGAGAGCATAACGTAAAATCATATATGCAAAATTAAGTATGGGTACACGGAAAAACACAGAAACATAACAAACACATGTAGTACACACCCACTTCATAAGAGGCAATTGAGGTCAATTACCTAAAGTATATGCTTAAAACCACTGTATATATGTCAAACATATTTGTTTCAGAGTGCAGTTAACGTGCAAGTAGAAGGTTATTATCCAAAGCAGTTAATTGAAAGAATATAGGGGCATATTATCAAGGGGGTTTATCTCCGCTTTTTGGCTTTAAAAGCCATGAAAGCGGAGATAAAATTATCTCCCTATTCCCTAGCTGTCGCTAACACCAGTTAGCGACATCTAGTAGGAGATAGCGACCATCTTGGGCCCCACTTTGCATGTCAGTGATATTTATCACTAATGACATGCAAAGTGGGCGTGCCAAGATGTTAGCGACTGAAAACAGTCGCTAACATCGCTATCTCCTATTACCAACTTTTGGAGATATTCGCGCTAAGCGCGAATATCTCCAAAAGCTAACACCTGCCCTGAGCAGTTCTTAGCCATGTTATCCAATGGGAGGTGGATAACGTGGCTAAGAGCATTAGCTCTGTAATGCATGAATATCGCATACTTTTCAGCGATATTCATGCATTGCGGCGATTTTTATCGCATTTGCGATAAACCTTGGTAATACCAAGGTTTATTTGCGGTAAAAATCGCCGCAGCTCAGCGGTAAATGTTTGTCTCTAACCAAGCAATAGCGATAATTATCGCTATTGCTTGGTAATATGCCCCATAGATCGTGAACAGTCATGGTGCAAGTCACAGGGGTCCACTTGTGAATGCAGGCATTAAAACCAAACATTTAGCTGAAAATGTTTAATGATGCATTCCAGTAATTGGAAACATAATACCTTCAGGAACAATTATTTTGTTTGCTGAATAGCATGAAGGGCCTGATTGACAACCATGCAAAATTGCCCGTCGCAAATTGCGCCAATGTATGACTCACAAAACGATACCTATGCACCAAAAAGGTATCACAATTGTGAGTCGCTAATGACTTGCATCGCAATGTAGTGTACCGGCTATTTGTGAGTTGGCACCCGGTTGAAAAGGATCTATAGCGTGTGCAAATAGAGAGAGTGCCCAAAAGAAGCAAACGCAAGAAAAAAAGGCACTTCTTGGGATCGCTGAAGGACCTGAAAAAGAAAGTGGTGTCCCTGGAGAGTCCTGAGTAGATTAGCAAGCAAGCACATGATCAGGTGCAGCAGCACAGCTCGAAGTCAAAGACAGTGGCGCATAGACCTCAACACAGGCTCCAGACAGTGTGATGACGGCATCATGGCACACAACACGAGCACGACGCACTCTTGTCACCAGGGTAGCTGTTGCGTCTAACCTAGCAGTCCGAAAGGAGGACGCAAGCCAGTCTGAACACCCAGCCTCCTGCTGGGGCATCCAATCAGGTGTTGTTTGATGGCCTGGAACAGGCAATGCTCTGAATTCAGCACCTGAAACAAAAACAAGCATTGGAAATGCAATAGGGCTCGCATTAGGAAAGTTTGAGCTATTGGTCTTATAAATTTATTTTTTTTGTATTTATGTGTTATTTTTTAAAATAGCTAAATTATTAGCTTTGTCATTTACAATGCCAATAGATATATCTTTCGCAAACACCTATAGCATTTGTAATGCAACATGTTTTGTATTTACGTGACTTAGATGTATTGATATTACAAATAACAATGGCTTTTAATTTTTAAAAATAATTAATACTTAATTTATTTAATTTGTAATGGCAATAGCTTAAACTTTTGTAAATAATTTTGTGAAGATTATGTTAGTTTTTTATTGTGACGAAAATCCAAGAACAGAAGTGAAATATTACCATCTTTTTGTGATTTGTAATAAAGCATGAAAGCTTGAAAACAGCTTGAAACATTGAAAGAACATATTTGAACCAGTGATGCTGTGGTTGCGCTGATTGATGTTGTGGTTGCGCTGAGTGATGCTGTGGTTGCGCTGAGTGATGCTGTGGTTGCGCTGAGTGATGCTGTGGTGGTGCTGAGTGATGCTGTGGTGGTGCTAAGTGGTGTGTGCATCGGTGGAGCTTAGTCGGTGCATTGGTGGAGCTGTGTGGTGGGTGCATTGGTGGAGCTTAGTTGGAGCATTGGTGGAGCTGTGTGGTGGCTGCATCGGTGGAGCTGTGTGGTGGCTGCATCGGTGGAGCTGTGTGGTGGCTGCATCGGTGGAGCTGTCTGGTGGCTGCATCGGTGGAGCTGTCTGGTGGCTGCATCGGTGGAGCTGTCTGGTGGCTGCATCGGTGGAGCTGTGTGGTGGGTGCATCGGTGGAGCTGTGTGGTGGGTGCCTTGGTGGAGCTGTGTGGTGGGTGCCTCGGTGGAGCTGTGTGGTGGGTGCCTCGGTGGAGCTGTGTGGTGGGTGCCTCGGTGGAGCTGTGTGGTGTGTGCCTCGGTGGAGCTGTGTGGTGGGTGCCTCGGTGGAGCTGTGTGGTGGGTGCCTCGGTGGAGCTGTGTGGTGACTACCTCGGTGGAGCTGTGTGGTGGGTGCCTCGGTGGAGCTGTGTGGTGGGTGCCTCGGTGGAGCTGTGTGGTGGGTGCATCGGTGGAGCTGTGTGGTGGGTGCATCGGTGGAGCTGTGTGGTGGGTGCATCGGTGGAGCTGTGGGGTGGGTGCATCGGTGGAGCTGTGTGGTGGGTGCCTTGGTGGAGCTGTGTGGTGGGTGCCTCGGTGGAGCTGTGTGGTGGGTGCCACTGAAGGACTGGGTTATTTAAGACCCAGCGGTGCCAGGGCACAACACCTGAAACCTTCGTGGGTAACCTGCTCCGGCGTACGAATCACAGAGACACGGGACACTTCCTTCGGCGTCAAAGATTCAAGGTTTATTTACTGCAGGGAACACAGAAGTCACGACAAGTAACACACGTGCAACTTGGGGAGACTGCTTCAAATTGGTTCTGTGAATCGCTCCTTTTATACACAATTTCCCCATAGAGTTACATTGAACACAAAGTTTATGACCCGGTTCCCACAATCATCTCCCAGAGGGGTCGCTTTGGTCACTTTGATACACATGAGGTCCGGAACATAAGTGCGGAAACATTTGGCGGTTCCCAACTGTAAAAACCCATCTTCCCAACATTAGTGCATTCCGATCGGTAATAAACAGATCGAAAATAGGAACAAGAACAGGTGTAGAGGAAGACGGAGACAGTGGGGAAATCAGAAAGGGTGTAAAAAGGGGAGGTATCGGGAAACACGAGATACAGGCATCAAAGGGACGTGCCTAATGAGATGCACGGCTGAGACAATAAGCCGGTACGACAAGATGAGCCTCGAGCGGCGCCATCTGCTTTACAGTAGCATCTCCCTCATCATAAAGACACTTACAAAGAGCATGTGTCTTCCGCAATTATCTTGGGAGTCCCAGGGTCGCGAAGCGGACATCGTCCGTTCGCTGGCTACTTGAGGGCAAGAAACAAAATGGATGCCGTATCTAAGATGGAACCCGTGGGTACAGATAGAAATACCCACGTAACAGACGAACGGTTTGTGTTAGCACAGCGAAACTGCGCACACTTACTAAACTCGTCATTTGCAGTTCATAGATACCAGACTCGACCATATTCGTGCGAGTCGAAAACACCACTTACAATTGTCACGGAACCTCAGACGCTCCTTTTGCCCTCATGTAGGCAAGCACTAGTCGGAATCCTACTCGATATTCATCAGACCATCTAGATGTTGTTGTAGCATAGCTCTGTCCAATCGAGTCCCATTGGTAACAGGAGGCTGTCTCATACACGTTGTAGCACAGAGGCCACATAAGGCAGGACCGCACTGCACACAAAGGCAACACGTGAACAGGAACACCACAACGACTCCGATGATCATCAGAATCTTCCAACCCCAAGTCGACATCAGGCCCCAAAACCACCCAAGCAGCGTCCAATCCCCTACATCCACGTGTATGGATTCAGAGATCTTATGCAACTTAGAGATGGCTTGATAGACAGTTGGAGCATTATCTGGAATGAAAATGCAACAGCTCGAATGGATCACCTTACATACCCCACCTCGATCTGCTAAGATGACATCTAAAACCATACGGTTTTGTAACGTCATAAGTCTATCCGCCTGAAGTTCTGTGGTGATATTACCAAGGGCACTGGCAGTAATATTAGCTGTCGATTCTACCACTCGAGTCAACTGTCTCAGGTTCCTACTATTAACCATAGGTCCCCAAAACGGGAGGAAACCCTTGAAAAAGTCTCCTGCCTCTTGACCGGCAGTGTCCTCTTCGCTAATTACGCCTCTCACAACTCTAGTCTTGTGATAATCAGCATCTACAGTAAACGTCGGAGGCAACAAATTTGCAATGAAACATGAGCCCATGAAGTCAGCGGGCAACCATGCATATGCACGATCATGACAGATGAAGTATGTACCCTTGGCAGCCAGAAACACAGGGGACGAGAACATCGGCAGAATGTAATTTTCAATGCAAGCACTCGCTCCAAGTCGGGCTTGCGATCTTCGGCCACGACCCATAAGACAATAATTACCAATGTGGGGTACGACCCATATCGGAGGTGAGCTTTTAAGCTGCTTTTCACTCGTGAACACACTATACTCACCTCTACTCAGGACCCTATAAGCTTGTATCTCTTCTTCGGGAATAAGCGAGGGATCATAGATATCGCTGTCTAAGTCCTCTATTGCTATCGACAAAGGTTTTTGATACGAGGTAGGACCAGAGTAGGGGGAACGTGGTTCTCTAATGGGGTGGAAACCCAGTGCGCTTCGAAACATTGTTTGAAATGCTCGAGCTGACCCTTGGGAACTATATGGTAACACCAGATATGGAATTCCCTTATCCGTAGTATGCGGCATCAACCCACATACCCAACAATTAGTAGTGTTAACCACTAACTGATGCTGGTGAAGGAGCTGAATAAAGGAATTATTACGGAATTCTGCGCGTCTAGCCTGCTCGTGTTCAGGTAGGATGTGAAAAGAATGGGGGGATGCAGTGGAGATAAGTTTAGGGTCAGGGGTAGGAGTAGGTGTAGCAGAAGGTAAGAAGTAAGACATCGTGTAATACACCCCACCCGCCAATAATGCAGAAGCAGTCAAAAACAATACAAATATTTGGAATATAAAACATTTGGTACGACTAAGTTGCTGCAGCTTGAATCTATGAGCCTGTGCTCCTTCCGAATCGTTCAGCTTCGAGAATGCCATTCCCTACGACCGTCCGCAACGTTTCTTGACGCACTTCGTTCCGTGTAGCAATAGTCAATCCCTAGGAATTCCCAGGAACCGACGGCCTTTAACCTAGCGTCAAGACCTACTATCCAGAAAGAAGTACGCGCGCGGCCCTACGGCCTTTTATGCACAATATATATATAGATATGCAAAAACAATGTCTCTCGGCTGTGGAAGCAAAAAGGTATAAGGAATGAAGCTCAATGTGTATACACAGGGATAATTGCAATAATATGAACGTTCAAAACTGATCACGGAAAACGGGATAATGCAGTTGTCAATACAGCAAAGCAGGATCGTTTATTAGTCTTTAGTACGAGGTCGGAAAAAGTATTGAGTTTTCCCAGGACGTGTCTGCTCGTCAAACAAAGGGTCAGTTGAAGAGACAGCGTCCTGCTGATCAGTTGAGTGTTCTGGTCTTGAGTCTTTTGATGACAATTGTTCAACAGAGTCTGTCTGCTGCTCTGAGGACTCTCCAACAGGTTGTGCGTCACTGAAAGGTACAAACGCCGGCAATCCTTCGGTTTCAGTTGATACAATGCCTTTCCTCACCCACGAGTCTGCTGGCAACGGGATGGGGACTTTCTTCGTGTGGGTGGCGTGCACCCAATTCTTCCGCCCCTCAAGACGAACCGCAGTTCTCGTGGCAAGGAGGACCTGGTAGGGTCCGGTGAACCTCGGGTCCAAGTTATTTTTGCGCGAAAAGTTCCGCGTCACCACCCAGTCTCCGGGCTGGAGCTGGTGGCCTGGACCCTCCGTCTGCGTCGGCAATGCTTCGTGAACCTGTTGGTGAATTAACCTCAGTTTAGCAGTCAAGTCATGAAGGTAATCGATCAACATTGGATACTCAAGATCACAGAACATTCCTGGCCTAGGAACCCCCCACACATTCGCAGGACGGCCGAACACTATTTCATAGGGACTAAGCCCTACTCGGGAGTGTACAGTCGCCCTAGTTGACAGCAATGCTAAAGGTAAAGCGTCAGGCCACGAAAGACCAGTCGTAGCCTGAATCTTTGCTAGTTTCAGTTTAAGGGTGCCGTTATACCCTTCAACCAAACCAGCTGACTGGGGATGATTGGCACTATGGAATTTCTGATTAATTCCAAGGCCCTTACACACACTCTTCATCACACTACCCACAAACTCACTTCCGTTATCTGACCACACGACTCTAGGCATTCCGTACCGAGGAAAATATTCCTTCAGTAGGATTTTCGCAGTAGACAAAGCAGTATTGTCTTTGAGAGGATAGGCCTCGATCCATCGGGAGAATGCGCAAACCACAACTAAAACGTACTTCAGGTTATTGCATCGCTCCATATGGATGAAGTCCAATTGGATCACCTCAAAGGGACATGAAGGGGGAGCAAAACTGCCAGGAGGAGTTGGGGTTCCTTTGCCAGGATTGTACATCATACACACCATACAATTCTTCACCAGACGTTCAGCACATTTCGTGATACCATCATTCTTCCATACAGGAGACAGCAACTTACAAATACCTTTCGAGCTAATATGTGCTAACCCATGCGCCATTGTCACAACGGCCAGCACATACGCATCGGGCAACAACCATCTTTTCTGATCCGACAAATCGATCCAACAACCATTCACGTCCAACTTTCCCGTGCTTTCTTTCCACTTCATCTTTTCAGTCTCGGTGGCCTCATTCTGAATTTCTTTCACACTTTCGATAGTGTCCTCACACATGCTCGATTCTGTAGGCCACCTAACCGAACTCGTCACATACATTCGAGTGCTAAGGTTCCGGGCAGTCTCCTTAGCGATCTCGTCTGCAAACGCATTACCACGACCAACATCATCCGTCACCTTACGATGCGCACTACATTTAACAATCGCCACTTGCTTAGGCAACGTCAGTGCATCCAAAAGATCATTCACGAGTTGGCCATGCTGAATCTTCGTACCGTGTGACGTCAAGAAACCTCTCTCTCTCCACAATCGTCCAAAACTATGTGCGACACCAAATGCATATTGGCTGTCGGTGAACATATTCACACGTTTCCCTTTTGCTAACACACACGCTCTAGTGAGAGCGATCAACTCTGCAGCTTGGGCAGAATTCTGATTCAACCTTGCAGTCTCAACAACAGTATTCAACGTTACAACAGCATAGGCGGTAGTCACATCGCCATTCGGCAACTTAAAACATGACCCATCCACATACAATGTACCATCCGGATCTTCGAATGGAGTGTTTTTAAGGTCCACTCGACCTTTTGTTTCTTCCTCTGTCCTCAAGTAGCAATCATGTTCTGCTACTTCATCTGACTCTGCGCTAATTGGTAACAAAGTTGCCGGGTTCAGAACATTACAACGTTTTATCTGAATATGACTTGCCAGCAACGTTAGCTCGTACCCAGACAACCTCGCACTCGTCAAGTGCTGAGTTTTCGTACGATTCAAAAGAGTGTCGACTGCATGCGGAACCATCACCGTAAGCATATTATCCATGACCAGTCCTGCTGATTGTCGGATGGAGACCGCAGCTGCCGCTGTTGCTCTCAAGCAACTCGGCAATGCTCTAGCTACTGGGTCCATGGTCGAGGAAAAATATGCACATGGACGTTGTTTACCACCAAAAGGTTGCGTTAAGACACTCAACGCACAACCTTCCCTCTCGTGAACATATAATGTAAACGGCTTACTGTAGTCGGGAGTACCCAACACAGGAGCCGAACACAATGAATCACGCAGTTCAGAAAAACTTTTCTGACATTCTTCCGTCCATGGTAAAGGAGTTGAAACATCCTTGCACGTAAGAGCCACCAATGGTTTCGCTAGCAATGAAAAATTAGGAATCCATTGCCTGCAGTACGACGTGATACCTAGAAAGGCACGCACATCTCTTTGGGTTTTTGGCACAGCCATTCGCGCAATCGCTGCAATCCTCTCTGGGGTCAACCTCCTTCCCTCCTTTGACAATAAGTGACCTAGATAGGTTACTTCTTGACAACAATATTGGAGTTTAGAAGGGGACACCTTATGATTCAACTCACAGAGATGTTGCAGCAATGATACCGTAGCAATTTTGCAAATGTCCTGAGTATCGGCAGCCACCAATAAGTCGTCGACGTATTGGATTAAGGCCGCACCGACCGGCAACCGAAACGCATCCAGTTGACCCTTCAAGGCTTGACTGTAAATCGATGGACTTTCACAGTAGCCCTGAGGAGCGCGTTTGAACCGGAAGCTGCGTCCACCGAGAGAGAAACCGAAAAGGTCTCTGCTCTCTTCGGCAATCGGGATGCTGAAGAACGCATTCTTTAAGTCAATCACCGAAAACCACGATGCAGAAGCTGGAATCATTGTCAGTAGCGCCGTGATGTCAGGCACAACAGGGAATTGAGGAACCACAATTTTATTCACCTCCCGTAAATCAATAACAAAGCGATAAACAGGCGGTTTTGAAGGATCAGTACGTTTAAGAACAGGCAGTACAGGGCTGTTGCACACGTTTCCCCGTGTCTCTTCAATAACGTCCTTCTCGATCAGGTCGTAAATGATCGCTAACAATGCTCGTTCACCATCAAGAGAGATACGATACTGGGGAATACGTGGCAATCGCACATTATATTTCAACTGAACAACATAAGGGGAGATGTCAAGCAGGCCCACATCATTTGGACCCGTTGCCCACAAAGACGCAGGAAGAGAAATCAATTCCGGTGGAAGCTTATCGAGAGACAAATACATAGGAGAGACAACTCTCTCTCCTAACGTAAGCTTTACACCCGCAGGAGAACAATACAAAGTTGCATATAAACGTTTAAGCAAATCCAGGCCCAAAAGATTTTCACCACAACCAGTGGTCAAAATTAACGGAGCTTGAAGCTCACGTGGACCAATTGTAAGGGGCAAAGGGCGCGAAACTGGATTGCTAACGGGGGCGCCAGAGAATCCAACGGAGACATTTGTTAAGCCAGACAAAGGTGCGCCAGGGAGTTTCGAATGCATAATAGAACTTTTCGCTGCACCAGTGTCCAACAGAAAAGGCTCAACGACGCCCAATGTAGCAACTGCGACGTAAGGCCCTCTCTGATCAACCGGAACTGATACCACTCCCTCTCCTTGTCTTTGGCTGTCCTAGTAATTACTGTTGTCAGTACCCTGATCGACGTAATAATCGTCTACATTGTACTGCGCAGATCGTCCTTGCGATGATCCACGTTGATCAAAACAATTATTAGAATTAGAAGAGGTGTCAGAACGATCATTCTGAGCACCACGACCCCTACCGCGTGATACCTGATGTGAACCACCACGACCTCCTTTAGACGAATTACCACTATTGCGATCATTCAGAACAGGGCAATTGAATTTAATGTGCCCCTCCTGTCTACAATAAGCACATTGGTTGTACCCTAACGATGATCTTTGGGAGGGGGAATCATTACGTGGCTGCGATCGATTCGATTGCGACTGCGATCTATTCTGTTGGGAAGCATTCTGGTTTGAACGCGGAGGATACGCTTGTTGAAGCAGCACTTTAGTTTTAAGCTCTTTCGTCTTTTTGTCAGCGCGGTCGTTTTCCTCTTTCTCTCTATTCTCATAATATTGTGCTGTGGCCAATATCTGAGCTGAGGTAGAAACGGCCCACGCACTCTCTGAATTCTTTAATTTATTGCTCAAATCGGGCAATAAGTTAGAGACAAATTTGTCCACGAATAACCTTTGACCACCCTCAGTGCCCATATCCTGACCACTATGGTCAATGAATGCTTCCTCGAACCTCGTAAAGAAGTCGGAGACACTCTCATCCTTCTTTTGCTTACAAGCTGATAATTTGTCCCAATTTACCCTCATAGCTGGCATAAGAGTTTTCATTAACGTTATTATTCTTTGAGGGAGATCAACAATCAACTGGTCGGGTTTAGCAGCAGCCGTTTGTCCGGCATCTGCCGCTACTATGGCAGCCCAAGCACCACCTAATTCATTCGGATGATTCTCGTGGCGAATCTTAGCCCATACCGGTTGCGGTACAACATTGCCGAACAACATATCGATGTCGGCAAGATTCATTACTGTAGCATCTACGAGCTGCGATAATTCTTTGTAGTATCCTGTAGGATTTTTGCGAGGGTCAGGCAGAGATTGCTTCACCTGTAGCACTTCCGAACGTTTCCATGGGAGATGTATCCATACTCTCTGGAAATGCGCCAATGTCGGAGGTTGAGCAGCAGGATTAGCTGGTATCCAAACCGGTGGCACTTCTCGCATAGGAAATTGACCAGACTCATCTGGCAGTCCTTCAACATCCTCAACAAACAAAGCTTGAGGTATAGGAGCGGGACGGAAGGATAACAACCGTTCAACAGCACGTCGAACGTTGGTATCCACTATCAGTCCATTCGAGAACTGAAGCTGAAGATCAGACAAAGCGGCCAGCACCTCGTCAGGCGCATCAGCCGATATCTGACCGCGAAGGAACTTACACATTTCATCGAACACGTATCTTTGGGTTGGTATATTGAATTGACAAAACGTTTCGAGCACAACACGGGGCGGATTTCTAAGAGGGTTTACCATCCAACCCATCGCCATATTATATAGCGCAACACGTTCCCTGTTACCAGGAAGCTGACTACGTCTCTGAGGACCATCGGAACCAGCGGACCCATGAACAGTTCCGAGCGAATGAAAGAAACTAGCCGCAAGAGGAGAATTACGAGAACGTGTAGAGGGAGAAGTATAGGACACAGGACTAACAAGTGAAGGGGTAGAAACAGTAGCAACAGCAGGAGTTAACAGAAGAGGAGCAGCAGCGGGAGCAGGAGTATGTGGAAGCGGAGGAGCAGTAGGAATAGCAGTAGGCAACGGAGCAGGAACAGTCGGAAGAGCGGGTACAGGTTGAGGAACAGGCACAGGAAGAATAGGCGGAGGAATAGGTGCAGCAGGAACCACGGGAGCTGCGGTACCCTGTACATACGGAGGTGGCGACTTCATAAGATAAGACATTAAAGGATCCTCAACTGGCTCTTCCTTCTTTTCCGACTCCGCAGGCAAAGCTGGATAGCATTTATCCACGGTCATACGCTGTAGTCTATCAAACACTTCCTTATCCTTAACCTCCTTGTCACGCTGAAATTGCTCTGCTTTCTTCACTATAGTAGCAACATTATCTCGCTGATTTCGTTTAGTCTGTCTGATTTCTTTCTGTCGGGCTTCTTTACGCCACAACCGAAAGGCATCAAACATAGCCGGCCTTGACTTCCTTTCGAACAATTTAATCTCTAAATTATCTAAGATCGGGGCCTCGAAGCTACCATGAGGTGGCCAACGAAGGTCACCATCCTTCTTCGTGTATTTAATCCAATAATCATTAAAAGTAATGGGGCCTAGCGCATGTTTACTGTACAGTTCATAAGTCGGAGTTCCAACCGGAGGTATCGGACACGAGTCCTCCAGTCGGGAATCCGTACCACAAGGTCTGAAGCAACTGAACAAAGTACTACGACCAGGCATCTTGCACACTAGCCGAGTTTCACAAACTTCAAGGGTTACGGGATTTACCAAGTCCCAGCAAAGAACAAAAACCCTCGGTTTTTGGCGGCTGCAGTCGTCAAACAACACAACAAAATACGCTCAGCAAAGTGTCATCGACAAAAACACTCTCACAGCGTCAACAACAAAAACACTCGCTAAAGTGTCAACAACCAAGGACTCTGGGAGCGACCCACAAATACTTAACTCAAAGATCAATGGCGTCACCAGGAAGGCCCGTCAATCGTCTCGCTCTACCAAGGTCTACGCCAGGCGCCAAAACAGGTCTACAGTCAGGGCAGCAGTCCGTCGCAGCCGTCAGGAGGCGGGAATCTTCGCGGGAAAAGTCTTCGGGCCACTTATTTCGACAACAGGATCGATGAAGCGGGGTGCACCTTCCCTCGGAGATTTCACACGAAGTTCCTCACGATCGTCGGGCTTGGACCGGTACCACTGATGCAGCCCCACGTTGGGCGCCAACTGAAGGACTGGGTTATTTAAGACCCAGCGGTGCCAGGGCACAACACCTGAAACCTTCGTGGGTAACCTGCTCCGGCGTACGAATCACAGAGACACGGGACACTTCCTTCGGCGTCAAAGATTCAAGGTTTATTTACTGCAGGGAACACAGAAGTCACGACAAGTAACACACGTGCAACTTGGGGAGACTGCTTCAAATTGGTTCTGTGAATCGCTCCTTTTATACACAATTTCCCCATAGAGTTACATTGAACACAAAGTTTATGACCCGGTTCCCACAATCATCTCCCAGAGGGGTCGCTTTGGTCACTTTGATACACATGAGGTCCGGAACATAAGTGCGGAAACATTTGGCGGTTCCCAACTGTAAAAACCCATCTTCCCAACATTAGTGCATTCCGATCGGTAATAAACAGATCGAAAATAGGAACAAGAACAGGTGTAGAGGAAGACGGAGACAGTGGGGAAATCAGAAAGGGTGTAAAAAGGGGAGGTATCGGGAAACACGAGATACAGGCATCAAAGGGACGTGCCTAATGAGATGCACGGCTGAGACAATAAGCCGGTACGACAAGATGAGCCTCGAGCGGCGCCATCTGCTTTACAGTAGCATCTCCCTCATCATAAAGACACTTACAAAGAGCATGCGTCTTCCGCAATTATCTTGGGAGTCCCAGGGTCGCGAAGCGGACATCGTCCGTTCGCTGGCTACTTGAGGGCAAGAAACAAAATGGATGCCGTATCTAAGATGGAACCCGTGGGTACAGATAGAAATACCCACGTAACAGACGAACGGTTTAAGTTAGCACAGCGAAACTGCGCACACTTACTAAACTCGTCATTTGCGGTTCATAGATACCAGACTCGACCATATTCGCGCGAGTCGAAAGCACCACTTACAATTGTCACGGAACCTCACCTCGGTGGAGCTGTGTGGTGGGTTCCTCGGTGGAGCTGTGTGGTGGGTGCCTCGGTGGAGCTGTGTGGTGACTGCCTCTGTGGAGCTGTGTGGTGGGTGCCTCGGTGGAGCTGTGTGGTGGGTGCCTCGGTGGAGCTGTGTGGTGGGTGCCTCGTGGAGCTGTGTGGTGGGTGCCTCGGTGGAGCTGTGTGGTGGGTGCCTCGGTGGAGCTGTGTGGTGACTACCTCGGTGGAGCTGTGTGGTGGGTGCCTCGGTGGAGCTGTGTGGTGGGTGCCTCGGTGGAGCTGTATGGTGGGTGCCTCGGTGGAGCTGTGTGGTGGGTGCATCGGTGGAGCTGTGTGGTGGGTGCATCGGTGGAGCTGCGTGGTGGGTGCATCGGTGGAGCTGTGTGGTGGGTGCATCGGTGGAGCTGTGTGGTGGGTGCCTCGGTGGCTGTGTGGTGGGTGCCTCGGTGGAGCTGTGTGGTGGGTGCCTCGGTGGAGCTGTGTGGTGGGTGCCTCGGTGGAGCTGTGTGGTGGGTGCCTCGGTGGAGCTGTGTGGTGGGTGCCTCGGTGGAGCTGTGTGGTGGGTGCCTCGGTGGAGCTTTGTGGTGGGTGCATCGGTGGAGCTGTGTGGTGGGTGCATCGGTGGAGCTGTGTGGTGGGTGCCTCGGTGGAGCTGTGTGGTGGGTGCCTCGGTGGAGCTGTGTGGTGGGTGCCTCGGTGGAGCTGTGTGGTGGGTGCCTCGGTGGAGCTGTGTGGTGGGTGCCTCGGTGGATCGGTGGAGCTGTGTCGGTGGAGCTGTGTGGTGGTTGCATCAGTGGAGGTGGGTGCATCGGTGGAGCTGTGTCGGTGGAGCTGTGTGGTGGGTGCCTCGGTGGAGCTGTGTGGTGGGTGCCTCGGTGGAGCTGTGCGGTGGGTGCATCGGTGGAGCTGTGTCGGTGGAGCTGTGTGGTGGTTGCATCAGTGGAGGTGAGTGCATCGGTGGAGCTGTGTCGGTGGAGCTGTGTGGTGGGTGCAGCAGTGGAGCTGTGTGGTGGGTGCATCAGTGGAGCTGTGTGGTGGGTGCATCGGTGGAGCTGGGTGGTAGGGGAACGGTGAATGATGGGACAGTGTCAATGAGTAGGCCCTGTCAAGCTGTCGAGAGACAGAGAAGCAACGGCGACGATAGAGAGCAGAAGACAGGCAGGCAGACGCCCGCTGAGAGAAGAGAAAGAGGACAGACAATGAGACAGCCAGGCACGAAAAGCAGAGAGCAAACAGAGAGACAGTCCTTGAGAGGAGGGGGCACTCGGATAGACTGTCACTGAGAGAAGAGAAAGAGAACAGACAAAGTGACAGCCAGACATGAATAGCAGAAGGCAAACAGAGACAGTCCTGGAGGAGAGGAGAGGGCATTCAGACAGACGGTCACTGAGGAAGAGGACAGGCAGAGAGACAGCCAGATATGAGGAGCAGATGGCAGACAGAGAGAATGCCCTTGAAAGCAGAGGACACTCAGACAGACGGCCACTGAGAGGACAGAGCAGGGAAAGAGACAGCCAGATATGAACATCAGAGGACAGACAGATATTGGAGAGCAGAGGGCACTGGGACAGGTGGTCACTGAGTGGAGAGAAAGGAGACAAAGAGACAGCCATACATGAAGAGCAGAGGGCAAACAGAGACAGCCCTGGAGAGCAGAAGGCAGTCAGACAGACTGTTATGAGAGGCGAGGAAGGGGACAAACAAAGAGACAGGTAGACACGAGGAGCTGAGCGAAGATAGAGAGACAGTACTGGAGAGTAGAGGGCACTCAGACAGACGGGCAATGAGTGACAGTACAGGCAGAGAAAGTCAGAGATGAAGAGCAGAAGTCAGAAAGAGAGACAGCCCTGGAGAGCACAGGGCACTCAAACAGACAGTCACGGAGAGGAAGAGGACAGACAGAGAGAGGCAGCCCTGGTGAGCATAGTGCACTCAGACAGATGGGCACTGAGATCAGACAGAGACACAGGCATAACGAGCAGAGGGCCGGCAGAGAGACAGTCATGGAGAGCAGAGGAAAGTGGAAGAGTACACGCAGAGAGACACCAGACATGAAGACCAGAGTGCAGACAAAGACTTCTCTGGAGAGCCGAGGGGGGCAGGCAGCCTTGGAGTGCAGACCAAAGGGATGCAGATGGCCTTGACGCCGGCAGAAGAAAGACAGGCAGCCACTGAAGGCAGCGGACGTGCGGTCTGTACGAGCAGCAGACATGGGGGATCTCTGAGGGGAAGACAGCAGACAATCCCTCAAATGAGATGACTGGCTGGTAGCCGGTCAGGGTGAGCGCAGGACAGCTGCACAGTCCTAGACAGCAGCGGACAGACTGGCAATCACAGACAGACAGTCCTTAGAATAAATACTCTTATCCACTGAAGCAATAATAAACCTACAAGGAAAGACCAAAGGTCAGCTTAACAGCAGACACAGTGAGAGAGCTTAAAACATACGGACAGAACTGGCAGACCAAAAGACAGACTGAAGCACACACACACACATATAAACAGATACTTACAACTACTAATCAGAACACACCATGAAGTACAGCCAGAGGAAGAGATAATTAGACACGTAAAGAAACAGTGACGGGAGAGATTGCTTTAGATAGGCACAACAGATGTTGAAAAAAATAATTGATAGCAAAGCCTGAGATAAATACTGACACCAAAACGTGCTGAGAGAACTGAGGGACACCGGTATTAAAACGAGAAAGGCATTCAGGCAGGTACGCATTTAAGGCATACACTAACAAACCAAAGTAGAAAGGAGACCCGGTCGGCGGCCGTGAAACTGAAAGTACGGCCGGCCGTGAATAATTAGGGGATGAGCGCACGCTGAGAAGCTTGTGGGAGGGGGGCGAAGCTTGTGGGAGGGGGGCTGGGCTGCCTTTGATGTGATAATGCGAGGCAGGCAGGCAGGCGGCTGGTGGCATTGTGCACGCGCTTTTTAGGGCTTGGGCTTGCGCTTGCGCAATGACCTTAAAAAGCACATGCACTCTGTAGAATCGCCAGCGGAATCGTGCTTAGTTAAACGCTGTTTAAGCTTCTATAGAGCTTGCCAGCTGTGCGCATGCGCACAGCAGGCGAGCCCTAACAAGTAAGGCTGATGAACCTGAAGCTGGGCCAGGGATTCAGGGACATAACTCAGCAGATGGCTGATAACCAGTGCTGCATGGAGGAGAAATGTGATTCCCTCACAGGTGCAATTGTGGATCTGTATAAGGAATTGGCTGAGGAGAGGGGGCAGCAAAGACGCATGGAGCGCATGAGGAGACACAGGGTGGATGCTTTGACCAGGGGCATTGGGAGGTTAGCGCAGGCAACTACAGAACACAGGATGCGCACCCTGGGGCTCCAGGTGGAGATGGGCCACTACAGTGGTGATGTGGCACTCGGCCTACAACAAATTGCAGCAGCAGTGGAAAAACTGCAAACTCACATGTTTTCCAGTGGGATGCAAATGAGGGAGCCGACAGTGAGGTCTCAAGCCGCAGTAGCATGTCTGTAGCAGACACACCAATGCTGCAGAAAAGCAGCAGCCGCCAGGTAGGTGTTCCAGGTGCAAGCTCTACCCAGGCTGGACGTAAGGGCAAGAAGTGACTTGTGCACAGTAACTTTACAGTCATGGGCCCATAGTATTGTATGCATTTGTGGTGCTGTAACCACAACTCACTGCTGCATTTGTTTGTTTATGTGTTTTTATATGCACCGGTTGTCCATATTTTGTTTGTGCAAGCGTGCACATTAAAGCTAAATTCAAAGTTACAATCACATTTTGTACTGTCTTTTGTAGAGGGTAGTGTGTCATTAATTTGGACGTACCATGAAAAATAATTGTTGGCTATCTGGTTCCTACCCCTCCTTCACTCTGCTGCAGAGCTACCATCCCTTTGCTGTTGGGCAGGTTGTCCTGGGTCATCATTTTCTGAATCTGAGTCAGACACATCCATGTGCAAGCCACCCCTGAAGGCCATGTTGTGGAGCATTGCACATGTTGTCACTTTTTTGCAGACTGTCTCAGGTGCATACTGCGAGGCTCTGCCACTCTTGTGAAGACACCTGAAAAGTGATTTTAGGATGCCAAAATGTGCGCTCAATCACAGACCTGGTGCGCCTATGTGCTATGTTGTACCGCCTCTCATTTGAGTTGTTTGGCGACAGGTACTGTGTGAGTATCCATGGCCGCAGGACATACGCGCTGTCACCTGGTAATGAAAACATGATTGTGAGGCAACATGCAGACAGACATGAAAGTGCAAATACATTTCAGTGTTGACATGAAATATGAGTACCTAGTAGGTATCCTTCATCAAAGTCACCTCTTTATAATTTGTGATAAATGCCATTGTGTCTGAAGATGTATGAGTCATTGGTGCTACCAAGATTTTTGGCCATAATATCTGTGATGATGTGGATTACATCACAGACAACTTGGATGTTGAAGGAATGTGTGCTTTGCATATAGCGGAATATGTATTCTATGCGAAATGGAGGACGTATGGGCACATGGTTCCCATCTATGCACACTATGACCTGTAATAAATCATAATTGAATCATTACTATGACCTATTTAAGAGTGCCGGGGTTCAGTCTTTCTTGTATTTTGAGCAAGCCAGTAAGGACTTGTTCTATTTGATATTCTGGGTAGTGGGATATCTTACCCTGAGAGGCACCTATCTAAAATGTGTTTGAATGCTACATAGTAATAGCTAATCTGTATCCATATCTGCCAACACTTTGTTTGAAGTGCGATATTATACCCACCACTACTGTGCGTGGTTGTTTAACAAAAACCCCGTAACAGACGAAACTTGCCCCCCCTCCCCTCCCCGCTCCCATCAAAATTAAACAACCCTAAGTTCAAATCAAACAATTTTCTGTGTATGTCCACGATGACGAGCACTATGGAGGGTTGCGGTCCATCCTTTGTCAGTTATACAAAATAGTTCTTATACTGCTGGATTGGGGCATGGTATGGATAAAAGCAAGTCCTGCATCGACCTAGGAAACATGGCAGCTACGCCTGTCCCAACTCTTGGGACTGCCACACTGCAGTCTCCTTAATAAAATAGAAAATTGTAGTTTACTAATACAATAACATTTTCGATTACCTTCAAGCGGTTTTTGAATACCCACGAGCATGCATGTTGCTGTATTCTACTTTTGCAGGCTATTATCGTTAGCTATACATAGTTTTACAGTCACTTATTCAGACAGTGACAGACGTTGGCAAAGATGCTTTCCAATCATAGGCAGTCTCCATGCATCTCAAGGCGAAGCAGGAAACTCCTTCGAGGTTAATAAAACTGGTAAACACACGTGGTAGGGACTTTCCAGTGAGTCAACAGACAGGGGCGGGCTCTGAGAAAGAGAAAACGAAACTATTCATCCTGCGGTACAGTATCTTCCGGCAGTACAGTATCTTCCGGTGCAATGAGGAGTTCTGTTCTTCACCAAGTTGTATAACTGCTGCTTAAAATGACCCGTTTACGGCGTTGCCTGCTTTTGCTCACAGTAAGTATTCACGTTTAAACTTTGTACTTTACAAACGTACGAACGTTAGTCCTAGCAGCGCAGTCAAACTAGGTGGACGTCGTAAATGCACCCCAATGTCGTGTTTAAAAAAATCAAAGATGCCATTGCAAGACAGACTTCCCCCATCTCCCTCCCAGTCCCCAGGGTCATCATTGAATACATATGAAGCAGACTTTTAAGGGTGCGAGTGTGGTTTGTATTATTTTACTAAGCCTAAATTCGGTGTTCACTATCCGAAAACGCGTTTTCAAAAACAGTAAAACCGCGGCGGTTTATCAGGCAGGCATCCGGGCTCTTATAAATGTAGTTCTCCCACAGTTGATACCGAGACACCCTATACCATCTTTAATGAAGGAAAACACAGAAAGTATTCCAATGTCCCGGGATAGTCAAACCCGGATCTTAAAAGAGGAACGCAGAACTCGGTGACTCTTTGACATTGTGGCTATGCAAACTTGGTTGCGGTCGTTATGTTTTCCTTTTTGTAAAAGAGTTTCTAATCGCACCCCGTAGCAATCAATGTTTTTAAATCCTGTATTTATGCTTCGAATGTATAAAAGGTATACATTTCAGTAGAAGCCAGTTACTGTTTTCTGATAAAAGTATATAGTTTATTGATAAACTGTGCGATTACTTAAAATCATTACAGTGTATAGAAATGCAGTTTGATTCAGATAAAATACAGTAAAATACGCCCCCCCTTGATCGACCTACACCGGCCAGGGACCATTGGTGCAGCTATGTGGTCTCGATACTGACTGTGTGCACTGGTACTGTACATTATTAATATTAAAAAGAATTAAAGTTTTTAGAGTTATCATGAGACCGTGCTTACTAGAGTCTGGAAGGCGTGTAAAAGTTCGACATCCTCAGTTGCACTGTGGGCTTTATCGGCCCCTGAGTCGGCCCCAGCTTTTCGGCGACTCCCTGTGTTATCTGTGGATTACCAACTTTAGGGCGGCGGGTCACAGAGCTCTTCGGGATGGTGTCCTTTAGTTGGTTTTCGAGTGCCATTTTAACTTGATGGATGAACTTGCCTATCCTGGCTAATAAACATGTTGTGGTTTCAGAGAAACACCAATCCGAGGCCTCTCTGCAAGTTCTGAGACCCAGGATACCTAGTGCCGGACGCAGCAATCGCTGTCGGTCACTGGCCAGCTTAGGGCAGCAACATAGCAAGTGTAGCCAGGATTCTCTGCGATATTTGCAAAGTCGGCAGGCAGTGGCTCCGTCCGAGCGTGCCCAACGTGGGTTAAAGTCCATTATCCTGAGGGCCAAGAGGCGCATAAACAGAATTTTTTGTCTTGCTTCGGTTGTTAGTGAGTCTTGTAAGTATGGCTGGGGTTTACCAGGAATATAGGACTTGTCCAGGGCCAACGTTAGCGGGTTGGGCCGGAGCGAGGAAAGGTCTAGCTCAAAGGAAATAGACTGGACTTGGCGCTTGACGGCTTTTGCCCAGGCGGAATATGGGATTTCGTGTAAGTGCAGATTCCGCCCCTCGATTTTCAGAAGGTCAATGGCTAGTTCCACCTTGGCTTGCCATGGGGAGCTTTCTTCCCCAAAGATGATTTTTAGCGAGTGCTTCAAGGTGTTTTCAGGCGACTTCAGAACTCTGATGTAGTATTTTAGCAGTTCCCCCAGTAGTACCAGTTCAGGACGTTTCAGGCCTATTTCCAGTCTCACCCTGCTATTCCGCGCCTGTTTGGGGGCTCGTAGCACCAACTTATAAGCTTTCACCTGTGCCGCTTGGACCACTTTCTCAAAAGCCCCTGGATAGGCTATATGGCTGTACGTGATGGCGGGGATCAATTTAGCCCTAAGTACTGTCAGCATCGGATCTGCAGAGGGACTGGCCAGGCCGTGGCTTAGACGTCTTAGAGATGTAATTATTTTATCAATTTTTCGTTTAAGCGTCTTCAGATGTTTAGTGCCGTGGCCCTCTCTGATACCCATGTGCCCAGGTAGTTGTAGGATGGGGCCGTGGTGATACGGTGTTCCCCCAGAGACCATGAAGCTTTTGTTTTGTGTGGATGTTTGCCAAAGATTATTATCTTAGTCTTGCTCACATTAATGAGTAACTCGTTCTCCTTGTTATACGTGGCAAGACTGTTTAAGGCTCTTTGGAGGCCTACCCTGGTGTGGTCCATAATTACTGTGTCATCTGCATACTGGAGCGTACCCAGAACCAGCTTCCCCAGTCTGGGTGGGGCTAGGTTGGCATCTTTCAGGGCTTGCCCCATGTCTGCAGTGTACAAGTTGAAAAGCAGGGGGGCCAGGACACACCCCTGCTTAAATCCCGAGTCAGTGGCAATTCTTGTGGTTGCAGATGTGGCGCTTAGTTTCACCTGAACCCAGGTTCCCTCGTAAAGTGCTTTTATGGCCTTTAGAAGATCTCTGGGAAGATTCTAGTTTTGCCCAGAGCCGACTTCTGTTCACGTGGTCAAAGGCCGTTGAATATTCGATAAAGCAACTGAACAGGGGCAGCTTATACCGCATGTTGGCCTTCTTAGCGAGGTACGAAAGCGCTATGATGTTATCCAGCGTAGAACAGTTAGCTCTGAAGCCAGTCTGTGAGGGCGGGAGTATGCCGTTCTTATCTACCCAAGTTTCCAGGTCCTTAAGTAGGAGGTGGGCATAGACCTTAGCTTCAATGTCAAGGAGGGCTATCAGTCTGTAATTAGCCGGGTCAGAGTGGTCACCTTTTTTATGTATAGGAAAAAAGGATTGAACCTTTCCAGGAAAATGGCAGGGTTGCGGTTGCAAATGCGTGGTTAAATAGAGGAGTAAGTTTGGAAGCGAAGAATGCAGGATCTTTCTTAAAAACCTGTGCGGGTATCCCGTTAGGTCCAGGGGCACCATCGGTTCTGATGGCTTTGATGAGCTTTACAATCACCGCCTCCGAGAATTTTCCAGATCGAGTCGGACTTAATTCTTCATTCGGGGCACTTTCAGAGCTGATGGTAGCTGCCGCCGCCTTGGACCAGCCGGATATGCAGTGAGACATCCGATTTGGCTCACAGGTGTACAGCCCCTTTGCATACTGTTCCCAAACTCTTCCTCCAACACTGTTAACCTTGTGTACGCCTCCTGATGACAAGCTGTTGATGTAGCGCCAGAGCATGCTATTATCTTTGCCTTTGATTATCGAAAACACTGTCAACCAGTTCTGATCGGTCCGTTTTCTTTTCAAATCCCAAATGTTCTTTTTGTACTTAGCTCGCAAAACAGCAATCGGGGGGCCCCCCTGGCGGGTAGATACCTTTCTTGTTTGCTCTCACTGCCTTGTTAAGCGCCTGCTTAGCCAGCTTAAGACTGTATGATTTTTGGTGGCCTGGGATGACATTTTTTTGACCGCTTCTTGGTTGGTGAGTGTTGCCCAGGTGCTTCAATATGTCATTGGTCAGAGTTTACCATAGATGTGTTATACTGTCTTGTGGACTTGGTACAGTCACCCTATTGGCTACGAATGCATTAAGTCTGTGGCTAAGATTGGTCGACCATTTTATTCGTTTAAGGACTAAATGGTGTTCTTCGCCTGTGGTCATACCAATTGCGGCGTAGGGGTCCGCCTGTTCGCGTGTCAGGTTGAATGTGACACGAAGGGGCCTATGGTCGCTTTCGGCTCTGTCGTCCACAGTTAAATTGCGAAGTTTGTTGGCCAGTCCTGCATTGATGAAGATATAGTCTATAGTGGAAACATTCCTGAAGGTCGGGTGGGCGGACCATACGCAGTTGTGTGTTTTTTGTATCCCGTGGGTGGATTGCAAGTTGTAATTTGCTAAAAGTTCAATAAGTTGAGCTGACTTCCTGCTAGGTGTAGTCATGGGTAGCAGGTCCAGGGCTCTCAGGTTAAAGTCACCAACTATGATTACATCGTGGTGCAAGCGGCTTATTAATAGATCTTCCAGGGCGGTGGTGAATGATTCCAAGCCGTGTGGGGAATGACGTTTTGCAGGGTTGAGGTAGCAGTTGATTAATAAAAGCGGGCAGGTTGTTTGATCCGCTCTCAGTCCTTCTATTGAGATAGCTTGTAGGTCAGGTGGCTCCAGAGATAGTTCTTTTACCTTAAATTTGCAGGCGTGGCTTACGAAGATTGACAGACCCCCTGACGGGCGACCAAAGATCGTCCTTTTGGTTGCTGATTTAAAGTATTCGTGAAAGCCAGCAATTGGTGAGGTGGACCTCGCCCAGGTCTCCTGGATACATAATATGTCCCCCTGTGCGAGATAGTCATGGGTGGCAGTAACCCTGCGGATGTTATTTAACCCTGCAATGTTCCATGAGATGATGCTAAGGTTACGATCCTGGCCTGTTGATGGGCATGCCCGACTGGTGTTTTCATAAAAGTAAAATCAGGGCACAAGTCCTAAAAAAACAAGCATTGGAAATGCAATAGGTCTCGCATTAGAAAAGTTGGAGCTATTGGTCTTGTAAATGTAATAATTTTTTAAGTTATGTTTATGTTTTTATAATAGCAAATGTATTAATTTTGTTATTGTAAATGCCAATATTTATAGAATTTGCAAATGTGACACATACAGCATTATTAAAGCTAGATGTTTAGTATTCCCCTGTCTTACATGTATTGATATGACAAATCTTAATGGCTTATACATTTTATATGTAATTATTAATTACATAATAATTTTTGTAATGTATAATGGCACTACATTAAAAAAAATTGTGATAAGATTATGTGTTGCGTATGTTATATTTTTTAAAAATCAAGATTAAAAGTGTAATATTAATTTTTTTTGTACTTTTGTAATAAAGCCTTAAACATTGATACATTGCATTTTTGCGGAGAACTGGGTAGAGTGAGGGTGGTAGAGTGAGGGAGGTAGAGTGAGGTAGAGTGGTATAGTGAGGGCGGTAGTTAGAGTGAGGGCAATAGATAGATAGAGTGAGGGTGATATACTAGATAGTGTTATTATGTGGTGTGTAGTTATGAGGCACTGAGTGGTATTAGGAGTGTATGTTGCGTTGAGCGCAGTGTAAATATGTAGCATATAAATATGTGGCACAGAGTGGTATTTGGAGTGTATGTTACATTGAGTGTAGGGTAATTATGTGGCATGTAATTATGTGACACTGACTGGTATTTGGAGTGTATGTTGCATTGAGTGCAGTGTAATTATGTGGTGTGTAACTATGTGGTAGTGAGTGGTATTTTGAGTGTATGTTGCGTTGAGCGCAGTGTAAATAGGTAGCATAAAATGTTGTTGCACTGAGTGGGTGTTGTAGTGTATGTTGCATTGAGTGCAGTGTAATTATGTGGCGTGTAATTATGTGGCACTGAGTGCTATTTGGAGGGTATTTTGCGTTGAGCACAGTGTAATTATGTAGCATTTAATTATGTTGCACTGAGTGGTATTATGAGGAGTGTATGTTGTATTCAGTACAGTGTAATTGTGGGGCGTCTAACTATGTGGCACTGAGTGTTATTGTTTGGAGTGTATGTTGCATTGTAATTATGTAGCATATAATTATGTGGTATTGTGTGGAGTGTGTGTTGCATTTAGTAGAGTGTAATTATGTGGTGTGTAATTATGTGGCACTGAGTGGTATTCGGAGTGTATGTTGCGTTGAGCGCAGTGTTATTATGTAGCATTTAATTAAGTGGCACGGAGTGGTATTGTGTGGAGTGTATGTTGTATTCAGTAGAGTGTAATTGTGTGGCATGTAATTATGTGGCTCTGAGTGTTATTGTTTGCAGTGTATGTTGCATTAAGTGTAGTGTAATTATGTAGCATATAATTATGTGGCACTGAGTGTGTGAGGGTGCAGTGTGTGTGAGGGTGTAGTATGTGTGAGGGTGCAGGGTGTGTGAGGGTGCAGAGTGTGGGCGCAGTGTGTGAGAGCGCAGTGTGTGGCCTAAAGTAGTGTGAGGGTGCAGTGTGTGTGGGCTAAAGTAGTGAGAGGGCGCAGTGTGTGTGTGGCCTAAAGTAGTGTGAGGGTGCAGTGTGTGTGGGATAAAGTAGTGAGAGGGCGCAGTGTGTGTGTGGCCAAAGTAGTGTGAGGGCGCAGTGTGTGTGTGTGGCCTAAAGTAGTGTGAGGGCGCAGTGTGTGTGGCCTAAAGTAGTGTGTGGGCTCAGTGTGTGTGTCATAAAGTAGTGTGAGTACGAGTGAGGACGAGTTTCAAGCCTGGTAGAGGAATGTTGGCTCGGTCATATTCCACAGCAGACACCCCAGCCAGGCTGGTGGTATTTATTTATTTATTTATTTTGCAACTTGTACCGCGCAAACTAAAACCCGAAGGTGTCAAGGCGCCTAACAAAAAGATCAAAAAGCGGGCAGTCATGCACTTACATGTACGCTTGAACAAAGAGGCGAGTTTTAAGGGCTGCTCTGAAAGTTTGGAGGGAGGGAAGGGACCTAAGTTCTAATGGAAGATCGTTCCACCATTTAGGGGCCAAGAGGGAAAAAGCCTTACCACCCCATCTGGCTTTCCGATGGTATGACACCAGTAGATGCAATATTTAGCAATCAGAGAGTGTCAGAGTGGAAACCGACAGTCTGGCTGCAAGCAGAAGGCGGCAGAGGCATGGAGTGGGAAATCAACACTGGAGGAGATAGAATCCTGTGAAGAAAGCACACTTGAGATGGAGGAGCAGAAATCCGGAGGAAGAAAGCTTGAGAAAGTTGAGGATGGAAGGATAGGGAGAAAGATGCAGATAAAGTCAGTGATGAAGGAAACGATGGGGAGAACGGAATGGACCTAGAGCAAGAAATATGGAGTTAAAAGCAGAGAGGAGGCTAAGAGCTCGTGGCTAACTGAGAACATCTAAGCAGCCGAAAGGGGATAAAGGAGGTGCGAGTGCACGCCGAGGTGAAGGACTGTGCGAGAAGGGAGGGGGAAATGCCAGCAGCAGAGGAGCCTGCAGGCTGTTTAAGGCAGATGGTGTCTGCGCGCAAAGGACTGGGCGAGAAGGGAGGGGGAAATGCCAGCAGCAGAGGAGCCTGCAAAAGTGTCAATTACAACCAGTCCCTAAGCCAGTTACAATAAAATAGCTTTTATACACGCTGTGTCTTCTTTAGCAAAAAGCCTGCAATTAAAATATACACGCATTAAAAGGCAAACATACGCATAGGAGGGACATAACAAGATAGTGCATAAACATGTAGGAAATATAAGTAAGCGGGTGCGGAAACGCGAATTATAAGCAGTTAACCCAAAAAATTTGGGCACATTAAACAGCTACGGGGAAGCTGACTGTAACTGTCACGCTTCACAGGGAGAATAACGGTTTTGTACAAATTAACAGTATAATAAGCAGACGCCGTGAGTCGAACATGGTTCAACAGATGTGTTCATTATGCCACATTATAGATAAAAACTCTAAAAAAAATTTTTAAACACACATCAAATATTGTTCTTCACGGTGTCTGCATTTTAAGAATCTCTCTAGATTTTGAAGATATGTATGCTTAAAAGTGTCTCAGTGAGCTCTGCACCAGTCACGACAGTCGCAAGTTGCACTATATGTACAAAAAACACGTCAACCAGCAGTCAAAATATAGAAGACGCTATATAATGAAACTTTAAGTTACCAGCATTTGTAGATAGCTATTTTTAAGTATTTCAGAAGTCGGAATTGAAGCATTTTAGGCGCTTTACTCACCCATTCGACGGGACCTTCACCCCCCTTACCACAGTGCTCTGTTAACACCACTGAGTCAAGTGCTCTTAAGTAACCAGAAGTGCACACGCAACGCTTTGTAAAGCTCCTTTATGATGAGTAAATAACGGACGCACTTTCCGTTCAGTTGTGCGAATCGCACAGATGGGAGCCACGGTGGTTTGATATCTCTGTGTTTGGTTAATGAAAAATTAGTTTGTCCTGTTGCCACCTGGATGACTAACGGCTCTTGAAGGGCTTCCGTCGCACACAAGCATTGGCAAAGTCAACAGTGCTTAGTTTAATGTGCTAATAATACACACCAATAGAAGCACGCACACATTTTATGTGTATGTATAAACACATTGAAGCCGTGCAGAGGCAGAGGAGAGACGGAGAATGAAGGGTAGAAAGATAAGGGAGGGGAGAGACAGCGAGAGAGAATGGAGGAGAGAGAGAGACAGAAAGAAGGGTTTAAAAGACTGGAGGGAGAGAGATTTGAGGAGAGAGTGAAAGAGAATGTAGGGGAAGTGAAACAACGAGAATGGAGTGCAGAGGGAGGATATCAAGGGTACAACAAGCATCTAGGTTTCTGCAGCTTAGGGGGCGGAGTGGGGAGAGCGACGATGAGGGAGAGACGTGAAGCAGCAGGGGCCTTTGAAGTGAAGCTAAGCTGCTGGGGAACAGATGGCTGGCATTTGATGCTGTGCACGCGCATTTTAGGTCAATGCGCTTGCGCATTGACCTAAAAGCGCACGGGCACAGCACCAAATCGCCAGTTGGGTAAAGTCTGTTTAAGTGCCTATAGTCTCGCTCTGCTCAATGCGCATGCGCATTGAGAGGCGAGACCTAAAAACAAGTGGGGGGACTAACCTAGTTAGGCAATATGCAAGTGACCACGGCGCGCGACCTCATGGGGTGCGACATCACACATGGCATCACACTCACAGGAATTGACATTATAGAAAGTGGCATCACAAGCCACGACTTTACAGAAGTGGCATCACGAAAAGTGACATCATATCTAAAGCCCTCACATATATGTTTACCAAGTCTATCATGTTTACGTTTGAGCGAATTGTGAGAATAATAGCACAGTGAGCTATGGAAGATGATATGCGACTTCTACGCCTTGAAATCCAATTGCTTTCTGTAACACATCCTGTACATTAATTTACAAACGTATATAGTTTATTGTACATGTAATATGCATGTGTTGATGTAAAGCCCTCTGGCACCCTGCATTGGGATGATCAGGGCTGTACAAGAAAAAATAGTGGTACTTATATTATTTCAACTCCTCCTCAGGTGTAGTAAGCTCTATATAAATGCAATTTTCTTTGTGTAAATACTGGGAAAGACCAACACATCTGACATTTTTACAGTGCATGCATATCTCCTAAAACAGGGACGGAACAAAGTGAAAAGCTGCCTCTTTTAAGTGTGTAAAGTGTGAACAAGGTGTGAGCCTTTGTTTCCCCTCCGCTTCATTTGCATCAGATGTGAGGCTCCTGACTCCTCCCAGCCAAGAGACTCAAACAAAAGGAGGCCAGATGACCCCTCAAATTCAGCCTTTGTTATGGGCTCAGCAGGAGTCTTAAATAGGAAAGCCCAGTCCCCGCCTGCACGTTGTTGCTTGTTGCAGATGGAAAGGAGACAACGTGCAGGCGCTGCTGAAAGTGTCTCGGTGTTTGGAAATTACTCTGGAATGAGTTCAGCACATTATTCAGTGGGGCCCAAATTCTTGGCAGGGTGGATGGCATTCACTCTGTGAAAATAGTGGGTGAACGCAGTACCCCCGACATGTGCCTCATTTATACCGTTTCCTGTATTAGTCCCCAGAAACGCTGTCCTGACCCCGTATCAAGACAGAGTCGAAACGTCGTCGACACTAACAAAAGAGAGAGCCTTATTGTTTATTTTTTCATTGTGTACATGCTCGTCCTTTTGATATTACCAATAACCTGTTCCCTGTCTCTTTTCCTATTCTTCACTTAGTACTCACCTAGATAGGTTATGGTCACTTCACTGGGGCTCACGAATCACCTGTTGATGTGCAGCTAATGCCATTTGTCCAATTCGTTTTTAGGTCGAAGCCTGCGTTGCAACGCTTGTGCTGTTGCAGGCGAGAGTTCTTGTAAGCAAGAAGGGGCATGAAACCACTCCCCTTCTGCCATTGGCCGGCCTCGCGAAGTGGAGGCCTGCCATTGGACAATGCCCCACTTTGGATGATTTGTCCGCTATACTCCCTCATTTTGAGGACTCCGTGACCTGACTTCTGGTGTCGCAAGCCGATTTCCTGAAACATTGCTAAGGCAACCACGAGGCCGGTCACGGAGTCCTGGAGGGGAGGGATTCAGTAGCTGTTTCCGGCCCTTTTTTTTTTTTGTCCGTGCGGTTTTCTGTCATTGTTACCTCGTTCTCCTTGCTGGAAGGAGGCATTGCAGTGGTTGTATATACATATTATTATATGAAATCCAATCTGATTTACAACCTGTAAGACAAACAGAGTCAGACTGGAGGGGACTATAAATGATGAACACATCACCCTTGATAAGGATAAGCAGCCAGCCTCAATCCTTTTCAACATAATGTTTCTTATGGCAGCACTGAGCACAACATTCCGCTGTAGCCCTTGAGAGGATGGCTTGGTATGTGGCATAGCTCTTAAATAAATCAGTTTTGCATCCCCACTCGAGTTCAAATGCTACATGCGACTGTCTCAGTCAGCTTACAACATTAGTAAAAAAAATTATCTGTCATATGTAAGGTGTAAATACAAATTTAAATGGGCATGGTGGGCAGCTCTGATCATTATTACTACAGCTCAATTCTCACGTCCTCCTGTGCTCGCGACCTGCTGATTCGCTGGTCTGACACCGCTCTGACTCCGACGTCCATGTTCATCTGTGTTAGGCCATATGATTTAGCAAATCCACACAACACATTTCGCCGCCAAGGTTTACAGATTACATATAAATGACATTTCTATGTTTTCGCTGTGCTCATGTCTGACATTTCTTTTCTTTGAATGACACTGTAGGTAGCGAGTAAAAACAAGCAGTTGTGCCGTGCACCATTATTCACAGACACCGAACTTAAGGTGTGTATAAATGTAGAGCTAGCATTTGTTTACTTGGGAGCTAGCTGTTGCAGCCTGGAAGACATACCACTGCTTTAGGAACACATTTATCTTACTCATGATAAGGAACGTGAGCCCACGAAATCACTATATGATTGGACCTGAGGCATTTAATACAGCCGCCCAAACTAGCATTGGCCTGGTATGATTTACTGCCAATTCACCAGTGAGAAAAGTGCAAATACAGGTACCAGAAAGTAAAGTGCAATCAGCTAAAAGCTAGAAAGCTGGTCGATATTAGTAACACAAGACACTGCATTTAAAATAACGGTTCTGACTGATTTTCCCCATAGTCAGACAAAGAAATGTGAAACATGCATGCCTCTTAATTCATGTCATATTACTTTTGAAAAAAACAAACATTTAGGCTTACCTACAAAAGTCAAATGTATTATGCTGCTTCTGTGAAGTTTGTTTTACTAGTTCACTCAGACTCACCAAAAAGTGACACATGTGATATTGCCTCATCTTTATGCTTGGGACGTTTCATGTCTCCCTTTCTCTGGAGCTGTGAGGAATCTTGGGACAAAACAGGGCACAAGTCCTAAACAAGTGTTTGCAATGCAATAAGTCTCGCATTTACGCGCGTTTAACCCCTCCCCTGCGCCGAACGTTCCGCCACAGTGCGGAACGTTCTATTGCGCGGGCGGGGCCGGAACGTTCAGCGGACGTGCGCAGCACTACCGAGGTAGTGCACGCGACGTCCGCTGAACGTGGCCAGCACTGAAGGGGTTAAGCTATGGGCATTGTAAATGACAATGCCTTTTAGGTATGTTTTAAAAACCAAAACATAAATAAAAGGCATTGCCATTTAGAATGCCAATAGCTTAAACTTGCGTAAATGCTAGACCTATTGCATTGCAAATGCTTGTTGTATAAGGAAGTAAAGCTGTGGTTGAGACTGTAACTGCAGAATAATTCCTCTTACTTGGACTGAAGTAAGCATCAATTTAATGAATTGTGTTGGGCTTCTTTAAGTAATTTTAATGAGGTTGTTGAAATATACCAAGATATTATACTGTGATCTATAAAAAGAAGGTCAGAAATTGCATTTTTTTTTCAAATTGATTAAATCTGAGTAAGTTAAATCTAGCTTACATATATTATATTGCCTTCATAAATGAGTTCCTTGTGAACATTGTTTTTTGCTTAAACTGCGTATAATTCGAGCATAGTTGGCGTGTATTTTAGGTTTCGCCTATTAATCCCGCAAGGGATAATAGGACAAGAGTATAGAGGCCAAACCAAGGTCTGAAACCATCGCGGATTTCCTACAGTTCGTGTGGTGCATTCGTGCGGAAAGCGCGTCCACATCAAAGCCATCAGCCTCCCTCCCACAGGCATCTGTTGCTTCCCCAGCGTGCGCAGTGCGCGCTCAGCCTCACTTCTCCTCCCCCCTAATTACATTCATTATTTCCCCATCTCTCATTCTGTCACCCTCCCCCTCCCTCTCGTCCCTGCCCCCCACGGGGTCTCTTCTTTCCTTTTAAGAAGGCCTGCAGTTCACTAATTCAAAGGCTGCTGCTCCCCCGCCAATGCGCTCCCACCCCGCTCCCACACAGCAATACCAAGAGCTTGTTCTTTCTCTGTCTTTTTACTCTCTTCGACAGTCTTGTCTGCCACAGTTCTGCTTAGTTGCTCTGTCTCTCTCCTCTTATCTCCCTTGCCATGTTTTTTCTTCTTTCTCACGTTTCTCATGACCACGTCCTCTCTTCTTTCTCTCTAAGTTGTTTCTTTCACATCTACCTCTCTCTGTCATGCATCTTCCTAAACCAATGGCTGAATTATCTTGCAGGATATCACTTCTTTCATGCAATTCTCTCCCCATTGGACCCCGCCTCCCACTCACTATGATCTTTCTTCTCTACTCTCTGCCCCTCTCTGGGCTCTACCACCTCTTATCTGTGCCTCTCTCTATCTCCTCTCTGCCTCCCCCTCTCTCTTTCCCCCTCCCTCTTTTAGAGGAACAGGCTGAGGAGGAGGTGGGGTTCTACCCTTCGCTCATCCTTCCTCAAAGTTCTATTACCCGCAGCCGTAGCAGGTCCAGGCCCTCAGATGCTGCCTGCTTGTTGTTCCATCGAGAGATGCCTGTCACCCAGATTCGCCATGGGCAGTACTTTACTAGCGCTTCTTGCAGGGGCAGGGGAGGGGGTTGAGCTAATAATCTGTTTGTGGCTGTTCTCCCAATGTCTCCACCCCTCAGTGAAAACAGCAGCGTGGGGTAAAGTCAGCAAGTAGGACGTCCTCTCACAGTCGTTAAGTAGCACTCTGTTTCCTTGCACCGTGTCTCTTTGTCCTTGATCTCACATATGTACTGCTAATTGTTCCTGCAGACGGGCCTGCGTCTCACCCCTAAGCCTCCTTTAAAGCAGCTGCCACGTCACTGAGATTACACTTGTCTGCATCCCGTCGAAACCTGGGAACGAACCTCTGCTCTTCGTATTTAAACAGGAGTAAATATTTCCCCCTGTTTTTCTTTTTTCTCTCGTCGCTTTTTTTACCCGCTCTTTTTAAGTACAGCCTTAAAGCGCACCTTCCACACTGTGTATCAGTTTCCCCACTCCCATATGTTGAAAGCACAGGCTGTCCAGTTGTCCCGTGTACGCCCCCCTCCCCACAACACACTGCCACCAGTGCCATTCACAGCTTTTCGGCTATCAGCGGGCCAAGCGTGTTTTTGAATTAAAGGGTGTGCTCCTTTAATTCTAGACACATCTTCAGCGCCTGGATACCCTACTGGGTGATTAGCCGCTATGCAAGTCTTGATTATTGTAAATAGCTTCTCTTTAATCCCCCCTTCTAAAGCTACATGCTTATTACTTAATGGCTAGAGGAATCATTAACTTTTCATTAAGTATAACCTGTAACCGGCCAGCCGGTCCGTCCCAGAGTCTTTCATTTTCTCTTTTTTATTTATAAAGCACCTACTACCTCCCTGACGAGGCGATACATTTGGAAACTAAACGCTGTATTTTCGTCTCCATATTTCTACAGCATATGGCCTGGGCAGACCAAACCTCGCAACAGGGGAAGCATGCATGGCTTAGAACTGCATTAAAAATGCTAATACTCCCAAACTAGAATGATAGTTCAGTAGGAGAATGTGCCAGCAGCAGAGAGCTGCGTGCCACCTTCAGGCCACGCACTTTGCCGCCCTTACTCTACCACCCTCACTCTACCACTCTACCGCCCTCACTCTACCACTCTACCTCCCTCACTTTACCACTCTACCTCCCTCACTCTACCACTCTACCGCCCTCACTCTACCACTCGACCTCCCTCACTCTACTGCGCTCACTCTCCGTTCTACCGCCCTCACTCTACCACCCTCACTCTGCCCCTCTACCACCCTCACTCTACCACCCTCACTCTACCGCCCTCACTCTACCGCCCTCACTCTACCACTCTACCGCCCTCACTCTACCGCCCTCACTCTACTGCTCTACCGCCCTCACTCTACCACTCTACCACCCTCACTCTACCGCCCTCAGTCTACCACTCTACCGCCCTCACTCCACCGTCCTCACTCTGCCACTCTACCGCCCTCACTCTACCACTCTACCGCCCTCACTCTACTGCCCTCACTCTACTGCCCTCACTCTACCACTCTACCGCCCTCACTATTCCACTCTACCGCCCTCACTCTACTGCCCTCACTCTACCATTCTACCGCCCTCACTCTACCACTCTACTGCCCTCACGCTATCACTGTACTGCCCACGCTCTACCACTCTACCGCCCTCGCTCTACCACTCTACCACCCTCACTCTACCACTCTACCGCCCTCACTCTACCACTCCACCGCCCTCACTCTACCACGCTACCGCCCTCACTCTAAAAGGCTCACTCTACCGCTCTACTGCCCTCACTCTACCGCCCTCACTCTACCGCTCTACCACCCTCACTCTACCATTCTACCGCGCTCACTCTACCGCCCTTGCTCTACCACTCTACCGCCGTCACTCTACCACCCTCACTCTACCACTCTACCGCCCTCACTCTACCACTCTGCTGCCCTCACTCTAGCACTCGACCTCCCTCACTCTACCGCGCTCACTCTCCGCTATACCGCCCTCACTCTACCGCCCTCACTCTGCCACTCTACTGCCCTCACTCTACTGCCCTCACTCTACCGCCCTCACTCTACCGCCCTCACTGTACCACCCTCACTCTACCACTCTCACTCTACCATTCTACCGCCCTCAATCTACCACTCTACCCCCCTTACGCCCTCACTCTACCGCCCTCACTCTACCATTCTACCGCCCTCACTCTAGCACTCTACTGCCCTCACTCTACCGCCCTCACTCTACCGCCCTCACTCTACCGCCCTCACTCTACCGCCCTCATGCTACCACCTCACTCTACCGCCCTCACTCACTCTACCACCCTCACTCACTCTATCGCCCTCACTCACTCTTTCGCCCTCACTCACTCTATCGCCCTCACTCACTCTATCGCCCTCACTCACTCTATCGCCCTCACTCACTCTATCGCCCTCACTCACTCTATCGCCCTCACTCACTCTATCGCCCTCACTCACTCTATCGCCCTCACTCACTCTATCGCCCTCACTCACTCTATCCCCCTCACTCACTCTATCCCCTTCACTCACTCTATCCCCCTCACTCACTCTATCACCCTCACTCTATCGCCTTCCCTCACTCTATCTATCTATCTATTGTCCTCCCTCTATATATCTATCACCCTCCCTCTATCTATCTATCACCCTCCCTCTATCTATCTATCACCCTCCCTCACTCCATCTATCGCCCTTCCTCCCTCTATCACCCTCCCTCCCTCTATCTATCGCCCTCCCTTCCTCTATCACCTTCCCTCTATCTATCGCCCTCCCTCTATTGCACTCACTCTATCTATCGCCCTCACTCTATCTATTGCCCTCACTCTATCCATCGCCCTCACTCTATCCATCACCCTCACTCTATCCATCACCCTCACTCTATCCATCACCCTCACTCTATCCATCACCCTCACTCTATCCATCGCCCTCACTCTATCTATCGCCCTCACTCTATCTATCGCCCTCGCTCTATCAACTATCTATCTAACTCCCTCACTCTATCTTTCTATCTATGTATCGCCCATACTCAATCTATCTATCGCCCTCTATCCATCTATCTGTCTATCTATCGCCCTCACTCTATCTGTCTATCTATCGCACTCACTCTAGCTATCTATCGATTGCCCTCACTCTATCTATCTGTCTATCTATCTATCGCCCTCACTCTATCTATCTATCGCCCTCCCTCACTCTATCTATCTATCTATTGTCCTCCCTCTATCTATCTATCGCACTCACTCTGTCAATCTATCGCATCACCACAGCATCACTCAGCCCCATCACAGCATCACCACTCAGGGGCACCACAACATCACTATGCGCTACCACAGCATTACTGAACGCCACAGCATCACTCAATGCCACAGCATCACTCAATGCCACAGCATCACTCAACGCCACAGCATCACTCAATGCCACAGCCTCACTCAGCACCACTCAACGCCATAGCACCACTGAATGCCACAGCATCACTCAGCACCACTCAACGCAACAGCATCACTCAGCACCACTGAATGCCACAGCATCACTCTGTGCAACCATTCAACAACAACTGGTTCTAATATGTTCTCCCAATGTTTCCAGCTTTATTACAAATGTCACAAAAAGATGTTAATATTTCACTGCTGTTCTTGAATTTTCATCACAATAAAATACACTGAACATAATCTTCCCAAAAGTTATTTACAAAAGTTTAAGCTATTGCCATTATAAATTACAATAAGTTTTATTTAAGTATTAATTACTAAAAAAATAAAATCCATTGTTATTTGTATTAATACATCTAAGCCATGTAAATACAACACATATTGCATTACAAATGCTATAGGTGTCACGTTTGCGAAAGTTGAAACTATTGGCATTGTAAATGACAAAGCTATTAATTTCGCTATTTTAAAAACGAACACATAAATAAAATATTTGTCATTTACAATACCAATAGATCAAACTTTCCTAATGCGAGACCTATTGCATTGCAAATGCTTGTTGTAATTACGGTTTATGCTTGACAGAAACGTAAAGCACCTTGAACCCAGATATTCGGCTCAGATATTCAAACGTGGTTTACTATTTCTTAACTTTGAGTACCAGAGATGCATTCACAAAGCCAGTAGAAAGCAAAATCCCTGATTTTGTTTATGCAAAATTACGATATACGGTTTACACTGGGGCACTTTAATGGTAGTCTCTTCTGGTTTCTAATATAACGAGGGCCACTTCCATGAGTGTGTAAAATGTATTGACTTCTGTTGGCTCGCAAATGAAATGAGCTAATAAGTTTTTTTTTGTTTGTGCTTTTACTTGCAAGGGGATTTTGAAGGGGGGTATAAATAATTAGGTTTCGCGACAAATCTGTTGTATTCAATATAATCTTATAAGGGGCTAACGTTCCGCCCTTTTCTTTTCATTTGTTTCTGTGCTTGTTACTTACTTTTCCTCCATTTCTATTGGCTGTAGCATAGTTTCCTGCATTTACCAATGCTTGTTCCATGCATGCTTCTCTTATCAGTTTCCTGTTGCAGAAGTACTATTTACTTCCGTATTGGGGTACTTTTTTTTATTGCACACTTTTGCTTAAGGCCGTTTAATTTTTCTAGCTGCATGCATGTCTCTCGTATTTTATTGAAGCTTTTTTTGCATGCATTTTAAGTGTACTTGTGAACCTATGCCAACACTCGAACCCGACTCCCCAGCTCCAAGGTTGGCAGTTCTTCCCATTACGCCACATCCTCTGTCTTGCCCCTTTATTTTGATTTTTCCCCATTTAATATGTAACACTCCAAACAAGTGCATGTTTTTGCAGACTGTTCTCCCTCCACTGCTACCCCAACCATTGCTGGCATCTGCAATCCAGCCGCCATCTCCTGCCCTGGTCATTACTTTCACCCGTCCTGTCATTGCTTGTTAGTTTAGCCAGCTTTGATTCCTTTTTACTCACTTTTTAAGGCGTGTGCCCTGCGTTGCACTGCTCAGCAGTGCTGCGCAGCAAGAGTCCTTTTGTCCAGGTTTTCGAAATGGACCCAGGAATTGAGCACGCTTGTGCGTGTATTTTTAGTTTTGCGGCCTGCTATTGGCCTTTCCCTGCGTGTTCGTTTTGAAAATAGCACACCATAGGCCAGAGGCATGCGCATAGCTCTGCTCCCGGCCTATTGGTGTCTATGACTCGCATTTCCTGCCATATGCTTTCAATTATCGTGCCCAGACACTGGCGTGATAATTGAAAGCATATGCCAGGAAAGGCGCGCGCACCACTCGTGGCTTTGTCTTTCCGATCGCTTTCACTTTCGCGATCGCCTTCCTCCTCCCTCCCCAGTATGCAATGCAACTGTTGCGTTACTTGCAATGCCGGGCCCCCGCTGCAGGTATGTGTGTTTTAATTGATTAATATTTTATTATTTATTTAAAGGTTTTCTATAGCGCTAGCCACACCCGAGGGTATCGGAGCGCTTTACAGCATAAAAATGTTTATAACAAAGAAACATTTATAACAAAATACAGGACAAAGGCTTGGTAGGTTCTGCTAAGTGCCCAAGGTGCGCCGTTGAGGAGTCAAAAAGGTAGTCTCAAGTCCTAGGGAAAGGCAAGACTTATGCAGGAAACGATCTCTTTGCGGTGCTGACCCAGGGGATGAGAGTTCAGAGAGATGGTAGGAGGTGGGAAGTGGTTGTTTCTATGACTGAAAGGCTGCCCATTGAGGGCGCGCTGTCAGGTGACAGCCTGTGGAGGTGAGAGCGTCACATAATTGCATTCGGGAAGGGGCGGTTGAGGTAGAGGGTTTTTAGGAGGCTTTTGAATTTTGGAAAGGAAGGGGTGGTTCTGATGTTAACTGGGATGGCGTTCCAGATTTTCGGAGTGATTCCTGCAAAGGAGCAGGCAGCAGTCTTTTGTTTACTCTTTTTTAGGGGAATGAGTAGGAGGGAGTTGGAACTCCTGAGGCTTCTTGCTTGTCCGGCTTTCTTTAGTTTGGAGGTTAAGTATTCCGGTTTCCCTGTGTGCAGGGCTTTGTGTGTGAGGCAGGCAGTTCTGAAGCTGGCTCGCATTTCAACTGGGAGACATTTAAGATCTCTGAGTGTAGGAGTAATGTGGTTGAATTTCTTGATTCCGGTGACCATTCTGGCTGCAGCATTGAGGGTGGTTTTGAGTGGGGCTGGGTGAGAAAGAGCTGTACCGGAGAGAACTGCATTCCCATAGTCCAGTCTGGACAACACCAGGGATTAGGTGGCTGGCTTGAGGTCGGCGGGAGGGATGTGGGGTTTGATTCTGTTGAGGAGCTTCAGATTGAGGAAGGCGCTCTTGGCGGAGATCTTGATGTGATTTGATATGGATAGTTTGTGTTCAAGGGTGATTCCCAGTGATTTGGCCGAGGTTGCCAGGGTGTGATTTCTGTTGAGGGAATCAATGGCTTTCAACCATTCAACAATGTGCAGGTTTTCTTCCTTGTTGGGGACAAGGAGGATCTCTGTTTTTCCCTGATTTAGTTTGAGGTGGTTCGTTGATAGCCATTTTTGGACTTCTTTGAGGGTATTGTTGAGTCTTTGAATGTCATTAAGGGAGGAGGTTTCCAGGTAGATCTGTGTATCGTCTGCATAGAGATGAAAGGGGATATTCCCTTCTTTTAGAACGGTGGTGAAAGGTTCCATGTATATGTTGAACAGTGGAGGGGAGAGAATGGAGCCTTGAGGGACACCTCTGTTTACGGGGACGAGTTCGGAGGCAAAGGATTTGATTTTCACTCTTTGGGAGCGGTTGTGAAAGAAAGAGGAGAACCACTGGAGGACCACTTCGTCTGCGCCAACCCGTTCTTTGAGAGCTTTGATGAGAAGGCTGTGGTCTACTGTGTCAAAAGCAGCTGACAAGTCTAGGAGGATGAGGAGACAGCAGTGGCCTGCGTCAAGGGAGTTGAAGATGTCATCCATGATGTTGAGGATTGCAATTTCGGTGCTGTAGCCTTTTCTGAAGCCTGATTGGTGGTGGTCAAGCAGATTTATGTTGTCAATATGTTTGTTCAGTTGACAGAGGACACATTTTTCGAGGGCTTTTCGGTTGCATCTAAGCCTGTTTTTTTCAGAAGAGGGGTGACTTGACCGACTTTAAGGCAGTTAGGAATGGTGCCAGTTTTTAGTGAGCTGTTTATGATTTCGCACCAAAGTGGAGGCAGGGAGAGTTTCTGCTCTTTGACTATTTGAGAGGGAATGGGGTCGAGGTTGTAAGACGATGGCTTGGAGATGGAGATGAATTTGAGGATTTCCGCTTCTGAGATGGGGCCCTAGGAGGACCAGGTTGTTGTTGGTCGCTTTTTTGAAGAGATTTCGCTTGTTGGAGAGCAATCTTTGAGGTCCAGAGAGAGTTCGATCAAGTTGATTTTTTCGTTAAAGCAGTTGGCGAAATTGTCGCATAAGGTTTTTGAGGGCTGGACGAGGCTAGTCGTTGGCTTGGACGTTTGTTTTTTAATGAAAGAGTTCTCTTGGTCTGTTTTTGGCCTTGTCCAGCGCGGAGCAGAAAAAGTTGGATTTTTCGTTATTGATATGTTGTTTGTACTTTCTTCTTGCTGCTCTGAGTTCCTCGAGACGGTTGGAGGATGGGTCCTTTCTCCAGAGACGTTCAGAGGCTCTAAGTTGTCTTCTTTCCTCATTAATGTCCTTGTTGAACCAGGATCTAGAGGGAATATTCCTGGCTTTTTTTTCAGTTTCAAGGGAGCAAGTTCGTCAAGGATGGAGGACATGGTAACATTGTAGTGGGTTGTGAGTTTTTCGGTGGAGAGGCCTTCTGGGGAGATGGGCAGTCGGGAGGATATTTTCTCTTCTAACTCCTCTGTGTTGATCTGCGATAGGTTTCTTGACCATGATGGGGGGTTAGAGATGAAGGTCAGAGGCAAGGTTAGATGAGGGAGGTGGAATAGGATAAGGTGATGGTCTGACCAGTCGACCAGCAGGATGTGATCTATGGTGAGCACGTCATGATTGGCAATGATGGCATCCAGGATAGCTCCTTTGTTGTGGGTTTCTTGATAACAGTGTTGGGTGAGGTTGTTGGAAAGGAGAAGGTCATTTAGGCTTTGTACAAGAGCACTGTTTTTATCAGTCCAGTGGAGGTTAAGGTAGCCTAGAATGACGTTGTTGGTATCTCGGAGAGAGCAATGTGCGATTAGGTCAGACAGGTGTTCTGAGAACGTGACGGAGTTGCCTGGGGATGGTATAGGAGGTGGCAGAGCACTAGGTTATTGTTGGATGTTTTGATGTTGGCGGTTAGGCATTCGAATGAGTTGTACATGAAGGTATCGGTTTCGGACACCGATAGGTTATTGTTGTGGATGATTGCTACGCCTATCTTTCTTGATGATAGAGAAACCCGGGGGAACGAGCATATCCAGGATCGGAAGGGAGGAGTCGTTGAGCCAGGTCTCGGTGATGAAGGCAATGTCAATGTCATGGGAGAGAATGGTTTTGGCTAATTCTGTCGCGTGTTTCGTGGCAGACCTGCAATTTATGAGCATGCAGTTTGTGCGGAGGGTCTCTTTCATAGGTTCCGTGGGGATGGTGATGAGGGAGGAAGGGGGTCTAAGGGGGTTTCTGGACAGGAAGTTCTGTTCTGGTCTCGGTGATTACCTGGATTGCGGAGTGCAAGTCAGGGTTAGGGCGGAGGAATAGGAGGAGGCCAGCTCAATCGCTTCCTCCGGGGACATGGCTTCCGAAGTCCTCCTTGGTCTAGGGGCCTGGGGATATGGGGGGGGGGGGGCTGACTGCTTCGGGGACTGGGGATTCGGAGGCCAAAGGCGGGTGTGGTGGGAGGAGGATAGGCTGGAGGAGGTGTGGAGGGAAAGGAGACAAGATGTTGGTTAGGATGAGATTCATGCCCTGTAGTAAGGTGGAGAGTAGGCATTCAATACTGGCGAGGCGGCGATCCGTCTCTTCTTGACAGGGTGAGGGTTGCAGCTGGGGGAGATCTCTTTGGCGAGGGGGAGGGCTGACGGAGTTAGGATGACTTGTATTGTTAGTGGATGTGAAGGGTTGGGTTATGAGGGGTGAGGGATCAGGGGGAGAAGGGCTATTTTTCTTGTTATGGGGGGCCTGGCGGAGTTAGGATGACTTATATTGTTAGTTGATGTGAAGGGTTGGGTTATGAGGGGTGAGGGATCAAGGGGAGAAGGGCTGTTTTCTTGTTAGGAGAGGGGAGGACGGGGGGGGTAGCTTGCGGTGAGGGATGTGGGTGCCCAGCACAGGCTGTTGGGCAATCTGCGCCGGGGGTTGCTCACGGGAAAGGGGTGGAGCGGTGGGGGCCGTGACATTGGAGGGAAGGGGGTTTCCGATGGTCAGAGGGTGTGCTACGATGGAAGGGGTAGCAGGAGGCGGAGTGTGGTGGGAGTTCCTTAAGGGGGATTGACTTTCCAGGAGAAGGGGGAGCGAGGGGAGGGGGGAAAAGTGTGGGTGCTGGTTGTCAGTAGAAAGAGGAAGAGGAGGTCAAAGGCTTCCAGGTTGGCATTGTTGGCTTGGATCAGGACTGTGCCGTTGGAGTAGATATTCACTGAGGTGATCCCACAGAGTGGGAAGGTGGAGGGGGCGTAGACGGAGAGTTTGCAGCTGTGGGTCGTCTTGGTCGTTTTGGTGGTTTGGCATCTGTCTCTCAGGACCGATATCAAATAGGTGGGTCTAGTTGTGTGGAAAGTGAGGTCCGTTTTTAGGTTTAAAGTATTTTATTAAGGTACAAAAACATGGGGAAGGGAATAGGAGGTCAAGCGAACATATAGTACAAGAAGCGAAACGTTGCAGCGAGTCAGAAGGAAAGTAGGGAGGCAGGAAGCCCCGGAGGGTAACAAGGCATAAGTCATAAGGCAATAAGGTATTGTGAATGACCCTCCAGTAGACCCCCAATCCCTGAGCATGGCCGAGCTGGAATAGCGTCCCGCAACACAGTAAAAAAAACACACACCATCCCTCCAGCCCCCCGTCCCCGGAAATATAGAAAAAGGAGATGCAAAGGAGGAAAAGAAAGAAAACAATACCCCAACAACCCCGTCCGAAAGTCAGCATTAGAAGCATGTAACCCCGCCTCCCACCCCCAGCCCCAGGCCCCCGATCCCGCCCATTCACTCCGCTGGAGCCGCCGGCGGCGTCAGCCTAAGGAGTCGCAGGTACCGTGGACACGTGAGCTCGCGAAATTCCGTGGACAGCAGTGCTAAAAAGGGGTGCCAGAGCTCTTCAAACTGGTCAACATTCCCAGCCACCGTTAGCGACATTTTCTCCATGCCCAGCACCTGCCAGAGCCTGTGTAGCCAACCAGTGATAGAGGGGGCAGTGGGGGTACGCCAGAGTACAAGGATGTTTTGAGCCGCAGAGCCTAGCGCAATCGCAATCTGCCTACCCCTGCGGGACTTCAGCGGGTACATCAGGTCATTGGGGAGGCCTAGCAAGACATACGCAGGGAAGCGCGGGAGTTCAATCTCAAAATGCCTATCCACCTCATCCAAGACCTCCTTCCAATAGGCCGACAGCACCGGGCACTCCCAGAGAATGTGCGTGAGGGTACCTTCCTGCACGCAGCCGCGCCAGCAACTTTAATCGCCGATTTTGCGCATCTCGTAGAGCCTCTCCGGGGTGTAATACCAATAGGTGGACACCTTAGTAAAGGTCTCCGTCAGCCCAGTGTGGTACGCAGAGTGCCTCGCCCGATACGCGATCCTGTCCCACTCCATGTGGCTCAAGGTCCTGCCCAATTCCCTGTGCCAGCGCTCCCTCCCTGGGTTATGGTAATGAAACGGTGGGGGTTGGAGAAACTTGTACAAGTCGGTGATAAGCTTGGCATCCGAGGTCCGGGTTATCAGCCATCGCTCATAGGGCGTAATCGAACGGGCAGCGACGTCGCGCACCGGGGGTTGAAGAGCCCAGTGGCGGACTTGCATATAACGCAGTCTGTCCCCCTCCGTCAAGCCAAACTCCTGTCGGAGCTGCAGGAAGGGGAGCACACCCTCCGGCCCGTAGATCTGGAAAAGCGCCCTGCAACCCGCGCTCACCCAGTGGGAGAAGGCTCCCGGCTCCAGACCCGGAGTGAAGTCTGGATTGCCAGCAATGGGAGTGAACGGCGATGGAAAAGTGGTGAGCTCACGAAGCTCACACACCGCGTCCCACACTCTCAGCGGAACCCGGGTGATAAAAGAGGCGTAAAGATTAGGCGGCCGGTGAGTGCGCCGCAGGAACGGGACTTCCTGGAGGGTACGGCCCGCCACTGCCTGGTCCTGAAAGAGCCAGTGCTTGTCCGATTCCCACCGGCTCCACTCCACCAAATACCGTAGTTGCGCCGCCTGAAAGTACTTCCGGAGGTCCGGGACACCGAGCCCCCCCGCCTCCGGGGCAAGCATAGAGAGGACCCGCTTCATCCGAGGCTTGCGGCCCTGCCACACAAAGCGGGAGATGTCTGCCTGCGCCTGCCGTATCCAACCCACAGGGGGCTGGAGAGTTAGAGCGCGAAAAAGGTACAGGATCTGAGGCAGTATCGTCATCTTCACCGCTGCGATACGGCCCAGCCACGAGAGCAGGCCTTTATTCCATCGGCCGAGTTCCTCTTTGATCTTTTTGCCCAGAGAGGAATAATTAGCTGCGACCATTGCAGGCAGGGAGGGTGCAAGCAAAATCCCCAGGTAAGGCACCGTGGAGGAGGACCACTGCAGAGGAAAAAGACGCTGGAGGTCCCGCCTGGTGTCGACAGAGAGTGACACGTCCAGGGCAGCCGATTTAGACATATTCATTTTGAAGCCCGCGACGCGGGCAAAGGAGTTCAGTTCCTGGACGCAGGCAGGGAGCGACCGCTTGGGATCATCCAGGGTCAGCAAGACATCGTCAGCATATAAGCTGACAGTATGCGTATATTGCCCCATCTTCACCCCAATAGCTTCCGGGTTATCACGAACCCTCTGGGCAAACGGCTCCATATAGAGGGCAAACAGGAGCGGCGAAAGGGGGCAACCCTGTCTCGTGCCGCGCTCAATGGCAAAGCTGCAGGAGCTGTGTCCGTTGACACGCACCGATGCTGACGGCCTCCTATAACAATTAAAAACCATAGTGCGAAACTTCTCGCCGATCCCCAGTTTCCCGAGAACCAACTCGAGGTACGGCCAATGAACCCTATCAAAGGCCTTCTCCGCGTCGACCGATAGCAGCATCCGCTCCCCCGGGACGCGTGAGGCCTTTTCTAGCACGTGCGTCACCCTCTTGGTGTTGTCGACCGTCTGCCTCCCGGGTACAAAACCGGCCTGGTCCGCCTCCACCAGACCTGGTAGGTGCAGACCCAGTCTGGCCGCCAAGATCCCTGTGTAAAGCTTGAGGTCCACATTTAGAAGTGAGATGGGCCGATACGAGCCACACAAAGTCCGGTCCTTTCCCGGCTTCGGAATAACCGACACAGTCGCCGAGAGAAGGTCCGGTGGGATGGCTCCTGGTTCGGAGAAGGAATTGAATAAGCGGGCCAGGAGAGGCGCGACAGTGGAACAGAAGGTCTTGTAAAACAAGGCCGTATAGCCATCCGGGCCCGGTGCCTTGCCGTGCTTTAGCCGTGCAATAGCGGAGATGACTTCCTCCACGTGAATATCCCTTTCCAGGTGGTCCGCCTGGGCGGGATCCAGGGCCGGGAGGGTCACCGATTCCAAATAGGCGTCAGCCTCTCCCGGTGGGGAGGGCTCTGCAGCGTACAACGCCTCGTAAAAGGCACGGAAGGAGTCCGCCACCTCCGCGTCACCGGAAACCAGGACCCCATCCGCTCCCACTAGCTCCTTTACCACGTTGCGTTGCTGCGCAGCCCGGAGCCGGTGGGCCAGGAGCTTACCGCATCTATCTCCGCCTGTGTAAAAGGCATGCTTCAGGCGCAACGCCGCATACTCCGCCCGGTCCAGGTCCAACGCAGAGAGGAGTTTCTGCGCCGCCTTCAGCTGCCTCCAAACACGAGGAGCTCCCGTCCGGCGGTGAACCTGTTCAAGTTCCCTGACCTGCGCCGTTAGTTCCTCCCTCTTACATTGACGCTCCCTGTTCTCCGCCGAGGAGATGGAGATAAACTCCCCTCTGACGACCGCTTTCAAAGCCGCCCATTGCGTTGCCAGGGACGTGTCGGAGTTGTTATTGTGGGTCAGGTACTCCTGGATGACCTCCTCCACTCGCTTCACCACTGATTTCTTATGGAGAAGCGTGTCCCGCAGCCGCCACATCCCTCTGGAGGGGGGGGCCGCCGGCCAAGCAAAGATTCCGGAAACCGGAGCATGGTCAGACAGGGACAAGACCCCGATGTCTGCCGCCGTGGCAGCCGAGCGAAGCGGTCCGCTCACCAAGAGGTAATCTAACCGCGAATAAGTGCGGTGTGCGTGGGAGAAATATGAGTAGTCCCTATCGGCGGGGTGCATGGTGCGCCAGAGGTCATGCAGATCCATCTCTGCAATCTGGTCCTGTACCGCCCTAGAAAGCTCCCCCGTCTGCGGGAAGCGCTGGGCAGATCTATCCAAGTGGAGTCGAAGACCATGTTCAGGTCTCCCCCCAAGATGACGTGGCGATCGGGCGAGGCAGTAACGTCCACCAACACAGATTCCAGGAAGCGATCCTGGTGGTCATTTGGGCTGTACATGGAACCAACCGTAAAGGCAACACCCCCCAGACGCATGCGATACACTAGAAGCCTCCCCTTCTGCTCGGCATGTTTATACAACACCTCACCCCTGAAGGAGCTGGCTAGAAGAATGGCTACCCCCGCAGTCTTAGTCGCAGCCGAGGAAAAGAGTTGCGTAGGGAACTTGGCAGAGCGCAACCTATGGCAATCTTTAGAGAGTAAATGGGTTTCCTGCAGGAGGCAGATATCCGCCTGCGACCCTTCTAGCAGGGAAAGGATCGCCCTACGCTTCACAGGATTATTCAGACCCTTAACGTTAAGGGTCACTACCTTCAGGGGCGGCATCGGTACCAGGGAAGCAGAGCGCTATGCAGTAAGCGAGGGATCAGTGGAAGGGGCGCGCGGGGCGGGGGCGCAGGGAAGGCCAGAGTCGGCCTCGCATGTGTTCGGACAGTATCGGACGGGACCCCCCCCCACACCAAACCAGCTCTTAAACCCCCCCAAAACAAACTCATGGCAGCCAGCCAGAACCAAAAATAAGAAAAAACACCCCATTGTCTCAGTCTAGCCCAAGTGGGCGAGTCTGCAGAAAACAGTCAAGTGGACGTCCAGCCACACACCTCCAACCTCTCCCCCCCAACCACCAGCCCCAACCCAGCATCGAAGAAGCTAAGAAACTCTCCCCCCGGAGTAAAGTTAGGCCGTTTGGGCCACGCCATTAGATTCAGGCAAGTTCCTGGCCGCAGTCCTCAGGGCCTCCTCCATATCCGCCCTGATGGTAGGGGAGTCAGGGCGACTCGCCGTCTCCGACGATTGGCGCCTCCTCGATCTCCGTCGGCCCCGCCGCTCGGGGTGCCTCCATGCGGGCGTAGCCCCTTCTTCCTCTGTAGCTGTGAGCCCCAGTACCCCACAGACATCTTGTAAGGAGCGCAGCTGATGTAGCACCCCATTCCATCGGAAGATAAGACGGAAGGGGTGACCCCAGGAATAGGCCGTCTCATGCTCTCGCAGAAAGTCTGTAGCGATGCGGAAAGACCTGCGCTTCTGCAGTGTGATGGCGGACAGGTCTTGATAGAGCGCCACAGGTCGGTCTCGGAAGGACAGCGGCTGCTTCCTGCGGGCCTCTGTCATAATGCGCTCCTTCAGGGGGAAATCCGGCAGGAATGCCAGGATATCAGGTGGGGGTGCCGATGACTGGCGCTGGCGCTGGCGGCCCACCCTGTGTGCTCTGTCGATGCGGATCGGGAAGTCCGCTCCCTCTCCCAAGATGTCGCGGAACAGGTCCTGCAGATAGGCCACTAGGTCCGCACCCTCATCCGCGGACGGAACGCCTCGCACTCGGATGTTATTCCGCCTGGATCTGTTCTCGAGGTCCTCCGAGTGGGCCTGGAGCTCGACACACTGCTCCCGTAGGCGGAGAACGTCCTGTTGGAGATGAACTATCTCTTCGTCGCGACGCTGGGCCGCCGTTTCCACAGTGTCGACCCGCTCGCCCAGGCCCTCGATTTCTCTGCGCACTTCACGGACCTCTCCGGCCACCTCGGTCTTGAGAGTCTGGAATTCCTCCTTGAGGGAGCTGAATGAGTCCTCCATGAAGGACCTCGTGACTGGTGGTTCGCCTCCGGTGGCGTCCGTTGAGGCCCGGGAGGACCCCGGGGACGGCTGCGCCCTGTCTCGTAGTTGCTGGGCCCTGCCGAGCATTTCCGGCAGAGTGCGATCTCCCCGTGCCGCGCCTCGTCTCCCAGTCATCTTGGCCTCCGCGGTGGGTGAAGCCCAGAACTGGCCGCTGTAGACGCGCTCAGCCGCTCGGGGACACCAGATGCGAAGTCCTCGCCGAGGACAAGGGTAGTGCGTCACAGGCGACAAAATGGCGGCCCGAGTCAGGGCGAGACGGCCATCGAGCCAGTCAGGGTGATCATCAATGTTCAGATCGGAGGCTGTCAGCCGTGTGCTCCCAGGGAGGGCTGCAGATGTGTAGGCACCGGGATGAACCAAGGCGTCCGTATGCCAAGGGCGTGGGCAAGGGTCACCAGTATCAGCTCCACAAAGACAAGATGGCGGGAGGGCGAAACCCAGGAGGACAGCCCAGGCCAGCAAGTCTATGGACGACCCCAAACAGCAACGGGTCGGGAAGTTGCGAAACCAATGTCTCCCCGTTTCACCGGCTAGTACGCCCGGCTCGGGCACCGCTCACCCTCCACCGTTCTTCACTTCCAGGCTCGGGGTCCGCAAGGCGTCACCCACCGACACCCATGGCAGGGGGGTAGATCGCCGTTGCAGGGCTAGGGTCTGTCGTCCAGCGATGGTTCTGGCCACAAGGGCGCTGGCCAGGAAGCCTCCACGCTCCGCGGAGTCCGTCTAGTCCGCTCCCTCGGAATCTCCAGCTTTCAGCACTCGGCCCAGCCGAGGCGCGCGGACAGCGCCGCAATATGCTCCGCCTCCAGGCCCTTCTCCTCGGGGCGACCCCGGCTCCACTCCTCGGATCGATCGTCGAACAAACTTTTCGGGGACTTCCCCCGGGGCAACAGAAGTCAAAGTGGTATCAAAATATGCCCCAAGAACTCCGGCACAGTTCTCTCGCCCGCAATGCAGCCGCGGGGGGAGAGAAGCGCAGGAATCGGGGCTCGAGCTGAGCTGGGCCGGAGGAGCTACGGGAGGAAGCGTCCGCTCACCCTGCCATCTTGGCCACGCCCCGTGAGGTCCGTTTTTAATTGGCCTAGGGCGGAGGAGTGGTAGAGGTCAGCAAAGAGGGATTCAGGGAATTGTCTGATTAGTTTGTGTTTGAGGCATTTTTTTGCTTTCGGAGAGTGTATGGGTGGGAGGGTGATCGAGAAGGAGTTGTGGGCGTGCTGTTTTATGTATGGAAAGGAGAGAGGGTTTAGGGAGGGAGATGAGGTGGGAGGCATTCTTGCTGGGTGGAAGAGGTGGGGGATTGGTAAGGATGGAGTCTAATTGAGGAGGCTAATTTTTAACCAGAGGAGCGCTGCGTATAAGCTGGAGCGGAGCGGAGTTGTTAGCGGAGGTCCGGGACCAGGTCGGAGGTTAGAGAGGGAGGCCGCTCAGTCCAGAGGTAAGAGAGGGGGGGAGCTCAGTCCAGGAGTAAGAGAGGGAATAAAAGGGGAGAGGTCGGCGGGGGAGGAGGGGAATTTGCTGCCGGGCAGGACTCAGCAAAAAAGGCTTACCGGCTTGTTTCTTTTTGCATTATGCGTTTCGCATGCGGTGTTCTGAGTACAACGCAACCTTTATGGTGCCATTTGCAGTTTCTATTGTAATAGATGCCGGAGGGGGGAAACGTAATGTCGCGTGTTTACATTATTTTACCTACATCGTGCTGAATGAAGGGGATTGCAATTTTATGGCTGCTTGATCAGCACCTGAACTGGCTCGCCTGCCCACACACGGCGAGGGGGGCAGTACCAGGGGCCGGGCTGTGAGAAGGGACGGGGCGAGCCTCGGTGCGTCGACTGCTCACACGTTCCTGCCAGAGGTTGCCAAGCGCGCAAGCGAGGGCGCGCCACGCACCAGAGGGAGTATGGATGGGGGTCTGGACGGCTCACTGTATACATAATTTCAACATTTGTTCGGAGTTCGCCGGGTGTTAGTGAAGCTCAGCGCTCGCCATTCGGCCTCTTGGCGCTATATGCAGACGGCACTTAATATCGTATGGAGCCCTTTATACTGGTGTACAGTCAGCGCTCTCACCAATTTGAGCATGACTCATTCGCTTTCTATGCATTTATTATTGCCATTTGATGTTACGGCGAAATAGTGCCTGGAAGCCCAGAGCGCTTTGGAGACTACTTTTGTATTTTTTATTTTATTTTTTAATAACAGCTATAACTTAAACATTAGGTACTGTATACAACACATGAGTGTGGTGTGAGTTTAATTCTGACAGAACACCATACAGTAGTTTTGTTTTATGGACTGTTTACCTTTTGTAATTGGAGGCCCTGGAAGATAAGACGATTTGAGCAGCGCAAACCGATTTTTTTTTTTAATCATGTGCCAGTGACCAAGGTGTGCTGGTTCTAAAGCCAACAACCCAGCTGCATTGTGGTAGTTGTGGTCATTTTTTAGGTCGAGCGACCTATCTCAATGCGCATGCGCATTGAGCGGGAGCTCGATATATAGCGTCTTAAACAGACTTTACCTAACTGGGCGATTTGGTGCTGTGCCCGTGGCTTTTAGGTCAATGCGCAAGCGCATTGACCTAAAATGCGCGTGCACATCACCAAATCGCCGTCTGTTCCCTCAGCCGCACTCCTTCCACACCTTTGAAGTGAAGCTTAGCTTCACTTCAAAGGCCCCTGCTGCTTTCACACCCTCTCCCCGCTCCGCCCCCTCCCCTGCCCGCCGTGTCGCATTTCTCCTCCCCCCCCCCCCTTCTCTGCCTTCCCTCCGTCGCTCGGCCCCCTCCCCTCCCTCTGTTCCATCGCAGAATTAAGTAGCAGCCCACGCAGAAAGCAATTAAGTTAACACAGATGACTCGGTGTGTTAGAGTTTTATTGTATACCCTTTATTTGCTCATTGAATGTGCTTTCTGTGGTGGCAGGCTCTGTCAATTGTTATTCTGTGCCCTTCTGTGGATCCACAATTGTATTCCTACTTCTGTTTGTGTAATGTCTCAGTTTTTGTGTTTTTTACACAATATGTTCCCTCTTCTATAAATTCCCTTCACCTAGCAGCCTTTATCCCACCTGTCACCCCCGATGAGCCGACCAACGCTTAAGCATGAGTTGCCGTGATTCCCTGATTCACTAAACCTTCTCTCTTTCCCTCAAAGTCTATCCTATGTATCACGAACATGATGTCCAATACTCGATTGTTTTCTTCCGCATATTTTTTGCCAAACTTCAGCGACCTTTTTTGCAATGGATAAACCTGAATTACTGTTCAAACATGACACTTACCTAGCTTCACTCCATGAACATGGCATGAATGAGAGAGAGAAAGAAAGCGAGCATTCGCAAAGCCAGTAACCAAGCCTGTCATCCTTCTGAGGTTGGTAAAGTGAGTGGTAAAAGCAACATCTGTTATTTTACAATGCCTATTTTATTGATAAATTATTAGGGTGCTTTCAAACACTAGGTCTCGTATGAAACGCTCTCTCTATATGTGCACGCATTATAGGCATACATGTTTATTACTGCAGGTTCCTAAGTAATGCGGCGCAGTTTTACATATGGGTGTGTGGGTCTCTATAGGTGGCACAGGCTGATGGGTGCTATGGCGACATCTCTCTTTTCCATCGCGTCGTCACTGCCATCTCTCTTACCTTCTCCCATGCCTCTCTCTCACCCCTCAGACCTTCTCCCTACCCCCTCTCTCCCTCTGTACCCTTTCTTTTTATGGCCCCTCTCAACGCTCTGCAGGCTACAGCACCAATGCCCCGTTGGGCGCTTGGCCTGCCTTCTCAGCCTTCCATGGAGCCTGACGTCCAGGCCACCCCTGCAGCACGGTCCTCAATGGCCTCTAACTCACAGCAGGATGCTTGGTTTTTTTCGGGATGGCTTCGACCGTTGGTTGTGTAATGTACTCTTTGTTCGAAATTCCGGAAGAATTGGATCTGTCTTAGACACAAATACAGACACGAATTTAAATGTTATTGAAATAAGATCATCTTTTCTCTGTCACAAACCCTTATGGAACCCACAGGACCACCACACCCACCACCACTACATCCACCACCACATCCACCACAACCACCACCCCATTCACCACCACCACCACCACCGCATCCACCATCACCACATCCACCGCATCCACCACCACCGCATCCACCGCATCCACCACCACACCCACCACCACTACTTCCACCACCACATCCACCACAACCACCACCCCATCCACCACCACAACCACCACCCCATCCACCACCACCGCCACCGCATCCACCATCACCACATCCACCGCATCCACCACCACCGCATCCACCACCACATCCACCATCACCTCCACATCCACCATGACATCCACCATGACATCCACCATGACATCCACCATGACATCCACCGCCACATCCACCACCACATCCATCACCACCACATCCACCACACCCACCACCACCGCATCCACCACCACACCCACCACCACACCCACCACCACTACATCCACCACAACCACCACCCCATCCACCACCACCACCGCATCCACCATCACCACATCCACCGCATCCACCACCGCATCCACCACCACATCCACCATCAACACCACATCCACCATCACATCCACCACCACCACCACATCCACCATCACATCCACCATCACCTCCACATCCACCATGACATCCACCGCCACATCCACCACCACCACATCCACCACCACCGCATCCACCACCACCACACCCACCACCACTACATCCACCACCACATCCACTACAACCACCACCCACCACCCCATCCACCACTACCACCACCACCACCGCATCCACCACCACCACCGCATCCACCACATCCACCACCACCACATCCACCATTTATTTGCAGGTTTGTACTGCGCTGGCTTCACTCCCGGAGGAGTATCTCTGCGCCTTTGGCTTCTACAAAGAATTGAGAAGAAGGGCTATTGCAGATGTTCCAATCTACTGTTTAAACAGGAAGGTCTTCAACATTTTCCTGAAGGGAACCATAACCACCACATCCACCATCACATCCACCATCACATCCACCATCACATCCACCATCACATCCACCACCACATCCACCACCAGATCCACCATCACATCCACATCCACCGCCACATCCACCGCCACATCCACCACCACATCCACCGCCACATCCACCGCCACATCCACCACCACATCCACCACCACATCCACCACCACATCCACCACATCCACCTCCGCCACATCCACCACCGCCACATCCACCACCACATCCACCACCACATCCACCACCACATCCACCACCACATCCACATCCACAACCACCAAATCCACCACCAACACATCCACCACATCACCACCACATCCACCATCACCACCACATCCACCATCACCACCACATCCACCATCACATCCACCACCACCACCACATCCACCATCATCTCCACCATCACCTCCACATCCACCATGACATCCACCGCCACATCCACCACCACCACATCCACCACATCCACCACATCCACCACCACCACATCCACCACATCCACCACCACCGCATCCACCATCACCGCATGCACCACCACCACCACTACATCCACCACCACATCCACTACAACCACCACCCCATCCACCACTACCACCAGCACCGCATCCACCACCTCCACCGCATCCACCACCACATCCACCACCACATCCACCATCACATCCACCATCACATCCACCATCACATCCACCACCAGATCCACCACCACATCCACCACCACATCCACCATCACCTCCACCACCACCACATCCACTACCACCGCCACATCCACCACCACATCCACCACCACTGCATCCACCACCACCACCGCATCCACCACCACCACCACATCCACCACCACATCCACATCCACAACCACCACATCCACCACCACCACATCCACCACATCACCACCACATCCACCATCACCACCACATCCACCATCACATCCACCACCACCACCACCATCATCTCCACCATCACCTCCACATCCACCATGACATCCACCGCCACATCCACCACATCCACCACCACCACATCCACCACATCTACCACATCCACCACATCCTCAACATCCACCACCACCACTGCATGCACCACCACCACCACACCCACTACCACTACATCCTCCACCACATCCATTACAACCACCACTCCATCCACCACTACCACCACCACCGCATCCACCACCTCCACCGCATCCACCACCACATCCACCACCACATCCACCATCACCACCACATCCACCATCACATCCACCACCACATCCACCACCACATCCACCATCACCTCCACATCCACCATGAAATCCACCGCCACATCCACCACCGCCACATCCACCACCGCCACATCCACCACCACCACCACATCCACCACCACATCCACCACCACATCCACCACCACATCCACCACCACCACCACATCCACCACCACCACATCCACCACCACTTCCACCGCATCCACCACCACTACATCCACCACCACATCCACCACCACCACCACATCCACCACCGCATCCACCACATCCACCACCTCATCCACCACCTCATCCACCACCTCATCCACCACCTCATCCACCACCGCATCCACCACCACCACATCCACCACCACCACATCCACCACCATCACTTCCACCACCACATCCACCACCACATCCACCACCACATCCACCACCACTTTCACCACATCCACAACCACCACATCCACCACCACCACATCCACCACCACCACATCCACCACCACCACATCCACCACCACCACATCCACCACATCACCACCACCTCCACCACATCCACCACCACATCCACCACCACATCCACCCCCACATCCACCACCATCACCACCACATCCACCACCATCACCACCACATCCACCATCACCACCACCACCACATCCACCACCACCATATCCCCCAGATCCACCACCACCACATCTATATGTGTGTGGCTCTGTGTGTGTGTAGGTGCAAATGCAATGTTCTTGGATTTTCGTCACAATAAAATACACTGAACATAATCTTCACAAAAGTTATTTACAAACGTTTAAGCTATTGCCATCATAAATTACAAAAACTTGTATTTAAGTATTAATTATTTACAAAATTAAAAGCCATTGTTATTTGTAATATCAATACATCTAAGTCACGTAAATACAACACACATTGCATTACAAATGCTATAGGTGTCACATTTGCAAAAGTCAAAACTATTGACATTGTAATTGACAAAGCTATTAATTTTGCTACTTTCAAAACCAACACATAAATAAAAAAAGTGTCATTCACAATACCAATAGCTCAAACTTTCCTAATGCAAGACCTATTGCATTTCCAATGCTTGTTTCTGTTATGAATCACAGAAGGCAGAGAATGAATCTGGGGTGGTGAGCTGTGTGTGCATGCGATATGGAAAAAGACTGCATCTAAGGAGCCCACTTTTTGCGAGACCACGAATCAAAGGCGCTAAAGTTGTTCCTTGTGTGTGTGAGATGTTCCCCATGAAAGGTCATTCATTGCTTTTACACTTTGGTTCTTGAGGGCGGGGACTCATGATGACAAAAGTTACCCCCAAGGCCTTCAGTGCAAAGCGACCTGATATAGGCGAGGTTCACTGGCCATCTCGCCAGGCGCGGTGCGTCCATTGGGGCATGGGGGCGTAGCCCCCCCGCCCGCAGCTCCCTCGGCGTATTTGAACTTAAGTAAACTCTCAGTTTACTTAAGTTCAAAGACGCCGAGGGAGAACTGACAATCATGTCAGTCAACATGACGCCGGGGCGGTCTGCGTCATGTTGAATGACATGATTGTCAGACCAGTGGGGGGCAACAGGCAGCAGCACAACACAAGTGCGCATGAGTGGGGACGGGGGGCGAATTTTCGCACCGTGTCCACTCATGCGCACTTGTGTTTTGACCTATTGGCGCATGCCCATTAGGAGCCCTTTGGGCTCCTAATAGGCGTGCTACGGGCGAAGAATAGCCATGCCCTGGCCCTTCTGACAGCGCCAGGATTGGCTTAGAGGGGCTGTACCTTTGGTCACTGAACTTTGGTGATAAAAGTGAGCTCTTTTTATCCTGCCTCCCGTCTGTGTGTGGAGCCGCTGTGCTCCCTCATCACACAAAATGTCCCACTGCGAGGAGGGTTAAGGGTAAAGAAGGGGACCGTTTACGTATAACCATGATAATTGTTTAAAAACCACAGACCCTCCTGTGATGTAACGTGGAATTTATTGCCTTAACATCAGAGCGCGGGAAGGCTGCGTTTCTATGGTTACATCAGTACTGACAAGAACTATCTGCACCTGGGGTTTCACAGCTGGCGAGCTGTTCTCTCTGCGGTTTGATTGGCTGTTACCAGGGCTATTGTTTCAGCAATAAATCCACGAACTGAAGTGTCCACCTATCCAATAAGTATCTTTTAGGCATTTGCAAGACATAAACCTGGCCTGAGGGGCGGCAAATCTCTTTACATAATGAAAGCAGAGATATGCAAAGCAAGTAGTCTCAAATATAAGGATACATTGGGGCAAGTAGGAAGGTGGGGGCACGGAATGTTAGGGCCACTGTTCGTTTTAAAGTGACCATAGCTTATTTTTATGACATGAAAAATACAAATACACTGCGGCACCCGCTGGTGGATATCAGGCACAGCAACCTGCCGGGGATACTGGTGGATGGGGGGAGGGTGAGGGGGGGTGGTCCTGGTGGCTGCGAGAATGGATGAATTGAATTCTATTGATGAAGGGTAGATGGATGAATGTCATGTAGGAGAGTTTGAATTCATGGCTGCAGGTGGATGGGTGAACGTCATGGATGCAGGTGGATGGATGAATGTCATGGATTCAGGATGGATGGATGGATGAATGTCATGGATTCAGGATGGATGGATGAATGTCATTGATGCAGGATGGATGGATGTCATTGATGCAGGATGGATGGATGAATGTCATTGATGCAGGATGGATGGATGAATGCCATTGATGCAGGATGGATGGATGTCATGGATGCAGAATGAATGGATGAATGTCATTGATGCAGGATGGATGGATGAATGTCATTGATGCAGGATGGATGGATGAATGTCATTGTGTCATTGATGCAGGATGGACTGATGTCATGGATGCAGGATGGTTGGATGAATGTCATTGATGCAGGATAGATGGATGAATGTCATTGATGCAGGATAGATGGATGAATGTCATTGATGCAGGATGGATGGATGAATGTCATTGATGCAGGATGGATGGATGAATGTCATTGATGCAGGATGGATGGATGTCATGGATGCAGGATGGATGGATGAATGTCATTGATGCAGGATGGATGGATGAATGTCATTGATGCAGGATGGATGGATGTCATGGATGCCGGATGGATGGATGAATGTCATTGATGCAGGATGGATGAATGTCATGGATGCAGGTTGGGTGGATGAATGTCATTGATGCAGGATGGATGGATGAATGTCATTGATGCAGGATGGATGGATGGATGAATGTCATTGATGCAGGATGGATGGATGAATGTCATTGATGCAGGATGGATGGATGAATCATGGATGCAGGATGGATGGATGAATGTCATTGATGCAGGATGGATGGATGTCATGGATGCAGGATGGATGGATGAATGTCATTGATGCAGGATGGATGGATGGATGTCATGGATTCAGGATGGATGGATGTGGTGGAAGTGTAATTAGAAAGTATGCACCGCTCGCTCGCGACATGCCGCTCATCCTGAATTTTTACTCCTCACCACTTTCAAATGTCACCAGCCGCCCCTGCATCTCTCACCTGGCAATAGAGCAATATGAGATCACCAGATGTAATTCATTTGCAGAGGATCACACAGTGTATTGAAGTGTGGATGGCTGAAGGTGAACCTTGGTCACCTGGTTACATATGAACTAATTCCACCACCAGATCATATGTGCCATGTTTTGCCCAGAGAGCATAATTATGTGTGCAACCTACTTATTTCCAGTAGGTCCCATATTTTGGAGAGTAAACTCGCCTCTTCGTGGTCGCGTGCAATCCGGTCACACCGCCGTTCAGTCCTGCCTGGCACTCTGGAGATGGATTCACTGGCAGTCTGGGTAAAGCCGACCACCCTCCCTGTGCAGTATCTTAGTGGGAAATTGCTGAGAATGAAGTGTAGTGACGCAGTCTAGTGTTTGCACTGGCGGCCATGTTGGGCTGCGCGCGCATCGCACGATTATTATTACGCGAAGAGCCAGTACGAGCAGCAGAGGCTCGGCGCTCTTTAGGGACATAAGTAATTAAATAAAAGAGTTAACCACACAGTGGCTGCAGCGTCTTCCTTGGGGGTACAAAGGACATTACAATGCCGACGAGGGTGGGATAGCAGACTCCTCCCCCCCCCCCCCCCCCCCTCCCCAGCAAGGAAACAGCACCGAGGGAAACAGCAACTACACCGGTGGGCAGGAAACACCAGTGCCAAGCACGACCACGGAGCCAGGTGCCCAGAGGAACAGAGGGCCAGGAAAGACCAACGGCTACCACACAGGTACACTAAAGAGCGTGGCAGAGCCCAAGAGCACCCAGAGGGATAGGACAGCTACCACAGAGGGGGACAGACCCCAGGGACGCAAGGGAAAGCGCGCCAGATCAGGCCACGACCCACTAGACGAGGGGAACCGCGCTGGATACCTCACAAAAGAGCGAGGGGGCTGACGCAGGTAGTCCCCAGACCCACGCAAGCAAGGAAGAACAAGACCACACGCTGGGTAGCCCTAGAGGCCAAGCAAGCATACAACCCACAGTCAAGAGTGAGAAGATGAGTGCGCAGGCGGGATATGCGATGGCGCCGGTGCAGTTCCTACCCAGACCCGGAGAACTAATTATGAAGTGGGAGGACTGGAGAGAATACATTGATAATTTCATAGGAGTCTTGGAAGACGAAAATGAAGAAGAATTCAAACCCACGAGAAAAAACGCATTTTGCTGTTAAACCTAGGCCCGGAAGGTCTGAGAATCTACAAAAGCCTAGTACCAAAACAGAGAGCAAGCACAGACGATGACGTGTATGCCCACGCAATTGATGATCTAAATGAACACTTCAGGCCGGCAGTGTGTGTATCGGTGAATAGATTCAACTTCCAGCAGAGAAAGCAACGCCCAGGAGAGACGGTGGAAGAATATGTGGCGGCACTGAAGCGGCTGGCGTCCACGTGCAAATACGACAACTGGGAAGAGGAGTTCATTAAAGATCAGGTGGTGATGCACACCACGTGCACTGCGGTGCAGGACAAACTAGGGGCCAGCGGGGACACCACCCTAAAAGAGGTGATGGTCATCGTCAAAAGAGCTGAATTGGCACGCAGGTGTGCAGACGCGATAAAGAAGGAAACAGTGCCTAGCACCATGGTGAACAGAGTGGACGATGAGGAGCCCCGCAGAGACTACCAAAACAGGAGGTCGTCGGAGAAAGGACCCAGCAAATGGCAAGGTAATGCAGGCCGTCCGGGAAAACAGGCGGGAAACAACAGGAAGCCATGCTACAGGTGCGGAAGCTGGTCGCACGAGGCGCACGACAGGAAGTGCCCAGCATTTCGCGCCAAATGCATGTATTGCGGAATAATCGGTCACTACGAGAAGGAATGTCGGAAGAAGACCTTCAAGGGCACGGTGAGATACGTCGGTCAAGGAAGCGACGAACATGAAGATGGAATGGAGGAGGATGTAGTCACGGTACTCTGCATCTATGACCAGGTGTTGAGCGTGGATGGCCAAGTTCTGGGTATCGATGGAAGAAGGACAATGAAACCTGTCCTGGAGATGTCGATAGGGGGAATCACAATCAGTGTGGTGGCCGACACAGGCTCGCCCTACACCATCGTCCAGAGAGCGGTGTGGGAGGAGAAATTTGCACCGCGTCTAGGCCCAGAACTACAAAAGCTAGACATCCGCCCAGTCACGTACAATGGGGACCGCATACCAATGGCAGGATTCAGACCATTAAACTTCGAATTTAGAGGCCGATCTGCTTACTGCAAGCTCTATGTGTCGGAGAAGGGCCCCTCGGTCCTAGGATGGTTAGACCAAGGCGACCTAGGCATCAAGCTGGATCCGGGAGGCAAAGAGCAAATATTACTAACGGAACCGGAAGCATGGCCGGACCTCAACAGATGGAGGAGTGAATACCCCAAGGTATTTGGTGGCACGGTGGGAAGGTTGGAGAAATTCTCACATAGAATCATTCTGAAAGAAGATGCCGTACCGGTGGCCCACAAAGCGAGAAATTTTCCTTTGGCAGTGAGAGAAGCAGTACGGGAAGAACTTCAGGACTTAGAAAAGAAGGGGATCATTGAGCCCATCACGTGTGCTGAGTGGCTGGCGCCTCTGGTGGTAGTTAAGAAACCCAGCGGTAAGATCAGGCTGTGTATCGACCTGCGCAAACTGAATAAGAACATTGTGGTGGAGAGGTTCCCCTTACCCAGAATAGAGGAGATGCTGGCCAGCACTAGGGGAATCAAGTGGTACTCCACTATAGACTTGACCTCAGCCTACCACCAGATAGCACTACACCCAGAGAGCCGCAGACTCACATCATTCATCACCCCGTTTGGGTGCTATCAGTTCCGCCGCATGCCGTTTGGACTGGCCTCGGCGGCAGTGGTGTTCCAGAAGCTGATGCACCAATTGTTCAAAGACACTACCGGCGTCCAATACTTCCAGGACGACATCCTGGTGATGGGGCGAGATAGACCTGACCATGACACAAAACTTGGAAATGTACTGAAGATCCTAGAGAGAAAGGGCCTCACAGCGGAATGGTCCAAGTGCCGGATCGGAATGGAGTCAGTGACCTACCTAGGACACGAAATAGGAGTACAAGGAGTCACTCCAAAAGCAGAGAACGTGAAAGCGATCTGTGAGGCACCGCCACCCACCAACAAGGAAGAAGTCAGATCATTCATAGGAATGGCGGAATACTATGGCAAGTTTGTGCAGCACTTTGCCTCCAAGACCCATCACATGAGGCAGCTGACGCGAGAGAATACGGAGTTTCGCTGGTCAGAGGAGGCACAAGGGGAATTTGAAGTCATCAAGAAGGAGGTAGCAGGAGCAATACCACTCCAAGGGTACGACCCTCAAGGGAAGACAGTGCTGACCACAGACGCCAGCGACAAGGGGCTGGGCGCTGTCCTCATGCAAGACCGCGGGCAAGGAAGGATGGAGACACTAAGCTTTGCATCCCACACGCTGAGTGAAACAGAACAGAAGTACAGCATGATAGAAAAAGAGATGCTGGCAGTGGTATGGGCTACGACCAGATTCAGGGAGTTCCTATGGGGCACACGGTTCCAATTGAGGACGGATCATAAGCCCTTACTGAAAGTGCTAACATTGAGTGGGCATGCCGATGCTACGCCCAGGATCTCCAAAATGATGCTGAAACTGCTCGAATTCAGGTACGACGTGGAGCATATCACAGGTAGCAAGAACAGAGTGGCAGACTATTTGAGCAGAGCAGCAGCCATGGAACCGTGTGAGGAAGACAAGGTAGGAACAGAAGAATGGGTAGCACTCACGGAAGATCAGGAAAACACCATCAGCCTTCAAGAATGGAAACAGGCGTATGAGGAAGACCAGACCCTAGAAGAAGTGAAAACATATATCACTCAAGGATGGCCTGACAAGAGACAGACCCGCGGGGAACTCAACCCATACTTTGAAGTCAGGGAAGAGTTGTCGATGGACGACCGAGGAGTATTTGTGTACAGGGGAGAGAAGGTCATCCCCCGACAAGCATCATCCCCAGACTACTGGACATGCTCCACGAGGGTCACCTCGGAATTGGCAAACTGAAATTGAGGGCCAAGCAAAACTACTGGTGGCCAGGAATGGATGTAAGAGCTGAGAGACACGTCAGAGACTGCTCACGGTGCCAAGGTGCAGATAAGACTCTCAAACCTCTGCGCCCAGCACTGGGCAAATTCGACCCCCCCAAAAAATCTGTGGGAGGAGTTGTCAGTGGATATTCTAGGCCCGATCTTAGACGTACATGGAGTCCAAAAGTACGTATGTGTTCTGGTGGACAGGTACTCGAAGTGGCCGGAATTGAAGGTAGACGAAGCTATGGACACTGAGACCATCATAAAATTTCTGGCCGACACTTTTGTGAGGGAAGGTATCCCAAAGTCCATCCTCCGTGACAATGGCCCCCAATTTAGATCAGAAAAATGGAACAATTGTATGCAAAGGAACGGCATTCTAGCTAAGCATACATCCATATAACACCCTGCTGGGAACGGTTTAGTAGAGCGTTTTAACAGAGTGGTGATGGGGTCGGTTCAAGCCGCCATCTCTGACAACAAGGACTCGGAAATGGACATATGGCACATGGTGTGGGCGTACAGGATCACCCCCACAGGGACCGGTTATAGCCCCTTCCAGATATTGAGAGGCCGCGAACTATTCACTCAAGACAACAGGGTGTGGAAAGAGAAAACAATAACAAGTGAGTGGTCCCCAGCAGTGGTGCGAGCCAACCTAGAGAAAGCACAAGCCGTTTACACCAAACACTATGACAACCGGAGAAGCGTGAAGGACACTGGACTGGAAAAAGGGGAATGGGTACGAGTAAAGTTGGCCACGCTACAAAGGAAAGGAGAGAGTAAATACAGCAAGCCCATGCAGGTGAAGGAAGTACTGGGCAGAGCGGCCCTGCTGAGCGACGGGAACGTATGGTCGCAGGACCGCATGGCGAGATGCAACAAGATTGTAAGTTGGGACCATGGCGGAACAGACTTAGGAGACGAGGAAAAAGGAACTGTCCAACAGGAGCATCTGGAGGCAGAACCTGACGTGAGAGGAGGAGAACGACAAAGGGAAAAGACTGGGGACGGCGACCAGGAGCAGATGGTCGGAGAGGACCTGAGTGGAGGAGATGGAAGCGCGGCTGCGCCAGGAAGCGGAGGAAGAAGCGAAGGAGTGACCCCCACTACCCCGGTAAGACTGACCCGGAGGGGTAGAGCGGTTGTCAAGCCAGCAAGGTTCAGAGACTATGACATGAACGGCGGACTGTAAGTTAAAATGTTTCTGTGTTGGAAAAAGGGGAGATATGTAGTGGCGCAGTCTAGTGTTTGCACATCACGTTGGCGACGTGACGTGCTGGCGGCCATGTTGGGCTGCGCGCGCATCGCGCGATTATTAGCGCGAAGAGCCGGTACGAGCAGCAGAGGCTCGGCGCTCTTTAGAGACATAAGTAATTAAATAAAAGAGTTAACCACACAGTGGCTGCAGCATCTTCCTTGGGGGTACAAAGGACATTACATGAAGAACGGTTGCGGTGTGAAAACTGCACCTCTTTTCTGTTTGGTTTCATACAGCGCAAACTCAACCCTAAGGCATCGGAGCGCTTTATGTTAAGCACCAGTTAAGTAACACCAGGCCACATTCATATTTGGTAGCTCAGGGAGAATACGCGATTTTCACAGAATCCCAGGATGTTGAGCCAATGGCGAGACTTGAACCTGGCTCCCCAGCTTCAAAGTCGGCAACTCTGGCCGTTAGGCCACAACCTCTCCACACTTGTCAGATGTGTAAGACACGCTCAGGAAAGCTTGTCTTTTTTTTCCTCAGCTCTTCAAAATAAACCCCCACAGAACCACGGGGTGTTTATTTACAGATTCGGCCCCGGCACTCCACGCTTGTCCCCTACTCCACACGCACCGGACTTTCATCTGGAAAACTTCCCCAAGAGATATTCGTTCAAAGACTTCATTGTTGAAGAACGCAGTGAACAGTAAAGTGTGGTGTTAGACGCACTTTGCAACAGAAAATGCAGCAGTACCAGGGCAGTAGAGCAAAATACGAGCCTCGCATCGCTCTCTCCATTCCGATGAAAGCTGTGAGAGAGGCCAGCCCAGCCCACCTACACACAAGAGGGCGCACCACACCCAACAATGCAGTAACCTGATCAGCAAGGCTCGAGAGATAATGAAAGCAACTACGATTTCTGTTTGCAGTAAACAAAAGATGGACGGAGCCACCTTATAAATCGCTTGAAAAACAGGTGAAATTGCAAAATCACTATTCCTCAATTTTCCATCGGATTCATTGCAATGAATTGCAGCAGTCTTCATTCATGAATTCATTCAACCCGTGTGTATATAAATATTCTTAAGTAAACAGGATCATGTATTCCAACGCTCTGACGTAACTTTTTTTATTTTTTTTATTTTTTATTTATTTATTATCATGTGGAAAATGTGTATAAGTCCGATGAAAGCTGTAAGAGAGGCCTGCCCAGCCCATCTACACAAGAGGGCGCCCCACACCCAACAACGCAGTAAGTAACCTGATCAGCAAGACTCCAGAGACAATGAAACACGCCATAGAAGGCCTATAGGGATATAGAATGCTCTATGTAGATACCAAAGCAACACCGTACAATTATTTTGGAAATTAATTAAAGTTAAAGCAGTCCTTTTTTGCCCCATCCACGTTTTTTTCTTTAATTGGGAATTTCTTCAATTGTTATGGGTTCTCCCGTGCTGTTCTCTATCCCTTTGTCACCCCAACACATACACAGACCCCCATTGACTTCCAAAATCTACACATGCAGACATACCATCACAAATTCATGCACCAACACACAGGGTCACACCACCAAACCAGCCACATTTAATGACATCTACACACAAGCAAATCATCAAACATACACTTGACAATTTGCGATACTGTTGCCTATGATGTGTGTGAGTGTATGTATGTGTGTGTCAGGAAGGCTTACACCGTGACAGTACATGTGGAATACTGTCTGTTAGATGGTACACTGCTGTTGTACATAGTGTGCCTACTTTGTATGTATGCAGTGTACGTCAGGGAATCTTGAGCTGCGTCACATGCTGTATATTTGTGTTACTTACTCAGTGCTTGTTCCCTTTTCTTTTTTATTGGCCTCTCTTTCACTTTTTAGGGCTCGCCTGCTGATTAAGCATGGGCGAATTTTGTGAATTCGCAATTTGCGAACTCGCAGTCCGCAAAATTTGCGAATTTGCGGATTCTCGGATTTTGCGGGGTTTTTAAATGGGGGGGGGTTTCTGTGCGAGTTCAAGTGCCTCTTGTGTGCATAAATGGTCAGAGACCGATCAGAGCAGCAGATGAAGAGAAAGAAGCTCCTGGTCACAGGAACAGCACGAGGATTGCGCTCATGAAAGTCAAGGATACAAAGGCCTCTCTCCAGCATCACAGCTGATTTTCGACTGTAGATTTGGGAAGAAGGCACACCTGCCCAGCCTCGACGATGCTCACGATTGTTTTTGGGCTGATGAATGAGTCACTGAATTTGAGCTTCAACTAGTTCCAGCGACCATGTGTGTGTTACTATGCAATCACCCCGAAGGGCGCAGGGGTCCCTTGAGTGAGCTGAGCTGTCCATAATAATAATAATAATAAGGGTAGCTTATAAAGCGCTTGGTTACGCAGAAGCGTGTCCCCGCGCTACAACTGAAGAACTCTGGACAGTGTTAAGGAGTGAGTCCAATTATCTGGAAAACATGTATGTTTTTAGGTTCTTCCGGAAGCTGGATTCGGATGGGTCTAGGCAGAGATAAAGAGGCAGGGAGTTCCAGCTTTTCGCCGCCAGATGGAGAAAGGAGCGTCCGCCCATGCGGACCCTTTTAACCCTAGGAACCTTAAGTAAGCCTCCATGTGAGGAGCGCAGATCGCGTGATGGTATATACCTAGTTACTAGGTTCTGAAGTGGAATTGGCGTTTTCCTAGCAAGGATGCAGTGACAGGTACAGAGGGATTTGAATTCCACTCTGCTTTTTACTGGCAGCCAATGGAGGGTTTTAAGAGCGGCCTTGGTGTCCGATCTTTTAGGGATTTTTAGAATGAGACGTGCTGCCGCATTCTGTAATACCTGGAGGCGATTTATAGCCTTACAGGTGGCTCCCAGGTACAATAGGTTGCCGTAGTCTAGGCGTGATGTCACATGGGCATGTACCAGTGTTCTCCATCATAGTGGGTAAATGGCGGGAAGACGGTGCACACCGGGAGTGTGTGAGCGGGACCAAACGTGCAGGGCTTCCATGCGTGTTCACAATCATGCCTCTTGTGTGTATAAAAGGTCAGAGACCGACCAGAGCAGCAGATGAAGATAAAGAAGCTCCTGGTCACAGGAACAGCACGAGGATTGCGCTCGTTAAAGTCAAGGATACAAAGGCCTCTATCCAGCATCACAGCAATCGCCCCATCAATCATCCTGTAACTATTTTAGGATGGCGCCGGCAAGCTGCCAGTGCCATCCTAAAATAGTTACAAGTTCAAGCTTGAAGGCTTGAACTTTTGCCCCCCGAATCCGCCGCTCGCGGATTCGCGGATTTTCGGTAAATTGGTGGGAGTTCGCGGATTGCGGATTTACCGAAAATCCACGAAATCCGCGAGCGGAACGGATTTTCCGCCCACCCTTACTGCTGATGCGCTTGCGCATAGCTGGCGAAGCTCTATAGTGGCTTATCCAGAGTTTAACCACTGGCGATTCCATGCAGTGCATGTGCGCTTTTTAGGTCATTGCGCAAGCGCAAGCGCAAGCCCTAAAAAGCGCGTGCACAATGCCACCAGCCGCCTGCCTCGCATTGCCACATCAAAGGCAGCCTAGCCTTCCTCCCACAAGCTTCTCAGCGTGAGCTCTGCATTTCTCCTCCCAGCGCATTTCTCATCCCCTAATTATTCACGGCCGGCCGGCCGTACTTTCAGTTTCACGGCCGCCAGGCCGTGTCTCCTTTTATGCTCTCTGATGCTTGTTTGTTTTTTAACTTGTTTTGCCTTTGCTTTGGGTCTTCTTCTAAACAATCCGATGGAGGTAATTCGCACCTATTTCATCCATGGTGATATTTTATCGGGGAGCCAGCAGTACATTCCCTTTGTCCATCACTTTAACCTTACGCTCGCTGTCGGCATTTTATCTCTGGCCTGTAAGCTGGCTTAAACAAGATTGCGGCCATGCCCACGTGTTATGCTGTTGTTGATGTTAAACCCACAGCGAGAGTAAAGTTCTCGGAAGTTCCTTTTCATTTCATGTCCTAGTAAGGCTGCATCTCCTGAGTGTGCAGGTGGCTTCGTATGAAATTACCATGATGGTTATTGTTATTCTTGTGATAAACCGACATCTTGGCTTGGGCAGAGCTATCAAAGTTGTGGGTGAAGATTACTAGCGGTAAGATTCGGTTACGTTTGTACAGAGATTTCGGCCATTATAATTCACATTTCCTTCCAGCAGCGTGTTTGCACTCGGGGATGGCTAAACGCATCAGTTTAACGCCATTATTGAATATGGACAGATGTGCCTCAACAGTATAAAATATGATTGAGGTCTCCTATCTTCACACATTCCGGCAGAAAGAAGCGACTCTTTTCTTATACACTTAACCTTCTTTCATCAACAGTACTTGTGTTTTTTCGGAGTTAAGTGTGCTTACCAAAAGCAGTGCCTTGTTGATTCCGTATCAACATTATCGATGCAGTCAGAAATTAAATTGTTTTTCCCCAGTAGATGGCGGTGTGTCGCGATCTATTGAGTTTTTAATTAGTTTACCTTCCACGTGTGTGCATGCAATTATGTACACACACATTTACGTGTGTTTTAAAAAATAAATAATAAAAAAATGACTTCAAAAATAAGCGGAACCTCTTTCCCTCCTCCCACCCGGTACACCCCCATATATGCAGTGGCAACTAGTGGCATTTGAAAGTGGTGGGGCCTAAAAGCAAATTCAACACAAAGCTAGAGGTGCCGAGTGAGTTATATATCCCCTTACTCCTGCTGTGACAGTAAGGGACATACCACATTTTTCCTGATCACAGATGAGGTGCACAGACCAGTATGTCTTCTGTGTCTGTAATGTACAAACCGCCTTCCATCTGGTGTGTGAGTGTGTCCATTATACCTTGTAAAAATCACACTTTACTTCCCCAGTGATGAGAAGAGCTTTGGTCCCTCACGGCTCCCGGTGTCTCCAGAGCATGACGTATACCAGTTCTATTAATAGTGCAAACCCTGGGGCTAGTCTGTTTCACAAGCGTCTCGAACAGCATGGTCTCTCTTAACACCGCACTAGGGTCCTAGCCATTGAAGTGCCTTAGACAATTGTTGATGTGAAATATTTGCAGTACTGGAAACAAGGAGGATAGAAATAGTCCTAAAATCTTCCAAGTGTTTGTGGTGGTGTTTATTTATTTACAGCATCCTCGTTTTTAATGGTAAATTAATTCAGGCGAGAATTGAAAACGATGTATAAAGTATTTTTCTTTGGTTGTAAAGACATTTCTACATGTCCCAAACACTCCCCTTGTTCAGGGGGAGGGGCTGGCACTCGAGATAAAGAACACGGAGGCCTCAGTATTTCAATGATAGCAAAAAATTTGCTGCTGAGTGAGCCTGATGTTGGGCAGATACCTCCTTTATCAAATTAAATGTTGAGATCTTCCCTTAGGGTGCAATTTTTTGTGTTCCATTAATATTATCGCTGTGGTGTCCACAACTATCTCTTTGAAAGAAGGGTTGTGTGACGTATGTAAGAAGGATGGAGACTGAGAAAGTGGAAGATGGTGAGTAGCATATGGGCATTGTTATACATTCTGAGATGCTGAGCTCTGTAATGAAGAATATAGCATTTTCTTGTGTACCACTGCTTGCCTTCCTCTAACTTTACCATTTGGTAAATTCCAAAAACTCGGTCTAAATGTGCAAAGGGTTTGCTTTGAATAGGACGGGTGCCATATCATCTGCTAATGTCTCGCATTGTTCCTCCCCCCTAATTATTCACCCCTGCTGTTGCTGCCCACGGCCGTATTTTCACTTTCACGGCCGCCAGGCCGTGTCTCTTTCAACATCTTCCCCCCTCCCAGTGTACTTTTATTTTTTTTGGTGTCTTTCTGCCCTCTGTTAGACTCTATTTTTCCCTTGTTTTTTGTGCCTTTCTGCCCTCTGTTAGACTCGTTTTTTGTGCCTTTCTGACCTCTGTTAGACTCGTTTTCCCCTTGTTTTTCTGCCCTTCTGCCCTCTGTTAGACTCGTTTTTTGTGCCTTTCTGCCCTCTGCACCACCACAGCACCACTCAGCACAACCACAGCACCACTCAGCACCACCACAGCATCACTCAGCACAACCACAGCACCACTCAGCACCACTCAACGCAACCCCAGCATCACTCAGCACTACCACAGCATCACTCTGCACCACCACAGCATCACTCAGCACTACCACAGCACCACCACAGCATCACTGAGCGCAACCCCAGCATCACTCAGCACCACGACAGCATCACTCCGCACCATCACAGCATCAATCTGTGCAACCATTCAACAACAACTGGTTCAAATATGTTCTCTCAATGTTTCAAGCTTTATTACAAATGTCACAAAAAGATGTTAATATTTCACTTCTGTTCTTGGATTTTCATCACAATAAAATACACTGAACATAATCTTCACAAAAGTTATTTACAAAAGTTTAAGCTATTGCCATTATAAATTACAATCACTTTTATTTAAGTATTAATTATTTAAAACAATTAAAAGCCATTGTTATGTGTAATATCAATACATCTAAGTCACGTAAATACAAAATATGTTGCATTACAAATGCTATAGGTGTCACATTTGTGAAAGTTATAACTATTGGCATTGTAAATGACAAAGCTATTAATTTAGCTATTTTCAAAACCAACACATTAATAAAAAAATTGTCATTTACAAGACCAATAGCTCAAACTTTCATAATGCGAGACCTATTGCATTGCAAATGCTTGTTTCTTTTCCTCATTTGTGCTTCTTGCCCTCCTAGCCAGCGTTTTCTGTTTTGGGCACGGGTTCGAACAGTCCTTGGTGTTCAGTTCGTGATTTCTTGAGCTGTAATTTCTATGAGAGCTCTGGTGACAGCCCATAAACAACCTGTGTTGTTGCTGGGGCCTCATTCCTGCGTTTCTGCCAGTCTTCAGAGAGCCTTCGAGGAATGCGCTTCCTCGAGATGAGCACAAGTTTTATAGGGTCCTTTTGTTCCACCCAAAGAATTCCTTGTGTCCTCTTTAGAAGTGAAGTTGGGGGCAGGGATTTTATGACCCTTTCGTCCGTTTGCCTGGCAACCCTTCCAGACGTGATTATCTGGTGCTATGTTAGTTTTGTAGCAGTGCCTACAATTCTCAGCTGACCATAATAAATGCACCTTCCTTGGATCTTCACCATTACTCCAAATATCCTGCTTATAGGCTGCACACGGGCTCCATCGCTCCGTATACTCTGCGGCAAGGCCAGGGAGATGACTAACACCTTTACAACCCCCATCTCTCAGCAAAGAGGCCAAAGAGTTGACGAGCAAATAATCTGAACACCCTTATAGTCCGCATCACTTGGTGCGCTTAGCTCAGTGGTCAAGGAGTGAGTGAGCAGGTATTGTTAACACCGATATGGACACGCACCACTGCCTCACCTATCCAGCACAGCAGCCCACACACCTGATGCTGCTCGGTCCTAATGGGGAGATATAATATTGGAAACTAATCAGGGACCCGGACGATAAATTTGGAGGCAAAAAAGGGGCCGGAGGCATGTGCGGTGAGGCACTCCACACAGCAGTGTCACTATGCACAAGTATATCCACGTGTGCTCTCTTTGTGAGCTGTGGTGCTTTGGGCCAAGAATAAACTTTCCCCCAGCAAGAGCTGTAGTGTTGTCTTTGGAGCGCCTAGTGAGTGAAGATGGAAGACAGAGGAAGTGCAATAATGTGCTGCATCCATGTATGGACTCAGCTGAAAACCAGCTAGGGCTTAGAATGCTACCTTCTGTAGGGATATGACAGCCTGAATTAGGCTGAGAACATTCCTCTGCTGACACTACAATTGCTATTTAAGCACCCTTCCAGCATATTTGCCCCTCACTGCACCACACTAGCACCAACAAGGCAATTATCGTCTGTGGGACACACACACCACCAGCCGTCAGTGTAAGCTTTGCCACAAGGCACACACACCACCAGCCGTCAGTGCACGGTTTCAACAGGCACACACACACACCACCGGCCGTCAGTGCACACTTTCACCAGACACAGACACCACCAGCCATCAGTGCACGCTTCCACCAGGCACACACACCACCAGCCTTCAGTGCACGCTTCCAGACATGCAGACCACCAGCCGTCAGTGTATGCTTTGCCACCAGGCACACACACCACCAGACGTCAGTGCACACTTCACCAGGCACACACACACACACCACCAGCCGTCAGTGCACGCTTTCACCAGGCACACACCACCAGCCGTCAGTGCACACTTTCATCAGGCACACACACCAGCAGTGCACAATTTCTACAGGTACACACACCACCAGCCATCAGTGCACGCATCAATTGTTAACACATCCACAATTAACTATTGTAGCAGTCGCATTATGGCGCACTTTACTCTTAAACATGTCAATGCTTGCTTTTCCACCAGGCACACACACCACCAGCCTTCAGTGCACGCTTCCAGACACACACACCACCAGCCGTCAGTGCACGCTTTGCCACCAGACACACACACACCACCAGCCGTCAGTGCATGCTTTCAACAGGCAAAACACCCACCACCAGCTGTCAGTGCACGCTTTCATCAGGCATACACACCACCGGCCGTCAGTGCACACTTTCACCAGGCACAGACACTATCAGTCATCAGTGCACGCATTCACCGGGCACAAACACCACCAGCCGTCAGTGCACGCTTTCACCTGGCGCAAACACCACCAGCCGTCAGTGCATGCTTCCACCAGGCACACACCACCAGATGTCCGTGCACGCTTTCACCAGGCACACAGACACCACCAGCCGTCAGTGCACGCTTTCACCAGGCACACACCATGAGCCGTCAGTGCACTCTTTCAAAAGGGGCACACACCACCAGCCGGCAGTGCACACTTCCACCAGGCACACACACCACCATCCATCAGTGCACACATCAATCGCAGTACGGCGCACTTTACTTTTGAACATATTCATCTCAAGCGCAGCATGCCACCATTGCTACAAAAATAAATACACATTTTTTTGGACTACAATTTATAGACTTTTGTTGCAATTCGTGTTGCAATATTTAGCAATGCCAATAGCTCAAACGTAATTAATGCGAGACCTATTGCATAAAAAATGCTTGCTCTCCTATCGGTGGCTTAATACTCTCTGGAAACAAAATGTATGCCCTGGTGCACTTTCACACCGCTCTTGGCCAGTGGCCAGGCCCCTTTATATCAACAATGGAGTCTATGTCTTCACACGCGTGTTACTAGGCCGAGATTAGCACGCCTTGTTATCCTAAGGCACTCTCATGCTGGAGGTGCTGGTTCGATCCTGGACCCTGAGTAGAAATTATAAATATTTTTTTATCACTGTGTCTCCCCAGTTTTTAATTTTTGATTTTGGTTAATGGCCTTGCTTTTTTTTAATTTCCCTGGCTATGCCTAATAACTCTTTGGGAGCTAAACGCAGGGCCGGGTGCACTTGCGCACCGTTCCTCGGCCTGTAACAAGGCTTTTCCTTCCCTAATGGGCCACGTCCCTTGTCACACCCATTGGCATCCCTGTCAGTGAGGATGTTGCGCAGTGGAGCATCTGTATCAATTTTTTACCGCTCGGTTGAGCCGGAGGGGTTTTAATTCATTATTTTGCTTCTCTGATTGAGAGACCGCTTTTTAGGTTTCGCCGTCCAAAGCTGTCTGCATAAGCCAGCACGTGATGTTCTAGTATACATTTATTTATCAAAACTTTGCTACTATGGAGATTTATGTTGACAGATGTATTAATTTGGCCTTGGATTGTACGTTTCAGTGTCCACCGGGTGGAATGTTTGCTTGCGAATGCCCTACTCTTTCTCCCATGCAAAGGCAAATTCTGGTGGTCGCACCTGGATATTGTTCACTTTCATGTACATCTTAAGTGTTGTCTTCAGCCATAAAGGCAACACCTAGAGAATTGTCTAGCTATCGAGATAATGGTTACACAGGCTGCAAATGGACGGGGCACTGAACAAATGTCGTGTTAGTTACATACAACAGGTAATACCAGCATTCTAACCTGCTTTTCGGCGCACCTGTTTTAATGTTTGAAATATGTAGTAGTAGTAGTACAAGCTTTATTCGAGATAACTTCTCATAAAAGCACAACATATAATCATATACAATACAGATAAAACAGTTAATTCATTCATCATCATACATATACATATTCTAAAAACAGTTGTGCAAGCTCATACAATACTAGACAATAAGAATTGCACACAAAAATAAGAACAAATTGCATTAGAATTACATTAAAAATTACCTTAGGTTAAATAAACCTACCTATCGACCTCCGCCTGATTGACCAACCCCACCGCAGATATTTGGCCACTTCAAGAACGATCGACTCATGAGTGGATGTGCACAAGATTCTCATAGCCACTACACTGTGTCGTGTCCCAAGATTTTTACAAACTGGAGTTAACCACACCCTCCTTGGTAACGAATAAGCATCGCAGACAAATAAAAAATGGCCTAGACTTTCTGTAGCAGCTTTACACGCTGGGCAACACATAGAGATCGAACTCTGCCATCCTGCAGTTAATATTTTTAGCGGAAGGGATCCAGACCTTAACTGGAAGACTAGCTTCCTGTCCAATAGGGCAGTAATACTGTCCCAATAGTTTTCTAGAATAGGACAGATTTTGACTTCCAGAAAGCGGCCAGCCATAGAATCAGATCTCGTGCCCCTCAGGAGGCTGCTATCTACCCAATCCCAATATAGAGACTTGAGGGCTTCTTTACTTGGAAAGACTTTACCCTGTGGATTGGTCCAAAGATTAGAAAGGCCCAGTTTAATTAACATGGCCCTTAGATTTTTTAGCCAGTTGATCTTATGAAAATTATCTTCCTTTATTATTGCCAGGAATGCATCTGCGTAATGCTTAATCTCTGGAGTTGTCCAAAGACGTCTCCAGTAGAGAATGGGGCGCAATCGCGCTCTATCACTAATTGATCGTCTACCTAGATCAAGAAGCAGTGGAACTAGAGGGGTGCTCCGGGGTAGACCTGTAATTCCCCTAAGGAACCTGTTCTCTGATGTCTGTAAGGTCGATAACTTTTCCCAGGCCCACAACTCTGCACCATATAGGGCCGCACCTAGAACCTTTGCATCATACACTATGAGGACAGGCTTGATGGGTTTGGTTTTAGATTTTCTATGTTCCCCCCGCAATGCCCCTGAGATTTGCTGGTGTTTTAATGCCGTTTTTTCCAAATGATGTGACCAACCCAGGCCATCTGCTATTTGGACCCCTAGGTATGTAAACTCCCTAACCACCTCTAGCTTAGTATTATTCAGGAATACCCTAGGGTGGGCTTTGTAGCGCGGGGAAAAGACCATTAGCTTCGTCTTACCTACATTTACTTCAAGGCCGTGCTCTTTACAAAAATCATCAAATATGTTTAGGGCACGCTGTAAACCTGCAGGAGTCTTTGACATAATTAGGGTATCATCAGCGAACATCAGGATCGGGACCCTGACGCCCGCTAACGAAGGTGCATCTACACCAACATCTAACATCCTCCCCACAATCCCATTAATAAATAGTGAGAAGAGTAGGGGTGCCATTGCACAGCCTTGGCGGACCCCCCTTTCTGCCGGGAAATCCGATGATGACTCACTGTTCCCACCCCACTGGACTCTAGCAAAATTACATTCATGCAATCGCATGATTAGGGTAGGGAGTTCAGCTGGAATGCCTAATTTGTGTAAAACCAGCCATAGCTTACACCTTGGGACCAAATCAAAGGCTGCCCGCAAGTCGACAAATGCAACATACAGGCAGCCTTTGCCAAGCAATACCGTCCTCCACCGCAAAATGGTGAAGCAAAAAACTTGGTCAATTGTGCTGGTGGCCCGCCTAAATCCTGCTTGGTCCATAAGCTGATTTACAACCATTTTCCCCATAACTTTTTGTATGGTTGCAATCAAGCTTATTGGCCTGTAGTTAGCTGGGAGAGACCGGTCTCCTTTTTTGTAGATGGGTATGATAATGGCACCTTGCCACAGCTCAGGGACCACCCCCCTTGGACAGAGCAAATTGCTATTTCAACTTCCTTAAGGGAAAACAGGTTATCAGTGGCAAAAACTGGCGATATCACCTCCCCTATCCCAACCTTCTTTACTTCTGAATATTGTGGTCTAAAGTACTCAACCCAGGCTTCTTCAGCTACATTATTATCAGGCCTATCAGGGGTACCGCCTCTACCCCACTTTATAATCTTCCAAAAAAGCCTGGAGTCCTTATTACTAGAAGCCTCTTTTAACTATGCCCAGTGCTCTTCATCCCATTTTCTCTTTGCCTGAGAAATGCTTGTTTTATACAATTTCCTGGCTGCACTAATTGCAGCCCTATCTCTCTCTCTAATAGCATGGCCCAGTGCCAATCGTGCTGACCTACACTGGCGATTATACCACCTGGCCGCTTTAGGAGGTTTTTTACCTTTAGTACTTTGTGGTTGCATAAAGTGTGGTTTTAGGAGGGAGAAAAACTTGTTGTGAATATCTGTAATATCTCTAGAACCAGGGATTGTAGGTTTTGCCGCTTCCATATAAGTAAGAGCATTATCCACCTCAACATTAATAAAGGTCATTGTTTCTTCATTTGCTAGTACCCTTGGCCATTTCAACCTTCGCATATCGTTGGCCATTACTGGGATTTGGTCATTTCTTATATGCATGTTTTGGGGCCCAACATTCCACCATTTGTGGGTCACACAAAGGGGATTGTGATCGCTTTCCAACCTACCCATGATGACCATATCAAGAACCCCCTGCCAGAGTGAAAGACTACATATTACATAATCTATTCTGCTCCTACTATGGCCATTGTCAAAAGTACAAACACCCTCTTTGTCCCCTGGTGTCCTCCCATTTAGGGCTCTTAACCCATGCTCCATACACATGGCATTTAGTAGCAGTATGTCCTTCGTCCACCATTTGACAGGATTTATACACAAAGATGGTACTCCCCAGAGCATGTCCTCATCCTGACCTAGGGGATCATTTGTACTGTCAAGTGGTTCGAAGGTCCTATTTAAATCCCCGGCTACTACTACTCTGTTACCTAGAGACTTAGTTTCTAAAAAGGCGGACAATGCCTCTAAGGTGGAAGAACTCCCTGAATTAGTACCTCTTGCGTAGATGTTATACAGATCGATCACATCCCACTTTTCTGAGGACAGTCTTAACATTTGTATATCACTAAGGCCCAAATCCAACACTTTAATAGAAATGTCCAGGTCCTGCTTTATCCATACTGTAAGCCCTCCCATTGGCCGACCCCTAACCCCTCTAGAGGCTGAGATTGAAAAATTTAAATACCCACGCAGGAAAACCGGGTCGCAGGCCCATGTTTCTTGAAAACAACACACGTCGAACCCATTAATAAAATCTAACCAGATTTGCGATTCTAACTTGCTACCCAGCCCAGCAATATTCCAGGATAAAAACTTCCCAGAACTAAGCCCATTCCCACATGCTGCATTTGTTTTAGGACATGGTTGGTGGTTCATTGAGCTTTCATCATTCCCGACAAATCTCTCGATTTTCCTCGTGCTACCCCCATCCATATCATTATCAACATTTGCAGTTAGTGTGGGTAACTCCCCCGCTCCACCGTTGACACTTACTTCCCCACATTCTTCCACCATATTCACGATCTCATTGCCAATATTCATGACATTTAACGTTGGATCAACATTTAGATCAAATTCATCACAATCCCCTTGTTGGTTCCTGCTATTTCCTCCCCTACTAGTATACATGTGATCAAGGGTTTGTCAGCATCCCCGCCCTAGATCTTGCCATCCCACCGGGGGATTATAATTCGGGCCAGTAATATGGTTTTGGCACTGTAGCAGTGGAACTGGTGTAGAAATCCTTGGCCATGGGGGTTTGGAAAGACGGTTTTGCTCATTAAGCAGGCTAGTCGAAACACTAGTAGGACGTGGATAGAAGAAAGTAAGGTCAACAATGCCAATTCCTCCGTTATTTGTGCCCCATCCCTGTCTTGTTATCCATCCTGCCACCCTTGGATCTTGAAAATTAATCACAATGCAGTCCCCCCCCCAGGCTTTTGGTAGTACAGCCTATCCAGTCTATTCTCCTCACCCCCAATATTAATCCATCAACTTCCCCTGGTAGAGGCCGGTTCACCCTTAACCAGTGCATAACCTTATTTTTAAGCATCTGGAATGTTTCTCTCTGTCCAGTTGAAAGTGGTGGGACATTTATAAGGACTGCTACAAAGGGAAAGGAATCTGGGGTAAGGTTCATGGGGGGTTTCTTTTGAGGTGGCTTTATCAAGGGTAGTAGGGACGGTCTGGGAACTATAGGAGCAGGGCGGGGTGCAGGTTTGTTTGCTATAGGCTGGTTGCTAGTTAGTGGGGCAGTTGGTGGGGCAGTACCTGTTGTAGAACACGCATTACCCCCTACTCCCACAGTAAGCAAAGGGTTTAAACTAAGCGGCGGCTGTTGCGCCGCAATCTGAGCTGAGATTACAATATTAGGGGGATTTTTAGCAGGTCCCGGTGGTGCTAAGTCAAGAGGCTTGGATGGTCTCTTCACAACCGCACTACCTGACTTAGGTGGCATTGGAGAATTAATTTGTTGCCTTCGTCCATTGTCCTGTGGTACACATTGAGTATTGTTCTGGGGCTTACTACTTTCGTCCAGCCTTGCTTGAGTTTTTATCAATGCCTTTGTTGAGAAGAAGTTATCTAATGTTACCTGCTCAAAATGGTCTAGCCGGTCAGAGAGCTTACTAATTCGTTCCTCTATTGGGAGCAGAATTGACCTTAGCAACCTTTCTAAGTCAGGAAACAGGTTGCAGAGAAGTGGCAGTTTGCCGGCCATTGCCAAGCCAGTCTCTGAAGAATTAATAGTACTAGGATCTGGGCTGTCTAATAGCACAACATCCCCCTCTTGTATAATTTCCCTACTACGGCTTACTTCAGTGACAGCCTTACTGGGGCACGTAGTTTTGCTTACTTTTCTAAGTTTGTGTGGGGGTTTAGCTGGATAACTTTTTCTAGATGCAGTAGTCCTTTTTCTTTTTGATCCAGATTTAGGTTGGGACTGGGAAACCTGGGCACATAATTCTGCTGTACATGTTATAGGGTCAGTATGGCTCACACAAGAAGAAATTGGTTCAACTACAGTACCCTGGTTCGCCTCGTTAATGATAACATCAGGACATATTTCAGCTACAGCAGGCAGGTTTACTGATGATAAGGGCGTTACCAATGCAGGATAGATTTGTACAGAGCGCTTGTCTACAGGATTTTTAAGGAGTTCAATAGATAATCTACGCTCAGCACGCCTCTCTGCAAGCGTTATTTCTTTATCAATATTCTGGGTCGGCCGGTTAAAAAATTTGTCTATAGGTCCAATAACCACTGGCCCAGCCTCGACCGGTAGGGTCATCGGAATGATGCTACTTGGGGATACAGGCATACTTTATGGTCACCAACCCTTTTACAAATCTCAATGTTGGGCACTTATCTGACATAGCAATTTACTTGGTACTATATATTCTGTTAGGGTCAATGTCAGAGGGCTGGCCCAGCCCGGCCTCCCTCGGCCCCTGACGGCCACAGACGGTCCCGCCCTTGTCCCGGGCTTCTCCCGGCTCGCTCTCGTGCTGCGGTTCCACTGGTCTCCTTTAAACAACGTGCAAATGGCTGATAGGCAGATAGGCGGGGGCGTGGCCAGCGGGGAGAGCAGCCCAGGTGTGATAGATCGGGCGCGCAGGGACTCCTGGACACTGGAGTCCCTGCCTGTATGCTCGCAGCCCCGTCGGCGCTTTCACCTGCCCCGCTTTCCTCCTATGAATGCGCCCACACAGCCATCAGCTTCAGCAATTAAGAGCGCTGCGGGACCCGCGAAGCGGGTCCGGCGAGGCGCTACGAGGTTCCTTAAGTGCAGGGAGTTACTTGGAAGCAGCAAAAGTCCAAAGGGCCAGGTACGAAGTCTCAACACAGCATCAAATGGTCCCAGTGGGCTGAATGCAAAGCCCGTATTTCACTCCGTTTGCGGGGGGCGTGGCCAGCGGGGAGAGCAGCCCAGGTGTGATAGATCGGGCGCGCAGGGACTCCTGGACACTGGAGTCCCTGCCTGTATGCTCGCAGCCCCGTCGGCGCTTTCACCTGCCCCGCTTTCCTCCTATGAATGCGCCCACACAGCCAGCAGCTTCAGCAATTAAGAGCGCTGCGGGACCCGCGAAGCGGGTCCGGCGAGGCGCTACGAGGTTCCTTAAGTGAAGGGAGTTACTTGGAAGCAGCAAAAGTCCAAAGGGCCAGGTACGAAGTCTCAACACAGCATCAAATGGTCCCAGTGGGCTGAAAGCAAAGCCCGTATTTCACTCCGTTTGCGGGGGGTGTGGCCAGCGGGGAGAGCAGCCCAGGTGTGATAGATCGGGCGCGCAGGGACTCCTGGACACTGGAGTCCCTGCCTGTATGCTCGCAGCCCCGTCGGCGCTTTCACCTGCCCCGCTTTCCTCCTATGAATGCGCCCACACAGCCAGCAGCTTCAGCAATTAAGAGCGCTGCGGGACCCGCGAAGCGGGTCCGGCGAGGCGCTACGAGGTTCCTTAAGTGCAGGGAGTTACTTGGAAGCAGCAAAAGTCCAAAGGGCCAGGTACGAAGTCTCAACACAGCATCAAATGGTCCACACTTTGGTAACGGAACAAATACGCGATTTTTCACATGACCTCCATGGCATGTTAAAACACCACCCGCCGAGCTTTTAACCCACCACGTCCTCCTTCCTGCTCATTGTTTTACCCAACTCCTTTATATTAACACTGGTTACTGCACGATAATAGCCTTTCTCAGTAAACAAATCATAACACTTTTACAGCGTTTCTTTAACTTATATTGCACAACTGCTCACCAAGCTACAACCTAGAAATGTTCTAACATTATTATTCACATAGGCGAAACCTAATGCATTTATTATTGCTTATTTTTCCTGTAACGATTTTAACTAATCAAACAGTCAATCTAATCCGGTCTACAAACACAGCATTTTAATGTACGTTCTGTATTACATAATCACTTTGAGAGTCAGAAAGGAAAGACTCCACTAAGAGGGACCTTACTCCTAATTCGCAAAGAAATTACTTACAGGCACATGCATCAATGTAGTTTTTTGCGATTCCTTAATTGCGATTATTAAGGAATCGCAATTAAGGAATTGCAAAAGCCTATGCATGTAGGAATCGCTATAAAATTAGATATTCCCACACGTTCCTTAATTACGACTCGCAAATTGCGAGTCGCAATTAAGGAATGCCTTCCCATTTATTCCTATGGGCCTACAGGTCTATAGGAATGAATGGGAGATTGCATGCACAATTTGCAAATACCAATAGGTACTCGCAAATTGTGCATGCAATTTTAAGGGTGTCAAAAGGACACCCTGTTGCACCCCTGAAATTGATCTGTGCACGCATGTTGTGCACACACATGCCCCAAGGGTGTGTGTGTGTGTAACCTACAACTTTGAAAAATTCACTTTAGTACATTTTTCAATGTTTTTGCAAATTACCATCAAGTACAAATTGATGGTAATTTTCGCCCCCATTAGCAAAATCGCAATTTGCGATTCCATCTTGCATTGCATTTAAGGAATCGCAATTTGCAATTCCTTAAATGCAATCACAATTTAAGAAATCTCAATAATTTGTGATTTCTTAAATTGCGAAAGGCTGACAGGTTGATGTATCGCAGAGCTCTTTTTGCTGGCGCAAACGGCCGATTTTTGCAAATCGCACCGTTTGCGCTCACAAAAAGGGTTGATGCATGTGCTTGTTAGTGCTTTTGCTCCTGTGGTCTCAAAACATTGGAGAGTGCAGGTCAGAGTTTTCCATATTGGACAGCTTCCACTGGATGTGTGACAGCTGCTGGCATCGTGGGTACTTTTAACAGTGCCATGAAGTGTGGCATTTTGTGCTCGGCCTCTTTAAGGGCTAGGAGTTGCAGTGCTGGCACACTGCAAAAGAGCAGAAACCGAGATCTGCTGCCCCTCGCAGTTTGTAGTGGGGCACACTGTCTATCCCAGTCTCATTATGGATATGAATAAGATTTGTGTGTGCGCCTCATTAATACTTACGGTCCGCAGCTAGAAACTGGCTTTCTTCTGGAGCTGCACCAGGCAGAGTTTATGCACAGCTGCAAGAGTACGTGTTAGCATATCTGTCCCTGTACGTCCTTATGGGCTGCAAAATAAAGGGGTTTGAGAAGCCACCCGCCTCCTTGCGAATCGCAAGGATTTGAATGAAAGCTGGGTGGTGGTATCCAACTTTTAAATGAAAGCTGTCCTTGCCTGAGAGCATCCTCTATGCATGTGACAGAAGCTGCGTGTGGAGTATGGACTGCAGTCTCACGTATCGCCTCTTCGGATGTATGTCGTTACTACGCATGCTTTTACAACGCATGGCTTTACCACGCAGGTTTTACAACGCAAATCGATACAACAACTTGCGTTGGGGGGCGCTGGATAGTGAATAGTTTAATTTACTATTCCAACTCCAGTCCCCGTGAATAGTAGGGAAGGTTTTGGATGGTAAATTAAACTATTCCCTATCCTAGAGCGCCCCCCAGCGCAAGTCGTTGTAACGACTTGCGCTGTAAAAGTTGCGTGGTAAAGGTACTGCATGGTAAAAGTTGTGTTGTAAACGCTGTTCCCCGCCTCTTCAGTACCTGGGTTGGTTTTAGGGTTCAAGGACCCCCTGGGCATGGGTAACTGCGCGCTAGAGTTTAAATACAAAAAGAGCTGCTTCTGTTTAATGAAGTCTCACAATGTACCTTTATGGGGCACTTTGATCCTTGTCCATCTGTCACATCGCCTGCATATTTAATAGTGAATGCTGAGATGGAGAATTATCCCGTGCAGGCGCCTCTTCCATGAATCCAGACTTGGACAGCCCTTACTTTTATTATATTTGGGGCCTGGACTAGTTCTATCAGAATACAGTGCTCTGCAAGTTTGTACAGGGCTTTAAGGTGCCCAGTTTGTACAGTGGCTGCTCATGGTTCACGGAGGTCTGGGTTCTGAATTCAGGCTTCAGCACTTGACCGCAAATCATGCGATTGTGGGGAGATGATTTCTTCACAATATGCCTCACATTGTTAATAAGTGTAATATGAATATGTTGAAACATTTATATATATCGGTAATCAGTAACGTAAATAGCCAAGAGGAATTCAAAGTCATACAAGGAGTAAGTCAAAAACAAGGAAGAAAAAACACAACCATGGAGAAATAATGTTTTATTTTTATTTTTGCTTCTATCGTACCACAAGTACATGACTTTTTTTTCATGCACAATGAATAAGCGGTTTCTCCAAAAGGTGGGAACAGAGTGATACAAGTGCTCTTTTGGAGAGAACAAGTGAGGGATAAAGAGACTACAAATAAAATTCTGTAAAATATGTGACACAGTGCTAAAGCAGCCTGCAAGCTGACTGTCCAAAACTCAGTGCACAAATTCTCATCCAGGAGGAGTTCTAGAGGTTTCTTAGAAGTTCAAGGGGGATTTTTGCTTTGTTGCATTCAATATATATTGTTGAGGGTTTCGACCCAAATAATAGTGGCAGTTTGGCCCATCTCAGTTGCTCTTCATCAGGACATAGGAAAGGGGCAACGTGTGTGGTAATGACAGGGTGTGATTAAATGAAATAAAAATTATGTGTTTTCTCTCAGCCGGGAGGGTTTAATGCAAAAACTCACATTGAGTCACATGAAAAATGACCATCCATGAATTTCAATGGAGGGAGAGAAAGGCGGCTGTCCTGCTCATCTTTAAGGGAGTTCTAAATTAAGTTATTTAAATCAGTGAATGGGGGTCCCACAGAGGTCACCTAACAATCGAATGAGTGAATAAAAACCCACCAAACAATAATTTAGTGTTGTAAACTCGGTATGTGGCCTTTAGAACAATAAATGCAATTGAATGGGCTGTGGAGACAATTGCACAAATAGGCATCAGAGTCATATGAGTCAATCAAAGATGACTCATTCATGCATCACAAGAGTAATGAGAAATAACGGCTTACCTAATGGTGGAACAGTCCTTCCTAAAGGTATGAAAAAATACCTGTGGATAAGAATTTGAGGCCAAGTACGTTTGCAGTCAAAATCAGTCAAAAATGGCCCGGGATGTAAAAAGTAGGCAAAACACCTGTTGGGCTATCAAGTACTGTTTGTCTGATATGGCCCCACTTTGTCTGATTTCAGGATAGCATTCTACATTTGCAACTGCTACTGAAATTAAGTAGCTGCATGTAACAGGAAAGACAATTTAAGCAATAACTATGTTTCTGATGCATGTTTCTCGGAACTGGGGTGAGGAAAGGAGTGGATGTTTTACTACGCTCTAAAAGGTCTTGTGGTCATGACCTCAAAGTGACCGGCCAAAACACGCATTCCTTGCTACTACAAACCACTTCTAGCAGAAGTTAATAATATCCAGGTGATGTCCTCTGACTCTTCCTGATCCATAGCAGAATGGGAGCAAAATATGGGAACACCAGAGGTGGAGGTCTGGAGACTTCACTTTGCTTCCGTCATGCATCTCACGACACCAATATTTCTGGGGTGCTGTACTTGCTCTAAGGTAGCAGAGGACTTGGAAGATCTCATGCAGCTGGAGAAGCTAGACCCAACCAGTACAAATCTAATTTGAAGGTGGAAGGCAGACTAGGTAGATCGAGGATTTGCCGTTGCCTAAATGGCGAGCTACAATTTTTTCTGTTTTGAAGGTAATATCAAAAAGCTATTTACAATACCTTAATGTAGTAATGTTCAGGCGTGTCATGCAGGACGATGCACTTTTGAGATGTACACTTGTACAATGTATTTGAGAGAATTTATTTTTTCAATGTGTTTTGAATTCTATGCATGTCCTTGTAATATCAATGATAACAAGAGCACCATCTTTAAATGTTCTGATCGAATTATACCTATTTTTTAGCTTTGTATGCTTCTTGTAGAAGCACCTCATGTAAATCAAGAATCCCTTCAGAGAACACCAGTTGAAACAAAAATAGTTGTGAAAAGGCAGACTGCGTGTCCCGACGGGGAGTACTACACAGGTTTATACTGCTGCAAGATGTGTGCAACGGGTATGTATTTCTTCTCCTACTTTAACGGTTACATTAATAGAAAAGCGCATATAATTTCAGAGTTAATATAATTATATATACAGGTCGACAACGTTTTCTGTCATAAGAGCTACTTATGTTCAATGATAAATTTCTGGTGCAGGCCTTGTTTTACAAATCTTAAGACATTTTCACATGCCTGTGGCAGAGGTGACTTGGAACATAAATGTGGTTTTCAACGGAATTCTGGCACATCTAAATTTAATGATTATGATAAATGCTTAGGAAATGATGAGGTTCATAAAACCATCTTATATAATCTGCATGATTGTCCCTTTACAGCAATAGCACGAAATAACCAAAACCTTTGAACAGTCATACAATAAATAAATAAGACACCCCAAAATGGTAACTCTTCTGCAAACATGACGAACAGTTGAATGGCCTGGGGTGGCTACGTCATATAAGTCTAATCTAAAGACTGTCTGATCATCTTCAGTGCCTTCCAGTCTGTTTTGATCTCCTTTTGTCTTTCTTTTTTGAACTCTCAAACAGTTATGTAGGCATTGTCAGGCAAAATTTCCTGTACCTGCCTTTAGGTGCCACCTACAGGTACTGTGGCAAAATATTTTTCCATTTCGCAACATGAAATATCAATTTGTTGAGCTCTTTCTTGTTCATGGGCCCCATCAGGTTTAAGATTTTAATGTTGTTCGTTTTTCTGACTTGCATTAAAAGCTTTTTAACACCTGACACCCAGCTACATAAATCTATTAGTCATTGCTTTTTAAAATTAGTAATATGTTTTATTACACAAAAACCTATAAGCAAAATATTTCACAATGCACCTAGACTCAGCACTCGACAGACTAAAGCAGTAACCCTCATTGGGCAAATAGTAAATACCATTTGTGTTAAAAACCATACCACTATAAAAGTGTCTCAGATGGACCTGGAGTCATCGAATGGTCCTAGGCCAGCTGGGGGGCAGAGGGATGGTATTTGAAAGGGAAGTATTGCCGGAGTGCAGGATAGAAACAAATTCTATACCTAGCTAGAGATCATAACAGGTCAATGTCTGCGGGCTACTTATGTTGTATAGTAGCTCAGTAATCAAAAACTTACTTGCAGTGGTGTGAATGGGCCAGGAGGTGCCAAAACCTCAAGAATAAAACGTCATCATTCTTGCAGCGTTGCTACTCCTTACACCTTCTAGATACATATGGACAGCATCTGCCTTAGCAGATATTAGGGACTTCTCTGCATGGCCCACCTTCAGACATGTAGTGTACTAAAGAGATTACTAGTAAGCCCCCTTCTCTAATTCTCCGCATTTTATTGAAAGTCTAATATTTTCTGCTGATTCTTTTAACAGGGCTCTGGAGATAAAAACGACTGTTCCTGCCTATTGGAACCTTTTCTACTAATAGTTGCATTCAGCACTTAAGTATTTTCCTAGGTTTTCCTCAGTTCTACTGGAAGAGCCCTTTCACTCTTCTGACTTAACCCAAGTCCTCGCTTAGGGAGTCTCTCAACCCTGTGTGCTCCAACATCATCTAAAGATCCTTTTCGAAGCCCCTCAGATTCCAAGAATAATTGCACCACCTTCTTTAGTTCTTCACCTTCTTGAACTGGTGAGAATCCCAAGATACACATGTTCCAAGCTCTCTACAGATCCTCAAGCCTTATGATGTTTCATTCAATCTGCTCAAAACGCATGATGGTGAAGGTTTTGAAATCTCAAAGATGTCCAGATTTCTGCCTGGGTCAGAGTTTCAAGACCACTTCATCCACTTTTTGGACCACATCTTGAATGTTCTTTTTATTGGTTGTGAGCTGAGCCTGCATGTCTTACAGTTCTTTCTCCACCAGTAACACTATAGGCCTGATTCACAAAGGGCCACCGCACTTGCGGTGGAGTTCTGCAGTCATGGGGGAATCTCAGCACTCGGGGTGAAATCTCCACAGTAAGAATTCACATAGTGTCGATTCTGCCCGAACTGCGGAGACTCCTCCACGACTGCGGGACCACTGCTATGAGTGTGGATGGTGAAAAGTTCTCCAAAATACAGACATACAAGGTAGAGGTATGTCCTAGAGGTTTATTAGAAAACACCCCATCCATCAGCTACCAGCGAGTAACTGATTTCTAGGGAACACCAACAAGCATAACATTCCAGGTTCCAAAGAACCTTAAGTCAAGTGGATGGAGAAGACACTACACATCTTCCTTCTTATAACAGAACATTAGCTCACAAAATAAGCATGAGAAGAAAAACAAATATAAAAGGAACAATGCATAAAGAGATCAACTTAAGATAAATCACTTTGAAACGACATCTTTAACTTACATAGTCCTTGAGATAAAAAGGCATTTTCCGAACACGAGTAGATTCCTTTCTACCACAAACATTTGACTCATTAAAATCAGAAGACCTACCTTCTTTGGGAACAGAATTAAAAGCATTTCCATTGACAACAACAACACGATTTACATTCCAAATTTTTCCATTCTCCAATTTTAAAGAATTCTTGAAACATTTCACTACCCTCAAGGGAGTAGAATACTTTGACCAAGACATAGCCCCAACTGGAGCTTTCACACGAACAAAATCCCCAACTACCACCACACTTTCCTTTACTCTTTTCCTGGAATCATATGAAACTTTGTTTTTAGATTGCATTTTCTCTTCTCTTTCTTTCCAAGCATTATAATTGTTGTCTTTAGGTCCTTTTCCCCAAAACATCCAACCAGGAGACAGACTAGGATTAGGATTTCTACCCTTAAAAAGTTCAAAGGGGGTTCTTTTTGTTGTAGTTTGTGGAGAAAATCTATGAGCCAAAATACATTTCTGCAATTCTTCTTTCCAATTCAAACCATTAACCCTTGAGAGTTGAATATTCTCCTTTATAACCCTAATGAATCTTTCTATTACACCATTGGATTCTGGGTGATATACAGATGTTCTTTTATGTTTAATCCCACATGACAACAGAAATGCATTCATCATATTTGAACAAAACTGAGGACCATTATCACTTAAAATTGACGTAGGAAACCCTTCCCTTCTGAAAACATCCTTAAGAAAGGAAATCACACAAAAAGACGTGACATCCGACACATAGGAAACCTCAACCCATCTAGAGTAGAAATCTATTAAAACAATAAGATAAGGAGTTTTCTGTTCACCAGAAAGAGGACCTACAATATCAATGGCAATATCCTCCGAAGGACCAGTGGGTAAATTCCTACAAACCATGGGTGCAGTTCTTGGTTGCAAAATTTTATCACTTACTTTACAATGTACACACTCCCTCACTTCCCTTTCTATTTCCAAATCCATTCCAGGCCACCAGAAAGAACCGCAAATTCTTTCCTTAGTTTTAACAATTCCTAGATGACCTTGATGAGCCTCTTCAATTATTCTTTTCCTCAAAGTGATGGGAGGAATTAATTTAGAACCTCTTAACAAAACATCATTCTGAACAGACAATTCATTAAACACTAAGTGCCAAACTTTATCAAAAGACTTATCAAGTACTACATTTTCCTGAATCAAATTCCTTATTTTAGAAACCACCTCATCTTTACTACATTCCTCCAACCACTCTTCCTCAAGTATTACACCAGATGTAATTTCACACACATTCACCTCGTCTTGACAGATCTCCTCTTCCTCAGGTACACCACTAGCATCTCCAACCAATCTTGAAAGGCAGTCCGCAGACACATTTTCTACACCAGGTATATAATTTATAGAAAAATTGAATTCTTGCAGACCAATTACCCATTTCCTTATGCGTGAAGATACACAATCCAAACCTTTTGTCGTGAAAATCTCCTTTAAAGGCTTGTGATCAGAGCAAACCTTGAACTCTTGACCCCATAAAAAATTCTTAAACTTTCTAGGAGCCCAGAATATGCCCAAAGCTTCTTTTTCTATAACAGATTAGTTTAATTGTGCACCACGCAAACTCCTAGAAGCACAGGCAATAAGTTTCTCATCCCCACCTCTATTCTGTTTCAAGATAGCACCAAGCCCTTTTGACTGGCATCAGTTACAACAAAAGTTTCTTCAAAGGGAACAAAAGCCTGTAAATTAGGAGCATTTTCTAAATCATTCTTAATTCCCTCAAATTCTTTCTGACAAAGTTCAGTCCAAACAAATTCTTTGTTCTTAACAAGTAAAGCTCTCAAATTGCTAGATTTACTGGCTAAATCCTTTATAAATTTTCCATAATACTCTACCATGCCTAAAAAAGAACCAATTTCCTCTTTATTTTTAGGACATTCCAAATTCCTAATAGTATCTACCAAATCTTTCTTAGGAGATATACCAAAGGCAGAGATATTGTGTCCCAGGTAATTTACACTTCTCACCGAAAATTTACATTTCTCATACTTCAAAGTAAGACCTGCAGATTCTAGTCTCCTTAGAACTATTCTCAAAATGTTATCATGTTCCTCTTGACTTCTCCCATGGATCAACAGATCGTCCTGATAACATTTTACTGACTTAACTCCTCTCAAGATTGATGCCATAACCCTTTGAAAAACTGACGCAGCAGACACAAGACCAAACGGCATTCTTTTATATTTATAGGAACCCAAAGGTGTGATAAAAGCCGTCAAGTCTTGTGACTCCTGCGTCAACTCAATCTGATGATATGCTTGAGATAAGTCCAAAGTTGAAAATACTCTTGAATCACCAAGAGAAGTCAAAATCTCGTCAATATTTGGTAGTGGAAACTTATCTACCACAACCTCCTTATTAAGCGATCTCAAATCACAACAGAGTCTAATATCCCCATTGGGTTTGTTGGCGACAACAACTGGCGCCAACCATTCAGTTGCCTCAACTGCTTCAATAATATTCTGCTCAAGTAATTTTTTAATTTCCTCTTCAACTTTTCCTTGAACAGCAATAGTGATCCTCCTAACTTTTGCAATGACAGGAACAGCATTCTTATTGATTTTAATGCAATGGTTATACCCTTTTAAGCATCCCAACTCTTTTCTAAAAAGACGAAGGAACTCCTTAACAAAAGAATTCCCATCTGATTTTATTTCATGAATCTGAATCTGTGGGTTAGAATTTGGATTTAAAACCACCCCCAACATGCGCTGATGTGACCAACTGATCAAACAATCACCAACCTTTGAGACATAAACCTTTCCAACAATCATGTTCTTTTCAATTTCAATCATAGCATTAAAATAACCTAACATACTTATGGGGAATCCACCATACCCCCCTGGATTGAGATCCATTCTATAAAGCTTGTTTTTCTTTTGAAAATGCTCCTCATACATTTCCTTAGATACAATTGTGATGGGAGAACAAAAATCAAACTTGATGTCCATTTCTATTCCTTCAATTTTCACCTTGCCAAAAGGATGATCATAATTCAAGCTTTCCTTAACTTGACAAATAACCTTTTTAATTTCTTTTCTAAACACTTTTCTTTCTTTTGATTTGCAAAATTTCACAAAGTGTCCTTTTTTTCCACAAGCATGACAAACAAAGGTTAAAGCCGGACACGTTTTGGAATTTGCTTTATTTCCAGATTTCCCACACCTGAAACATGAAATTGCATTAAAAGAAACATTGTCTTTGCTTGGTTCATTTGAAACATTTTTTTACCTCTTTTACCTGACAAACAATCTCTTTCACATCCTCAACAACAGCTTCAACCTTTAACTTGTCACTTTTCAATTCATTTACACATTTTAACATATGCTCAACCCTTTTTGCTATACCCACAACTTCCTCTAAAGGCGGTTCATCTTTCAACCATAATTCCTCTCTGATCTTTTCCTCTCTACATTTCAATACTAACTGATCCCTCAAACGTTCTTCATTCACCGCACCAAATTTACATGTTGAAGATAACTTTCGTAAAGCAGATAAATACTCTTCAATAGATTCATCTTTCCCTTGTTCTCTTTTCCCGAAGTGATACCTTTCCATAATAGTACTGACACAAGGTAAATAATGTTTATCCAACTTCAACAGGTCAGTGTTGTGGATGATGGTCAGCGGTTCTTGAGTTTGACAACACAAAAAGTGTCTCTTCATGTGAAAGCAGCGGTCTAACAGGCCTGGATCACATCTGCTCTCACCTCTCCATGCAGGGGACTAATTGTTCAAGAAATAATTTTTCTCACTTTTTATGTTGCTAACCTCATCAGTGGCAGTCTTCATAGAGCACCTAGTGGCAGATACTTGGCTGTCAATGCTCACAGCAAGACACATCAAGGAAACCCGGGCATGGGTACAAAGCATCTACAGGAACTTTAGGCCAGATCTTCTAAAGGATTTTTCGATTGCAAACCCTGCAATGTGCAAATTGCTGACTTAACGACCACAAAGTTCCTTTTTGCTAGGTACAAAACCCATACTGAATCACATTTTGTAAGGGCTCTGAAAGAGGTGCTTCTTCCAAATTGTGATTTGGTTTAGGATGTGTCAACGTTTTGTAATTGCAATTCTGGATGGAAAGCATTGGCCATTTATTGACACCTCAAATACGGTGGTAACTGATGTGCAAAAGGGGCGGTGGTCTTCGTGTCAGCCTCATGAGGAGTGTTGGCAGGGGCCTCCTGTTCTCTCAGATGTTTTCCAAAATGGGAAATATTTTTTTTAAAAGCAGCACCAGTTCCTTTATGGAAGTCTGACTGCTTTTTTTTTACAAAATAAATTTCCCTTTGGGAATTCGGTCACAGGGATGGTAGTCTGCTCTGGCTTGCAAGCCACAATCCCTTTGTTTGTAAATTGCGACCTGCCTAACTAATATTCATTGAATAGGCCATTCTGCAACCACTTGCAAATGGTGATTTTTGCAAACCCATCCAATACTACATTGGTCAATTCCAAAAATCTGCGTCCATTACGCAAAAGCCATGTTCTATTTTCACCAACTATTTGCAAATGGACTCTTAGTGCCTCAAGCCTTTGATCCCTATGACCAATGTTCTTTCATGCAGTGTCCAAACCCAGGGCAGGGCAGTGAGCACTTCCGGGGCAGAGCGGTGTCGATCCCCTACATCGAGGCTCGTTTGATTTCCAACACGCCTCTCGCTACTAGCTTTCAGGGAAAAAGTCCATGCTGGAGGGAGATTGAAGGGATAGCGGCCGTCCCTCCACCAATAGCTGTGTTTCCTAACCCTACTGTTTTTATCAATGAACCCCCTAACATAATAAGTTATTATTGATTTTTTGGTCAGTTTCTTTAAGCCAAACTTAGATATTTTTTCATTAAATTGTGCCAGTGTTGGCGCTCCTCAAAGTATATGGTTGTGATGGCAAAAAACTATGTAGCTTACATTTATGACACCGCTCCCTTGTTCCCCATAATGTCTGCACAGCATTGCAAGGATTCAGTTGGTGCAGAGTGCAGACCTCTCCTAAATGAAAGACTATATGCATATCATGGGTAATCAGCTCCATAGGCATGTAGGATTCCTATGACTAAACTGGGACTGAGGATTTAATTTGTGAATACATTTTATTCATGTTCAATTTACAGACCAAGGTATGCAACCAAAAATGCACTGGCAAATTTATCAGAATGAAAAATGTTGCTAAAATCAGACAACGTAAACAATTGATTTTTTTGAGAAAGTAGAGAAATGCATACAACCAGCATTTCACACTGTATCAACATAAGTTCATACGAGACTGCGTAGCTGGAGGAGAAGACGGTGTGTATGTACACTGTGTTTTCTGACGATTTGTGTTTCCTAAACCGCTCGAGTTTCGAAAAGTGCTAGTGCTTAACTGTGTAGTTTAGCAACCGTAGAGTAAAGGATTAGCGGTACAAAATAAATTGGTGGGCCAAAGCGGCTGCATGTTTTTAAGATGTTTTTTTCAGACAACCTGGATTAAAAAGTGCTCATATTTCATAGTTCCAAAGGAGAAGTTGCCAGAATGAGAAGGAATTTATTGAAGAAAGGAGTTTATAAGTTGGTTAATGTATGTGCTGTTGACGTGCAAATCGTGCTTAACGAGCTCAGGTGGTATTATGACCTTTAAGGCATGCTCTTCAAGTATCCGTTATCATTCTATTGTTTTTATGGCTTCTTTTGTATGCTCTGTATTACTCGCTCCTGGTGGGAACACATATTGTTTGCTCAAAACTTTAAAAATAACAAACAGCTAAGGCCAAGGGTCAATTTAATACCCCTATGATGCTGTTTTGGGTTAATTTTGTCATTTATTAATTTCATTTCTAAAGCACACGGACACCAGGAGGATTTATGACTTAGAAAACTGGGGAAGACCACTGGGCAACTCAGCAGAGAAAGATCAACAATCATGTGGATGTCAAATCTCATCCTAAAGCAAATCAGTTATACATTTTTCTAAGTTTCAACTGAAGATTGCTAAAAAATGTTTGTGGCCAGATGGCAAAAAAGCTATCGGAAGCCCTTTTACCTGTAGCACACTTAACACGTTGATTTTCTAACCGTGTAAAATGAGCAGAAGTAATAGGCTGCTGAACCATAATAAGGTTCCTTTTTTCTACTCCAAGATAGATCCTGGGAACTATTCATAGAGGTTAACTTGCACCACGTGCTCTAGAGTTAGCCAGTGTATGTCTCTCTGGGCCACGGAGACCCAATCAAATTACTGAAGCACTCTGACAGCAAACTCTGGACATACAGCAGGTTGGTGACAAGAATGATGGCAGCTGGCAAGTGTAGACATACACTATTGCTTGTGACTGCCCCGGTGCTGTTACAGCATCCCTGCGAGTCCGTGTTGCTTCCTGCAATAACGAGATGTTTTGGCGATACTTACCTGTAGTGTGGTGTCTTCTACAGCAGGTAAACCTCTTTGTTGGATGTTAGCGGCTTGTGCCTGAGCCGCGGAAGACTGCCCCGGTGCTGTTACAGCATCCCAGCGAGTCCGTCAAGCGGCAGATGTGCCTATGGAACAGGTGCCATTATTACAGGAAAGTAAGCAGTAGGAGAAACTTTGAGCCTGGCCGCAAACCACATGTATGAAAAGTGCATGATGGAAAGCAATGAGTGATGCCACTCAGAGAGAAAACCACAAATCCCAGCAGGACATAGTGTTGGCCACGCCCACGGAGGCGGGGTGATATGAATATAATGGATGCTGCTGAAAATGCCTCACCATTGACTTTTGAGCCCAGAGCCCCTGAGGAAGTGTTCATTAACATGAAACGCGTAGGGCTGGACGTTAATATTGTGTGGGCTGGTTCCTGTTCTTCGTGTTGCTTCCTGCAATAAAGAGATGTTTTGGCGATACTTACCTGTAGTGTGGCGTCTTCTACAGCAGGTAAACCTCTTTGTTGGATACACTATTGCAGTAGGCTTTTCAAGATTTTACCAGTGCTGCAATAAGCAGAGTAATTGTCATTAGGCAGAACATGGGGAATCTTCCTCTGCATCTGTAATACATAAAGGTAAAAGTGGACCACCACAATAATCTGCAACTCAGATTTAAGTGCGTCACTGAGTAGCACTACACAAACACAAATGCTAGATCCCACCGCTGAGCAACAGTGTAGGTAATTAGGTTTTTGATTGAGTGGGGGTTAAAAGAGCCTTTTCAGGCAACAACCAAAATATATGAAAGGGTGAACCACAAAAGTCACTTAATTAACCTACTTCCCTCTAGTAGCTTGGCACGAAATGTGTCAGGCTTTATTTAGTTATCTGGCTTAAGTCCTAGCCAAATTCCGAACAATAGAGTTAAGTGATTGCATCGTTAGCTGAGAATTTTAATAATTGGGTATTGTGAGCCATAAAGAAGATGGCTTATGTCAGAATTAATCTTATTGCAGGAGGAAAACATCCATCCCTTGTTTTTAAGAAGCACTTAAAGGCTTCCAAAGGCAATGTCGTAGGCAGGAACGGACATGGAAAATTACACTTAATTTAGAACGAAAAAACAAACATAAAAAAATAATCAGAAAATATAAAAGTGCCATTGATGAGGCTAAATCTTATTTTTCACTGAAGATACAGTCTGCTATTAACATTCCAAATGAACTTTTCAAGACGGTTAGCAATCTCATCCCCCCTCCTCCGACACATCAAGCGGTGGCGAATTCCTAAAATTTTTGTGATTATGTGATAATGACTTTAGGGATAGGGGGCGTGGCTTGGATGCCGAGTGGACTGGCGGCGTGAGCCTGGAGCTCCGCTCCCGATCCCCGTTTTTTATCCTGAAAATATGCACGAAATCCACCCTAAAGAGCATCATTCGACCACTTAAGGACACCTGAACAGCAAAGAACCCCCCGGTGACGGAATCGGGGTGCCCACGGCGCTCATCGGCTCTCGAAACCCCTGAAGGCAAAGTCCCCTTAGTGACTCTCTGGGGGGACGGCCCGAGACGAAGGAGTTGGCACCCGAGCCCGCTTGTTTATTCCACCGTGCTGTGAGAAGGGGAGCTTGCCGAACCTACAGCCTGGGTAGGTCGAGTGTCTTACGAACAAAGACTGAGGAGCGTAAGATGGCGGCCGCCCTGGCACTGAGAGACCGCGGAGGGCACAGCGCCTAACAGCAGTGCGGGTGGCGAGATCATCCTGGTTCAGAGGCACACTGGGCGCACATCCGACCGCACCCTGAGAGAGGCCCTGGTCCCCACGACGGCGAAGCGTGAAGCGACCCCCCCTGAGTTGTCACCGAACGGAGGGCCGAGGTGCGGGCCTGATAACCGGAGCGACACCAGCAAGAGGGAATCGGGTCCGGAAGACCGGATGACTCCGGGACGACATCGATTGGAGCCAACGGAGGCCGCACTGGCGAATTGAATCCATTCTCCCTGAGAGGCCTGGTTGCCTGGGGACAGAGCTGACTTGAGTTTTGCTGAGGACGGAGCGAGGGTTTGGGCTGCCACGCTGCACGTGCTGCGGCGCTCCCTGCCGATTTCAGACATTGAATATTGAAGACGCCCTCCACTGAGTGGCCGAAGAGAGTTCCGTGGTCTCTCCCCCCCCCGCCCCCCATCTTTTCTCCAGTGGAAGCAATGGGGAAACCTAGGGGCAAAGTGGAGGAGGCTGCGAGTTCGGGAGCGGCGGAAAGCCTACCACAATCCCCGACGGACTTGCAGCAGCTGCAAACTTGCATCCTGGAAGCCATACAAGCCACCAAGGAGGCGCTACAACAAGACATTGCCCAAGTGGCGACGGGCCTGGGACTATTGCGAGCCGACCATGACAAACTGAAGGATAGGGTCAAGGCCGCCGAAAATACCCTCAAAGAGATACTACCTGAACATAAGTCTATGGAGGGGAGACTGGGAGACGCAATGGACCGCATCCAGGCCTTGGAGAGGAGGGCGGAGGATGCCGAAAATCGTAACAGGCGCAACAACGTGCGCTTAGTGGGCCTTCCGGAACAGAAAGAAGGGGACGATATGGTGGGATACCTCGAGCAATGGCTGAAGACAGAGGTGGCACCAGACGGCCTTTCTCCCTTCTTCACGCTGGAACGAGCGCACAGGGTCCCGGCTCGTCCTCCTAAACCGGGCCAATTGCCCCGCCCGGTGGTGATAAAATTGCTGCATTACAAGGACCGGGACTGGTTGTTACAACGGGCAAGGGATGTGGGTCCTTTCCAGGTGGACAATAGCAGGGTGACGCTTTTCCCCGATTACACGTACGAGACGCAGAAACTACGGGGCTCGTTCTTGTCACTCAAAAAAGAACTTCGAGCTGAGGGTCTAGCGTACTCACTTCTGTTTCCGGCCAAACTCAGGGTGGTGGTGGACGATAAGGCACTATTCTTCCACAACTCGGCAGACGCCTGGGCGTGGTGGGACACGTACAAAGCCGGCACCGACGGGACGAAGCACAGGGCTGAGGACGAACGAACCCAGCTGCCAACCAGAAAATCGCAGAGGATCCGAAAGCGCCGACAGAGAGCCAAGAAACCGGCGGAATCACAGACTGAAGGCGAGAGAAAGGCCGCGCTGTAAGCGGCAATGGAGCTGTCGGGGACTACGAGATCCAGAGCGTGCGACAGCTCGGAGGCGGAGGGCCTCATTACTGGGTCAGAAGAAGAACAATCGGACTTGAACAGTCGTAAAGGCCCGGACGTCACGCCACAGACGTCGGGAGGCCTTATGGACGAATGAGACTGTAGATGCCCCACGTCGGGATGGTAAGGTGCCTGGGGGGTGCCTTTGCTGGCGACAAATACTGAGAAAGGGATGGAACGCTGGACTTGCAGGGGGAGATCTTGGGCTGGAAATACTGGGACTAGGTTGATCACCTTCGGAGCCGAGCAACGCCTTTCGGGCCCATATGGCCACCGTAGTGTCGACTGCGGGATAGTCTGGTTGTTGGGAGTAGGAAGCTAGGTCTTCAACAAGTTTGGATGGGAGCTGCGCTTGCTAGGCTGGGCCCTGTTCTGGGGGGGGGGGGGCGCTTAGAGTAGTTGGGGGCGCTCGAGGCGAGGTGGGTGGGGGGGTTTGTTGAGTTGGGATTGGGGGGGGGGTGTGACCCTGTGTGCCAGGCAGAACGCCATTACTGGACTTTGCAGCGCAACTTGTGATTATGGCTAATAATGGACAAGTGAAGTGTTTAACCTGGAATGTGAGGGGTCTGCACACAATGGCAGGGAGGCATAAAATACATGCATACTTGGTTCGGAGAGGGGTGCAGATAGTGCTGCTGCAGGAAACGCATCTGACAAAACAAGAGGGTATAGCACTATAGAGAAGGTGGAGGGGACAATTGTTTCACACTACATACTCCGCATTCGCTAGAGGGGTACTGATTTGGATACGAGCGGGGACTTCTTTTCAAGCCAATAAGCACATCATAGATCCGGAGGGCAGGTTTGTGGCAGTGGAAGGGAAACTGGAAGGCAAGGACATAGCGCTCTGCAGTGTGTATGCGCCTAACATAGACCAGGTGTTCTTTTTCACCAAACTATCTGGCGCTTTGGCAGGGTTTTTAGCTGGCCCCATCATAATGGGAGGGGATTTCAACTCCGTGGCCGATGTGGACCTGGATAGATCTCATCCTCCGCTGTGGACGTCTCCCATGCACCGGCTGGCGAAGCACAGAGTGCAATGGCAGGAGAGTTGGGAACTCCAGGACACCTGGCGGGTGCACCACCCAACGGTGCGGGATTATTCCTTCTACTCTGGGTTGCATGACCTCCATGTCCGCCTGGACACTTTCTTGTGCTCCTCACAGGTGCTACCGGCGGTATCCAATTCGGAATACCTTGCACGCACTATCTCTGACCACAATCCCCTACAGCTGACCCTCAATTGGATGACTGAGACTTTGCGGGTCTCGACATGGCAACTGAGGTTGGACACGCTGGATGACTTGGTGTTCAGGGAGGCGCTGGGGGACCGGGTCACGAGCTACTTCGAGGAGAATGAGGGCACGGCATCGACTAGAGCGTATGAGTGGGATGCTTTCAAGACAGTTGTCAGGGGCCATTGTATAGAAAAGTACACGGGGGCTCGTAAATCTTTGCTAGACGATCTGGACAGAGCAGAAACAACCTTGCGTGCTGCCGAGAAGGAGCGCCCCAACCACCCGGAGTTACAAGAGACTGTGAGTGTCGCCAAGGAAGCGGTGGCTGTGGGGATGGAACGGCTTCGCTGTTTCGACCATAAATCCTACTCAGTGAGGGCGCACGCGGAAGGGGATAAAGCGGAGACACTGCTGGCCTGGTTGGCCAACCCCACAAGACGAAGCCACCCTATTTTAGCCGTTAAAGGGGAGGACGCCCAGGTCCGCCACACCCAGGCGGAGATCTTGGAGCGCTTCCGCTCGTACTACGAGAGCGCGCTCGAAGGATGGGAGACGGAGATAACCACTTTCTTGGAGGGCCTGCAGCTGCCGCGCTTCGAACTAGAGCAGGTGGAAGCGCTGGGCAGGGGTATAGAACTGAGCGAGATTAGAAGTGCGGTGAAGAAAATGGCCAGAAACAAAACCCCGGGCCTGGATGGGCTTCTGGTCAAATTTTACAGCAGGTATATTGATTTACTTGCCCCGAGGCTTCAGGCGGCGTATAACGAAGCTAAGGCTCGAGGGGGGCTGCCCGCTTCCATGTGCGAGGCGCTCATGATTCTGCTCCTGAAGCCAGGTAGAGAGAACAAACATCCAGCCTCCTACAGGCCACTGTCCATGTTGACGGTGGACTACAAAATCCTGAGTACCACCCTGGCGACCAGGCTACTGCAGCACATGACGGGGTTGGTCCACAGTGACCAGTCTGGCTTCATTCCAGCGAGAAATAAGACTGCTAATATACGTAGATTGATTCGCCTATTGGGGGAACAGTGGCCCGCCAGCACACACCGGTGGTCTTGTCGATCGACATAGAAAAAGCATTCGACAGCCTGGAGTGGGAGTACCTTTACATGGTTATGCAACAGTTCTGCCTTGGGGACGGGTACATAGGTTGGACGAAAGTCCTATATGCCTCGGCGGTTGCGCGAGTGCGGGTGGGTCCCCTTGTGTCGGACCTGTACCCAGTCAACCGAGGCACCAGACAGGGATGTTCCCTATCTCCCTTGCTGTTCGCTTTAGCGATCAAGCCCTTCGCGGCGGAAGTCAGGAAAGGGCTCTCCTTCGCGGGCTTGACTTATCGGGGACAACCACACCTTGTCTCGCTATATGCAGACAATCTCCTGCTATGTCTAGAAAACCCGATGGAGGCTCTGGAGGGGGCGGAAAGGCTACTGGTGGCCTTTGGCAGATTGTCTGGGCTGCGGGTGAATTGGCCTAAGTCGTGCCTATTCCCGCTACGTCCCGGTGAACAGGATCCTATCATCTGTACACAGTTGGCCTGGGCGCAGGACTGCCTGAAGTATCTGGGAGTCTATATCTACCACAAGGCTGCGGACCTGCTGGAAGGCAACGTGGGACGCTGTATACGGGCGCTACGTGGCAATATGACCTTCTGGTCTACTCTCCCGCTATCGGTCACGGGACGCCTATCCCTGGTAAAAATGATAGCCCTGCCGCGCCTCCCCTACTATTTTTGCGTGCTACCTGTATGGATACCTAGGTTGGTCTTCCGACAGCTGAGATCTTTATCGATCTCCTTCCTTTGGGGTACGGGCAGGCGCAGAATTGCTCTGACAACGCTGCTCCGGCCGAAGGATGAGGGAGGCATGGCGGTCCCCGACTTTGAGCTATACTACCTGGCTGCGCAGCTGCAGACCTTCACGCAGGCGGTGGCGCGGGCGTACCGTGGACCGTAGGAGGACAGAGAAGCGGGCACCCCCCACCATGTGCTAGCCTTTATCACCTTACAGCAAAAATTGTTCCTTAGGGATCTGTCGCTGGAAGAGCAGACGTACAGACTCTGCTGGAACCGAGCGCAGAAACGGGCCGGGGTGCGACGTATGTATGCGCCTGAGATACCCCTCGGTATGGTAACGGCGCTCCCGCATGGGGGCGATTGGTCGAGGCTACAGGGATGGGAAGACGCTGGACTGCAAATACTAGGAGACCTGTATGAGGACGGGGAACTGATCCCCTATCAAACGCTGCAGAACCGCTTTGACCTTCCGAAGGGGGATTTTTTTAATGTGTGGTAAATTAATTTTACCGTATCATTTTTGCCATATAATTAAAGTCATAAGGATAGCTCAATCAAATGAGAGGCAGAGTCCGTGGTATCCGAGTCATACGGGCTTTAATGAAATGCTTCGAAGCATGGGACATCGGGTTCCATCACCACTCAGGTTCAGGAAGGGACATTCAACATTTTATTAGCATCACACATTATATATAGTAAAACAGTATACATGGAAGTGAACGCAGTAGGCGTAACAGGTGAAAAGAGAGAGATAAGAACACATGTGCGTAACAGGAGGCGTGTAAGAAGGCGTACACATGGGCGTGCACTGGACATGTCAGAGAATCGTCACATGAAACGTCACAAGTGGGTGGATGCATAGAGATAATTTGCAGAATCAGCAGAAACCTATTACCTATATGCGCGCGCAGCTGAGCATGACGTGTAACCGGGGAGAGCTGGGGGCTTTGACTTTTGCACGAGTAGAGGAGACTAATGTCTGGGGTGTCAAAACGACCTGTACCTATAGCATATCTGATATCGTATGTTTTGAGGATGTAGTGTCTGGAGTAAAAGGTCTCTCGGGCAGGGGCCGTTCATCACTGAATGCTAGTGCGTGCATACGGATCTTCATGTAGAGTGCGGGGGCCATGGGCCTACCATGGTAACGGGAGCAATAAATTACTTGCATGGAGACAGGAAGGCAGGGCCCTTTGCTCTGCAGCCGGGAATATGTTTACCTATTTCACTAGACTGGAATGTGTTTTCGAGGAGGCTGAGCAGATAATTTGTAGGTAAAACATCATCTTGGCAAGCGGACCAGGCCGAGCCGGGCACCGCTCGTCTGAGGCAGGAAGTAAGGCAGAGGTCAGGGATGCATACCTAAACGGCAGCTTTCAGAGGCAGAAAAGAACTTGGAGCCTCAATTAAGGGTCTGGCTCGACTGGGCCAGAAAACATGGAGAAAACGTGAAAGTGCACCATGTAAAGACGTTGGCACCATAGGCCTAGAAGCCTAATTAACGGGATTTTCATGCATGACTGGATGGCTGACATGTTAACGTTGGACGCAAATGTATTTGCGTCTTTCTAGCATGAACAGGAAAGAAGTTACACGACATACAAGGAACATGGGTGCATGGATAGGGTGCGAGTGGGGGACACATTGGTTACCTGAAAATTTCTATTACCTCAAATGCACGCAGCTATAACACGCGCAATGCAGGCACACTGCGAGGAGGGGACTCAAGATCCCCCGACATCGATGGCTTGTCAATACTCCCAGAAAAGATTAGGAGCCTGGAATCTTATGCAACTTTCCGCAGGCAGGTGAAAACCGGGTTATATTTTATAAACCTTTTGACTTGGTGACTCCATGGTTTGTTTGTCTACAGTTATGTCGCTAGGGGTTTTCCCCATCTCGCTAGTGCCTTACTTGCTGACAACGCTTTGATGCCATTTAGTTTTATGTGCTCTAAACATTTTAAGATTAAAACATTTTAAAATTCAAGATATTCAAATTAGAGACACTTGGTTATGTATTTATGCAGCACACAAGCAGTAATAAAGTGAAAAACCAGAAAAATACAAGTACATTTTAGTAAATAAAATGAGACCAAAATTAATTGAATTCAATAAGTAGAACTAGAGTTATGAATTTTTAAAGTTTTACGTGAAAAATAGCACCTAAATGATCAAAAGTGCTAACCGCTGATATCTAGTCATGTCAGACCTGGCCAAAGTCAAAAGTTATGGCTGACCGCGATGGAGCGTTGGTCGGCTATACAAGGTGGATTAGGCGAGGTCTCATCTTACCTTTTGAAGAAAAGTTCCTGAGAAGGTAAAGTTCAGCTGGGCAAGGTAGCTGGCTGTGTCTGAGGAGGAAGCTTTGGTTCTTCAGGGCACAACTGGATGAAGTCACTTGAAGATTTCTACGTTCTGACTTTGTCACTTTTTTTGGAAGTTGAAAATTTCCAGCGGGCCGAAGCTGCAGGCTTTAGCTTACGATAGTTCCATGAGTCTGGATACTCCTTGAGAGAGGTCCTGCTGAGCAGGATTTACTGTTGCGGAGAAGAACATAACAGGAGATACCGCAAATTCAGGACGAACAGCGATACTGCAGGTAGGTCCTTGTCTTCTGTCTACTCTGAGACCACTTTGTGGTGTAAACATTTTCTAAGTTTCAGGTTTTGACAGGAGAATCTTTAGCACTACTTTGAAAGGTCTGGGACTGGCTGGGCACCACTTGGGGAGGGGTGGAGGGGGACAGGACCAACGTTTCCTCTGATTATTTTCTCTGTGTTCGGCAACACAGTGCTTGTGAGCACACTTTTCCTGACTGTGCAGAATCAATACTAGTGATGGGTCAGTGTGTTAGTGATGATGGTGAGTGAAATTGGCAGTAAGGGGGTTGTATAGCAGAAGTAAAAGGCCAAGCCAAGATGACTATAAAACAACTGTCAACAACATAAGAATGTTCTCCACTGCTTCCAACAGTGATCCTATCTTTATTTCGAGCAAAGTGACTTGTCTGCACTGAGTCCAGGTCAATAATTTCCAGATATGCAGAAATTCTGTACGTAAAATAGGTTACATAAACTGGGTTATGGTTTGCAGTAGTAGGTTCAGTACATCCCACTACTGGTTAGCTAATTAAGCAGTTATTGAATGTTTTAACAAACTTATTAACTAGCATAAATTAGTTCATTCAATGCAAAATTATTGTGGAAAGTGCTTTTGCTCACGCTCTCCTCATTGGATACTTTTCTGGCCATGACTCATACCGGCTTTGAAAATCGAGCACAGACCTTGTCCGCACAGGGGTGCACAAAAGGCAAGCCAGTTTGCGCCTGTTTAGAGGCGGCCTGCCCCTGGACCGGTGGTCAATTTTTAAGATACTCAAGAGAGTTGCTGCTAGTCTACAAGCCTAATCATAAGAGGACTTGCAACTTTTTCAATTTCAAACTGAGTGATATCAGTTTCATCTGTGCTAACTGTCATTACGCCTGTTCACTGGAGCCAAATTGATCTAAATAGTTATCATTTTCTGTAAATGCCAGTTTGCCCAGCCCTCAAGGCAGTCCATCTTCAAAACTAAATTGTCTCCTAATGTACACCAGATCTGTAACCAAGCAAAAGCTTACGTTATTTGATTAGTTAGATTCTCACAGCCCCAGCATTAGTTTTCTAACTAAGAATAAGGCATATTAATTTTCAGATCCTGACTTTGTGTCTGCTCTCCCAGTAGGGTATTTATGCCATAGACTAGATAGAGTTGGAAAGCAGGGGGGGGAGGGTGGCGGTTGGCACTAATTTATAAATGCAACACCAACATCAAGTGCGAACCTCTATCGATCTTGGAAGTGGAAGCTCTTACCTTCAATTGCTAAATTTATGACAACTCCAGGTTCCATGGGATATTGCTTTACTGACCGTATGGCCCTAAACTCAAACAATTTTTGGAAGCTATTAGTGACCTGCTTGAGAATACTATTCTCTTTGGTAAATACACCATTCTGGGAAATTTTAATTTCCATCTAGAAGATAAAAATAACAAAGAAGCAATGCTATTATTTGACAATATGGCCAATTTAGGTCTTCACTTATAGGTAAAAACCCCAACTCATTCTGAAGGCCATTCTTTGGATGCCATCCTTTCTAATATTTCCAACCTGACAATTGACAGTATCCTTCTGGTTACATGGTACATCATTTGATGATCAAATTCACCCTTCCAGCTTATCCACCTAAACAGGACAGAACCCCTATGGGTGCAGTTTGAGTGGTCGAATAAAATGGACAAAAATTAGCTAGCATCTATCTTGAAATCTTCACCCCCTATAATGTCTGGGGTGGTGAATACATTAGTAGAAAATGTTTTATCTTGGATTGTAGATGGAGCTAATAAATCGACTCCCCAAAGACTAGTTAACAGCCGTAGATCCTGCCCCACCGCCGGATGCTACTCCCCTAAACTCAAGGAACTTACGGTGACATGCATCAACAAAACGTTTTGCGATTCCCTATTAGCGATTTTTAAGGAATCGCAAATAAGGAATCGCAAAACGGGATGCAACAAGAAAATAGAGATTTTCTAAGGAATCGCTAAAAATTGCAGAAATATTTGCGATATCGCAAATTGCAAAATCGCAAATTGCGAGGTAGCACGTTGATGCATATTGATGATGTCAGAACCAGGAACTGTGCCCTCCAAGCCTCATTCTGATACAGGAAGTGTGCTCTGAGAGCCTCATTTTCACTCCAGGAGCACAGAGAGAGGAGGGAGCTGGTACTGGGAGCAGGAGAGGAGTGTGTCTGATTATTAAAACAAAATGGAGCCTGCAGAAACTGTTGAGGACTCTCAAAGTGGCAGAAAAAGAAAACTTAGGTTTTCTGAAACAGAAATTGAAGCCCTGATTGAGGGAGTTGTACACAACAATGAGAAGCTGTTTGGGAAGGCTTCTCTCAAGGTGCCTGAGCAGGAGAAAAGGAGAATATGGCTCATGATACAAAGCAGAGTGAATGCAATTGGGGTCACTCATCGTACCACCGATGAACTGAAAAAAAGGTGGTACGATTTGCGCAGTAGGGCCAAGGCGTGCATCGCAGACCGCTTGAAGGCTGCACTAGTAACTGGAGGAGGGACACCACCACACACCGGCAACACTCCCATGGAGGATTTAATTGAGAGCACAATCCAGAAAGAAGCTGTTGTTGGTGTGACAAACCTGGATACCTCCGGAGCAGCACACACGTCCCAAGGTAAGAGGAATGCATGTGTACATTGTCCCTATCACAGCAGTGTGAATGGTAGCTCTGCATAGCGCACACGCAAGCAGTGAAACATTAACATCACTTTCAATGGTATAGCAAGTGCATCATGGGAGATGTAGTTTGGTCAAGCAGTTACAGTCACAGACACACATATAATTAACACCAATTCCAAAAGTGTAGTAACTATGCCAAAGTATAAATGTTTATTCATGTTACAACAGTCACATAACCTAATAAGCATACATTAATGCTGTTGTGCACTGTTTAAACTCACAGATGCAGAACATGGTGATGCCGGGGACAATGATGTCCAGGACATCCAGCTGAGCAGCGCCTCAGAACCAGAAAACACACCACCTTCGAAAAGTATCCAATGAGGAGTCCCACAATCACGTAGGACACCCGTCCAAAGTTTGGTCCCTTATCACTCGGATGAAGAGGCTGATGCAGCACCTCATGTCACCAACCCACAAAGTACTTCCGCAACAAGTACATCATCCTTCTAACGTAGAGCCAATGCAAGGTTGACAAGGAGACGACGCAGAGCACGAAGGCCATAGCAGGTGGAACTGTTGAATGAGGTCTGGGGTGGCTTGGAGGGACAGATGCTTCGGTCACATCGCCTGCAGGCAAAAAAATGCAAGATTGATCAAGGGGGAAATTGCCAAAATGTCTGGTAACCTAGCTATGCTTACCACTAGTCTCCAGGAAATGACAAGAGTAATGTTGGAGGGACAAAAAGCACACAATGCACAGCATGAGCAACTCATGGAGCAACTGAAAATGCAAGTGGCGTCCAATAACACACTGGCCACAGCAACAGCTATGTTGTCACGTAGAATGGCAACAATGCACACCAAAATGACCAATGATAACAGTGATGTTGCTACAGGAGTACAGCAAGTCACAAACACAGTATAGATAGTGACTGCATCTACAAGTGGTGAAAACATCCCTGCACCAAATGTAGTCAGTGAGGGAGCCTCAGACATGATCAATATACCAATGCCAATTGTTAATGAGGCTAGACGGTCAAACCGCTTTGCCATCACATCCACACCCAGCCTAGGGCAAGAAGATGCTGCTGCCGAGAGGCGTCTCGGTGTTCGGGGCAAGAAACGCTAGGCTCACATGCACAAATCCTGTTGAGATGGTGAATGAACCATTCTCACATTGTGACCTCATCACTGACTGACAAGTATTTTATTATTTTAGTGATAGTAAATGTTGTTGGCAACAAAAGTGTGCCCAAAGTCAATTTTAAAGTGCGCCTCTGTTTCCAGGTCACATATTCTTATTATTAAAAATTACTTTGCAAATCATACTGTCTTCGTGTCATCATTACTCACCTTAAAAGTAATTTTGTGTGATCTCAATTCTGCGTCTGCATCCTTCAGCTGCGTCAGATCCTTGTTGGGCACGTTGATGAAGGATTGGCTGGTTTTCATCCTCAGAGTCACTGTCAGAAAGGTAAATTTCCAGGCCTCCCTTCGTCGCTATGTTGTGCAGCATGGTACATGCTGCCACAATTTTGCAGCATTGCTCTGGGTTGGACTTCATTGCTCCTCCTGTCTTATGTAGGCGTCTGAATCTGCTCTTTAGTAGCCCAAATGTTCTCTCTATCACATTCCTTGTTGAGATGTGCGCAGCATTGTATCTTCTTTGGGCGGCTGTTGCAGGATTGAGATAAGGTGTCATGAGGTAATTGCGCAAGGCGTATGCACTGTCGCCTACATGTGAGAAAAGAAGATATATCAACTATATGTTTCAGATATGCATTTGTGACAAGTTTGTAATGCTTTGTAGCACATATTTACCTAGCAAATGTCCCTCTCCAAACTCTCCCCTTGCAAGTCGGGTCTGCATGCCACTTTGCCTGAAGATGAAAGAATCATGTGCACTGCCAGGAAATTGTGCAACAATGTCTGTAATGATGGTTTTGGCATTACACACAACCTTAATGTTGAGGGAATGGTAGCATTTCCTATTTCTATACAAATATTCCCGTGTAGCTGGGGGACATATTGCTACATGGGTGCAATCTATACAACCTATTACTTGTGGGAAGCCAGCAATTTGGTAAAATTCCTGCTAAGTCTTAGGTAGGTCATGGGCTGAGGTTGGAAAACTGATATGTGCATGTATCCGGGAGATCATGGCATCAAGGAACGCTTTCAACATTCTTGATAATGGACTTTGTGAGACACCTCCGGCTACTGCAATTACTCCCTGAAAACTGCCTGATGCCAGTAGGTGTAGGCAACATAATATTTGTACGTGCGTTGGGATAGCTTGGGTCCTATGTGTCCGGCGTTGAAGAATGGGGTCCAATTCATTAATTAGATCAAGCAAAGTTATGCGCACTCTGAATATGCGTTCATTGATTCGCCTCCTTCTCTGTCGAGCACCTAGCAGCCGCATCCTCCTCGCCATCAGGTACAGACCAGCCATTTTGAGCTCTGGGGCCTTGGGTGGGTGTGTTTCATACTTTTTCAGTTGGTTTGCAGGTGTTTCAGGTTACATTTTCATTTTTACCACCTGGTAGTGTCCCTTCTTAATTTGCAAGTGCAAAATAGCGATTTTTGAGAAAATCGCAAATAGCGATTTTTTTTTATGCATATCAATTGCGATTCCTTATTTGCGATTCGGTACTTGCGAATCGCAAGTAAGGAATCGCACTTGTATTCTCAGATTATTTTTGAGATTTCTCGTTATTTGCGATTATTTAGCGAATTTCGCAAATCTTTGGTTGATGCATTTCAACACTGGCAATTGCAGACGCAATTGCTCAGAAATTGCGATTCGCATCATTTGCGAATTCGCAAACTCTTGATGCATGTCACCGTTAGAGCCTGCAGAAGACAAGAGAATATATATGGAGGAGTAACTAGGCTCCAGACGAGAAAGCAAAATATTGGAAGCTTTTATCGGTCTATGAAGCCAAAATAAAGTCTGGAAAAACAATCTTTTTTACAGACAAGATTAAATCCGCAAGCAATTCCCCATAGGAATTATTTAAAACAGTACATTTTGCTATCCCATCCATCAAACACAATCACTGCAGCTCCTACGCAGGATTTTTGTGACAACTTAGCCAACGTTTTTAAAAATAGTTTATAATGAATTTAAGATAGGTAAGGGATCCATCCCACAAATATTTAGCATCAAGGGCCCTTACGGAAAGATCCCTCCTTTAAGTACTTTTGCATCCCTCACAATGGAGAAAGTGATCCAGCCGAGTTTAAAGACTTAAATCCGGGGCCCAGGTTGACCCCAGTCCCGTGGACATTTTTAATGAGAAGGTATATATACTGTTGCTCCCCCTCTTACAACTGTGTTAATTAAGATTATGGAAGCAAGAATTTTCCCTTTGGATGGATGAGAGCATCGATCCTTACCTTATTTATAAAAATCCACCCTAGATTCAAAGGAAGAGAAAAAGTATCACCCCGTCTCTAGACTTCGCCAGCAAAAATTCTGCAGAGGCACTTGAGTGGAACAAGATCCTAGACGGAGCTCAGTTTGGCTTCAGAAAATCACACAGCATGGAATCCAATCTGCTGGTGGAAACTGCAGAGATCAGAGGAGTTCTGGACAATGAGGAAAGGCTGCGGTGGCCCTTTTGGACCTTTCCACAGCCTTTGATACAATAAGTCATCAAGTTCTGATCTACTGGTTATGGGAAATTGGGATCGATGGTTCGGCTCTTAGCCTCCTGACATCCTTTCTAAGTGACAGAACTCGGTCAGTTTCTCTTGGTAATTTCACTTCCACCACCTTTTCCTTGCAGTAGGAGGGGTCCTCTTTAAGCCCCACATAGTTCATTATCTACGGGGCTCACCTTGTTGCATGGTTTAGATCATATGGATTTAGTGCAATATCGTATGCAGACGACACACAAATTGTTGTCTATATCCATTCCAATGTAGAGGAAGTTTCCGGTAGATTTAACAGTTGTATGATGGCCATAGTCACTTGGATAGTCATTACTTACATTTGAATTCCGAAAAGACTGAGGTGTTTCTTATCAGACTTGTCTTTTTGAAAATCTTCTTGGTGGTCCTCCAGGTTAGGCCCTTTTCCCTCGCTGCTTCTCCAAGTTAAAAATCTTAGAGTGATCTTCGACTCTAAATTAACTTTTAAAGATCATATAAATCAGGTGATGTTATCCTCCTTCTATCTTTTGAAAACCATAGACTACTGTAACGCTATCTACCTGCATTCAATGAGCGTGTGGGTGGGTGTGTGTGTCTGTCTGTCTCGCCATGGGAAACCTACTTCGTTTGTTAATGCTTATGTTGTTTCCCTAAGTGGCTCTTGTGGATTCATTCTCCTGCATCCACGGTTACCATCGTTGAATATATTTTGTTATACTTAACCTCTTCGCCGCTAATGACAAGGGTAACTCGTCATGGACTTTCCATTGATTTCAATGGAAAATCAATGAAAAGAAAAATATTGCCTTAGCAGCCAAGTGGTTAAAGAAATCCCATTCAAAAATGTCTTGCACGGTTGTGTGCCCATAAGAGATTGGCATCTTTAAATGGGAGTTTTTAACCATAACAAAGATTCCAAGATGCCCACAATGCAGGTGTACACATGTGATGGTTAAAAAAACATTTTGAGATGGCCATTGCCTGCTATTCCGGGGAGTAGGAAAATGTGAGGGTGCTGGGCCGTCAAGTGGCTTCAGGGAAGGGAGTTTTAATAAAAATAGGAGGGTGGGTGTTGTGTATGCTTCTGAGTCACGCACGCTCTTTCTCGCGTGCTGTTTCTCTTGCGCGCTTATTCTCTCGCGCATTGTGTTTCTTTGAATAACATGTTGCTGTTTAAATGTGTTGTATTGCTTCATGGCACGATCTGTTATCGGGCCGTTTACAGTTAAGAGATGTAGAGTCAGTTGCTGTATGCTGACCGATGTATCTGGATGTGTCACCAGGAGATGCTTCTTTTATCCACGAATAAACTACATCTTTTCAACTAAACTCTTGTGATCGTGACTCAACAATCTGGCGACGAGGGACGGAACACTTTGGAAGCATTTTTTGGTTTCATTTCCATTTTTAAAAAAAAAATTTTTTAAATTAACGAGCACCGAAGGATTAAAGAATCTACCAAATTATTCTCTGGATCTTCAAACTTAATTACAGATCCATTTAGACTGTGGGAGTTTGGTTTGATTTACTTTACCTTGATCGTTTAAACGCCTTTCTTAAAATCGTTTGCTGCCAGCCTAGCGCGAAGGTTGTATTCATCTACTTTCTTCCCACACGCTGCACAACGTTTGCCTATGAGGAGCCTTGATTGGTTTTTTTACAAGCAGAGAGGTGATTGGATCAATTTGTTTAAACGCCACTCCCCTTTACCGGTCTCGGAAAGAAAAGAGGTGACTTCTTCATTTTATCTCCAAATCGGATTTCACGAAGAGGAAGTTATCTCTGGTCTGAGTTTATTCATCGGCAGTTTGAAACTTTAAAAGGAAAGAAGGTGACTTTATGGTTATATTTTTTTCAATCGGATTTCAGTTATTGAATGAAGCATTTTTTTTTAAGGAAGACTCGGCAACCTCTCACTTTTAAGTGAAGAATTCCTTCTTCAGCAATTCATTTGAATTCGTGACTGTTTTTTTTTTTTTTTAAATAATACAGTATAAGTTTAAAATGTTATTATGTGTGCACAAGGTTATACGCTTTCTCCACCCCAGAGTTACTGGGCAGCAGGAAGTTCTCCTTGCATGCCCTGGATTGAGTGGAAAGCCTATTTTCTAAATTATATTGAAACCTTAGATGCAAATGGTAAAATGAAACCCCCAGAAAAGAAAGGTATTTTTCTACATTGCTTGGGACCTGAAGGTTTAAAAGCCTTCAATCAATTACCTGCTTCACAAGCCAGTGGGGATGCAAATGTTTTTGAAAAAGCATTATTTGACTTTGATAAATTTTGTTCTCCAAAGGTGTGCATAGGAATCTCGAGGTATAAATTCTTCCAAAGGAAACAGTTAAGTGAAGAATCTGTTGACAATTTTGTTTCCTCCCTTAAAACTCTAGCCTTAGACTGCAAGTTTGGAAATTTACAAGAGGATCTAATCAGAGATCAGGTTGTTATGCATTCATCTAATGAAACTATACAAGAAAGGTTGTGATTAATGGTGATGAAAATTTAGATTTTGTTGTTGCCATTGTTAGAAAAGCTGAACTTTCGTGTAGGAGTGCACAACAAGTTAAAGGGAAAGATGTCTCTGTAAGTAAGGAAATTGTCTCAAAAATTAATTTGATCGTGACTCAACAGTGGGGGATGCAGAATTGGAGCTCAAAGAGCAGAGTTGGGAAGAGGAGAACTGAGATAGGGAGGGAAAATACTCCCTCAGATAAACTGCAATTAAAGGTTTTACATTAGCGATGGAAGAATATACGCTAGCCAATCAGAGCATGATGGGATTGCAACACTCCTAAGTGGAACAAATACAAGAATAAGGAGGAAAGCCGTTGAATCAAAAGCAGAGATAGAAAAGAAACTACCCTGTGATGAGTAAGGTTATGACCAAAGTCCACTAGTGTGTAGTATTATCCACAATAGGTGTTTGACCACAGACAGATCTGTCTGCAGGTGAGAGCAAAAAGACACCTTGGTTGCAGGCTAAGGTCATTTAATTCAACCTTGATTCACTGTGTCCTGAGGAGGTACAAGTTTTATTGTATTCTATACATTTTGATGAAGGAGCCACGAGGAGCCAACAGGCTTGTTTAAGATGATCAGATTTTAGTTGCGGGTTTGACTTGTAACGTTATAAGAATGCTAGCTTGTCATTTGTGTATTGCTTTACAATATCTCTCTCATAATGGCCTCACAGGTACTCATAAAGTTTCGGACTGTACAGAGGAGCATGGGAAGCCAGAATGTTCACCGTGCAGAAAAGGAATAGAGTACTTCAGAGACCAAGAGTGCCACCGTTGTACCGTATGCGATCATGGAGAAGGTGAGTTTACAACAACAAAAAGTAATACTTCCAGCCCCCGCAACCCTATTCAGACACTGAAGGTTGAAGAACAATGTCTGATATGAAGCTATGTGTAGCAGCTAGCCATGATGTTGAAAAATAATTTGAAAGCACTGCCAGAAATTATGATTTTACAAAAGGCACTTCTGCTTGGAAATAAGGGGTCTAAGGGTGATATTGCTGCCCCTTGTAATGACCAAAGCTTCAACTGTATATCATTGATGGCCAATCACCCTTCCGTACCACATGATGCTTTGTCCAAACCCGCCGCTGGTAGAGGCCTTTTTAACAGTTGGCGCCCATCACCCTGGACCATTGTCCAGTTATTATCTCGAACTTTCTGCTACCAGGTGGCACAACTGGCACTGCCACAGATGCTCCCTTTTACCTGGCTGCTCTCGGCTAAATGAATGCCTCACAGGCCTCCAAGCAAAAAGATATCCTGAACTAGTACTACCACAAACTACAGTTTATTAACGAGATAAACTAGCCCTCCCGATGTCTGGGAGGATTCTAAGGTACGATAAAGAAAAATGAGAGCCGTGGGAATATATTTTGCTTCATATCTTTTCATGCATACTTACGTACTCTCTGATCCTGCATAGAAGAGCTTATGCCTTTCACCAGGGACAATGACCCGGTACGGCTCCTCACAGGAGGACACTACAGAGCTGAAAACAATAACACGTTCTATAAGTCCTTGCAGTAGGTATATCAGGTATGAATACAAACCTTGTAGCATGCTGGCATAATTTCTTTAAGGCTCACCTGCCTCTCCTGCTTCTGCCCCAGTCACTCTACAGAAAAGGGCCTGACATAGTTCCAGTGATGCAGCCTCTCCTCCCAGCATCACAGTCCGTATGATATGTTTTCAGTGTCAAAACATCCGCATGGATAAGCAGTCTGCAGACCTGTTTTTAAAAAACCTTTGAAAACCCTCATGCTGGCTTCCAAAGTTACCATTCTTGTCCATTTTCTAAATTGGAAACTGAAACCCTGTCCCCTCAATCTGCACTATTAATATTCCCATTGTAGTCGACCTTTTACTGAGTGAATTTATTTAACCTTGGAAAAGAACAACATGATTTTATAAAAAAAAATGTCATCGCTCATATTCTACAGGGTCGGATTTCTTTTCTTACCATTATCTAAGCTATGACTTTTGATACAAATTTGAAACAAATTTGAAGCAAAGACGTGATTCCACTTGGTCACAGCGAGCCAACACACCGAAAAGCTAGTGGAGCAATCGAAACAAGACACCAAAACGCCCATGTTGCTGCTGAGCCTTTTGTTGAGGTTAATATGAAATAGCTTAAGTTGGCGAAAGACGCATGCCAATAATTCATTCCAGGCATTGATCACTAGGTTTCAGCATGGATAAAACACTCTTTAAATGGTGTGCTCATCATTGTAACTCTCATTCTCCTGGGAGAGACTGACATAGTGTCTGCAACATTTGTTTGCCTGTGGATACTATTGACCTTAGGCCATGTTTATGAATTCACGGAGAGGTGGTTGATACTTATCACATAAGGGGTCGCGTTAAAATCAAATGCTTGTTGTTTCTTCCATCTGAAATACTGTTGCCATGTGTTCCCATTTTTCCGGGCTAGGCTAGAAAGTAACAGCGTTTACACACTTTTGGGGTAATTACAGATGTCATTTGCCACTTCAGTGCTGTTTTCGCATCTTTCCCCCCGGAGTTTGTTTTTGCTAGTGAAATCTGTTTGTGAAAAACGTATCAAATTTCTGACCCCCGGTGTACCCTGTTAAAAGCCTCATAAGAATATACGTGTTGTATAATTTAGGGCCTAGTATCTCGTTTTACCCCACCCCTGACTGCCTTTTATGCCTATGCAGAGTTTATAAGTAAATGGAGGCGAGTTTCAACCAGCTGCAACTATTTCAATTTCACATCCATTCCATGGGTGACTGTGCAAAACTGATTCAGAACATGAAGGTTTCTGGAAGGCCTTGTTATAAAAGTAAATCTTTCTAGGTGTTTCTTTTCATTCACAGAACCTCACTAGAGATGTGTACTCGGTAGCAATGCCTTGGACGCCTCACTTCCCTTGCCTTTTTTTTGCAGAAAAAAACCCAAATTCATGTATGTCTGTATTGCTGCTCGTAGTTCATTGGCATCAGCTGTGTACCTTTAATCTTTGCTGCTAGTTATAGTATATTTTGTTTGTGGTAGTTGTCAATTGCTTTTTTTATCCACCTCTTATTTGTAATAAAGATATATTAACAAAAATGGGCTCAAAAAGTAGAGAGATCGTGCCTAATAGCATTGTGCTGAGGATAGTTAAAGGAGTCAAGTTTCAAGTTTTTTCAAGTTTATTTATTATGATAACGGAACTCTTTATGAGGTCCACATAAAAGACAAAATATACATACAAAATTGATTAACACATAAAATGTCGATTATGCAATAGCAACAAATAGATAACAAAGAAAAATTACCATCTTAATACAGGGCCAAAAAACATTTAAAGAAACTGTACAGTTTAAAACAAAACATTTCATTTGGTGGATTAATCAAGGCCGCCTGAAAAGAAGAGGCTGATAAAATGTTGAGTTGTAGGCAAATTGGTCTGAACCATCTTCGCCTAAAAGGCATCAGGGCAGGACAAACAAAAATGACATGAACCAAGTCCTGGTCATACATCTGACAAAAATCACAGAGTGCTGAGTGGCCATACCATCTGGCATAAAGAGATTTCAACGGAAGCAGGTCCTGTCTTATTAAAAACACTAAGCGTCTAACTCAATGAGAGATGTTCCAGTGAGTGTAGGGTTGAGCTTTCCTCAAAGTACAGGACTCAACAACAGGTGTACAGTCTTTTTTCAACAACCGGAAATCTCTATCCTGTCTAAACCCCAGTTCCCATGTGGAGGACTTCAAGGTGGTTTTTAATTGAAAAGAGGATAAAGAAAATAAAATCTCTTTATCCAGTTTCAATAGGGCCACTGCATATCTGAAATTTTTTACAATCAAGGAATGGTCATTAAAGTTTCCCAGCAATTCATTTTTTATGAGATGTCTTAAGGTATTAGATTCACTTTTTGCAATACTTACAACCCAGCGTATAATGCTGGCCAAACCTTGAACCCAGCTGCTGCGTAAGCCAAGTTCCTGTCTCAAGGAAGCAGTAGAATTTGCTGTGCTAACAGATAGTAAACTACGCAAAATTTTTCCTTCCGAGGAGTTTAAAAAACGTCACTTTTTTTGGTCAATTAGCTCTATTCCGTATAATAGGGAGGCAGGTACTTTCGCTCTGAATACATCTAGTAAAATAGAAAAATGCCTTCTACCTGTGGCTTTATACAAGGATACTAGACTCTTTCCCTGTGAGATAGCCTTCCGGGAGTTATTGTCCATATGCGCTTTGTCACTTAGATTACTTGTGACAATTTTACCAAGGAAGGTATAAGACTTCACAATTTCCAATTTTTGGCCCCCCACTACCCATGGAAAGTTAGGGAATTTAGGTTTCTTCCTACCAGCCAAACACATCACTTTACTTTTTGCAGTGTTTATCAACAGATAATGGTTTTCAGCGTATTCACAAAGCGCTTGCAGGCGATTATTCAAGCCCTTCGGGGTAAGATCGAGAATCAAAATGTCATCTGCATACATAAGGCATGCAATCGGAACGCCCCCCAAGGTCGGGGCAATACCAGAGCAAGCTGAGAGTGCAAGAGGTAGATCAACTGTATAAAGAGAAAAAAGCAAAGGGGCCAAAAGGCAACCTTGCTTTAACCCGTTGGATGTGGGAATTATTTTAGATAAACCTTGTTCACCTCCCAGCAGAACTCTGCACCAGGTATCTGAGTAAAGGGCGCGGATTAACTTAATGAGAAAAGGGGGCATCCCTAAATCAAATAACTTTCTCCACAGCAATATTCTATCCACTTTATCAAATGCGGTGGAGAAGTCAATAAAAGCGCCATATACCTGCCCACCACGAACTTTCACATATTTTTCCGTGATAACCTGCAGTGCCGTCAAGTTATCTAAAGTTCCGTGCTTTTGCCTGAAACCCGTTTGTTCAAGAGGCAGGATTTTGAACTCAGTCACCCATTTGTTAATTAAAGTGAGAATACATTTTGCGAAAACCTTACCAATAGCATCAAGCAAGGCAATTTGACGATAGTTTTGAGGAAGGTCTCTTGCCCCTTTTTTATATAAAGGAACAAGGATACTCCCTTTCCAGGAAGGGGGGACTATTCCGCTAGAAAAGCAAGAAAAAGGAGTCAGTATTTGTATTTTTTAAATGTATTGAGCGCATTATATCAAAGGGTGTTAAAGCGCTAGCAAAGAGTAAGGGCAACTACAAGAGCGGAGATCAAACCTATGCATCACAGAAGGGAGAAAAGCCAGGTTTCCAACTGCTTGCCAGTGGCAGCATGCCAGTGGGTGGCATACTCCACAGCTTGAGCTTGGCAATGTCAATCCGAAAGAACCCCACCCCCAACCTGGCTTTCTGCTTCTGCTGCCCCTTTATTTTGATGAAAAGACACCACTGAGAGAAAATTGTATTTCAAAGCTAAAGAGAATCCAAGTTGTAGAGTTTAGTGGTATAGCCTGACGTGTGGTCCTCATCTCAATGTATGCAGCATCACACAATCAACATGTCTGTTACAGAAACAGTACATTTTCATAATTTAAATAATGTTATGCAATCGACTAGATTCTAATGCACAGGCTATACATTGATCTCTTTCTATACAACTGCCACTTTACCTTACCACTAACACCAGCTCTGCTATCAAAATCACTTGTCAGATAATCGTGCATTTCCCAGTGTGTCAGGGTAATTCATTTGCGACCCTTCTCACTATGTCATCCTGGAGGATGTGTATCACAGCACACACCTCCATCAAATACCTGCGAAGAAAACACGGTAGCAGAAAAAGTCCTTCCCAGCCATGAAGTGGTAACTCTCCAGCTTCACCTTCTGATCCGTATGGGTTGAAGCAGGTTTGTCACCCTGAGTACTTCTTATAAACGTTCTCCAGTGCAGATGATTACGCGCCTCTTTACTAGGTGGAAAACTCCATGTGTGAGGGTGCGCTGGAACTTGTCGTCAGGCCTCTCTGTGAGAACAAAGCTCGATAGGCTGTAACCCCTCCCAGACGTGCAAGTGACCCCCCTCTGCCGGCAGACTTCGTGCACCTTAACGATCCTTCTATACCGGGTAATCAGAATCAGAGACTTAGCTGGTGCATAATGGCCGCAGTTTATTTTGAAAGCATGAATCATAAACATCACATTTCCATGGGCATCTGTACAGTCCATGATTTCCGCACTGCATCACATCTATACACTTATCACCACTCTGATGCATTGCTCTTTACACTCCTTACAGCACTTCAGCACAGTCCCCTGTGTGATGGCCTCCCTCCTTTGGTGCTTAGCACTTGGGGCCTCACGGCTACCCTTGCTACCGTCAATTTGTGTGGGTGGCCGTCTGGCCCGACCTGCGCTGCAAGTGCCGTGTCTGCCTGCTGCTGACCTCATGCTGTCCCCTCGCCTGCTCCCTCAGTTTCCCTGCCTAGAGGTATCCCAAGGACACTGTTTTGCGGCTCGTTAACCCAGGCTAGTGTGCTGTCTTGTCTGTCTATTTTTTGTGCTGTTTCCGCTTGCTCTTTCCCCAACTTTGTGGCAGCGACGCCCGCTCTTTGGTGTGGGTGGTGTAAAGTTGGCGGGCACTAGACCTGCATATTAGAATAAATGACCACACTGATACAGTTAGGTATGACGCAGAATTGAGCCAGGGCACGTGCCCTTTATATTTGCAGCGTCACCTGACCGGTGACGCCTGTGGTGGGTGTGTGTAAAGTGTGAGGTACAACAAGCAGAACACTAGAACATAGAAAAATCCTGAAAGGCTTTTGATGTCAGAAACGCAAAGGATGCACTGCCAAATGTGGACGCACCGGGTCGCCGTGTTCCTGTGAGGGAACACGGCGACCCGGGAGTACGCGGTTTCTCTGCACTCGCACTCGCCAGATTTTCGGCATTTTGGTGTCTAACTAATTGAGTTCGTACCCGACTCCTGGCTTTTGATTCTGCTTGACGCCATCTTTAGACCTGAACTAAATTTTGCTAAGATTGTTTAACTCGTCACCTACATTTTTTGATGATTACTCCACTCGTCACCTACAATTTTTACCGCTACTCATCTATGTGACCTTCCGCTATGGAATACAGGGTGTGGAAGTCACTTCCCTGTTAATTTTCTGCCAAGGTTACGGGCCCGGCTGGGTCGGAAGTATCAACAGCTAAGCGACCTCCTGGTTCTGATACAGCCATATATAACCCTGAGGATTCGCATAGGCAATGAAACACATGCCGGCTGGCTGTCTAACACAATAAAGGATTCCATCGGACTACTCTCCCACTGGTGATCCCTACAATTTTCTGTCGCTTTATTTCTATGTACATTGTTTCATGACTGTTACATAACGTTATAAGAACACTAGAACGTGACCAGCCGGACACTACAGTCCTACATTCCTCCCAAACTTTATTCAAAATCAAAAAAATCAAGTCCAACCTGTGGGAGAGAATAAACCAAAATAAAGCAAAGTGGCCAACACTTCCACTGAGTCTCTTTAGCTGCTTGCACAGTTATAAACTATATCAGCAGCGGGGACCACCAGTTCTCTTGACACAGGATATGGGTTCCTGGGGGGGTCTAGTCCTCCTTGGACTCACGAGGTGGAGGTGGACACCAAAGTCTCTCTTACTAGGCCATTCTCTATGATGGTGCAGGTGGAGCGGGTAGATGTAATATTTTCCCACTAGTCAGACCTGGTTTTCTTGGTGTTCCCACCTGGGGAGCATTGCTTTTCTCTCAGAAACAGTGGAGTAGTTGCAGGACATCCGTCTCACTGGGATGCCCCTCTCGCAGGTGTTCCCCTCTCACGGGATGTCCCGTAGACCCTCTTCACCAGGTTTCCACTGAACTGGGTGCACTTCGTAGTGCCGCTCCAACGCCACCGTCTGTGTGTGTGTGTGGAAAAGACGATATGAGTCCCACCTTCAAGTCCTTAGCTCCACCTGAAGGGTAGTTGTTGGCTCCTGTCTTTTCGCACAATGTCTTCGTCCTTCCGGGACCTGCAGAAGAGCGGCTGTGGACCCATCTGTCGTGGTGGGACCCTCTCTCTCACTGGCGTCCCTGAGGCCTTTGCCCCTGAGAAGCCACAGTCTGTTGTGGAGCGGTTGGATCCTATTCTTCCAGACGGCCGAGCAGTCTCACCGTCCAGTCACCCGTGCGACTCCAAAGGTAGATGTTGCGAATGGTCTAGCCTGCTAGCCACTGCCGTCACTCGGTGTTCTGCAAACTCGTAGATGTAGTATGCGTTTCTCCCAGTGCCACCGCTGTTCTCCAGGACCTGTGCTCCAGTGAGTTCCAGTGTTCTAGCACGTGTCACTTTGGCCTTCTGGGTGTGCGAGTTGTTCTGTCACACGCTCCTCTCTTCTCCTTTCTTCTTCTCACACTTTCATCTTTGCGTCTCTTCTCGGTGGCGTCATGCCACTTAATTTTCTCTTTTTTCTACTTCCAAGTCGCAACTCGGTCTGGTCCCGTCTTCTCGCTTGACATCACTGACCAGGCCTCCCCATGTGACCTGCACTTCACACAGCTCTCCCTGGTCCGGTCCTAACCCTAGGACATTGCATTCACTTTCCTCGGTGACTAGACCTGTCACAGCGACCTTCTGACTTCCGGTCAATATTGTCAGACTTCTCCTCGGTCCCATTCACGGACCTCCTATTCATTCTTCTTGTCAGACCTCTTGTCAGGTCTCTTCTCTCTGACCTTCACTGGTCATTTCGCTCTCTGACCTCTGGTAGGTCGCCTCCTTCGCAACCCTCTGGCGGGTCGGCTTCTTCATTGCGACCGTCTGGCAGGTCGGCTTCATCCTTGTGACCATCTGGCAGGTCTGCTTCATCCTTGTGACCATCTGGCAAGTCGGCTTCTTCCTTGCAACCGTCTGGCAGGTTGGCTTCTTCCTTGTGACCGTCTGGCAGATCGGCTTCTTCCTTGCAACCATCTGGCAGGTCGGCTTCTTCACGACCTGGCAGGTTAGCTTGACAAGATGAGTCACGCCATGTGACCACCTGGGACCTCATCCTTGCAGGGCACTGGTTCTTGGGCTTTATATCCGTACCGTCCGGGGTACCTCTTCGGGGCAGCTTTTCCCCTTGCGGTCTTCCTTCTTCTGGTTGCGGTGGTGACCCTTCGCCACTGGGCGCGCATGCTGCACACTTTCTCTGGTCCCTTTGGATACTTACTGCTTGGGGTGTAAGTCTCTCTCGCCCTGGGTCACTTGCTGATGGGTATTTGCTTACTGCCTTCTTGCATTAGCACGACAAAGCCTTGGTTTTTTTTCGCTCTCCTGCCACCACTTGTTGGGCTGCATCAGCTGTCCTGGTGCTGCATTACTATCATCCTGGCACACAATTGCCTTCCAGTCCCAGGGCTCATGTGGTTTTGGTGTAGTCTCTGCTGTATGCCTTTTTCTGTTCCACTGTCTTTTCTTTAGGGGGGTAATTCAGCTAACTGGCCACTAGATGGCAGTGTATCCTCATTTCAATAAACTGGGCCCTGGCTTCTCTCTTCCTCTCATTTGGGTGTGCCGGTGCGTGGATTTCCTCAGGACCTCAGCTGCTCCTCGGCGACCGTCCATCACCTTCCTCATGCAGCCCAGGCACCTCGATCACGGTAGGTGCCACACAGGCCCGGCTCCAGGAATTTTTGTTTGGGTGGGCCAAGGGCGCATTTGGGTAGGCCACTGCGGGCTCAATGTGTCGCTTCTGGAGGTAGCCTACAAATAAAAAAAAACTGTACTCCTGCGTGTGATAGAAGGGGATAACAGGAGATTCAGGGCCCTCCATTATTTTCCAAATCTCTTTCTAATCGTTAACACTCTCCAAAAGTGTTTTGATCCCATGTAAGGTCCTTTTGATGGGCAGAGGAGGTTTCTGAGGTGGGAGTATCAGGCAAGTAACACTATTCAGCCTGCCTCGTTGCCAGCCTTCAGAGAGAATCTCTCTTCATTATTACCTCCATCTGACCCCAGACTCTGCAGTACACTCCCTTCCAGGCCTGATCATCAATTTTCTACAATCTCTCTACCGTGCATCTTAACTCACAGCTAACCTTGGTCCCCAGCCCCATATCAGGCACCACCTGGTTTCATTCTTCATAATCCCACTAAAAAGATTTATAAAATCACCTTCAAACTGAAAACCCTGAATATATAAATATAATTAGCACACACTTTAAACTATGTTACACAGTGGCCCTAATGACCCAACTGCTAATTAAATAAGCAAAAACATTACAGGGTATATTATAGCGCCGGTGCAAAAGTATTTATTGGTGTCCCACCACTGACCTCTTACTCGATAGACAACTTTACTACCACCCTCCAACAGTGCACTTCATCTCTCCTTAGCCCCTTTCAGTCATGACCTCCTCATCAGACTCCCTCCCTACCTGCCCCCCACCAGTGTCCCTCATCACTCCAAAGCCCCTCCCCATGACCACCTCCTCAGACTCCCAAACAAATACCCTCCACCAGTGCCCCTCATCGCTCCATAACCCCTCCCCCCATTGACCTCCTCCTGAGTCCCTCACTGCCACCCTCCACCAGTGTCCCTCATCGCTCCAAAGCACCTCCCCCATGACCTCATCGGATTCCCTCATTGCCACCCTCCTCCCAGACTCCCCCACTACCACCCTCCACCAGTGCCCCTCATCACTCCGTAGCTCCTCCCCATGACCTCCCCCTCCTCGGATTCCCTCATTGCCATCCTCCAACACTGGCCTTCATCTCTCCGTAGCCTCTTCCCCTCATGACCTCCTCCTCAGACTCCCTCCACCAGTGCCCCTCAGCGCTCCATAGCCCACCCCATTACCTCCTCCTCAGACTCCCTCCTTACCACCCTTCACCAGTGCCCCTCATCACTCCAAAGCTCCTCTGCCTCATGACTTCCTCCTAAGACTCCCTCCCTACCACCCTCCACCAGTGCCCATCACTCCAAAGCAACCCCCCTCATGACCGCCTCCTCAGACTCCCCCACTACCACCCTCCACCAGTGCCCCTCATGACCTCCTCCCAGACTCCCCCACTACCACCCTCCACCAGTGCCCCTCATCTCTCCGTAGCTCCTCCCCATGACCTCCCCCTCCTCGGATTCCCTCATTGCCATCCTCCAACACTGGCCTTCATCTCTCCGTAGCTTCTTCCCCTCATGACCTCCTCTTCAGACTCCCTCCCTACTACCCTCCACCAGTGCCCCTCAGCACTCCATAGCCCCTCTCCATTACCTCCCCCTCAGACTCCCTCCCTACCACCCTTCACCTGTGCCCCTCATCACTCCAAAGCCCCTCTGCCTCATGACCTCCTCCTCAGACTCCCTACCTACCACCCTCCACCAGTGCCCATCACTCCAAAGCAATCCCCTCATGACCGCCTTCTCAGACTCCCTACCTACCACCCTCCACCAGTGCCCATCCCTCAAAAGCAACCCCCCCTCATGACCGCCTCCTCAGAGTCCCTCCCTACCACCCTCCACCAGTGCCCATCATCACACCAAGCAACACCCCCTCATGATCTCCTCCTCAGACTCCCTTCCTACCCCTCCACCAGTGCCCCTCATCACTCCAAAGCAACACCCCCTCATGATCTCCTCCTCAGACTCCCTTCCTACCCCTCCACCAGTGCCTCTCATCACTCCAAAGCCCCTCCCCCATGACCTCCTCTTCAGACTCCCTCACAAACAACCTCCACCAGTGCCTTCCATCTCTCCGTATCTCCACCCCTCATGATGCCCCCTCGGATTCCCTCATTGCCACCCTCCAACAGAGCCCATCATCACTCCATAGCCCCTCTCTCATGCATTTTATTTCTTGTATAGCGCTACTCGTAGTGTAGAGTATCACAGTACTGTACATCACACACACATTATGCAGACACAATGATTCATAAAAGTATCGAAATCAGCCTATAGGGAATGTCACATAAGCTAATGAGGATTACCAGGTGTAGGAATCACATCTCATCCATGCTGCTGGGCAATATGTATTAAGAGGGTTGGGTCTGGAGAACCACAAACACAGGATTTAAAGCATATCCCAGTGGTTGGCTGTACTGATTAGAAATTATATCTGCCCAAACTCTGTATTGCAACATTAGAATAATGAAATACTGGGAAAATTCGAACTAACTAGCAATACAAAAAAAAAATTCTAATTATACCATTCTGGTTTGTATACACGTCTTTGATCACACTGTCCTATGTATCAAAGGATCTCTGTGACAAAGGCAGTAACCCACTGAGCTATCCACGTTAACTACAGTTCTATTGCATTTAAATACTACAAACCAAAAAAAAAGAACGCTCTCCAGCAAGATCAACAATCCCCAAGGTTATTTGGACATTTAGTTGTGCATCCTGCAGAAACACTCATGAATGATACCAACGATTTAAACACACGATGTAAATGAAAATGAAATAAACACGGCGTTCTAAGTATGTCTTTCTCACAGATTTAAAAAACACAATAGCCACACATTCTCTTACCTGCTCCTTACGAACTCTGTCACAGCCGGATCGGCTAAACAAACAGCTCAAGGGGTCAGGAAGGTCAGGAAAACGAAACGGCAAAACAAACTCCTCTTTACCAGCAGAAAAGAATTAATTATCCACAAATCCAGTTCCAACGAAAGGCTTTGTCCCCTTCGCAGTGCCCCTAATGTACCTGCACGAGTCGGCGGGGACACATCCCACCTGCCTAATAGGAGATGCGTGATTGGGGGTGCGAGCCCAGGCCCAATCACGCAACTCCTAAAGAAAGATAACGTTCGAAGAACGTTTTAACTTGCAGTGGCCATATTCTGCTGGCCTTGCTGACGTCACTGCCAGGGCCAAGGGTTATGTTTGGGTGGGCCAGGCCAAAGTTTGGGTGGGCCCGGCCCACCCTCTAGAACCGGGCCTGGTGCCACATGGTAGATTCTCATGCAGTCTCTTGACACTAGACTGCACTAGGACTTTACAGCCCACTGGCGCGACCTAGACTTTTGTGCCTGCCGGCCATGCGCTCACTATCCCCGAGGGCAGGGCACTAACATGGAAGACTGCTTTTTCAGCCCACACGCCGTTGGAGGCCCTCTCAGTGGGCAGCAGCACCTTTGCATATGGCTGATTCCCAGGACACGCACAGGCGGCGGTGCTCACAGGAGGGCTCCGACTTGCTTGCAGTGAGTTTTAGTTTTAATTTCTATTATATATTCTGGCAGCCTGTTGTGGTTGAGGGTTCAATGCTGCGGCACTTTAGTGCGCTGTTTACAGGCAGGCCCTCACGCGGAATTCTTCCTGCCCTGGCCATTTTTCCACTGCGCCGGGGGTCTCGGGTCATGCAGGAGGACACACTACACCGTCAGTGCATGGGGAGGGGCACCTCTTCCCCCTCCAGACTTCCCAGTTTAATGCTTCAGCGGTGCTGGCCGCACACAGTCACTCTGTGCAACCTCCGCCCCTAGCAGCAGGTCCTCTAACCTTACGGGCTGCGCAGGGGATTGGGGCTGCCGCCTCAAACTTTTCTGTGCGCCCGGCACGCCTCAGCACTGCGGCGGGATGTGGAGGCCGAAGGCTGCCCCCAATGCACATACTGCCGGAGGCCCTTTTCTTCATCCCTCCCTCCCCCCCGCAGCAGCTTCACTCAGTTCTACGCTGTGCGGGATGGGCTGGAGCTGGCGCTGGCGCTGGAGACTGCTGGCTCTCTTCCGGGCAGTTTCTCTTCCTCACGGGAGAAGGGGAGTGGGCAGCTACTCCACTCTCCCTCCTCATCGCGGTAGGCTCACCTTCTTCCTCAGATGTGGGGTGGGCTCCCGCAGGCTTCCAGCTGTTCGGGGTCACTCTTGTAGGCCGGTGGCAGAGGCATGCCACTGCTCCCTTTTCTCGCCCTGCAGCGGTTCACCTGCTGCAGCCTACTGGTCGGGCATCAGTCGGCCTCACGGAGGTCTGCGGCTGTGGCCATCGTAACAGCAGTCCAGCCTTGCACGCCTCTTCGACTGCCATCGCGGGGCTTACTTTGTGCCAGATGGCTCCGCAGCAGACTCTTTGATGTGGGTTGGGCTCCCGCTTGGCTCTTTCACCCCCAGGTTTCTTCACACGCCCCGCCGGCTATCTGGCACGTCCTCTCTGGGGGTTCTTGCGAAGCAGGCACGTCAGGTGCGAGGTAGACTCCCAAACACCTCCTTCTGACCGGGGGCTCTTCCCACGCCCTGCGTTCTATGGGGCGCGTCTGGCGCAGGGGGTGCCCTCGACACGAGCAGCACTCTCCCTCTTTTTCCAATCTCCTAGGCAGCTGCACGCATGGGCACAGCCCCTTCATCGCCAATGTAAAGTTGGCGGGCCCTAGGCCCGCATATTAGAATAAATTACCACACTGATACAGTTAGGTATGGTGTAGAACTGGCCCAGGGTACGTGCGCCCGGCCCCTTTTATTTGCAGTATCACCTGACCGGTGACGCCTGTGGTGGGTGTGTGTAAAGTGTGGGGTAAAACAGGCAGAACACTAGAACGTGTCCAGCCAGACACTACAGGTGGGTGGGTCAACTTCGATCGGTCACGAGTATGGCTTCCTTGACCTGGACCCTTTCTTTTCCCTTTTTGCCCTCTCCAAGACCCCTAGCTGATTAGTGGGTTCGAACTCCGCCGGCCAATCCCCTGCCCCCCTCCTTCTTGGTGCCTGGCTGTATGGCCAGGGACTTCCGGAGGACCCCCACCCTTCCGTTAACCAACATAACATTATTAACAGGACGTGAGAGGGCTTTCTTTGGAAGGCGGGGGATCTTTTGACCCCCCCGGCCGTATTTATTAAAATATACAAAATAAATCAAAAATTGAAATAAACAATATTTACACAATTACGCAGAAAATGTTAAAATTGATATATACAGGTATTCAGGTGGCTAACCCTAACATATTTCTAGTACAAGGTATTTCCTATCCAAAACTAATATATCAATGCATATTACAGTAGTTAATTTTCTGCGCACTATTTGGGCCCGCGGCAAGGTCCATAACTGGTGTCAGATCCTTATCACTAAACCACGCCCTCCTGAAGGAGTGCGCATGCGCAGGAGGGCCGTTTACCGTGGGGGCACATCCCCTCCCCGGTTACCCCAGAATGCCCTATTTACCCACGCCCTCCTGTCGGAGTGCGCGTGCGCAGGAGGGCCCGTTTACCGTGGGGGCACATCCCCTCCCCGGTTACCCCCGAACGCCCGATTTAACCACGCCCTCCTGTCCGAGTGTGCGCGTGCTCAGGGAGGCCCGTTTACCGTGGGGGCACATCCCCTCTCCGGTTACCCCCGTACGCCGTATTAAACCACGCCCTTCTGTCGAAGTGTGCGTGCGCAGAGGGCCCGCTTACCGTGAGGGTACTTTTGTCACCTGGTTACCCCGTACGCTCCATTAACTCCATTAAAGGGGGCCCTTGCATCTCTGCGCCGTTTACTGGTGTCATTGTGCACGTGCGGGGTGGCCAAAGAGCCTAGAGAAAGCGTGACTGTCTCCCCCGCACCCATGTACCCAACAGGCTGTACCTGCCCCTGGAGTTCTACGAGAGACCACTTGTCTCTCCCTTTGGGCGACCCCATTCGAGAATGGCGCCGCCCCCCTAAGTACCTTAAATTAACTGCTAACCAATCATGACTTTACCGCCACAGGCCAACGTAGTTGACCGACTATCTGGCCCCCCTGCTCTCCTACACTGAAAGATCATATCCTAACCTTCACTTCTCACACCTAGCCACCATATGTTTAGTCCAACTTTCGGGCCCTACCAACTCCTTGCAAGATCCTATCTTGTCCCTATACTTCCTTACATAGGCAAGAAAGAATTCTCTGCAATGGTTTCAACCCCAGACGTGTACCAACGGACGCCATCTTTCAAGAAGCAGGACTCCCCCCAGATGCCTCCCCGGGCTACAGTCTACGGTTAGCAAACCTCACTACTGTTGTTACTAGGTATTTGCTTTCATGGGCACAATGTGGCCTCACAGACTCGCTTCCCTACTTCCGGAGATCTGAAATGCCCGCGCCAAGGTGTACCCCGAGTATGGACATGTCGACTCCCGTTTCTACCCAGGCGTCCAGGTGTACCTGCTCATTCAAGCTCCCGACGCTGCCACCCACTGTCAGTGCGTCTGAAAAAGCTACCCGTGATCGTATGTCTAGCCCCTTACTATGGGAATCCCGAAATGCGCTGTGCCTACTAAAATGGCAACTGGGAGCTTGGGCCACCGTAAAGGCAGAGCCTAGCCTCCCAACAAGGGCTGCTGAAGTGTTGCATAGGCCTACAGGGGTGTGGAATTTTATAAAATATCTTCTTGTCCAAAGGACAAAATGTTTAAGAAATCTTCTTGTCCTGTAAAAAAATCAACTTGTCCCATTTGGTACCAAACAATGAAGTTTCAATGTATGACCGCATTCTCATGTAAGAGCTTGAATAGCAGCCTTTCTGATTATGCCAGGGCTCATTTTACTATATTATTAGAGACAACGATCCCTAACATGGGAAATATAAGAACATATCCACAAAACTGCAATCCGCGTTTGGTGTTCTATTGTCCCAATGGAACTTTTTTCATGTATTTACTTCCATACTAATATAATAAAGAGAGAGAACCCAAACCTATGAGGCGGGTAATCTCAGGAACCACAGTGCCAATCAAAACACCCAATACAGCATTGGAAATGTCAGGGTAGGCAGATGGACATAGGGTATATACCAGCAAAACATATACTTTAGAAGGGCAAAGTACGTTGTTTGACAAAGTAGTCCCTTGGAAGTAGCCCCCTCATTTTTTTTTAAAGTAGTTTTACGTTGATTTGCCTTTATTTCGTTTTTAAAATATTGACATGCACCAAAGCTGATGTATTAAATGATTCCTTAGTGCAATGGTAGTTAATGTTTTCAAACTCTACATTGTAGCTTTCTGCACATTACAACCATTTTTAAGTTGCAAATATTTTGCTCTCTTCATCCCTTTTTCAAGGAGCACATTGTTTGGGGTACATTGTCCGTTTTCAAAATAAAATCTCCAATATTGCTTCCATTCTTCTTTATACACTTGCACATTATAAAGGAGTCTTCTGGAAGCTATACACATAGCCACAACTTGTAAATGTTGCAGACAATGCACACTTGCTTTTATTGGATCCCCTGTCAGTAATGCAAGCTGAGATTCCTGCTGACTGTGTTTGAATATATCTGACTTGAATTCTCTGCTCGACCTAACTTTAATGCAATTGACCCATGAACATGTTACACAACTTTGTTTTAAACATTAGCATCCCGACAAGCCGAATAAACTGTGGGCGACCATACATCTAGCAAGCAAATGCAAATTTGTCACTATATTATTTCCCTGAGAAACTACCAATTTGTTTCAGAGTCGATGGGGGGATTTGAGGAAGCCAGCAAGAAAAATGCATCCGTTAGAAAACCCCGAAGACAGGCTATTGAAAAAAATTAAGGTACTATGGTTACAGCAGGCACGGACTTGTCATTGAAGATGTTAAGAAGAAAGGTCATGCCTTCCACAGCAATTTACTTAGTTGCCTCTCCAAGTCATACCATGCAGACTTCATGCAAAGTAAAGCTCAAACTCCACACAGCTAATGTTCTGCATAGCTCCTGCACAACCCACGGGCATGACACACCTCATCTCTAGAACAACTTGTATCCTCTGTAGTGCAGCTCATACACTTTACACCTTCTATTTAACAATTCCCTCATGCACTATCCCTTACCCTTACATGAATGATGCACAGCACTGTTCATACCTATTTTACAGCTCATGTCCTGCACAGGTCACTGTAAAGATAATATGCAGTGTAGCTCAGGTACCATGTGGATCACATGTAAGACATAGTTGAGCCTTGCATTACCATTGTTCCTAGCATCTTCAGTATAGTGCACAAATCAAGGTATGAACAGCCCATGCTTGCACAGCTTATTCCATTTTGACAGGTAGTATCCTCTACGTGCTGAGGGATGCGAAGATGGGGTTCTTATTAAAAAAAGGAGATTATGGTGTGTGATTTAGTCATACTCTGATACTAAGTAAAAGGAACAGCCCTTTGATGGTTTTATTCAAGGGAGTAGCCAGAAAGTTAAAATACCCCCCACTTTGACCAATGCTCTGACAGCACCAAGTAAGTGATGTAAGTGAGCTCATACCTCCTTAAAACTCCTTTGTCACTTCCATCCAAGCATCTGTCTGCTCATGTCCACCATTTCACCTTTACATTCAGTCATTCATTCTATCATTCATTCATTCTTTCTTCCCATTCAATCCATCAGCCATTCCATACATCTACCCATCTGTTCACCCATCCACTATCTATGCACGCACCCAGCCACTATCTATGCACGCATCCATCCACCCATGCATCCATCATTTGACTTACCCTTCAAACAATAACGCCTTTCAACCATCAATTATTCCTTTTGCCATTCATTTATTCATCCATCCTCTCAGATTTTAATTTACTTTGCCATACATCCATCCTCTCAGATTTTCATTTACTTTGCTATACACCCATCCTTTCAGATTTTATATTACTAGAAATCCTTTTATCCATTCCAACTTTTATTTACTCTGCCATCATTTTATCCACTGATCGATCCATCCATCCATCCACCCAACCATCCATTCATCCTTTTATCCACTCGTCCATCCATCCTTTCATCCACCCATACATTCACCCACTCATCTATCCTTTGCCCCTCTTCCATCCATCTCTCCCTTTTCTAGCAACCCATCTTCTATTTTCTTTTAGTTAATCATCTCTTATCTGCCAAGTTGTAGATGAGAGGCCCATAAAAAACTCACCTCTGTTGTAGCTGCTATAGGGAGGGGTTCACTATGCCCCAGGTTTTATTGGTGGGGGGCCCTTAATCAGTAGATTTAGCTTTAGAACCGCACGAGCTTTCAATTCACTAAAACATTAAAAAGTGTTGTCAAAATCCTATAAAATAATGCACCCTTGGTCACAAACACACGCACAAATAGGGTTAGAGTGGTATTTTATCACAGTTCAGTCCACTAGGTAAGAGAGGCAGCAACAGCGTGTTAAAAATATAAATATAAATGCTTAAGTTGCATTTGTAAAGATGAATTTTCCATAAACTTAATGTTAGAATATTGTGCAAGGCCCTACATCAAAAAGTGGATTTTGACAACACTTTTTTGATGTGGGGCTGGGCACAATATTTTGTTGCCCGTCATAGTTTACAGAAAATTCAACTTTACAAATGCAAATTTTCATTTATATGTTACTACGCTTTTGCGGCCTCTTACCTTGTGGGCTGAGAATGATCTGATAATAGCTCCGATCACAGTAATAGCCACAGTGTTGGGGAGCAGCCGTGATCTCGGCAGCTGGTGGTGAAAGGCCGTGTGCTTTACACCAAAGGCACAAGGGCAATGACCTCTGAATGATGGGGCCACGAGGCAGGTTTTGGGGAGTGCAGAGACTTGGAAACACAGGATTATTGTGAGATGAAGTACTTGTGCATTCTGCTTACAAGCAACGGTGACTGGCCTAAATGCTTTCAGCGTGCAGTTGTGAGTTTCATACTGCACTCTGAATGAAACCGTGTAAGCAGAGAGGTTTTTTTTTCCTTTTCCAAAGGCATATGGCAGGCCTGCCCCGCAACGTTCAAAGAGATGTCCGTGCGTGCCTTGCGCTGTAAGCAGAAAGGAGGGAAGCACTTCTGGGTATTGTCAGTGAATCAAAGGATTATTAAATCGTAGAAAGTTACGCCAATAAACGCAGCACGCATTTGGAAGCAGGTTAGAAGGATTTTGCAAGTTCTTTTCTGGGAAAGGTTTCTGCTGCAGGAAGTGGAGCCTACTTGTCCGACGGACAATAAAAACATAATTACTTGTTGTCCCTGTCAGCAAACAATATGTCCTGGGCGTCGGGCGATATGAATTCCCCACCCCTGGGCCTATTACTCCTGAGTTTGGCCTGGCTGGCAAGGCACCCCCCTGTGCATTGCCACATCACTTAATGTTGTCCCTACCAATTGTTACCCTACGAATATACTGTGACGATCACGGTGGCCCTGCGAGCACAGGCGCCGTTACTGTAGAATTTTTTTTTCCTGATAAGGAACATACTGGCATCTTATGTGAAGCAACATCCCGCTACATTACTGTGGCCAGCTAAATCTAGGGTTAGCACACCAATAGATAATCAACCCAGTTTTGGCACCTCATGAGTCCTTGATCGATCGCCCATTACACTTGACGTCGTTGCTTACCATCCCTGTATCCGACGTATGCGTCCCTTTGGCTGTCCACCTGTTGCAGTTGTTGCGGTGTGGAGCACTTCCCAGATATCCGCCATGGACCAGGCCACACAAAAAAGGAAAAGACAAACACAAACGATTAGTGTTTCTGGCTTCCTGACGAAAGCTGCCGCACACATGCCCGTATTACATTGCCGTCACATGTCACCTTGCTAGGATTAGCACCAGACGCAGTCCCATAAAGCTTGCAACTTCAAGTGTTTAACCTAGCATCAGTCTGTGTCACATGCAAAGTATTTGAATTAATGTTACAGATAGGGTGCCCGGTGGTGTGACCCTTATTGAAATAATAGACCTGTGGTCCAGAGTATATACAATAGCGCCTTCATGACTCCTCAAGGACGATACACAGTGTGAAGTGCAGTGACAGTGCATTCATTGTTACAGTGCAGCATCTTTAAGCATAGGATTAGCACAGTGCTATCCGTGCCGGGCTGAAAAATGGCCCAAGAGCTTTTTACCGCTCCCAGCACCCCATTACCACTTTGGCTTCCGGTAAATACCATCCAAGCCAACATGACATGATCGGAAGCAACCCCTGACATGTGTTTCACCCTCCTCAGAGAGGTATTGCTCTGTCCCTACCTAAGTGTACACCCAGTTTAAGTGTAGACGACCCCGTTAATACAGTACTGCATAAATATGCCGCCAAACCAAGCAGAGGACTCTGGGTAGTTCTCAAGTTTAAGTGGAAAGCAGCTCCCATATAGAGCACTCTCCGCATCAGTAGCACACTGTGTTTTGAACTCCCCCCTAATAGAAGATGAGAGAAGAGTCTCTTACACCTACTGCTTTCCCGAATTGCATGCATTACTAGGCTCACCTTGGTGTGATTTGCCTTCAAAATGAAATATTCGAGCCCCTTCTTTGGTTTTCTGCTGCGCAACCATTAATTACTACTGTAAATTGTCTGTGGGGAAATCTGCATGTGTTTACATTCCGCCTCGGACATGAGGCGGCTCACTAGCTGTCTGAAATCTGTCATCCTGTAATACTATATGAATCTCTGGTACAACAGATTAGTGACTTACCATATTTGATTGGAAACACTGCCGCACGGTAAACGCCGTGAAGCACATTAACAAATTTTAGGGGCAAGAGTTTTAATAGGCAAAGTGACTTCCACAGCACGCCTACTCTGAGGCTCGAACCTAGGACCTCCGGCCCTAAGGCGCCCGCCCTACTAGGTGCGCCACACCCCGTCTCCACAACAGCCCAGTCGCGAAGACCTCAAAAGGTGCTTCTTCGTCTCTGTGCTACGCCTGCTTCTGCGGTCACTTGGGGCATGTGAAATAATTTCTTACGTCTGGCAGAACTATGTTTCTTAAGTATTGCCTGCAATTGCAGTTAATAACATAAATATTGCCTAGGGCTACACGTATCGCCCTCATTTTCAGAATCATAAAAAAAACAGTGCTGTGGCGATGCCGGGGATTGAACCCAGGACCCTATACATGCACATCATGAGCTCTACCATTTCCCGACAATGAAGTCTTGTGCACGAGTTGCCATTCTGAGTACCATTGTTGATCGCTCCTATATCAGAGCAGTCTCCCCCTCATTGTGCCTCTTTTGTAACTGCACGGGCCCACTCTAGAAATATGCTAATGAGGCCGTACATATTTATTTGTCCAGTTTAACATTGTAGGAATTAGACCGAAAGGTACCGCAGCGCTGTACATGACCACCAGTTGCATTATACAGGGGCATATTCATTTGTACGATCATGAAGCTTGTTCGACCCCCTGCCAAATTCGAACCTTGTACCCCAGCCTCATCTATGCATCTTGCAGGTGAGGTCGGCCGCCCGCAACATACGCCCGCTGCAATCTATGTTACACAGGCTAACAGGACTTTCCTTCTGTTTTTTAACAAAGGGGGCTGATATGTGCAGCCTATCCCAACCCTGCGGTGGGGGCAGCAATACTTAACTCAGAGCAGCATCAGGTGTAGCCGGAGGAACCGCTTCCCATAGGGTCACACAGGTACCCACACTGTAAAACTGGCGGCCGGTGGACGAAACTCCGCTCCGATGTTCTCCTCTGCCCCACACAGGAAAACGCGCTCAACGACATCCAGTCTGCCAGACAATTCCAAATAGCGCTCTGTCGTGCCCCGTGAGAGCCCTCCTGCCACGCCGATCTCCGTGTGAGGTCCCCTCTGCTACCTGAAAGAACAAGCATTTACAATGCAATGGTTTCGCCTTTGGAAAAGTTAGAGCTATTGGCATTGTAAATGACAACATTTGTATTTATGTGTTGGTTTTGAAAACAGATAAATAAATGGCATTGCCATTTACATTGCCAATAGCTTAATCTCTCGAAAATGTGAGACCTATTGTACCCTACGGACGAGCTCCGCAGACAGCAATTACTACCACACACACACACCCAGAGCCACACACACACACCCAGAGCGAGCCACTCGCACCCAGAGCCAGCCACACACACCCAGAGCCAGCCACACACACCCAGAGCCAGCCACACACACCCAGACCCAGCCACACACACCCACAGCCCCACACACCCAGAGCCCCACACACACACACACCTAGAGCCCAACACACACACACACAGAGCCCCACACACACACACCCAGTGCAGTCACATACACACACCCACTGGAGCAGTCACACACATACACACTGAAGCAGTCACACACACACACTCTGGAGCAGTCACATACACACACACACACACTGGAGCAGTCACATACACACACACACACACACTCTGGAGCAGTCACATACACACACACTCTGGAGCGGTCACATACACACACACACCCTGGAGCAGTCACATACACACACACCCTGGAGCAGTCACACACACACACACACACTCTGGAGCAGTCACATGGACACACACACTGGAGCAGTTACACACGCACACACTCTGGAGCAGTCACATACACACACATTGGAGCAGTCACACACGCACTCACTCTGGAGCAGTTACATACACACACACACATACACACACTGGAGCAGTCACACACGCACACACTCTGGAGCAGTCACATACACACACACTCTGGAGCAGTCACATACACACACACTGGAGCAGTCACACATGCACACACTCTGGTGCAGTCACATACATACACATACACACACTGGAGCAGTCACACACGCACACACTCTGGAGCAGTCACATACACACACATACACACACTGGAGCAGTCACACACACACACACACACACAAGCAGTCACACACACACACACACACTCTGGAGCAGTCACACACACACACACACACTGGAGCAGTCACATACACACACACACACACACACACTGGAGCAGTCATACACACACACACTGGAGCAGTCACATACACACACACACTGGAGCAGTCACACACACACTCTGGAGCAGTCACACACACACACACTGGAGCAGTCACATACACTCACACATTGGGGCAGTCACACACACACTCTGGAGCAGTCACACACACACACACACACTTGAGCAGTCACACACAAACACACACACACTCTGGAGCAGTCACATACACACACACACACACACTGGAGCAGTCACACACACACACTCTGGAGCAGTCACATACACACACACTGGAGCAGTCATACACACACACACTGGAGCAGTCACATACACACACACACTTGAGCAGTCACACACAAACACACACACACACTCTGGAGCAGTCACATACACACATACACACTGGAGCAGTCACACACACACACTCTGGAGCAGTCACACTACTGGAAGTTGACAGACTGTGTGGTGCAATGCTTGTGTCTGCCTCCATTTACAGACACGCTTGGGCAGACTAGTAGACAGTCTCCCAACCACCCATGATGGAACACAGGTCTACCACACTGCCACTGAGGGTGAACCCTCAAGGCATCACCACCACCTTACTCGAGGTATAGCACTGGGCAAACCTCCTCCACCCAAAAATATAGGCAGCTGCTGCAGGTGGGACTGCCATTGGAACATACCACATGGAGTATCCTGTGTCTTTAAAAGACAAACATGCTATGTATGCCGAACAGTGCTGCTGCTCCCTGTGTCAGTCAGCGACTCCACCTAAGCCCAGAAACGTGAGTAACACTTAAACCCTACAGATTTAAGTGGTAGTATACCACTTGTTAGGGATTATTCATGCTTACCCAATTTACATTCTCTTCCTATGGCTTTTTAAGGGCTTCCGCAATTGACTAATCCGATTTCAAATGTCTTCTAAGAGGAGTCTTGCGCGTGCAGCTCTGAGAGGTAAACAGCTGGTCCATCCTACGTGGATAAGCTGATCCAACAGTGACAGATACATCTTTTAGCCAATCCGATCTGTCACAGTCACGTACCACCCCGCCTCATTGCCATTGGCCCTCGTTGGGTGCGTGTTGCTTAGGGCTGTGACTGATTCAGGCTTATATCCTCTGTCTTTATAGTAGTCTTCCGTGCATTGATACTCTCTCGTCAACATGAAAATTGATAAAGCACTGACGTACTAACTGTGCCTAGGGAGGTGTTGCTCGATACACTTAAGATGTCTCAGTTACTATGGTGTGACCTTACTGCATTGAGCTGAGCCAAAGCTATCAGTGACACTCTTACCCGATTGTCATCTAGATTAGGTTTTCACTTCCAAAGTTTGGCAGATTCAACGGTCTATTGTATACCATCCATTTCTGCTCGATTTCCAGCTTCTTCAAATTAACCATGACAGTAAGGTGGCACTGGACAGATCCAAGGCGACTCCTCACAGCCTCTTCACCGAGCAGTATTGAACTCCCCTTAAATGAGTCCTCGTCAGCCAAAGAAACACTGTGCTGGAGAGCTCATTCTTAAATAGATTAGAAGAAAAGAAGCACAGTAATATCTGTGTGTACACGGATTATGTTATAGCTGCTCAGTGTTCACCCCTTCCTAATCCTACTGGTCTGTTTAGTTACGAAGCTCCACGAAACATTAGTGTCCATTTCCTGAAAGCATCAACTGTGCCAGTAGCGCTTCCACTACAGAAATTGTTCTAATAAGGAAAACCTTTTTTTCGCCATGGAAAAGAATTATATCAACTTTTATTACATCAGAACAGTCCTTAGAAGTGCAGGTTTCGAAAGCGATATTCCGGTTATTAACTGACAACACTTCCTTACAGGTTGCACGTTGTATTATATTGTTCAGTTAAGTTTCTTAAAACCCGCTCACATATGTTATTTCCCAAGGTGTCACTAGGGTAGAACACCACAGTTATTGTCTCTGATCTGTGTCCCAAGATGGTACTGTCTGGGATCGTGTTGTCAAGCCGAGTTCATGTGATAGCATTTCCAGTGAATTAATCATTATTCTAATCCGTGGTATTACAGACTTGCAAATCCTTCCTCTTTGATCATCCACCGGGCACGCCAGCCCCAAGCCCGCAGTGACCCATTCGTCATCGCCGCAAATCTAAACCATTCAGATATGTACCGAACTGCCACGCCTCCACCGCGGTACGACCTGCCTCCTCAGACCCACACTCAGTCTTGCAGTAGCGTTACCTACTGGAACTTTACTTGCCCGGTCGCCTTCGACGCAAACTCACTTCAGCAACTCAGCAGCTATATCCAGCTTCCAGCATGGCAGCTCGGCAGTGTTTCTTTACCATTGAGGATTACAGGAACTCTACAGCCAATAAGCATTGCCGAGGTCTGCACTGCGCATTAGGATTGGTTGAGTTTTTACCAACAGTCCAATCCTGGGGTAGTTTACGTATCAGCACTCCCGTCCAACCTCAGATGACTTCCAGGATAAATTCTGTCCTGAGATTGGCTTTCATACGACCCGAAAGTACTGGAATTGGGGGCAAATGCCGTCCATTAAAAGATCAATAACGGGGATCAGACATTAGGCTGAGTTTATTGGCGGTTTGTGTAAGTATTGACCAAGTGGTCAACTTAAGCGTATTGAATATTTGTATTCATATAATTTGAAGTCCTTGATTTTTCCCGCAATGGATGAAATAAGGCCTTTATCATGAGGTAAAGACGAGTGGCTCTCCTCACAGAGTACAGCGGGAGGGGGGCGGGTGAACGGTCTCACGGACAGCGCGAGGGGGGACGGGCAGGCAAACGGAAAGCGGGAGGGGGCGGGTGAACGGTGTCACGGACAGCGGGAGGGGGGCGGGTTAACGGGCACACGGACAGCAGGAGGGGGCGGGCGGGCACACGGACAGAGGGAGGGGGGTGGGCGTACACACGTACAGCGGGAGGGGGGTCAGGAAACAGCCAGCGGGACAGAGAGCAAGACGAACAATGAACACAAACATCGGGGGGGAAAAAAAAAAGTACACGCCCACAGTGGCCACGTCTTCATGACGTTGCGGAGAGGAAAAGAATCGGCGGAACGCCCACCAATCGCCTCGGGAAATGACGGACAGTTCTCTCTTCCAATGGCTAGCCTCCATTAATGGAGCTAGCCAATGGAAGAGAGAGGCGGCACGAAGGCCACACTGTTGTAACATTAGATTTTGCCTGTGCCAAAAAGCTGCACAGTGCGCAGCTTTCGACGAGGCGAAACCTAAAAACCAGACAATTAATTACAGCCTCCTAGAGGCTGGAAGGGGCAGACCGTGGTGCGCAGGAGTGAAAGAGGCCGACTCCCGCGCTGCACGGCCTTTTAACCCCTCGGATGCCAAGCTGAATCTAACCGGCCTGGCTTTTGTTCCCTTTGAGGCCCGGAAGTGACTCAATCACTTCTGGGTCATCAATGGAACCCGGGGGCGAGTGGGGGCAGGTGCGCCCCGCCATAAGTGCGGCGGGCCGATGTCGGCCCCGCCTTTCCATTTTCACTGGCATTTCTTTAGCCTCGTGAGGCCCCGCATCTGGAAACGTTCCTGTCTGGCCGTTTGAGTGTTAGGCTTTGCCTTACCGGCCTGCACCATAATCTGAGCAGGTCAGTGTCCGCTATCATTTGCCTCTAATAACACTCCACTTTCAAAAACACTTGAGGAGACATTTGGCCCTATCCACACTCCTCCCTCCTCAGCTGCCAGTCTCCTCTTTCATCATAAATTCTGCTTTGAACGAGAAATACATGCTCCGCGACAAATAAGTGAGCAGGTTGGAATGATACCTAGCTTTTCTGGTGTTGAAAAATTGTCGCCTTCATAGCATCGAGATGAGGTTTTGTAGGAGGGGAAATCAATGTTCTATTTTTTCTATTTAAATCAATTTTTGTTTCTGGGCGCACCGATTCTTTGAAGTAAGCAGTTTCCGAGCACTCTGCAACCAACTACACAATATAATGAAGGTTGACTTCACCGAAATGTATTCCAGTCCTCTAAAAATAAAATGCACCTTTGTGCACAAAAATTCTATTTCTTGCCATAAAACTTTTTGCGAGCCCCAGTGTGCATCCTATATGTTCAGGAGTGATATGTAGCTGGCGTCAAAGGGCACTGCAGCCTCCAACTTCCTCAAGGAGAATGCATATCCTTGTGCAACGTTACTCGTGCTCATGTAAAGCGCTCCAATACCTTCGGGTTGAGTTTGCGCCAAATAAAACTTAAAAAAAATTAATAAATAGATAGTGACACAAAAGGACCTCGTCTTTCTATCTAGTACATATAGTGGCAACAAACAAATAGAGACAGTAACTCATTTCTTTTTCAGGCTCAAGGAGCACAGGCTTGTGTCTGTCTTTTCCAACATATAGCAATTAATTCAATTATTTTGTGCAAGTTAAATCTAGTGCAAGGATTTTCGGAGCCCCAGATTTATAAATTACAGTCTGCAATTTGGACATTCCCACCCTTTGAATATATAGTCAATATTGGGACAGTTTGTTGTAATCTGGCGCCCTCTTGCGATCATGCTGGCGCCGTGAGACCGTTGTCTATAGTGGGCTCAATATAGTGCAGCCTTTTTCCAAGCCCATTACGTTTGCTTTCAGAATGCACTCAAACATATTTCAAAGTTCACTTACTGCTTTTGTCATCGGTTTCAGTGGCTTGTATCTGCAGGAACTCTAGCAGAACTGCAAGAAATATATAAAGGGGTGTGTCTAGGCGTGATAATGTAAAGTCCTATGTGTACTGTTTGTGTTTTCTTTTAAACACAATCATTTGGAAGTAGTTCATCAGTTTAATATTTTGTTTACTGTACTTTTAGGCTTAGAGACCCACCAAAATTGTACTGCAGAAGAAAACACCAAGTGCCAGTGCATTGAAGGCTATTTTTGTAATGCTATTTCTCGCTGCACACACTGCGAGCCATGTGACAAGTGAGTATAATTTAAAATGGGATTGTATTTTTTAACTTAAATTATCATATAATTTTTCTGTCGCTTGAGGGTGCTGTACCCCGTTATGTTCTGTGCCTTTTTAAGTTAGGGACTGATTATGAGTTGGACAGTAATAGACCGTCCACCGATTTCTGGAAGAATCGCTGCAGTGTATTTGCATCCAGACTAAATGACTCCTTCCGAAATGGAGGGTTTTCCATCACCCCTGAACTTTGATTCCTATCTTTAATCTGGTTGCCTGAGTTTGTAGCTGTAGTGAGGTTTTCGGAAGGTTTGCGCACATTATGTTCCATATTCCAGACAAAGGCCTTGGCAAAGTAAGCGTGAGTTACATTTAGTGATTACTTTCTGGGAGTATTACAGTGCTCTGGATCATGGATGGCATGAATTTGGCAGCCCAGACCACTGTTTATTTGGAACGGCCCAGAATTTTCTGATTTTGTGTCAGAACGTAGCTCTCTACTAGTGCCGTGTCTATGCATGCATAGTACAGGGACTTTTGTTTTGACAGTGAAAGAGAAAAGGTTCACAGCTCTTCATCGTGCTGAATATTGATCATTACATTGTTGTGCAACCGTGAACTCCAGCTTTACCATGCTATTCCCATATATGTAACAAATGTCTTTTCTTACAACTGTATCCTACCTACCCTATAATGTGAAGTGTTCTGATACCCTCTAGGGTCATGTTTGCGCTATACAAACTTTACAAATAAAATATGCTTGAACCCAAGTGCCTCTTCTTATAAGGGAACAATAGTTCTGAATTTCACTTTGTTTTCATCACTTAAATAGAAGCCACACGTCCCCACTGTGATGTCATGTGTGCTGTACTCAAGATACTCAATGAGGAAGCCGTGGGTGAACAATATTAGTGGCCTAACATGATAAGTCTGTCCTGATTTAGAAACCATGTGAGCTTTTAGAGTGGCATAATCCTACCTACCGAGCAAGGCCCAGGTGAACTCCAGGCTTTATTAGAACACCTTTTGAGAACATTGGCTAAATATTTTGAACTTCGGACATTAATGTTTGGACTTCGAAGACTTAAATGTAATCTTTCGAATTATAACACAGTATCAGATGGTAGAAATATTCAATACATGTAAGACACCGTAATCCAGTTGTTACGAAATTCTTTCCATATCTTCTGTAGGTGATTGATATATGAATTTTTAGATTAACTTGTTTGAAAGCATCAACCTTTTGCAAAAATAATACGAATAAAATTCTACACATTTCTGAAAAGTACCCACCAAAACCAGTAGATTGGAATTTGGACAAGTTTGGTGTTCCCTGCATCTCATCTGCAAATTTGAATTAATTGAATTTTGACACAAAAGGTGGCCTGGGTATAATCATTGGTTCTCATTGCGAACTCTTCAAATTTTCTGAGCAAGACTTATGTGATTTTGGCTTTGTGCATTGCTGCTTTAGCTCGGTTCATCCGGGGCTGCATTACATAAAGCTGCTCTTTCACTGTTTGCTCCACAGCACACCTTAAAACAGGTGCACCTGGGAAATCGTGCTGCCCTAGGCTCAGCGAATACAGTGAAATACAGAGTGGCTGCTTTAAAGCGCTCCTTGTTTCACAGTGTCGGTGGCTGCACATTCAAAAGAGGAGGGAGATCCCTTTGCATGTGGGTGTGGTGAGTGATGGCACCCACCTGCAGTGTTCAGTCCATAGGACCCACTTTCTCCTCTCCAGAGGGCTACCTCTAGAAGGCACAATGAAAGTTTGCCACTTTTTTGTGGCGCACTTTTAGTGCGCCTCCTAAAGGCACGGTTGCCTCTGCCCCCACATTGGTAATATGGCATTCCCTCATTTGCACGAGGGGCATACCCCCACGCAAATGAGAGAATGCCCTCCAAAGATAGCACTTGCACTACATTTGCACCAGCACTTGCAGTATTACAGAAGTGGATGCACAAGTGTCTGCGTCCCCTTCTGTAATACCATTGTGCCCCGGGGGTGAACAAAGCCAGAGCCCACACCTGTGCGACCTAGGGGCACAATGTGTAATATGGCCCCAGATGCATTCTAATTTTGCCTTTGTTTATATTATTAAGCATAGTTTTATTGATCCATTCCCGTTAAGCTTAAAGTCACCCACAGCACATTACAACTGGCTCAAATCAATTATCTACCTTAGTAAAGGTTTGTAAATCTAGTATAGTTTCCAGACTAACAATAAATATCTTTACTGCTCGAGTCATGTGTACTGTAGATACATATGCTCTGCATACTCCTGCTATCTAGTGTTGGGTCTGGATGTTTACAAGTTATTTTTGTCTTCGAAGAAGTCTTTCCAATCATGTGGTAAGGTGACTCCTCCTTTCGGTGATAGAGCGCATGGTCCTCAACTCTATGGTTAGATTGTTTATTTCCACCATCGGATTCGGACGTATATTGCTGTGCTCCGGTTCAGAATCGTTCCTCTGGTCCAGCGTGAAGCACAATCCACTCTACCCTCGATGGTATAGTTTCAAAAGCATTTCCCACTTCTCTGTGTTTCTATTCAGTCAACAAAATCTCCATTTATGATCGGAAAGTTTTTTGGGCGGTCCGGCTCTTCGTCAGTGGACCGGACTCCATTCAAATTCTGCCCCCGGTACCATGCCCACTACCGGCATACCGACTTGCACAAGGTGTGTAACTTGTGCTTGTCTCCAGATCTCAGAGAACAAGACTGCAACGCATGCAATTCGTTTCTATCAAAGAAAACTCTCAATGATCGTTGGGAGATGCAGCGCCAGGATATAGATGACACGCCGGATATCTTCGATGAAGACTCCAAGCAACATGACCCTGAGCCCACAGTGGCTGAGGAAGAACAGGCCTTTGACTTGTCTGACTCTGAATCAGAGTTGGAGATAGACGTTGATGTTGACAATGTGTGGCAGGGACAGGGTGAGGTGAGTACAGAAGACCCTTTTCCCCTTCAACCCATCCCTAAAAAACTTAAGGCTTCGGCACCGCCTCCGCCTTCTGGCCAAGGTGGGCACCGAGACGAGGTTTCTGACGCTCCGCCTCCTGGCTTGGCACCAAAACATACTGTTAAACCTTCCGGTTCGGGACTGAGTTGGCCCAAATCCATTTTGGAACCGAAACCTTCCGGTTCCAAGCACAAAGTCGGTTCGGAGCCGAAACCTTTGACACCGAAAAGCAGCAAACAACCTTCGGAGCCAAAATCTTCTGTGCCGAAAGGTCATTCCATCTCGGCTCCGAAACCTTCAGTGCCGAAAACCAAAGCACTCTCTTCAGCCCCTCTGGAACCAAAAATAAACATTGTTCCGTCCAAACCAGATCCCAAGCAAAATAAACTCTATATTAATCCTGACACAGGACATAATCACGCTAAAACGCCATCCAAGTACAAGCTTCCTGATGATGACTGTCATTATAGAATCCCTTTGAAAAAGAAAAATGTTGGTACTAACCCTTTCTGTTCACTACCATCACCTCCTCCTCCTCCCTCCTCCCCAACTCTACATCCTTTACACATCACACCTCATCACTCTCCATTATCTCACCATGGCCGGGATGATACTGATGAGGGAGCCACACTTACCAGTGGATCCATGGACGAATTATACGATTGACCCCCAGATGGATAATGATCCTGATCTTTACCCTGCCAAGCCATCTCCACCTGATGACAATTTCTCTCATTGCCTGGGCTGCACAATACCATGGGGTGGAGCACCACAAAGAATCCTTAGAGGAGGATTTTTTATTTGAGACTTAAGGATCCACACACAGGTCGAGGGAGACACTCCCTATGCTAAAAAGGTATGATGAGCACGCAGACAAAACTTTTAAACACCCTATACATGCACGAATCCTCACTACTGGAGTAGACAAGAAATATAAACCTTCCCCAGTAGATCCAGTATTTATTAAAGGCCAGTAACACTTGATACTTTGGTAGTATCTATTGTTCGCAAGCAAGCTAATTCTCAATCTTCGGGGGATGCTCCTCCCCCAGATAAATAATCAAAACTCTTTGATGCTTCTGGCAAAGGTAAAGCTGCGCAAGCGGCAAATCACTTGCGCATAGTTAATGCGCAGCGCCTTCTAGCCAGATACGGTAGGGCGCAGTGGGAGGAAAGGAGCAATTACTATAATATCTCCCAGAGGAGCATAAAGCCAAAGCTCAAGACTTAGGGCCATATGTATCAAGATACCCATATGCGATTCTCAAATAGCGATTTTTAAGAAATCGCTATTTGAGAATCGCAAATGGGTATATATATGTACAAAATCGAAATTTGTTTGCGATTCCTTCGAATGCCTTAATTGCGATTAGAAAATTGTGAATCGCAATTAAGGAATACTTTCCCATTTATTTCTATGGTCCAGGAGGCCCAAAAGAATGAATGGGAAGTTATTCTCAATTTGCGATTCGCAATTTGCTAATCTCAGATTGAACCAAGGGTGCAGGGGTGTTAAAGAACACCCTGTTGCACCGCTGAAATATGCATGGGTGCACATGTGGTGCACATACATGCCCTAAGGGCATGTATGTGCTTTACATGACACTTTGAAAAATGCAAAAATTTGCATTTTTCAAGGAATTCGCAACTTACCACCAACTAGACGTTGGTGGTAATTTGCGATTCCTTAAGGGCATTTTGCTAATTTGTTTTGCTACATACATTGCATTTAAGGAATCTCAAAATTGGCGATACCTTAAATGCAATTGCAAAATAAGGAATCACAAATTTTGCGATTCCTTATTTTGCACCAGTTTTGCTTCATACATTCCCTTTAGCAAATTCGCATTCACAAAGGGCGATATTCTGCGAATTTCGGCCTTTGCGATTGCGAATTTGCATGATACATATGGCCCTCAGTCCAGGAAAGGAAATTAATTTCCAACTCTTCCATAAGTGTTGCTCTAGATGCTGCTGACACTGCAGCTAGGGAGTGAAATACTAGCATCTTATTCGGAAGGCATGCCTGGTTACGGATTTCCGGGTTTAAACCTGAAGTCCAACAATTCATTTTAAATACACCTTTTGATAAGTAACATCTTTTCAGCCCCGAAGTTGATCAAGTGCTCGAAAAAGGACACTGAAGTTTATGTTTCAGTACGTTATAGCGCGCACAGCTACTCAATGAGTGACCCGGTGCAAACCAAGTGGGGAGAGGTGGAAATGACTACTAGATAAAAAGAAACGTCTTCAGTCTTTTCCTGAAAAGCTTGGGGTCCTGGCTGCTGCGGAGATCCATGGAAAGCTGATTCCAGGCTGAGGCAGCCCTAAAACCAAGGAAACTCCCTCCAAATTTCTTAAGGCGAAATCGCAGGACATGGACAAGAAGCTGCCAAATCTATAGTAGCACTTCATTCTCCTTCAAACAGAGGTTCCTTTCGGCGCTCCTTTTACCGGGGAGGGTCTAAGTCAACAGCCTCAGATCAAAGCACTTCCTCCTACAAGGGTATAAATGAATCCTCTTCTCCAAGAAGATGTTTCAGAGAAGGTTATAGGGGAAACAGTTCCAAAGTTAGGGGTAAAAACACCACAGCCCATAACTCCCCTTTCCCCTAATAAGCAGTGATTTCCTCACGGTTCCCTCCGATTATTCCACACCTGTCGGAGGAAGACTTCATCACTTTCTCGCCATTTGGGAATCTATAACAACTGAAAAATGAGTGCTTGGAATTATCCAACATGGTTATTGCCTGGAGCTTACCAGCAATCCTCCAAATATTCCACCTCACTTTCACAAATTGTCAACAGACCACCTGATATTGCTGGAACTAGTGGTACAATCCCTGTTACTGAAAGGAGCTACAGAACCAGTTACACTTCAGTACCGAGGGTCAGGGGCCAATTCTCTCTACTTTCTCATTCCCAAAAAGGACGGCTCTAGAAGACCTATTCTAGATCCCAGAGAGTTGAACCAATACATACTCTCAGAACACTTTCACATGGTTACCCTTCAACAGGTACTTCCTCTTTTACTGCAAGGCGATTTGATGTCTACTCTAGCCTTAAAAGACACATACTTTCACATTCCAATTCATCCAGCTCATCGCAAATGCCTCAGATTTGTGATAGCAGGCAAGCATTACCAGTTCAAAGTACTTCCCTTTGGAGTCACCTCTGCTCCCAGAGTATTCACCAAATGTCTGGAAGTAGTAGCCGCTCATCTCAGAAGGCAGTGTATTCATGTCTTTCCCTACTTAGACAAATGGTTTATCAAAACCAGCTCTTACCAAAGCTGTCTGCAACACACTTACTTCATCAATTGGGCTTCACCATCAATGCACACAAGTCTCACCTGTGTCCTGCATGGATGCAGTCACATCTAGTAGCTACTATCAACACTAACCTCTCCCAATGCAGCCAGAATTCACAAGATTCAGGCTTTGGTACTACAGTTTCAACCCAATCAAACATTACCAGCCAAAGTTTTCATGCAACTGCTGGGAATGATGGCATCTTGCATCGCAATAGTACCTCATGCAAGGCTTCGTATGCGTCCCCTACAAGAATGTCTAGCGAGTCAGTGGAATTAATCACAGAGTCAATTAACTGATATAGTCTTTGTAAGCAGCCACACTCATCGCTCTCTGCAGTGACTGAACCCACAAAACGTATCAAAAGGGCAGCTTTTCATAGACCCTATTCCACAGACTGTGCTAATCGTAGAAGCACTTCTCACTGGTTGGGGTGCCCAACTCCAACAATACACAATCCAGGGTCTGTGGAGCGACAATCACAAAAGTCTCCACATCAACCACCTAGAACTTCTGGCAGTGTCCTACCACTCAAAGCTTTTCAAATTCACCTTATAGGCAAAGTTGTCCTAGTCCGCACAGACAACATGAAAGTAATGTATTATGTACAAAAACAAGGAGGAACATACAACCTGTTCAACTGTCATGCCTGTAACAAAACGTTTGGAACTGGGCAATTCACGACAAGATTTATCTCCTGGCGGAACATCTTCCCGGAGTAAACAACCAAATTGGCGACCTCCTCAGCAGACAAAGGCAGCAAGTTCAAGAGTGGGAGCTTCATCCCCAAGTTCTTCTTCCCTACTTCCAACAATGGGGATTTCCACAAATAGATCTGTTCGCCACAGTAAACAATGCAAAATGCCCAAACTTTGCATCCAGTTTCCCACACCCTCTATCTAAAGGCAAAGCCCTATGGATGAGTTGGTCAGGGATAATTGCCTATGCTTTGCCGTCTCGCCCACTACATCCATTCCTAGTTCGGAATCTCAGGCAAACATCACTCACACTGATCCTAGTAGCACCCACATGGGCTCGTCAATCTTTGTCCACCACCCTGTTGGAACAGTCAGTGGTTCCACATCAAAAACTACATCTCACCTCCAGTCTCCTTAATCAGAGCATTCAGACATCAAAATCCCAAGGCGCTCAACCTAGCTATTTGGCTCCTGAAGTCATAGAGTTTGGTTATTTAAATCTACCACCACAATGTATGACTATTTTAAAAGAAGCAAGAAAGCCTACTACCAGAGCTTGCTATGCAGCAAAGTGGAAAAGATTTGTTATCTATTGTAATAACAACAAGATCAAACCTCTAGACACTCCTTTACAAAATATTATGTGTTACCTGTTGCATTTACAGCAAACAAGGTGGGCTTACACATCTGTTCATTTACACCTTGCAGCAGTAGCTGCATATTTGCAAAACAGACAACATGCATCTCTTTTCAAGAGTCCAGTAATCAAAGCTTTCATGGAAGGTTTGAAATGAGTTATACCACCAAGAGTTCCACCCGCACCAGTGTGGAATCTTAATATTGTCTTTACAAGAGTTATCGGTCCACCCTTTGAACCCTTAAATAAATGTCCTCTACAGTTTCTGTCATGGAAAGTTGCTTTCCTCATTGCTATCACTTCATTTAGAAGAGTTGGTAAGATACAGGCTTTAACCCTGGAAGAACCTTTCTTTCAGCTCCACAGAGAAAGAGCTGTTCTTCGCACCCGTCCAAACTTCCTTCCCAAAGTGGTTTCCGCTTTCCATATTAACCAATCAGTTGTTACCTGTGTTTTTTCCTCAACCTGATTCAGTGGCAGAAAGAGCTTTACACACGCTAGACGTTAGAAGAGCTTTATTATATTACATGAAAGGACCAAAGATTTTCGCAAAACCAAACAGCTTTTTGTAGCATTTACACCACCTCTCAAAGGCAATCCCATCCCCAAATCAGGCATTTCAAGATGGCTGGTGAAATGCATTCAAATATGCTATGCAAAAGCCAAAATAACTTTGTCCATACCCCCAGAGCACATTCTACATGCAAGATAGGGGCTACTATTTCCTTTTTAGGCAACATTCCTCTAGCTAACATTTGTAAAGCAGCTACATGGTCTACACCACACACATTTACTCAAGACTACAGTGTAGGTGCGTTAGCAAGACAACAAGCTAATGTAGGCCAGGCAGTGCTTAAGACACTATTTCAAACAACTGCAACACCTACAAGTTAGGTCTGGAGCATAATCTGTTATAGTCTATTCAAAGCATGTGTATCTACAGCATACATACCTTGAACGTATAATGTTACTTAACCAAATAAGCATATGTTCTTGGCATGTAGAGCTGTAGATTCACATGCGCCCACCTGCCTCCCCGGACACCTGTAGTTATTGCAGTTCTTCCTACTTACGTACATACGCATAGCATCTCTATTATACACTTACGCACTCCATTCTCACCCTCTTGTGGGAAAACAATCTAACAATGGAGTTGATGAGAATGCACACTATTCCCGAAAGGAGGAGCCACCTTACCTCGTGACTGGAAAGACTTCTTTGAAGACAGCTATAACTTGAAAACATTCGGATCCAACACTAGATGGAAGGAGTATGCAAAGCATGTGGCTCTACAGCTCTACATGCCAAGAACATATGCATACTGGGTAAGTAACATTATCCTTTTCACAGCACGTTAACTTAAATTGAAGGGATGTTGGTTTAAGGATTAACATTGCTCTTTTAGAAAGCTCATTCCTTACAAAAAATAAGATGTACTAAATAATTCTATAGACATGTTATGAGGAGATCATTATAACTGCAGTCTAAAATAAGAACGGAAGAACTAAAGTATTAAATAAAACACAAGTACCTAAAACAAACCTTAGCTGACTATCTCTGTCCTTTACTGTGCCATTAATGTGCAGAAGAGGACTGATATGGTTCTCTCTGCCTCTCCTCATGCATTGTAATGCCCCCTGTGCACTTGCATACAGCCACAAGGACGGCCATCCGTGAATAGTTTTTGTTATGCTTTTTGAAATAAAACAATTTAAGATGGTCAACCCTGTGTGTGACACACGGCACAATTCACCGACATCCACCTATAGTCATAGACCAGCAAAACTGACTCCCTTGTGTACAGACCTACAGGCAACCATACTCCTAGACAGGGTTGGACTGGGAACCCAAAGCAACCCGGGCAATTTTGGCGGACCGGCCAGGGGAGGGTGGTGGGGGTCAAGTGAGTGTGAAGTAATTCTGCTTAACAAACTCGACTCCTAGCACTGATGCTTTTGTTACTGGGGGGCGATATTGCTGCATTGCTGCAAAACTGGCCCCTGCCGCTTCAAAACCGGCTCTCACACTTCCAGCCCCCCGGGCAAATGTCTGATGCCTGCTATAGCCAGTCCGACCCTGCTCATGGACCACATGACATGCATTAACCCACATAATTGAGATGTGCTATGCTATGTTTGTTGCATGTATAATGCGGTACCATGATCTAAGGCCTTCTCAGAGTTCTACCTGTTACAGGACAGTGGAAAGAAGGAATAATGAACAACCTTGTAACTGAATGATGTTCCACAAAATATAGTTGTAATCTGTAGCCAACTTGGTAGTCGTCTTGCAGGCTAGGAAGGAGCAGGCATAACCGGCACAGGTAAAATCGGTGGGGTGAGGCAGGGCGGTGGGGGGAGAGGGGGGGGGGATTGGGGAAGATTGGGGAAGTGGACATAGGACGGTATAGGGAAAGTAAACTATAAAAATAATAAGACCACTTACCTTGCGCTCTCATGCGGCAAGCTCAAGGTAAGGGGTTTTGTTTATTTTTTATTTTACTTTCCCTATCCCATCGTCTGTCCACTTTGATTTCATAATAAATGCTTTGCAGTAATTCAAGAGATGAAAACATGCTACACATTCCTTTGAGGTTTTTTGCTGTAGTTTATATACGTTTTGTGTTCATTATATTTCATCCTCATATCTGTGCTTTCACATGAGTTAAATATAGTTTCAGATTACCATTTCAAGTTGTCCTGCTGTCTGCAATGGTTTGTTGCTGTTACTAAAACTGAAAACTTGTGACCAATTGCCACCCATGCTTTGATAAGGGCCAGGTAGCTATCACAGAATATGTCTTAATAAAAATACACTTGGTAGTAACAAACATAATCTGATGAAAAAACACATGATGAATTGTGATGAGATGTGAGTAAGTTCTGTTCCAGAGCCATGGCGCTTGCATACCTTTCACTATAACCTCTCACAAAGCAATGACAGACTAACCCTCCAGTACTTCCTTGTTGTATAGTGTATGCAATATTTTGTCTTAGATGGCTCGTACATGAAACTTTAAAAAATCAGAGAAACAATTGGCAAATAACATTATTTAACCACTAAATCTCAGTAAGCACAAAAATGTAAAGCACCCATTTAACCTTGTTGCAACAAGCCACCTAATCAAACAACTGCCATTTTAACTATACATCTAAGTAAAGGGCATAGCCTGTAAGTTATCCAGTGAACTTCACAACTAACTGTAGCATGGAAAAGTGAATGTGAATAACGGACCCCGTACAGAACAGGCCAGGAGATGTATACCAGATTCAGGAATCCTGACCGCACAACCTTAACGTTTTCAATTGGTGCTGAATAAACGGTGGCCAAGACCTTCTTTAAAAGTTGAAACCACCAAGAAAAGAAAGCAAGTGTGTCACAGCAGATATTCTTTAAAGGCTCAAGGAGGGTCTTCTGGTCAACCACCAAATACCCACTTTCAGTGGTGAACTTCATCTCAGAGTGCGCTCTGAAACTTTGTAGTTTCCTGATGTAATGGATTGCCTCTCCCATGTTTCCCTGTCTGCTCAGCCTGTGTGAGTGTTCTGAATGGAATGTTGGTGTGTGGGCTATGAGTGGAATGCTTGGGTGACTGAATGAGAGATGACAGTTGATGGATGGGGCTGAGCAGCTAGCAGGCTGCTCCTGATGGGGTTTACCTATGACTTAAACCTGGACTTGTTTACCTGCTTGACTGATACCTGAATAAACCTATGTTGACATCATCACTCCAGTGTGGTCTCCTGATTACTACCAACTTGAGGCAAGTTGAGCTGTAGATTTCCTTCTAGCTGGAAACTTCTCTCTACAACCTACAGGCCAAAATTTGGATCTACATGATTGTGTCCCCTGCTTCATAACAGACTAGATAACGATCAGTTGAGAGCTTGTCTATGTTTATATATAGGAATAGTCTGTGAACTTGTTTTCATGCATGTGTTGCAGTTTTAACATTGCATTGTTGCTAGCGTTACCAAAGTCAGTAGGTATGACCCTCAAGTGCTGTCAAAAACTATAAAAAAAACACCTGCTTCAGTGCACAACAATTACAAAAATATAGCTTTGCGTTCATGTTGGAGGTGGAATGATACCAGAACTCAACTGAAAATTGCATGCCTCACACACTAAGCATTACATTTTAATGAACCAAGGTACCTGACAGAAAAGATTTGAATCTCAGGTGGCAGCTGTTACCTAAGAAGTGCAAACTCTCTCAGTCTTGAACCCCCTAGATTCAGAAAACAAAAAAACCTACACACGCTTCTCTGGTTCGGCACCAAGGATCTGGAACTCTTTACTACCCAAGGTGCGTTCAAACCCATCGACCCACTTTATCAAAAAGAGATGAAAAGGATCCTAATGAATCGATTCCTTTCATAGCCTCTTGGGAAGCCTCTCCCCTGGGCGCAGCGGACGTCACAATGTCAGCAATATCTAGATTGGTCACAGGAAAATCCCACTCAAACATTGCTCCACTGGATACCTAGAACTGCATATTTTCAGAGCAGCAGCAGAATATCCAACATGAAGAATCTAGATCGGTGCCTAATAATGGAATAATGGACATTCATTTTGATATCTGTTTCAACAGCCCATTGTGTCTTTTACTTTTGATGTAATTGTCTATGTTTATTTTTGTTCAGTTAATCTCTAATACCCATGGGTCATGTTCGCGCTTTATAAAACACTAAATAATTAAAAAATTAAAATTTAAAAAATACATTGGAATGGTAAATAGAAAGAGGGTGAGATCAAAATACTCATGTGGGCTCATCCAAGCTGTGGTTAATGATGTCTCAATCTAGTCACTCAAGATGCTGGAGCGACAGAGGGCAATGATGGAAGTAGCCTGAATAAACAACCTCTATAATATGAATAGAGTACAATATGTTCACCATGAACGAGGCAAGTGCCATTTCATGTTAAACCTAAAATATAAAGGCTATCCAGTGCCGTTTGCCAGCCACAAACTGGAAATCGCAATGTGCATTCCTTATGTTCAAAACAATCTGTTTGTGAATTTGTCACTAAGATGTTGCCAAACTAGGTAAGCAACCACCCGTAACACCTGCTGCTATGAAGGTACATCTTCCATAAGGCACTCACATTCTCACAGACCCAGCCCTGTCATCAGAGCAACAACAAATGCAGCAATTAACTAAACAGCAGAGGCCTCAGGAGGCAGAGGAGGAGAACGACAAGTGTGAGGATGCACAGCTAAAGGGTCACACACACCTCTTGAAGAGGAATGCAACGCATAGGGGTAAGAAAGCTGGTAATATATAATTTAATACCGACCTGGAGTGGTTGAGCATGCATATAGCGCAAGTTGTGTATGATCATGTGCACTTCTATACCCCTAATGGCTTCGTCTATTGGGTCACAGCTATTATTGCCGGCTGAGTGTCGAAAAATGCTTTACAAAGACCTTCCAAGCATTTTTCAGTGGCATACTCACACACACCAAACACAGATGCTTTCATAATTCCCCCACTTTTGGCATTGCTAACAAATTTATTACATTCGTCAAATGGCTTACATGCCATTCACAAAACTAATTTCATGCTCTTACCACAAGAACCTGTACATATGCCCAGTGCTCCATTATTGTCTTAAGTTGTGACTGATGGAAACTGTATGATCATGAACTTTGAATCTCAGCGCAGTGGAGCACCCATAACTCCGGCTTGTTCAGAAATAATTTCATTCTCCAACTCTCACCACAATTTATGTTCAAGTGAGAATGCCTTAAGTTTATTAGACTGATAAAAAAAATGTTATAACCTTTTTTCCCCCAAATGATATGCTTAACGATATCGTGGTTAGACGTTTGAAAATATTACCATGGCAGCTATACGGTGATGCATTTGTCAGGGGTAATGCACGTGCAAATGCACTTTTGCAAAAACTTTGCTCATGTAGAAATGTACATTTAATAATACCGTTATTACTGAATGTGTACATTTTTTTTTTTTTGTTTAAGAAATTTTTATTGAGTGTTAGCAAAAACATAAACAAAGCCATACAATAATGTAAGTGAATATAATAAATTAAGACAGAAGGCATTCAAGGTAATGAAAGGATTTTTTTTCCATAAACACAAATGAGGAGAAGAAATAAGAGTAAAGAAAAGAAGGAGAGAGATAAATTGAACATGCCAATATAAAGATTGGCACAGTGAAAGGGCCAGTACTTCCCCTGCCCCTGGAGTTACTAACACCAGGGGCACAGGTAACTCCAGATTCAGGGAAAATCTGTCCCATTGTAAATTGGACATTGTACATCCACTAAAAAATTAGGAATTGCTGGCATCATCTTTAAGTCTGGCTCAGGTTAATGGTGTATTTCCTCATTTTAGGCCTCGGCTAGACAGCGCATGTCTCTTTGAGAGTTTTCTTTACATTCAGTGCCCATAGTTTAGCTTTGGTATCTCCAGCGCAGTTCACATTTTCTTTGTTCCCTTTTGTCTCATCATGTGGCCGTTATGTCTTCTTCTTGTGTTTGACCCTCCCCAGGAGCATGGACCAACTACTTGTTTCCTTCCAGGGCTCCTGTTTTGGCATCTATATTTTGTGTGTGTTCAATCACTTCATATGACTGGTTGTGTTTTAGGCCGTCTCCCATATCCCTGATCATGTAGCTTCTTTTTTACTTTCTACTATCCCCTGTGCATGTTGCTTCTTTTTCCTCTCACACCCTGCCCTCATCCGTTTCTTCTATACCACCACCCATCCCCATCCCGGTTTCATCTTTGTTCGTGTTTGGGTTGTGCTTCAGTTAAGGGATGAGGGGATCTGCTGCTGAAAAGAATGGCTTTTTTGCCATTTTTCTCTCTACTTGCTATGTTTGCCTTGGATTCTTTTAGTTATGCTGACATGGTGCTATACAGCTCTGCTAATCCGCTCCATAGGCAAATGTGTTTTTCTCCTGTAATGAGGACCCTCCCCCGCCTCAGGGGCACGAGGACTAAGCATGAGCGAATTTTGCGGATCTCGCGTTCGCGAATTTTGCGGATTTGCGGATTCGCAATCCGCAAAATCCGCGAATTCCCGCGAATTTTTTTTTTTTTTGTGTTCGCCCGTGTTTCTGCCAGTTCGCGAGGGTTTTTACAATTTCGCAATTTGCGAACTTACCTGTCGGCTCGCAAGTTTTGCGAACTTGTTGTTTCTACGTGTCCAGCCTGTTTGGGACACTCTTCTTCATCACTGCCACTCTCTGTCACCACTGCCACTCTCTGACTACTCATGCCACCCTCTGGCCCACCCATGCCACCCTCTGTTTCATCACTACACCCTCTGGTTGTCCAGTGTACATTATTTTCGGCAAAGCAAAGCACACCTTCCCTGCCTCAAGTGACCTGAATTAATTTGGGGCTGATTAATGTGTCACAGAATACTTTTTTAGCTGGCACCTGCTTCCTTAGTGCGCCCTGATTAGTGATCTTTTGCACTTGCTAAGTGCTTTCATTGTTGCAAAATTAGTTACAACACCTGCCCTGCCCCAACTGACAATAATGAATTAGGGGTTGATTAATGGATTTTAACTTCCAGCCTGGCTCCTGCTTGTCTCCCTTAGCTGTAATTCAGGACCTTTGTGGCATATGTGTAACTATTCTGAGGTTCAGAGCAGGGTCACATAATAGTTTCAACTGGCAACTGAACTCTGGAGGGGCCCCTCAGGAAGCACTACAGGAAATGGCTACTAATGATGTGCCTGAACTTTTGAACCTGGTAAGTAGTTACTTTTTGCCAAGATCGTATTTCTGCAATTTTGCACTTATTCGCGGGGCGCGAACTCACGCGAACAGTGCGAGCAGTGCGAGCAAAATCCGCTGCTCGCGGATTTGCGGATTTTGCGGGAAATTCGCAAATCTCGCGGATTGCGGATTTCCCGAAAATCCGCAAAATCCGCGAGCGGAACGGATTTTCCGCCCACGCCTAACGAGGACACGTTCAGAGGGTGAAGTAGCAAGTGTGCAGTAAACTGCTTTCGAACAGCCACTTTCCTCACTGCTCCTTGGGTCCTGTCAGCTGGGACCTGTGTTCATCAAGACATGGGAACAAACAGAGTGTGATTATGTTGAGAAAGGTAGAACATAGAATCAGGGGAGTAGCAGATACTGCTATATGGTTGCACTGCATGTTGAATTCACTACGACTATCACATTTTTGAGGAATTTCTCTCTTCTGGTCATGCACATGAGAAGGCACAATTGCACTATTGTGTTCATGCAGGTTGTCATATTCTTATATTTGTCTCCTGTAATAATAATAATAATAATAATAATAATAATCTTCGGTTTTTTAGCATTTGCAAAACCATAAAAGATATCACATAATACAAAATTGATAATTGGATTTGTTTAAAAAGTACAATTTAGAATAGGCGTTTAAAAAATGTTGCATTTTCAAATATTGGTACGAATTAGACCACTGTTTTACAAATTGTTTCGATGCCTCATAATACACTTTAAGAAGTTTAAAACATAATAGACAGTACACTCAGAGTCCAAGGTTTGGAGTGCCAGCATGGCTGGGCGACATTGTCTGTGGCCCCATTTTTTAAGTAGGGGAATTAACCAAATTTTCCGATGGGGATGATAAAACTTACAGAACAGTACTGTGTGTATGGTGGACTGTTGGGAAAGGTCGTCGCATGGACATGGGTCTATCTGTACATTCCAGTTGTTTTTATCAGGGAAAGTCACTAGCCTGAAAAAAAGATTCATTCTGAATCTTGTTAAGAGCATTTTCTCGTAAACTGTTAGCTCCATGGTCAGATATAACTGAATTCTCAAGGACTGCTGGGTCATAATTGCGTGGGTAACAGATTTTTTTGTGATCTGCGTAGTCAGTCTCAATGTTTCCAAATGACCCAACGCAAGTCGTTTCAGTTCTTGTTTGGAAGTTTCTCTCAAAGTATCTGGGGTGTAAAAGTACTTTTGTAGGCCCAAATCAGTAAAAAAGTGTCTGACAAACGAGAGCCATGCGATTTTATGAGTGTGGTCCAAATCCATAATGTCCTGTAGGATACTTTTAGTCAGAGTGTTTTTTTCCGACAGCCAGGCTCGCCTCCAGAGCAGGAGAGGTTGAATTTTTATTAAGTCTTCAATGTGAGGGATTCCCAGCTCTAAATGTGAGGCGTAGGTGGAAGTGCCTCTAGGAATTGAGAGAAGGAAACTGATGAAGATGTTCTCTTCTTTTTGTATTGAGCTGGAGGAAACGTGGCCCCAAGTCCCTGCTCCATATAATGCAATAGATTGACATTTTGCAGCGTAGATCTGAAGCAGTTCTACTGGTGCTCTTTTTCCCAGTTTGTTAGAGAATTTTATCAGCGCCATGATTGCTCTTTTGAAGAGATGTCTCCTGGTCTCAACCGCCGCTTTCCAATTTAGGGCATCATCGATCATGATGCCTAGGTACGGGTATTGTGAGGTCTTTTCAATTTTTTCACCATTCAGAAAGATCGACTTGGTTGCTTTTCTTGATCCGCCAGCTACCATAACAAACGTTTTTTTGATGTTGATACGCAGATCCAAAGCCCCCATGAAGTCTGCATATTTAGTTAGAGATTTCTGCAGTTCATTGGGGGTGCGAGCTAGGATGACTGCGTCGTCCGCATATAGGAGCGCGGGGATCAAGCGACCTTTTACACTGGGGAGGTCCCTCGCCCCTCGCAGCATGGACTCTTCTAGGCCGTTTGTGTATAATGAAAAGAGAAAGGGAGCAAGGACACACCCTTGCCTTACTCCCCGCTCTACCCTGAATGGTGCAGTCAGTTCTCCGTTTATTCCGTATCTTACTCTCGCCGTGGCTTCACTGTATAGTTCCCTCAGAAAGTTCAGAAGGGGAGGGTCGACCCCCATTACACTCAGCAGTGACCAAAGCTTCGCATGCGAAACGCAGTCGAATGCGGAGGACAAGTCCACGTAGACCATGTAGATGGAGCCAGGTTTAGCGTGGGTATATTTTGAAGTTAACAGACTTAGGTTTAGGGCCTGTTCAACTGTCCCAAAGCCCTCCCTAAATCCGAACTGTAAGTCCGAGAGGATGGTTTTATCTTCTACCCATTGCTGTAATTTTTCAAGGAGGACTCTTCCAACTACTTTTCCCAGAGAGTCTAGGAGCGAAATCGGTCGGTAGCACTTTGTGTCCTGGCGGTCCCCCTTCTTGAAGATTGGGACCATAATTGAAGAGGACCATGACTCTAACAGGCCGAGTTCCATTGTGGCTAAACAGACTCTTGTCAGTATTGGAACCCATAAATCCGGCAGGTGTTTGAACAAGTCGACAGGAACCCCATCGGGGCCAGGAGCTTTCCCGATTTTACTTGAAGATAGTGCCAATGCTAAGTCCTGCATGTCAAGGTCCATGGTTATTGGATAGGCGACTAAAGGGATGTTGGAGTGATTTTCTTCGCTGTTTGGTGTCAGTTTGAAGATTTCTGAGAAGTGGTTCACCCACGCATCCTCGTCGATGGCCACCTCTATTTTTGGACCGGCAGAGTCAGCTAGCGCGGGTGATTTAACAATCTTCCAGAAGGTCTTACTGTCTTTCAGGAGTGCGCTCTTATGTAGGGCGTTCCACAGGGATAGTTTCAGTTCTTTTTTTCTCTCTTTTCTAGAAGTGATGTACACTCGTCGGAGGGCTTGGATCTCTGTTGCATCTCTATTTGGTTTTCCGAGAGCTTTCCTTAATTTAGTTTGTGCTTTTGTACAGTCTCGGTTAAACCAACCTGTGGAATTTATTTTACTTTGTCTAGGTGTTTTAGTCAGCTGTTTTTTAACTTGCTCTATTATTATGCTGAAGTTTTCCAGAATTTGTTTTGGGTCTGCATTAGGGTCAAGGCAGATCAGAAAGCTGTTATAGGAGGATTCTACTAGCCGTTTTGTTAGTGCGTTTGGGTCCACCTTTTCCCATTTTATGGTATAACCATTGTTTTTCCCCAGTTCCAGTCTGTTCTGCGCCAGCGTGTTTGCTATCGATGCCATCAGTGACCTTGGTTGATGGATATAGAAGCTCAGGTTTAAGGCAGAATGATCACTAAGATTATTTTCCAGAATTTTGAAATTTTTGGTATGGTCTTTTAAGCCTTCTGTCACAAGTACAAAGTCTACGGTGGTCGCATGGCCCCTACCTCTATAGGTAGGTTCTAGTTTGCTATAACGCTGTTGTATAGGGTTCAGAATTTGGAGATCCAGATCAGCTAGTGTTCTGTTCATGACAGTCCCCACTCCTGTGTGGGAAAAGTGTACCAGTGGGTTATCGTTTTCGTCCTTTATCCCACATGTGTCGTTCAGGGGGCAAGGGTGTATATTAAAGTCTCCTCCCCAGATTATCTGCGGTGTTTCCTTTTTCTGTTTGGCATGCCAATGATCGGTTATTTTTAATTGGATTAATGAAAGAACATTCAGAAAGATGTCATCCTCTAGGTTGTTGTAGAGGTTTATTATTGTGAAGCAAAGTTTTTTCCCAATTGTAAGTGTGAGAATCTGGAAGTGTGGAGTTAGGTCTACCTTAGTAATCTTCAAGTCAGAAATTGTGTTAGCCAGGTATATTACCAGACCCCCTTTCGGTCTACCTGCAATGCTGGGAAGGGCGGGGATGAAAATGTCCTATAACCCGCAAGGTGTAAAGGTGTCATTGTCCATGTCTCCTGTAGACAAATGATTTGTGAGTCCTTCAAGAAACCAGCGGCCGAGCCGTCCTCTATTTTGTTTCGGAGGCCTGCCACATTCCAGAAGGTAATAGGTAACAGTGAGAGTGCGTTGTCTAGAGGTGGTTTTTCCATTTGAGGAGGTTCTATTATAGGGTTAATCGAGTCCTCAGTTGTTAGTGTTGATTCCGGGGAATTGCTTCTTTGTCAATCGACCATTTCCAGGCCGCTAAAACGATTCATCAACGGTATCCCTTGCCAGTTTTGCCCATTTGTGGGCTCTCTGTAGCTGGTGCCATATGGATTCTGCGGTGGTCTCTCCCACTGCTCCCAATTTCTAGATCTATTATGTGGGCCTGTGATCTGCCATGGGGCTTCTCTTTGCTGGTGGTTTTGGTTTGATGGCCACCAAAGGTGGTCAGGCTCATTATATCGTGGCATTAATTTTGGACCCGGGACGTCTAGCTCCCATGGCTGTAGTATTGGTTTCCTCCAAATGCTATCGGTGTCACGGGAATAGTTGTTGTTGTGATATCGTTTTGGATAGAAATATGACAAGGGTCTTGTGGCAATTCCCCCAGAGGTATTAAACTCCCAGGAGCAGATGTATTCTGCTATGGTTGGATCCTCGAACGTGATTACTACACAGTCACCCCGGATGGTTTTTTTTCTGTGTCCCACCCACGAGGTCCGGGAGACTAAGGCTATTGTGCTTTTCCAGTGTTGGGGAACAGGGCGATTAGTGTTCAGCCAATACTGTACTTTATTCTTCAGTGACCAATTGGGTTCAGCCCCCTCCCCAGTAAGTTCAGGGACCCCTGTCATGACCACTACGTATGGGCATGCCGCGGGGGGGAGGTTTACAGAGGGTCTTTGGTCAGTAGTCTCTCTCGGGGTTCCTTTTGTTTTTGTTTGTTTTATATTTGTTATGGCTGGGGTTGTGGAGGCAGGGGGGTTTGTCGTGACAGGGGTTTTAGAGGAAGGGGTATTTATGCTTGGGGTATTTACTATTGGTGTGGGAAGTGGGTTGGGTGGTGGAGGGATGGTCAAGGACTTGGGAGTGGTTTTTTGGACAGTGGGAGGATTTGGTACTGTTGAAACCTTTACTGTAGGTTGTTTTTTGGTCTGTGGAGGAAGCAACGTTACCGATTTCTTGTTTGGGTGAGTTATGGTCGAGGAATCTGAAGGAGGCTTTAAAGGGACTTGTGGGGGTGTGGTTTTGGGAGGACTGGCGATTTTTGAAATTAGACTCTCGATGTTACTAAGTCTAGATTCTAAAGGGCGAATATAAGAGTTCAGCAGAGAAGCTATCTCCTTAATTAATCTGGCTGATTCTCTTTCTTTTCCTAGTTGTCGTGGGCTTTTTGGTTCCGGGATTGGGAAGTCTTGAAGATCGTGTGGTAATTGATGTATCATTGCTATATTACTGGGCGGGGGGACAGAGTGAAGGGGAAATGCTGCTGGATTTGTGTCGCCTACCAATACTATGAGGTCAGCCGTTTCGGTGTTTTCGATATGATCTGGTTTTTTGCTAACATTTCTTTTTTTGATAGCTCCCTCCCTCCTCCCTCTCGTTTGCCTTACTTCTTCAGGGGTTGGATCGGGGAAGATGTCTGGGGTTTTTTCTAGGTCACTGTCCGAGAAAGCCACTGAGAGTTGGGTGGCAGAGAGGTCTACGTTGTTTGGGAGACTGAGTCTGTTCGCAGACACAGTCATTGGAGTTGGCGTTGCCTGGGCATCTGGGGTTCTTGCGGTAGCTAGTAGTCCCATAGAGGATCGGCGTGCAATAGCGAGTTCAGTTGAAACTCTCCCCTCAATTAAGCTTATGCTTTGGTCGATGAAGGTGTTTGCTTTGGCGAGGAAATCGTCCATTGGACCAAGCAATTTGTCTCCAATCCCATTTTTTTTAGCTTTTTTCTGTTTGTTAGATCGCGTATTCATTTTCCAATGGGTGGATTTGAGGGGATCAGAGCGTAATAAGTGCCTATGTGGAGATGGCCGTGATGGAGCAGTTAGGGGGGTGGGCCGGACCGGACTCTCTCGTACTCGAACGGCCTCAAACGGCCCGCTCTTTGCCCGGTCTTCGCCCCGGGCTGCGTCCCGCGCGCGTCCCGCGGCGCGCGTTCCCTGGATGCTTTATAAGAAGTGGGGGATTGTGAGGGTGTGGCACTGGGAGGGGGCGCGCCTCTCACGGGAAGAGGACCAGCTAGAGATGGTGCATGCTGGTCCTCGCAGTCCCGGGGGCGGCGCCTCTCTCTCCTCTGCGGCCACGCGGTGTTTTCCGGCGTCCCAGCCGCTCCAGCAACAGCAGGTGAGGTTCTGTTGGCTACTCCTGTAGCTTTACGCGGTGATTCTGGGCTCCAGCGAGGGACAACAACAACAGCAGAGTTTGTAGCGAGTGGCACCCGCGAAGCGGGTGCCGCGAGATGTTAAGGGCTTGGCTGGGGGTGTGGCACTGGGAGGGGGCGCGCCTCTCACGGGAAGAGGACCAGCTAGAGATGGTGCATGCTGGTCCTCGCAGTCCCGGGGGCGGCGCCTCTCTCTCCTCTGCGGCCACGCGGTGTTTTCCGGCGTCCCAGCCGCTCCAGCAACAGCAGGTGAGGTTCTGTTGGCTACTCCTGTAGCTTTACGCGGTGATTCTGGGCTCCAGCGAGGGACAACAACAACAGCAGAGTTTGTAGCGAGTGGCTCCTGTAAGATAGTCTGTTTGGTAGAAAAGGGGACGTTGGAATAGGGACAACTTTAGCTGGAAGACCACACTGAGTAGGCATTTTTTTCAGTTTTATATATCGCAAACTCAGCCCAAAGGCATTGGAGACTTTTACATGAGCACCAGGTGTACATTACACAAGGACACCTATGAGTTCTTGTGTTTCAGGCCTTCTCACATATCCCTGGCCCTGATGCTCCATTTCCCTGCCCTCCCCAACTATCCCCTCCATGATGCTTCTTTTTCTTCCCACCTCCCTGCCCCATACGTTTCTTCTCCACCCCAACGCTCATCTGCCCTTGTTTGTGTTCGGCTTGTACATCTATTACAGGATGAGGGGATCTGCTGCTGAAAAGAATGGCATTTGTTTTGCTTTTTTTCATCTTGTTATGCTTCCCGCAGGATCATCACAAGGCAATTGACTACATGAAAAAAAGAAAGAAAGGTTTCACTTTCAGTCTTCCATCAAATTGGTATCTAACATGTTACAACTGTTAGTGTGGTAGCAGGAGAGGCCATCTTGTTTTTTTTAGGTCGAGCGTAAGCGTACAACCTCTTGTATACTTTAGTATACTTCTCTTGGGGGATTAAAGCCATCCCCCTGCTTTTGATTTGTTTGTTTCAGTGTCCTTTAAAAATCCTTGCTTCCTAGTGGTCAGTCCTGCCTCTTTGTCCCTCCTTTACTCTTCTATTCTCCCACGAGAGCAGGGGCTAAGTACTCTCTCATTCCGTTAGGGTTCTTTATCTGTTCTTTGTGGGATTCTGTTACTGTTTGCCTGTGTTCAGCTTCGGCGCCATACCTGCTTACATGTAAATATAGTATTCCTCCCTCCCACCTCTTAATGTCACAGTTATGTTAATGCTGCCTCCCGCGCTGTGCTTCCTGCTCCCTTGCTTGTATTTGTTTTTGCCTTTTTGCACTTCGATGCCCACCGTCACTTGTTTTCTTTGGTGTTTCTCAAGGGGGTTATTTAATGCCAGCTGCAAAATCTTATTGCTATGATTGTATGTTTTTCACAAGGCCCCTTCATTAGGCAGTTTGTGTGGAAGTCTTGACAAACTCATGCAGTTTTGAACTGCAAAGTGAAAACACAATTACGAAACAAGAGAGATGTTTACTGTTGTGCGGTGTTATCAGAGAATGTTTCTTTCATAAAGTTGCAGAATTTTACAATTATTGTGCCACTAATGGACAGGTGGTGTGGACATATATATTTTAGTATTCATTATTTTTTGACATGGCAAAATGAGGAGTGATTGCAATTGTGTAGTGTAAGGGACCCCACCAGCTCAAGGCTTATGGGTTATGATTAGTTTTGATAGCACATGGATGGTTCTTTACACAGCAGTAGTACTGTTGATGCATGCTGTTTTTAAAAATAATAACTAAAATCAAAACCTTTAACCTCATCACTGGCCATATATGCAATTTTTATAAAAAGTACTTTGTGATTCAAAATGCACTGTGAAGCACACGTCGCCGTGGTCGCAGTTATTTCGAGGGCATTAGCTATACAAACGAATAATATGGGTAAAAACACACAGTGAACAAGAATCGTCCAAGCCAATGAGTCTTGCCTATACGAGTGCCGCTGGGTTTGTCAAAATGTTGTTGTACAGCAGCGTGGTTGGGCATTTTTTTCGTAACTTAATCTTTAATGATGCTACACAGCCACACTGCTGTTCAACATGGCTAAAATACATTGGCTACGCCGGTAGCTCTTGCATAGGCCACTTTGCCAGTGCTTGTTGCCCATACTTTTGCTCAGTGAATTTGCCTGTTTCGGCAGCTGAAATTTCCAGGGGAAGGTAAACGGGTCTGTGGTTTTCCTGTGGCACTAATTACTGTAATTGGTCGGGTAATTGCCTTAACCAGACTCATCTGAATTAAGAAACTAATTGTAACGAGGGCATTTGACAGTACAAGAGGAGGTGGAGTGTCGTCCAAGAGGAGGAGTAAGAAGCGCCGAGATGAAATGTATGCCATATTGAACGTTACAAATGTAACTCAAAGATCACTTATTGTTGTCCAGGCGACGAGAGTAGGCAGTGAAATAGCAGTCTTAAAGGGCTTCCAGTTCTTTAGTACCCTCTGATGCTGATGTTTTGTTGAAAGTTGTTTTCACATTTTAAAATTCTCAATATTTACCCCTTTAATTCAGTTTTGTTTGCAGTTTCCAGTGTATTGATTTCTAACTTTTTTTCAAGGTGTGAAAATGGGAAAATCTTGGAACATTGTACAAGGCAGAAAAATACTTTATGTGAAGGTAATCACAAGTTTCTTTTATTTTCGAATGTTCTAAAAATATATGTTGTAACGGAATTCAATACAGTATTTGTTTATTGGTAAAGCAGGTAACCAAACACGCTTGGCACCAGTAAATAGACATTTTTAAAAAAAATAAATCCCTTTTGACAAATGTTGCAAAAGGCAAATGTAATTAATTTTTGAGCTTTTATTTATATTTTATGAGTGAAATGCAAAACTCAGTGATACACCAAAAATATACAAAACATATATATACTCCATTTCTTCAGTAGATTGGGCAGATTAGGCCACACAATCTGTTGGTCATCATTGTGTTTCATAATTCCATGTTCAAATTTCTCATAATGAGATAAACCACTTTAGCTGGTCAAACATCTGCCTCCCTTTCTTTCATTCTCTCTGTCTCCCCAAATTGATAAGGTCACATATTATTCTATTCAGATCCTGTGCACTGCTAAGACTTAAACATCACACATCCAATTACCACATTTTCCCATCGAATCACTTAGCTAATGTAGATGGTTTGGCATGTCCTTCACCATATACACCTTTGCCTGTTGCCTCTTGCCCAACTAGAAAGTTATGTGAACAGATTTCTTCACCTGCTTGCTTTACTTATTTTATGCGGTCATGTCCAACATCCATAACTGCACACTGTCTTGCAGTTGGAGTTGTGCAGTAAGTCAGGCACTCCCCAGTAGGTCAGCCACACTTGAACAAAGCAAGTGTAGGTGTATTATGGCCCTTGTAGGAGTGGCAGCATAGGCCTCCTGTGATTTTACCAGATCCGTTTTCAGAGGTTTTATGGTGCAGTCTATCCTGTAAGAATACATAAAACAGATGAATTTGAAATGGGCATTTATGGAACTTTGCATAGTTAATGTTCAGAATCTATCCATTGCCCATTGCCCAACAGTCCGCTCATCACCCAGGTCTCTTTGCCACTCCTTAATGTTATTAGCATGCAATGGGCATTTCTGCTGTATGTTCTTTGGATAGTGTTGCGATTCCCTGTCTTGCTTGTCCCCATCTGTTACTGTATTTAGGTTCAGATAATCCTTCAGCTTCTTGGGTAACTCGTACAAGAGGGAGACAGAGCAGAACAGTCCAAGCAGTTTGTTGGCATTCAGTTGACACACTCCAACAAAGACCTGTTGATCAAAACCTCACTTTCCAGGGAAGAGGAAAGAACAGTCTTCCATTTCTAAAAATTACCAACAATAGGCATTATAGAATGTTCCTTTCTTTGATGACGTATGCAGGGGTTTTGAGGTATAGTGTGACATCATTTGCTGTACAGCTCCTTTAACACTCTGCTGGAGCAAGAATTTGTTGTGTTGTGCTTAGGCTGTTCCAGCTAGGCTGCTCTCCTTTGTGATGTATGTGGGTTCCATCGTGATGTCATGGTTCTTGGGGTGACGGTTTGTCAGTTGGTGTCCAGCCGTTTCTGGCGAAGCTGGTGTGGGGTTTCATCTCTGCCTCGTTAAAGTTCTTCTACAAGGAAATTGTTGTCTGTGTTGTGCCTTTGCATGATAACAGCATTACCGCTCTTTCTAGAGATTCATATTGAGTGAAAGAGTGCAGGTTTATCAGTAAAAATGGTGGCTTTGTTGGTATATACGGGGGTCTATTTTTTTAAACAAGAGTATCTTGTTGGTTTTTCTTTAAATCTGCGCCGTGCGGTTTATTAATGCACATAATTAACCACTTTCCACTACTTAATAGCCATCTTGCAGCCCAAATTCGGAGAGCAGTCTACTGTAGGGACTAATGTGAAGTGAACATGTTTTATTATTATTGTGTTAAGACTCTTAAGCTGATTAAGAAAATCTTGGCAGTGTGTTTAGCATGGAAAGTAGTTTATTTTATTTCAAAAAAACTTACTTTTTCGTGCTAATGTGAAGCCATTCACCATTATGCTGCTTCAGTACTAACCATTTATGTAGCAACAACTAGTGAACTGTTCAAGCAGAAAACTGCAATTTCACTAAACCCGAGCGATAATGATATAGGAGGAAGGATATGAGAGAGGAAGGTAACATAAGAAAAAGACAAAAGAAACGAGAAAAGATAGCCACTGGAGGAAAGTAAAACAAAAAATAGGTAGACGAAATAGACCAAAAGAAGCAAGTGGAGAGAAGTACAGATATGTCAAGGATAATGGAAATGGTGCACTGATGCAGGAATTTCTGAAATGAATTGGTGAAGTTGGCTTTGATCGCTGTTGAGGACAGGAGGGCTTCCCTTTGCTTTTTATGGTACTTCAATCCCAGGAGCTTTTCACAGAGAAAGCGCTATGTCCTTTCTGCTGAATGAATTGTCTGAAGATTTGGGAGAAAAGGGATCAGGAAGGTGAGCGGTGGGTCTGAGTGGAGAGACTAAGAAGCTGTGTGAGTTTGTTGCTGGAGTTAGCCCCTTAGCAGTGCCTATAGGACTTGTACTGCAGCCCGGGTCCCCTTGGCCAGAGGAAAGTGTTGGCTCCTGGAGCTGGGGAGTTGATGTCAAATAGGTGGGCCTGTGATGGGGAAGTGAAGCGGCAAGAACCTGGATAAAGAGGCGAGCTAAAGGAAGCACTCAACGGCACTATCCCTCACTGTGCACGGAAGTGGATTCCTGTGCACCAGTACACTTACAGAACCATGGCATTGGGGCATGATCCACTCCATCTAAGCAACCACCTGCTCCACAACACCACTCTCAGATCTAGATGGCAGTAAAAATGCAGGTCCGGTCAGAGAAGCCTGGGTGAAAAAGGAGTCTTCTGGCAGTGAATGAAGACAAACAGTTATCCAAGCGGCGGCGTACAGTTATGTTATGTTATATTGGAATTTGTAGCGCCCACAACTACTCTTGAGTATCCTGGCGCTGTGCGCTAGTAAACAGATGGCAAGAGAAAATGAATTAGTAGGCCTGCTTAAAAAGGTGAGTTTTGAGGAGCTTCTTGAAGCATCTTAAGTCCTGAATGTGGCGCAGCGCTGTAGGGAGGGCATTCCAGAGAATGGCTGCTTTACCCGAAAGAAACTGGCCACCCATCCTGGCTCGACGAAAATGAGGGATTACCATCAGTCGCTGGGCCGCCGACCTTAGTGATCGTCGAGGAATGTAGAAGGCCACTCTCTTCCTGATATAGGAGGGACCAGAGTCGTGCAAGGCTCTGTGTGCTAAGACAAGAGCCTTAAACTGTACCCTCTGGATCACCGGCAGCCAGTGTAGAGTGCACATTTGTGATCTTATGCTGGTTCTTTTAGAGATGCCAAGAAGGAGTCTCGCCGCAGCATTCTGAATAAGTTGAAGTTTATTGACCAGGTATGCCGGGATGCCAAGAAAAAGCGTATTGGCATAGTCCAGGCGGGATAAGATGAGTGCCCGAGCGACCATCTCCTTGGCCGGCTGAGGGAGCAAGGGAAAGAATCTGCCTAAAAAATTGAGAGTCCCGTAGCAGACGCCCGTGAGTCTTTTAATGTGCTCTGTAAACCTAAGGTCTGCTCCAAACCAAATGCCTAGATTCTTGGCTGGGCCACCCTCGGATAGAGGACGGGGAAAATCAGGGGGCCACAAAGCTTCTGTAAAATGAGAGGGAAATTGCCCATATAATATGATTTCTGATTTCCCCTTATTGCATTTTAGTTTAGCCTGAGCAAGCCATGTGAACACGGCGGCTAAGCATCTTTGCGCCGCCTCTGTACAGACATCCGAGTCGTCATAGGTAAACAAAATCTGGGTGTCATCGGCGTAGGCCATAATCTTGGCGCCCAATTCTTCGGCCAGGAAGATCAGTGGGGTCATGTAGATGTTAAATAGTAACGGGCTCAGAGTCGAGCCCTGAGGGACACCCGTCTGAACCTCTCTGGCCGAAGAAGAATAAGGGGGCATCCAGACTTGCTGAGAACGGGAATTCAGAAAAGATTCCAGCCACGACCACACAGAACCGGAGAGGCCGATGGATGATAGGCGCGCCAGGAGAAGCTGGTGAGGTACCGTGTTGAAGGCGGCAGAGAGGTCCAATAAAATCAGAGCCGCTCTGCCGCCCTTATCCAGACATTCCCTAATAGCCTCTGTCACCTCTACCAGAGCAGTCTCCATTACTATAAGATGATCTGAAGCCTGACTGAGCTGGGTGGAGAACCCCCAAGGTTTCTACAAATGCATTCAGTTGACGAAAAGCCACCTTCCCACAGACTTTGGCCAATGCTGGTAGCAGGGAAATAGTTATAAGAGGATCTGCCGATGGTTTCTTTAACAATGGAAGGAGATGCCCAACGGGGAGGGGTCTTTAGCTGCATACCTGAAATACACTTATTTTTACATGGACACCCACTGTTTTTTAGGTCGAGCCTAGAATCAGCGTGCCTGCACTGCTCTGTGAGACTTGTTGTAGTGGAGTATTGAATAAAAGCCCACCCACTCTCCGCCCATGTTTGTCATTGGCTTGTGTCATTGCCCTTCGTAAATGCTGGCTTCTGAGTCGTAAACAGGCTTTTTAGTCCCTCCTTAGTACCACCATGTCTTCATCTGTAACCTGGTATGGTGACTGGCCCCTTTACTTCGGTTGTTACACGGTACGTGTTCCTAGGTCTGTAAGCACTTTTTTCTTTATTGAGTTTCTCTTGTTGTAGGCACAATGTGCTTTGCTTACATTCAGTGTGCCATGCACGCTGCAAATATTTTTTTCATCTTTATTTACTTTAGTTAAAATCGCTGCACTCGCACTTCAACTGTAAACATCTTAAGCTAAAGCGCTGGTGCTGCAACTGCTTTAAAAGTAAAGAAATAGAAAAAAAATATTTTTCAATTTCTTTACTTTTGAACCAATCGTGTCACTGCACTTTAGCTTAAGATATTTACAGTTAAGGCGCGAGTGCAGCAATTGTAACCAAAATAAATAAAGAGCTCTGTTTATCCATTTCCATTCTGACAAGAGCAGCAGCTAATTATTTTCCAGCACTAATACATAAAACATAACACTTAACCTGCAAAACTTATTAGCTGTAAACCCCATGTTCAAACATTCGTCTCCATGATAACTTTTGACCACTGGGTTAAATTAATAACTTGGCTGTTTTCAGCAAATTCCGTGCCAACCGGTAAGTTATATGCATAAATCACTACTATAGATCTCCCCCATCCCGTCCTCCAAAAATAACGTTGAAACAAATGCATCGTGGGTGAAGGAGTATCACATGCTTAAAATGAGGATTTCTAATGCCATCGCCCACTCTTTGGGGTGCGATTACCAGTGGGTGTCAGGCAGCTTTTATCACATGTAAGCACAGTCCTCTCCTGAGAGACTTCTTCTCTGGATGGGCAGGGTTTGCGGCTGCCTGGGGTAGGGTACTGGTTGGTTCAGATGGAGGCCCAAACCGTCTATACTCTAGCCTGGCTGTGACCTGAACTCTTCTCCATAGGCTATGCCAGGAAACACGGCATGAAGATAACCAAAAGAACCGTGCATGTCTTTTCTACCAGCTGTAGCAGAAGGGGTTGACCTCCTTCTTCGTTGAACTGGCTATTGCTGATTCAGCTTCCTGTCTAGGGCAGTGGGGCATGCATGTTTAACGTGTTCTGGTGAAGGGATTGACGTACTTGTGCCAAACTATTGTTACTTAGTCAAACAATATGCTCACGCTCCCCAGGTATCCACATGCAGCACTGGTTGAGTCATACTGGAACAATTTCAGAGTGATTGAGAGCAATTACCATTACACAGCAGAAGTCATAGAGACTGAGACATACAAGCTTCATTTGAAGGAAAAGTATAGCAAATGTATTCAGCAGGAGAGAGGTAAGGGTGTAAGTAGTAGCTGGTGGTCCATTTGGGAGCTCATAGGCAGAAAAATATTATGAAACAGTGGTGTGGTGATACACTGTCATTTACAGTAAATACGTTTATATTGAAATGGCAACTGAATTTGCTCATGCATACAGTTTTACTCATTAAACGACGTAGGTCACGAGCGATGGTGTGTGGAAATCGGGTTTCAGAGAACACTTCTTTTGTGGATGACTAGGTTCATTGCAACAAGATAAAAGGTGGCAGGGCCAATTTTGCGCTGAGTCAATACAAAGTTATATGCTCAGAATTGCCCCAAGGATAAATAGGTAACGGCAACCAGGCATCCCCAAGTTTGGAGAAGAATTCCCCAAATAATAGTACAAGCAAGATTTTATCCTGAGCAAATGTCCAATCCAAAAGTAAGGCTGGAAACTAATCATCTTGCATTCAGGAAGCGATTGAAGACATTTTTGTTCCACTGATTGTCTTCTCCTGTCCTCGGGTCTTACAGCGCTGGGATGCCTCAGGGTAGCCATGCGCTATAGAAGAGCGTATTCAATTCAATTCAAAGTCCACCAATTTGTAGTTGTAATTACTTCTTTTCTTTATTCCAATGTTAGAAGTCCAGGTCAGTGTTGTTACAGTAAATTTGATCAAAGATTGTAGCCAGCACGTGTTTCGTCTTTGGGCAGTATCCCACAGACTTCATCAGGGCTAATAAGTCATGATTAGCATGAGTTCCAATGTTGAGATGACCAATAAATTCTTACCACACCTATATTCCGGCAGTTAATTCATAATATCAATATTCTCAACCAAGTCACGGCTGGGGTATCTTTGACCGTTCAGGAGAGTGCTCCTCGTTGAACCACAACCTATTGCCTATACTAAAGAAGGGGTGTAGCTGCCACTAAAGTGAATCGATTCACAAAAGGGGGTGGTGATGAACAGAGTGTCTGAATTGAGCAGACCACTCTTACCCAGTCCAAAGATCAGGGCTTGATCCATCACCGTTATTTATCTCACTGCCCCATCCCAGCTCAGATCCTGGCTATATGCAAATCAGTCTGTCCCTGGCCCAGTGCATCATGGGAACAGGGCAGACTAAACTACCAAGCCAATTCTTTACCAGAAAGGAGACAAGCTACCGGGGACCGGTTTCTGGCATTTCAGCCGTCTTCGGCCCGGCTTGCTTGAATCCTGATGGAGCAGTGAGAAAGGGACTCATGTCTGAGTATACCCTGCCACACCTATAGTGGCCAAAATCGATTCACAAAAGGGGGTGGTGATGAACAGAGTGTCTGAATTGAGCAGACCACTCTTACCCAGTCCAAAGATCAGGGCTTGATCCATCACCGTTATTTATCTCACTGCCCCATCCCAGCTCAGAACCTGGCTATATGCAAATCAGTCTGTCCCTGGCCCAGTGCATCATGGGAACAGGGCAGACTAAACTACCAAGCCAATTCTTTACCAGAAAGGAGACAAGCTACCGGGGACCGGTTTCTGGCATTTCAGCCGTCTTCGGCCCGGCTTGCTTGAATCCTGATGGAGCAGTGAGAAAGGGACTCATGTCTGAGTATACCCTGCCACACCTATAGTGGCCAAAATCGATTCACAAAAGGGGGTGGTGATGAACAGAGTGTCTGAATTGAGCAGACCACTCTTACCCAGTCCAAAGATCAGGGCTTGATCCATCACCGTTATTTATCTCACTGCCCCATCCCAGCTCAGAACCTGGCTATATGCAAATCAGTCTGTCCCTGGCCCAGTGCATCATGGGAACAGGGCAGACTAAACTACCAAGCCAATTCTTTACCAGAAAGGAGACAAGCTACCGGGACCGGTTTCTGGCATTTCAGCCGTCTTCGGCCCGGCTTGCTTGAATCCTGATGGAGCAGTGAGAAAGGGACTCATGTCTGAGTATACCCTGCCACACCTATAGTGGCCAAAATCGATTCACAAAAGGGGGTGGTGATGAACAGAGTGTCTGAATTGAGCAGACCACTCTTACCCAGTCCAAAGATCAGGGCTTGATCCATCACCGTTATTTATCTCACTGCCCCATCCCAGCTCAGAACCTGGCTATATGCAAATCAGTCTGTCCCTGGCCCAGTGCATCATGGGAACAGGGCAGACTAAACTACCAAGCCAATTCTTTACCAGAAAGGAGACAAGCTACCGGGGACCGGTTTCTGGCATTTCAAAGTGAAAGCATGGTATTGTGCGCTTTTACAAACAAGCCTTTTATTTATGTTTTAAAAACCGAAGCAAATAAAAGGCATTGTCATTTACAATGCTAATAGCTCAAACTCATGTAAATGCAAGACCTATTGCATTGCAAATGTTTGTTATGTCCAGTCCTCACTCCAAAATGCCTGTGTAATTTCTCTACACTCCAAGGGCAAAGTGGGACTGACACAAAGCCACTTTCTGTGTATTGTGACGAGATGAGCTCTGGTAGGCAGGAAGCTGTCTCTAGCTAGACCTTAAGAAGCAATGTATCATACCTGCCAACCTGAACAAAAATCTTACAGTGTGAGGGGGTCAGTCCTTGCAGGGGGCGAGGCCTAGTGCGAAGAAGTACCGAAGAGGCACTTTTGAACACCAACCCACCCCTCCTCCCCCCAAAAAAGCTTGCTGAGGCTGGTGCTGATGTCCTAGAGTATTTTCACACCCCTTAATGGACATACGCAGTTCAAAGCCTTAGAAAACAAGCGGGAAAACCACTATTTACAGTGGTTTTCAGCTCATTTCACTGTCACAGTGTGATATCGGCTCCTTACTGGGAGACCATGAGATGGTGTGTCACAAGTTGGCACAGTTTGAGTTGGCAGGTATGAGGTTTGTAGATGTGAATACAGGCAGTTTTAGCCATGGGGGACTTCCTGCTTTCAGTTCGTCAAAAATATGCAGTGGCAATTTCAGAGCAGTATTGGGTTCCCTTCTTAAGCCACTGGCTTTCGTGTGTTTTACATCGTTTTCCATTGCTTGGATTGGCTGTCCATCAAAGCCTTGGCATTTCGTGAATGGGTACATAGTCTTATTTATTTCCCCAGTAGGTTTTGTTGTTAGGTTAGATCTAGTGAGCACTTTTTCACGTACTTACTTTG